>NC_141672.1:103946189-105336189 GCF_028749965.1 Puma concolor
TAACCAACTGAGCTACTCAGGTGCCCTGCCCACTAATATTTCTGATACTGTGTCCCATGTGTGGGCTTTCTCCCCATACTATCAAGCTTTTCCTGGACACTAGCTAGGTGTCCTACAATTAAACTCAGTTTTGACTCTATCTACCTGGAGACAGTGTCAGAGCCCGCAGGTTAGGGGCTCAGTCCTACCCAACTGTCCCCCACTTATTTCAGAAGCCAGTTGCAAGTCTAAGTGTCCTCATGCTTCTTTTTAAAAAAAAAAATTTTTTTTTTTTAAGTGTTTATTTCTGACAGAGAGAGACAGAACATGAGCAGGGGAGGGGAAGAGAGAGAGGGAGACACAGAATCCAAAGCAGGCACCAGGCTCTGGGCTGTCAGCACAGAGCCTGACGCGGGGCTCAAACCCACACACTGGGGGATCATGACCTGAGCCAAAGTCGGACGCTCAACCGACTGAGCCACCCAGGTGCCCCTTAGTGTCTTCATGCTTCTGACCTACCAGCTATACATTGGAGGTTCCAGTGACCCCCTTCTTGGGTTCAGTTAATCTGCTAGAGCAGCACACAGAACTCAGAGAAGCATTTTATTTACTAGATTATCAGTTATAAAAGGCTATAACTCAGGAACAGCCAGATGGAAGAGATGCATGGGGCAAGGGGCACCTGGATGGCTCAGTTGGCTGAGTGTCTGACTTTGGCTCAGGTCATTAACTCATGGTTCATGGGTTCGAGTCCTGCGTCGAGCTCTGTGCTGACAGCTCAGGGCCTGAAACCTGCTTTGGATTCTGTGTCTCTCTCTCTTCCCCTCCCCTGTTGATTCTCGCACGCGTGCGCTCTCTCTCTCTCTCTCTCTCTCTCTCTCTCTCTCTATCTCTCTCAAAAATAAATAAACATTAAAATAAAAAAGAGAGAAGTTCAGGTGCAGGGCCAAGGCCTGGTGGATGATGGGCGGTGGGAATTCAGAGTACAGCACTGGCACACTGTGCCTGGGTCCAGTGGGGAAGGTGCTGGAAGTAAACAGCAGCAACTACAATAGCAACAGTAACAACCAAACCAAAAAGCTAATTATTTTGGTTAAGCCTAGTTTAACACTGCGGGGCACAAAAGTGAAGGAAGCAATTGTTTTCCCTGGGAGGTATCTTCAAGGTAGTCTCAGGGTGTCAGCAGGACCAGATACGTGGGCGTGTGCCCTTTACCGACACACAAGGGCCTTCACTTGGTTTAATGCTCTCCATTACCATCTTGAAATTCTTAATTTGTTGACAAGGGGCTTTGCATTTTAATGTTGCCCTGGACAAATTATGAAGCCAGTCCTGGGTGTCGATGAGGGATCCTAAGAGAGGGTTCCTGGCACTTGTCGCCACTTCATCTGTCAGCAGGAGCTAACGTGAGCTGTCCTGGTGGAACATGGGAGGCTTTAGCTGATGGTGTCGCCACAGGGTCCCCTGACAGTGCTGGTTCAGCATGGTCTAGCTCAGCACCACTGACTCATCTGTGGCTTTAATAAGCATAAGTAACTTCAGGGAGAGTGGGTGGCAGGGTCTTGACATGGTCAACAATGCCATGAGCAGCAAACACCAGCTACAGTGACAGCTGGAGTTTCTCAGGAAGCTCTTTACTAGCCAGTGGACAGTCCAAAAGAGCAGTTCAGGAAAGGAGAATATGGCATCCTAGTGAGCACAGGAACACTGTGGTGATGTCTTTGTTATTTTTTTAACATTTCATTTTTTTAAGTTTATTTATTTTGAGAGGGGTGGAGAAGGGCGGAGAGAGAAGGAGAGAGAGAGAATCCTAAGCAGGCTCTGTGCTGTCAGCATGGAGCCCAGTGAGGGGCTCAAACTCACAAACCGCAAGATCATGACCTGAGTCGAAATCAAGAGTTGGACACCTAACTGACTGGGCTACCCAGGCTCCCTTAAGATTTTATTTTTGAGTAATCTCTACACCCAACGTGGGGCTCGAACTTACAGCCTCAAGATCAAGAGTCACATGCTTTTCCAAATGAGGCAGCCAGGTGCCCCTCTGGTGATATCTTTAAAGGAGAGAGAGAGAGATGGTCCTGGTGCATAAAGCTCGTAAGGTGTGGAGGCAGAGATAGACTTCTAAAATTTTTACTTTTCCCTCAAGATTGGTGCAGCCTGGGGACACGTGGATTCTACATGAATAGCATAGATGCAATACAGATCTGTTCACCATATTCTGTGACTGAGGTAAAAACCCCAGAAAAAATGAACCCTAAAGCCCAGTTCCTATATTTGTACTGGGGATAAACACAGGTCTAGACTCTGGGCCAGCACTAATGATGAGTAATGACAGTAATGGTACCAATTTATGTTAACCTGCCACTATTGTTTCACATATTTTGACTTAAGTGAGCAAGAGGACAAACCTATGAGATGGGTCAGGGAGGAATTCTCCCTACTTGACAGAAGAAAAAATAGACTGAAGATCTCAACCAACCTGCGTTCTGGAACACTGCAGGTGGATATGTGTTCTGGCCTCTCCAGACCCCTCGCGGAAGTGCTTGCTTTATTCTGGAACCTGGAACCCAGGATAGAAACCTGGAGCACAAAGAACGCATTTAAAATCCTTGCTAATTTTACTGAACCCAACGTGAAATGACATTTAGAATCCGGTATGTAATTTTCTGGTTGAGGCATCACAATACAGAGAACTCTCATGCTTCGTGGTTGTTGGGGAGTGAGATCCTATTAGGGAAAACTATCCAAAACTTCAAAATGAGGCAATGAGAGAGCGACATGTCCTTTTAAAATCCTATCAGACACTTAGAGCATTGTCTAACACCTGCTAAGTCCTCTGATTCAAAGACATGGGATCATAGCCTATTATTTACCGTTGATTAGGGCTCAGACTCCATAAAATTAATGCTATTTGTGGATTTTTGTTCAGAATAGATGCAAATGATTTCTATTAGAAAAGATAACCTGGAAGCTTATATTTTATTTATCTTGTAAAACGTGAGCCAGAAGGTCTATTTCTGTATTCTTTTTATCGACTGATTATATGTTTGCCACATTCTCCTATCCTTGGAGACAGCTCTATCCTGCTGTTAAATACATCTTTAACACAGACTTGCTGTGAAATTATGAGAATGAGAACTGTTTCAAACTCTTGACATGTATAGTTTGATAGTTCAAACCTGTGTCAATAAAATTTCACTTAGAGTAATTTGTATTTTGGATTAAAAAAGCAAGTACCATAAAAATAAAATCTGTTACTAATATATTCTATGGTATATCTGATTGAATACTCCCAAGAAACAGTCTTTGAGGATTGTAATCGTATTAGTATTGCATCAATAACATTGTGTGTCATTTTTTCATAGTAAATGTAAAAGCCTTTTAAAAACCTTCATTATGAAGGATTTTAAGTATACACAAAAGTAGAGCATTAAAATGAACCTCCATGAACCGTTTATACAGCTTCAATAATTGTCAATCCATTTGCCAGTCCTGCTCTGTCCGCACTTCCACTCACTATTAATTTGAAGCGTTTCCAGATAGTCTATCATCTTACTGTAAATATTTTTTTTTAAGTTTTAAAAATGTTTATTTTTGAGAGAGAGTGCAAACAGGGGTATGGCAGAGAGAGAGAGAGAGAGAGGGAGGGAGACACAGAATCCAAAGCAGGCTCCAGGCTCTGAGCTGTTGGCACAGAACCGGATGTGGGGCTTGAACCCACAAACCGTGAGATCATGACCTGAGCTGAAGTCGGATGCTTAACTGACTGAGCCACCCAGGAGCCCTGGGAAGCACATTCTTAAGTTAAGACACATAAGCAAAACACCAAGTTCTTTTTGTAAAAAAAAAAAAAATTTTAATTGAAGTATACTTGAGACACTTACATTCATTTCAGGTGTATAGCATACTGATTTGACAATTCTATGCATTATGCTGTGCTCTCTGCCCGTGTAGTTACAATCTGTTCCCATACAACCCTGTAACATTATCGTTGACTATATTCCCTAGGCTTCACCTTGCAGTCTCACAACTTGTTCTGTAACTGGAAGCCACTCCCCTTCACTCATTTTGTCCATCCCCCCATCTCCCTCCCCTCTGGCAACCATTGGTTTGTTCTCTGTATTTGTGGGTCTGTTTCTGCTTCTTGTTTATTTTTTTTAGGTTCCACATACAAGTGAAATCCTAAGGTATTTGTCTTTTCTGACTTACTTCACGTAGCATAACACCCTGTAAGTCCATCCATGTGGTCACAGTGGCACGATCTCATTGCTTTTTATAGCCTATAATATTCCATTATTATACATACACCATGTCTTCCTTATTCATTCGTCTATCAATGGACGCTTAGGTTGATTCCATATTGTGGCTATTGTAATTAGAGCTGCAATAAACATAGAGATGCACATATTTTTTCAAATTAGTGTTTTTGTGTCCTTTGGGTAAATATCCATTAGTGGAATTACTGGATCATATGATATTTCTGTTTTATTTTTTAAAAATATTTATTTTTGAGAGAGAGAGAGAGAGAGGAAGGGAGGGGGAGGGGCAGAGAGACAGGGAGACAGAGAACCTGAAGCCGGCTCTGAGCCAACAGCAGAGGGCCTGATGTGGGGCTCAAACTCATGAACTGTGAGATCGTGACCTGAGCCAAAGTCAGATCCTTACCTGACTGAGCCACTCAGGCGTCCCTGTTGTAATTTTTTGAGGCCCCTCCATACTGGTTTCCAGAGTGGCTGCACCAAGTTAAATTCCCCCCAGCAGCACACAAAGGTTCCCTTTTCTCCACATTGTTACTAACACTTGTTATTTGACTGTTTTTGATTTTAGCCATTCTGACAAGTGTAAGGTGATATCTCATTGTAGTTTCAGTTTTCATTTCCTTGATGATGATTGATGTTGAGCATCTTTTCATGTGTTCTTTGGCCATCTTTGGCCAAAGAAGACATCTTTGGCAAAAAGTCTATTCAGGTTCTCTGCCCGTTTGTAATGAGATTATTTCGAAGGTGTGTGTGTGTTGAGTTGTAGAAGTATTTTTAAAATATATTTTGGAGGGCTCCCTCAGTGGCTCCGTTGGTTAAGCATCTGATGTGTGGTTTTGGCTCAGGTCATAATCTCATAGTTTTGTGAATTCGAGCCATATATGTATGCATATGTGTGTATACATATACGTATATACATATAAATATGTGTATATATATATATATATATTTTGGATATTAGCCCCTTATCATAGATGTCATCTGCAAATATCTTCTCCCATTTAATAGGTTGCCTTTTCATTTTGTTGATGGTTTCCTTCACTATGCAAAAGTTTTATTTTGGTATAGTCCCACCTGCATGGGGTCAAGTCCTGATTTTACCACTAACTAGCTGTGGAACCCTCCACTTCTCTGTCCTTATCCATAAAACAGGGAAAGTGCTAATCCTCATAACAACCCCTTATGGTAGGTAGTAAGTAACATTTCTAAAGCCCTTAGTACAGAGCTTGGCACATTGTGCACCAAGTAAATATCAGTAACAAAAGGGGATGATGCTCATTTTTTCAGGTCCTCTTTCAGACCTTACCCAGATGCATGCAATTTATATTCTCATAATTATAGTGTGCAAACAATTTTGTAACATTTTTTTTCTACCTATAATCAGTCTTTATTATCTAATTACCCTCATAGATACTTCTCTATGAGTCTAATTACCTCTCATGATGATCGTTTTGAGCTCTTTAATATTTCATGATGATGTAGGCTACTTTATCAACCTCTTCCTCTAATGCAGGCATTTAGATTATTTCCAGCGTTGTGCTACTGTAGAAAGGCTACATCTTACATGGGAATGACCAAAGAAAGGGGAAGTTCCAGGAACGTGTCAGGGAGCCAAAGGGAAGGAAGGGGTATTGCTGGGGAAGATGGTAAAAGCACATGTAAGCTCCCTACACTGCCCCCAATAAAACAGAAAAAGCAGGGGCTCTTTATATGGGAACAGAGGTTGAAAGAGCTAAAGGGACCTTAGAGGTCAAAGCCACTGAATCTGGAATCTGGAAAGATCTCTGAGTGTGGGCACCCAGCCCACCAGGAGTGTGGTATTTCGGCACTCTGCACCTTGGTGCCCTTGCCATAGCCCGTGGGTCCTGGCCTTTTCCATGGAAGTATTGAACTTGGAGAACAGAGAAAACACAGAGCTCTCCGATGTTCTGCTTGCCTAAACACAGGGGAAGTTCTGCTTGCCTAGACTTCCACAGAGATGAGGTTGATAAATCAGCTCACGGAAAATTTCACCTTTCCCGGGAGAAGTGGGTAGACAGGAGAGAGAGTGTTTGTGAAACCCATGGAAGAATCTAGAACTGAAGCAGTGAGGCAAATAGTTGGCTGCTCTGACCCTCAATGCCTAGAAGCCAAGCTCTGTGGCTTTGCCTGAGGCTGGCCAGGACCTGGTGGTCCAACTCCATCTACAAAACTGCCTTCGGCATAAATCCTAGAGATGGCAAATCACTGCTGCAGAAGCTTTCGTTCTAGTCCTCTGCTCTGTGTACTGGCCTCAGTCACGTGTCTTGTGTGCTGTCCTATCAGGGGAGCAAGGTTGGACAACCCTGGGTTTCTGCAGCCCAGGCAAAAGAAGCCCTCGCTGGTGACTCGATTTGTTCCAGCAGTGAAGGGTTTTATAAAAATTCACGCATAGTTCATTTGCACTCCATAATTTGTTTTTCTCTTTCTATATACATTAACCCTGGTATCATCAAGTCACACTCCCGTGTGGCTTCATGTATCCCCTGGCCTGCTACGACACCCCACACCCCCGTGCCTCAGTGAAAGAGACATTGGGGGCGGTGGTGGAAAAGAAGTGGAGGGGCTGTCTCCATTCCGTGTCATTTCCCTCCTGTTTCTCTCTCCTCTGGTCTTTCCTCTTCGTATAATACTTAACTGGATTTTAAAGTCTTTTTCTTTTTTGACAAAAATTACTTTCAGACTGCTTTTATTTATTTATTTATTTTTTAAAAAAGGTACGTTCAGACTAACAGAAAACATAGGGTTGCATATGTCTTTTTCAAACGAGTGTTTTTGTTTTCTTTGTAAATACCCAGAAGTGCAATGAGTAGACCCTGTGGTACTTTTTTTTTTTAGGTTTTTGAGGAAACTCCCTACTGTTTGCCAGAGTGCCTGCACCAATTTACACTCTCACCAACAGTGCAAGACGGTGCCTTTTTCTCTACGTTCTCACAAACACTTGTTATTTATCCTTTTGATTTGAGCCATCTGAAGGGTATAAGGTGAGAATTCATTGTGATTCCGATTTGCATTTCCCTGGCGATTAGTGATGTTGAGCATCTTTTCATGTGTCTGTTGGCCAGCCATGTGTTGTCCTTGGCAAAATGTCTATTCAGTTTCTCTGCCTGTGTTTGGCCCGGATTGTTTGTTTGGCATTGAGCTGTATGTTTTTTTAAATCTATATTTTGGATATTAACCCCTTATCAGATTTATCATTTGCAAATAGCTTCTCCCATTCAGTAGGTTGCCTTTTCTTTTTGTGTATGTTTTCCTTTGCCGTACAAAATCTTTTCGTTTGGTATAGTCCTAATTGTTTCTGCTTTTGTTCCTCTTAACTGAGGAGACCTATTCAGAAAAATGTTGCTAAGGCCCATGTCCACAAGTTTGCTCCCTATGTTTTTTTAGGAGTTTTATAGTTTAAAGTCTTACACTTGGTCTTTAATCCATTTTGAGTTTGTGTATAGGGAAAGAAAGTGTTCCATTCTTTGGCATACAGCTGTCCACTTTCCCCAATACCATACCTTGAAGAGACTTTTTCCTCATTGTATGTTCTTGCCTCCTTTGTCAGAGATTAATTGACCATATAAGTGTGAGTTTATTTCTGGGCTCTCTCTCCTGTTCCATAGATCTCTGTGTCTTTTTTTGTGCCCATTCCATAATGTTTTGATTACTGTAACTTTGTATTATCGTTTGAAACCTGGGATCTTGATTCCTCTAGCTTTGTTCTTCTTTCTCATGATTGCTTTGGCTATTCAGAGTCTCTTGAGGTTCCTTACAAATTTTAGGATTATTTTTCCTAGGTGTGTGAAAAAGAGTATTTGAATAGGGATTACATTAAATCTGTGAATTGCTTTGAGTAGTATGGACATTTTAACAATATTCTTCAAATCCATGAACATAGAGTATCTTTGTGGTTGTTAATGTTGTCTTCACTTTCTTTCATCAATGTCTTACAGTTTTCAGAGTACAGGTTTTCACCTCCTTAATTAAATTTATTCCTAGATATTTTGTTCTTTCTCATGCAATCGTATTAGAATCGCTTTCTACGTTTCTATTTTGTTCTTAGTGTACAGAAATGCAACAGATTTCTATATATTAATTTTGTATCCTGCAACTTTACTGAATTCACTTATTCTGATAGTTTTTTTTTTTTTTTTTTTGGTGGAGTCTTTAGGGTTTTCTATAGATAGTATCATGTCATTTGCAAACTGACAGTTTTACTTACCCCTCAGATGCCTTTTTTTTCTTCTTCTTGTCTGATTGCTGTGGCTAAAACTTCCAGCACTGTGTTGCTTAGCGGTGGTGAGAGTGGACATTCTTGCCTTGTTTCTGATCTTAGAGGAAAAGCTTGCAGGTTTTCACCATTAAGTATGATGTTAGCAGTGTATTTGTCATATATTTCCTGATTATATTGAGGGGTATTCCTTCTATACCCACTTTTTTGAAAGTTTTAATCATGAATGGATGTTGAGTTTTGTCATGCTTTTTCTGCATCTATTGAAATGATCAGATGATTTTTATCCTTCATTTTACTGATGTGGTGTATCATGTATCGTTGGGTAAAGGTTTATTAATTTGGTGTATCTGTTCAAAGAACCAGTTCTCAGCTTCATTGATTTTTGCTAATATTTTTAAGTCGCTCTTACGTGTGATCTTTAGTATTTGCTTCCATCTACCAGTTTTGGGCTTTGTTCTTCTTTTTCTATTCCTTTTAGGTGGAAGGCTAGATTGAGTTTTGTACTGTTTCTTAAGGTGGGCCTGGATCTATAAACATCTCTCTTAGAACTGCTTTTGCTGTATCCCAAAGATTTTGAAATGTAGTGTTTGCATTCTCATTTGTCTCCAGGTATTTATTTCTTCTTTCATTTCTTTTTTGACCCATTTGCTGCTAAGTAGCATCGTCTTTAGTCTCCATGTGTCTTTCCTCCAGTTCCTTTCTTGTAATTGATTTCTAGTTTTGTATTATTGTGGTCAGGAATGATGCTTGATGTGATGTCAGTTTTCTTAAATTTCTTCAAACTTGTTTTGTGGCCTAATGTGATTTATCTTGGAAAATCTTCCATGTGCAGGTGAAAAAAATTTGTATTCTGCTGTTTTGGGGATGAAATGTTCTGAATATATTTGCTAAGCCCATCTGGTCTAATGTGTCAATCAAAGCCACTGTTTCTCTATGGATTTTTCTGTCTAGATGAACTATCCATGGATGTAAATGGGGTGTTAAAGTCCCCTGCTCTTTTTGCATTACTGTCAACTTCTCCATTTATGTCTTAATATTTGCTTTACGTATTTAGGTGCTCCTATGTGGGTGCATATTTACAACTGTTAGGTACTCTTGTTGAATTGATCTCTTTATCATTATGTAATGCTCCTTATTGTTTATACAGCCTTTGTTTTAAAGTCTGTTTTGTCTGATAGAAGTACTGCCTCCTCAGCTTTTGTTTTGTTTTTTTTTTCCTTTGTGTGGAATATCTTTTTCCATCCCTTCGGTTTTCATCTATATGTGTCTAGGTGTGAAGTGAGTCTTTGTAAGTAGCATATAGATGGGTTTTTAAAAAGTTCATTCTGCCACACTATATCTTTTGATTGGAGCATTTAAGCTGTGTTTAAAGTAGTTATTGATATGTATACTGCCATTGTGTTAATTGTTTCCTGGCTGTTCTTGGAGTTCTCCTCTCCTCCTTCTTGTTCTCTTTCCTTGGGATTGGCTTTCTTTAGTGTTCAGCTTGACTCTCTTTCTCTCCATTTTTTGTGCATCTCTTTAACATCCTTTATATATGGCAGTTGATACTAAGGTGATGATCGCTTAAGTTCAAACACATTCTACAATAACTACTTTAAACATTTTTTTTAAATGTTTTTATTTATTTTTGAGACAGAGAGAGACAGAGCATGAGCAGGGGAGGGGCAGAGAGAGAGGGAGACACAGAATCCGAAGCAGGCTCCAGGCTCTGAGCTGTCAGCACAGAGACTGATGCGGGGCTCGAACTCACCGAGTGTGAGATCAGGACCTGAGTTGAAGTCAGACGCCCAACTGACTGAGCCACCCAGGCACCCCTACAATAACTACTTTTTAAACTCTTCCCTCCACATTTTGTGTATATGATGTCATATTTTACATCTCTTTATTTTGTACATCCTTTGACTAATTTTTGTAGATGTAAATGATTATACTACTTTTATGTGTAACCTTCGTACGAGCTTTATAAGTGATCTAAGTGATCTACTAAGTGATTTTCCTGCTGTATGTTTTTCCTTTCATACGCTTCTTCCAGTGATGACCTTTTCTTTCCACTTGAAGAAGTCCCTTTAACATTTCTTGTAGGACTGGTTTAGTGGTGACAAACTCCTTTAACTTTTGTTTGGGAAACTATTTCTTCTTCAGTTCTGGATGATAAACTTGCTGGAGAGAATATTCTTGCTTTATGATTTTTCTTTCAACACTTTGAAAATCTCATGCCATTCCCTTCTGGCCTGACAGTCAGTTTCTGCTGAAAAATCATTCTGTGGCCTTATGACGATTTCCTTGTACATAGGTGTTTGCTTTCTCTTGTTACTTTTAAGATTTTATTTTTGGCCACTTTAATTATTTATGTCTTGTTGTGGGCTGTTTTGAATTTATCTTGTTTGGTACTCTCTATGCTTCCTTGACCTTGATGTCTCTTTCTTTCCCAAATTCGGAATGTTTTTAGCTATTATTCGTTCAAGTAAGTTTTTTGCCCCTTTATTTATCTTTGCCTTCTCCTTCTGGGACCCCTAGTATGCAAATGTCTTGAAGTTGTCACAGAAGTCACCCTATTCTCATGTTTAAAAAATATTTTTTCTTTTTGCTGCTCAGCTTGATTGTTTTCCATTACCTTGTCTTCCAGCTCATTGACTCATTCTCTGCCCCCTCTAATCTTCTATGGATTTCCTCCAGTGTATTTTTCACTTCAGTCATTGTATTCTTCAGAACTGTCATACCAGTTCCAACTGGTAACTTTTTATATTTTCTATCTTTGTTGAAGTTCTCAGTGGATTCACTCTTCTCTTAAGTCCAGTGAGTATCTTTAATTCCATTACTTTGAACTCCTTTTTAACAAAATTTTTAATGTTTATTTATATTTGAGAGAGAGAGGGAGAGAGACAGTGCGTGAGCAGGGGAGGGACAGAGAGAGAGACAGAGACAGAACCTGACATAGGCTACAGGCTCTGAGCTGTCAGCATAAGACCAGCACGGGGCTCACACTCACCACCTGTGAGATCATGACCTGAGCCCAAGTCAGATGCTCAACCGACTGAACCACCCAGACGTCCCTCCGTTACTTTGAACTCTCTATCAGGTAGAGTTTTTCCTTCGGTTTTGTTTAACTCTTTTAATGTAGCTTTATCTTGTTTCACTTAGAAAGTATCCCTCTGTCTCCTCATTTTGTCTGATTCTCTTTGCCTCTGTATATTGGGTTAGGTCATCTATGCCTCTGGGTCTTGAAAGTAGGGGCCTTATGGAGAAGGCACCCTGTGGTGGTTTGTAGTGAAATCTCCCCCGGTCACCAGAATCAGGCACTGTGGGCATGTCCCCTGTGTGGGCTGCGTTTCTGTTGTGCCTTCCTGTTGAGCATTAGCCACAACTGCTGCTGGCACTCTTATGGGCAGGGCTTATCTCCCATGTGGCTGGGCTCAGCCCTACTGCAGTCACTGTGCCTGTGCTTGCGGGTGGGGCCAGCCCTCAACCTGGCTGTGTGCAATGATTGGTCACAACCACTACAGATGCACCGGTGAGGAGGGCCTGCCCCAGGCATGGCTAGGTGAGAGGCCTGGCCGTAGCTACTTTGGGCAACACTGGTGGTCGGGTTAGCTCCCCACCTCCCTAGGGCAGGTGCTGCTTTTGGAGGGGCATCAGTCCTGGCTGGGGCTGCCCACTGTGTCTTGTGGGGCAATAGTCACTTTGGAGAAATTCTGGTCTCAACTGAGGGTGCCTGCCAGGGGTGGCAGGGTGGGAACAAGCTGGGGTGGGGAGATTGTATGAGATGGGTTTGCAGGGGAATGCTGGGGTGGGGCAAACAGTGCTGCCAAGGGAGATGGAGAGTGTCAAAAGTGGCTTCTGCAGGCATCTGGGTATCTAGGTGAAAGGAGGCCATGTGTCAGCACTTCTGTTTCTGGAAAAATCTTCTATAGATCCTTGTCTCTCTGGCACATATCCTAAGATTGCCAATAAATCTCATTCACACGTAACCCTGGTGCTTTTCAAGCTTCTATTCCTGTGCTGGGTCTCCTGCCGTTGCCAGCTCTTTAAAAGCAGGGACTTGGTTTCTCATAGCCCTGTGCCCTCCTGGAGTTAAGCCCCACCGATTTTCAAAGTCAGGCACTGATTTCCAGAATCAGTGTGTGCTGCTTACCCGTCTGGGGTCTGGTCCCCTTGCTCCTCTGTGGTTGTGGTCTCCCTCCTACTTGTTAGCAGCCATACCTGTGGTCTGGTTCCCTTCCTGCCTTTCCCGGTGTGGCCTTGTCTTTACGACTTCAGCTGTGGAGAACTTTTCCTGCCTGCCTTCAGATCATCTTCAGAGCGAGGTACGATACCTGCAGGGGTCGCCTCTGTGTGTGGGAAGCGGTACATCCCGGATCCTTCTACTCTGCCGTCTTTTCTCTCTCCTCAATTTCTTATTCTCCTTTCTTTAGTATAAAGAAGAGTTAGCATGCTTTTTTTCACTTGACTGTATATCCTAGAATGCGTTCCACCTCCGTAGGGAGGTCTTCCTCGGTCCTTTTGACAGCAGCAACGGATCCATTTTGTTGCTGAACCATAGTGCAAACCTCTCCCTTTGGCCATTTACGTAGTTTAAAGTATGTTGCACTCATCAATAATACCGCGCTGACTAAACGTGCACATTTTTTGGAATTGATGGGTACGTACCTCCAGTGCCAATTCCCACGAGAGTTGTTGGATCAGAGCATAAATGTATATGTAGTTTTATTAGATATCTCCTGATTTCCCTCCACAGAGGTTATGCCATTTTGCTGTCCCTCTAGAAGTGTTTGAGAGCACCTGTTTCCCCACACCTCACCAATATATGTATTATCAAGGTTTGGAATTATTAATTAGCATTGTTCTTATTATCAGTGAAGTGAAATACCTTTTCGCCTATTTAAGAGCCTTTTTTATGTCTTTTTATGATTTTTCTATTCATAACTTTTGCATATTTTCTATTCAATTTTGGTCCTTTATTCCTCTATTTTAAAACGATTCGTTTATTCATATTGATCCTTGAGTTGTGACATATGTGGGAAATATTTTCTTTCCATGTCATTTACCCTTTTGCTCTGCTTTTGGTCTGATTTTCCTATGCAATGCATTTTATACTTATGTATTTAAATATATCAGTCTTTTTTTTTTTATGGCATCCAGACTTTGAGTCTTTATTAGAAAGTCTTTTTCTATGCCCAGATTATCTAGGAATTCATCCGTGTTGTCTTCTACCATGGTATAGTTTTCTTTTGTTAAAGTGGATCTCATGTTTAAAAAATATTTCTACTAAGGTATAATTTATATATAACGAACTGCTCAGTTCTTCAGTGTATTATTCTCTCAGCTCTGATGAATGCAATCAAGGCATAGAACATGTCCATCACCCTCCCTTTTCAAAAATGTCAGAATTGCTTTGTGATCTGAAGTCTCTCCCTGCCTATGCCTATTTTTGCCCTCTCCCCTTTCCGGGCATTCCCCCCAATAAAGCTCTTGTATGTTTAATTTTGTTTCTGTGTTTTGGAGGACTAAAATGGACACAGGTGGTAACAGAAGTGGAACGTGGAAACAGGTGCCTGGGGACCCATGGGGGGACATTGCATTTCTCTTCCCTCAGCCATGGGTTCTGCAGGGCTAAAGGTCCTGTTCCCACTGGGGATGTGCTCTTGCCAGGACACAAAGCTGATCACCTGCCTCTGTCACTAGGACACTTTGAGCTGCTCACATCCTAATCCTTCTCCTAGTGAGAAGCGGAGCCCTCATCTTAGCAGGAATATTGACCCCAGTCATCAGAAGATCTCAGAGCTGCTTTCACAAAATAGGGGCAGGGAGGAATATGTGTGGAAACTCTTTTTTTTTTAATGTTTATTTTTGAGAGAGAGGGGAGAGAGAGAGACAGAGAGACAGAGACAAAGGGAGACACAGAATCTGAAGGAGGCTCCAAGCTCTGAGCTGTCATCACACTGCCCGATGTGGGGCTCGACTTCACTAACTCACGAGCCATGAGATCATAACCTGAGCTGAAGTTGGATGCTTAATTGACGACAGACTCACTCTTCGTGCCTACTACGGGATTTGTCTAATAGGCAGCTTTGACTTGGGGACTTGTTACCATGCTGGTCAGAAGTTTGTGGACTGGTGCTCTTCCTACATAACCCTTCCTTCCCTCTTCCTGTTGACAAGTGTTGGACCTAAATGGCTGTCTGAAAGCACCTGCTGACTTCTGGTCACTCTCCCTTTATCCCTCATAGGTGCTTTCCCCAGTCATCACCTTGTATGCTCAACCCTGAGTCTGCAGCTCAGAGGACCTGACCTGGCACTTTGAGGTCACTGGAATTGACCACCTGATTCTCCTCTGTATTTAAAATTGCCCCTCCCATAGGGCCTGGAGGCAATGTCATTTTTTACTCTTTCATTCCTAAGCATAACTGTCCCTGTCTCCAACTTCCATGAGGATAATTAGCCTCCCTCCCCAGGCTCCTCAGTGATTCAGACAGACAGCTGACCAATCCCTAACACCAGATGGGTCAGCACCCCAGAGTAAATACAGTGCGAGCTCATACCGAGGCCCCAAATGAAGAAGCCATGTTGCACCATTCGTGGAGAGCTTTGCCCAGAGGGCTCAGTTACTCAGCAGAAGGCTAATGCTCTCTTACAGAAATTGCAAAAAAGCTCAGAGAAGCTATTTCCTAGAAATCAGGGTTCCTACATTATTCTTTCAGGAATCTGTGCAATTATGCCAAGTTAGGGGCCTACCCCAGGCCGATATACTTTTAATTACAAATATACAAAGGGTTTATATTCTTGAAGAGTATTGTATATATACAATACTATATACATATACACACACACACACTTATATACACACTCATATACCTATAAACACATATATGTAATTGTTACACATGTAATTCATGTATGCATAATTTACATAATTGCATAGAAAATACCCCATATACAATATAGAATGACTGCTTTATAGAAATTTTACAAACATCCCCTTTCTTTTGTTCTCTTCATATCCTAACAGAAGAATATCAGACACTTCACAAGGGCGATAATCCGGTCTGACTACTCAATCTGCAACCAGAAGGATAAAATGTATCTTCTTTCAACACTCCGCCCAGACACATTCTCAGAATATATAGAGAAGGTATCGGACTTAAAACGTAGTCACATTTTTGTGTTACAAATTTGAAAGCTTTGACTTTCAAATTTGCAAGACTCAAGGCTTTACTCTAACCAAATTATGCCCCTTTTGGAAAGCAGCGAACACAGAGAAGGAACTAAAGCTGCTTTGCATAATACAGCTAGCTATTGGCCATATTGTGAGAGGGAGGTAACTTGGAAAGTGTGAGACAATTGGGAGACACATTCTCTTTCTCCTTTGAGATTTACACTATATTGTCTCAGAACTATTATTTCTCTGTGTTCTGTGCTGAACTGTTGACAGAAGAGAGCGGGGTGTCTGAAAATTACAACTGCAGAGTCTATCCCTGAAGGATTGGGGGTGAAAATGGGTTATCCCCCGAATATCCTGCCAAACCACATGCTCCAGCATTTCCACCTCATGCTCTCCGAGGTATGATTCCGGATCAGACTGTGGAAAGTGTGCCCCAAGTACAGGGCAGGGGGTTCTGGAGTCAGATCAATCCCTACTAGTAGAAGGCCTTAGTATTTTGGATGGAAGGCAGAGGGGATAGGAGGTGAATAGGAGATCTAAATTAGGAGTTGGGGGCGGGGGCCTTCATAAGGAGTTTAATTTCCTGGGCACAGAGTTTTAATCATACCCCTTCTACACTGAATTCCTTTGGGTTTCTTCCAAATCCTTCCGTGTAGTCTGATCTACCTGGAGGATATTGTGGGGTGGTTTCTTGGCGGACGACGAGGTCAACCTTCCCCCGGTGCCTGAGGAGAGGGAAGTGGAGCTGTAGGCAGTGGCTGGGGGTGGGGGTGAGGAGGGATGCCCCCCAGGACAGTCAGGGACAGGGCTGAAGATCTCCTCACAGGAGAGTTAGCAGATAGAAACTCTGACTTCCTGGGGCGCCTGGGTGGCGCAGTCGGTTAAGCGTCCGACTTCAGCCAGGTCACGATCTCGCGGTCCGTGAGTTCACGCCCCGCGTCAGGCTCTGGGCTGATGGCTCAGAGCCTGGAGCCTGTTTCCGATTCTGTGTCTCCCTCTCTCTCTGCCCCTCCCCCGTTCATGCTCTGTCTCTCTCTGTCCCAAAAATAAATAAACGTTGAAAAAAAAAAATTTAGAAACTCTGACTTCCTGATATTTATCAGGAAACAAGAGAACCGAGTCTGGAGGCTGTCAGTAGTGGTCTGCACAGGGTGAGGAACACCAGTAGGAGACCGTGAGCCAAAGAACGGAGCTGTTGACTATAGTACTCTGCACGATTGTCCTATGACACTAAGCAGGTCTGCCTGTGCCATGTTTTGCTGTGGGACAAAAAGAGGCCCAGAATGTTACAATATTCTGAGATTGCTTTATAAGAACTGCCTCCCTGGAAGGAAGGAGAGAACACCTCCAACGGTCGGGCGGTCCCACAGACAGAGTGTCTTACCACATCAAAACATAGAACTTCTTTTCTTAATGATTATGACCTTAGATCCCTTCAGAGTGTCCCCTGGTTTCAGCAGAGGAGAAAGATAACACTGAGATAAAGCAAACAGACGCTATGCTACCCCGTAAGGAAAAGGTGGCCCCTGTAATTCTAAGTCAGCAAACTTGAAAGGGCTCTTTGAAAAAGCAATTAACATGTCTTTGAAAAAGCTTACGCTGTTAGCCAAGTAAGTCACTAGGGATCTATTTTATTTCTAGCCGTTTATCTCTTTCTGTAACCACTCACTACTCTTATCTACTCAAACTGCTGCTATATTATTTTAGAGGGGCCAATTTCTTCCTCTCAAGTAGCAATCTCTTTCTATAGCTCCTAGACGAGTGTTAAGTGTGAGTAGCAGGGACACTATGAAGAATTGTCTGTATTAATTTGAGGATATTTATGAAAAAATAATAGAATGCATATGATGTAGTATTAAGCCGCAGATTAAAAGCAGAAACATGTCGCCACCTTTACCTATCTGGAAGCTGTCAACTGTTTGTGGTACTGAATTAGGAAATGGTCAAAATTTTACGTAAAAAGAAGCTGATAGTGTAAAATTTACTTCGGGCAGTGTTAACAATTCTTTATTTTTTATTTGACCAATATGAATGAAATGCACAGCGGAATCAAGGGGCTGGGCCTCTTCTTGTAGGAGTATTTGAAATAGATGGGGGTCAACAGTTCTTTTCACATAAGATGTATTAGCTGTCAGCACAGAGCCCAACAAGGGGCTCGAACTCACAGACCATGAGGTCATGACCTGAGCCAAAGTCACACGCTTAACAACTAAGCCACCCAGGTGCCCCTAATTATTGTAGTTTTAAAAATCCTATTTTATCGGGGAGCCAGGGTGACTCAGTTGGCTAAGCATCCAACTCTTGATTTCAATTTAGGTCATGATCCCAGAGTCATGGAATTGAGTCCCTGGGTGTGGAGCCTGCTTCAGATTCTCTCTCTCCCCCTCTCTCTCTGCCCATCTTACATACTTGTGCTTTCGTGCTCGCCCTCTGGAAAAAAAAAAAAAAAGTCATGGGGAGCTTGGGTGGCTCAGTCAGTTGAGTGCCTAACTTCAGCTCAAGGTCATCATCTCACAGTTGGTGAGTTTCAGCCCTGAACTGGGCTCTGTGCTGATGGCTCAGAGCCTGGAGCCTGCTTCAGATTCTGTGTCTCTTCTCTCTCTCTCTCTCTCTGTTCCTGCCCTGCTTGTGTTCTCTCTCTGTCTCTCTCAAAAATAAATAAATAAACTTAAAACAATGAAAAGAATCCTATTTCATCAATTCTGTTTTTAAGTGGCAGAGCCTGATGTGGGGCTCGAACTCATGGACTGTGAGATCATGACCTCAGCCATCTGAAACCGAGACTCAGATGCTTAACCTACTGAGCCACCCGGCGTTCCCATATATTTCATCAGTTCTAAGATACATGTTTTTTCCCAGTTTAAGACCTCTTTGCATCAACAGTATTCATTGATCCCTGTTGACCTCCTACAACCTGCTGTAGCTAGCATGTACAGGACATGCAGGTAAACCTGGGCATCACTATTCACATTGTCTCTTCAACAGAGTTAGGTACGTTGTTGGAAAGATACATATTGAGTTTAGTAAATTTACCATTGTAACCACTTTTAACTGTACAGTTCAGTGGCATTAGTTGCATTTGTATTGTTGTATAACCCTCACCACCATCCATCTCCAGGACTTTTTCATCATGCCGAACTGAAATGCTCTCCATTAAGCACTAATCCCGTTTTCATCTCCTTCCCATCCTGGTAAGCACTGTCCACCTCCTTTCTGAATTTTGACTCATCTAGGTAACTCATCTAAGTGGCTTCATACAGTATTGGTCCTTTTGTGACTGGCTTATTTCACTTAGCATAATGTCTTAAGATTAATCCATGATAGGGGCGCCTGGGTGGCGCAGTCGGTTAAGCGTCCGACTTCAGCCAGGTCACGATCTCGCGGTCCGTGAGTTCGAGCCCCGCGTCAGGCTCTGGGCTGATGGCTCGGAGCCTGGAGCCTGTTTCCGATTCTGTGTCTCCCTCTCTCTCTGCCCCTCCCCCGTTCATGCTCTGTCTCTCTCTGTCCCAAAAATAAATAAACGTTGAAAAAAAAAAAAAGATTAATCCATGTTACAGCATTTGTCACAAGTTCCTCCCTTTCTAAGGCTGAATGAAATTCCATTATATGTATATATCACATTTTGTTTATCCATTCATCCCCTGGTGATTTACAATGCTTCTTAAAAAGCAGCTTGACTGAGATATGATTGACATACAGTAAACTCAGCACGTTTCAAGTATACTCTTTCTCTTCCTCTGCACACATACGTACATCCATAAAGTCATCACCACTGTATGGCTTTACAAAAAGGTACAAGGGCATAGATCACATATTAGAGAAGCAAATGTTCATCGTTGGAGGAATGACCAAAATCTGATATTTTCTTGCCAGGCACCAACAAAATATTTTATTTTTTTTTTATAGAATCTTTTTTTTTTTTTTTTACTGTTTATTTAATTTTATTTTTTTTAATTTTTTTTCAACGTTTTTATTTATTTTTGGGACAGAGAGAGACAGAGCATGAACGGGGTGGGGGGGGGGGGGCAGAGAGAGAGGGAGACACAGAATCGGAAACAGGCTCCAGGCTCCGAGCCATCAGCCCAGAGCCTGACACGGGGCTCGAACTCACGGACCGCGAGATCGTGACCTGGCTGAAGCCGGACGCTTAACCGACTGCGCCACCCAGGCGCCCCTACTGTTTATTTTTAAGAGTGAGCATGAGTAGGGGAGGGGCAGAGATGGAGGGTACAGACGAGCTGTAGTGGGCTCCATGCTGAGAGCAGCAAGCTCAGTGCGGGGCTCCAACTCATGAACTGTGAGATCATGACCTGAGCCAAAGTCAGATGTTCAACCGACTGAGCCACCCAGGTGCCCCATGTGAGAGATTAGAAAGAGGATTAGCTATAAGGCCATAACAACTTGTTACAGACACTTTCCTAGGCCGAGCACTGTACCCAAAAGCAGGAAGAATTGCCCAATTCTTCAGAACAAGTTTCTTTTTTTTTTTTTTCATTTTTTTTTTTCAACGTTTATTTATTTTTGGGACAGAGAGAGACAGAGCATGAACGGGGGAGGGGCAGAGAGAGAGGGAGACACAGAATCGGAAACAGGCTCCAGACTCTGAGCCATCAGCCCAGAGCCCGACGCGGGGCTCGAACTCACGGACCGCGAGATCGTGACCTGGCTGAAGTCGGACGCTTAACCGACTGCGCCACCCAGGTGCCCCCAGAACAAGTTTCAAAGCAGTGACTTGTGTGACTGATTCATGCATCATTATTGAGCCGTCATTAAGGAGTTGATCAGTCATCTTTTAGGAGCTTCCTATGGATTTTGAACAGAAGTTGCTCAATTTCCAGAGACAAGTGATTGAGTTGGGCCCCAAACTAAAACTACAAATGTAGTCACCTACGAAATGCTACCTAAACCCTGCAGTTCTTCAACAGCCTCAAAAATTATACTGTCAGTGTTAACGGTTCCAGGGAAGGCAAGACGCTGAGCACTGGCATTTGAGCCTAAGTAAGTGTGAAGGAGCTCTTTAAGCAAAAACATTCTAAATGACCAGAAAGCTCTGTCTGGCTTTCATGGCACCCTTTGTTCTTCCTCGGTGGGTCATCAAATAACAAGAGATCCTATGACCAACAGTATCTTCGATTCAAAGAAATGTGGCAATTAGGAAAAGACATGAAAAGTAGCTTCAAGCTTCTAAGTGAGACATTTCTGGTGGTCATCTCCTTCTTGGGATGCATGGGTCTCCTTAGCCCTCAGTCTCCGGAGAACACAGGCAGAGCCAATGCGGGATGATGGGATTGCACCTGGTCTAAAGGTCCACCTGTTCCACCACACCTACATTAGTCCTATTTACATAGTACTACTAGTCCAAGCTGATATATTTAAATACATTTTTTAAAATGTTTACTTTTGAGAGGGGGAGAGAGACAGCGTGTGAGTGGGGGAGGGGCAGAGAGAGAGAGGAAGACACAGAATCTGAAGCAGGCTCCAGGTTCTGAGCTGTCAGCACAGAGCCCAATACGGGGGCTCAAACGCCAACAGCGAGACGACGACCTAAGCAGAAGTCGTCCACTTAACCCGACTGAGCCACCCAGGCGCCCCATACGTTTAAATAAATTTAAATGATCGCTTCAGACTTGACTTGAATTTCCCGTGGTCTTAATCCGTTCCTTTTCACGGGGCTTTTTCGCCTGCCTTGTCTAGGCAGAGGAAAACAGTGGTTCACCAGAAATGATCAGGGCGCTTGTGACAGAAACTTCCATGTTTATTTTGCACAGGTACAAATAAGCATTGCCTGAGAACTGGATTTGGCACATTGTGTGAAGTAAGAGAGTGAAGTTAAACAACCGGCTCTTCATACCTTGCAGCTACTGAATAAAAGAGCTCAGTCTCTCTCACACACCAGTGTATGCTTATTGCCTCCCTTCTCATTACCGGGTTTTATGCATAGCGCTCGAGAAAGGTGGAAGGTGTGTAGTTCTATTGAACCCTTCTCCATTCTGTGACAACTGTGCCATAGAGAGTGCGAAGCAGCAAATTGCCTGCAGAAAAGTGGTCTTGATAAGATCAGTTCAGCGAAGAAAAAGAAAATACGTGATTGAACTTATCAGATTCTACTTTTTGAGAATAATCCACACTGCGTTTCATTGATTGAGCCTCTATGACTGTGAAGACATTGGGCCTTGTTAATATGCAAAACTCTAGGAAATAGTTGGTTTGTTTTTTTATCCTTTCCCACCCTCTCCTCCCCTACACCGCCACTCTGGAGACCAGGAAACTAAGCCTCAGAGGAGTTAAGCAACTTGTCCAGGATCTCACAGCTGTGAAGTGGGGACTGGGTGGTGATTGATGGTTGTTTTATTGCCATAAAGTAGACATATAACATTATATTAGTTTCAGGTGTACAGCATGATGATTGAAACTTGCATATATTGTGAAATTGTCACCAGAATAAGCCTAGCAAACTCCTGCCACCTCACATAGTTACAATTCGTTTCCCCAGTGGTTAGAACTTTTAAGAACTCCCCTCTTAGCAGCTTTCAAATATACAGTACAATATTATTAACTCCAGTCCCCAGGCTGTATATTACATCCCTTTGACTTATAACAGGAAGTTTGTACCTGTGGACCACCCTCACGCCTTTCTCCCACCCCACACCTCTTGCCTGTGGCAACCACCAATCTATTCTTTGTACTCAAGAGTTAGTTGTTTTTTTTTGTTTGTTTATTCAAATTCCACATATAAGTGAGATCATACAGTGTTTTTCTCTGACTTATTTAGCTTAATATAATGCCCTCAGGTTCCATCTGTGTTTTTACAAATAGCAAGATTTCCTTTTTTATGGCTGAATGATCTTACGTTGTAGATAGATAGATAGGTGTTTTTCTTTTTTCTTTTTAAAATTGAAGTATAATTGACATACAATGTTATGTTTCAGGTGTAGGACATAGCGATTTGGCAATTCTATATATTACACAGTGCTCACCCTAAGCGCAGTTACCACCTGTCACTATACAAAGTTACTACAATATTGGGGCGCCTGGGTGGCTCGGTCAGTTAAGCGTCCGACTGCAGCTCAGGTCACGATGTCGCGATCCGTGAGTTCGAGCCCCGCGTCAGGCTCTGGGCTGATGGCTCAGAGCCTGGAGCCTATTTCCGATTCTGTGTCTCCCTCTCTCTCTGCCCCTCCCTCGTTCACATGCTCTGTCTCTCTCTGTCTCAAAAATAAATAAACGTTAAAAAAAGTAAAAAAAAAAAGTTACTACAATATTATTAACTGTATTCCCCATGCTGTACTTTACATCCCTGTGACTGACTTAATTTTATAACTGGACATTTATACCTCTTAATCCCTTTCATCTATTTTGCCATTCCCACAACCCTCTGGAAACCAATAGTTTATTCACTACGCTTAGGAAACTGTTTCTGGCGTGTGTGTGTGTGTGTGTGTGTGTGTGTGTGTGTGTGTGTGTGTGTTATAGGTTCCACATATAAGTGTAATCGTGTGGTATTTGTCTTTTTTGTGTGTCTGATTTATTTCACTTAGCATAATACCTTCTAGTGCATCCATGTTGTCACAAATGGCAAGGTCTCATTTTTTTTACAGTTGAGTAATATTCCATTGTGTGTATAGATACTATATTTTCCTTATTCATTCATCTATTGATGGACGTTTAGGTTGCTTCCATATATCAGCTATTTTAATTAGTGCTGCAGTAAACATAGGGATATATATATATATATATATATATATATATATATATACATACATACATACATACATATACATATATATCTTTTTGAATTAGTGTTTACGTTTTCTTTGGGTAAATTCCCAGCAGTGGAATTATTGGATCATATGGCATTTTCATTTTTGTTTTGTTTTGTTTTTTTTAAGGAACCTCGATACGGTCTCCCAGTGGCTACATCAGTTTACATTCCCACCAACATAACATGAAGATTTCCCTTTCACTGCATCCTTGTTAACTCTTATTTTTTCTGGTCTTTCTTTTTATTATTATTTTAGGGAGAGAGCATGTACATGAGCTGGGGAGAGGCAAAGGGGGAGAGGCAGAATGTGAGGCGTGCTTCACGCTCAGTGCGGAGTCTGACCTGGAGCTTGATTCCATGACCGTGGGATCATGACCTGAGCCAGAGAGTTGGACACTCAACCAGCTGAGCCACCCAGATGTCCCTCCTGTCTTTTTGGTATTAGCCATTCTGACATGTGTGGGGTGATATCTCATTGTGGTTTTGATTAACATTTCCCGTTGATTAAAGATGTTGAACATCTTTTCATGTGTCTGTTGGCCATCTCTATGTCTTCTATAGAAAAACGTCTATTCAGGACCTCAGCCTCTTTTTTAATCAGATTGTTTTTTCGTGTTGAATTATAGTACTTGTTTACATGTTTTGGATATTAACCCTTGTTAGATATATCATTTGCAAATAGCTTCTCCCATTCAGCAGATTGTCTTTTCATTTTGTTGATGGTTTCTTTCATTGTGCAAAAGCTTTTTATCTTGGTATAGTTGTAGTAGTTTCTTTTGCTTTAGTTTCCCTTGCCTGAGGTGACATATCTAGAAAAATGTTGTTAGGCCGATGTCCAAGAGATCACTCCCTATGTTTTTTCCGAGGAGTTTCATGATTTCAAGCCTCACATTTAGGTCTTGATTCCACCTTCTGTTTGTGTGTAGTGTAAGAAAACGGTCCAGTCTTATTCTTTTCTAACTGTCCAATTTTCCCAGCACCATTTTTTGAAGCGACGATCTTTTCCCCAGTGTATATTCTTGCCTCTCTTGTCATAGATTAATTGACCATATAAGTGTGAGTTTATTTCTGGGCACTGTCTTCTGTTCCATTGATCTATGTGTCTGGTTTTGTGCTAGTACTACAGTGTTTTGATGACTATAGCTTTGTAGTATACCTTGAAATCTGGGATTGTGGTGCTTCAAGCTTTGTTTTTCTTTCTCAAGCTTACTTTGGCTTTCATGGTTCTATACAACTTTAGGATTATTTATTCTAGTTCTGTTAAAAATACTACTGGTATTTTGATAGGAATTGCATTAAATATATAGATTGCTTTGGGTAGTATGTACATTATAACAATATCAATTCTTTTTTTTTTTTTTTTTAATTTTTTTTTTCAACATTTATTTATTTTTGGGACAGAGAGAGACAGAGCATGAACGGGGGAGGGGCAGAGAGAGAGGGAGACACAGAATCCGAAACAGGCTCCAGGCTCTGAGCTGTCAGCCCAGAGCCCGACGCGGGGCTCGAACTCACGGACCGTGAGATCGTGACCTGGCTGAAGTCGGACGCTTAACTGACTGTGCCACCCAGGCGCCCCACAATATCAATTCTTTAAGTCCATGAGCATGGTATATCTTTCCATTTATTTGTGTTGTTTTCAATTTCTGTCATCAGTGTCTTAATTTTTTTTAATATTTTTAACGTTTTTTATTTATTAGTGAGAGACAGAGACACAGACTGTGAGCAGGGGAGGGGCAGAGAGAGGGGGACACACAGAATCTGAAGCAGGCTCCACGCTCTGAGCTGTCAGCACAGAGCCTGATGCAGGGCTTGAACTCACCAACTGTGAGATCATGACCTGAGCTGAAGTCGGTCGCTTAACCAACTGAGCCACCCAGGCACCCCAGTGTCTTATAGTTTTAAGAATAGAGTTCTTTCACCTCCCTGGCTAAATTTATTTCTAGGTATTTATTATTTTTCATCCAATTATAAATGGGATTATTTTTTATTTTTTAAAAGTTTGAGAGAGAGAGAGAGTGTATGCGCAAGTTGGGGGGGTGGGGCAGAGAGAATACCAAGCAGGCTTTTAGCTGTCAGCATGGAGCCTAATGCAGGGTTCAGTCTCACAAACCATGAGATCAGGACCTGAGCTGAAACCAGGAGTTGGACGCTTAACCAACTAAGCAACCCAGGCACCTCTATAAATGGGATTATTTTTAAAATTTGTCTCTCTGCTACTTTGTTATTAGTGTGTGGAAATGCAACCAATTTCTATATATTAACCCTGAAAGTTTGCTAAATTCATTTGTTAGTTCTAATAGTTTTTTGGTGGAATCTTTAGGATTTTCTATATATAGTATCATGTCATCTGCAAATAGAGAATACTGCATCCTTACCAATTTAGATGCCTTTCTTGTTTTCTTGCTTAATTGCTCTGGCCAGGACTTTGAATACTACGTTGAACACAAGTGATAAGAGTGTAAATTCTTATCTTGTTCCTGATGTCAGAGGAAAAGCTTTTAGCTTTTCACTATTGACTATGTTGGCTGTGGGTTTGTCATATATGGCTTTAATTATGTTGCAGTATATTCCTCTAAACCCACTTTGTTGGGAATTCTTTTTTTGAATGTATATCTCATTTGGTTTATTCATCTCTTTTGGGGGTGCTCTTTTTTATTTTATTTTTTATTTTTTAAAATGTACATCCAAATTAGTTGGCATACAGTGCAACAATGATTTCAGGAGTGGATTCCCTAGTGCCCCTTATCCATTTAGCCCATTCTCCCTCCCACAACCCCTCCAAGTAGCCCTCAGTTTGTTCTCCATATTTATGAGTCTCTTCTTTTGTCACCCTCCCTGTTTTTATATGATTTTTGTTTCCCTTCCCCTTATGTTCATCTGTTTTGTCGCTTAAAGTCCTCATATGAGTGAAGGCATATGATTTTTGTCTTTCTCTGACTAATTTCACCTAGCATAATACCTTCCAGTTCCATCCACTTAGTTACAAATGGCAAGATTTCATTCTTTTTGATTGCCAAGTAATACTCCATTGTATGTATGTATGTATGTATGTATATATATATACATATATATATATATATACATACCACATCTTCTTTATCCATTCATCCATTGTTGAACATTTGGGCTCTTTCCATATTTTGGCTATTGTTGATAGTGCTACTATAAACATGGGGATGCATGTGTCCCTTCAAAACAGCACACCTGTATCCCGTGGATAAATGCCTGGTAGTGCAATTGCTGAGTCATAGAGTAGTTCTATTGTTAGTTTTTTGAGGAACCTCCATACTGTTTTCCAGAGTGGCTGCACCAGCTTGCATTCCCACCGACAATGCAAAAGAGATCCTCTTTCTCCGCATCCTGGCCAACATCTGTTGTTGCTTGAGTTGTTAATGTTAGCCATTCTGACAGGTGTAAGGTGGTATCTCATTGTGGTTTTGATTTGTATTTCCCTGATGATGAGTGATGTGGAGCATTTTTTCATGTGTCGGTTGGCCATCTGGATGTCTTCTTTGGAGAAGTGTCTATTCATATCTTTTGCCCATTTCTTCACTGGATTATTTGTTTTTTGGGTGTTGAGTTTGATAAGTTCTCTGTAGATTTTGGATATTAACCCTTTATCTGATATGTCATTTGCAAATATCTTCTCCCATTCTGTCGGTTCCCTTTTAGTTTTGCTGATTGTTTCCTTCGCTGTGCAGAAGCTTTTTATTTTGATGAGGTCCCAGTAGTTCATTTTTGCTTTTATTTCCCTTGCCTCCAGAGGTGTTGAGTAAGAAGTTGCTGTGGCCAAGATCAAAGAGGTTTTTGCCTGCTTTCTCCTCGAGGAGTTTGATGGCTTCCTGTCTTACATTGAGGTCTTTCATCCATGTTGGGAATTTTTATCAGAAAAGTTGAATTTTATCAAATACTTTTTTGGTATCTATTGAGATGATCTATGATATTTATCCTTCATTTTGTTATTTGGTGTATCAAAGTGATTGATTTGCAGATACTGAATCATTTTTGTATCCCTGGAACTTGATCGTGTAATGTGATTCTCTTAAAGTATTGTTGAATTTTGTTTGCTAGTATTTTGTTGAGGATTTTTGCATCTGTGTTCATCATGGATATTGGCCTATAACTTCTTCTTGTAATGTCCTTGTCTCATTTTAATGTCACAGTAATGCTGGACTCATAAATGAATTTGGAAGTGTTTCCTGCTCTTCTAACTTTGGGATAGTGTGAGAAAAAAAGGTATTCTTCAAATGCTGAGTAGAATTCATCAGGGAAACCATCTAGTCCTGGACTTTTGTTTCTTGGGAAGCGTTTGATCACTGATTCAGTCTCCTCACTAGTAATTGGTCTGTTCAGATTTTCTATTTCTTCCTAATTCAGTCTTAGTGGGTTTTATTTTTCTTGGAATTTATTCATTCCTTCTGGGTTGTTTAAATTGTTCATGTATAATTGTTCATAGTACTTATCAGATATTAGCTGAATTTGTTTACCAATATTTGCTTGCCAAATAGCTTGCCTCACAACTGCATGAAGATATTCAGTAATTTAAAGTATATATTATTTCCAGTTTGTTCCATTTTATCCATTCTATTCCACCCACATTATTGGCTACAAATACAAGTCACAATCATAGATACTGGAGATACATAATGAGTAAGATACAGTCTTTATTTGCAAGAAGATGGCAGGCCAAACGAGCAAGGTTGCGGGGTATAAGTTCAGAGATTAAATGACTATCTAGACCACATTGTGACAGGTGCTAAAAGAGGTTGAAATTTTACACTTGATCTTAGCCAAAAGGCCGAGAAGCGATGAGAGGTTGAAATTTTAAATTGGACAATCGTGGTTTTAAGCCTTTTCCTTATAAAACAAAAAGAAAAATTAATAGACACAAATATCAGGTCTCAGCCTAGATATTACCTCTTTCAGGGGCCTTCTCTGACCCACATATTTGCAACCAAAGAACCTATCAAAGCACCTTACACAAATCTAATACCTGCTTGTATTCTCCACTTGTCTTAAATTCCTTGAGGTAAAGGCCTACATTCGGTTCACCAAGAATATCCTTGCATCCACCACAGGTTGAATGAACGACAAATGTCAGCTTTGTGAGGATATCATTTTAAAAATATAGCACCTGGGGGCACCTGGGTGGCTCAGTCAGTTGGGCGTCTGACTTCGGCTCAGGTCACGATCTCACGGCCTGTGAGTTCGAGCCCCACGTCGGGCTCTGTGCTGACCGCTCAGAGCCTGGAGCCTGTTTCAGATTCTGTGTCTCCCTCTCTCTCTGCCCCTCCCCTGCTCATGCTCTGTCTCTCTCTGTCTCAAAAACAAATAAATGTTAAAAAAATTTTAAAAAAATGAATTTAAAAATATAGCACCTGTTTCCCTTGAATATCTTTTCCCCCCAAAGAACTTATTACTTTAAATTTAGATTTTTAAATGTTTGGAAGTAGCAAAACTCATTTTTAAAATGAAAAACCGGGGCGCCTGGGTGGCGCAGTCGGTTAAGCGTCCGACTTCAGCCAGGTCACGATCTCGCGGTCCGGGAGTTCGAGCCCCGTGTCGGGCTCTGGGCTGATGGCTCAGAGCCTGGAGCCTGTTTCCGATTCTGTGTCTCCCTCTCTCTCTGCCCCTCCCCTGTTCATGCTCTGTCTCTCTCTGTCCCAAAAATAAATAAATGTTGAAAAAAAAAATTTAAAATGAAAAACCTATTAAAAATGTCACAGGGGTGCCTGGGTGGCTCGCTCAATTAAGTGTCTGACTTCGGCTCAGGTCACAATCTCATGGTTCGTGAGTTCAAGCCCCATAACAGGCTTTCTGCTGTCAGCACAGAGCCCACTTCAGATCCTCAGTTCCCAACCCGCCCCCCCCCCCCCGCCCCCCCGCCCGTCCGTCCTCTGCCCCTCCCCCACTGGTTCTTTTTTTTCCCTCTCCCTCTCTCACAAAGTAAATAATAAAATTAAAAAAAAAAACTTGCAGCTTAAAAAAAAAAAAAAAACATGTTCTGACGACACGCTGTAGATGATCATAATTTGTTTTCTGACATTAGGAATATTTATTTTGGGGCCGGTAAATATTTATCTAGCATGACAGACATAGTGGTTGGGTGCTTTTATGATACCTGCAGATGAGGGAGTTGAAAAAATGAGCTGCCCTCTGTCCTGGGAGTAGTGAATGGTGCTTTCCAAGGCAGTATCTTTGAATCAAGAAAACCTGGGAGTTAAGTCTGAAGGAGCCTGATGGCTGAGTGAAGGTGACTGGATTTTATTCTCTAAGCCCATGCAAAGGGAAGTTCCTGGGGATTTGTTTTTAGCAGGGAGTTACATGGGGCAGAGTTGTGCTTCAGGGAGAGGATCTGAAGGCAGGCGAAGCTGTACCCGGGGCAGAGGAATAAGAGGCTGTGGCTGCAGAGAGCCTGACTCACGGTAAGAAAGGACAAGGACGGAGAGCTAATCAAGGAGGAATCCAAGGGCCTTGGCAATCCGCTGAAAGACAGTTTTGCTCACTGTTGTCTCTGTGCTCAGCGCCCAGCAATAATCAGTAATTGCTCCGGACGTGCTTTACTGAACGCGTCAATTCATGTAGGTGGGAAGGAAAGAGGAAGAGCCTGAGATGTAATTGAAAAGCCTGGCCTGGGTGCCTCAGGGGACAGTGGTGTTGGCAGAGGTTTGGAACTAGAGGGCTGGAGCAGGAACGGGAGGGAAGGTGGTGGATTCGGAGGGGGGCGACTGGTGTGGCCGTCGGCCCTCTCTCCTCCTTGTGCTGTCCTTCCTGTGACCTGTACGTCTGTCACTTCTGTCTGCTTCCCCAAGTTCTATCATAGCATCTTTTTTGTGTTTGGGGGGGAGGGTTTTGTTTAAGAAATGTATGGGTCCTTTCATGCTCCCTGGAAAAATCCTATCATCTTTGGACAGAAACTACCTTGGGAGCTCAAGAAGACCAGATGCTCAGTAAATGGGGAGAGGCGTTCTGTTCAAGTGATTTTTTTTTCTCATGTTCCTCAGGTTAAGGAGAAAACTTTAAAAAAATTCTTGGGTGAAATACTTGTAAAAAGAACTCTACCTTCCTTTGAAAGCAGATGGTTGACGTTACTGGTAATATAAATTACTTAAAACGTGTGAATAAGAAAAAACAATGGGCAACATACTCTCGCGATGATGACAGAGTCCTCTGAGGGCATTCTTTAACAAGACCATCCACGGGTGATTGTCTAGGGCAGAGCTTCTCACCCTTTACACTGTTGATATTTGGGGCAGGATAATTTCTTATTTCGGAGTCTGTCCTGTGCCCTTTAGGGCCTCGACTCGCAAGATGCTAACCACCCCCCCCCCCCCCACCCAGCTCCCAGAGTTGCTGAGTTGTGACCAAAAAAGGTCTCCACATAATACCAAATGTCCCCTGGAAGGCAAAAGCTCTCCTGGTTGAGAACCACTAATTTAGAAAAACAAGTATTTGTTTGGCTTCCCTATTTCCTATTAGTTAAGGTCTCAGACTCCGTGAATTTCCCTGGTATTTCCAGGTCTTTTCTGTAGAGAGGCAAATAATTTCTGTTCACTAAATGATCCTAGGGCTGCCTGGGTGGTTCAGTTGGTTAAGCGTCTGACTTTGGCTCAGGTCATGATCTCAGGGTTCGTGGGTTCAAGCCCCACCTCGGGCTTTGTGCTGACAGCTCAGAGCCTGCAGCCTGCTTCAGATTCTGTGTCTCCCTCTCTCTGTGCCTCCTCCACTCGTGCTCTGTGTGTCTGTCTGTCTCTCTCTCAAAAATAAATAATAAAACATGAAAAAAATTAAAATTAAAATTAAAAAAAAGAGAGATCCCAAATGTTATGATTTTTGTATCACTTTGGAGTGTTGACCAGATTTGTATCTAAACTAGAAACTTTATTCTAACATTGCTTTATAAATGTCTACAAATCGTTTCTCAAGATGCTCTTTGAGCCAGATGTACCTTCTTCCTTCTCCTCTGTCTTAGATTATCTAATTGAGTAAGATTTTGGTGCCTGTTCAGTGTATACTTGTGGAGAGTCATATTTTTAACTTTTATGAAAGTTATTCAAAGTTTTCAAGTTTTGTGAAAGCGATCGACTTTTCCTTTCCTGGCTGGTGTGACCTGGGGTCACCATCGTGAACTTCAGGTCCGAAGGCTGCTAGTTTTCAGATTTGGTTTTCAAGTCTCCTCAGATCTATCTCTGTGATACTTTAAAATTTTTCCTGTCTCTGTCTATTCTGTCTTCTTATCCCCATTGTCACCGACATGGCTAGGCCCTTTTCATTTGCACATGGACTTCTCTTCCCAGAATCCTCCCAGCTGGCCCCTCACTTCTAGTCCTTTCCTCCTTCCTTCCTCCTTTGGGGAGCTCTGCTGTCAGATAAGGATTCTTGAACCATCCGGGCATGCTGCTCCCAAGACAAAGAGGCCAGGGAGCAGGATCAGAGAAGTTCTGTGTTGAAAGAGCTGGTCTTCCAGATTCAGGGGTACGGGTTTAGGGTTCAGGCTTAGGGTTAGAGTTTCAACACAGTGAGGAAACTGAGGCCTAGAGAAGCCAAGTAGCTGTAAAGTCACACAGTGAGGGAGAGGAATATTTTGTTACAGAGGTTGGTAATCAGTTTGAATGCGCCCTGGACAGTCCCTGGAAGTTGACTTGATGCATAAACCCCGGATATCACCCTGTTCCCCATTTGTTTCCATTGGAAAGGACAGAGCAGAAAATGGTTCCATTAATGGGTATGGAGAATGGGGTGCCAATTAATCCAAGCTTTTCTGGCCTCCATCACCATCTTCTATGTATGTGTTTATTTGGGGATTAGTCCCCTGTCTGCTTTAACCCCACAAAGGCCTGCCTTCCTTATTCTGCCACTCATCTAACTGTATAGCAGGTTCTTCCTGATGCTTCCGCACTGGGCTCCGTTTGCCTGTCACTGTGTGTTTCTGCCAGCCCTCTGGACTCGCCAGGTACTTCTGTCTCCCTTCACAAATACCAGCTTCTAACCTCTCCTGCTTTTTGGCTTTTTCACAGAACCAACACGTGAGTAAGTCCCTTAGTTAAAAAAATTTTTCCCACGAGTATAAGTGGATCAGGTTGGTTGTTAGACCCGCTCTATCTCTGCATGATGGCACGGATGACCCGGAGGTATGGCATTGTGGATGGGAGCTTGACCAGAGCGCATGAGAATACACGCTTCCCCCACGGCCTGAAGGTAGGGTGTGCCCATGGACGCTTTCATAAGCCACACGGTAAAGGGGAAGAGTATCCCCTGCTTTCCCAAAGTTTCTGTGAAGCCACTTCGCTTTTTGGAAAGACCTACGTTAGTAGAGTAGCAGCTTTTTATTTTTTTAATTAATTTTTTTAGCAAAAGCGAAACTCCCCTTTGGATTTAACGGATGCTAACGTCAGTCTTTTGTGAAAGTGAAGTGAGTGTAGTCTGAGGGAAGCAGGGGATCCCTGCATCTTACTTAAATAGCACCTGAAGTGTATGGATTCTGCCACTCAGAACATGGCCAAGATAACTGTGCGGTCCTAGCATAATCATTGCCTCCCCTACATCAAAATATATCCCCGATGGCTCCAAAATTTAAATGTAAAAAGCCCCTAAAAATTATTAAACGCAAATGTGAGTGAATATTTGTATGACCCTGGAGTAGAAATGGGCTTTCTATTCCATTCATTACTTGAATCTCCGAAGGCAAAAGGAAAAAATAGAGAAGTTTGACCGTATCAAATAATCGTGAGTTTCTGTGTATCGAGTGTTAAGCCTAGGAAAGAGCCCCATAAAACCTAGTCAAACAACGCACTGGGATGACACAGCCACAGAAACTGAACGAAGAGTACATAACTGATAAATTCAGAGCTATGTTTTTTTAAGTTTATTTACTTTTGGGAGAGAGAGAGAGAGTATGCAAGAGAGCAGGGTAGGTGCAGAGAGAGAATCCCAAGGAGGTTCTGAGCTGCCAGCCCAGGGTCCGATGCAGGGCTTGAACTCACAAACCGAGAGATCATGACCTGAGCCGAAATCACCAGTTGGACGCCTAAACCACCTAAGCCACCCAGGTGCCCCTAAATTCAGAGCTCTTACAAATTAATAATAAGTAGTAAATAGTGTAACATAAAAATGGACAGAAAAACATTAGTGGGAAAGAAATTGAAGAATAAATGCAAGTGGCCACAAATATATGAAAAGGGGCTCAAGTTTACTACTAATAAAAGAAATACAGATGAAAACCATAGTGGGATATCACTTTTCATCTATCAGTTGTGGAAAAGACAAAAACCAAAGATAATGCCAGGTGATGGTAACGGAGAAAAAAGTATTTTTGTGGTAAATGAAGAAAATCCTGTGGGTGGTGCCAATTAAATATTTAATTTATTTTTAAATGTTTATTTTGAGAGAGAGCACATACATGCACAGGAGGAGCAGAGAGAGAGAGAAAATCACAAGCAGGCTCTTCACTGTCAGCTCAGAGCTCAACGTGAGATTCGATCTCATGAACTACGAGATCATGTCCTGAGCTGTAATCAAGAGTTGGACACTTAGCCAACTGAGCCACCCAGGCACCCCAAGAGAGTAGTGTTTGTTTTGTTTCCCAAGATGATTCTAAAATAGCTTTTAAAAATTCTAAAAATCCATAATACATGTGAGTTCTCGATAAATTGGAAAACTGATGAGACGAACAGATAAAGAAGATGTGGTGTGTATACACAATGGAATATTACTCAGCCATAAAAACGAAAGCTTGACATTTGCAATGATGTGGATGGAGCTAGAGAGTATAATGCTAAGTGAAATAAGTCAGAGAAAGGCCCTATGATTTCACTCCTATGTGGAATTTAAGAAACAAAACAGATGAACATGGGAAAAGAAGCAAGCCAAGAAAACAAGGTCATAAGTATAGAGAATAATCTGATGGGTGTGGTGGGTGTTAGAGGTGTTTGGAATTAGGGAGTGCATGCGTTGTGGTAAGCACCAGGTATTGTATGGAATTACTGAATCACTGTATTATATACCTGAAACTAATATTACATGGTGTGTTGACTAACTGGAATTTAGATGAAAACTTCGGGGGAGGGAGGCGGGGAACCAAAACTGACGAAACAAAAAAGAGAAACTGAAAACCGGCAGTGATCACACAACCAAGAATACTGTGGTTAATGTTGGGTGCATTCTTTTCCAGACTTCTCACCTGAACTGTGTTTTTCATGAGAAACAAGAGATGCTGTGATAGTGTGGGGATGAGGGAGGCGGTGGTAGGATGGGATTTAGAGCTCCTGTATACTCTACAGCCTTCAGACTACCTTCTCTTGACTCCCCTGAAACAGGTGACTTTTTCATACCTATGATTTGAAATGTCCCTCAATTAAGAAACAGCTTCTGTGTGGGTTAGGAATTTGTGAATGACGGCTCATATCAGACCTGAAAAAGTAGTGAGTAAAGAAGGTATCTCTCTTGCTTTTATTAATGAAACCTAGAAGTAGGCAGTCAGTCCAGAACTGGTGAAATGGCTCCGTGGTATTACTTTCACCTCATGGCTTCCCCTTGCAATGTTGCCTCAAGATCCTAGATAGCTGCTGAAGCCCCAGCCATTAAATCTGCATTCATGAGTTCCCAAAGAAGGAAAGAAGGTCTTAGCCTCTCCTTTTTAAGGAGCTTTCCCATAAGTCCCATTTCTTACTTCAAATGATAGTTTTGTTTATGGTTTCCATATAGTTAAATCTGTTTTTTTTTTTTTAATAATTTTCTGTTCTTGATATAATACTAAAAAGAAATTCCCAACTTAGGTATCATACATTTCCTGGATCTTTTGGAACTGTTTTTTTCTTTTTAGATATAAATCTGAAATGTATGTTTATAGTGTTGGGGTTGTGATCTCCCTTTCTTTTTCCAAATGGCTGTTCTAAGGAGACATTTCCTTTAACCCATATTTGTTCATCCTATGGCCACTGCCACTAGCCAAGACCCTTCTCTAGACAGTGCAGGAGGCAGCCACACAAATTCTTACTCTTTTTTTTTCTTCTAGATTTCATTAAGACCCACACTTAATTGTTTGTGCCTGTATTTCTGACCATTCCCTTTTTTTGTTTCAACCTCTGGGCCTCTTTTAAAGCCAGCGTATATTCCTGCTTGTATTCCTACGTGGCATTACCATCTGTTTTCACATATTTCTCCCACATGAGACTATGAGCACCTTGAAAGTAGAGACCGTCTTAATCAACTTTGTAACTCTAGCATCTAAAACTTAGCCTCCTCCATCAACAACTGTTACGTGGGGTGAATGGATGAAGCACTGCCATGTCACTTACCATTTATTATTGGTTCCGTTTAGGTTACTTCCTAATGACACAATGGAAGGCATCTTTTTGTTTTTTTAACGTTTGTTTATTTTGAGAGAGTGAGTGAGAGTGAGTGGGGGAGGGGCAGAGAGAGGGAGAGAATCCCAAGCAGGCTCCTCACTGTCAGCACAGAGCCCAACACAGGGCTCTATTCCATGATCCGTGAGATCATGACCTGAGTGGAAATCAAGAGTCAGGCACCCAACTGACCGAGCCACCCAGGCACCCTGGGAGGGCACCTTAATCTCATTATTAAGTTGCTTCCAACTCTCTTTTTTGGTAGGCTATTTCTGAGAAAGTTTCCTAAGCAAAATTAATCCCTTTAAAAAAACAAAAACAAAAACATTGTTTTTTTTTTTTTTAACATTTATTCATTTTCAAGAGACAGAGTGTGAGTGGGGGAGGGGTAGAGAGAAAGGGAGACATAGAATCTGAAGCAGGCTCCAGGCTCTGAGCTGTCAGCCTAGAGCCTGACACGGGACCCAAACTCCTGGACTGCGAGATCATGACCTGAGCTGAAGTTGGACTCTTTTTTTTTTTTTTTTTAATTTTTTTTTTAACGTTTATTCATTTTTTTGGGACAGAGAGAGACAGAGCATGAACGGGGGAGGGGCAGAGAGAGAGGGAGACACAGAATCGGAAACAGGCTCCAGGCTCTGAGCCATCAGCCCAGAGCCCGACGCGGGGCTCGAACTCACGGACCGCGAGATCGTGACCTGGCTGAAGTCGGACGCTTAACCGACTGCACCACCCAGGCGCCCCATTTGGACTCTTAACCAACTGAACCACTCAGGCGTCCCAAAGTTAATCCCTTAAATGCTGTTTGGATTTCAGTTAGTTTCAGCTTGGTGGCATTACGTTTTGGGGCATAGAGACAGGGAGTCTCTACCTGTTAATTCCAAGAACTACAATTGACGCTCGGACAATACAGGGAGTTAGAGGTGCTATCTCTCCCCATCACCCAGTCAAAAATCCATGTAAAACTTCTGACTCCCCCAAAACTTAATAGCCTGTTGTCGACCAGAAGCCTTACCAATAACATAAGTCAATTAACGCATATTTTATATGTTCGCTGTACTGGATTCTCATAATAAAGTAAGCTAGAGAAAAAAAAATGTTACTGAGAAAATCATAAGGAGAAAATACAAATACTGTACTGTAAAAAAAAAAAAATCCACATATAAGTGCGCCCGCTTAGTTCCAAACTGTCTCGTTCGAGGGTCAGCTGCACCTGTAAACTCTAGTTCTAAGACACCGGTACTAAGAGGACCTTCCCTGGGACACCGAGGCAGTTATTCATTCGGGAAACATTTACAGTGAACCTGTCATCTTCAGGTTGTCATGCTAACTGCTGAGGCAGAGCTGAGTCATTCGTGGTCCCTGCCCTCAGAAGCTCATGACACCACAGTGAGGGCCAGTGCATTTGGACAGGCTTATGAGGTGAGGGAAGAGAAAACATGGGTGGCTGGCCTCTGGGTCTGTGGTACTGAGGAGCGGGTAGTCTGGCTTTGGTAGAAAGGGGGCTCCACTCAACGTTGGGGGGCTGAAGGGGAGAGTAAGCAAATAAGGCCTCCTGTACAATTCAGCAGATGATCTGCCTTGGGAATGTGAGCAGGAGGGAGCAAGCGGGATTGTATCTACTTGAGAAGATACCCTTCTTTCCTGCTTTGAGAATTTTCCGCTGCATTTAGTGAACAGATACATAGTGAATTCTATGGGGGAGGGGGGGCGGTGTTCTTTTTTCTTTCTTGAATCTCTTTTCCCTTTTGCTCCAGTTCATGGGGAGTGTCCGCTGAGTGTGGGTTTCATCGAACAACCCTGAGTCGAGACAGAGTTGATTGTGTTGGGTCTTTTAACCACTTGTGTGTGGCCAGCTGTCGTAGCCCCATCTTCCCCAAGATCCCACTGACCTAGAACATACAATAGAAGCTCGAAGAACCTCCACCCCTTCTTCCTCAGAACCTTTAATTCCTTTCAAACCCCAGCTCCAGCCCATCAAGTAATACATTAACCGGCTTAATGCCTGTGTATCTGTTTTCACTTTCTGCCCCCTCTGAGTCATATTCTCTTCTCCTTTATTAGTCAGTGGGGTTGCCCTTGCTGTCTCTCTGCGGATAGCATTTCTCTTCTGAGCAGCCTTAGAATTCTAACATCTACCATGCTGGGTGCTGAGAGAGAAAGCACATGACTTCCTGGAGCTACCAGCCTAATGAAGACAAAGCAGATACTTCCCAGAGGTAAACATCACTATATAAAATAAGTAAAAGGGTGCATTTGCCAATTTGTTAATCCAGCTTAAAATGGTTGGATTCCTGATGCTTGGGGCCTCCTCTGACTTTATTTTCGGGGCTGGAGGGTCCCCAGAACGTCCCCTGAAGTTAATAATAAACTCCACTGGATTCTTCCAGATTCACTCTGATGAGCCTAGCTTAGTTTCTCTGTTCCCTATTGGTAGAACTTCTAGACCTTCCCACAAACATATAAAGATTTATAATCTAAAACTCAGGGGATGCAAGCCAAGCTATTTGCCCAGTGGGGAAGCTAAAGTTAGGAGGAGAGGAGTAAAGGGTTGAGGGCGGGAAGAGTTTGCTGCTTCAGGAACAGTAAAATAGGTATGGTTATTGTGGGAACTCAGACCTGTGTTGGACGCTTTTATACTTAGTGTCTGGTTTCATGTTGCTTTTAATTTTTGATAGCTGAGGGAGTGGCTTCATCATTTTCAGGGTTAAATACCTGGCTGTACTCCTGAACTCTAGGATACATTTGCGTCCAGGCCCATCTGGCTCTGCCTTTACGTCTCAGAAGGGGTAAAAGAAACCTTAATGAAGGGCCTTGTCCTCCAGGTCCGGGTTCCTGCCTTGTGAACTGCCTGGTTCCCAGGCACGGGGGGCCCGGGCCCTTCCCCTCCCCCGTGCTCTACCTTCTCTTCATGACCCGCACGGATTTAAAGTATGGAACCCGCCACCATCCCGAGTGCCTGAGAGATCTCTGCAGGTTGCCTGGCTTACGATTGTCCCGTACCTCCAGCCATCCTGTCCCTCATCTGCACTTTCCCAGTATCAGCTATAGGTCATTCCTCATCTCTGTGGTGCCAATACTGACCATGTCCAACTGAGCCTCTTCCAGGGCACAAAGGGACAGTTTCAGGTCTTTCCCCTGGACTACCCATCTGGCCACATTACTACATCAACACTCCAGAGTTCAAGAATGCTATTTGTACCCTTCTTGAGCTATTTCTTGTGTAAAACAGGCCTTTGTGGGCTGGACCCGGAGCCTGCATAACCTTCATCAAGGGGCTGCATATGTCAGCTTCTAAGTCAAGTTTTAAATACGTGTTACCTTGTTTAATCCTCACCACCATTCTATAAAATAGGTATTGGTGTTAGTCCCCCTTATACAAAGGAAGTCACTAAAGGGGCGCCTGGGGGGCTCAGTTGGTTGAGTGTCCAACTCCGGCTCAGATCATGGTCTCACACTCTTGTGAGTTTGAGCCCCATGTCGGGCTCTGTGCTGACAGCTCAGAGCCTGGAGCCTGCTTCAGATTCTGTGTCTCCCTCTCTCTCTGCCCCTCCCTCACTCACACTCTTTCTCTCAAAAATAAAACATTAAATTAAAAAAAACTAAATAAACTCGCTAAAGCGTAGAGGAATTACAGAATTTGCCCATGACTGCACAGCTAGAAAGTGGCGGAGCCAGGGTTCAGACCTAGCTCTGACTTGGCAAAACCCAGGTGTATCTGCGGCTACCACATATTTCGTATTACTAATGTGTAAATTATCTCAACAAACTGTATCTCCAGTTTGTCGATGTCATACTAGCATATACTTAGCAAATGAGAGTGGATCCCTATTTTGATTACCTTAAAAATCAAATATTCAGAATATTTTCTTTTGTTGAAAGAAATCTATATCTGTGGTATAACTTTTATGGGAAAGAAGGCAGGACTTTGAGCAGGCCATCCAAGATAAGTCCTGAATAAAGAAATAGGAGGGTGGGGCACCTGGGTGGCTTGGTCAGCTGAGCGTCTGACTCTTGATTTCAGCTCAGGTCATGATCTCAAAGTTCATGAGTTTGAGGCCTGCAGGGGACTCTGCACTGACAGCGTGGAGCCGCTTGGGATTCATTCTCATTCTCTCTCCCTCCCTCCCTCCCTGTCTCAAAAAAAAAAAAAAAATAACAACAACAAAAAGAAATAGAGATGTTTGTAGAGATGTTTGTAGATACCAGAACAAGAGTTTATCATTTAATCATGTTTGCCTCAGAAATGTTACAGCTCAAAACAGAGCCACACAGACTCTGAATGATGGAAGGTGACAGAAGACAGAGCCAGTGGAGTGGGGCCATAAAAATGGGAGCACAGATGACCCTCTACGGCTCTTTTGCTATTGGCCTGTCTCCATCTATAGTCAGAAACAGGCAGAAGATGTCCCCCCAAAAGAAAAGACCTAAGTTCCCTAGGCTGTACTGGGGGCTCTGTAAACACTTCTTGGAGGAAGAAGGCAACTCTGACAGATCTTGCTTATGATGTTGTTGTTTTCAGATGAAGCCCATTTTTGGCATTGGCTAGGATTTCTGCTTTGCCTCTTCTGCTCCCTATTAAGCTCAGCCGACAGGGGGCGCCAGAGGGAGCCAATGAGGCCGGAGGCGGGATTTCCTGCTTGCTTCCGGTCTACTTCCTGCTTCTGTGAGCATCACCATGTCAACGCCTGTTAACTACTGGGCGGGGGCAGTCTCTTTATGTAACTGCACTGAATGCAGTTACGGTAATGGTGGACAAATACCTCAGCCGCCTCAGGAGAGGTTGAGATCTCAGCCTGGGGGCCTCTTCTGAGGTCAGAGACCCCAGCGCCTACTGAGCGGGTGGTGCTCTTCCCATCTCCGAGGTCTGAGTTTTAGCTTGTTGGCACTCTTCTTCCCAAATTTTAAATGAAAAAATTCCCAGATCTTCATTCCTCCAGCCTAGGAGTAGTAGCTACTTTCAGCAATTGCCACTTCCTAATTTAGGGTGGCCTGACACCCCTCTCTGTCCCCTACAGTTCTCTACTTAACTTTATATCTAGTTAAGTTCTTTATATTAAATTGGCTCTTTCAAGTATTTGGCCAGGCATGCTGCTTTTGTAGGGTGGGGGGTGTGGGGAGGGAAGGGGACGTTGGGTACAGGAGAGAAACCGTGGCAATGCCAGCAGCTTCGAAGAAGGTGGTTTGCATGCTATATTACCCAAACCAGCCAGGGGGGCTCTCAATGAAGTCCAACCACCCATAGCGTTTCCATTCCTTAGACTGCCAAGACGCTAGACTCAGACATGAGTGAGTGAGGTCTACAGTCTGAAACCCTGTGGGTGTCTCTACAACTCACAGATTATTTATAATGGGATGACAGGCAGAAGGATTTTTTTTTTTTTTTGAGCAGTTTCTATTTGAAGAACAAACTTTTTTTTTTTTTATAGAACTCTTTTTAAAGAAAAAAAAAGTATTTTATTGTTTTAGTCTTGTAATGTTCACGGAACGAAAGAGAAGTGATATTTGGATTCCAGGCCAAAATAAGGCAGGGGCCTACCGGTGTTTCTATGGTTCCTTGCTAAAGGGGGTGGGGGTGGGTGGGGAGCTTTCAAGTTCTTGTGCCAGCGTTGACAGGTTTCTATGAATGGTTTTGTGGCAGGAGAGCATGGTTACAAACTGGACTATTCTGGTTGAAATACCTGCTTGCCTTCTCAGATATTGCCAGCATTTTTTTTTTCCTGCCTTGTTCACCTCCTTGAATGCCTAGTGTTTGAGAATATGCTCCTGAATGATATATGTGAGCTAGCTCTCCCATCTGAGAGCAGGAAGCTGGAAGGTGACTGATAGAGCCACCTGCTGCTCTCTACTTTGCAGAGACCGAGGAGGAGCCTGAGACTGTTCCTGGACATCCTGTGAACATCAGAAAATATTTTGTGGAGGCATTAAAAGAAGGGGATATGGTGTTCACATTTCCTTCCATGGATTCCAACCAATCTTCCTTGGAAACAAACACATCTTGACAAGTGATCTTTCCTAAGCAAGGACAAAGGTATTAAAAAGGTGAGAATTTTCTTCATGTTTCATTTTTTCTTCCTCTTAGATTCCCATGAAAGTTATGACCAGGCAGGACACAATCTTATGCTTACAAAGAGGACACAACAAGGGAAAACAGTCATTGTTGAGAGGGTTTGTCACATTTTGTTTCTCTCCTTTTAGAGTTTTTCCCCCCTAGATCATCTGGTTTTCTTCGATGGTACTCAGTACCCTGTACTGTATTATTTAAAAGATGGTTGTGGTTTGGAGGAAGAAGCATTAAGGCTTGTGGACAATAACAAAACAAAATGAACAAACAAAAAAACTGGGGGAAAGGCGAGTGGGGAAGAGTCCCATATTTGCTTCTTAAAGCATATGTGACATTTGGCAAGTTATTTAGCTTTTATCTTCCTATTTAAAAAAGAGGCCTAATACTACTACAGCTCAGGTATGTTGTGAAGATGACCTGGGGCAATGTAAAAAAAAATATTTGTGGCCCACAGAAAGCACTCGTTAAATATTGTATATGCGTAGCTTTGTGTGCCTCTGTGTGTATATGTATTTTAAATTTGGATAGACTGAATTATCTACATGAATGATTACAATGCATTTGTTGGATCATATCCAATTTTTTTTGTACTTGTTTAAGAACATTTTTTAAAAAGGGGGTGGCTAGATACCAAATCTAACCAATGAATTGTATGTAGTAAAAGTATCCTAATATGTAAATTGCCAAACAAGACCAAGAAGTGTACTTTTAAAAGGATTGAAATCTTTGGATTTCTAGAACAGACACTGAGAGTCTGAATTTCAGGGATTGTCTCTCTACACTGATTAGAAATTCTAGGCCCCAGATAAGAGCCCCATTTAGGAACAGGGTGGTCAAGGGTGGGGGAAGACTGAGGAATGAAGGGTGGGTGCAGATTTCCTCTTACTAATTAAACCTCAACGTCAACAGGTGCTCAGTTCTGCTTCCCTTTCTTTTTCTCTTGGAGGGGGGGTGGAGCCAGGCTGATCCCAGCACACATGGCCAGTTAGTCCAGTCAGGCTCTAGACCCCCGCCAACAGGCCAGGTGTAAGAGATTCCTAGGCCGGTCTTTACTGAGGTTATTTGTCTAGTAAAGGAATGTATTTTTGCCATCACTTTGGAGTTGCACTTTTGATGTTCCTGTGAATACATTCAGGGTTAGTGTGTAATTGAAGGCGTTTTGTTCTGTCCAAGGATTCCATCCTCCTCCTCCGTCCTTGTGCCCAAACTCTACTGGTTTCTCATTCCGTGAGGATGATTTGGTGGAAGAAGATACAGTGGCAGCAGCGTTACCTGTGGGCCCTGGGCTGCTATATGCTGCTGGCCATTGTTGCTCTGAGGCTTTGTCTCAGATTGAAATGTGACTTTGATTCCCTGGATCTGAAGTCCAGAGATTTTCAGAGCCGGCACTGTAGAGACATCTTGTACAAGTCCCTGAAACTGCCAGCAAAGAGATCCATCAACTGTTCTCGGATCATCCAAGGGGACCAGCAGGCAGTGATCGAGGCTGTGCTGGACAACCTGGAGATCAAGAACAAGCGGAAGCCTTTCACAGACACTGACTACCTTAACATGACCAGAGACTGTGAGCACTTTAAGGCTGAAAGGAAGTTCATACGGTTCCCTCTGAGCCAAGAAGAGTCAGACTTCCCTATTGCCTACTCAATGGTGGTCCATGAGAAAATAGAAAACTTTGAAAGATTGCTCCGAGCTGTGTATGCCCCTCAGAACATATACTGCATCCACGTGGATGAGAAATCCCCAGAAACTTTCAAAGAGGCAGTCAAGGCAATTATTTCATGCTTCCCAAATGTCTTCATGGCCAGTAAGTTGGTTCGGGTAGTTTATGCCTCCTGGTCCAGGGTGCAGGCTGACCTGAACTGTATGGAAGACTTGCTCCAGAGCCCAGTGCCATGGAAATACTTACTAAATACATGTGGGACAGACTTTCCTATAAAGACCAATGCCGAGATGGTCCTGGCCCTCAAGATGTTGAATGGGAAGAACAGTATGGAGTCAGAAATACCTACTGAGTACAAAAAGACTCGCTGGAAATATCACTATGAGACAAAAGACACATTGTACGTAACCAACAAGATGAAGGATCCTCCCCCTGATAACATACCTATGTTCACAGGGAATGCCTATATTGTAGCTTCCCGAGACTTTGTCCGACATGTCTTAGAGAACCCCAAGTCCCGACAACTGATTGAATGGGTAAAAGACACCTATAGCCCCGATGAGCATCTATGGGCCACGCTTCAGCGTGCACCATGGATGCCTGGCTCTATTCCCTACCACTCCAAGTTTCACGTCTCAGATATGGCAGCCATTGCCAGGCTGGTCAAGTGGCAGGGCCATGAGGGAAACATCAGTATGGGGGCACCTTATGCACCTTGCTCTGGAATCCACCAGCGGTCTATCTGTATTTACGGGACTGGAGACCTGCATTGGATTCTTCAAAACCATCACCTCTTGGCCAACAAGTTCGACCCAAAGGTGGATGACAATGTTCTTCAGTGTTTAGAAGAGTACTTACGTCATAAGGCCATCTATGGGACTGAACTCTGAGATAAACTATAAGAGGATTGCTACCTGTGGGGCAAGAACATGTGGATACATACTTCAGATGGGCTGGGACAATGTGGGGTGGGAGACCAGGGCTCTGCAATCTGTGGCATCCCCAAGTTAGGGGGCTGCTATCGGAGTGTGGGTAAGTAGATCTGCCTTGCAACTTGCTGTCCTGGGTGAACACTCCTGGTGAGCATTCACCCACCCCACTCCTAAGAGCTCTCCCACTGACTTTGTCACAGAGTCAAAATAAGAAGCCGTTATTTGGGAGAGTAAGGGAGGGAAGTGTGGCAGGGGACCCTGGATTTCAGTTGAGTGCTTGCTGTCTGCTTTTCTACTCTATGCTGGTTCTAATAAATTCTAGGCTTGGTAGTGGGGGCGGGGTGGGACTTTAATGAAAAGAGGGCCTTTTGTACTATTAACTTAAAAATAAATAGCTCTTTATTCAAAGCCCTACCTCTACTTTCATCTAATAAGCCAGAAAAAAAAAGATACAAGTGTGAGACTTTTTCTCATAACTATTTGTGACATTTAAAATCCCTGGTGGCTGGCAAGAGAATCTCCATTATTCCAAAGTTGATCATGGCCGAGTGTGTAAATAGCAGATTCAAAAGAATGTACAGGAACAGAGTGGATTCTTTGATTATTCAAAGCCCTCCTCATTTTGTTTACATTGCCAGATTCATGACTTCTCTGTAAGGGAAAAAGGGCGATCTGACCAGTGTGGTCACTCATATACTTACGGGACAATTACAGCACTAATTTTGCCAGCTTCACAGCCAAAGCTTAATGTTCCATAGCAAAGACAGCGTTTTAGGTAAGGCCCTCATATAATTTCTTGGCCAAACTGGAACACATTTTAGTGGGGGAGGGGTTGAGAGGGGCACCTGCTTGGCTCAGTCAGTTAAGCATCTGACTCTTGATCTCAGCTCAGGTCTTGATCTCAGGGTGGCGAGTTCAAGCCCTGTGTTAAGCTCCACGCTGCAAGTGAAGCCTACTTAAAAAAAAAAAAAAAAATTGTGTTGGGAAACCAGAATGAACTAGGACTGTCTAGCTAAATCAGGAAGTCTGGGTATTCCAAGTTTAGGCCTCTTTAGTCAAAACTCTTATTTAGGTATGTGAATGGAAGGGTCACTATTTGTGGCTCTGTGGTTTATACATTTCTTTACAGGAAAACAATTGTGTATTCTCCCACACCTGCAGTAAATGTTACCCAATGAAAGATTCCTTTCTGAAGCTCCAGAGAGAGGTGACAGGCAATTGGAAGGCAACTGGCTATTAGTCATAATCTTCTGTGATGGGAAAGGGATATTATATAAAAAGATAGGCATGTCTTATGGTCTTCTGTGTACAATATGCTCTGGAAAAGGGATTTAGACACCAACTGGTGTAATGTGAATGATCCGATTAATGCGTGATGTCACTACTGTGTTTCTTCTTGGTTATGATTCGTTTAATCAAGTTTTCTCTCACAGTCAACCTTCCCTGCAACCCATGTACTCTGACATAGTTATCATTGTGTCTAACACAGTGAATTTTCTATTGGTAAGTTGTTATTTCTTGTAAGGGCCTACTCCTCTGGTGATGGGCATTGCCACCCCTCCTTACCTGTACTGTGATACTGAGTCCTCCTCAGCCTTGCTCTCAGCCCCACCACAGAGGTGACTGATGAATAGTTATGTACTTGGCAGATGAGCCCTGTGACGTCTGTTCCCAGCAGTGGTGACCATGGACCTCTCCACCTGCTACCCTTTGGGACTGTCCTTGTTCCTCCTCTGAGGGGGCTTGAAGGGGGGACCTGCTGCTGTGGGAAGTGGGCAGAAAATCTCCCATGTGTGCATGGGTTCTGAGAAAAGAATTCAGGTCTTTGGCCTCACAGTCAACTTCCTCTGTAAGTTTTCATGTGAAATAAATTGAAAAAGTTTAATATAAATTAAAAAGATAAAAGTGTGAACTTGTCATTTTGGGGGAAATAAGTTGTTGGACTTTTCCAAGCCCTGAAATTTTCTCTAGAAATATATTCAGGTGAATAGGAAGTGCTCTTTATTTAATAACATGCGGTCTTCACATCAGAAGGGTCAAAATTTGCCCTCATTTATTGAGTGTATTTTAGAAATCATATGATTAAACCAACATATCTGTTGGTTTTTTCCTTCCTTCTGAGTCCTATCTGTTTCTTTAACCTTTCTTGGGACAAGAAAAATCATAAGTGAGTTGTGCAACAATGTTTGTATTACCTCTCAAGGTTTGAATATTTCCTCTTTTTGATTTGGTAAGCATTGTTTAATCACTATATTTTTATTGCACGCTCTGCCTATTGTAATCTTTGCTCTTGATTGAGGGAAAATTTAAGAAAGGAAGAAAAGGCAGTTGGTAACATTGTTTGGGAATAGCTGACCTGATTTGTTCAGGGGAGAGCAAGTATTTGCATTAAAAATGAAAAGGACAATTGAATGCATTGCCTTCAGTAAGTACCTTCATTAAACTGAAGATCCGTTCTTCTTTCTTCCATTTAGTCAGTCATTTATTACAAAGATAGTTAAGATGTGGTTCCCATCTCTTTGAGGCTTGAGTGTGTGACAGGGACTGACATAACTCCTATGTTCGTTCCGCAAATAGTAACTAAACTCTTACTATTTACTAGGCATTGTTCTTGACACCGGGGATATAGCAGTCAACAAGACAGAAATCCTCATGCTCCTGTTGTTACATACTAGCAGGAAACCGACAGCAGACAGATAAGTAATACATATGTGTATCAGAAGGAGATGGTGCTAGAGAGAAATTAAAGGAAGTGATAGAGACTGTAGGAGAGTGGGGTGGAGAGGGAGAGGGCTTAACACTGGTAAATACTGTGGTCAGGGAGGCCCTTAATGAAAAAGTGACATTTGAGTCCAGATCTGAAGAAGATGAAGGGATGATCCATGAGGATAAATGGGGGAAGAGCATTCTAGGCCAAGAGGAAAGAGTTGCAAGGCCTTGAAGCAGAAGCTCATCTTCCATGTTTGAGGAGCAGCAAGGAGGCTAGTGTCAATGGAGCAGAGGAAAGGTGGGGACAAAGAAGAGGTAACAGTACAAGGGAGAAGGGGTATGCTGTGAATGCCCTTGTAACCCGTCACACGGAAATTGTCTTTGCGTGAAATAGGTAGGACATGGAAGGTTTCGAGCAGAGGACTGACTTGATCTGGCCAGTGTTTCAATGGTGCACCAAGACCAGACTGGTTGGGAGGGAGGGGAAGCAGGAAGGCCAGTTAGGAGGTTCTGGCAATAATCCTGGCACTAGCAATAGTGGCTTAGGCCAGGGTTACAGAAGTAGAAATGGTGAGAGTGGTCCGATTCTAGAAATGCTTTGGCGGTTCTGTTTGAGGACCTGCTGACAGACTGAGTTTGTTTAGGAGAGAAATGGTGGAGTCAAGAATGTCTCCGAGGGTTTTGTCCTGGTGAGGAGTCAGAAGGATAGAGTTTCCGTTAACCAAGACGGGAAACCTGTGAAAGAGTGGGTTTTTAGGGGCAGATCCGGAGTTTGATGTTGCACATAGAAAATTGGAGATGCCTGTTAGACATTTAGGTAGAAACGCTGGGAGACAGATGTGTCAGGAGCCTGAGTTCAGGAGAGAGGTCTGGGCTGGAGACATTTCGTTGGTGTTCCTCCACTTACGCAGTGTGTGCACGATGCTGCATATGAGCCCCAGAGGAGAAAACATGGATGGACACTAAGCCCCTGGATGAACTCTGGGGATCTCCAAAATGAGAGGCCAGAGATGTAAAGAGGAACCATATAAGAAAGTTGGAAAGGAGCAGCTAGTAGTGTGGTAGAGGGCAACGTGGGTGCTCAGTATTCTGGAAGCCTGAAGGAGAAAGTGATCTGGGAAAGAGGGAGTTGATGATTAAGCCTAAAAACGGCGGAAAATCACGGAAGACGGCGGTGAAGAAGTGGCTACCGGGCTGAACAATGTGGAGGTGACCTGGATGAGAAGATCTGTGTTTGTGGAGAGTGGAGGTGAGAACATGACTGGAGTGGTTCAAAGAGGGTATTAGAACAAATCGGCATTCAGCGCATATAATCATTTGAGTTTTGCTCTAGCCCAAGAGAAGGGGAAAAAACTACAGCAACCGAAGGTTGAGAAGGTTGTCTTAGACAGTAGAAAAGTGATAGTATGTCTGTAGGTTGATGGGAAAAATCTAGTCGAGAGAAAAGGTGTGGGAATGAGATGGGAGACCTGCCAGAGTGGCATTCTTAGGAAGAGAGGGGGTAATTCTGTAGGGCACAGGAGGCAAAGCCTATCTTTGATGGAACACCCACAGTAACAGGAGTGAAGGCCAGTGAAGGGGCTCAGATGCACGTGGACAGTTCCATGAAGCAGTGGGAGCTTGTGGAGTTCGGTTTCTCTCTTCTTTCATTAACATTGCACCTGAGGTATAATACACACACAGGAAAGTATGTGTTACTAGGATCCAGGTCAGGAAACAGAACATTACCAGCAATCCAGAATGCCCCTCTATCCCTTTCCAGTTACCACCGAAGCTACTGTAAAGAAAACTATGGTCCTAACACCATACGTGATTTTGCCTGATTTTTACCTTTCTTGTAAGTATTATATTCTCTTTTGCTTATGACTCCTTCAACTCGCTATTATGAGTTTTATCTGTGTTGCTTTGTAATACTCCATTATATAACTATACCATAGTTTATCCATTCTCTTGTTGATGAATATTTGGGTTGTTTCCAGCATTTCTCTGAGTTATGCTCCTGTGAACCTTCTGGAACCTGTTTTATAGAAAGCACATATACGTTGGGTACACATCTAGGGGAGAAACTCGAGCGGCCATGAGCATACATGTGTTTGACTTAAGAATGTGATGTAGTTTTACAACATGATGAGTTTTACAACTCAGCTTCCACTAGCAAGGTGTGAGAGTTTCATCTGCTTCCTTGTGACTTTGGGCATACCTTGTTTTATTGAGTTTCACTGAATTGTGCTTCTCTTTTTCACACCTGGAAGGTTTGTGGCAATCCTATGTTGAGGGAGTCTTTGGGTGCCATTTTTCCAGTAGGATTTGTTCACTGTGTCCTTGTCATGTTTTGGTAATTCTTGAGGTGCTTCAAACTTTTTCATTATTATTGTATTTGTTATGGTGATGAGTGGTTTCTCGAGATGGAATCGACTGGTGAAGGTGCTGTGAAGATTGTTGAAATGACAACAAAGTGTTGAATACATAAATTTAGTTGACAAAGCAGCAGCCAGAGGATTGACTCCTTTTGGAAGAAGTTTTCTGGGTAAAATGCTATCCAACAGCATCACAGGCTACAGAGAAATTGTGAAAGGAAGAGTGAATGATGTGGCCAACTTCATTGTTGTCTTATTTTAAGAAACTGCCACAGACATCCTAGCAACCACCACCCTGGTCACGCAGCAGCCATCAACATCGAGGCAAGACCCTCCACCAGTCAAACCTGACAACTTGCTGAAAGCCCAGATGATGGTTAGCATTTATTCTTAATGATAAAGTATTTTCAAATTAAGCTCTGTATTTTTTTTTAAGGCATAATGCTATTGCACACACCATAGACCACAGTGTAGCATAATTTTAACTTTTATATGCACTGGGCGACCAAAAAATTAATTTGACTTGTTTTTTTGTGATAGCTGTTTCATTGCAGTGGTCTGGAGCCCGAGCCACAAAATGTCTGAGGAATGCCTGTATTTCTACTGTCAGTTTAACTGTTCTGGTGAGTGGTAGTGGTACCAGGTTGTACAGTTTTAATTTGCATGTGTCGTAGCTTTTCATATGTTTATTAGTCATTTAGATGTCTTGGAAGTTTTCTTATTACCTTTATTTAATTCAGTGAAATATCAAGCAAGATGACTTTATCAGATGAGGATGGAGGCGATTTTGGAGGTGTTTGGAAAGAGGAAAAGGTATAATTGTTTCAAATTGGAAACTGGAAAAGAAGCCAGACCAAGGGGAAAAAAACTGCCAGGCAGCACTAAGGTTCCAGTGACATAAAGGAGGGTGAGTCTAAAAAGAAATCAGCTATTCATCCACATTCAGCTGCTAGAGGACAGGCATACAGAGTAGGATTTACTCGGGTGTGTGATCTACCCAAGCAAGTATGAGAGGGGGCAAAGGAGCTTATGTTATGTGCGAGAGAGTGATCATAATGATGACCATGGAACTGAATCTGAGTAAGGTGGAAGGGGAGGGGGGAGTCCTGGAATAGGGAAAAGGGGCATAGTGGAGTGTCAAGTTCTTGATGTGTTGGGATTGCTTTGAAGTGAGGGGTTTGTTCTATTTCAAGGAGTCTATTAAAGGTTTACAGAAACGGTAACATTTGAACTCTCTTAAATCTTTAATTATAAATTTCCCCTTCCTCCTTTTTGGTCTTTTTGGCAATTTGTTGAACAAGGTAGGTCTTTTCCCTCTACATTTTCCCTCACATTGTGGATTCTGCTTATAGGATCCTATCAGTTCTTTCATTTAACATATTTCTCTCCCCAATATTTCTTATAAACTGGTATTTGGATCTGGGGGAGCCTGATCCACTTTTGAAATTTTGCCAAGAAAATGTCATGGTTGGTATTTTGTATTTCCTGTTGTATCCCAGCAGGAGGTACATAACATCGTTTTGTGTGTGTGTGTGTGTGTGTGTGTGTGTGTGTGTGTGTGTGTTTAAAATGATGGGACTGAACTGTGGGGTTTGGACGTTGTCAGCATGATTATAAATTCCCCATAACCTTTCGACCTAATCGTTTTAGCAGTCATTGATGATCGTTGATACTATTTCATAATGAATTGTAAAATGGAAACCTCTTAATTCTACAAATCCTTCACATTTTTATAAAGCACAAATTTTTCATAACTCTATTATTCCAGTGAGGTACAGTTATTTCCCATTATCAGCTTTTAGAACACTGAACAGTTTAGCTAGCAGCAAATTTACATACATAGGGAAGGTGTTGGTATCATTTTGAACCTGTGGTTTAAAAACATACTTTATATGCTGTGATGCACTTCAATTATTTTGATGCTTGAAATGCTCCATTTTTGGCTAGTGTATTATTTTCCTGTGGCTCCTGTACCAAATTGTCACAAATTTGGTGGCTGTAAATAACAGAAATTTTGTTGTTTCACAGTCCTGGAGGCCAGAAACCCAAAATCAATTTCACTGGGTTAAAATCCAGGTGTTGGCAAGGCTGTGATCCCTGTGAAGGCTGTAGGGGTGAAGGTGGTCCTTGCCTCTTCTACCTTCTGGTACCTGCCAGCCATCCTTGGCTTGTAGCCACATTACTCCAACCTCAACCTCTGTGGTCATATGGCTTTCTCTTCTGTGTCTCAAATCTTCTTATGCATCCCTCTCATAAAAGAGATGTATGACTGCATTTAGGACACACCCTGACTATCCCGTGTTCTCTCCATTTCAAAATCCTTAGTCACATTTGCAAAATTTTTGCAGTATAAGGAAACACATCTTTCAAAGATTAGGACCTGATATCATTGGTGGCCATTATGCAGCCTGCTAAAGCTAGTGAGAGCCCTTTAAAGTTAGGCTTTAAAATCCCCAAAGCTCTGTGTCTTTTTGACTTGACTCCAGGAATTTCTGATAACTGCCTTATTTTCTGAAACAAGAAGCCTTTCCGAGTTCTCTATATTTCTCATCCCTTACCTTTAATTAGCCATTCTCCAAGGAGGTGGGTTTTGTTGTTGTTGTTTTAAAAGTGTGAATGGTATTTATAAACTACAATTTGGGCATTAGGAATGCTCTTTGCTAGTGAGTTGTCCACTGAATCAAAGGATCCAGGAATCAAGCAGGGCTTGGGGAATAGGAAGAATGACTCTTCTCAATAATACATCTAATAACCCCACTCACAGAATTTTGGCTTCTGTACTTGAAACTTTGGGATCTGCTGGTTGAGTCCCAAGGGAGGAATGTGTCCATTAGGAAACCAATAGTGCTCTCCATGAACTTGAAAGTGTGACTTGCACTTGGGCATTTAGGGTGCTTGTGCCACTGAACCAAGGGGAAAAGTAAGGGGTTACTGTATTGACTGGGGTGCTTGGTCTCAATTGTCAAGGGAAATATGGCTGTTGCTAAGCAATGGAGGGCACTCTCTGGAGTGCTTCCGTAGTGCTTCTACGTTCAGCTGTTCAAAGTTAATAGAAGGCTACAGTAACTCACCGAAGGAAGAATCAGTAAGGACTTAGATACTTCAGGAATGAAGGGTAGGATCTCCTCACTAGGTAAAAAACCCCAGCCAGCTAAGATGCTGACTGAGGGCAACAAGAAAATGATCTGGGCTGTGAAAACAAGATGAGAGATGGCCATATGATTTATAACAGTGAGGACAATGCCAGCTGTTGCTTTCCTACATATTTTCACTTGTTAATCACTTTCCCTCTCTCTTCTGTTAAATATAAAAGTTTTGGTGGTGACTGATTTATAGTTGAGACTCAAGATGATAAAATATCCTCCAGGGGGATTGTCTCAACTAAAATTCTCATCATCCAGATGTTCATAGTGACTGGTGGGATGTTTTGTCTTTCTTTGGGGGGAGAGATTAAGTGTACTTTGTACAAGAAAAGTTTGTTGTGTATAAATCTCAGAAGAGGCAAGAGGATGGGTGTACAGGCAGAGTAGTTAAAGGAGGGTGCTGGATATTGTCTGTTCCTTCAGCTCTCTATATATTTATGCTTTGAGAGAGAGAGAGAACAGAAGCAGGGGCAGAGAGAGAGGGAGATACAGAATCTGAAGCAGGCTCCAGGCTCTGAGCTGTCAGCACAGAGCCTGATGCAGGGTTCGGGCTCACGAACCACGAGATCATGACCTGAGCCAAAGTTGGAAGCTTAACCAACTGAGCCACCTGGGTACCCCTCCTCCAGCTCCATATTAACTCTTCTATATTTTTTCCTCTTTACTGTTGTGGCAGGAGATCCACAAGCTACATTTCCCTAGACTCTGCAGCTGGATTTCTCGAAGTCTGACCTGTGAGAGGCACTACTGGGATACTGGGGGAAAGAACCCATCTTCCAGTGGTGTCACAAGCAATGGTACTGGCTGCGGTACTCCAGCTGCAGAAGCTGGAGTGCATCAGCACAGTGGCAGCTGTGGCTGATGAGAGTAGGCTCTTGGCTGCTTGGTTCCACAGTAGCAGCCTCAGCGATAGTGACTGTGGGTCTTAGGATTTTCCTTTTTGCTTCTTCCAGCCATAGGAATAGTAGCTGTTTCCTTAGTATTCTTTAGATACACTTATTCCTCCTTTGCTCCTCCAGCCCTTTGAAGACCTTTGTAACAAACTCCCTATATTACATTTCTTGTGTTTGAAACACTTTCTAAGGGGTGCCTGGGTGGCTCAGTCGGTTGAGCATCCGACTTCAGCTCAGGTCACGATCTCGCGGTCCGTGGGTTCGAGCCCCGCGTCGGGCTCTGGGCTGATGGCTCAGAGCCTGGAGCCTGCTTCTGATTCTGTGTCTCCCTCTCTCTCTGCCCCCCTCCCCCCATTCATGCTCTGTCTCTCTCTGTCTCAAAAATAAATAAATGTTAAAAAAAATTTTTTTTTTAATTAAAAAAAAAACACTTTGTAAAAAAAATTTAAAAAATAACTTGTTTTTGAGAGAGGGAATGTGCATGAATGGGGGACGGTCAGAGAGAGAGGAAGACAGAGGCTCCGTGGTGACAGTAGAGAGCCCTACATGGGGCTCAGATTCACAAAAGGTAAGATCATGACCTGAGCCATAGTGGGATGCTTAACCGACTAAGCCACTCAGGTGCTCCTAAATTTTTTCTGAAGCTTATTTTTATTTGAGAGAGATACAGAGAACAAGTGGGGGAGGGGCAGAGAGAGGGAGCAAGACATAAGAGCCGAAGCAAGCTCCATGCTATCACCGAAGAGCCCCACACAGGGCTTGAATTCCCAAACCATGAGATCATGACCTGAGCTGAAATCAAGAGTTGGATGCTCAACTGACTGAGCCACCCACACACCGTTTGAAATACTTAATGTGGTTTCTGTTTCACTGATTAGACACTGACTGATACACTTCCTCTATGACAGGTATTATCAGGGCCCCCAAGACAAGCTGAAGACATAGTTCTTTTCCTCAGGGGTCCTACAGCTTGTCAAGACAAGAAGATAATTCAGTACTAAGTAGGGTGGTACAGGAATTCGGAGACATGGGAAATGGAAAGATGAGGAAAAGCTTCTCAGATGTGGTGGGGCTCAACTAGAACAGACAGCTCTGGGGAAGGCAGGGAGAAGACACATAGCAGGTTTTCTCCTAAGCATTATTTTTTTAAAGGCTAAAAAAACCCACAACCTGTTGGCAAAATATACCTAACATTAAGTTGACCATCTCAGCCATTGTAAAGTGTACAATTCATTATGGTTCATGTTGTTTTGCAACCAATCTCCCAGAACTTTTTTCGTCTTGCAAAAAAAACTCTGTACCCGTTAAACAACTAAATCCTCCCAACCCCAACCCCTGGCAGCCACCATTCTGTCTAAGTTTGACTGTTGTAGGTCCCTCATGTAAGTGGGACCATAGGGTATAGGTGCTTATCTTTCACTTAGCATAATATCCTCAAATTTCATCCATGTTGTAGCATGTGTGAGACTTTTTTAAAGGCTGAATGATATTGCATTGTATGTGTATGTAACATTTTGTTTATCCATTCGTTCATCAATAGGCACTTGTGTTGCTTCAACCTTTTGACTCTTACGAATAATGCTGTTGTGAACACTGGTGTACAAATATTTCTTTCGGTCTCTGCTTTCATTTAGTTTTGGTATATACCCAGAAGTAGGAAGGCTGGATCATAGAGTAATTCTAGTTGAAAATTTTTGAGGGACTGCCATGTTTTCCATAGTAGCTGTACCATTTTATAGTCAGTTGTACACAAGGGCTGCAATTTCTCTACATCCTTACCAACACTTGTATTTTGTTAGTTTTGTTTTGATAGTAGGCATCGTAATGGGTGTGAGGTGGTCCTCAACACTTAAGGTTTTGTTTTGAGCTACATGGTTTTTAAGAAGTCGGTGGAATTTGTTATCTGTTTCTGTGGTAATAAGGTGTTTTTTACCCTATTTAAAGAATGTCTTTTGCTGTTTTTCGGCAGTTAGATTATGGAGTGCATCATTATCCTGTTTGGAGTTTATCAAACTTCTTCACTCTGTCAATTTAGGGCTTTCCTCAAATCTGAAAAAAATTGGCCATTATTTGTTCATTTTTCTATGTGACAAAAAGAAAATGCTGTATTCTGGATAGATTTTATTGCTAGGTCTTCAATTTCACTGAACTTTTCTTTTGCAGTGTCTAATCTGTTAATTTATCCAATATTTCACTGCATATATAGTTATTTTTTATTTCTATCCCACTTTGGTTATTTAAAAATATTTTAAATTTTTTTCATGTTTTTAATACTTGTACAAAATTAGCTGTCTTAACATCCTTGTCTGCTGGCTTTCATCACTGCCATGTCTGGGTCTTTTCCTATAGACTACTCTTTCTTTTAGTTATGGGTCACATTTTTCTGCTTCTTAATTCTTTATTTAGAGAGGTGTCTACTAATTCTTTAATTAGAGAGGTGCAGGACATTATGACTGTTACACCATTAAGGAACTGGGTTTTGTTTACTTAGCAGTGTCAGGCTTTGTTTTAGCAATTATTTGTGGATCAGTTTGATCCCTTTGAATCTTGTATTTAAAGCATCTTTGCTAGGGTGGGTCTAAGCTAAAGTGGCCTTCACTCCAGGGGATATATTTTTTTTAATATATTTTTTTAAGTTTTATTTATTTATTTTGAGAGACACAGAGACAGTATGAGTGGGTAGGGGCAGAGAGAGAGGAGAGAGAATCTCAAGCAGGCTCAGCACTGTCAGCTAAGAGCCTGATGCGGGGCTCGAACTCATGAAACCACAAGATCATGACCTGAGCTGAAACTGAGTTGGACGCTTAACCAGCTGAGCCACCCAGGCGCCCCTTACTCCAGGGATATTTTATGGTCACTACAAAAGGCATGATCCCCCTCTACTTAATACCCTGGGTGATTACTGAGGACTCTTCACTCTCTGTGAGCTCTGGGAATTGCTGTTTGCAACTAACCTCGTAACCTAAGTCACTTCTTGCTTGATCCTGTAGAGTGTCATTCTACCTATATGCAGCCAAGTACTCAGTGAAGACACTGTATTGATTCCTTTCTGGAATTCTGCTTACTTCCAATTACCTCACTGTCCCTAAACTCTGCTCTACTTTCCATCACCACACAGTTACACATGTATTTTCTCGTGATAAGAACTTTTATGATTTTTCTCTTAGCAACTTTCAAATATGTAATACATATATGGTCACCATCTGGGACATTACATCCCTAGGACTTACTTATAACTGGAAGTTTGTACCTTTTGACCATCTTCAACCATTTTGTCCACCCAACTCTACTCCCTGCCCCTGGCAAACACTGATCTATTCTCTGTATCAAATTTTTTTTTTTTTTTTAAGATTCCACATAAAAGTGAGATCATACAGAATGTGCTTTCTTTTTCACTTAGTATAACTCTCAAGATGTATCTATCTATCTTGTCACAAATGGCAGAATTTCCTTCTTTTTTATGCCTGAATAATATTCCATTGTGTATGTATTTATATATATCACATTGTCTTCATCTAATGACACAGGTCATTTCAATGTCTCAGTTATTATAAATAATGCTGCAAGAACATAGGCATGCAGATATCTTTTCAAGATAGTGACTTTGTTTCCTTTGGAGAAATAGCCAGAAGTGGAATTGCTGGATCGTATGGTAGTTCTATTTTTAATGTTTTGAGGAATTTTCATATGGTTTTCCATAGTGGCTCTACCAATTTATATGATCACCACTGGTGCACACGAGTTCTCCACATCCTAACACTTAATTCCTGTCTTGCTGATACCAGCCATTCTAACAGGTTTGAGGTATTGTATCTCATTGTGGTTTTGATTTGCATTTCCCTGATATTAGTGATAGCGAGCTCCTTTTCATGTACCTGCTAGCATTTGTATGTCTTCTTTGGAAAAATATCTATTTGAAATCCTTATTTTTTAATTAGACTGCTTTCTATTGAGTTGTAGGAGTTGGTAATATATTTTGAGTGTTAACATCTAATCAGATATATGATTTGCAAATATTTTCTCCCATTCAGTAGGTTGCCTTTTCATTTCATTGATGGTTTCCTTTGCTGTGCAGGTTTTTTTGGTTTGTACAGGGCTACTTGTTTGTTTTTGCTTTTGTTGCCTTTGAAGTTAGATCCAAAAAAAAATCATGAAGACTGATGCCAAGGAGCTTACCACCTGTGTTCTTCTAGGAGTTTCATGGTTTCAGGTCTTACATTCAAGTCTTTAATCCATTTTGAGCCTTTTTTTTTTTTTTTTTTTAAGATTTAAGTATTTCCTACACCCAACGTGGGACCTGAATTCATAACCCTGAGATCAAGAGTTGCACACTGTACCAACTGAGCCAGCCAGGCACCCCTGAGCTCATTTTCGTGTATGGTAGAAGATAGTGGTTGAGTTTCATTCTTTTGCTGAAGCTGTTCAGTTTTCTCAACACGAGTTATTAAAGAGACTGTCTTTTCCCCATGGGTATATTCTTGGCTCTTTGGTCATGAATTAGTTGGGACATATATGTGTGGGTTTATTTCTGGGCTCTCTGTTCCACTGATCCATGTGTCTCTTCCTATGCCAATACCATACTGTTTTGATTATTATAGCTTTGTTAATATCATTTGAAGTCAGGGAACATAATGCCTCTAGCTCTTCGTTCTCAAGATTGTTTTGGCTATTTGGGTGTTTGGTGGCACTTCATCTTGGAAAATAGAATGTATAAAAATCATAGGGAGAAAAACATAGAGCATGTGTGTCCACTCCCTTAACTTAGACAAAGGTTTGGTACTTACCCATGCATTCTAAAAGTGTAAAGAATAATCTCCAATCTCTGCCTAGGGGCAAAGGAACCAATTTTGAAGCCAATTTCTCCTGGAACAGAACTTTAAGGGTTCACATAGTCTTTCTTCACAGTGCTCTTGAGCTAATCCTACTAAATTCTTTACTGCATGTTGACACATTCCTATACCTATTATAAAGTGAAATGCCTTGCCCTAAACCCCGTGGAAAGTCTATCTACCTATGTACTAGGAAAATAAGGTTCTAGTATTACCACAGCATTAAAAAAAACAAAACAAAACTGGATGAGTTTTCACCAAATTAGAGGGCATTTTCAGAATGGATTGACAAAGTCTTTAAAATCTACTGGAGGGTCCTGAAAGTCTCCAGAAAAAAATGGCAATCATTGTATTAAGCAACTGAAACTGAGTTATGAGACAGCTATGTGGGTCCCATATGCCATGATAGTAAGATAATGTGGACAGAGAAAACCATAGTAAAAAAACAAGCCCTAAATATATTTTAGGACAAATGCCACACATTACAGGCATTAAGATAAAAACCCAAGAACGCTTTTAAGAAATCTTCTAACATATATTCAAACAGTGAGGTGAGTATCATGAATCCCATTTACCTATTACTAAACTTAATTTTGTTAGGGTCTCTCCTCTTCTCCCAGCCCCTGATCACTTCCCTCCTTAGTTTTTGCATTGCCAGGCATCATAGAGTTTCATTCGAAAGTATTTTAGTAGCAGGCATGGATTATGATTTACTGCGTTCTCACTTGGACAGCTCCATGTATTGTGCTCTTACATGTGTAGTTGTGAGGACTTAAAGCAATGCTATGAAGGACCGCTTGTATTTTCATTTAGTTTTACAGCTTTGGGGCTTTATACTCCCCCTTCAGGCTTTTTGGTCTTGGAGAAGTGGACCCCTATCTGGATCTTGACTTTCTGGTGCACTGGATGAGGATAGGTTTATTGGTTGATCTTGAAGTTTCCATCACGTTTGAAATCTCTGATCTGTGAACCTCATCACGGGACCAAGGGTGGGCATCTTGGCCAGCAGGTCAAGAGATGTCCATGTATTTAATACCCTGAACTCCCAGCTCCATTGACTTTTTTTCAGTGAAATTTCTCTGGTCTGGGGCTCTGTCATTCCCACAATTAATCTTCTAGGCTAAATTTTAACTCCTGCCAGGATACTTGTCTATCTTCCCTGCATTATTTCAGCTTTGTTTCATATGTCTCCCCCCACCCAAAGCCCATTAAAGGTGCTGTATTTCCTTGCTATGGGAATGCAAGCTGGTGTAGCCACTCTGGAAAACAGTGTGGAGGTTCCTCAAAAAACTAAAAATAGAACTACCCTACCACCCAGCAATTGCACTACTAGGTATTTATCCAAGGGATACAGGTGTGCTGTTTCGAAGGGACACATGCACCCCCATGTTTATAGCAGCACTAGCAACAATAGCTAAAATATGGAAAGAACCCAAATGTCCATTGGTGGATGAGTGGATAAAGAAGATGTGGTATATATATATATATACAATGGAGTATTACTTGGCAATCAAAAAGAACAAAATCTTGCCATTTCCAACTACTGGAGGGTATATGGAACTGGAGGGTATTGGAGGGTATTATGCTAAGTGAAATTAGAGAAAGACAAAAATCATATGACTTCACTCATATGAGGACTTTAATATAAAAACAGGGAGGGGGACAAACAGAAGAGACTCATAAATATGGAGAACAAACTGAGGGCTACTTAGAGGGGTTGTGGGAGGGGGGATGGGCTAAATGGGTAAGGGGCACTAAGGAATCTACTCCAGAAATCATTGTTGCACTATATGCTAATTTGGATGTAAATTAAAAAAAATAAAATAATAAATTAAATAAATAATTTGCTCAGCTTTCAAGACCTCTGGTATTCTGCTCGCAGTCTACCATGTCAACTGTATCTTCCACTTTCCCTTACCATGTGCTGTTTTGTTAAGTCCAAATTTTGTAACTATGCTACAAATAATGGCTTCCCATCTTATATATATATATATATATATATATTCCCATCTTATATAGGTATGTGTATATATATATATATACACACATATTCAAATACGTGTACATCAACTTTCAAAATTTTACCCTTAGTAGCATTTAATTATCCACTCAAAACTGAAGGCAACCTACTTTCACACTGTGATTGATGTCTACCAAGAGATACTCACTTTTCCAAAATTAGCTGTAGATAGATCACAACAAACCAGCCAAACAGCAACCAATCTGGCAGTAAATGCAGAGAGGGTACTCTTTCCTATTAGGGTGTTAAAATAGCATTTAGTACTGCATCTATAGTGGACTGATTTTACATTATTACAAAAGCCCAGCTTTTCGTCCTAGTAGTAGAAAAACTAATGGATTTTTTTCTTCTTTCACATTGACAGACAAGCTTACTATCACTGGAGCCCATGGCCAGCTGGGAAAGGACAAAGGGGCTTGAGTTCTTGCTGTGACCCTTTAGTAATTCCAGTAAAGTCTGAGTACCACTATGGGAGCATTAGAACACCTACACTGCAATAAAAGAATCAACTGTGTGATGTGTATGCAAGTAACCAGAACTGACAGGACATGTGACCTAGGACTACTGATCTCCTGCCTGGGCAAAGCAGAGGTGCGTATGGTGACTATAACTGAAGTACAAGAACTGACTTAAACTGGGGGGAATGAAATCTGAACCCCAGGCGTTCCATACCAGTTACCTGGATTGAGTACAGAAATGGACCACGTTCTTCCTGTGTCTTACGTCTTTTCATGTCTTTAAAGGGCTCCTTTGTAAGAGGAGATCAGTATGGGCTATATACTCAGAGACACAACTGGGTTTAAGTTTTGAAGGATGGGTAGGATTTTGATTTTTAAAAGGAAAGCCATGAAAAATGGAGGAAACAACGTAAGGAAACTTGACTGGAGCAGACTATGATGGTTGGTAGGGAAGGTTCGGAAGGGAATGCTGGAATAGATTACTAGAATAGGGTGTGAAAATAAAAGTTAGTGTCCATGTGAGAGCAAGGCTTACACTGACATGCTGAGGTCATCCGGCAGAAGCACCCAGAGGGTGCAAGTTATTGTTGCTCCAGTTAGTAGGTCAGGCCAGTCAACAGTATCTTACAACAAACTCCTCACCCAGGGTGCATATGCTGCTTCTCTTATTTCTTGGATATCTATTGATATCATTTACAGAATTTTGAATTCCCAAACAGGTACAGCACTCTAGCCCTATATTTCTTTCTGTAACATCTCAGTGACTATTACTAACAAAAAAAAACTTTTTTAATCATGACTTACTCCTTAAGAACTAGAAATTTCTGGGCCCCTGGGGGGCTCAGTCATTAGGCATCTGACTTCGCCTCAGGTCATGATCTCATGGTTTGTGAGTTCGAGTCCCACATTGGGTGAGCTGGGGTCCTGCTTCTCTCTCTCTCCCCCACTCCCCCCTGCCCCACCCCTCCTGGGAATTCTGTCTCTAGCTCACTTGTGCCCTCTCTCTCTCAAAAAAGAACTCGAAATTTCTACAACCACTGTTTACTATCAACATACTTGTCCCCTAACCATTATGTGTAACCTCCAAAGTAAAAAGGTTTGGTTTTGATTAACTGCAATTAAGAAAAATCCTAATTCCGTTAACTTTTGGTAATTTAGAGAGGTTGAGTTTCAATTTGTTAATGTGTAAAAAAGGAACAGAGGTCTTCTGGGGTTGGTGTGAAGATCATCCAGTGGAATATATGTAACAGAGCACTTGGTCTCACCCATAATAAAGTTAGTTATGTTATAGTTATTATTTTACAAACAAAAGTCTTTGCTGCTAAATAGATCAGACTTGAGCACTGGTTGCTTAATGACACCTGTTACATAATGTGCTTCTACAAATGAATAAAGAGAACTATGTGTAATACAAAGACCTATTTAACATTTTAATAGGTTTATAAAAAGCTATTTTGCTGAAGATCACTGCCAACTCTATTATCTCTCAGCAGCTTTATCTTTTAGAGAAGAAGATAATTTTTCATCCCAGGGTAGCTTCATTTCCACCTTTAAACTAAGGTGGAAATGCAGCTGACCACAGGATGAGGCTGGCAAGAGCCTACCCTCCCTAAATGATAAAGTGTCAGATCGTTATTAAAAATAGTTGGTCTTGATTCATCTATACTCAGCTACTAAATTTCGGTTACTTAACTACCCAGTGCCTGACCTTCTCCCTCTGATATTTTGGAAAAGTCATATTCTTATTATACATGCCTAGCTTGACAAACAGGAGAACTCTGTGTACTTGAAAGAAAAAAGATATGGCAGGTATTCTGTAGGACTTTGTATTGAAAAATCTATTGTTAAGATGTAGATGATTTTAAAATGTATGAAGTATGACCAATATGGCCAGTTTAAGAAATAATTTAATGTCCTGTAAAGACTTATTTTATGTAGTTAGGTTTTTTAGTTTGGTTTTGGTTATGGAAGCTAAAGATGAAGTTTTCCAGGGTGCCTGGGTCGCTCAGTTAAGCATCTGACTTTAGCTCAGGTCATGATCTGGCAGTTTGTAGGATCGAGCCCTGCGCATTGGGCTCTGTGCTGACAGCTCAGAGCCTGGAGCCTGCTTCAGATTCTGTGTCTCCCTCCCTCTCTGCTCCTCTCCTGCTCGTGCTCTATCAAAAATAAAATAAACATTAAACAAAAAATGGAGCAAAATGAAATTCCAATCCAGAATTTGGTTTTACCCCTGCTAAAGTTACTACTGATGAAAAGTAACTTCACTTTACTGAAATGAATGCATTTCCTTTATAGAAAAGGAAAGAGCAAATGCTTTCAAACACTTATCTAATATCTTCATATTGCTAGCTTAATAGTTCTACCAGTTATTACTCACATTGAGTTTTAAAATGAGTTTATTAAAGAATGTTTTTAGGAAGGCAACAATGTTATTAAAAAAAACGTCTGTTTCTTCATGCTGAAAAGGTAAGAGGCTATAGTTACAAGCTTCTTTCTATTGGAATTCTGATAGTATAGCACAGTGTAGTCATTTCTGCGATGCTAGAATAAATAAAAAAAGTCTCTTCTATGCTTCTCCTCAAAAAAGCGATGAATAGTAACAGAAGATGGCATAAAAAAGCCATTTTTTTTCCCATTCATTCTGTAGTATTGGAGCCAGTATCTAGGAAACAGGAGAAGAAGAATAAATTGAAAGAGCAACTTAATTTTAAATATTGAGAATATCTTTAAAACAGGAAATAACAGTGGCACTGCTGTTGAGGGGTGGGGAGAAAAAGAAGGCAAGATTGGGGGAAGCTGATTAAGGAAATGTCTTGAGAACTTTAACTTGCTTTTTAAGGCACAGGTAAAGAAGATAATTCTTAGCTCTCCCTATTTATGCTAGAGAAAAACCAAATTAATATTACTTGGTTCATTATCTAAGTTATACCAATTTGGTTCATATAGTTGCCATAGGATGATTTTTTTTCTAGGTCCTCTACTGTCCCCAAATTTTAAACCACAAAGAACCGTAACATATAATGAGGAGAAAATTGTATTTTAATTTCTGATGAGAAACCAAAATTCCAGCCACTGTCACTGTTCCTATTTCAGAAAGCTTTTAGGAAAAAAAGGGCTTATCCATTTATCTGGTCATTAAGGAATGACATTTTCTTAATCATTTATATTTTAATTTTGGAAAGAAAAAATTCTAAGATTGTATTCTTTTCTGCTGACAGAACACATGCAACACAACCTAAACTTTTCTGGAGTACTTAACAGTTCTCTGATGATCAGTTAATACACTCCTCAGAAGCTACTGCAGTAGGTAAGGCTGATTTTACTATTCATCCACTGAATTCTGAAAAAAACAGATAATCTTGCATCTAAGCAAGAGTAATACACTCTAAGGACTACCAGACAGGAGCTTCTGTGAGGAAAACACACGTTTACGTGGATTCTTTGATATTAGTAATTTGCTCAGGGGTCTTCACCGCCCCCCCCTCCCCCCAGGGGTCTTCTTTAACTGACTTTTTGATTCTTAGCTATGTTTCTTGCTTGCTTGCTTTTTTTTTTTTTGGTGGTTCCACTGGTGAGGGTTCTTAGCTATGTTTCAAACAACTGAAACAGACAATCTACGAGTCTACATCTGTGCTGTCCAACAGGGTGGCCACCGGGAAGCCATGTGTGGTTATTTAAATTAGTTAACTGATAAACAGTAAATTTCTCAGTTGCCCTAACACATTTCAAATGCTTAATAGCCCTATGTGGCTACTGGAAAAGTACAGATGGAGAACATTTCCATAGGTACGAAAGTTTTACTGAATAGTACTGGTCTACATCATTAACTTATTTTGATAGAGGTGCAGGAGTTATAAATTCATGTCCCAATTCCCCAGTCTAACAAAAACTTAAAAGTCTCAGGGTTATGCTGATGCTATTAGCCTTAATTATAAGGAAAATATGAAAAAAAGTATAATCTGACCTACAAAAATGTCATAATCCAGGAACTATAAAATAACATAGATTTTTTTCTGTCATTAAGCAAGGAAACAGTATTTGATTGGATAATATTAAAAAGCCATCTTTATTCCCACATAACCTTTTGAAAAGCGCAAGTCATTGTAGTGTTGCTACTTTCAGAGACTTGCTGGTATCTGGAAAAGACTTCATTCTTTAAAAAAAGGGCCAAAGGCATTTATGCAGCCATGAAAAATGATGTTTCTGCAAATGTATGTATACATTTATTACTGTAAAAAGGGACACACGAGACTAGAGAGTTATGCAGTAAGATATTAAGTGACGTTCGCTCCAGATGGTGTTACATATTAGGCTTTTCTTCTGTCTTCTCTACATTTTTCAGTAATTAGCTTATTTCTTTTGGAACCCAAAATGTACAAAATAACCTGAGAAATTTAGGGTATTAAATTTCTACATTTTCTTTTGCTTTTCCAAATTCCCTTCTTAGCGAGTAACAGTATTCTCTATTTAATTTCAGGAACAGCTGTTTGAAACACAAATGGTTCAGATCATAAAGTAAAAGTAAGTATATGTTTAAAATATAATTAGCAAAAAGGAAATGATCATGGAAGAGAAAGCAGATACATATAGTTTTTGAAACATTTAAGGACTTGAACAAGGTCCTAGGTCTGCTGTGGAAAATATATCTGCACAGATATAACAGAGAGGGGAATGGATATTTATCATTATAACTGATAAGAGTCTTAGGGCTTTTCAAAATCTTTTACACGATTACTTTTAAATATAAAACGTATAAGCATCCCGCAACACAGAAATCATAGGATAAACTGTCAAAACTAAACACTTCAAATGTGCAACTGAAAAAACTTAATTTGCTTATTTTTACTCACACAGATTGAATTTGTGTGGGTTAGTCTACATGTCCTATGAAATGTTCATCCCTAAAGTCATTAAGAGGACTGGCTGAGACCTGGAATTCAGAATCTAGCTGAGACAGAAGCCAGATCTCTTAGCCATTTCCCCCCTTAATTCCAGATGAAGATGTTCTAAAGACTCACAAAAAACAAGATTTCAAGTAGTTTTGCTTTCACAGTAATGAGGTAAACACTTACTTTTACCATCACAGGCTACAATTTTCACTTTATCCACTTTAATAAGTTCTGTCACCTCTCTGAATTCAACATCATTCAATACGAAAGTCCACACATTATCGCAGAATCTGTACGTATTTAGAGAGCCCTTTAAAACAAAACATTTAGACATATCATGAAGTCATTTTTCCCCCAAGGCAATGTAAGAACTCAGTTACCAAGAATGTAATCTTTAAAACAATATGATGATTTAATACTTACCTTAAGATTTTCCTTAATTTTCATCCTGTCATTTGGGAAAAAACAAACCAAAAACACCACCCTAGATAAATTTGCTAGTAGTTACATGCTGTAGTTAGCAGACTATTTTCAGCTCTCCAAGAGTCTGCCAATTACTTACCTGAACCATGTAAAAAAAGCTGGAAGGAAATTTGAATTTGTACTGCTCTCTTGTGGCAACACGATGAAAGTTCACTTGAATTTTTATGTAAAACACCACTCCTGCAGTAGGAAATCCATACAAACTTTGATTCCACCCCAATTTAACTAATAAGTCTCACTGATAACAGAGTTAACACATTTTGCACATTATATGCATTATATTCTGTATTACAAAAGTAAGCTCCAGCATAGAAAATGTTACTAAGAGAATCATGAGAAATATTGAGAAAATACGTATATGAAAGTGGATCCACACAGTTCAAACCCATGTTTTTCAACCACATTTTATTGTATGTGTTAATTCTCTGAGCTTGTACAAAAGCAGGGACTACCCAGAAACACTAAATTTTAACCCTGTGTCTTGGATGAATTACTGTGCTATATATAGCCAATGGAACTACATTATTGTCCTGTGCAACTGATAAGAAGTATTTTGGTTTTTTTTAGGAGCAGGAATATGTGCTTAAATAAAAAGGAAATTCTCAAAGAATGCGGTAAAAGTGCAAGGAAAGACACAAGCTGAATGCTATCAAAACAGACACATACACATGGAATCTTCACAAATGAAATTTAGCATTTGGTAAGAGATTTATAAACCCCAAACCTTCAATTCAGAAAAACATTCTCTGCAGTGTTACTTGTAATAGTGAAAACTGGATTCTACCTAAATGTTCTATCAAGTGAGAATGATTAGGGAAACTATGATGGTTGTGAATGACTTCATGAAATTTTAAAAAGATCAATAATTATCACTTGTTGGACTACGCTAGGCTCTGAGGATACAAATATGATCCCTGCCATCAATGAGCATACGGTAGCAGGGGAGATCATTAAAACAAGAAAGCATACAGTATAGCAATACTATGAAAGAGAAGTAAGCTAGGGGCACCCAAGGGTATGGAAGACACGGGGCACAGAAGGCTTCCCCTCACAAAGTGAAGTTGAAGTTGAGTCCTGAAAAGCGAGTACAAGTCAAGGAGAGGTGGGACAATAGAAAGTAAAACACATATTTGGAATGGGATAGTTAAATGTGTCGAGCTCCCAAGGTGGAGGACATCCTGGAGAACCTTGGAAAGATTTGCTGCATCCTAAACCTATTATTAGGTCAGTGAAGGATTTTGAGAAGAATAACATGATCAGATTTGCATTTCTGGTGATAACATTAATTGATTGGGGGTGGGGGGGGAGGCGGTTCTGATGGAGGCCGAAGACTTTGATGCCTACAAGAGAGGTGAGAGTGGCTTTACTGTAGCAGCAAGGAAATGGAAGTGGAGAGATACCTGGTAACAATGCGCTATGGTAGGGAGACAAAATCTGTTCATCCCCAAGTTTCTGTCTCCAATAACAGTGCAATCATAGGAAAAGCCAGTTTGATTTGGAACTTGTTGACTTTGAGACCTAAGTCACCATGTGCAGAAAGCTGCTAGAGTGTGGAAGAAAGCCTGGGAGCATGAGCCTATCAACTTTAGAGACACAGGGTTGGATGAGATCATTCAAGGAGAATAGGTGGAGCCCTAGATAACCCTAAGGAATACCAACAATGAAACAAAAAAGGGTCTGAGAGACAGTGGGGTCAGAGAATAGAAGCTGGGATAGTAGGGTTTCAAGGGAAGTATGGGTTTCAACAGAATGTAATGTCACAAATTACGCATTAGGTTTAGCCATAAATAATGTGGTAAGAAAAGTTTTAGTGGAGTGGTGAGATTATGGCATGGAAAACCTTCAGGACATAGTGTTAACTGAAAAAAAAAGATCTCTTCAGTTACATTCTGAGCCTTTGGAAGGCTACACAGCTAAATGCCAATTTTAATGTTCATTTCTAGCACCCCTGAATGCGAACTATCCAGTTGGTGACAGCTATGCCAATAATCTGAACAAGGCATGTTACTAGGATATTTTCAAATACATGTTGAAATTCTGTTAGTTGTAACATAAATGTATATACTTCCCTTATTTTATTGTGAAATTGCTATAAAACTTGCCCGAAAACTATTTTATGTTCAATGCTAACATTTAGAGTAAAACAGACAACTTTTGAGCCAACAAAGGCTTAATAGAATGTAAACACAAGAAGAGATTAATGATAGAATCTTTTTAGAATTGTTTAGTGAGCTAGAATTCCTAATATAAAATACTATATTTAATTTATAGTATCTTCGTCCAAGTCCTAATCTAATTATCTCAAGTATAAGGACTCGAGAATAGAAAATTTTATTTAAAAAAATGTATACAAAGGGGTGCCTGGGTAGCTCAGTCAGTTCGGCTCAGGTCATGATCTCCCAGTTGATGAGTTCAAGCCTCACATCAGGCTCTGTGCTAACGGCTTAGAGCCTGCTTTGAATTCTGTCTCCCTCTGTCTCAAAAACATTACAAACAATGTATTTAAGGAACTTTTCGAATACTAAGATATTTGACTTTGGTCAAGTAACTGATTTAAACCGTAATTAATTTGGCCAAACTATGTCTTCAATGCACCTTTACATATATCTGTATCTGGGCAACATTCTTAAAATATCTTAATACATGTTCTTGGTAGAAACAGACCAGATAGGGAAAAGGAAACTGTCAGTGTTTTTAGAAGGGTGATTTTTCTTGACCATTAAATCTTTTAATGCCTAATTACTACTTCAAGTTTAACATTACTCTCACCTGCTAGCATACTTTTTTTCTAAAGCACACATTGACTTTTTAAAGGACTAGTTCAATATGAATTTTCTCCCTAAAAATTAGTTCAAGGTCCTTGGTGAATATATACATTGACCTTTTTAACATGTAATGGGCCCCCAGGCTAGTAAAAATTATTACAAATAATATAGACTTAAATGTGACCAAGCAAAATAGGTTATTTGCAAACACTCTGAACAAGTTTGCTGTAACGGGAGAGATAGGTAATGAAAGCCCGAGCTATGACAGAGTAGTTATTACTAGCTATTGGAAAACAGGCAAACTTATAAAACGCTATGCAAAAGATGCAAATGTCAAATTGTGTTTAATTTTTTTTTAATGTTGTATTTATTTTAGAGAGAGGGAGACACAGAATCCAAAGCAGGCTCTGAGCTGTCAGCACTGAGCCCGACGTGGGGCTGAGAGCCCATGAACCGTGAGATCGTGACCTGACCTGAAGTTGGACACTTAACCAGACTGAGCCACACAGGTGTCCATGTTTAACTTTACCTAACTAGACCCAAACTGGAAACCTACAATACCACTAGAAGATAAGTAGTCAAATTGTCTATATAGGCAAAAATGTATGTATTAACTTAGAATTAAAGCATCAGGTTCTGAATGACAAACCTGGCAGGTTTGTACATCCGGTTCTACAAAACAGCAAACTAATTTTGCCAGTAAAATTCAAGAACCTACTGACAAAATTTTATAAAGATACATTTTACTCCGGATAACTATTACGCATGTGAAACTGATAAGATTTATTACATAAAATACATGCAGACTTTATCCCTTCATTAAAATTATTCTCTGTATACCCAAGATCCACAATGCCTGGTATGTAATAGACACATATTGAAGAAAGGATTTTAAATACAAAGTTTTTTAATTAAAAAAACCCCAAACTCTATACTTCTCTTAAATCAATTGACCTCTATGTTCTTTTCATATACTGTAATCTTTTAATTTCTACTTTATGGTATCCCTTAACAACATGAGCACAAATATTAAATATAACCAAATTATGACTCTATTAATATCAACGTGGTAAGATTATTTCTATTTACCATGATGCTTGCAATGGGCTTCAGTCTGATTTACCATCCAGTTTAGAAAGATAGCTTTGTTCACTTTGGGCTTACTGTTCAAAGTCTAAATGAGTTAAATGAGATCAAGCTACCAGAACAGATCATTATCTACCACCAGTTCAGGTCTTCATTAGAGTAGGTGGGAGGCAACATGAATGTACTTCCCTGGAATGAGGGAAGGTCAGAGTTTGAAAAACATAAGCAAACCTGAGAGCTCTCATTTACCTTCAATTCTGCAGAGAAGGATTTGGGCATTTGAGACCTCAGTGACTCTGGAGGGAAGGCAACTAAACATACATAGGCTGATTTGTGAAACAATGGAACAAAAATCTTAAAAACAACTCTGTATCTCACGTTAGGTGGATAGAGCTGGTATACGGAATTTAAAAGTAAAGCGTAATTTGGGGCGCCTGGGTGGCTCAGTCGGTTAAGTGTCTGACTTTCTCAGGATTTGTTGAGTTCCAGCCCCACATCAGGCTCAGAGCTGACAGTGTGGTGCCTAGTTGGGATTCTCCCTCTGCCCCTCCCTTGCTGGCACACTCTCTTTCAAAATAAATAAAGTTTAAAAAACAGTTAAAAGTATAGTTATTATAAAACAAGTTCCAAAATTCGATTAAGCCATCTCTTCCTTTTATATTAATAATTATGTACGGATCCTAAAAAGCACTGTTGTAACAACCACTGGTATAAGCTGCAAAATTTTAGGAAAATATCCTTACCCTGAAGTTGACTCTGTTCCTGACCCTCTGGGCCAATGCTGAATTTATAGCCTTATCAAACTGAAGGAGAACTTGGAGAGCAAGTTGGGGGGTGATCTGTTGAGACTGAGAAAAAGTAAAGGTCGTAAATCCTTTTAGGGAAGGACATTAAAGACAACATACATATGAGTTATCATCTAAAATTTAACCAAGGTTAACCAGAGCCTCTTAAACTAGAATCTCTTACTCTCTTGTGCCATAAATGACAATTAGGAAGTAAAGCCTCACTGTATTTTCCTGCACTGTCCTGACTCAAACAGAATTGTGAAAAGAAAACATGCAGTGATGTTACACTGCCAGGACAAAACTCTATCACTCCTTTATAGTGTCTGGAAAGAGGCATTCAGTAAATTGAAGGAACCAAGTTTCTTTTAAATAAAAACCACAGGACTCAATATACTAAAAAAACCCTCATCTCATTAAAGCTCATAAAATGTATGAAAGCAAATGGAAATAATATTAAAACGTTCTTAGAGAAGTTTAATTTAAAGGTTAATTCTCCTAAAATTGAAATATAAATTCAAATTTAAATCTCAAAAGACTATGAAATTTTCCAAAATTATCTTAAAGCTACACAGACTATGCCTTTCTTATAAGAGAAAACCAATACTCTCAATTTTTATGTTTAACAATAATCTTTGAAAAATTAGGCATGTTCAACCATGTCATCAGAATGGTATAATGTACAAGAACTTGCAGTTATTCATCTGAATACTGACTTGCTGGGTCAGAGAGTCTAAGATCTCTAATGTCCTATCTCTGCCTGAGACAAAGGATATAACAAAAACTATTATAGATCCATCTAAATAAAAACTGATGTTTAGTCTCCCACCTGTATGAGCTCATCCAGGCTCTCCTGGAGACTGTTTCCCAAAGTGGTATTTCTGTATAACTGATATGCCATGGCTTAGGAGGAAGAAACTGTTTTTCTTATTCAGGCTTGCATTGATGTCCTAAAAATTTAATATGAAAGTATTAAACATTATAAACCATGTATGTAATATAGTCTACTTCATATACTAATATATGCTATCCGAACCCTTAATAATTGCAAATTGCCTTATAACTAAGAATTACAAAGAACAGTTAAAAATGACTTCTTCTTTTCTGTTATTTTGACATAGGCATTTATTCTCCTTTACACAAAGTACAGGTATACTCATTTACAGATATAGGTATATTTTTGCTATTTCTTTTAAAAGTCTGCCTTTTAACTTAATCTAGAATGAATTTATCACGTATTACCATTCCTTTCTCCTTACTGTCAAGTCACTAATCCAGACAGTCTTCAGCTTCCACGTACATGCCTTTGCTTCATTTCCTTTTTTCCTTAACATTTGATATTTACAGAGTGCCTATCAAGAAGATTGCACTATCATAAGCAGCAGGGACAGGAAGATAAGTAAGGATATACTCCTGATTCTAAAAAACGTATACTCTAGACAGGGTAACAGAAATACAAAAATAGGATTTAACTCAATAGAGAAGAGTAACTATGATAGATCTATAGAGTATATGATGCAGGCTACCTGTGGACTGAGTAGGCTGGTTACCAAAATCTTCCTGATTCTTCAAGCTAGACTTCAGCCAAGCAAAAGAAGAAGAATAGAACGAGTAAAGCCAAAGGAGTATGAAATGATACAGTTTAAGGAGGATGAATAGGCAGTGGTAGGAAACGGAGCTGAGAAAGAGGACACGATGGATTTGTTCCACCAGGAGAAACACCAGGGTTTTACAGGGAAGATGACGGGAACCACTGAAGCATTCCAGGAAAGGTCAAACGGGCAGCAATCTGAAGAACATACTTGAAGGAAATGAGGGCTCAAATAGGGTGGCAGTAGTACAGTTTCAACACATTTTGAGCTGCTGCTACATGTCATACACAAGACCACTGACCTCATGGCACTTTCAGCTTTAGAGATGGACAGGAGACTTTATCAAGTAAAGCTCGGCAAAAATAATGGTTAGTTATCAATCTTCACGTTATACGCCCATGGAATTTGATACAGGAGATCACGTCTACCTTCTTGAAACCTTTTCTTTGGCTTCTGGGATGCCACACTCCATTCTCTCCTCCCAACTCACTGGATATTACTATTGTTTTCTTTGCCTGGTTCCTCCTCAGCAACCTGACCTCTACTGGAGGGCCTTAAGGCTTCTTAGGTCTTCTCTATGTTTTACTCCCTTAGTTAGCTCATTCAGACTTATGGCTTTTACTACTATCTGCTGATGACTTCCAAAAGTATATCCCCCGTCCTTGTCCCCTTGTTGCCATATATAAAATTGCCTCAACACTCCCTGAAAGTATCAGAAGGGTAGCTCAAATGAAATGTGACAAAAACCAAATTCCTGACACTGTCCCTCCCAAACCTTTTCTGCCCTCAGCTTGCTCACTCTAGTAAATAGTAAATCTAGTCTCGTGTAAATAGGACACCCCCAAAATTTTACATTCAACCTTAGCTTCTCTCTCACTCTGCATCCAACCTGTCAGCCAATCCTTTGAGCTCTTCCTTCTAAGTATAGCCAGGAGCTGACCACTTTTGCCATCTCCAGTGCTACCATTAAGTCCTCATCATCTGCCACCAAGATTACTTGATAGCCCTGTAAGAGCTCTCCCTGTTTCTACAATTGCCTATAACACCCCTGCCCCTAGAGCAGCCACACTGAGCCTTTTAAAACATAAATGAAGCCACATCACTCATTTATTGCAAACGTTCAACAGCAGCATCCTACCTCAGAATAAAGTCCTCCTAATGGTTTGCAAGGCCGACATCCTCTGGGTCCCTTACTACCTCACTGAACTTACCTTCTTCCACTTACTCCTTCATTCACTCTGATGCAGCCATACTGGTACCTTGCTGCTCTTCAATATGGCAAGATATTCTTGCTTTGGGGCTTCTGCACTGTCATTTTTGCTTCAAGTGTTCTTCCCAACTACCTCCATGGTTCACTCCCTGATTTAATTCACATCTCTGCTCAAATGTCACTTCATTAGAAAGGACTTCTGTGACCAACCTATAAACAAAGAACTACCTCCCTTCCCCCTTACACTGTTTTAACTTTCATTCATACCATTAACTGTAGCTGACACACATATGCTTACTGTCTCCATCCACTAAAATAGATGTTCCATAAGAGTGGGTTTTGTTCACAGTTAAAAAATTTACCATCTAGAACAATGACTAGTATGTATTCAATAAGTATTAGTGAACAAATAACTTGGTGGTTATGTCAAAATGCTAATATCAAATATTAAAAATTTCTGATAGTGTGATACAAAGTTTTCTTCGTTACTTAGGAAAATGAAACAATGAAACTTCCAGACTCGCAAGATGGTACCAAACCACCTACCAACATCTACATGCACATATTTTGCCTCCCTGCCTGTCACTGTGCCAAACCATCCATGCTGTTATTCAAATACAATCTTTCAACCTGTGCATCAAGCCTATCCCTCTAGTACACTCAAGAATATTATTCCAACAACTGAATTAGTCCTTCTCCCCCTTACCTTCAAATTTCCCATCTCTAAGGATCATTGCCATCAGCAAATAAATAAGGTGGCTACTTCTCTTATCTTCAGGAAGAAAAAAAAAAAAAGTCCTGGGGCGCCTGGCTGGCTCAGTTGGTACAGCATGTGACTCTTGATTTTGGCTCAGGTCATGATCCCTGGGTCCTGGGATCAAGCCCTTGATCAAGCCCTCGGCTGGGCTCTGAGCTGAACATGGAGCTTGCTTGAGATTCTCTCTCTCCCTCTGCCCCTCTCCCAGGCTCATGCGTGCTCTCGCTCTCGAAAATAAAATAAAAAGTCTCAACTCCCTTTCCTCATAGCTGCACTCTGTTTCTCTGTTCCTCTGTAAGGAACACTCCCAAGAGTTACCCGCACTCACCATCTCTCATTTCTCCTTTCCCATTTTCTCTTACACTCACTCCTCACAGGCTTTGCTTCCAGCACTCAAATGAAACAGATGGTGAACCAACGGCATTGGTGAAGCTAATCCAGATTTCTTAGTCCTCTTCAGACTTAATCATTTGACACAGCTGATGACTCTCCCTTTTGATATAGGACCTTGGCTTAGCTTCTGGGACCTCACACGTTTTTTCTTTTTTTTTTTTATGTTTATTTATTTTTGAGAGACAGTGAGCAAGTGTGAGAGGTGGAGGGGACAGAGAGAGGAGATACAGAATCCAAAGCAGGCTTCAGGGTCTGAGCTGTCAGCAGAGGGTCTGACAAAGGGCTCAAACTCACAGACCGTGAGATCATGACCTGAGCCGAAGTCAGATGCTTAACCGACTGAGCCACCAAGTGCCCCTGGGTTGTTCTCTTCAACTCCCTGGTTTATCCTTCCCTATATCATTTGTTAGTTTACCCTGTTCTTTCTGATTTCTGTAAGTCACAAATCACTGTCTGTGGTCTTTTGATGTCTACACTCATTCCTCAGGATAATCCTTGCTGATGATTCCTAAATTCATATGCTAGCATATACCTTGCCCTTGAAGGCACTACTGGATCCAACTGCCTACTCAACATTTTACTTTTTGTTTTTCCCTTTTCAGTTGATGTAACTCCATACTTCTATGGGTTTACACAAAAACCTTTGAAGTTATCCTCCACTCCCCTCATCTCACCTCCACATCTAATCCCTAGCAAATCCTGTAAACTCTATCTTCAAAGTGCATTCAGAATCCATCCATTTCTCACCATTTCCAATGTTACTCCACCATGTGTTATCACCCTGGTCTGTGCTGTGATCATCTGCCACTGGATTACTGAACTAGCTTCCTAACTGGTTTCCCTGCTTCCACACTGCCCCTACACTTTAATCCCAATTTGGCAGCCAGGTGATCTGTTAAAACTTAGGTTAGAACATACCTCTTTTCTGTTCCAAACCTTCCATTTCACTCAGTCCTTACAAGAATTTGGTTGCCTATGATCTCTCCAACCAGACCTACCATCTCTCCCTTGCTCTCACCCAGTATGTCTACAGACACAATGCCTTCCATGTTATTCTTAGAACATGACAGGGAAGTACCTGCCTATGTAAGCCTTTGAAAAGGCTGTTCTTTCTACCTGGAATACTCTCCCCCCAGATACCTACTTGATTCTCTCAATTCCTTCAAGTACACCTTGTACTTAATGAGCCTTAAACGGATGGTCATACTTAAAGTACCAACTTGTACCTCCACTTTGGACCTTCCCAATCCCCCTTTTCCTGCTATGTGTTTTTGATGGCACTACCACCTTCTAACATGTTATGTAATTATGTTTATTTTTTTCATCTTCCAATAGGGGCTTTTATCTGTTTTGTTCACGGAAGTAAACCAATTGTCTAGAACAAACAGCAACTAACTCATAATGGAAGCCAAATAAGTATCTGCTTAGTAAATTAAGGCAAAAAATCTACGTGGGTGGATGGGGGAGGGGTTAAAAAGGGCAACAAGAGGTCCCAATAGAGAGAGAAACTTGACAAAGTAGGAGTACCAACTCTTAGGTCATGCCCACTTGACAACATTCTAAGAGTTATCCAGAAAATGAGAGGCCTGAGAAAACTGAAACTTAAAAGCTTAAGTTACGGGAAACTGAAACCTAACCAAGCCTAACCAGCTTGTTCCGCTTCTGTACAATTGCTTGGCGCACCCGTGTATTCCTGATCAATCATTGTTGGTTGGCACATCCGTGTATTCCTGATCAATCATTGTGATACCCGTACCCCCGGTTGTGGTCTGACCTAAAGGCAGGAACCAATCGAATACTGCTAAGTGTCCAACTTTAAACACCAACCAATCGCAGCTCTGTAACTGTGGAAAATTCCTGATTTCCCCATGACTTGTTTGTACCTGTCTATAAAAGGGGTGTAAAAACCTCTCTCGGGGCCTCTTAGCGTCACCGGCAACGAGTGCACAGAGGTCCAGGTTCGAACCTGCAATAAATGACCCTTGCTGCTTAGCTTTGACTCTGGACTCTGGTGGTTCGTTTTTGGGGGTCTCTTAGACTCTGGGCGTTTCAAAAATAATTATAACAATGAACTATCAGGGAAATAAAAAAAAAAAAACAACTCATTGGCTCTACAGGCTGATAGAATGGAGCCAGCTTGGGATTCTCTAATCTCTCTGCCCACTGCTCCTGCTCCCAGCACGCTCTGTCTCTCAAAATTAACAAACTTTAAAAAAGAAAAAAAAAAAAACAACCCACAATCTCATTTACAATTGCATCAAAAAGAATAAAATAAAAATAAATTTAAACAAGGTGAAAGTCCTCTACACTGAAAATGTAAGATACTGGTGAACGAAATTAAAGACAACAAAAATAAATGGGAAGATATTCCATGCTCTTGGACTGGAAGAGTATTGTTAAAATCTCCATACAATCTATGTAAAGCAATTTACAAGTTCAATGCAATCCATATCAAAATTCCAATGGCATTTTTCACAGAACTACAGCAAAGCCTAAAATTTATACAGAACAACAAAAACCCACGTAGCCAAAGCAATCTGGACAAAGAAGAACAAAGCTGGAGGCAACATGCTTCCCGAGCTCAAACTACATTGCGAAGTTATAGTAATTAAAACGTTATGGTTTGGCATAAAAACAGACATATCAATCAATGGAACAAAACAGACAGCCCAGAAATAAAAACCACATTTATATGGCTAATTAACCTATCACAAAGGAGGCAAGAATATACTATGGGAAAAAGACAGCCTCTTCAATAAATGGTACTGGGGAAAACTGGGCCACTTTCTGACACCAAACACAAACACCATACACAAAATAAACAGAAAATGGATTAAAGACCTAAATGGGAGACCTGCAACCATGAAACTCCTAGAAGAAAACATAGGCAGTAATCTTTTGGACACTGCCCTTAGCAACTTATTTATGCATACGTCTCCTCAGGCATGGGAAACAAAAGCAAAAATTAAGCTATTGGGACTACACCAAAATAAATAGCTTTTGCACAGCAAAGGAAACCATCAATCAAACAAAAGGCAATCTTGTGAGTGGGATAGAATATCTGCAAATGACGTATTTGATAAGTGGTTGATATCCGAGGTATATAAAAAACTTCTACAACCCAACACGAAAAAAACAAATAATCTCGTTAAAAAATAGGGAGAAGCCCTGATTGGACATCTTTCCAAAGAAGACGTACAAGTGGCCAAGAGACACCTGAAAAGATTCTCAACATCATTAATCATCAGGGAAATGTAAATGAAAACCACGATATCACCTCATATCTATCAGAATGGCTAGTACCAAAAACACACAATATGTCAAGTGTTGGTGAGGATGTGGAGAAAAGGGAACCCTCCTATACTGTTGGAGGGAAAGTAAATTGGTGAAGCCAGTGTGGAAAACAGTGCCTCAAAACAAAACAAAGCCATATAATCCAGTAATTACACTAGTGTGTATTTACCTAAAGAAAATAAACACTAATCTGAAAAAAATATATGCACCCCTATGTCTACTGCAGCATTATTTACAATAGCCAAGATACTGAAGCAACCCATGTGTCCATCAGTAGAGAAATGGAAAAGGAAAATGTGGTATGCCTGTGTATATATCTACATCTATATCTATATCCACACACACACACACACACACACACACACACACACACACACACACACACACACATATATTAACAGACTATTACTCAGCCATAAAAAAGAATGAGATTGTGCGTTTTGAGACAACATGGATAGACCTAGAGGGTATTATGCTAAGTGAAATAAGTCAGACTAAGAAAGGCAAATACCATGATTCTACGCATCAGTGGAACCAAAACAAACAAAACCCACAACCAAACAAATGAATAAACAAACAAAAACCAGAATCAGACTGATAAATACAGAGAACTATTGCCAGAGGGAAGAGGGGTGAGGGGTTGGATAAAATAGGTGAAGGGGAGACGGAGATACAGTCCTCCAGTTATGGAGTAAGTCAAATAAAAGGCGTAACATAAGGAATACAGTCAACACATTTTAATAGCAATGTAATAGGACAGATGGTAGCTACACTTGTGGTGAACATAGCATCATGTATAAACATGTCAACCCACTAAATTGTACACCTGAAAGTAATGTAACATTGTGTGCTAACTATACTAAAAGAAAAAAAAAAGTGTATATATGCAAAGAAATACTATGCAGTCATAAAAAAGAGTATCTTGCCATTTGTGGCAACATGAATGAACCTAGAGGGTATTATGCTAAATGAAATAAGTCAGAGAAAGACAAGTACCATATGATTTCCCATATAGGTGGATTCTAAAAAAAAAACAAAAACAAAACAGACCACTTTTAAATACAGAGAACTGATGGTTGTCCGAAGGGAGGCAGGTGGGAGGAATGGGCAAAATAAAAGAGATTAAACAGTAGAAACTTCTGGTTATAAAAGAAGTCACAGGGATGAAAAGTACATAGGGAATACAATTAATAATATTGTAATAACACTGTATGGTGACAGATACCATGGTGAACACTGAGTAATGTATAAAACTGTCAAAGCAATATGTTGTATGCCTGAAACTAACACAGACATAAGTTATTATATATAAGCCTTTTGGTAATCACAGAGCAAATCTCTACAGCAAACACACAAAAGATAAACGGAAAGAATATCAGAATACCACTAAAGAAAGTCATCAAACCACAAAGGAAGAGAGAAAGAAGGAAGAGAACTACAAAAACAGCCAGTAAACAATTAACAAAATGGCAGTAAGTACATAGCTATCAATAATTACTATAACTGTAAATGCACTACATTCTCCAATCAAAAGACAGAGTGGCTGAATGTATGTGTGTGTGTGTGTATATATTATATATATACATATATATATACATATATATAAACAAAAGACCCATCTATATGCTACCTGCACAAGATGCCTACATTTTAGAACATGTAAAATGGAAAGTGAAGAGACGGAAAAAGATATTCCATGCAAATGGAAACCAAAAGAAAGGTGATGTAGCTATACTTCTATCAGAAAAATAAACTTTAGGGGCACCTGGCTGGCTCAGTCGGTTGAGCACTGACACTTGATTTCAGGTCAGGTCATGATCTCGGGGTTCATGGGATTGAGACCCACACTGGGCTCTGCACTTACTGCACAGAACCTGCTTGGGATCGTCTCTCTCCCTCTCTCTCTGCTCCTCCCCTGCTTGCACACACACTCTCTCAAAATAAATAAACGTTTAAAAAAATGAGAGAAAAGAAACTTTAAAACACAAAGACTGCAATAAGTGATAAGATGAGTGTCACATAATGATACAGGGGTCAGTCCAACAACAGAATAGAACATTTGGAAATACTTGTGTAGCCAACATAGAAGTATCTAAACATATTAAGCAAGGAGTAACAGACCTACAGGGAGAAAGACAGCAATACAATAATAGGAGATTTCAATATTTTTAGTCAAACAGAAAATTAATAAGGAAATGCTGGTCTTAGAACATGTTAGGCCAGACTTAAATTATACATACAGAACATTCCTTCCAAAAGCAATATATATTTTTCTGAAGTGCACATGGAACATTCTCCAAGACAGATGATATGTCAGGCCACAAAACAAGCCAATAAATTTAGGTGGAATGAAATCATATCAAACATGTTTTATGATTATAATGATATGAAACCAGAAATTATACAAAGAAACCTAGAAAATTCACAATGTGTGATTATACAATATGTTACTGAATAACCAATAGATCAAAGGAGAGATCAAAAAAGAAATAAAAAAATGTCCTGAGACAAAGAAAATGGACATACAACATACCAAAATTTGTTGGATACATCAAAAGCAGTTGTAAGAAAGAAGTTCATAGTGATAAAGGCTTACCTGGAGAAGTCTCACAAACAACCTAACTTTACACCTCAAGGAACTAAAACACACACACACACACACACACACACACACACACACACACAGCAGAAGGAAGAAAATAAAGATAGAAATGATATAGAGATTTAAAAGCCTTAGAGAGTATCAATGAAAAAAAGAGCTGGCTCTTTGAAAAGATAAACAAAACTGACAAGCCTTTAGTTAAATTCATAAATACACCTAGAAAAAACAATTCAAATAAAATCAGACACGGAAGAGATGTTACAAATGACACCACAGAAATAGAAAGGATCTTAAGAGACTGCTATGAACAATTATATGCCAAGAAATTGGACAACCTAGAAGAAATTAATTCCTAAAAACACAGAACCAAATGATGATGAAATAGAAAACATGAACACACCAATCAATGATAAGGAAATTTACTCAGTAATCAAAAACTTCTCAACAAACAGAAGCCCAGGATCAGACGCCTTCACTGATAAACTCTACCTAACATTCAAAACAGAATTAATACCAATCCTCAAATTCTTTCAATAGAGAAGATGAACAAACTCTTCCAAACTCATTTAAGAGTCCAGTATTACTCTGAAACCAAAACCAGACAAGGATCCTACAAGAAACAAAACAACCCCCCCCCCCAAAAAAAAACAAAAACCTGCAGGCCAATATCCCTGATAAACATAGATGCAAAAATCCTCAATAAATATTAGCAAACTGAATTCAACAATACATTAAAAGGATCATACACCATGATCAAGGGGGATTTATTCGAGGGATGTAAGCATGGCCCAAGAACCTCAAATCTGCCAATGTAATACACCATAATAACCAAGTGAACGATAAAAATCTTATGATCATTTCAATACATGCATAAAAAGTGTATGACAAAATTCAACATCCATTTATGATAACTTTCAACAAAGCAGATTTAGAGGAAACATACCTCAACATAATAAAGGCCGTATAGCACAAGCCCATAGTTAAAACCACACTCAACAATGATAAACAGAAAGCCTGGGTGGCTCAGTACGTTAAGCATTCGACTTCAGCTCAGGTCATGATCTCAGGGTTCATGAGTTCCAGTCCCGTGTCTGGAGCCTGCTTAGGATTCTGTATCTCTATCTCTCTCTGCCCCTCCCTGACTTGTGCTCTGTCTCTATTTCAATAAACGAATAAACATTAAAAAAGAATTAAAAAAAAAAAAAAGAATTTTTTTTTAAAAAAGAAAGTCTTTTCCTCTAAGATCACGAAGAAGACACGACTCTTGTCCTATTATATGTGACAAAGTACTACAAGTCCTTCCAGAGCAATTAGGCAAGATATAGAAACAAAAAGCATCCAAATTGAGAAGGAGAAAGTAAAACTGTCACTATTTGTAGACAACATGTTATATACAGAAAACACTAAAGACTCCATCAAAAACTGTCAGAATAAATTAACAAACTGAGTAAAGTCACAGGATACAAAATCAATACACAAAAATCTACTGAGTTTCTATACACTAATAACTATCAGAGAAATAAAACAATCATATTTGCAATTGCATCAAAAGGAACAAAATACCTAGGAACAAATTTAACTAAGAGGGTAAAAGACCTATATGTTGAAAACTACAAGACATTATTCAGTTTATTCAGTGAGATAAATTGAAAAAAGGCACAAATAGAGGGAAAGACATTCCATGCTCATGGAGTAGAAGAAGCAATATTATTAATATGTCCTTCCTTAGTACCCAAAGTAATTTACAGATTCAGTGCAATCCTTATCAAAATTCCAATGGCATTTTTCAAAGACACACAACAATCCTAAAATTTGTATGGAACCCCCAAACCGCCAAAGCAATCTTGAGAGTGAAGACCAAAGCTGGAGGAATCACACTCCCAGATTTTACACAATATTACAAAGCCACGGTAATCACATATATCAACAGAACATAACAGCCGAGAAATGAACTCAGGCATACATATTCAATGAATTTATAGTAAAGAAGCCAAGAATAATGGGGAAAGGGAAGTATCTTCAAAAAATGATGTTGAGAAGACTGCACAAACACATGTAAAAGAATGAAAATGGACCACTAATTTACACACTATACCCACAATAATCAACTCAAAGCAGATGAAAGACTTGAATGTAAGACCCGAAACTGTAAAACTCCTAGAAGAAAACACAGGCTACAGTTAAGTTCCTTGACACTGGTGCTATGATATTTTAAACTGGACACCAGAAGCAAAATCACAAAAAGCAAAAATATATAAGTAGGATTACATCATACTAAAAAGTTTCTGTACAGCAAAGGAAAGTGTCAACAAAATAAACAGGCAACCTACTGAGTGGGAGAAAATATCTGCAAATCATCTATCTGATAAGAAATTAATATCCAAATTATATAAAGAATTCATACAACGAACAGCAAAATAACAACCCAATTTAAAAACTGGCAGAAGATCTGAAAAGACATTTTTCTTTTTTTTAAATGTTTTTAATGTTTATTTATTTTGTGCAAGCAGGGGAGGGGCAGAAAGAGAGGGAGAAAGATTCACAAGCAAGCTCCACACTGTCAGCACAGAGCCCAACCTGGGGCTCCATCTTACAAACTGTGAGATCATGACCTGAGCTGAAATCAAGAGTCAGACGCCTAACCGACTGACTCACTCAGGCGTCCCATGAACAGACATTTTTCTAAATTAGACATACAAATAAATGGCCAACAGACACACAAAAAGAAGCTCAACATCACTAATCATCAGGGAAATGCAAATTAAAACCACAATGAGATATGACCTCATGCCTGTTAGAACGGCCACTATCAGGAAGACAAGAAATAACAAGTATTGGTGACGATGGAGAAAAGGGAACTCTCTTGCACTATTGGGGGGAATGTAAATTGGTGCAGCCACTATGGAAAACAGTATGGAAGTTCTTCAGAAAGTTACAAATATTAACTATCATAGGATACAGCAATTCCACTTCTGGGTATTTATCCCCCCCAAATGAAAACACTATCTTGAAAAGATATATGCACTCCATGTTCACTGCAACATTATTTACAATAGCCAAGCGATCAGAGCAACCTAGGTGTCCATCAATGGATGAATGGATAAAGGCATCATGGTGAATATATTATAACGGAATATTATTCAGCCATAAAAAGAATGAAATCTTGCCAATTACAGCAGGGATAGACCTCAAGGGCATTACCATTTTATTTATTTTGAGAGCTAGAGAGAGCGAGGGAGGGTCAGAGGAGCGGGGGTAGAGACTCTGTGCTGTCAGTGCACAGCCTGACACGCGGCTCAGTCCCACGAACCATGAGATCATGACCTGAGCCGAAATCAAGTCAGATGCTCAACTGACTGAGCCACCCAGGCGCCCCATCATGGGCATTATCATTAAGTGAAGTGAGACAGACAAGGCAAACACCGTATGATATCGGATACAGGTGGAATCTAAAACCAAAAAAGGAAAAAACCCAAGCGCCTAGTTTCAGAGAACAGATTGGTAGTTGAGGGGGTGGGATATGGTAGAGAGGGAGTCAATGGAAAACAGACACTGAAAGTTTGAATCAATCAAAAGATTGACTTTTACATGTTTATATATATGCTAAATACATACATAAGAGTTACATTTTAAAGTCAGAGGACAAGTGAACTGGAATGTTGAGCACAATGCATACACCCAAAAAAGTAAAGAGGTTTGAAGGGATAATATATAAATATATACATAAAAAACAGAAACAAAAAGCAACGTACTGAATAGGAGAAACAATTTGCAAATCATAAAAAAGAATTCATACAACAGCAAACAAACAACCTGATTAATAAATGGGCAAAATATCTGAACATTTTTCTAAAGAACCCCTACAGATGATCAACAAACACATGAACAGATGCTCAATACCACTAATCATCAGGCTAATGCAAATCAAAACCACCATGAAATATCACCTTACACACGTGATAATGGCAATTCTCAAGGAGACAAGAAATAAGTGTTGGCGAGAAAGTAGAGAAAACGGGACCCTTGTGCACTGTTGGCAGGAATGCAAACTGCTGCAGCCACTATGGAAAACAGCATGGAAGTTCTGCAAAAGATTAAAAATAGAACTACCAAATGATCCAGAAATTCCGCTTCTAGTATCTGTCTGAAGGAAAGGAAAACACTAATTAACCTGAAACTAATGTTATGTGGCAATTATACCTCAATAGATACTAATTTAAAAAAATAGCTTTAAGTTATTTAAACATTTGTTAGTTACTTTAATTATTTTAGATTCTTAAAAATCCCTTGTGAAATGTTCAAATCTGTTAGATCTGGTATCCCTCACATCCATTTCGTGCTCCTTCACTTCGCAATTTAGAAAATTAATTAGAAGGGCTCCACATTCGGAACTAACTCAGTAGTCCTCGTCCTTCCTGATCAAATCATCCAGTTTAAATTCGTTACCCTGTGGGAGCCCGCTTGAACTTTAAGGCAGATTTCAAATAAGCGAAGCAGCCCAGGAATGAGACACTTACGGAATGCGCTCCTCTGATATTCGGCAAAAACAAAACGAAACAACACAACAACTCGGGATGCGTAAAGACATTCACCTGGCTAACAATAAGGTGCTGGGCTGAAGACCTCCCCCAGGACCGTTCAGCTGGCGCCCTGTGGACCACAAACCTCCCGCCGCAGGGCGCAACCTCCTCCCGCCGACTCCCGCACTTTTCGTTCGCGGGTACCGGTCGCCTGGCCATCCTGGCAGCGAAGTCAGTAACGGGCCCACCCCGGGCCCCTGCCCTCCGCGCCGCCCTCGAAGACCCAGCCGACCGCAACCCCACCTCTGGGGTACGGCAAGGAGTGCGGGTGCGGCTCACCCAGTACCTGTGGGGAAGGCGCTTCCCGCCGCGGAGCGGACAGAAGCGGAGCAGCCAGCAGCCCAGCAGGAAGCACCTACTACCCGACCACCTCTTCGGCCGTCGCAGAAGCCGCAGAGCTGAGCCGACGACCCGGAAGTGCTCGCCGAACCTGGAAGTGACAGCACGCGGGTGGGCCGGGAGGCCCCGCCCAGCCCCTCCTCCCACACGCCACTCAAGCCTTGCCACCGTAGGGTGTGGTGCGGAGGGAGGAAGGGCGTGGGGCCCGCAGCTTTCAAGCCCTACCCGTGGACGAGCTTCCTTTTTGAGTAATTCACCAGGTTTACCAAATCGTTCATAATAAGCTTATCCACTGTTAGATACACAATTAGGAATGTTAGGGCAGTCACATTTTATGCCTGAAGTGTGTTCAGGGTAATACTGTTGAAGATCCTGTAATACTAAATTGAAGACCAATTCTGGAAAGATTAGAGCAGGTATCACTTTATGATTCAAAATACGGCTGCAATTCAGTTAGCCCAACAAGCTCTTGTTGAGTTCTGAAGAATTTTAATGTGGGAGAACTTGTATTTAAAATTTGTACCTAATGCAAGACAAATACTGCAATATATATTGAGTTTACATAAACCCAAATGGCATATCCTAAGTGGACTAAAGGCAGCATGATGTGTACAGCTGTTTGCCATTAAGTAGGTGAACAGTGATTAAGGAGTAAATACATAAACAAGTGCTATCAAATGGAATCTCTGAGCAGTTTTGTTAGCTAAACATTCTCATTTAAGCCATGTTTTCAGCCACTTATTGAACTGATTTTATTGTTGGATTCCCCATTACCAAAATGATTCTAAACTATGAGATACAAAGTTTGATAGTTTCGACAATGTTTAAAATGAAAGCAGGATGAACACTTCACCCCTTTGAAGAATAGCAAGTAGTGCCCAGACTACATAAAGAGAAACAAAAGTTCTGTAACTACTGAAAGGCTTACAAGATAAAAACTCAGTGTAACAATTTAGTAACATAATGTAAGACAAAATATGTGATAAAAATGAGTCAAAAACAAACTTTACAATTAATTTATTTAAATTCATTAACGTTGCAAAAGTATCATGTGCAACAAATCAGGACACAAGTTATTGTATTCCTAATAAGTCAGAGAAAAATAAAATATTACATCTCCTTAGTAAATCAAGACCAACTCTTTCCTTTCTTACAGGGATCACATCAACATCTTCCACACACAGTCATCAGAACTAAATTTCTCACACTGTAAAATGACAGCACCAGCCTAGGCAACATATTTTGAATAGTGAAACGATCACAGCACATTGTGTCTACATGGCAACAACGTGAACTTACATTAAGAAAAATATTTGAATTTTTGGAATTCGTATCAAAGTGTGTAGGTGACTAACTCTAAATTGTGTTCCACGTGAACAGTGTCCAATCAGCTGTGCAAGACAGTAGCCCTGAACACCTCCAATATTTACTAGTTAGGTTTACGTAAATGAACAGTTTAAGGGGCATAACTTAAAAAGTCTGTATACAAAAAGTGCAGTGGAGCAGCAGAGTAGTATTATTTTCCAAGTTCCTCCTTAGCCATACTGATTATGAAAACACACAGATTTCAAAATGTAAATGTTTTAACCTCTTATATGAGGTCACATAAGACTCAGACAGCTATCCGAAGCAAACAGTTTAATATTGTTCTTTATCAATCTGAAAGCATTAAACCTTTCATTTTCATTACGTGTTTAAGTGCTTTATGTGAACTTTTCATAGAGTTTTTAAAGGAAATCTCAAAACATAAGAAATTAAGTAGATCTAGCATACATAGTTGAAACAAAATAACAGTTCTGTTCGAATTTTAGAGTCACTCCTGGTGTTTATTAACACATTATCTTATTTTCAAGTACTATTTAGAACTTTGAAGGAAAGTTACATTACAGGGACTCACCTCTGATCTAACTCTAATTCATTCAGAATCCTGGGTGGCGGAAGAGGAAGTGAAAGGCTCCCCAGGTAATTCTTCAGTACTATTAGAACACTGCATAGATGGTCTCCACTGCCCTTACCAGCTGACCTTCTCATGTGAATGTAAATTCATAATGCTTTCTCCCAGCAACTCAACTCCTCCAATTCCTGGTCCCTGCGACAAGAGAAACTCTAACGGAACAGGTGGTCTAATTAATAAGCACATTAACTCCTCTATTCCTTTCTTTTGAGGTTTGTGATCCAGTTCTCAAATATCTAAATAGGATGGGGAAAAAATAAGCATGAAAACAAGATGGGACGGATTAGCAAATCTATTTTCAGCCTATCTTCTCCCTTCTGATTGAGCAACGTTACTAATTTTCCATATATAACATGGGGAAAAGGAGGACAAAGCAACTGTCACCTTATATATACCTTTACCAATCTCATCAGGAAACTGGCCCATTCTATCCGATAATATCCTAATGCTAATTTACCTGTCAATTGAAGAAATCTAAAAAAGCCACTTCCGCACTAAATCAAACACTTCGAGATTCCCTGAGCACTCACATAAAAACAGCCAAATAGTGGTGCTATATAGTCCTCTACAAGAAGTCTCTATCAAAAAGCAGATCCCTTACCTTTTTAAATTCTGAAATTGCAGTCGAACAAATTCTAGCTACTGACATCTACTCGTCAATCAGCAAATTTCAGTACTCACTGCAAGCTACTAAATAGCGATGTCCACTTTCAAAGACTACATTAACGTTTACCAATCTTAGAAAACATAAAAAATAACCTAGTCCTAAACTTTAATCTGAGCACTGTTACTGCTGACCCTCTCTGTTCAAACTTGTTTCTGTATGAAGAGGCAAAGCAGAGGAAAATATAAATTCTCATTATAGGTGTTACCAGTCTTTGCCTCCTTCACTTCCAGTCTTCTTACTCACATGTTCCGTGTGAAGCCTGCAGGTTTTCCTGTTGGATGCAAGAAAGCCTACGGCATGGTGCCAAGAGCTGCCACACACACTATTTCCCTTTACAGACACATTCAGTGACATCTGAGAGAACCCCTTTATAGTTTTCTTTCTCTTCCTTCCTTGTTTTGTTATTTTCCTTTCAAACTACCCTGCTAGGGCTTACCTAGAATCATATTCCACCACCAAGCTCCACCCAAGGTAAAGGCTATTAAGCTTAAACTGTGAGGTCAATATACCATCTTTCCTTGGTGCTACCTAGGAATATGATCCAGCAGAACACAACCAAATTACTTTACACAAAAAATTTTTGACTAAGAGGCATTCAGAGCCCAAGTACAACAAAATATACTGACAAAAATCAAATTAAACCAGTTAAGTTAGATCCATGACCTTAGGAGAAACATGAAATATTACAATTATATGTACTTTCACTTCAATCAGTAATGGAAAATTAAAATTGAATGATATGGGGGAAAGGTCACACAAAGACAAACGATTAACAACAAACTTGGTAAATGCTTCTCCTCCAACCTACCAGTTATGATCTTAAGCCTTAGGGTTATGAGACATTTATTATGGGGCACATCTCTATACCAGATTCCATTAAGGTGCAGGTTAGAGCAAGTGTGTTCTACTCTAGCGATTCACGGCACATCCCTTTCGTTATATCCCAAGTATTAACACTGTTCCCTCTGAATTTTAATGTTCTAATGGGTGACGGGCTAGTTGTACTTCAAAAAATATTTAAGAAAATGCACCACTTTTGCAACAAGCTGTATCTGTAGTTAGGAACAATGCTTGCAAAAGCAAAAGTGAACAAACACAATAAACTGTTGAAACTGAAAAAGTGTTAATGTGGAGGAAAACCACCTATTTACAAAGCTCAGCAAATTGTGAGCAGGATAAAGACTTTTATAGATGAAAGACTACTTAAAGAGCTCTACAAATATATACGCTAATCACAATTAAATTCTACAATCGTTTATTCATAATTCTCATATGGTTAAATTCAGGAGGAATGGCTAAGTTGTTACTGTTAGTTTGCTTTTTCAACACAAGCCGTTCCTAAGGTTTGAGCAAGCAATAATGGTTTTGGCTTTACTTGCCAGAATGACGTTAGTTTAGGATCTGCCTACAGCTGCTGGATCCAAGTTAAGTCAGAAGGCTGCCGAGGAACATCTCATCCTGGGAATCCTCCAGGATTACACTTAGGTTTAGCATGTCAAGTTTATAACTGAGGACAAAAAGTAAAGGAAAATTCTCTTTGTAATACAAACTTTATAATAAAAATGGCAATGGTGAAAGCCACATGTATGTTCAGTCTGAAAGAATAAAGCCTAAAAGCTTAGCCCTCCTTTGCTCCAATTTTGCTACTCTAGGACACTCTTTAATAAAATGCCTTACAGGAAGGCCCAGAGTGTGGCAGTACCCTCAAATTTGGAGGATACCAAGTTTTCCAAATGAGTCACACAAGTATATGACACAGTATTAGACCAACCTACTGTTTTAGGATGATTCTGCGGGCAATTAAGTTCTGTTCGAGCACCTAAGGACAATGTATTTTAATATAGTGTCAAGGTACTTACCAAATTAAACAAAAAGTTAATATAAATGTGTCATCCAAAACAGCATAATGCAGTGATGCTCTAAGACTTACAAAATAACTTAGTTTTACAGTACTGTCAACATGATTCAAAAGAAAATGTGAATACACACAATATCTGACTAGGTCAAACACTTACTATCAAGTTTAAATAACTGATAAAGTATTTTGGTAAAGTGCCCACATCGAGAGCAGTTAAAAAAGCAGCCCCTATTTTCTACAGAAAAATAGTGACAGTGAAGAACTCATCACATTCTCTGAATACTACACTGCACTCACAAATTCTGGAGAGTGATACCCTGGACACACAGCTTATTTCACATTAGTGAACAAATCTAAAATTTTTATAATAAAATTCTGACTTTGGGCCAGAAGATAAAATGTCCCATATATACATATATTACAAATCCCAATTCTTAGCCTCTGAAGTTTAGTTCTAAAAATGGCTTTTTGACTTGTCTTTAAAGTTTAAAAAGGAAACAGTGTGCAATACATTTGTATTTGCGCTTCTGAATTAAACGGTATTTATTAAATGAGAAAAAAGCCTAGGATAGTATACATCTACTTAGATTATGAACATGACCTTTGGGTGTTCATGAGAACCAGTTTAACTGTCCCTCATCTTATGAGCAACTTTATTCTGTAAGTTACCCAGGAAATGTATCTAACCATCTACAAAAACAGAAATTCGAACATGCACTTTACAAATCATGATCTCATTTACCTGCACATTCTTCCACAAGACAGGTATACATTAAAAAATATTGCTCAGAAACATAAAAATATATATTATCTCTTTCCTTTACCATTTAGGCATATAAATATTTTACTGAAGAAGATGTATCATTCAACAAACAAATGCAAAAACTGCTTTATATAAAGTGTGGTTCTCTGCTATTTAGCAATATAAAATATAAAATGAGTACAATATAATTAGCTAATAAAGAGCTAAATTCAAGAGATTTGCAAACCAATACAGCAGTGAACAGTCCCTTATACAAAAGTCCATTAAGGAATAATCAAGTCAATTTTGTAACAGGTTACATAAAAATCAGGGCCAATAAATGCATTATAAATGCAAAAAAGAGCACTGCTTCATCAGCACATTCTTCAGTCTTGTCTGGACTAGATGCCAAACTTACTGTTCACTTTTCGGTTCATCCTGTTTTCCATTAAGCTCTTGATCAACTCTGGTTAATGAAAAACAATATAGATAATAAGACACTAGCAAGTGAACAGTTTTCTTTTAAAAATTGTGACTACTTTTAGCATAGAATATTATTCTGTTAAAAACAAAGCTTTGCAAAGAAGCAGACACAGTAAAAAGGTTACCAGACATTTCCCCAACCATGAAAGGTAATTTTTAAAGACAAGAGGACACTGGCAAGAAATGTGACTGTTGTTTCCTCAAAGACTATAATATACTTTACGTACAAATGCCCATAAACTTTACTATAAGTTCAAACTATAACAAGTATACTAAAATCTTGGAGCCATAGCATGGCTGAGGCAGGGATGTAAGTGATGAGAAAGTGGTAGGAAAAACTGCCTCAAAAATGATTCTGTTAACCGAAATATTAAAATGATACCAATCCCACCAATTGATCAATGTTTTTAAATTCAGTGATAAAAATGCACATTTATAGAAATCAGAATTATTGTTTAAAATTTACTAGTACACTTAGAATATAAATGCCTTTCACTTATTTTGATAGTAAGAAGCCATCAAATTTAATAATCAGAAATATCCAGAGGTGGTTAAAAATCTGCCTCGATTAGTAGTGTGTTGCACAGAGATCATATCAAAATTTAGGCAAGTGGAGATTAGAATTATGTAATTACCACACAATTATAAACAACCCTTTAAAGAAGATAATGTATCATAGTCTATTATATTTGTACTAGTTGGAATTACTGATGGAGGGGAGTTTAAAACAATTTGATATATAAAGATACTTTTCATTACTATGTTTACATTACTATGATCATCACCACTCATTACTAGGATCACCTGAACATTAGTAAATGAGCCCGAAAAGTCTTGGTCTGTGGTAAAGCCAGATTAACAACATTTAAAAACATTTTGTTTTTTTTTAATATGCTGGTACCAAAAATTTGAAAGGTACATATTCTTGGTAAGGCTTGCAGTATACAACCAATCTTTTCAAAATCTGAAATATCCTTAAGAACGAATTTCACAATTACTTCACTTTTAAACTACATTCAAACATGTTAACAACTGTTATCTCTCCCTGGCCATACTTGGCACTGAGGAACTGTTTGGAAGAAACATCTACAACATTTAAAATTCCTATACTTCCACACTCAGTTTTGAAACCCCATTATTACCAGTACTCATCATAGGGATTTCACCTTAAGTAAGCTCCTCCTCATACAGCCTCTGTGAAATGTCTTAAAATATGCTCCTTTATCTTTAAAACTTTAATGTTACCATTTTCTTTTTTTTATAAATTTTTTTTTCAACGTTTATTTATTTTTGGGACAGAGAGAGACAGAGCATGAACGGGGGAGGGGCAGAGAGAGAGGGAGACACAGAATCGGAAACAGGCTCCAGGCTCGGAGCCATCAGCCCAGAGCCTGACGCGGGGCTCGAACTCACGGACCGCGAGATCGTGACCTGGCTGAAGTCGGACGCTCAACCGACTGCGCCACCCAGGCGCCCCTAATGTTACCATTTTCAAGCTGACAAGAATTTATTATTTTTTAAGAGTAAAAAAACTTTGTACAAAAAAATAAGGAAGTGCCTGAAAGATACATGTAATGATTCTATCAAGGTTAAACAGAAGTTTTTAAAAGAGAAAACAAACAAACAAACAAACAAACAAAAAACAAGATAAAATAGTACTGGTAGGTTATCAAAAAATACATTTAAATAAAAAGTATAGTTCTACTATTTTTCTGATGCCTAAATTCTAGGTAACTGAATACTAAGAACTTTGTAAAAAGGCCCAGCAGATTTTATCAACAAAGGTAATTCATTTTGAAATCCATGAAGCAACTGGCTTCAGTATACAATTACAGATTATATTTTTAATTTCAGTTATCTGTCTGGCAAATGTACACTAGTGCCTAGAAAAAAAAATTAGCAAGATCTAAAATTACTGTTCACACCTCTATGTTCAAATGTTTGTTAAACTGTTAAGTGTCATATAAAAATGTAAAGCTAGGCGCCTGGGTGGCGCAGTCGGTTAAGCGTCCGACTTCAGCCAGGTCACGATCTCACAGTCCGTGAGTTCGAGCCCCGCGTCAGGCTCTGGGCTGATGGCTCAGAGCCTAGAGCCTGTTTCCGATTCTGTGTCTCCCTCTCTCTCTGCCCCCTCCCCCGTTCATGCTCTGTCTCTCTCTGTCCCAAAAAAAAATAAATAAACGTTGAAAAAAAAATTTTTTTTTAAAAATGTAAAGCTATGATTCCGTCACAAGGTCAACGGAATTCTTGCTCATCAACAGAGTCAAAATGTCCTCAAAGTTAAGAATGTTTCAGTTCCTTATAACTGGTTCCTTAGAATGGTCAAAGTGATAACTACATACAAATTTCTCACCCTAACTCTTAAGACACTTAGTATTAAGACAGTTTTGCTAATATGTCATTATTTTTTAAAAATCCATTAACACGTTACCTCCAAATTCTACACTGTTCTAAATTAGTATATAAAATGGTAATTATTTTATACCCTTGCCTTTCATGTTCTATGCCAAGATATTAAGAGCTAATAGTTTGTTATGCTCAAAGCAGAAGTATTCAAAATTAAAGATGGAAAGCAGAGTATTTAACTATTAAATGGTATACTGAATTTTAGGTATTTTATTGTATGTAGGATTTGACTGGTTAGCAGGCCATTTATAAGCATACAGGGAAATCAATGTTGGTTAGCCAAAGAATATGTACACTGCAAATATAATCATAAACCCCAGGGAAATAAATTGATTCCTTAAATAAATATATATATTTATCAAAACCACTAGACATGTAAAGAATATGGTGAAACAGATAAAGTCTTAGAGGTAATTGGTTTTTCAAATAGTATTCTTAGCAATTTCTCTGGTTTTGTCACCAGTATACGTATACCAAAAAGGAGTGAAGAGGGGCTGTGGCCTTTAATTCCTAATTGGCATTATACATGGTGTTAAAACAGGGTGAATCCAAGCCATATTCAGCATCAGGAATTTTAGATTCACTCTGTATTTGGATTCTGGGGTATGTTTATATTTACAGATGCTATTATCTTTGTCTACAAGCTAACCAACCAATAAGGAAGAGTTAGTCTGTGCAATGCAAATGGACTAGTCTAGATGCAACCCAGTCAAGGTGTGCATATACCTTTTTTGTTTCTTTTTTAACTTTTCTTCTTCATACCTTGGTAGGGAAGAGTTATTTTAGTAAATATACATGTTATGAAGAGGAACAAAAACTCGAAAAAAAGGCACTGACAATAAACTCATATAAAACTGCAGGCAAAACCAAAAATACTTAATACACTGTGGAGAAAGTCAAAACTGACCTAAGAAATCTGGCTTTGACACATTAAATGGACTAAACCTCAGATTAGCAAAACAAAAAACTTTTTTCTACATGACAGCAGTGTGATACCCAGGTATTTATGTTAATAGCCTTCTACCAAATCCTTATAAAAGTTATAGAGAAGTGAATGTGGTAAACAGAATATATTCCAGCCACTGGAATGTACCAAGGTTAGGCTGATAAAAACAATACTGTATTTCTCCAGTGACAGGATTATTCAATGCCACGATGAATTTACTCAAATTTGGACAGCAGCATGTTCCAAGTCTGCAGAACGTTCTTTAGTACTGACCAGTGAAGAAATCAACTCTTAAGATTGCAAAGTCTTTAAAAATGAGAATTAATCACAACCAGAAAAATACTTCCTACTTCTTCAACTGACAGCCTGAAGAAAATGGTGACTAATGGAGGTGTTGGAAAATGGCTTCTTTCCCTTTTCCTTCTTTACAAAAACAAGAGCAGTTACAAAATATTTATAATACAGGAAAAAAGAGTGTGTACTGAAAAATATTTACCTGTTGCATATCAAAATATAAAAATCCAATATAATTAAAGAAATAAAACAAAACATACTGTTTTATGCATTCTGGTATGCCAACATATTCCATGGGGACAAGTTCCGCTAGTTCTGCCAAATTAAAGACGTATCTAATTTTTTGGCTGAATTTTGAGCTATGGAAGAAAATAAAAATAATTACCTCAATATTCTGACCAACAGAACTGACAAATTCATGCAAGGAGTTTGTGTTTTTGTTTCTAGTTTTGTTTTTTTTTTTAAGGTCAATGGCTCTCAGAAAATTACCTAATAAAGGGTCTTGTAACAGCTAGAAGTGTTCTGATAAACCATGAGGGATGTACAATGATTAGTGATTTTAGATTTTTCCGTAACCTGGAGTTAAAAAAAAAAAGAAAAAGAAATAAAAATTTAAAAGCTCTACAAATTCTACTGCTGGAAGAAAAGGTAAGACATCAGTAAGTATGTACAACTTTATACAAAAAAAACCCCTCATCCATAAGTTCATTTAGATGGGATATTCTTAAAGACAAGAAAATGCACTCTTGAATTCTGATGGTCACTCCTACTACTGAGATGAACTTTACTCCACTTGGCTAAATTTATGTCCATCCACAGTATAGCCTGTCATTAAATGTCTCCTAGATATATTCACTTTAGGATTGTGTCAACCAGGGGTAGAGGTCAATATGGAATACAGAGGTAAACTGTTTTCATTTTTCAGGAGAGGAGGGAACTGTTACTCATTTCTTTGACACTATGAAAGGCACTGTGCAAGCAGAAAGCTGGACGTGAAGATCACCATAGGAACAGGAAATGTAAATAAGATCTAACACATTCTTATGGGGTGTAAAACTCCCCCCTAAGAATTAAAGGCATTATCCTGGATGACTTATAATGACCAAATAAAACCTGTTTTATTAATGCATATTTCACACTTAAATAAAGTGATCATTAGCATTTTTTTTTTATCATAAAAACTAGCTCCTGCCATGTTTAGGTATTTAGAGAAACCTATTAATGAGTCTGAGTTCATTAAATTAGTTCAAATTAGCTATAGTCAAATCAAACCAATTGTAGAATCAAAGTTCCTTCCATTTACATGGATAACTAACTCCTAGGAGAACACACTTCTGGAGCTCACTCCAGAGGAAGATTATAGGTGAGCTTCTTCAAAACCATAAAACATGCTAAGCACTATGAGTTAAACGAAATTCACAATATATTAAAATAGGAAATGTACTAAGTTTTCCATCCTTTCCCAAAATGTAAATTACAGGAAAATGTTCAGTGTGGTATAAATAAGGAGAAATAAAGAACTATTTTATAAGTTTGTTTTAAGGAATTATTCTTTGTAAAACAGATCAAAACTCATTTCCTTCAGGATATTCTAAGATACTACATTGAGAAAATAGAAATGTGTTATGAAATTAACCAATGTAATTTATGGTGTCTTTAAGTGGCAATAGGAAATAAAATTTAACCTAATAAATCTAATCTAAAAATTATTCAGACTAGCTTTCAATGTGTATTTACAATACCTTCTATCAATTTGCTGATAGCATTTCCTGAGCCATCCCAGACTGGGCATTTTTCTTCGAGTTGTAGCACCATTTAAATAAACTATCATGTAGTTTTCTGCTACTAACAGCTCCAAAGTGCCAATAACATACCTATAAAAACAAATTAAGTTTAAGCCTTAAATATTGCTTTACACTACCAAACTCAATTATCCAAATTATAGAATGTCCTTCCCTTCTCTTAAATGACAGCAAAGCCAATTAAAATTCTAAAACTCCATTGGTTGGGGGGGGGGTGCCAGGGTGGCTCAGTTGGTTGGGGATCCCACTCAGGCCAGGATCCCAGGGTCATGGGATTGCCCTGCATCAGAGGAACCTGCTTGAGATTCTCTCTCTCTCTCTCTCTCTCTCTCTCTCTTTCTCTCTCTCATTCTCTCTGTGCCCCCCTTACAGAAGCACACTTCCTCTCTCTCTCTCTCTCTTAAAAACAAAACAAAAAAAGTTTTAAAATTGCACTAGTCGGTGTTATGATTATATACAAAAAAGAGTTATCTTTTAGAAATACATATTTAAGTGTTTATAGATGAAATGACATGATTTCTGGGATTTGCTCCAAAGTTATACAATGGGGAGAGCATAAATTTTGGGGAGGTATAAACTGTTAACTATGGAACTGGGTGATTCATACACAAAGATTCAATATACTTCTTTCTGCCTTTGTATATGTTTGAAATTTTCCACAATAAGTTTTTTAAGTTCATATAGTTTGAGAGAGAGTGTGTGTGTGCACAAGAGAGAGGGACACAGAGGGAGAAAGAGAATCCTAAGGAGGCTCCACGCTGTCAGCGCAGAGCCTGAAGCAGGGCTTAATCTCACAGTTCACGAGATCAAGACCTGAGCTGAGATCAAGAGTCGGACACTTGACCAACTGAGCCACTCCGGCACCCCTCCACAGTAAGAGTTTTAAAAACAGCACTAACTTAAGAAACAAAACGATTCTGGAGAAATATAACAGAACTTAGTTCAGTTACATTTGCCTTCTTGGGAATAAATGCAGTTTAGTCATATGATTTTGAGATCAAAGCAATTTCTTTACACTTAATGTATCCTCAAATATAAATAATAAAGAAGCTGGAACAGATCATTTGAAATATCCCCACCGGTTTTAAACTGACAATTTTTCTGCTGAGTTGGAAAACAAATAGTTGCATAATGCCAAAGAATAAGGACTTAACCAGGATGGGGATATTTATAATCTTTTTCCAGTTAAAGTTCACCTTCTTGAAATGGAGATCTAATTAACCCAATATTCTTCCAAATATTTTTGTGAAGATACACTTACTTAAAGAGATTGTCCATCAGGTATCGATAGTTGGGTTGACCACTTTCAGGCATAAAACATACAGCAAACACAACAATGGCATTTAATCCATCGCCATAATATCCTGGAAAAGAAATCAAAGAAAATCGCTAGCATGATTTTACTTTTTCAGAGGAAATCTGTACAGTTGACAGGTTATAGTGATTCACTTTCCACAAGTTTTTGGATCAAAAATCCTGGTTTCTTATTTAATCTTAAATAGTCTTAGAAAGATGTTTAAATCCCCTCTTCTCAAAACAAGTGCAATAAAATCTCAAGAGGAAAGGGTGGGCATAAAACCAGAAACCCAATTAAAATAGCATAATCAGAAAGCCAGACTTATTTTAGTAAATAGACAAATGTGATATAATCCAAGCAGACATAATACAAAAACATCTGCAATAAAACAATCTTAAGCAATTTATGGTTAAAGTGGGTGCTTCTCAAAAAATAGTTTCACAGTCAACAATACCTAGCATTTTGTGGATTTTAGAGAGGATTAAAAACTAAGAAAAGATTACATCTCTGACAATTCTAACAGAAGAAAAAGTGTTAAAATGTGTATGTTTATTAAAATGTGTATGTTTATTATAATCTCTAGATATTAAGCTGTATCCAGTAACAAACAGTTTTGCTTTAACTTTCATTTCTATTGTTTACAAACACACGCTGAAAAGGTTTAAACATTTCAAGTACCTTAGCATCTTCAATATCTTTCTTAATCTCAGCCACAAAACACATTGTGATAATTCAGTAGGATAAAATGGCCCTAATTATTTTCCCCTAATCCAAATAAAGCACTATTTCTGAAAGATAATAGGTTTAAACCATAAGGCAGGTCTCACAACTTGTTTCCCATGAACCAGCTGAATTAATGCAAGTCTGTGGACTTCCTGATCCAGATTATCCTGTTTTCTTCATCTGAATAAGATTAAATTAGGTGGAATAATGTAACTGCAAATATTCAAGTGATTTGTTTTCAGATGAATGAAGACTATAGAAATAAGGAAGGGAATGCATTTGGTAGAGAGTAAATTAAGTAGAAATGACTACATAAAAAAACCCAATCTGCTTAACCTGTGTGGTCCCTTTCCTGCATTAGGATTTCAGGTAATATGACATGTTCCAGAGAGTGACTTGCATTTTTTTTTTTAATGTTTATTTTTGAGAGAGAGAGAGAGAGAGAGAGAGAGAGAGAGAGACAGAGCACAAGCAGGGGTGGGCAGAGAGAAAGGGAGACACAGAATCCGAAGCAGGCGCCAGCTTCTGAGCTGTCAGCACAGGGCACGACATGGGGCTCAAACTCATGAACCGTGAGATCATGACCTGAACCAAAGTCAGATGCTCAACAGACTGAGCCACACAGATGCCCCAGGAATGAATTGCATTTTGACTACCATTAACATTCTGGCACTATTTACAGCGTGTAAGTAAACTTCTGTACATGGCACAGATGGATAGAAGTTATAATTGTACTTCCAAAGCTTTTCCTATTTGACTTGTGATTTCTTAAGGATCAAAGCCTTATATTTTTGGATATTCCACAAATATGCAAAGTTGGTGCTCCGTAAGAATGTGGAATGAATTAGTTCTGTACTTTATGGTAAAGCTACAGGATTTGTTTAGGGCTTTAAGTAACACCAGGTTTTACTTACACAACAAAAAGACTAGTACAAGAATGTTCACAGCAGTTTTAATCATAATAGCCCCAACTGGAAACAACTCACATAGCCATCAAAGGAAAAGTGAATAAGCCAATTGTGGTCAAACCACACAATGAATAGCACACAATTGGCAATAACAAGGAATGAACAATAGACACGTGCAACAATATGGACGAATCTCCAAAATATGCTGAGCAAAAGAAGCAGACACAAGAGTGTATACTGTATGATTCTAGTTACATGAAATTCTAGAACAGGAAATGTCATGGGGACAGACATTAGAATAGTGGTTACTGGGGAGGGGGTATTCATTGGGAAGGAGTATGAGAGAATTTTGGGGGCAATGAGAAGTTCTATCTGTCTAGAGGTGTAGGTGATATGGGGATACATGGTTACATGGGCATTTGTCAAAACTCACTGAATCTTACATTTCAGATTAGAGCACTTTTAAGTGAAAAAGTCAGAAAGAAGAAAAACAAATACTGTATGATATCACTTATATGTGGAATCTAAAAAAGCCAAACTTAGAGACTAGAATGGTGGTTACCAGGGACTAGGGGGAAAGAGGAGATGTTGGTCAAAGGGTACACACTTCCAGTAATATGATGAATAAGTTCTAGGGATCTAACGTGCAGCATAGTGACTACAGTTAATAATACCCTATTATGTACTCGGAAGTTGCTAAGAGAGCAGATCATAAATGTTCTCACCACAAAAAAGAAATGGTAATCACTATGCAATATGTATTGTATCAGATCAACACATTTTACACCTTAAACTTACACGATGTTATGTGTCAATTATAGATATCTCATGAAGCTGAGACCAAAAAAAAAAAAGAAATTTGCAAATGCTACAAAAAAGGATTACGGCATTTCACTGTATACAAATTACAAACAGATAAAAAGATGAGAAAGTCTCAATTTTGGGGGGGTGTCTAGGAAGAGAGTGGGAGGAAAACAGTTTTTGCTGAACACTCTTGTACCTTTTGAACATACTGTGTGCGTCTACTAATGATTTTTAAATGGGGTTTTATCCTTCTACTTCAAACCTGTTCTATTTCTCAAATGACATAAAAATTACCAGTTACAATTTTTAACTCAAGGGAGAGCTTCTTTAAGCTTTTACATTTCTGATATCGCACTAAAAAATATGAACAATCTTTGATCGCTCTTACCTCCGTGGCTGATAACTTTTTTATAGGGTTCAATTGCCTTCATATCAACCCTGTGGTCCTGTTCTCCAATTCTGAACATACGCCAGCGTCGTCCATCTTCTTTTTCCTCTGCTGCTGTGTATTCGGTAATTGAGCCTTTCCTAATAATTTCAGTAGTTTTGGGCTTTGGAAGATCATCTGTCAAAATAAAAGGTTTTTGAATCACAAATTGTTACTTATAAATAACAAATAAAAATAAAATTGCATGTTAACCACTTTACTATCTAATTAGACTGTTCAGAGAATTTTTCATTATACCTTCTATGGAATTTTTAAGTGTTTCTTCTATAATAGAGGAAAAGGCTTCTTGCTCTTCGTATGAGGCCATTTTATGCTTTTGGAAAACATGGTTAACTCTTTTTGTATTGCTTAATTCAGAAAGCATCTAATCACAGTGCAGTGTATATTCATGAGTCCAAAAAAGATAATTCACACAACCATCAAAATCTTAGCATACTGGCCTTACAATACTGTTCTAGATTCTATTTACAACATTGTTCTTGGTAGTTACCACTATAGGTTATTTACAGTAACTATCTGAGAGCAAACTGGTTTTTGTTACTGAGCACATAAATTACTCCCCAAACATTGTAATACCAGATAGAAAGTGGTTAACTAGTCAATGATTATTTCTCATTTGATCAATTTTATTAAGCATATATTTACTGAAAAAATTCTGACGTGTACATGCAAAAGTCTATTTTGAATTGACATTAGCCAAAGCAGAAGCACCAATGATTAGGTGTAATTTATATTTCAAGATTGCATTTGAGTGGATTTTAAATGAAGAAATGATTTTCAAAATTTTAGTATCATAGTCCTTACCAAAAGATGGGGGAGGGGGAACCTACTGCATGTTAGTTGTTTGTTTCCAAGATAAAGCTGTTAACGGAAAATATCCTTCCAGGAAATGACTACAGCAGCATTAAAGAAAGAAGAGACAAAACACATAGGCAGAAAACTATTTCAGTATCTTTTAAAAAAAACTGCTATAACTGGACTGCTTAGTGAACCAGTAAAACAGGGAAGAAAAAAGGAACAAAGATACAGCATATCAAGGATCTTACTCTTCACTTCAGATAAGACACATAGTGCCGAACACTGCTTTGAAATGAAAATCATTCTAAGGATGAAACCCACAAACAGCTATATAAAGATACTGTACACAGCAATTATGTCATTAAAGAAAGCATCCAAAGCAACAGACATGCCAACTCCTTTGAATTCTAAATAACTAATAATCAGGAATATAAAGTTTGCAAGACTAAGAGTATACATAATTCAAGCTGGTTGTTTATACAGTGTAGGCAAACCTAATTAAAAAAAACTCCCTTCAAAGCTCCCTCTCTGCAAATCCTTAATTACTTGTAGCATATTCCTTAAATTACATGTCTCTTCAAAGCTTTTCTTGCTTAGATTATTGACTGAATAAAAGAACATGCCATAATTATCAAGCGATATTTTGGAAGCAACATGAGAAAACATAACTTTACAATACTGGGCAATTAAGAAAAAAAAATTAAGCCACCTGTGTAATCTACTAAAAACAGTTTTGAAACATAAGAATATTCAGCGTTAGCAGTACTTCACATCTTAGTAACAAATACAGTAGGAACTTTAAAGAATAACATATTTCAACAAAATCCCTTCGTCATTGATTTTGGGTTCATGCTCAAGTTTTAAGTTTTTCCAATTATCCTAATACGAAACTGCTACTCAAAAAACACATATGCATACAGAGACAAACATTTATTAATAAAAGTTAGATAAAAACAATGAAGCATTTACCTTCCCACTCAAATTCATTACTGTTCTCTGATGGCGTGTCTAAGCCATCTAAGTCAATCTCTCCACTTTCATCCAAATCATCTGACAGCACAGAGCCATCACTAGGATCCAGGGTCAGACTAATGTCTGGGGCCATGAGTTTCTTTCTCACCTTATTTCCATTAAGTTCTAGTGAGCATGGAACGGGTAAAAGAAAAAAAAAGGTGAAAAATAGATTAGAAGGATTGTTTACATGCTCAAGTTGAGTAAGAGAAAAATTTTAATCACTTCATTCTTGAGGAAAATTAACATTAATCAGACACAATCCCAAAGCATTAATTTACGAACTTTGGATTTTGATCATTATTGTTTCTACATCATGGCAAGATGACATACTCCAACAAGGATATATCTTTTTAAATAACAGAGGCAGATCTTACAACCAACTCTTACTACTAAAAATGAACTCCTCTCAACTTTTTATTGTAGAAATTTCCAAAAACCAAGGGTAGGTCTTTGGAAAGTTATAATTTCCAGAGCATTCCAAACACGCTTTCTTAAACATTCAACTCATTCTTTGGCTCCCTATAATAGAACAAAAAGTGAGTATATATATATATTTTTTTTGCTTGACAAAGAAATGTGTTAAAAAATAGCACAAAGCCTATCATTTCATTGAAACCAAAATGTCAAGTTCTTACCAGGCTGGCTCTCTGGTCCAGTTACAGCTAATATATCTGCTTCCATACTATCATCCTCTGGTAAAGGTCTAGAAGACACAGACATAATTTTTATTTCACAAATTAAAAATATTTTTTGAAGTTAAAAGAACTATTAAAAATATAGAACCAATTATGTGGAAAACTGAATAGAGTGGTTTCTTAAGCTTCAGTAATTTACAAACCACTTTTAAAGAAAATTTCAGACTGTTGGAGATGACTTACATATTTAAATAAATAATACATAAAAGTAGATACAAATTCCTTATCTAATTCCTCTTGAATACAACTATAAAACAATTCTAAAAATTATAAACAACCTAAAAAATATATAATTCAAATGCAGGAATTTAATGTGACATATGATACAATGGGTAATGAAGGTAAATTGTCCCTCACATGGGAGGATGGTGATGATGGCTACAATTCTTTTGAGCTTAGTATTTCTACATTACTATTATCCCCATGTGTTATGCAATGTCTTGGTATTCCCACCAGCTGTCCTTATTCCCACTGCTAAGGGGAATTTCTATGCACTGGGATGGTCTTCTAACCAGGAAGGTATGGAAGCATCATTTACATAGAAGATCTGCCTCTGCCCTTTTTCTCTTAACCCAGCTGGTGTCAATACCATTGTAAACACAAATGCAAACATATCAAGGTAGCTAGCTAGATGATCTAAAAAAAAACAAACAAACCTTATTTATTTAATAAATTTTTTCTTAAAATAGAAACACAAAATTTAATAATTCTTACAGACATTTAAAGACTCCCTTCTCCCAGGAACCCCTTAGACTCTAAGAAATACCACATTAAAGCATTTTTTTTATAATAACAAAAATTTTGACATTTAAATCTTGAAAACAAAAATGAAAGATTATAGAAAATCACATATATTTAGTTGGAATATAAGATACAAGAGAATTCATCTAACTGTTGGACGGGAACTCTCATTTTCTAGTATCAAATGAATACCTTTCAATACTGGGCTGTTTCTTCTTCTTTTTTTTTTTTTTTAAATGTGTATTTAGTTTTGAGAGAGAGAGAGAGAGAGAGAGAGACAGAGAGAGAGAGAACACGAGCATGAAATGTGGAGGGGCAGAGAGAGAGGGAGACACAGAATCTGAAGCAGGCTCCAGGCTCTTAGCTGTCAGCACAGAGCATGACACAGGGCTCGAACCCATGAACTGCAAGGTTATGATCTGAGCCAAAGTCGGATACTTAATCGACTGAGCCACCCAGGTGCCCCTCAATACTGGGCTTCTTTAAGAAACTCAATATTCATTTAGTAAGTGACATGTCAATAAAGAGATTTTGAAGTTTTGTTTTAAATTTTCTTTTAAAAGTATTGCTCACATTGGAAAATCTTCATCTTGCCATTCTTCCTTAAGTTCCACACCTTCCATCCTCAGCTTAGATTCAATATCAACTACAAGCTCCTGATAATCCAGAGAGCCAATGTCCTGTGAAAAGAGAAAAATTTATAACAACATATCTTCCATTTTATTTTTTAACCGCTTAAAAGGCATAATAATCTTGTACCTTAGTTCACACCTCCACCCTGGTTGTAAAATCAATTTACTGGGTTTCAACTACCATTAAAAAAAAAAAAAAAAAAAAGAATGAGAATGAAGAACGGTGTGTGTGTGTATATATATCCACACACATATATACATATATATATATATATACATATGTATACACATATGTATATGTATACACATATACACATATACACATATACATATATACATATATATGTGTGTGGACATATATACATATATATATATATATATTCTTGCAAAGTAAGTGCTATTTGTAGTAAGGGTATTGTGCAGTGAAAATATTCGTTTTCAGTTACATATATGCATGTGTATCCCAGGCTGTGATTTAAAATTTATTAAATATTTTGACCTATGCAGAAAAATTATGCAATTTTAGGGGGAAGGCACAATGAATAAAAAGTAAATATATTCTCTACTCTAGACCCATAATTTTCTGTCATGTGGATGGAGGTTGATTCTAGAAATCGACAGTAAATCGCATTTACATTCATGATGGCACTAAAGCCAAGTGATATGTGTGCTGTATTTTTTTTTAACTGAGGTATAATTAACATTTTTGAATTGAAGTACAATAAACATGTGTGCTGTTTTCTATATTTCCTCCCGTATAGTTTCAATGCCATAATTCCGGAGGTATTTAAAGAAGGCTATTCAGTAATTATCCAGTAAATTAATTTTGATTTGCCTCATGTCTACACTAAACTTTTCTCATACAGTTCAGCATAAGTTTTCAGACACTTCGTGAATATTTCTATTGATGCATCTACATGTGTTAACCTAGGCCATTAAATTTTAGTTTGTCTGAGGAAGGGTGTGGGGCCAACATCCTTATTTTACAAAGTGAAGAACCTAGAGATTGGTTTGGTTGATGGAATAAGAAACAGATGTTTAAGTATATTATTTAAGAAGTCATAAAGATCAAATGGTTAATGAGTGCAACAAAAAACTGACAACTTTAGGGGGAAGAGGTATAAATGAGTATTCAGTTGAATTACATTAGACCAAGTCAACAGATGACTAAAGGTATTTTTTGAAAAAGTAATAAAACATGTATTTCTTAAGAGATAGAAGTATCACTAGAAGTATTAAAAACAAAGCAAAAAGCGGTTGGCCCCAGTAGAAGAAAGAGGGTGAGATGGGGAGAATGACTGATGCATTTCATAGTAAATCCTAAACTATTTGACTTTTAAAATCATGTATATATAACTTTTAAAAATACTTATCAAATAAAACAAAAGGTGACAGTCATTCACATTCACTTCAATTAGTCTTCTAAAACAACATGGAAGGATCTCAAGGATATAATGCTAAGTAAAGTGTCAGTCAGAGAAAGACACATACGTGGACAAATACATCATATGTGGAATTTAAGAAACAAAACAAATGAACGAAGTAAAAAGAGAGAAACAAAAAACTCCGAGTCTTAAAAATAGAGAACTGGTGGGGAGGTGGGTGAGGGATGGGTGAAAGAGGTGAAGGGGATTAAGGGTACACTCATCATGATGAGCACTGAGTCATGTACAGATTTGTTCAATCACTCTACTATACAACTGAAACTGATATAATTCCAGTTAATTATACTGGAATAAATAAAGAAAGAAAGAAATAAAACAAAGACATGGTTATGGTTTATGGTTGCTTCATGTGCTGTCATTACAACAGTCAAAAGATGTACAAAGCTGGGGGCGCCTGGGTGGCTCAGTCAGTTAAGCGGCCAACTTCGGCTCAGGTCATGATCTCGCGGTCCGTGAGTTCAAGCCCCGCGTCGGGCTCTGTGCTGACAGCTCAGAGCCCGGAGCCTGTTTCAGATTCTGTATCTCCCTCTCTCTCTGCCCCTCCCCCGTTCAAGCTCTGTCTCTCTCTGTCTCAAAAATAAATAAACGTTAAAAAAAAAAAAAAAAAAGATGTACAAAGCCGTACAGAAAAAGCACTGTGTTCCAGAACAACAATAAAATTAGGCAATTTTCTGAACTGTTAGATTTCACATGGCAAACTAAATTTATATCTCTGCCAAGTTTGAATTCCTACCTCTGCTCAAAGAAAGGTTTCACACATTCTCAAAAGGTTTAAATTTTCGAGGACACGCTTTCAAGTACAGAAAAAATGGCAAATGCTATCTTTTCCTCACTAACATATTTGCTTGGAAAACTCAGTATTTATATATAGGAGTAAGGGATTTTTAACTCTTTGGGAAAACAATGAGCGAGGCAATGTTGAGTAGAGAAGAAAATAAACAGGAAAGGGATACCTCCCTTACCAATCTCTTCTATGTAAGACACAGAACTAGTGTAAAAGACCCCAAAATTATGGTCAACAAGCCCAAATACTTAATGCTTATTGCCCTAGAAACTGATGCTCAAGAAGACTGAAACACTCTGTTAATACAGGTTTAAAACTGTCTCTTTCAAATTCTTAATTTTTTAAATTAATTTTTTTTAATTTACGTCCAAATTAGTTAGCATATAGCTCAAATTTTTAATTTTTAAAATTTTAATTTACTCCTCAATGTTTTCTCAAGTCTTTTATAATCACATTAAAGTGAACTAATATACTTCCTAAATTCAATAATCAGAAAAAGTTTCCATTATTTTGTCTCGCCTTTTTGCCAGGTGTTGCAAAAATACCAGGATGTTCTTGGTGTCTCTTTCAAATATCCCACATACTCAGAAAAATATTTAATATCTCAAAAACAAAAGCAGAGACTGAAAGTGCTATCACTATATTCCCAACACCTAGCACAATGCCTGGCACATAAGCCTGTAAATATCAGTTACATGAATAAATATTAATTGTAGGTATGACACTGGATAGCAAGCCTTTGTGTTGCTCTACCCCTTAGGCTTATTTTTCTTATTAAACTATGTAAGTAGGCTTTCTGTTGTTTTACTCCCCAAAAAGTGTAGTGAAAATATTTAGGGCAATCCACATCCATGCAATTATCAATTTCTGTTGGTAAAATTATTCCTCATTTGTAAGAGAAAATATGTAACCAGTGAAATTCGATAAGACAAACCCTGTCCTTTCGAGCCTCTACCACAGGAACCAGTCTATCACTTGAAAAGAACTTCTCTACCCAATATAGAGCCTGAGTCCTTCAGATATCTCAGCTGATTCATTCAATTTGTACTTCAAAATCATGAAGTACATGATGTTAATACACACAGCACATGGACATGGATATTTAGTTTGGGGATAATTATTTAAGCTAGTTAAACAGAACCTAGGAGGAGAGATAAAGATAGATTCACTCTTGACCATTCCATCACGAATTTTAGGGAGAAAATACACTAGGTAGATAAAAAGTTTAAACAATTGAGAGAATATTGTTCTTGGAAGCACTTAATCATCAGCAGCTGTAAGAACAGGAAACAAACAAGAAAGGAGCAATATAAGCACAACCACTTTGAAGGAAATCAGGACATTGCTGACTCACAAGTTAACTGTGCCTGTTTCCCACTTTTTGTTCATAGATTTAGCAAATTAGAATGGGGAAATAACACTTTAAGATGCCATGTGTTAAAATAACCTAATGCAACAGGAATAACTTGATTTCTCAACAGACTTGTGGTACCGGGAGGACATCATAACTTGTGCCAGTTATCAGTGGAAGTCATAGAGATAAATTCACAACAGTTGCTGACCTCAATGAGGTTAAAAATCAAGGAGAATGTATTTCCTCCTGACAGTCTCTGGAGGGAGGTGTGGTGGTAAATTCAACCAAAATGAAGAAGGGGTTTCCCTATGCAACTCAAGACTGAAAACATTAAAAGCAAAAATTAAGTATTAAGGGGCGCCTGGGTAGCTCAGTCGGTTAAACGTCCGACTTCAGCTCAGGTCACGATCTCACGGTCTGTGAGTTCGAGCCCCGGGTCGGGCTCTGTGCTGTCAGTTCACAGCCTGGAGCCTGCTTCAGATTCTGTTGTGTCCCCCTATCTCTGCCCCTCCCCCACTCACGCTCTGTCTCTCAAAAAATGAATAAACATTAAAAAAACTAAAAAAAAAAAAAATTAAGTATTAGAATCATATTTACAACCATCTTGGGTTATAAATTACAATCTTACATGACAACTTTACTATTATGTAGTGTAACAGTTCTGCTGGAATAGGTGCTAGTAACCACCATCTACAGTTGCAGAAGGAAATGCCCAGGCAAGCCTTTCACTTCCCCATTTAAACGAAAGGGCTTCATTCTAAATATTTATGTTCACTTTGCCCTGTAAGGTTGGCAACACTGGTGGCACTATAGGAAAACACTTTAGGCCAACTTATATGTTTACAAAGATCACCAAAACACCTACAGAAAAATCTTATATGCTTGTCACTACTTGAGAGCAGGATCATGCAGGGGTTTTTAAGAATGAAATGACACCATGATCTGTCACCTTACACCTATTAGAATGGCCATTCTCGACTGAACAAGAAATAGCAAGTGCTGGCAAGGGTGTGGAGAAAAAGAAGCCCTTGTGCACTGCTGGTAGGAATGTGAATTGGTGCAGCCACTGTGGAAAACAGTATGGAGGTTCCTCAAAAAATTAAAAATAGAAACACCATATGACCCAGAAATTCCACTTCTGGGTATCTATCTGAAGGAAACAAAACCACCATCTCAAAAAGATACATGCAGTCTCATGTTCACTGCAGCATTATTTACAATAGTGAAAGTAGAGAGGCAACCTATGTTTTCATCCATGAATGAATGGCAAAGAAACTGTGGCATATATATAGAATGGAATATTATTCAGCCATAAAAAGAACAAAATCTTGCCAGTTGGGACAAATGGATAGACCTTGAGGGTATTATGCTATGTAAGATAAGTCAGACAGAGAAAGACAAACACTATATGGTCTCACTTAACTTATATGTGGAATCTTAAGACACACATACACTTATATGTGGAATCTTAAAACACACATAAAACGCACACACACACACACACACACACACACACACACACACACCAAGTTCTTAGATGCACAGAACATTGGTTGCCAGAAGGGAGGAGGGTTGAAGGAGTGGGCAAAATGGGTGAAGGGGGTCAAAAGGTACAAACTTCCAGTTATAAAATAAATCCTACGGATGTAACGTGCAGCAAGGTGTATTATAGATCTGAAAGATGCTAAGAAAATAATTCTTAAAAGTTTTTATCACAAGATAAAAATTTTTAACAATATGTGGCAATGAATGTTAAATACTCATTGTGGTGATCATTTCCCAATATATAAAAATATCAAACCATTATTGTATGTACACCTCAAGCCAATATGATGTTATATGCCAACTGTACCTCAATTTAAAAAAAGTAAAATGAGATACTCTGTCAAAAATGTTAACATAAAATTCAAGAAAAATTACAATGGTCTGACTCTTCTCAAAATTGTGAAAATAAAGCAAAGAATAATTATGTCACCTATAAACAGTACTTTAAAAAAAAAAGTTCTTAATGTTCATTTATTTCAGAGAGAGAGACGGAGCGTGAGCAGGGGAGGGGTGGAAAGAGACACAGAATCCGAAGAGAGCTCCAGGATCTGAGCTGTCAGCACAAAGCCTGACATGGGGCTTGAACTCATGAGCCGTGAGATCATGACCTGAGCTGAAGTCAGAGGCTTAACCGACTGAGTCACCAACCAGGCGCCCCTAAACAGTACTTTTATTATCAGTATGCAGAACATACTGGTTTACAAAGATTTTACAAAGATTAAAGTATAATACTGATCTCCTTATTGTAGTTATAAATATATTTTTAACATTTTTTTAATTATTTATTTTTGAGAGAGAGAGAGAGAGAGAGAGAGCATGCGCGAGGGAGGGGCAGAAAGAGGGGGAGACAGAGAATCTCAAGCAGGCTCTGCACTGTCAGGTCAGAGCCCGACAAGGGGCCGGAACCCACGAGTTGTGAGATCATGACCTGAACCAAAACCAAGAGTCAGACGCTTAATCGCTTAATCGACTGAGCCATCCAGGAGCCCCTGTAGTTACAAATATTGGTTGTAATATAAAATTATAATTTTGAGGGCCGCCTAGGTGGCTCAGTCGGTTCAGTGGCCAACTCTTGATTTCGGCTCAGGTCATGATCTCCAGGTTCAGAAGACTGAGCACAGTATCAGCGTGGAGCCCTCTTGGGATTCTCTCTCCCTCTCTCTCTGTCCCTCCCCCACTTGCAGTTTCCCTCTCTCAAAATAAATAAACCTTAAAAAAAGATAATTTTGGAATATTACTATCATCACATTATACTAGTAATCTGCTTTACACCATGTAGGCTTAATAAGACATCTTTCCATCCACTGTTAGCCAAGGTTAATTTTTCAGAACTGGCTATATATACTTCCTTTTTTAGATGCCTTCCTGCATCCCTGATCTTACCAGCATTTCTCCAGATGGAATCTGGAGAACTACTTGCCTTTTCACATTTACTAACCACTTGCACATTCATCATCCCATATGTTCCAATCAACAACTTCTGCGAAGAATAAAACATTGGTGTTATTATCACCATTTTCTTCTTATATGTGAGGCAAACGACACTACATCCCGGTTCCCAGATTAACCCGTAGACTATTACAGCACACTGTCTCCAGTTCACCATCAACTTTATACAGAATAAGCCTGCAATGCCAGATCTGGTTACATTTAACCTCAAAGGTCCTCTAACGCTTAAAGACTACAACAGCACTGACTTATGATGGTCTAGTTCAAGTTTCATGTTTGCAGAAGTGGACCTGTCATACTTCCTGTATAAGCCCAACAACGTTAGGTGGCAACTGAGATTAGAAAGATTTAAGAAGAGTGTGGAGAAAATGTAAAATGACAAGAACTAAGTAAAAGATGTACAAGATCATCAAGAAGATAGTACAAAAGGTAACTAAATTGGGTAACTTCAGTTACCAACCTTATCCATTTACAAGTTGCAGAAATTCTTACACAATTTTAGAGAAAGGATGTTTAATTGAAAAAAAAGTTAAGTAATTATGCATTAAGACAAACAGAGATCCTAATCAAAAAAGGTGAGGACGAAAAAAGCAACACTAAAATGCAACCACACACTTCAGCGAACTATAAGGCACTATGATTACCAGGATGAACAGGGCAAAAGCTGTGCTCTCAAAGAGCTCCAGGAACAGGCAGACAAGGTAAGTTTCAAAGCAACATAACAGACCCAAATAAATTCCTGATTTAACGTGAGCAGATCTAGTTGATCTCAAGGTGCATCAGCTACACCCAGGAAACCCAAACCATTAAGCAAAAGGCAAAGTCTGAATTCACGCAGGAATTCGTCTTTTCACAGAGGAAGGTCTACTAAAGCTTTCATTACAAATGCCGCTTCCGCGTCTACTCCCCGAGAGTATGAGGCACATCAGAAGTCCAAGTTTCTTTGTTCTGCACCAGGACTGACGCTGATCCTAAATACGGGACCAAAGGGGCCAGGTCACCGCACCCCGACTAGGGTGTGTGCAGGGGGAGCGGAAAAGGGGCAAGTTCTCTCCTGAGAACAACAGCACAAACGGCAGACGGGTGGCGGGGGGCGAGCAAGGATGGCAAAGGCAAGCAGGAGCCGAGCCAAGGGCGGGGGCCTAAGCTGGGTGGGGATCCGGGAAGCGCCTCCCGGGCAGGTTCCAAGGCGCCCCCTACACCGGATAACTCTCTGGGCTTCCTCTCTCGGGCTGTCCAGGGGACACGCGCCCCTCAGACATCCGCCCCAGGCCTGCTTCCAGCCCAGGCCCGCCGTGCCTAGTCTTCCCGGGCCGCACTCACCCCGGAGGAAGCCTTGGCCCCCTCGTCTTCTTCGCCCCTCCAGGCCGGCGACGCGGGGCTGACGGCCAGGTCGCAAGAGGTAGCGCCGAGAGGAGCCCGCTCCCCTCGGACGGCAGCGGAGACCCTGGCCCAGTCCCCTGGCTACAGCTGCAGCGGCAGCAGCTGACCCGGATGCAGAGAGCTGCCCCGGCGGAAGTGGTAGTATCCTGACCTTCTTCAGGCGAAGGCGTGGCGTCTTCTCTAAGCCGAGCAGGCCTTGCCCCCACCCCCTCGGCCGTCGCGGACGAACGCCTGCGCAGGCGTCCGCCGGGAGCCCTGTATTCCAGCAGATGTGGCGGCGCTTACTCGCGTGATGGAGACACTGGGTGCTCGAGTCGCAGAGAGCCCTTTTTACACTCTTTATTTTGGCTTTATTGATCATTACAATACATTTGTAGCATAAAATGGAGGAAAATAGGGGAGGAAAAGTACCCGAGGCCTCATTTTGGGGAACTAAACTTCAGAAAAACCCTTGGCAAAATTCTCGAGGCTGAATAAAACAGTGCTGCCCCGAACACAGGGAGCGATCAGATGAGTGTTTTGGATTAACAGTTAGTTGTGGACCATGCTCTAGTAAGATAAAACAAAAATATTAGACACATTTTATTATTAGAGTCAACAGCCATACAATTACTTGTAAAATTACTATAAAGTTTTCCAAACGCTTACTCTAAATTTCTGCACCTGTCTCACCGTGGATCGTAACAATCAGATCTCTGAAGGGCCCAGCTCTCTATAGCTTCAAGGAACTAAGATTATTTGGAGAATATAATAATCTCTCTCAAGAAATTTCATCCAGTAAATCCCTACAAAGGCTCAACGGTCAACTACTGGGCAGTGTATTTGTGAATGGGGGGAGGGTGGTTGAGGGGAACAGAAAGCTCAAAAATTTGAATCATTGACCCAACATGCAGCTCCCGGGTTTACACTGTTTTGGCAACATTTACTGACCGTTGGCAGGTGGTTAAACTCTGTGTCCCATCTATAAAAATAAGGAAAAAACCACTTCATAGGATTTTTGTAAGATAAAGTCATATTTATTAGAATAGTGCTTGACATACTGTAATCATGTATGTTAGGTATTATTCCCCCTAAATAGCTGGCAGAGAAAACAAAACTTACCAACTGGTACACAGAGCTTTAAACAACGTCTTGGATCATGCTTATGTATGTGATTCCATCTTCAGTTACAGATTTTTCACAGTTCCATAGTTTGCTTATTTCAGTCCCGCAATGAGTGGCATTCCTCACAGGGTGGCAGCAAATCATTTGAAATCATATACAGTTAATGTGATTTGGTAGTTGTTGTTTTGTTTTGCAATCTTCAGTTTCTATTTCATTTCAGTAACTTCACTGTTTAATAAGCTTGGTTAGTGTTTCCTTTAGTTTTGAATAATCCATTCTACGAGTTATCTTTTTATCCCCATCTCATGAATTATCCATACTTATTGCTGAAACATTAGAAACTATAAATAAGGCAAAAAAGATAGTCACTGCTAATACCTTTATGCATATCCTTTCAGATTTTTGTATACATATACCTATATAAATAGCACATACATGTTTTTATAAAAAATGAGATAATGTACCTAATAGTTTATAAATTTTTTTTTTCATTTAAAAATATATCCTGAACTCCTCTTCAGGTTGGTAAGTATATTTCAACACCATCGTTTCTGTTTTGGGTAATTTACATATTAACAATTCCTTATTGAACATTTAGGTTACTCCATTTTTTTTTTTTTGATAATGAAAAACCACACTTCACAGAATGTACAAAAACATAAAAAACATAAGACTAACTGATTTTCAAACAAGATACTAGTTATATTTTCAAATAATACGCTCAGTATATTTTCCTTCAACTTTTAGGTGACATACCTTTAAGCAATGGATCCAACTGTTAGCCTGAAAAAAAGTATAATTAAGACTCAGTTTTCCTTGTGTTTGGAGATTTTTTTGGACAATCTTTAGTATATTTTTACAATCACTTGTTGTCTAGTATGGGTGTCCTTACAAGTAGTTAATAATTGTTTATAGTTTCATCTTTTTAAAAAATACAAACATTAAATTCAATAGGAATTTTGTAATATATGCTTATGATATGAGGTAGGAAATCTGATTTTTCCCACACTGACAAACTAGTTCACTTAACATCATTTATTGAATAATCTGTTAATTCCTGAACTTGACTAGGACTCATTCAAATGAAAGTTTACCTTCAAAGATGTCATCTTAGGTTACCCACTTCATTCAAGTGTCCATTCACAAACCTTTCGCCAGACCTTTGTATACATTCACAAACTGTCACTGAACAAACTTTCATTGAACAATATTATGAGTCAATACTGTCGGTCCCTAAGGGTACAGGTAATAAAGACACAGTGTCTGTCTTCAAGGAGCTCAGCGACTAGTCAGGGAGAGGGGCAAAGGAACCCAGTAAAACAACTTGGTGGATTGAGGTGATATTGGTACTTCCAAAGGACAGCTAAATAGAAGGGAACTAAACAGATGGCTGGAGAGGAGTAGGAGGTGGGGTCAGTAAAGAAGACTTTTGGAAGGAGGTGCTCTCGAGCTTAGTAGTAAAAGGAGAATCTTCTGAGCAGAGGTAATGGCATGTGCAAATGCACGGAGGCTTCTAGGAACCGCACATCGTTCTTCACGACTGGAGCCCAAGCTGTGGGAGGATGAGTGGGTGTGAAAGGCCAGTAACAAAAATAAGCCATCAAAGGCCAGATGAAAGGGGAGGTTTTTTTGATGCTAAGTATTTGTTCAGAGCCAATATAATGAGCAACGTGGAAAAGCAATCAATTATTACTTTATAACTGTGCTCCCAAAGAAGAGATTGAAACATGTCCCTTGCAATGACAGCATTATTAAGTTCTGAGAGAACCACTTTGAAAGCGGCAATATTCATTTGAAAATATACTTCAGTACGTGTGTTAAGATCATTCATGTTACTTTGTCATACTTCATCTATCAAAACAAAAGCACTTAGCCAAAAATAGGCTTGCAGAGTGCTGAGTCTATACCTGCTTCTCGCCCTCACTGCAACCTGGGATCAGAGGTAGGATGTGAGATGACGAAGAAGACATTTCAGACAATGCTAGGAAAATGCTTGTGTAAATTCAAATTTTAGAAGGCAGAATGTACATTAAACAAAACTCTTGAACAATACTGCCCTCCCCACTGTATAATTTTACAGGCAGATTGTTTTTCTTGCTTATGAACGTATAAACTCAGTGATGTTCGGCAGCTCACTCATAATTTTTGAAAAAAATGTGAAGTCTCCTTTTCACGTGGGCTGAAGATGTCTTTGCTGGTTGAGCTTGAGGGTAAAACTGGATACAATTATGTATTCATTTAATTATTCATAACTTGAGACTGCGATGCAAGTATATATATTTTTTTCACTTATTCACTTTATAAAATTCTAAACTAAACCCAGCAGCAGTTTTGTCTTTGGCATGGTGACAAGTTTCTTTTTGACAATGAACCAGTAAAAGAAATAATTCCAGAGAGAATTGATGCTTCCCTATTTCTGAAAATGAAATCGGACGGCACACATATATTACACATCACTGTTGCGAGATGTTTCCACATTTCACAGAGCCCAGCACATGTTTTTAAGAAATGTTTCCATATGCAGAATTAGACTATGGCCATTTAGGAGGAAAACGAGGTTAATTTGCCAGAGAATTTTAGTCCACAGGACTTTAAGTATTCATCTCATTCAGGGAAATAGGTTATGGATTGAAGTCATGTGAGAGCAAGAGCTCAGATCTGGAGTAAGTCATGTTTGTTGAAGATGAGACAGGATATGCATTTCATTCAACGTACGTAAGAAAAGTCTAGTGCTACTTTCGAATGCTCATCAAAACTAATACTGTGAACAAATCTTAGAGTCCACATTCAAGTCCTCTGTGAAACTGTTTCTGCAAGGTCATGAAAGAAATAACAAATAGGAGTTTACAGGTATCTGAGGATATACATTTTATGATCTAAAAGAACAAAATCTGGACAAATCATACCAACAACTAAACTGGACATCATGGTTGACATTTGGAAAGAATGTCACCTACCCTGAACAGGGGTCATTACGAAAAACCACTCCCCTTATTAATTAATGCTCTTGCAAAAGTACTGAGACATAGTATCCCCGTGCTTGGTTTATTAATTACTAAAGTAAAGAGTAGCTTTGAAGAGAGCAGGAGATTTGACTCTTCTTTGTCTCAGTGTGGCATCTATATTTGGAAACATGCAAATAAGTGATAGCTTCCAATTAGAAAAAAGCAGTTTGATTGACTGATGATGATGATGATTTTTACCAGTGATAATGCTTTTCCAATTCTTCCTGGGCTGGGCAAATAAAAGTGAGAATTTTCTAAGGTCATCCAGACTAATACAAAATTAGATATAACACTGTCATTCACCAATGCGTTTATCATTTATTCTGCATCTTTAGAGTCAAAATGCAGTCTTATTTGCTTTAACAAAACAAGTGTATTTCAAAATGCACAAAGCATTGTTGGGCCAATTGGGAATTACATGCTACTTAACAAAGCAAAGTGCTAACATGGCTCTATGTAAGGCAAATGCACTTTTATTTAATTTCATACAAATATAAACATTAAAAGGTGATATCATCTAGTTCACTATTGCAATAGGCTGTATGTCCTACAAATGTATTTCCAAAAATACTTCACTTCCTAAGAGTAACTACCTCAACTGAGAGAATCTAGATCATTATGTATATTTTAAAACAGTGCAGGTAAAATGTACTAACTCAATTCTTTTTAATGAATGTCAGTACAATGAGGAGAAAATATTAATATTGTAACATTATTTTTCATTACATGGTTCCCTTAGGATACTTAAAGCAATACTTTTTTTCCCTATATAATTGCTAAAGCACCAAACAGTACTCACTGAGAAAAAGTAGGACACTTTCCAGTTTCAGGTATGTATATTTGGAATGGGGAGACATGAAAGACAGAAGGTTACCATGAATTATCAGCTTTAAAAGATCCTTAGTCTCTACAATTCTAGATTTTTTTTGAATGGAATACTAATTTTTCAGCAGGTCACTCATTAATGTGAGGGACTTTTCCTATACATAGATGGGAGATGCTATTCCATTACACAATGCCCTTACTCAAGCACTATTTACAAAAATTGTATCCAGTAATCTTGGTGTGCAGTTTGGGATATGACAGAGTGTGGGGCGAATTTAAATCAATAAGATGACTAATGCCTGAAATTACATTATTAGTCTTTCTTAATTAGCTTATGACACTGATTCATGTTAAAATGCAATTATTTTTCATAGAGGGTTTAACACATAAACTTTACGTTAAAATGGAAGGCCAGGGACTGGACGGGGATTAGGAGAGGCATTCTAGTCCTTATTCTGCTACAGTCTCTGTGACCTTGGGAAAGTTCTCTGTCTTCTGCAGATCTTCAATTTCCTTGTCAGTAACTAATGGGGTATCCAAGACTCACTTTGCCTCATTTTTATTATTTTGCTGAAAGCCAAGCTTATCGTTTCCTTAAATTTTAGAAATTCACTCAAATGTTATATGGGTGCTTAAGTACAAATACCTGAAAATTACACACCCTTCATATTATTGTCTGCCTTAGAAAAAAATGGCATTAAAAAACCCCAATCCAAGTGCATACATAAAACCCATGCCAGATAATAGGAAAGACACTTTAAAGAATCTGAATATTTACCAGGGATATTGGTATTTACAGTTTGCAGGTTTGCACAATACAGTAGATAAAGCCCTGAACTCAGAATAAGCAGATTTCCTTTAAAATTCCAGCCAGACCATTGAAGATCTCCCCCACACTCCATATGCAGTATGTATCCTCTAAGACTAGGAAACAGGCAACGGCAAATGAAGAAAAAGACGGTAGTCTCAGGGAGTCTCAGGCACTGACTTGAAGTGATCACTTTTGTTTAAGGACCATTCTGACAATAAGGAGTTCCTTCAAAGTTTAGTTTATGAGACTGTCTCTTATAATAGTTTTTGCTTTCGTTCTTTAAAGAAATTTTTTTAATGTTTATTTTTTGAGAGAGGGAGAGACAGCATGAGCAGAGGAGGGACAGAGAGAGAGGGAGACACAGAATCTGAAGCACGCTCCAGGCTCCGGGTTGTCAGTACAGAGCCCGCCATGGGGCTCGAACCCACGAACTGCGAGATCATGACCTGAGCCAAAGTGGGTCACTGAACTGACTGAGCCACACGGTCAGTTCTTTAGTCCTTTATCTGACGTGAAGGGACAGAGGACACATGCTGAAATGAAATCACTTGAAACCTGTCCCTCTTTTTCATTTTAATAATTCCTTTTGTGATTTGACTATTAAAAAAGACATTCTCTAGCAGGCCAATTTCTTGGCACAGCTATATATTTTTTAAAGTATTAATAGGAATGTATATAGTTTTCGGTTCTTAGAGTATATTTTCTAAAGGTGTCCCGGGAGCCTTGGAAATAAGGGGTCTTTTTGTTAAATTAGTAAATCTAGCAAAAAAAACCCAAAAATCTCATTTCAATTTATTTCAGAACAAAAAGTCACAGGTCGTGGTCTTCACTGCCCACCTTCCCCCACATCCTCATAAATTGATTAATTTTTGATCTAGGAAAGAATAATTCATTTGTATCTTCATTTAATTTTAATAGTCAAGGAGTAGTCTATAGAGATTGAATAAATTTAATCCTTCTGCAATTAGTGTCAAATGAATTCTTCCTGGATGTGGATAAGTAAAGAAATACAGACCCTCCCACACACTGACAGAAACCTTTATCAGGTTTAATGTTTCATGTCAATGATCCTACTTGAAAGGAAGCTTGTCTTGTTTTCTCTCCTCCCTTTCTGTCCTAGTTAATTGTTTGTTTTTAAACCTAAACTTTCTCTCAGCTTCTCTGAGAACTGTAGTCTTCACTGGATCAACCACATGATCCCACAAGGATAACATTCTGCCCCTGACTTGTCTCTTTTGGGTAGAGGAATTAAATTTTTCCCCTAATCCATTTTACAACCACATAACTTCTGTGGGATGCTCCAGTGAGGATGATAGGGTCAGACCTCACGAGAAAGGTCTGGATATGTTCTGTGCACAGCAAGCGGATAGGATTATTGTAAGTAACCAGTGGCTGCACACGACACGATCCATTTGGATCATCTCAGATTTGTCACCCAGAGTGCCTTTTCCGAGCAGGAATGTTTTCCTTCCTATGGGGGAAGCCCAGACACAAAAAGCCACCAAGCACATCAGCATCCAAAACATCTTAAATACCCTTTCTTCTTTCTTGCCTTTAAAATCAACATTTGAGTTTATAGGATTGACATCTATATAGGTTTTATAATTAACCATCTTAATACATGAAGAATATAACAACCTAATACACCTCCTTTAATTTCTAGTGGAGTTATAAAAGCATATGGGCTATTACTAAACATGACTCATCAGGATTTTTTTAAAAAGATAATTTAGTTATCTCTTGTCAAGTCACTATTTAATGTTACTTTCTATATTTGCTGTGATAAGCATTAAAATCTGTATATTGGTTGATAAATCATTGTTTAGGAGTGTCTAAAGGGTTCAGTAAATTGTATGAAATTGCCATACTGTAATAAATGGTTATTTGATAATGAATGAAATTGTTTGAAAATACTGTTAAAATGTCAAGTTTAAACATATAGATCATCACTCAAAAGGAAGGCAAACATGGAAACCACAGTGACATCATAAATATACGGCAATAAACACATTTATTTATATCGGGCAAGTTGTAGGTACTTTGTATAAATGTGTACAAATTGATATATGAAGTTAATTTCAATCTGTAAAAGTAATTGCATTGGTTTAACTTATTTAACTCTCCTTACAATAATATTTATTGCAGAAAAAGAAGGTAAAGAAATAAATGATGATAAATAGATAAAATACATAGGAAATGGGAATTGTTTTACAACTTAATTACACTGTCACATAAAATTATCACACAAATACACCAACCAGACAGCAGAAATACATTAAAACTCTATTATCCAAGGCAGAGAACAGTTTTTTGTTGGCCTTTATTTCATTTGCACATTTAAAATATTTTTTATTTTTTTCTACCAGCATAAAATGCAAAATAATGTTGAAAGCAAAAAGAGTAAGTCAGGAACAAAATTTTTCTAAAAGAAATGTTCTGTTTTATACAACACTGTGGAAAATTGACATAAAATCTAAGAAAAGTGCAGCAAAAGCATTCCCAATTCCCCACAATAGCTCTAGTGAAGAAATGTAAATTCGGAACTCAATAGAAAACGAAACTAATTGATTTGTTTTTAAAGATTTTAGTTTTTAATTTTTTAAAGTAATCTCTACCTGCACTGTGGGGCTCAAACTCACCACCCAATGGTGGAAGAGTCACAGCCCTACCGAGTGAGCCAGCCAGGTGCCCCATTAGCTAATGGCTTGGTGAGACTGGTGCAGAAATCATAAGATGAGCACATAATTTAGTAACTGTACATCTTTAATGGCAAAACATTTTATTCTGGGCTAAGTAAATATTTATGGCAAAGATTCACTGGTTTTTAAAAGTCAACTCAAATTCCCTAATACTTAGTAGGGATGTGCTAGATACTGGGGGTGTTACTTTGGCTTTGTCCAGGAAAGGCTGATCATCTAATAGGGGAGATGAGACATGTCCAGAAGAAATAAGGCATATTTGTTGATCTGTATATATGCTTACTTTGCTGTTAGTTTCTCAACCATAAATTGGGACCAGAGTATAGTGTCACAAAACTTTCCAGTAAAATTCTTAAAATTTGGTATCGATCGCCATCTTTGATATCTAATCCTAAAAATTCTGCAACACATTTCATATCTACTCTTGTAACATATTTAGGTTATTAGGGCAAAAATAATTTCATTTATTCTATGGAAATTTTAAATTTATAATGAAAAGTACACAGTTTAGTTTGGGAAAAGTGAACATGATAATTAAACTAGTCAAAGAGAAACAGTCATTGAAGGGTTGGATGAGAATTAAAAATAATTACGAGAGTGAAAAGCTTAAAGGTTTAATGCACTTAGTAACAGAAAGTGATTCAAAAGCATATCATGCAATTTCTTTATGAGGGTCAAATATTTAACCATGGATAATAAACTAACTTTTTAGATGATATTTAGTTTTTATGAAACAAAGCCATATTTCTTTCTCAAATCTCATTTTTCTCAATATCCATTCAAATAGAAGGCAAATGTGTGGGTCTTTCACAGTCTGGAGGTTAAATAGGACCCTGTAAACACAATGCTTGGATCATAACAATTGAATTTATTCTTCCAATTTGTTATAAAATGCCAAATGGGGAAGCATAAATAATGAAGGACCAATTGACCAGACAAGGCTTATCTGAAATTATGCCCTTCCCTAAATTTGAAAAAAAAATCTCTGATAAATTCCTAATCACTGGTGTTTGAAACATCTCTAATATTGGGGCGCCTGGGTGGTGCAGTCGGTTAAGCGTCCGACTTCAGCCAGGTCACGATCTCACGGTCCGTTGAGTTCGAGCCCCGCGTCAGGCTCTGGGCTGATGGCTCGGAGCCTGGAGCCTGTTTCCGATTCTGTGTCTCCCTCTCTCTCTGCCCCTCCCCTGTTCATGCTCTGTCTCTGTCCCATAAATAAATAAAAATGTTGAAAAAAATTTTTTTTTAAAAAAAGAAACATCTCTAATACTATAGGTCTTACAGAGCCATTTTACAGTTTTATCTGTTGATATGCATATGTACATATTTTCATTTTATATACATTTATGTATATGTTCTGTTACATGTACATTTCCAGTGGGCAAATTTTTTTCCTAATAAGGAGAGGAAATTATGGAAATACAGTTGTAACAGCAGTCAAATTGTTTCAAAATTTTTAAATGATAAAATAAGAATAGCCCAGGGGCGCCTGGGTGGCTCAGTCGGTTGAGTGGCCAACATGGGCTCAGGTCATGATCTCGCGATCTGTGAGTTTGAGCCCCGCGTCGGGCTCTGTGCTGACAGCTTGGAGCCTGGAGCCTGTTTCGGATTCTGTGTCTTCCTCTCTCTGACCCTCCCCCGTTCATGCTCTGTCTCTCTCTGTCTCAAAAATAAATGTAAAAAAAAAAAAAAATTAAAAAAAATAAGAATAGCCCATTTTTAGTATGCTAAAAATCTAGTATTCCATTTTTATTGCTGTGAAAAGACTATTTTTAATAAGTCAAATTTAATGATGGGAAAAATGTCAACGTAATTCTTATCAGAGAGAGCTAGATCTGATTGTTCTTAGTGGCATGATATATGGTAATTAAAGAGTATTCTAAATCTTAAGGGTTTCTAGGCTCATTTTGACTTCAACTGGTGAATTCATTTATAAAAGAAAAGAAGTAGACATTGAAATAGGTAAAATACAATAATAAAAGTAATTCAAACATGACAGTTGAAAATGGAGGTGTTTAAAAGGAAAATTTAGAGTATCAGATATTGATGAGAGTACAATCATAAAATGTTATTCCTAGAACGATTTTCATCTTCCTATAAATTAAATAAATTGACTCACTTCTGAATGTTAGAGTCTTCAAAATGATATGTATATACTGAAAATATGATCTTTTTTATTGGCTATTGCTACAGAAAGGGTCATAAGTAATGCCAGCCATTAGTAGAATTTAGAAGATATCATTTATTATACTTCAGAATGGCCTGTTATAGACAATCGTTATTTAAGAAAATATTGAACATGGGATGTAGTTAATTTTTAACATATTGGAAATATTGTTAATTTTAAATTCAAGTTCCTCTATTCTCAGAGGGAGCAGTGTATAATCTTTTAAAAACATTTATATCCGTCTTAAGACAAAACTCAAGAAAGACAACCAACGTAGCAAAACAGAAATGCCTGCCTCTCTCTGAACATATTAGATGCTATCGTACTGAAATAGAACTCTTTTGCTTTCATTATTTTTTAAAAGATTTTATTTTTAGGTAGTCTCTACACTCAACCTGAAGCTCATACTCACCACCCTGAGATCAAGAGTCACATGCTCTACTGACTGAGCCAGCCAGGTGCCACTGCTTTCATTTCTAACATCCTCTTAGCATTAATGCTTTTGCTGATGCTGTTGTTCCTTCCTGCCCTACCATGACACCTATTTCTCATTTGACATGCTTTCCTACACTACGTCATTTGGGTGCCTGGAGAAATTTTGTGTGTTTGCGTATGACATTTTAAGAAGAGAATAGGGTAAATCCTTCTTTTCTTTAAGATTAGAGATGGGCCTTAGAATAATCCACGCGCTCTGTTTATACAGAAACGACATTCAAGTCAGGTCATATAAAAACAGGAAATTCCCAGTTGGGTCCACGTTTACACCAGTAGAAGTATGAATGTGGGAAGTGCCGCCTGGGCCTTCCTAAGACTTGACCTGCCATAGATGCCTGTGAATGCCTATGGGTAGAGACCCAAGATATGGACAGTAGGGATAACACTGCCCATGGGCCTGTGTTTGGAGTGGTTCTAAACGTTTTCAGAGTTCAAGCAGCTGTTGCTATATGGCACCAGGGAGAGGAGAAGAGCGAGGAATGCTACCAGTTGGTGCTAAAAACAGACTGGAAGCCCTGGTCCACATTTGCAGAAATACACTGCCTGGACTTGGCAGGCCCTCCTTGCTTTCAGACCTCTTTCTCTTCTTGAACATGGGCAGTTGAAATATTTTCTTCCCTTCTTTTCCTCTTTAGTACAACAATTGTTGTTTTGGTCAGATTTTTATGCACAAATAAGTTATTTTACTTAATACATATATACTTCTTGCTGAAGTTGGGGGGTAGGAGTTCAGAGAAGGACGATAATACATCCTGTGCTTTGCCGCCAGCCTTAAAAAGCTCTAAAGATCTGGACAGGGGCCTATTTCACTAGACAGATAATGAAGCTACTATGGAGTGCTTGTTGGTGTACTGTAATTTTTGTTTTCTTTTTTTCCTTAAGCCAGACTTATCAAGTATAATTTACATATATTAAATTTCACCCCATTTAGATGTATAGTTCTATGAATTTTGAAAAATGTATATAGACTTGTAACCACCTTCACAGAAAAGATACAGAATATTTGTATTATCCCGAGAAGTTCCCTTTTACCGGCCCTTACCGTAGCTGTTGGCCTTAACCCAGCACTGATTTATTCCTTGTCCCTAGAGTTTTGACACTTGAGAATGTCATATAAGTGGGGTCATAGAGTATGTAGTTTTAGTTTGGCTTGTTTCTCTTAGCATGATGCTTTTTGAGATTTATCCGTGTTGTTGCATAGACCCGTAGTTGGTTCTGTTTTATTGCTGAGTAGTATTCCATTGTATAGATATACTATAATTTATCCTTCAATTGATGGATACTGGAGTTGTTTATACTTTTTGATGATTTTGAATAAAGCTGCTAGAACCATTTAAGTACAGGGCTTTGTGTGTATATGTCTTTATTTGGGGGGGGGGGGGAGCTAAATACCCAAGACTGGTTTCTGGGTTGTAAGGTAAGTCTATTTTTTTTTTTAATGTTTTTATTTATTTTTGAGACAGAGAGAGACAGAGCGCGAGTGGGGGAGGGGCAGAGAGCGAGGGAGACACAGAATCTGAAACAGGCTCCAGGCTCTGAGCTGTCAGCACAGAGCCCAACGCGGCGCTCGAACTCACAGACCGTGAGCTCATGACCGGAGCTGAAGTCGGACGCTCAACCGACTGAGCCACCCAGGCGCCCTGGTAAGTCTATTTTTAACTTTATAAGAAACTGACAAACTGTTGTCCAAAGTAGCTATCTTGTTTTTCATTCCACCTGCAATGCATGTCAGTTACAGTGGCTCTTCCTTCTTCTTGGCACTTGACATTGTCAGTTTGTTCTGATTTGAGCCAGTCTAACAGTTAGTGAAGTGCCTTGTAATTTAATTACATCATTTCATGTCTATAACATTTGATCCCACGGTTCAATTCCGTGAAGTTTAAATGATTCTTTCCACACGGAGTTTGTCTTTTAGTTGAGAACCTAATACAAACATACACAAAATCCAACGCAGTATTTCAACAATTGTCCAACTTAGTAGCAAGAAAGCTATCAGATGAAGTTCATGATTGATTTCCAGTGAGTAGTTCAGTTGACCATTGCTACAGCATTTAACTATCCCTGAATGGTTTTGTGGACACCAAGTCTAATGGATTCTTCCTTCACAATCTGTTACTAGTTTTTTGTTGTGGATTTTTTTATTGTCGACACTTCAGGCCTTTATCATCTCATCATAGATTACTACAGCACTTTCTAACTGGTCTTGTGCCATCTAGATTCTTTCTACTATAATCAGACCTAAACACAGGCATTAAACTTCTCTACCTAAAATGGTATTCTGCTGTTGTGTAACAAATTACCACAGACTTAGCGGCTTAAAACAATGCTATTATTTGTCCACAGCTCTGTGGGGCAGAAGTCTAGACGCAGTGTTACTGGGCTCTGTGCTTAGTGTTCACAAAGCTAAAACCAAGGTGTTGGCCGAGCTGCTTTCTCATCTGGACCCGGGGCCCTCTTCTGAGCTTACGTGGCAGAGTTCAATTCATTGTAGTGGTAGGACTCGGGTTCCCATTTCTTACTGGCTGTCAACTGGGAGATACTCTCAGTTCCTCGAGCCCACTCTCATTCCTTGACAGGTGACCTTTTTATCTTCAAACACTGGGATAGAAGTTCTCCCTCTCATCAAATCCTTCTTATGCCTCAAATCTTTCTTTCTAAACAGAGCCTAATCCCATTTAAGGGCTTACCAGATTAGGTCATGTCCACCCAGGATGATTTTACTTTTCTTACAGCGAACCATTTCATAAAACATAGCCTATTTATGATTGTCATGTCCCATCTACGCTCAAGCGTAGGAATTAGACGAGGTGTATACGGCAGGGAAGGGGAATATTAATAAAAGGCAATGTTGGATCAGATCTAGGTCAAGAAATTATGTCTGTGTCCTTTCTCCTCCCCAGAGTCTCATTTCCCTATCAATTATATCCCTGGGCCAAAGGGTCCTTGAGCTTGAGTGGAGGAGCGCCACCCCAGTCACGGCTTCAAACAGTGAGAAGGGTTCTGGATCATTCTGGGTTGGGAGTGATAAAGTGACCCCTTGGCATTGATGGTGGAGGAATAATTTAATCTAGACCCAGCCAAAGCTTCTGTTTCTGAACATTCAGTGCCATGTGCTTGCCTGCATCAGTCTGTGCTCAGCACTTCCGGGGGGGGGGGGGGGGGGCTCTTTTCTGTGTGATACCCCTCGTTTAATCCTGTTACCTTGGCAGTTAGCCTTGGCATCCGTAGCGCCCATGAGAAATCAAAGGATAATTCAGATTCATAACCAAAGTGTCATTTAGGGCATGTCTCTGTGCATAGAAAGTGAAATCAAATGTTGAGGCAATTATGAGAATTATTCAGGCAAAGACATTTCTTCTTCCCTTATATGGATATTTCATGAAAAATTTCTAGGCCTGTCATTAACTAGCTCATTACTTTAATTAACCACTTCATTATGTAAGTGTAGACACAGCCTCAAAATTATTTGTACTGTTTTTTCCTGTGTGTAAATAACAGCGGAGTAAAAAAATATTAATTTATGAATGTAATTGTGTAGGTGATCACTCCACATTTACTCAGCACTAGCAATTAGTGCATGCAAATCAGCTAAGACAAAAGTCTCTCTGATCCTATTCGGAATACAGGAAGAGTTAATTTGCAAGAATGCCTGTTTCTGGCCCATCTGATTCTCTAAAGTCACGTTCTTGCCTCTGAAAATCAGAAACTGACCACATTTGTTGTGTGCTTTCTGATCACTGTTAATGCCCTTGCAAACACAGGAAATAAAATGCTAACAAATCATCATCCATTACCTAATTATATTTACCTAGACAGATAAAGTTGGGGGGAGGGGGAAGAGTGGATCATATTTTTTTTTAAAAAAAGGCATTTCTCATTTGGCAAACAAAGATGAAATTTATAGCTTAATTATTCCTCATAGTGCCATACATAGAGCCTTTTCTGTTAAACATATCCAAGTCCTGAGATTTTTCTCCCAAAGAGGTGTAAAATGTGTGTTGATTCCCAATTAAATCAGTTCCCCCTCCAGTGGGGATAGTGCTAATGGGATTTAAACGTTCTTGAGGCTTCACTAGGGCACACATTAGGAAAAATCCTGACGTGGATGGAATATTGCTCCTTCAGCAACACAAATATCAACTAATAGAGAACTGTACAACTACCTCTGACATCCTGCGTTGTGGAAGCTGCTTGAATTAGTCATTTTCATTAAAAATCATGCTTGTGGATGAATAGCAGCAGTTGATTTGTCTTGATCCTTGGACAATATTTGGACATTTATTTCTAGGTTGTTTATTTAAAAATGCACAATGCTGAAGTTTTATGAGATACACCCACAGGTCTGTGTAAACTGAGCTACATCCGCTGGCCACTGTGACCACATATAGTATTAACTCTTTGTGTGCCATGGGAAGCACTCAGGTACCAGTCTCCCGAAGTTGAGAGCTGCTTTGAACAGTCATGGACTGCAGTGGTTTCCCGGAGATGAAGGTAGGTATCTAAATCCGCTTATTTAAAGTCAGAGAGAGACAGATACCACATGTTTTCACTCATATGTGGATCTTGAGAAACTTAACAGAAGACTATGGGGGAAGGGAAAGGGAGGAAAAAGTTACAGAGAGGGAGGGAGGCAAACCATGAGACTCTTGGATACTGAGAACAAACTGAGGGTTGATGGGAGGTGGGGAAGGGGGGAAAGTGGGTGACTGACATTGAGGAGGGTACCGGTTGGGATGAGCACTGGATGTTGTATGGAAACCAATTTGGCAATAAATTATAAAATCAATCAATCAATCAATCAATCAATCCACTTACTTAATCAGGGAGGGGCTCGGTTCAATTTTTCTTCTCCCATTTGTTGCAATTCCGGGGTATCTCCACCAGAGGGAGCACGGTTAATGTTTGGAGAAAAAAAGCAAGTAGCCTTAAGCCTTACACCCTTACTACTCACGAAGGTGGTAGATAGCTTTTCTATCAGAGGCTGATATCTAAGTGCTAGCCACATACTACGTTTTTACAGCATTATTTTGTTATTTTTAATCCCTTCAGTTTAAATTACATTATTTATTTTTTAAATAAAAAAGTCATAAGTTTCAAAATTTCTACAGTACAAAAGTATACAGTGAAAACTCTCCCCGCTACATTTGTGCCCCAGCCTCTCAGCTACCCTCCCACATGCAACTAATGTTACCAGCTTTTTTGTGATGTGTCATTTCACAGGTATTTAATGGTATCGGTTTGTTTAGAGCTAAGTTATGCATATAAATGTAAATGAATACTTTCTTTCCTACCCTTTTAAAGATTCTAGGGTACTATACGCACAGTTCTGCATTTAGTATCTTAGAGATTGTTGCCTATGAATGCAAAAAAAGATCTTCTCCAATCCTTTTAATGATGTCATCGTACACATGTACTGTAATTTACCCTATCAGTTCCTTACTGGGGGACAGTTAGGTTGTTTAAAAACTTCTGTGATTCCAACAATGCTACAATGACTAAGCCTATAAAAACATTACTTCTTAAGAATGCAAGTTTACACGGGCATCCAGGTGGCTCACAGTTGGTTAAGCATCCGACTTCAGCTCGGATCACGATCTTATGGTTCGTGAGTTCGAGCCCCATGTCAGGCTCTTTGCTGTCAGCACAGAGCCTGCTTTGGATCCTCTGTCCCCTTCCCTCTCTGCCCCCTCCCCTGCTCTCTCTCAAAAATAAACATTAAAACATTAAAAAAAATTTTTTTTTAACATTTATTTATTTTTGAGACAGAGAGAGACAGAGCATGAACGGGGGAGGATCAGAGAGAGGGAGACACAGAATCTGAAACAGGCTCCAGGCTCTGAGCTTTCAGCACAGAGCCCGACGCGGGGCTCAAACCCATGGACCGTGAGATCATGACCTGAGCCGAAGTCGGCCGCTTAACCGACTGAGCCACCCAGGCGCCCCACAACATTTTTTTTTAAATGCAACTTTACCTGTAGGATAAATTCTGAGAACTGGAGGACCTGGGTCAAAGAGTATATGTATGTATAGGTTATTTCTGATCATGGCACCATTTTACACACAAGGGCTCAGAGAAGTGGAGTGACTCACCCAAGCACACACAGTTATTAAACACTGAAATAGGATTCACACACATATATAATTTAAAGACAAACAATAGAGGGGCACCTGGGTGGCTCAATCAGTTGAGCATCCAACTTCAGCTCAGGTCATGATCTCGTGGTTCATGAGTTCAAGCCCCACATTAGGCTCAGCCTTGTTGCTGTCAGTCTGTCAGCTCAGATCCCGCTTTCAGATCCTCTGTCCCCCTCTCTCTACCCCTCCCCTACCTGCACCCTCACAAAAATAAATATTAAAAAAATTTAAGACAATGGATATGAATATTTAAACAAAAGAAATTATCTATTTAATGAGAATATATGCACATTAAACCAACTTTTAATCATTTAAAAATAATACAATGGTATTATAGGGAGAAGCATTGAAAAGAAAAGGAACATTCCTAATTCTATTACCCAGAGATAAACTATTAATTTGGGGGTACATATCCCTCCATTGTTCTTATTTACAAAATAGGATCCTATTTTAAATATTGCTTTATAATCTATTTTTTCTCTTATTAATATTTAATAACTAGCTTCTCAGATCATTAAATATTTTGCCTTAACATCATTTTCATAGCTTCCGTGTTTTCTATTATATAAAATGAACCATAATTTAACTAAATCCCTTATTGTCAGAAAATGTTCTCATGCCTCTCCCCACTTTAAGTATGATACGCAATACTGAGAGGAACATGCTTGGACTGGATTTGATTTTATTTTTTTTGCAATCTATTGCCCTGGGGCAGCACTCTACCCCTCCTTCAGTCCCCTTCAGCCTCTGGATCACCCTTTTGGGGGAATTCAACATTGTAGTTAGTCTTTGCAAAGTGGCAATGCCCAGTGCTCACTCCCCTTCTCCCCCATTTCTGCACATGAACAGAAAATAAGGGGACCTGGTTATTCCTCAGCTCACTTTGTGGTAGTGTCGTGGTCTGCTCAACCGATCAGACATTTGCTCCCAGGGCTTTGGATCCCACGACAATGGAGGCACAAAAGGAATCTTGGAGGTCAAGGTCATTCTTATGGGACTGGTGGTGAAGGGCCACTGCTCCTGTGGGGTGACCTTGGTTTATCTGGCCCCCTTGTATCCTAGATCTCAAGCATGATTCTCTAGCCTTCCATTGATTTAGTGGGCTCCCAAGATCCTTGCAAAATGGTCTCTTTGCTTAAGATAGCCAGAATTGGTCTTGATTGCTCGCAACTCAACACCGTCATGAATGCAATGGTAATTGTAAGCCTGATCCATGATCATTTTTTTAGGTAAAGAAATCATTTACGAAAGAAGGGAAAAAAGGGTTGCTTTACATAACAAATTCTCTCATGCATTTTAGAAAATCATGGATCAAGTAAGGTACACCTGAATAATTTAAAAATTGTTTACTGGCCAGCTTGTCAATAATCTTTTGGCACCTTATTAACATAGATTTGTCTATGTAGATTTGTCAAGAAGGCCCTCTGAGGGGTGTCTGGGTGGCTCAGTCAGTTAAGCGTCTGACTCGATCTCAGCTCAGGTCTTGATCTCATGGTTGTGAGTTCAAGGCCCACGTTGGGCTCCAGGCTGCAGGTAAAGCCTACTTAAAAAAAAGAAAAGAGGGGCGCCTGGGTGGCTCAGTCGGTTAGACATCTCACTTCTGCTGAGATCATGATCTCACAGTTCTTGAGTTCAAACCCCACAGCAGGCTCTCTGCTGTGAGCGCAGAGCCCCTTTGGATCCTCTGTCTTCCTCTCTGCCTCTCTCCTGCTAGCACACACACACACTCTCTCTCAAAAATAAAAGTAAACATTTAAAAAAAAAAAAAAAAAGGAAAGAAAAAGAAAGCCCCTTGATACTTGTGAGGTGATAATTATATAAAAAAATTAGTTGTATCTGGCTTTAGACAAACTCAATGTGTATAAATTTAGATCTATTATTCATATAAACAGGGAGGGAAGAGGGGCTCATTAGAAGACTGAAATACAAAACCTAGAGTCTGTCACCTCCTAGCACTTTTACCTTGGGCAAGTCACTTGACCTCGTGGAATTGCTTCTTGATCAGCAAAATTGGGGTAGTAACAAGCCCTATATTACAACGTTGCTGCTTAGAGTCTAAATGTCAGGACATATGAGATGCATGTGAAAGTATGTTATAATCTGTAAGATGTGAAATAGCATTTATTTTATAATTGCAGGAAAGGACCATTTCTGGTCTTTGTAGAGCTTGTTCATTATTTTATACCAGACAGGTTTACATCAAACCACCCTTAGAGTATTCAAGTCGATTCCATTTACAAAACTTCGGCTTACTTAATTACTTTAATTAGTAAAAGCTATTTCTGGGGCACCTGGGTGACTCAGCTGCTTAAGAGTTATGACCTTACTGTCATGAGGCTGATCCCCATGTTGGATTCCATGCTGGGGTGTGGAGCTTGCTTAAGATTCTCTCTCCCCCTCTCCCTCTGTCCCTGTCCTGCTTGTGCGTGCGCTCTCTCTCTCTTAAAAAAATAATAAATAAATAAAAGCTATTTCCTTTCCTTTCCTCCTTTCTTCTTTCATCTTTCCATTCATATATGGTTAGTATCTAGGACATTAGAGTGAAAACAAAGGTGATAGTTATGTGTAGTTCAATTAAAACAACTTGATTCAATACTTCTTCCAAAAACCTATACTGTGGATTGAAAACTGAAAAATTTAATCAATTACTTAGCTTCCACAGTGCCCAGCCATTGTGTTTTATAACTGGTTCTCCTGGTATGACATGAGTTCTTGAAGTCAGTGACCTGAGGCTACACTCTACCAGTTACCTTATAGAAAAATAATTGGGAAGTGGTAAAGAAGTGTCCCTCAAAGGGAACCAGCCCCACAGAAGCAGATCATTCCCGGCATCTACGGTTTTCCCTTCATATCATCTCAAGGGCCATGTGGAAGTCAAGGGAAGTCCTGGGGACACCATTCTAGGGATGATGGACACGGAAAGCAGAAGGGGTGAGGATGTAGGTCTTGAGGTCATGAAAACTATAACTTGCTCATATTTGTTTTTCTTGTTATCCTGGTAATGTTACCGTTTTTCTATTGAATTGATTTCTTTCCTGTCCATGTGACAAGCTGGATTCTTGTCATGTCTTCCTGTGTTGTTATCCTGGTCTCTTAACCGGCCTTCCTGCTCCCATCTCTCCTCCCTTTCAATTCAGTTTTTACACAGCTTCCATACACAGGGGAGAGAATGTCAGTTTTTATCAAGTGCAGCATAATAGGTCATTACTAATTAATTTGTTTATTGACGATCTCCTATCCGCCCTAGAACATCAGCATGGACTTGGTATTGCACATTTCTGTATCTCTAACCCCTAGTACCATGCTCGGCACATGACAGGAGCTCAGTAAACATTTGTTGAGTGAATGGATGAATGAATGAATGAATGAGTGAACACCTTTCTGTGGGATGACCAATTCCTTTCTTCCATCATGTACTGAAATCAGACTTGTTCTTCAAGGCATAGCTGACCTTCTCTAATTGTTCGTCTTTCCCTGTACTTTTATTCATGTCATAACATGCATCAAGTTCTTCTTTGTATTAAATTAGATCTGTACCCCACTGCTTGTAATTACCTCACATGCAGACTCTGTGTCCTGCTCACCTCTGGCTCCCCTACAATGTCTAGCACATTGCAGATGGGAGTAATCAATTAGCATTAAGCTAGTGAGTATTCTTAACTTCTTCAGCAGGTGACTCTCTACAATCATCCTAACTGGTCAATTCCAGTGACCTAATTTAGACTGGCAGAGATTTCAATCGACATGCATAGCGAACATTCACATCCTACAGTTAAAATCTATGGGGGACACAGAAGGAATCTAAGGCATGCTGTTGGTCCTTAAGGGGCTTACTGCTTAATTAGGAATACAAGATGATTCCATTGACCACAGCATTAGAGCCACTTTAGGATTCTTGTTAAAAATGTCGCCTGACAGAAGACCTCCTGAATCAGAATTTCTAAGGAGGTGGCTGAAAATCTGCATAAAATCTTCATAAGCTCCCCAGATAACTTATATTCTCAGCAAACTTTGAATTAATGAAAACCCCAATTGGCCTCATTCCTCCTTTCATTCCCAAATGGTGCATCTGATCCCTAATTATAGATGCAATCGGTCCCCAGTTCCTAAGAATAATACTAGGTTCCAGATCAACATAAATTGGCTTAGTATCAATTCACCTCTGCTACAAGTCTGGTATCTATCTCATTCATTCAGTCATCAAAATTCATTCATTTATCTCAAAATTTACTTAGAACCTGCTGGGTTTATAGTATTACCCCTGAGGCGTAGGTCTCATTTGTAGATTTCTACCTTGGTCCTGATTCACAAGTCCTCATCTATTAACCTCCTATTAGAGAAGTTCCCCTTTGGACTGAAGCCTCATCCTGTCCTTGGTCTTCCTCCCCTCAGAGACTGGCGCTCTGTTCTGAGCTGTAGGTCAGTGGCTGAGGCCCAGCTATTTGTTGACAGTGTTTCCAGAGACTGAATGCTTACCTGTCTAGTCTCTGGCTTTCTGGAGTGCCAGATCTAGGGCCTCCCCACTGTCTGTGCTCATTTTAAGTAAATGGACACAGTCTTTATATGGAGAGTAAGGCTTGAAAGATATACGAATAAGTGGCTTTTCTAACTCTAAGTGTTACACAAGTGCTAGTTATCATCATAAAAAATAGGAGCCATGTATAAATGCAGGATGTTATCAGCACAGAAGTACTGGAATACACCTATCTCTGGTCAGCCCTTGGAAACTGTGAAGTTAAGTAAAAACAAGGTCTCATAAATGCACCATATTCACAAGCACATGAATTGCAACTGACAGGTTTACTTATACTTGAAGCTATATAAAATGTCCAAATATTTTTTAAAAAGTAAAGAAAAGAAAAAGCAAGACTTTGGCCAGGACACTCAGGATAGTAGACCCTATTGGTTGTCCACTCAACAGCCTTTCCATCTTCTTGTATTTCTTTCTTGCTGGGAAAGCTGATTCTCATTTCAGAGGCTGAAATGTCCGAAAGGTACTTTCCAGGTTCCTTCTGGCTAGGGCATTGGCACGTGATCCAATAAGTCTTGGTCAAGGGACCCAAGTGGAAAGTCTGCTGGTGAAGTTCTGTGAAGTGATTTTCCCTGATGAAAAGAACAACACTGCCCTTTCTGCTTTCAGACATAGTTGCCAACTTGATGTGTGGGGCGGTAGCAGCCACCTTGCTACAATGAGGGGATAAGCCTGAGGATGACAGCTAATACACTGAAGATCAATGAGCATTAAGACAGAAAGAGCCTGGGTCACTGATGTCACTGTTGAGGTATGGAATTAACCTTGCCTGCAGCCCCTCTAAAGTTACTACCTTAGTAAATGATCTTTGTTTGTGCCATTTTCAGTTAGGTTTTCTGTATGTGTAGCTAAAATAATCCTAAACTTAGATGCAATCTTTAAATTAACTATCTAATTTGTTACTATCCTGGGTGTTTGTAAGGACAGTTTTATTCGCCTTGCGTCTTTCTCTGATTGAGACTGAGGAGTAGCTACAGTAAAAGTAAAAGTAGCTGCAGTTTGGTGGGGTATGAGGTTATATATGTTATATGATTTAATTTTTTTTTTAATTTTAGAGATAGAGAGAGGCAGAGGGAGAGAGAGATAGAGAGAATCCCAAGCAGGCTCCACGTTCAGCACAGAGCCTGACACAGGGTTTGATCCCACAACCTGGGGATCATGACCTGAGCTGAAATCAAGAGTCAGATGTTTAACCAACTGAGCCACCCAGGTGTCCCTAATTTAATTTTTATAGGCCGAGCTCAAATGGTTCTGCCACTGCACAAAGTAATATTGACTCTGAATTATAGATGTGGTAAGTAAGGTAGTGTGTGGTGTAGAGACCTATGCAGGAGGGGTGTTAAAGTTGATATTAGAATTCTGTGTCTCTGACTTGGGTTTGCCGTTAACATGTCTGGATTCATGATATAACATTCTGACTGGCATAGTTAAAAATACCTGCCAAACCACAAGAAACTCTTAAACACAGAGAACAAACTGAGGGTGGGCGGGAGGGAGTGAGCGTGAGGGGAAAGTGGGTGATGGGCATTGAGGAGGGGACTTGTTGGGATGAGCACTGGGTGTTGTTTGGAATCCAACTTGACAATAAATTACATTCGTAAAAAAAATCATCTTCACTCCCCCCCAAAAATAAAATAAAATAAAATAAAATAAAATAAAATAAAATAAAATAAATGAAAACACCTGCCAGGGGTGCCTGGGTGGCTCAGTCAGTTAAGCGTCCAACTTTGGCTCAGGTCATGATCTCGCGGTTCGTGAGTTCAAGCCCCGCCTCAGGCTCTGTGCTGATGGCTCAGAGCCTGGAGCCTGTTTCAGATTCTGTGTCTCCCTCTCTCTCTGACCCTCCCCCGTTCATGCTCTGTCTCTCTCTGTCTCAAAAATAAAAACGTTAAAAAAAAATTAAAAAAAAAAAAAAAAGAAAATACCTGCCAAAACACTATGACGTGATTAAAAATATCCTTTTTGCTGGAAACATCTGGGATTTCTTGTTTCAGTTAATTGGAGATGTATGTGTACATCCAGGTGTGAACAGACCACAAAGGCCCACTATTCATTTTCTTTTCAGTTAAACTGACCCAGGGGATGTTTTTCAAAGTTTTCATGCAAAAAAGTACACCCTGTACGTTTTCAATGCTGTGTTCTATAAATTAAGTGAACAATGTCCATAAGTACAAATTTACCCACTGGAATCTAATAAAGAATCTAACTTTATGGACAGAATTTGAAATTCATTTTGAAGGTTCTTGCTCTGAGAGTCCAGGCCAATATATAAGTGTTTTGCCTTTGCAAGTGATAAGAATGCTGAATACATTTCATTTCAATTAGTATAATTTAACAAGAATCACAAATTGTTTTAGTATGAGTTTGCTAAATAACAGATATTGTGTACTATGGCAACACTACTAATTATTCAGTCTAGTTAGTATTTCTAATTATTCTTTAAAATGAAGTTTATAATCATAACATGATCCCAAGTGAATTAAGAAAAGCAATAAAAAGATGCTGAAACTCACAACAGCTAAAGACAGTTACTTCAGTATTTTTTATATCCAGATAAGTAGTAATTAGCAGAGCTAATTGATTTTTAAATTTGTATTGTAATAATGAGAAAAGCAGTGATTCAATTACAGTAAGATTATTTTTCAGGACTATGATCAATGAGCAACAAGTAATAAAGAGAAAAGATAAATAACGTTTCCAAAATATGACTATTTTCCACACTTTAGAAATGGAAGGCAATCTTGCAATGACTTGCAAGTATATTATATATTGTAGAGGTTAATTGAATTATAGATGAAGCAATTATGCCTTGTAATGTAATCTTTCCTGTTTAAGGCTGGAAACTACCGAAGTGCATGAATACAAGTTAAAAAACAAAAATAAATTTTTGCATTGCAAAGAGAATACATATTAATTAACAATTAGAAAATATAGATGAACAAAAACATCAATAAAAAATTTAAGCAAACAAGTCCCATTACTCAAGAGATAACCATATTTTTTTGTACATTTTGATGTATATTGTCTGACCTTTCTATGTATCATGTATATTATGATACACAGCTTCTACAAAATAGAATCATAGTTATTGTTTTATACCCACATTTTTTTATTTTGAAATGCTTTACAACATAGGGAAATTGTGGAAGTACAGAACAAAGAACTCCCTAAACCCATCATCCAAGGATCCCACTTAAGTACCAATAAATATTCTTTACACAAAAAGATCCAATCCAGAAACAGATGTTGCTCTTTTCATGTCTTTGTAGTCTCCATTCTGAGACAACTCCAGTCCTAACTTGACTTTGATGATCTTGATGCGTTTGAAGATTACAGTTGTTAATGTTATTATTATTAAAAAATTTTTTTAAACATATTTATTTTTAAGAGAGACAGAGAACAAGTGGGGTAGGCCAGAGAGAGAAGGAGACACAGAATCTGAAGCAGGCTCCTGGCTCTGGGCTGTCAGCACAGAGCCCAATCAAACTCACAAACCATGAAACCATGACCTGAGCTGAAGTTGGACGCCTAACTGATTGAGGCATCCAGGTGCCCTGTTAACCTTATTATTAGTTATGATTATTAGCTGTTTTGTCAACTGTCCCTTGATTTGGCTTCGTCTGATGTTTCCTCACGATTTAGATTCAGCTTATGAGTCTTTGGCAGGCATATCTCAAAGGGCTGTTGGGCTCTTTAGCATCTTATAAGACGGCACACAAGTTGTCAACTAGTGGTGGTGTTGACTTTTGTTACTTGAGTAAGATGGTATTTGCCAGGTTTTTCCACTAGGGAATTCTTATTTTTCCTTTGTAATTCATAAATATTTTAGGTGGAGATACTCTGAGAATGGGTGTATATATCCCATTCATCAACCAATTCTCTTTTATTAGTTTCTTAATTAAATGTATTATTACTATGATAGTTACCAAATGGTGATTTTCTAAGTCTGTTATTTTTTCTACATTTGTTAGTTGACATTCTACTGTAAGGAAGAGACTTTTCTTCTTTTGTGTGTTCATTCATTTATTTATATCAGAGTGGATCCATGGATTTCTACTGTTTTATTTCTTTTAAAGTAAAGTTTATTTATTTATTTTGAGAGAGAGAGAGAGAGAGAACCAGTGGGGCAGGGGCAGAGAGAGAGGGGACAAAGGATCATAAGAGGGCTCTGTACTGACAGCCGAGAGCCTGATGGGGGCTCAGACTCACAAACTGTGAGATAATGACCTGAGCCAAAGTCCAAAGCTTAACCGACTGAGCTACTCAGGCACCCCAGGATTTCTACTGTTTTCAATGGGGGTATAATCTATTACTATTATTAATCATTCTGACAATTATATTATCCCAAATTTAGCCAGTGGGAGCTCCTACAAGCTAACTTACATGTCCTAACATGTTCCCATTGTTCTTTGAGCACTGTCTTCCTTTCTGGAACAAGATATTCCAGGCTTCTTGTGTATTTTCCTTCCTCCAGCCTTGGGATTAGCCATTTCTCCAAGGAGCCCTGGTTCTTTTTAATGGAGAGTGGTATAGACACACCAAGATCTCAGCAGTTGTGTGCTTACTGTAACCAGAATGTTGATACTCTTTTACTAGAAAGTTGATGTGCCCAGGCACCCTCCTTTTTTTTAAGAGTGGACAAAGTCATGGGGCGCCTGGGTGGCGCAGTCGGTTAAGTGTCCGACTTCAGCCAGGTCATGATCTCATGGTCCGTGAGTTCGAGCCCCGCGTCAGGCTCTGGGCTGATGGCTCAGAGCCTGGAGCCTGTTTCCGATTCTGTGTCTCCCTCTCTCTCTGACCCTCCCCCGTTCATGCTCTGTCTCTCTCTGTCCCAAAAATAAATAAACGCTGAAAATAAATAAATAAATAAATAAATAAATAAAAATAAAAAAAAGAGTGGACAAAGTCAGTAAATATACATATATACATATATAATACATATATATTTGATTTTGTATTTATGCATACAGAATACCATGTGTCTACATCAGAATCTCCAATTTCAGTATAACACTGCAGGGTTAATTCTAACCTTCTCTCTTTTTATATTTGTAACTCTTCTCTGACAGCAAGAAACCTGGTTCCTTTAATCCACTGCTTAAACTGCCTCTATGTAGCCAATCTCTCAACCCCTGCTGGGTCACCCTTGGGTTAAAAAAGAAAAGAAAATTAAATAATATATAATTATTATCTTTCCAAGACACAAATAGTTATCTATAACACTTTTTTAAAAAAAATGTTTATTTATTTGTTTTGAGAGGGAGAAAGCATAAGCAGGTCAGGGGCAGAGAGAGGGAGACAGAGAATCCCAAGCAGGCTCTGCACACTATCAGCACAGAGCCCAATGTGGGGCTCAAACACACACCGTGAGATCATGACCTGAGCTAAGCTCAAGAGTGGGACACTTAACCAACTTAGCCACCCAGGCGTCCATATAAGGCTATTTTTAAAAGCTTAAATATTACTCCACCAAACGTATATGTGGACATTTAGGTTGCTTCCAAGTTCTTTTATCAGAATTTTACACAATTCATTATGATTTACTATTCCTAGAAGGGCATACTGGGTGAAAGGCAAGAGTATTTTTAAGACTCTTAATTTTTAGTGCCACATTCTATTTTATTTTTTAAAATATTTATTTTTGGGGGACGGGAGAGACTGAGAGAGAGAAAGAGAACAAGTTGGGGAGGGCCAGAGAAAGAGGGAGAGAGAGAATCCCAAGCAGGCTCCACAATGAATGTGGGGCTCGATCCCATGAACTGTGAGCTCATGACCTGAACCGAAATCAAGAGCCACCCAGGTGTCCCTTTAGTGCCTCATTTTAAAGTCAAATAAAACTATATGACTTTGGATCCCACGTGTATGGGATTTATAATCACTCTTTCATGGATTGGACTAAAACTGAACTTTGCACTGGCTAAAGTGGCAATTATCCTGTAAAATGAAAAAATACAGAAAGAGATATTTACTCAAGAGAGCAAATCATTTTCCAATCCCTTACATGCACATTCATCTACTCAGCAGCTAGTTCCTGACTGTCACCCTTGTTCAAGACAGCCTGCCGAGCACTGCAAGTGACATAAGGTTGCGTTAGATGCCAATTCCTTCCTCAAGGAAGCCATTAAATTAATGAATTAAAAATCCTTAATTTATTCATCAAAGGAAGGCCCTCTAGGACTTCTGTTTGGCAGGACTTCATTAAGGATTAATTTTCATTATTTAAAAAATATTTTTAAAGGGCATTTTAAAAAAAGTCTATAGTTGAGACTAATTCAGAATGGCCTTTCCTTTATATCCTATGGTACATTTTTACTGGAACACCATACAGCACATTTTTGTTATTCAAAAGAACTTGGGCTTGCAGAATACTTGTGAATCAAAATATTAAAAATTGATTTTTTTTTCAAATTCTGGAACAGTCTAGTCACTTTCTTTTCTTTTCTTTTTTTTTTTTTTAGGGAACACAAACTTAGTATAAATACATACTTTGGCCTAGATGCAGAGACAGGCCTTTTTAAGGTAGACTATGCTTAGAAATCCAGATGGCAGCCTTATTTAGGGCTTTTCTTTGAAAGGCAGGTACTAAAGGATGAGTTCATGGGTTTTACTAAACTGGGTGTCTGTGTCTCCTGAGACCTTGAGCTACATGAGCAACACCCTACCCTCAAGAAAACAGAGAACACTGGGGCGCCTGGGTGGTTCAGTCAGTTAAGCATGTGACTTTGGCTCAGGTTGTGATCTCGCAGTTCATGAGTTCAAGCCCCGTGTCAGGCTCTGTGCTAACAACCTCCCCCACTTGTGCTCTTCTATCTCTGTCTCCCAAAAATAAATAAATGTTAAAACAATAATAATAATAATAATAATAAAGAAAGTGGACAACAAGAAGGTTAACAAAGACCTACTCTCAGGAAATTAAGAAAATGAGAACTTCATTCATTTTTTTTCATTTCCAAGCAAGCTCTCAGTCGTAACGTCCGAGGAAGGCAGTGTGATAAACAACGTGGTAGGCCGGGGAGCTGAGGCAAGTCCCTCGTCTGCAGCAGATCCTACAGGGCGGAAGTCACTGTGAGTGGGTTGTGTATCTGCCACAACACAAGCATGGAGTCCGTCCGAGGTTAACATCCTAATACTTCTTTCCCTTTTCTGCCTTCAAACTTTCTAAGAGTTTCTAAAGAAGATGGGCTCTGACGGGCTCTTGTAGGCACAGTGACTCGGGTCTAGAAGTCTCACTGACTCTTGGCCCTGGGGTAAGACGGTCCAATCCTTTGAAAAAGTTTTCTCACTTCTCCAGCAAATAGCACAGTGTCCCGTTTCTGCTGGGCCTCATTTATCATTCCCAAGAAAATCTTTTGCAGACAAACAGACTGTCTCTGAAGGACCCCATCATATTCTGTTTAGCACAGGCTCTCGTACGGGAGCTGCCCTCTGATTGCCCTTCAGGAGACTCTTAGAAGACTCACTATATTTCTTTCAATGTTTGGAGGCAGACTGCCAGATTTTAAAGAGTTAGTGAGAGGGTGGCAAACTCGTGTTAACCTGAGTGTCTGAAACACTGGGTTAAGATTGAGATTCATCTGGGCTCAGTGGTAAAACAGTACTCTGACTGACTGCTAATGTTTGATAGGTTTGGAAGGGGGTGGCTACCCTTGTGCCACATGATGCTGCCTCCGACCCTTTTTTGGACTAAAGATAGGGCATAAATAACTCACTATAACAGCCAGTGTTTCTTTAAATCTGTATCTTATTCCTGTGTCACTCTGACCACAGTAGGGTAGTGCTATGGTATGTACATTCGGTTCCCCAGAGAGCTCCTTCAAATAAACTCGGTCTTTAAAGTTCAACCTTAGTAAATCTCCCAGATTGTACCTGAGGTCCCTTTTCTGCACGTGGACTTCACACGGGGGGGCTGAGGAGCAGGGAGCAGAGGATATCTACTTTCATATGATCTGCGCCATGCATTAACAGAGGAAAAATGTCCCATCACTGTCAATGGGATGAATATTCTATCAAAATGGCCCTCTCATTCTCCAGTATTGAGATTAACTTTACCTGCTAAACATGGTAAAATTTATTTCGGTGGCCTATGACCACCATCTATCAGCATCCGACCCCTATCTATATAAAACAATAAGCATGATCTTAAGGCACTCTTAGGGGCTGTCTAAGAGATGTATATTTGCTGACATACAACCTGACTGAAGCCAAACACCATTACCCCTGTGACTGATTGGAGGGCGGCCGTAACTGAACAGTTTTATTTCCCTCCAGCAGCTGAGCTCCCTGACCACGCGAGCTGAGCTGACACGGCGTTTCAAGTCCTGTTACCAGCTCAATGGTTCTCTTGTAAAAAAAAAAAAAAAAAAAAAAGCACCTCTTCATTTAGCCTCTCCATCTTGATCATTGCTGATGGGCTATCAATAATTTCAAGTTGGTTGAGCAGTTGGCTGAAGGTTAAATAAATTCTGCTGGCTGTTTGCATGATTGTACCAGAGCGGAAGGATTCCAATTTAAAGCAGTTTTCTCACAAGTGCTCCTTGGAAATGTTTCTACAGTAAAAAAGTTATGAAATTCAGTTTTGAAGGTCCAGGTGCACTTGAAATGGTACCATCGTCAGGCGCCACAAGAACCCTGACATTAACAAAAATGGGAGTTTTCTCTAACTTCAGATTCTCCCCAGAGTAATTTAGAACCCAAACAACACACGGAATTAATTATTAGCAGGGGAAATTCTCAATATGCTATGGCCCTATTTTGGATATTGGTATTTGTTTTCTAAAAATGATCCAAATTATATTTCAAAAATTCATCCATTAGCAATAAGAGCAGGAATGTGTGTCACAAGCTGTAGTTATACAGGTTTCCCTTGCTACATGAAAGTAGAACAGTCCTATGAAACCTTTTGTAAGCCAAAATGGCATAAAGAGGCAATTAGCATTAACTTATATGGAAAAACTTTTAAGCATTGTCAGATCCCCCAAATGACCTCTTCTAGGTTTTTCTGATATGTTAGGACACCTCTTGCTAACAGATGCACAAAATAAATCGAGATAAGGCACATGGTTTTGACACGGGTGAAAATCATGGCGGCCTAATGCAGAGACGCTGAGTGTAGTTCCCAAGAAAGGCGCTGGGTGGCACCACTCTTGCTGCTTCGAGTGCACCCGTAAAGGCTGGGGGCAAAGCAAGCACAGAACGCTATTTTCGCTTTCCTCCTTGTTTCGTAAAAGTGAAATCCTGTCTGGATTCCTTTTCATTAGTGAACGCAGGTCCTAATGTAGGTCCTGCAAAAACGTGAAGTGGTGTGGTGTGGATTTTTGAAAAGCAGGGGATACCTGGATCGTATGAAGGTTTCAATTGCTAAATAGCCAACTTTTACCGTACTTTATGCACATTCAGGAGGTGGTTTTCTTTTTTAAAGTAAATTTTGTTTTTTCCCCCATTGTACGAAAATGATATGCACGGGTTATAGAATATGAGCAAAGTACCGGTAAGCAAAAAGAAAAGAAAAAAACACCCATCAGTTAACTATTTTCACCATTTTGTCATACATCTTCCTAGTTTTTTCCACATACATCTATTTATAATATTTTCTTTGGCTAAGATGTGAGTTTTACTGAATGTGAAATATTGCATCTGTAAAAACTAAGCACACAGATACTCTTCCAGATATTTTTTGAGCTTCCTGAAATTATTTAAGCTGTATTCGGTGTGAGTTGATGTTGTCACATCCTTAGGATGGGTTTCCCACGAAGCGCTCAGATTCTCAAGTCTTTTTCGTGATACTGTGTTTTTTGAACTGTAATTTTCGAATCTCTGATTCTGACAATAAAAGCGTATCTGGTTTGCCTGGGTCGTAGCTAACTGATTTGGTATACGCTTATTCAGATTTTCAAAGATTTTTTAAAGTTTACAATGTTTTTGGCCTTGTTTTGCAAACAATAAAACCCTTAGCTTCCTTTTGAGGAGGTAGAGAGGCCGATTGCAGATGTCTCATGAGGCTTACGCCTGTGTGGCCTGCTTCACCCTTCAGCCGACGCTGTACTGCCCCTTCTGCTTTTCACACAGGAGGAAGCTCTATACACATGTGAGCTTCACCATTTGCAATTCACTGGTACCTCTGGCATGGTAGAGCTCACTACCCGGGAGCAAACTTGGTCTTTACGCACTTACCCCAGTTCTTTTTAGTACTCATCCTTCCCTTACATTTGCACTCATTGCTACCACGAAAGACAGTTAAGTGGTCTAGAGAAAGTGAAGACTACAGTAAGATATTATCTTGGTTCCTATGGCTCTTCTCTGACTTATAATTAAATTACCATGTTTTCCTGAGTAACCAGGGAAGATCATAAAGCAGCAGTGGAAATGGCTTTCGGTGATTTTGAGCATTGTTACTCCAAGTGTGCTTTGCAAGGCAACAGCATCAGTATCATCTGGGAGCTTGCAGAAAAATGCGAAAATCTCAGAAACTACTCAGATGGGGCACTGGGTGGCTCAGTCGGTTAAGCGTCTGAATCTTGATTTCAGCTCAGGTCATGATCTCAGGGTTCGTGAGTTCGAGTCCTGCATCAGGCCCTTGCTGGCACGTGAAGCCTGCTTGGGATTCTCTATCTCTCTCTCTCTCTGCCCCTCGCTCTCCCTCTCTCTCTCTCAAAATAAATAAGTAAAACTAAAAAAAGAAAAAAAAAAAAGAAATTGCTCAGATCTACTAAACTAGAATCTGCATTTGGACAAGAGTTCTGGTTCTTTGCATGTACATTAAAGTTTAAGAAGCACCTGTCTAGAGGAATACATTTTGTTAAAATGTTGAAGTTCAGTCATTTATAATCATGCCTTTAAATAGTGTAATCTGACACAAGACCTTGATGTTATTTTGATTTGTTTGAAAACAATCCCCTCACCGTGTGATATTAATCTTTAAACCACAAAGAGTAGCTGCGATCTATTCCCTTACCATGGTCACTGATGTTAGATCTGTCATGAGTCGGTTTAGGCTGCACCCTGAATAGACTTAGAAAGGTGCATCAGACCACTTATCAAAGGCTCTTTATGCTTAATCATACTAATAGAAAAGCAATAACAACAACAACAACAAAAAACCCTTCTAGATGACTTAGTCTTTGCCAGGCATTGTTCTAAGTGTTTTAAGATAACTCAATGTGCAAAATGACCCGTTAGGATAGACACTAGTACTGTCCCCATTTTACAGGTGAGAAAGCTGGGACTTGGGAGGACTGAGTAACCTGTCCGAGGTATGCAGAGAGTAAGTAGCAGCGCTGGAATGCAATCCTGACTAATTAGCTCCAAAGTGCATTCTCTTAATCACTCTGCATAGGACGATACAAAAACACAACATGACCATTTTATGTGAATTTGCAATATGCTAGTTTGAAATCACATAATATAGAAATATAAGTTGCCTCTCTCCTTATGCAGTTTTGAATCATGCAATATTCCTAAATTTAAAAAGTGTCAAATATCTCGTAATTTTGAAGCCTCCTGGTTGAGTGACTGGTAAAAGTGTTTATGCTATTACCACGTGGTGGCGCCGCTCTGACTAGGAAACAATCCAGCTATCCTTTGTCAGCTCTGGAGAAAATCAGCCTGGAATTAAGCTAGGTCTTTGGGAATAACCCTCAAATACAATGTAATCCCTATGAATTTGACTTATTTACTGTAGGCCTGGATCACAGTGTCTGCGTTAATTTCAAGTGAAAAACTTTCAGCTCTATATAGTATGCTCATTAGTATTTGAGTTGTCACATTCGTTTCAAAGATTATCTTTCAAAAAAGGCAGTGTGTTGGGGAAGAACACATTGTAATTCTGCAGCAACTCAGTACTCTTTGCTTCTACTACCACATATCAAACAGACTTTGCGAAATACACAAATATAAAACCTGGCGTATGTGGTGCCCCCTTTTGTGGGCACAAAACAAATTGTTTCAAATTACACAGACAACCAGCTCCTTGTTGTTGTTCTTGTTGTGAGATGCACATTGTTTACTTTAATAACTATCTGACTCTAAAATATTCTTTATGTATTTTAGCACAAATTAAAGAAAATTCAAAATAATTTTGCACATGTATGTATACATACACTAGCAGACCCCCAGTGAATGCTTTTCTGCTTGAAAAGTTTATGACTATGAAGCTAGCAGTTCTATGTGCTAGAGCATGAGATCAACCAGAGACTCATCCAAAGTAGAATTTCATCAAGAAATGAAATCCAGGCAGTCTTTCTACTGCTAAGGTGATCATAACAACACTAAAGTCATAATTTACTGAACTAATAATCATTTTACTATAAGTTCAAGGCAAAAGTGAATTCTCCATAAGAAAACAAGTTATCCCATATCATTTTAAAACTGTCAGTTTATTCACGGGTCAGTCATTAATATATGTGCCAATATACTAGAAATATAGATCTAATAAAACAGGAGGTTATAGTAAGTCATTAATTAAGACCGGCAGCTTTGGCAAACTGTCTGAATCAATTTTACAGACTCGTGTCAAAAGTGTTAATAGTAGTTGAAAGGGTTTTCAAAGGGTAGCTCGCAAAATTAAAAAAATATATCCATGACTAAAACCCAGAGATAAATACAAAAACGTGTATATATAAATTTCTTCACTAAGCCCCTGGATCTGCCTTGTTGAGACCATTTCACACAGCGTAAATGGGAGGTGAATACCCACGGAAGAGAAAAAATGCAAAGTGGGCGTCCTTATTCCCCTCCATGACCTCTGGCAGGTGCTCCAAGGTGGATAGATGATGGAACGATACTAAAAAGGCAGCCCATTAATAAGAGATGCGAGAGCAGTGGGAGGTTAGGTCAGTGGCGACATCCACGGAAGACTTACCACGAGCTGCATACAGAGCCCAGCGCACAAGACAGGTAACTTAGCTGAATGGAGCACAAACACTGGAGCCAGCCTTCCTCTTGGGGTTTTTCTAAGTGCCTCTGACACTTATTGCTGTGTGACCTCAGGCAGGTTACTTAACCTCTCTGTGCCTCAGTTCCCTCATCTGTAAAATAAGGAGAATATTAGTACCTACTTCACAGGGTTGTTACAAGCATTAAATGAGTTGATGTGTACAAACACACTTAGAACCGTATTTGGTACAATTTATTTATTAAAAAAAAATAAATACAGATTTACTATAGTCTTCTCCAATTCCCTCAAAGTTTGCATACAATGAAGACCACCTCCTGACCCAACCTGTGTGAAGTTATCTTTTAAAACTACAAGTGAGCTTTGGTCTACCTCACTGCCTACTGCACTGCATTCAAACTCCTTGGCCAAGTACAGAGACCTCTTACAATGCCTTCTTTCTACTCCTTCAGTTCCTCAGTCTTATCTCCAGTCAGCCTGTGCATTCCAGATACACGAAATTATTTGCTCTTCCCCAAATCCGGCAAGTTCCATGTCTCCAAACTTTGCTCATGCTGGTCCTTCTACATGAAATGCTCATTTCTCTTTGTCTAGTTGGTGAACTCTGCTAAGTCCAGCTCAAACAATTCCTCCTTTAAACAGTTCTTTTTAAATGTTTATTTTGGGGGGGGGCAGGGGCAGAGAGAGAGGGAGAGAGAGAATCCCAAGCAGACTCCATGCTGTCAGCACAGAGCCCAACACAGGGCTTGATCCCACAAACCGTGAGATCATGACGTGAGCTGAAGTCAAGAGTTGGCCGCTTAACTGACTGAGCCACCCAGGCGCCCCCATTTCCTCCTTTAAAAAGCCTTCCGGGGCGCCTGGGTGGCGCAGTCGGTTAAGCGTCCGACTTCAGCCAGGTCACGATCTCGCGGTCCGGGAGTTCGAGCCCCGCGTCGGGCTCTGGGCTGATGGCTCAGAGCCTGGAGCCTGTTTCCGACTCTGTGTCTCCCTCTCTCTCTGCCCCTCCCCCGTTCATGCTCTGTCTCTCTCTGTCCCAAAAAAAATAAAATAAACATTGAAAAAAAAAAAATTTAAAAAGCCTTCCTTCATCATTTCTCTTTGCCTGTCCCTCCTCTCCTAGCATCACCACCCCCTGCCCAATGAGTTATTTTCTATCACCTCCATCCTCTCATTGAAACTATGTGTCATCCATCATATTAGCTGTTGCTCTAGAGTATAAATTTCTAGAGGTCATCTGGTTCCCCAAACATCTGGTAAATATTTATGGTATGGTGGGTTACTATACAATATTGCCTTTCAATGCAATGCTTTCATCTTCAACTATTCCCATTCTGGGTTTTGATTTCCGGAGAAACCCAGGTTTTCTAGTGAAGTCTATCTGGAATCATGTGAACTTGACAAGCTCCCACAGCTGCAGCCAGCTCTCACAGCTCATTCTTGGTAATTAGGAGCTGGTGCTGGATTCCAGCCTTCCCCCCACCACTCCGCCCCCCCAGCCAGGAACTTGTGCAGCATTCAGGCCACTGTACTTTGGCTCCTGAAAGCAGCCTGTTATAGACTTCATTTCTCTGCAAACGAAAAGGAATAAGCACAGATGACTGTATTTTGGATTGGAATATTCGATTGAAGCAATGTGTCTAAATACAGAGCATGAGAACTGTCCCTGACACCTATATTAATCACCACCTCTCTCTGATTCCTTCCCTTTGTCTTAGGGAAAAGGAACACTCTGAGGCAAGTGCTGTGAAAGTTCCTCCTTTACCACAGCTCTGTGTGAGGTGAGTGATCAAACAAGCATCACTGTTCTCTTGTGTAATCACTAAGCACCAGAGTCACAACGCGCTTCTCTCTCAGACTGCTAACAGCCACCATTGTGTTACGCTGTATGGAATATGTGTTTTGGTATCAACATCACATTTTTTTTTTTTCATGTTTTAAAGGTTTTGCTAGGAGGAAACTGCTAATCACGACCCCCTTGTTGGGACTAAAATCCAGTTCTGAAGGGAGATTTCTTTTCAGTCCCATAGTTTTATTTCTCTGGCTTTCATGAAACACAATTTTGGCCCAGTGGGGTCACGAGGATGTAAAGTACCACTAAGACTTCTCATTTCTTTTTCTTTTGAGTCTCTGAAACATTTTATTTATTTATTTATTTATTTATTTATTTATTTATTTATTTTCTAAATTTTTTTTTTCAACGTTTATTTATTTTTGGGACAGAGAGAGACAGAGCATGAACGGGGGAGGGGCAGAGAGAGAGGGAGACACAGAATCGGAAACAGGCTCCAGGCTCTGAGCCATCAGCCCAGAGCCTGACGCGGGGCTCGAACTCCCGGACCGCGAGATCGTGACCTGGCTGAAGTCAGACGCTCAACCGACTGCGCCACCCAGGCGCCCCTTGAGTCTCTGAAACATTTTAAATCCAATCAACCGTCTTCAATCAGCAGAGACCCTGAGTGGAAAAACAAACAAACAAACAAAAAAAACTACCAGAAGCCATGTTTCTTAGACACAGAGACAGAAACTAATGGAAGTACTCTGGGTGGTCAAAAAGTTTTGAAAACCCACAAGTAAGAACTATTTCTTTGGAAGGTAAATAAATGAGGCGTTGATATGTTCTGATCATACCTCCTTTCCATTACTAGGAATGAGGTGCATGACAATAGGCATCGTTACGAACATCAAGGAGAGAAAAGAAGACTCAATGACTCAAAGACTCAAAGAAGATTCAATGACTGTTAGCAGGAATACATGATGATGCCCTTACATGTTTTTCATAGAGGAGGTGTGTGGGTCAACCTGTGTGAACATATGGGAGCCAGCGTTCGATGCCTCTGATTCTGCACGACTCTTCCCCAACATGAACCTTACGAGATATATTGTGTTCATTTTAAGTTACATGTGGGGTGTGTGCTCCAAGCATTCTGTAGTCATTGCCAGTGAAGTGGAAAGTAAAGGCCTCCAAACAGGTCACTTTGCCACTCTTTACCCTATTTCACAGCTTGCCCTACGAATTTTGCTTTTAGCTGTAAAATAGTTCTGTTGTGGGTAAATGCTGGTGTTAGGATTAGTTTATGAGGGGTGCCTGTTAAGCATCTGACTCCTGATTTCAGCTCATGTCATGATCTCATGGTTCCGTGAGTTCGAGCCCTGTGTCAGGCTTCGTGCTGACGGGGCTGAGCCTGCTTAGGATTCTCTCTCTCTCTCTCTCTCTCTCTCTCTCCCTCTCCCTCTCCCCTTTGCCACCCCCCCGACTCATGCTGTCTCTGTCTCTCTCAAAATAAATAAACCTTAAAAAAATTTAAAAAAGAATTAGTTTACTAAAAAAAAATCTCACTTTATTTAATGTGCTTAATTATTTCCCCCAGTTGTGCTATAAAAAGAAGGCAGGCAGGAAACAACCACTTAACTATGTGTACTGTTGGGTGAGATTTCTTACACGAATCTTCAAGGGAGGTATTATTATTTCCTTTTTACGTACAAGGAAAGCAAGTCTTACAGGGTTATACAGCTCGAGGCAAGGGAGTGAGGGCTTAAACCTTCATCTATCTGCTTCGCTAATGCTTCTACTACACTGGGGGTTGTAGACTCACAGCCTGACTCCTGTTTCTGTAAAGTTTTACTGTGACCGTGTCAAGTGTACTCATTTACCTACTATCTATGGATGCTTTTGTACTAGCATGACAAAGTCAAATGATTATAAAATCTACGCATGGCCCATGAGCTTAAAGTATTTACTATCTGGCTCTTTATAGAGAAAGTCTGCTGATTCTCAATCATCCACCATTTCTTTCTTTCTTTTTTTTTTTTTAATAAAGAGAAGGAGAAAGAGAGAGGGAATGAGAGAGAGAGAGAAAAAGAGAGAGAGAGAGAGAGAGTGAGAGAGAGAGAATCCTAAGCAGGCTCCACGCTGCCAGCACAGAGCCTGACGTGGAACTCTATCCCATGAACCATGAGATCATGAGCTGAGCACAAATCAAGAATTGGATGCTTAACCGAATGAGCCACCCAGGCACCCTGATCACCCACTACTTCTTAAGAGCTGTCATTTGTACATTTTTCTGAATAACATATGGGATAAGAAATTAGTGAGGTTTTCTTTTTTCCAAACTTACCACCCCCCCACTTCAATGTTAAAAAATACTTCAGAACACAGGAGGGTAACAAAGAAGAAGGTAATGATGGCTTATAATCCTGTGATCCAGGGATAACTAAGGCCATCCTTCAAAACTTTTTCCTGTGTGTATATGAATACATGCGATTTTTTCCCCCACAATGAAATAATATTATATATGTTGATTTGTATTTTGCCTTTTTCACTTACTATATTTTGGACATTTTTTCATGCCAACAAATGCACATTCATGTCACGTTAATGGCTGTATAGTATTTGATTTTATATTTTGCCATATTCATTTATTTATTTATTTTTTTTTGGCAGCAAGGAGGAGAAACTCAACAAAGTGCTCAGTGCTAGAGTAAGTTGTAACTAAAAACACACTATCCAGGGGCGCCTGGGTGGCTCAGTCGGTTGAGTGCCTAACTCTACTCAGGTTGTGATCTCGCGGTTCTGGGTTCGAGCCCTGTGTCGGGCTCTGTGCTGACAGCTCAGACCCTGGAGCCTGCTTCAGATTCTGTGTCTCCCTCTCTCTCTGTCCCTCCCCCGTTAGTGCTCTCTCTCAAAAATAAAAACATTAAAAAAATTTAAAAAACACTAAAATCATAAAGATTTTTTTAAATTACAGTAAAATTATAGGTTTATTTGCAACTCAAGCTAGTGTTGGGCTCATCTGAACGCAGACAAGTCTCGAGGAATGTGCAGCATTTTACCTTGTAGTCTAGAACCTGTGAGGGCTATTTGACTACTTTCCAGTGACCCATGTTAAAGTGAGCATTTTATATCTGAGACCAGCTCTCAGTTGATATACTGCTGGTTCCACGCCTGAATGTTTTACTTCCTTGTTATGTTAAAAGGGAGGTAAGCATGCTGTTTGATAACATGGCATAATTAGATTGTTATACCAAATAATAGCCACATCTACACTAGCGTTTTGGCCTGGAATATAAAACAGTACATACCATGGAATAGGGGAATGCTAGAAACCATTACATACAAACTCTTCATGTTGCAAACGAGGAAATGGGGCTGAGAGAGCTGGCTTCTAGAACAGTGTTCTTTTAACTATTAAGTGTCTTTGTTCTTTTCATTTTTAAGTTTTAAAAATAGCCAGTTCTCCTTTCTGCATGAACTCTTACTGGGAGCACCAATACATAACATGGGCAAAAGGAGAGCTGCTCTCGCTGAAGCAGGGGGAGGGGTGCAGGGTACCTGCTTGGCCTTCTCTTTGTCCCCACATGTGGCCCTGTGGGTTCAAGACGATATATCCAGGGGCGCCTGGGTGGCGCAGTCAGGTAAGCGTCTGACTTTGATTCAGGTCACGATCTTGCAGTTCATGGGTTTGAGCCCTGTGTTGGGTTCTGTGCTGACGGCTTGGAGCCTGGAGCCTGCTTCCCTCTCTCTCTGCCCCTCCCCCCTCACACTCTGTCTCTCTCTCTTTCAAAAATAAATAAACATTAGTAAAAAAAAGACCATATATCCCGATACTTGCTTGGATCTTGAACCCTACATTAGGCTCATTTCAGGTGTCTCCTTTGTCCTGTCCTTCTCTATTTTATGAAGAGTTTTTATGAAAAGGCATCTGATTGGGAGTTATTTTCTCCCTTGTCTGTCAACTATGTCTAAGTAGGAGGGGAAGAATAATAATTGGGGTTAAATGCATAGAAGCATTTGTTTCATGCAGACTTAGAGACCAGAAAAAAAGATATTTTCCCTTGATATTGCTTCAACATCGGAAAATGTTCTGGCGATGAATGTTATGTTATTGATGGTCAAATATATTCGACGAAACATTCATTTTTGCTATTCAGTGGCACTTGGCCACAGAACAGATCACAGTAAGCAGATCACGAAAAATTTACTGTAATTTTAGGGACATTTTTATTCCAACCTTTTATGAAAGGTGAACCATTCTATTACCTAATCCAGTGGCATAAATAAGAATTATTAAAACCCATCTAGATTATTACTTTATTGATGTTTCTCACCTGCACATCCTATTATATACAATGTTTATCTTGGATGACAATACCTTGCAGCACAAAAAGAAAATTGAAAGCCAGATCTTCTCTAAGAGAAAATCAAGATCATTATGTAAACAGCAGGCGGGTCTCATCCAGAATATGTCACATAAATATCACACCATGAAACAAGAAATGTAAATTATTGTACATACGCTGTAATGGAAAATTGTATTATACATTAGTGGAGTCACCCATTTATCTAATCACAATCAGTTCCCATAAAATCTCATTTAGGAAAGTTGAATGCAATTCAGGGGAGATGGCCATGGGAATTTCAATCAGGGGAACCTGAGTTTGGACCGAGATCTCACCCAGGCCTGTGAGTCAGCTTTTATTGCTTTCAAATACCTTCCAAATCTCTGGAATTATCTGTATCTGAATGGACCAGCCCCGCCTCGCACCTGGGGGGAAGACATGAGACCAGCCAGCATCCATGGCCTTATTTCTATAAATCCTGGTTTAAAGACAATGTTCAACCCACAGTGCCATCTAAATGTTTTCTGGGCTTTCCCACTCCTCTCTGACCAGAATGTGGTCACTCACACTCATTCATTTGTTCATAGAGTCTCTTACTCAAGAAATACGTACTCAGCGCCTTAAATGCTTAGGCTTTGTGCCGTGAGGTGTGGGTCCAAAGAGACGGAAGCACTGTCCCAGACTTCAAGGTGCCGCCAAGTGTAGCGGGGACAATAAAAGTCATCGAACAATCACCAACCTATGTGTCATTTCAATGGTGGATGCAAAAGAGGGAGCACAGCGGGTGCTATGGGAATGCAGAACAGATCTGGTCTGTGGACAGCATGATCCAGGAGTGGCTTCGGGTACGGAAGGGACAAATATCAAGCAGAGGGAACACCACATGTGCAGGTCTGGAGGGGAGAAGGAGCTTGCAGCATAAGAAACACTGGGATGAGGCTGGTGTAGCTGGAGCCCAGGGCACGAGGAAGAGAGGTGTGCCAGATGATGGTGGGACGCCGAAGAGGTAGGGAGGGGCTACAGCTGGCAAAGCACTCAAGACTTTGGTTTGTATCGTACAGGCAATTGGAGACCACCGAAACAATTCTTAGGTTTTAGGGGGTGGGGAGATGAGAGCAGAGAAATACACACCCTGATTTGCATTTTAAAAGGTCCCTCAGAGCACAGATGAAGAGCAGAGGACGGAGGCCAGTTTGAAGGCTGTTGTTGCACTGCAGGGGGAATAATGGTAGCTCAGGAAGGATTGATATGGAAGGGACTGGAGACTAGTGAGTGGATTTGAGAGATACTTAAACGTTTTTTTAAAATGTTTATTTATTTTTGAGAGAGACAGAGAGACAGAGCACGAGTGGGGGAGGGGGAGGGAGAGAGGGAGACACAGAATCTGAAGCAGGCCCCAGGCTCTGAGCTGTCAGCACACAGCGCCAGGCTTGAACTCATGAACCATGAGATCACGACCTGAGTCAAAGGGACGCTTAACCGACTGAGCAACCCAGGCTCCCCAAGAGATATTTAAAAGTTAAAATTAACAGGGTTGGGGATGGATCGGGTGTTGGGGTGTGGAAAGGCAGGAAGGTATCAGGGACACCTTGTAGGTTTGTGGCTTGAGGATTTGGACGTATGACATTGCCAACCCCTGAGACAGGGAGTGGGGGAGAGCACGGCAGCCTTAATGTGCCACCCGGTATGCCTTCTTTGCTGTCCTTACTACCATAAACAAATGATAAGCTGTGGACCAGAGCTATTCCCTATAATGATGACAAATGAAGGGGTTGAAGCTACTTCCCAGCAGTCTCTGAGAGAGCACCGTGAATCTCCTTTCTGAATTTATCAACATAAAATGCGTTAATGGATATTAATATTAGGTCATGGTAAATAGGAATTCAGTTGTATTTGAATCTATCACCAACTGCCAGAGTAGCCTCACTGTCATTTTCTTAGATCTTCAATGGATGAAACACAAAGGCTTTTAAAAGTTTCCTGTATGTAGTGTCTTGATTATGCATTCTGGTGAGAGAGTATATTTTTGATCCATTGTGAACAATAATCATCATAATACATTATAATTAATGGACAATCCATGGCTGAAGGCCTCTCGGCATTTTAACAGAAACCAACCAACAGAGTAACTTATGATCAAACAAGGCAATGTGCCCAAATAAATAAACCACAGATTTGGTCCATAAATAAACTCCTATACCCAGGACTCAACGTTAAAGAAATGCTATATGTGAAACTGGCAAAGATTAAAAAGGTAAGTCGAAATTATTCTTACCTGGAAGTCATGCAAGCTAAGTACTAGGATACAGCCTGGACCTTCAGCTATTTTATGTGCATTATCCCTCTGTGCAGACAACACCTATCAGATGGAAGGCTGCCCATCATCTTTGGTTAGCCTCACCGAGAGAAGCATCAATCTGGCAGTTCCCAGCTTACCTTGCAACAAGGATGCAGGCCTGAGAACGAGGCTCCAGCAATCAGATGCACCTGTAGGACGGACTCATCTGAGCCACCTGAGAAAACTCCTGTGGGTAGAATTTCCATAGCTGCTGGTGTGGTGGGTGGCACAGGTGATCGGCTTTTGGCTTGGCAGAGGCAACAGGGGATTTACCCAAGGGGCTTTTCAGGGTAAATTCCTGGCACAGAGGGAGCACTGGGGGCAGATACAAACGGGGCCCTCTGGTGGTGAGGGAGGCGCCATCAGCATTGGTGAGCCCTCACCTGGCCAGCTGTGGTAGGTGATTTGGGACTTTGGGAAGCTTAGCCTTACACTGCCGCCCCCCACCCCCCACCACTGGTATCCTTCCCCAGCCCTCTCTGGAGAACTGAATTACTTCCACCTAGCTTCAACAACCAGTCACCTTTAACTATATTTGCTTTATCCCTTTCTCCGTGTATGTATATATCTTTTGCTCTCACTTTTGCTGGATCACTTGAAAGTTGTCCACTTCAAAGTTGTTGACCTTCTGACACTTTGCTCCTAAACACTTGCAGAGCACATCTCCAAAGCATAAGTTCCCACAGAACCACAATACTGTTATCAAACCTAAGAAAATTCATACTAATTTCATAATGCCATCTGGAATACAGTCTATATTCAAATTCCTCCAGCCTAAGAATATCTTTTATAATGATTGTTTTTTCCAAAACAGGATCCAATCTAGGTTCAGTATTGTAATTGGTGATTATATGTCTTTAGTCTCTTTTGGTCTAAAGTATTTCTAACTTTTAAAAATGTATCCATGATGTTGACTTTTTTGAAGGGTGACATCAGTTGTGTCATGGACCTTCCTACGGTCCTGATTCGTCAAACAGTTTCCTCTTTGTGGTGTTTATTTTATTCCTCTCTCTTCTTGTATTGCCTATAAATCCAGAGTTAAGAGTTAGAGTCCTGACTGAATTCAAGTTGACATTTTTTGGCAAGTGTGTTTCACCGGAAGGGCTGTGTGTATCACTGATAGAGTGTTCCACTATCTGTGATACTAAATTTGATCACTTGGTTAGGGTGATCACTGCCAGATCTCCCCATCGTAAATGTATGTCTTTTCCTTTTGCAAATAATCTGGTAATAAGAGACCTACTTTATCTCCTGTGAATATCTTCTTCTTGAAAAACTTTTCATCTTATGATTTTAGTTATCTATTTGATAATGTTTGCCTGACAAGATGCTTTTTCTTCAAGATTTTATTTTTAAGTAATCTCTACTCTCAACATGGGGCTCAAACTTACAACCCCGAGATCAAGAGCTGTGTGCTCTGCTGACCGAGCCAGCCAGGAACCCCTGGCAATACCTTTTCTAAAAACTCCTTTTCTCCTTTACCAGACGAAATTAGTCTCTGTTGCTTATAACTGAGAATTCTGACTTAGTAAGCCACCTCCTATTAGTAAGCAATAGCTTGGAACTGGAAGACCAGAAAGCTAGTATTGGCTCATTAATGGGATGTGTCACTCTGAGCAAGTGCTTAGTCTTATGTGTGGCTCTGACAAAACCAGTCCCACTGGTTCTGAATTCAGCCAATTTTTAACTTTCCCCCGCCATTTCCATGACTCTTCCCATTTACGTCCTTTTCCTCTGGGCCATTTTCACATTCAGGGAGCAGTGGGCAATGGGTAAGGGGAAGGTGAATAGGAGGGGAGAAGGACTGAGGCACGCCACTCCATCCCACACGAGGCTGGCCCAGACAAGCCTAAGAAATCTGACTGCCCTACTTCTCAGTTGCCAGCTGCCTCACAGGATTCAAAGAATGATGCAAGGCCAGCCTTCTCTTTGGAGCACTCACAGATTGGTGGACTACAATGTAGGTAGCTTTTGTTGGATGCTTCCATGTGGGTTTCTCACTTCCAACTGAACCTGTCTTTTCTTCACTGTTAATCTCCTTGAGAGAAATGAAGCCCTGATACATAGTGGACACATTTAATGTTATGAAGGTTGAATCAATACCAATGTATACACATATAATCACCCATAAATATACACCTTTCCTGGCTATTCTCACACACACACACACACACACACACACACACACACACACACACACCACTCTCAAAAGACAATGTTTTCACGAGGCGGTATAATCTAGACAGCAGAAGAAACTGAGACACCTGGTGGTCAACTCCGTTGCCTAAATTTCTAGTTAGTCAATCATTTCTCTTCATGATAATGAAGTTCTGTGAAAAAACCTTCATCTAGACCTGGCTTGGAGAAGCATATAGCAGGCAGAGCCCATTTAGACCTTAGAATCTCCATGCAGACCACCACCCACGGGAAGCATTTCTTACACTGTGGCCACTTGGCTGCCTCCAAGCCATGGCACCCCATAGCTGGATCAGTAAATATCAGAGCATCCAAGTCTCCCCGGGCTGGATGGAGGTGACCCCGAAAGTCCTGCGCCTGATTACCAATTCCCGTAGATGCCCTCAGATTTTAGTGTAATTGACGTGTCATGGGCTTCATCCTGTGATTTGTTATGGCCTCATTGATTAACGGGGGGCTGACAGAGCCCAGTGTTTCCCTGCTGTTCTCTCTGGCAGGAATGTTTGCTCAGCAAACAACAAGGATGGGGGTAGGGATGCCAGCTCAGAGACTCTGCTCCCCCTCATGTCTCTCTTCCCTTCTGGGTATCACAAAATCCGCCAGGGCTGGATTAATATGACAGGGGCTTGAGGATGTGGGTCCTATTACCACTGGTCCCTATAGTTTCCTGGAGGAATTACAGTGGCCTCCTTCAGTTTTACAAGTAACTGGAGGCTTACAAAAATTTGTGAGAAGTTACTGATAAAATAAAATAAATAAAAATAAATAAAATAAATAAAAATAAATAAAATAAAATAAAATAAAATAAAATAAAATAAAATAAAATAAAATAAAATGCAGCCTGCTGGCGAAAATGAATCGAGGGTGATCAAAGAAGAGTTTTCTCTGGAGAGGTTTATTAACAGGGAAAGGCAGGAATAAACCTGGAATGATGGAAAGATTTTAGTTCTTGATCGGGGTTGTGGTCACACAAGTGCGCATATGTGTATGTGTGTGGTGTGTGTGCGTGACAGAGAGAGAGAAGGAGAATTCATTGAGACGTACACTTAAGATTTATGCACTTTACTCTGCATATGCTACAGTCTTATTAATTTTGTTATTAAAATATAGCCTGCTGTAATGGAAAGAACACTGCATTCAGGGCCACCTTCCTCTCACTGTTTACATCTTGGCTGCCTTCACTTCTTCGGCAAGGTCTTCACTGACCATCTCCAGAACAGCCCGTCCTCTCCCCTCCGCTCTATCCAGTTACCTGGTTAATTTTCTTCATTGCGCTTGTCATCATCTGGATATAGCTTATTTATTAAAGTACTTATTAGCTATTTCTCACCACTAGAATATTGATCCTGTGGTGGCAGTTCTTTTCATTATCCAGTTTCTGGTGGATTCCCCAGGAAGTATATGTGGTTTGACAGACTGAGGTAGAGATACTTCAGGTGATATTAGGACTCTGTTGTGGGATGAGTATTACTAAAATAAGGTCAGGAGGTCAAGTGATGGTCAGAGTAAAGACTCAAGACTGTGGCTAAAGTCAGGTTAGAGTTCACCAGGCCGAGGTCCAACATCCAAGCCAAAAAACAAAGTCGTGGTCAAAATCAGGCATGAATGGTCATCAGGCCAGCTCCAAGGACAACTCAGATGTGCTGGGCCACCAGTGCATAGTCCGGTCTTTGAAAAGCCATTAGACAGATCAGTTTAGGGGTTTGAGCCAACTTCCTGAGGTGAGAATAGACTTGCGGTTCCCAACCAGGACTGTTTTGCTTTCTGGGGATAGCCAGCAATGTCTGGAGACATTTTTAGTTGTCACAATTACAGCGAGGGAGGACTACTGTCATGGGGGGGAGGGGCGGGCAGGTAGAGGCCAGAGATGCTGCTACGCATCCCACACTATACAGGGCACCCCCACCCATTATGCACAAGGAAGAATTATCCAGTCCAAAATTTCAATAGTGCCCAGATTGAGAAACCCTTGAAAAGAGGATAGGACAGAGAAATTGGGATCTCAGCTTTAAATATGTACAAATACTGTGCTCTTCCACTGAAGGAGGCAAAGGCCACAGATCTTCCAGAAGGGAAAAATATACCTATCTATAAGCATCCTATCCATACTCTAGTCTATAAAGTATTTTATTTTGTGGCTATCTCTTTCTCCATAAGCACCAGCAGACCAGTGTGTAAACAAGCTGGTATTCCAGAATTTAAAACCTAAAACTAGTTTGAGTTTTCCTCACTGGATGGGCACCTAGCTACTGGCAGCTGTGTCTGACAACCAGTCATTCTTGGGCTCCAGGCCAATTTCTTTAATGAATCTCTCTAATTTAATTCATATTTCCCCACCTCTCTTTTAAGTACCACCCAGGCTCATCGAGCCTAATATTGGAACCAAACACATTTAATGGCCGTCCCTTCATTAAACATTACAAGCTCTTTAAGGCCTCGGCAGACAGGTGCCCCATTTGATAACCTAGCGCCCTGGCAAAGTCAATAGCCAGTGCCAAGTTCATCCCTCTGTTTCCCATCTTACAGCTGAGGCTGGAGCCTCGTGGGCGAGACAGGCTTTATCACTGGGGAAGCATAAGTTTTCCAGGCCAATGGATTCAGCGCTCTGGCTATATCTCATGCCTTGACACTAGATGTCAGCGAAGGGTAATTGTTGTCTCAATTTAGAGGCCAGCTCAGGTAGCTGCTGGCACCCTTGGTTCATGTTTTATAGCAAAGGTGAAGTATGGCTCCGTTCCCACTGCACACATATATTACAATAAAAGGGGATATCGGTGCCTAGTGTTTTTAAAGGCTAGTCATAAAAGATGAATAACGAGGCAGTTTAAAGCTAAAAGACAGCTGCCAAGCTCAATGGCCATGATGGATGCCGAACACCCAGTGTGGAGAAAACCCATTCCTCCGAGACCACCATCCAAAAAATTAATTACTACAATTCAGCATCTTTAAATGTGCCACTTAATATACTGCTACCATAATTAAATTTCCAGCCCTGTGACCTTGAGACCATTTCCTGAGATAATAAATGAGATCAAGGTTTAATTGATGCGGATGCAAGTAGAAACTGTCCAAGGATGCAAAGAGCCTCCACACTGTGAGTCAAGGTTGGGGGGTGGGGCTGGGGTGGCTGAGGTGGAGCAGAGTTCTGCTGCCCTGTTGAGTCTGTCCTTCAGTGACGGGGCAGGAGGGAAGGGATGTCTCTTAAACTTTCTGTGTTTGCCACCAGAACACCAGAACAGCACAGTGAGGTGGCAACGGCACAGAACTGGGAATCGGGAAGCTAGTGCTGGGGTCAGAGATGTGTTGCTAAAATTCTGTTTGGCCTTGAACCAGTCATTTCTTCCTGGGCACTGGAAGCTGTTCTCTGTAGGAAGAAGGGCTAGACAACACACTCTCCACAGTTCTTTCTAGCCCTAATGGGCTATAATTCTTTTGGGTAAGCTGAATGGAGAGACATGTTAGTTGGCCCTTTCGCGCTCAGCAACAGAACCCCTGCCTCACCCACCAGCCATCCTTTAGAAACTGTTTGGTAAGCCAGTAGGTTTCTCTATCAACTGTCATGAGTGCTGATGGTGGGTGAAAGGGGTTTGCTAGTATCTCCCCCTGTAGAAGGTCACTGTCTCAAGAGCCAAGTTCCTTGGAGGGCTATGGATGACCCCTTGTCCAGCTAACTTGGGGCATACTTAGGATATATTTAAGGCATGAATCTGGCTAAAATGAAAGCAGAAGGCAATTTTAAAGAGTGGAGCCACATGCAGTCAGAGAGTGGGAGTGGAAGCTCCATGAGTGGAAGAAAGAGTGGGTGATCTTAACCCTGTATGTTGGGCCTCAAGTAGTTTCAATTAAAAATTACTGAACACCAATGAGGCACTAGGGACTGTGCTACAGGCTGGTCTTTGCCCTCAATTTGCTCCTAGCATTTTAGGGAAATGGGAATAAACAAATTCACAACAGTATCCTAGTATAATAATACAGATATGTATAAGGTACTGCTGATCTGGATGGGGCCTTATTACTTTTGTCTTTCTTTAGTCCCCCATTTCCAGTAGTCTTTCTGAATACTTGCCAGTTGATTGATCTTTGCAGCAGTGCCCCCTCCCCAACATAAACATGGAAACTACAAGCCTTAATTCACCATAGCCTAGGAAGGCTCTATGTTAGCCTTTTCCCCCCCTAGATCAATGCTGAATAAATTCCTCAACCTCTCTGCCTATGTGCACGCAGAGCATATCATACATCCAAGAAAGTGAGTTTAGTACCCGAGGGGACATTTGGCAATGTCTGGAAACATTTTGACTATCATAGCTGGGGTGGGGCTGGCTACTGGCCTCTAGTGGGGAGAGGTCAGGGATGCTGCTAAACAACTCACACTGCATAGCACAGCCTCCCCCCACCTCCCCTGAAGTCCTGGTCTAAAGTAGTCTATCTAACTTCAACTCAACCAGTTGAAGAGTAATAAAATCAAGCCTACACCTATTGTGACTTTGGTCTTAGTATATCAAAATAACTGGTTTCACTGATTTTTTACAATTAGTTAATTACTTTCACCTGAATTGGTGGAGTCATAGCACAAAGTGCTGCCAGTTGGTTAAAGCAGATGTTGAGTGTTCCCAGAATCCTGAGCCTCACATCAAGCAGGGGTCGTGGCAATACAGAAGCAAGCTGCGATCAGAGGGGGTGGGGATAAGAAATATTTTTAAGTTTATTTATTTGAGAGAGAGAGTGAGTGCAGGAGAGGGGCAGAGAGAGAGGGAGACAGAATCCCAAGCAGGCCCTGCACTGTCAGCACAGAGCCAGACTCGGGGCTCAAACTCACGAACCATGAGATCATGACCTGAGCTGAAACTAAGTCGGATGCTTGACTGAGCCACCCAGGTGCCCCAAGCCGTAATCAGAGGGGGTAGAGATAATAAGGACATATTTCTTGAAAAAGAAAACTGACCCAAGAACTGAGCCCTGGAGCACTCCACCCATGGGGTCAGGAAGGTAAGGAAGAACCACCTGAGAAACCTTAGGAGGACTGATCAGATCTGAAGACTAGGAGGAGGACCAAAAGAGAGAAGAGCACCAGAGAGAAACTGAAACACATGTTTTAATGGTGTTTAAGGCTGCTGAGAGGTCAACCCAATGGAACCAGTGGATATTAGTACTGAGATCATGCGATACCCTGACAAGAGCTTGTTCTGTGGAGTGGAAGAAGTGATCTGAGGGGGTTCAGCACAGGATGAAAAGAAAGAAAACAGAGACAGAGACTATACACTCTCTTTTGAGGAATTTTGGTATAAAGGGAAACCAAGAAATTGGGCTGTCGCTAGAAGGGGTTGTGAGACCAAGAGGTGTGTGTGTTTGCAGTTAGATGGGAGATCTTACAACATGTTGGCATGCTGATGAGAATGCTCTACTTACAGAAGGAAATATCAGTGGGGACCTGGGTGGCTCAGTTGGTTAAGCATCCAACTTTGGCTCAGGTCATGATCTCACGGTTCGTGGGTTCAAGTCCTGCGTCAGGCTCTGTGCTGACAGCTCAGAGCCTGGAGCCTGCCTCAGATTCTGTGTCTCCTTCTCTGTCTGCCAATCCCCTGCTCACACTCTGTGTCTTTCTCTCAAAAATAAATAATAATTTAAAATTAGAAAAAAGAAGAAAGTATTGGTGATGCAGGAATGAAAGGTGACACTTTGCCTGAACAATATTTTTGAGTTAGTGAGAAGGGATGGGACTTAGTGCACAAAGGAAGAGTTGACCTAGGACAGCAGGATGGACAGTGCATCCATAGTGTGTGAGTTATCTACTGCTGTATAGCAAACTGTCCCAAAATTTAGTGGCTTAAAAACATGAAAACCCAGATTTATTATCTCACACAGTTTGCTCTGGTTAGGCACTTAACAGCATCTAGGCTGGATGGTTCAGGCTCAAGTGTCTCATGAGGTTGCAGTCAAGATGTTGACCAAGACTGTAGCCATGGGAAGCTTTCACTGGGGGCTGAAGAGCCACTTCCAAGATGACTTACTCATATGACTGGCAAGTTCATGTCGGTTGTGGACAGGAAGCCTCAGTTCTTCACCAGATGGACCTCTCCATAGGGCTGGCTGCCTGAGTAGACTCACAACATGGCAGTGATCCAAGAAAGAACAGGGTAGAAGCCTCAATGATTTTATAATCTAGTTCGGAGGCTATACACCCTCAGTGTCTCCACATTCTGTTTATTAGAAATGAGTCATAAAGTCCCAGCCAACAGGAAAAAATTTAGACTCAACTTTTTGAAAATTCTTTGAACGTCAATGAATTTGTGAATATATTTTTAAACCACTACATATAGTAACAGGAAGGAAGTCGTCAGATGCGGGCACAGATGTGGTGAGGGGGGAATCGGTAGATGTTCTCTTCTAAGCACTTCTGTGTTTTTATTGAAATGGTAAGCAAGGCATCGGCTGGGAGTGGGCATGGGGAGAAGGTCTTAGAAGGTGGAGGAGATAGAATATAGGATCTAGGAAACAGTTGATGAGATCAGGAAAGTGAATGGACTGCTAGGACTTCCAGGTGAACTAAGCGTCCCTCTAGGGGATTGATCATAAACTTGAAGGGCAGCAACTCAGCAGTTTGGATGACTTTCTCCAACCCCCAACCAGGGAAATCTGAGGATGTAACTGAGAATAAGAAACCCCAACCTCCATGAAGTAGACCATATTTCCCCACCCCCTGCCCTTTTTAATTAAATGTTAACACACAATTGTTTAAGGAACTTGTTTGTATTAATAAATAACATGTGTATTTGTTTGCTTCTCTCTACAATTTCTTTCATTCTTTTAAGTTTTCCAAAATTAACCACATGTAGGATTTCCCCTCCCTGTTCATTTCACATGAGCAAATGTTCATAGACAGGTGTGAATCAGAGCCTCACAGGGCCCAGAGCTGGTCAGGCCCCACAGGGAGTACTGTTTTCAGGGTGGACTCAGCATTTTAAGAGAGTTCAAGTTTATACTTGATAACCTGGGAAGTCTCGAGAAGAAAGTAGCCAGAATGGCAAAGTGCCATCTTGTTACGGGGAAATGATAGGAGGAGCTGGAATGTTTTGGAAGATACCTGGTCACTGTCTTCAAACACCTGAGAGACGGTGTGGGGTTGCTGCTTCCGGCTGTCTTCAGCTTCTCAAGGATGTGCCAGTCAGGAGGGGTAATTGGGGTGATTATCCTGGAACAGGGTGCTCATCACAGGATGACGGACAGAAGGCGTCCCTTCTGACATACATCAAGAGTTGCTTTTCTGAGAGGATAAGGCTTCTCCATCCAGCCGGATAGAAGTCAATTCCCTCCTTAAAGGGACAGATCGTGGGAACTTATGCATGGGGTAGGTTGGGGCAGTGGGTAGGTTAAGCCCAACCTCGGGGCATGCTGTCGGCTACCCCAGAGCGAAGTTGGAGGATGTGAAAACAAAGGCTCTCATCTTCCTGTTTCAACACTGCCTTCACCCACGACCTCACGCACAGGTGCTATGTGGCCAAGGAAGTGGCTGCGTTACACCGCTGAGGGCCACGCTGGAACTGGTGGTAGAAGTCCCAGCAGGACAGACTTCTGTTCTTGTGAGGAAAACGTCCCAGTAGGTGGAAATACTTAAAACATGAAAAGGACTCCCTACAAGCGGTGAGCTCACTCCCCCTTTCAGGAAGCATCTGCCAGGCTCCTTTGGAAAGAAAGCCTGCAACAGGAGGGAGGTCAGACGGGCTGACTTCACTTCCAAGCCCTCCTCCGCCTCTGCGATGCTGTGATCTGGTCACCTGGGGTCTTCTCAGCGAACAAATGTTTATTGAGCTCCTACGGCGTGACGTCCCGTGTACTGAACACCTCTTGTACTTCACCTCAGGTGTTCTCGGACTCGCCTGCCATGCGGCCTCGGCTGTGGTGCCCAGGTTTCTGCAGCCTGCCATTTTACTATTCATAACGTCCCCCGGAGACATTCATCTTGGTTCAAATTTTAATTACAAACTAGTATGGCCACTGATAGTTCAACATCAGAGACCCTGGGTCACAGGGAAGCAAACCAACTTGTTGAAGCCTGTATTTATTTGGTATGGAATATGACTTAAGAAATAGAGAATGTTTTCTAGAATCCTTCTCAACTCAAAGGGTCTGATGTGAACTTGGCGACTTGTCTTAAATTCTTTATACACTTTTTTGAGGGTATTTTCCAATACACTGCTATTTGATACTACATCGTTGGTGTGGAAGTTTTTCTTTGGCATCAAGTGGACGTTATTAAGTTTTTCATAAAATATGACTTTTGTAATTTGATTTTTTTGATATGAAATATAGTCACACAATTCAAGCTTCTGTCTCTTGTCCCACAGCTGAGTCTCCTCATGAATGACCAGTTACTGGTTTCTTATTTATTCTTCCAATTTTTATGTATATTCAGGCCAATACACATGCACATATTTTTCTTCCTGTTTTAATAATATTTTTACATGATAGCATACTATGTATATCTTATGCATCTTGCTCTTTTAATATATCTTTGAGATCTTTTCATTCCAACATATATATAAATTTATCATTCATTTTTATAGTTGTATAGAATTCCATTGTATGTATATCGCAATAAACAATTTTATACGAGTGTCACATTTATGCGGGCAAGTATATCTATAGAATACATTTTCTGGAAGAGGAAATGTGGCATCAGAAATCACATGCATTTGTAGTTTTGATATACATTGACACCCTGCCCTCCATTGGCCTTGGAGCACCATCCACAATGTATCAGAGTGACTGATAATTTTTTATCACTAAATATTTTTTTAACTTTTTAAATATTAATAAATAACTTCAGATATTTTTTAATGAGGGTTAAGCAAGTGAGATCAAGCTGTATCTACTTGAAACATATTTTCAAGAAAGAGAAATTGGAATCAACATCACTCCAAAACAGAAGTCTATAGAGGAGTGCCTGGGGGGCTCAGCAGGTTAAGCATCCAACTTCAGCTCAGGTCATGATCTCACAGTTTGTGGGTTTGAGCCCCACGTTGGGTTCTGTGCTGACAGCTCAGAGCTTGGAGACTGCTTTGGATTCTTTGTTTCCCTCTCTCTCTGTTCCTCCCCCACTCATGCTCTGTCTCACTCTTTCAAAAATAAACTTTAAAAAAATTTTTAAAAAAAGTCTACAGAGAACATTTTATGACATAAACCCTGAGGTTAAATTTCTATTCCTATCACTCGTGGGTTTAGAGGTTTTATTTCCAAAGACTGAAATGCTCAAGCTTCTGATCTCTCTTTTCTCTTCCTTTGTGGATCAGTTAAGTGGGTTTCTCAGCTCCCCTGACTGCCAGGAAGGGTGGTTCTCTCTGTTGCACATCACAACAGGTTGTGATGATATCATATGCAATGAGCTCTTTCTCTCTCTCCTTGAACTTATTTCTTTCTCCTGGGACTTTGTCTCTTACCCGGGCACACGCCTATCAGTGACCAGTCCCCTTTTCAATTCTTTCTCATTGATTTTTCTTCTCATAATTAGTAGACTCTTGAAACTGCCTTAACCTACATTCCCTATTGTGCTAAAGGGGTCTAGCCTTTGCTTACATCATTTATCTCATGTTGAATTTTGCAAGTCAACCTAGCAGTTCTTGCTTAATAGAGATTTTAGTATAGCTGACTCTTGAACAACACGGGTTTGAACGGTGTGGGTCCACTTACATGTGGATTTTTGTTTTTTGATAAATACAGTATACAACTGCAGATGGATTTTCTCAGCATTTTTTTTCTAGCTTAATTTGCTGTAAAATTCAGTAGATAATACATGTAACATACAAAATAAGTGCTAATTGACTATTTATGTTATCATTAAGGCTTCCGGTCAACAGTAGGCTATTACTAGTTGAATTTTGGGGAAGTCAAAAGCTATATATATTTTCGACTGTGCAGGGGGTCAGTGCCCCTCATCCCCACATTGTTCAAGGGTCACCTGTATATCTCAACAACTGTATTTACATGTTGCCATTCTTTCCCCATCCAGGAGTAACATACATACATGTTCGGAAGGGGGCGCACTCCTTCCAAGGCAGCATGGGCTTGTAGTGGTTGATGCCCAAGGAAAAGAGCCCCAGAGCTGAGGTGACTGGCCTTTTGGCCTTTAGAATTTACTAGCAGCGGCTGCTACTTTAATGGAACAGTGGTCATTGGCCAGGCACTTCACACTCATTAGCTCGTTTAACCCTGGTCATAAACTCATGAAGAGACTCCTGTTATTAATCCTATTTTACAGATAAGGAATCAGAGGCTTACAAAGTTGGAGTTACTTACCCAAGGCCACAGCTCACAAGAGCCCAAAGTCAACATGCAGTCCCACCCCACTACTGGGCACTCACCGGGTGAATTTGAACAAGTTTCCTCCCCCCTTACTTCTCTACATCCTTTGTCCCTTTCATATTTGGTTAAAAAAAACCCTCATAATTTCTCTTTCTTCCTTTGTTTTTAAATAACTGTCATAGTGTTCTCTGTAGTAGGAGAGACCAAGGAACAAGCAATTAGCACTTGCCTTGACTGATGCTCAACTTCTTCTTTTGCATCCTCACCTCCACGTCTCACAGGCTCATTACAAAATCCACTTCCAAACGTGTGGGAGAGTATTTACTGAAACCTGAAGGGAAAGGGAGGGCAAAGGGTAAATCATACCTTTTAGAAACACATTCCTGGATTCAACCAATGTCTGCTGATCTCTAGCCCCATGCCAGATAGATGATTGCGTGAGCCCTTACTTTAAGGAATTGTTAAAAAACCTCCTGGGGTGGGGGTGGGGCGGACAAAGTCATTTAAGCAACTATGGCAGAAGACAGAATGAAAACAAGTGCTTATGTCTCATAAAGGTCCCTCTGTCACCCTGTATCGCATCTCTTATGCATAGAATTCCATAGACAACCTTATTCAAAAGCAAAATTTCCCTTTAAACAGGAAGAACTTGGAAAGCAAGGGAGCATACAAAATTGGTTTCCAAATGATTTGCTAGTGGATTTTCTTTGCAACTTTGATCGCATTGAATTCTCTTTAGTAAATTAGGGTGAGATGTAGAAAGATTAATGAAGGTGCTGACCATAGTATATTGCCTTCTCCACTAACTTAAAAAAAATAAAACTATGAGGACAATATCATGCAAATACAAGATTATAAAGGTGTTCTATGAAGGAATAAAGTTCATCTTCAACAAGGAATCCTATTATTTTATAGTCACATGTATTGAACCTTAGGAGTTAGTTCTATAAGCCATAAGCCCTATGCCTCCCCAAATAAAATAATACACAAAAGTCTGAAAAATTCTGTTACCACTTTCTTTTCATATATCCTGCGAGAAGGAGAAAAGATGGGTGAGAAAGAAAGCTGTCAAATGATGCCCTCAAACTCTCAGTCATCCTGTCAAGCAGATCATAAATAGATAAGACCACTGATAGGTAGACAAAAGCTCAGCATGATCTTGCTAGAAGCCAAATAGGGGAAGCCCCAAACCCAAAGGTCATGAATTAGTCTGATTTTAAATTTTTACATTGTTTAATTATAGGAGTCCAATCGTTAAATTTAGTCAACAAGAAAAAGCCCTGAAGGATCAAAGTACATTGCCGTAGTGGCATTGAACAACCTCTAGGAATATACTTTTTCCCCATCTGCTGCTTAGGTAGCCTGTGCTGTCAGCAGAAACCCCAAGATGGCATTCTTGCCTTATTTTTCTAAATGACTCCTTTGGTTTAAAAAAAAAAAAAAAAAAAAAACCTGTCTGAAATCCTCACGAGGTTGGGTGGCTAGCTTTGGCGGAAGGGGTGGAGAGGGGAAACATGACATTCTTTCTATTATTTAATCATCAGTGTTGAGTGGGTCAAAAAGGCAGTTGCCTACTGGATATGATTTCAGGTATACCATAGAAAAAGCCCCTTGTTCACAATGATTTCTGCCTGCTGGTCAGCAGTAGCCCAGTAAGTCATTATCAGAAACAGATAAGAAAACTGGGGGTGTTAATTATCTAGCAGGGACCCGAAGGAAAAGGACGTAGAAAAGATAAACTTTGGCTGAACCAGAAATTGAGGGGAAATCATCATTGGTAACCTCTTAATTTGATTTTATAGGATAGAGCCTCTGTTCACCTATTATTTAATATTCCTAACAATCCTGCATGAGGCAGCAATATCACCATTCCCAGATTCCATACAAAATGCAGTTCGGGAGATGCTCTGAATTGTCTAACACTGTGCAGAATAATCCCAGAACAGTTAGGTCACTGGGATGATGCTGGAGAGAGTCACAATGGGAGTCATGTGGCCCTTCCCTCTCGGGCAGCTCCTTCCCATTGATATTTAAACATACTCCAACCTTTGCCATCCTTTGCTCTGCTGTGAAATCCAATGTGTATGCTTGAGTCTAGGTTCTCTTGACCTCTAAGCAGAAACTGACGCTATTGATCATTCTCTTCTTCTTAAAACACTCTTCCCCCCTTAAAGCTGAGATACTTCCCTGGTTTTCCTCCTAGCTTCTGGCTCTCCCATTTCAAGTCTCCTATGCAGGCTTATTTGTCTCTACCCAGTCACCATAGACAAGCTCCTCCTGGTCTCTCCTAGTTCTTCTGTCCTTTCCCCTTACCTCACTCCATACATTTCCACTGTGGTAATTGCTAGTGACTTTCCAATTTAGGTCTCCAGCCGTGACCTCTCCTGTGAGCCCCAAACCTACTCAGCACCTTTACGTGGCTATCTCAAAGACATCTCGAATTCAGCATGTTCTGTCCCACACTCAAACTGGGTCCTCTCATATTTCCTAATTAGGTGATTTTTGCCAGCGTCTGAAAATGCTGGCTAAGCCAGAAACCTTCAATTGGTCCTTGGCCCTTTTCTCTTTCTTCCCCCCTACAGCCATCCATCACCATATCTTCTCGGTTTTATCTAAATGTGCCCACTTTCCATCTTTGCCACTGCAGCTATACTAAACCTAAGCCACCACCACCTCTTGTCCACACTTCCCACCCTTCTCCCTATACACTCTGGTTTCTTATTAATCTCCACAACGAAATCAGGGTAATTTTTTCAGAACATGAATCTGGTCATCATTTGTTTCAAAATATGTCAGTGACTCTCAATTGCCCTTGTGATGAGGACCAAAATCGTTAGCATGTTTTACAGGGTGTGGTTTGGGCCTTGCTACCTTTCTAGCTTCATCTTACACCTTCAGCCCCTGTCCCCAACCTAAACTTGTCCTATGTACTTTAACTGTATTGTTTCTTGCTCCAAGGCCCCCACCCATATCTTTTCATCTAGCAGATCTCAGATCAAGGGTTATCTTCTCAGGCAAGGCTCCCCTAACCCCTTCCTCTCTCCCAAGTAAAGTACCTTTGACATTACCCACCTTCAAAGAATGGTTACCAGCCTTCAATGTGTTCATCTCAGTTTGTCACTATGCATTCCTTGACATGGTTATTTGATTAAAGTATACCTTTCCTATTACAGTCTAGGCTTGGTTTGGCTTGCCATTTTAATACTAACTACAAGCATAGGGCCTGACATATAATAAGTGCTCAGTAAATATTTGTTAAGAGAAGGAATACTGAGAAAGGAATAGCAAGATCAACATCTATTTCACTATTTCACCTGATTCCAGTCACACTATAGATTTTCACGGAGAGCTAATATTATCCATATCACACTTCAGGGGTCTTAAAGAAGAATGTCCAATTTGGTTACTTTTTAATGTCATCAAACAAGTCCCATAGTTGGTTTTAACTTAAGAAGCAAGGGGATACAACCTTAAAAATAAACATCTGCTTACTGAAACCCCTCTCTCTCTCCTAAATAGACATCCAGATATATTCCACAAGTTACCAAGTTGGGTTTTTGTCATCGGGAAAAGGAAAGCATTCCACAGACAGAAGGCCTTGTTGGAGAAGATGGATGTCCTTGCTCAAACCAGAGGAGAGCGGACTCAATCCCAGTTGCTAAGAAATGAAAATTTCCCTAGTACAATGTGACTACTGGAAAGTGAGCCGAGAAGAAAGAAACAAGCGGAAGGAGGAACTGCAGTAGGAAAACAGCCATGTTATGTGGGGCTGAGAGTATCTGAGAGCCATCTACCTCAGAAAAGGACAATGGTCAACACAAAAATGTGATAATGATATAAACATACTAGACCAACATAAAACACTCTATAGATTTTCCTTAGGGCTAATGTGAGAGAAAGCTTTCAAAATTAAAGAAGCTACACTCGGGAAGCACACGCTTCATGCTAAATCTAGTAACTGCTAAACCCAGTTCTTGCAGTTAAGAAATGATAGGATTCCTCTGAAAACAAATCTGTAGATAAGGAAATGTGACATTTCAGTGGGCCGCAGTTTTTATTACAAGTTTACACATTGTGGGTTTTCTCCAAAAGCACCTTATGGTTATGTTGATATACACACTGGCTTTCTGGAAACATTTAATTTATTCAAGCTGCTTGTTAGTAGCCAGATGTTTTTTTTTTTTTTTTTATTTAAAAATTTTTTTTTTCAACGTTTATTTCTTTTTGGGACAGAGAGAGACAGAGCACGAACGGGGGAGGGGCAGAGAGAGAGGGAGACACAGAATCGGAAACAGGCTCCAGGCTCTGAGCCATCAGCCCAGAGCCCGACGCGGGGCTCGAACTCACGGACCGCAAGATCGTGACCTGGCTGAAGTCGGACGCTTAACCGACTGCGCCACCCAGGCGCCCCAGTAGCCAGATGTTTTAAAGATTTTACCACTGTGGTTGAATTCAACAACAAATCGGTGGGTTATTTCCTAAACCAATTTGTTTGGGTAGAAATTTAATAGATCTCTTTTAAAGCCCTGAAGTATATAGCAAAATTAATATCTAACTATAAACATAGAAACTCATGATGGATAATTTATCTTTTGCATTTACTTGTCATGTTTATTCATCAAAATCCATGCATAACTAAGAAAACTAAATAAATATTACTTTTCTTTTTTAAAAATTAAAGAGCTCTAACTTCTGATTCTAAGACAAGTTAAATACAAACTCTAAGAGATGTATTTTTAAAGGTAGGGTTTTTTCTTTTTCAGTCTAATTTAGGATCTCTGGGATAAACAAGATGTTTTACATATGCTGCTAGGAATAATTGATAGTTCAAGCTTCTGTGTGTTATACTTGTTAAAATATTTGCATTCAAAAGCAAAGTCAGAATTGTAGCTCAAGGCTATATGTATATCTTTCCTAAGGAACATAAGACATAAATAGCATTTTGAATTGTAATTGTTTTGAAATTATAAATTTAAAGATACAGACATGCAATTTTTTTTTTTTTTTTTAAAGATGATACTGTCTTCTTCATTCAAGCTTTTGCAGTGAATGTGTGTATGTGTCACACACCGGCAGGGATTGCATATAAGAATAAGGTTGAGTGCCTGTCCTTAAGAAGCTCGGAGTCTAGTGAGGGCATACTGACTATAATCTGCTAATTGCAGTGCAGTGTAATAGGTACTGCAATTGTGGTAAGTACTGGGATTTTGGGAACAAGCTGGAGGAGTTGTGTCCTGGCTATTAGTGATACTCACTGAGATCCTGGGGCTTCTTTCTGACACATGCTAGGATTGCATTTCTTCACTTCTTTAAAGTTAGGCATGGCTTACTTTGGCTAATGAAATATGAGTGGAAGCAATGCAAGTCACATCTAGGTGGAAAGGCTTTTTCCTCCATCATGACCAGCAGTAAGTATTCCAGACGGTAGAGGATCCACTGGGCTGGAACCCCAAGGGAGGATGATATGGAGCAGAGCCCCCGGTTAATGTGCAATAGACATACAGTGTGCATCGGAAATAAACCTTTATTTGTTTAAGCCACTGAGATTTGGAGGATGTTTGTTATTGCAGCACAAGCTAACCCCTACTGACTACGATATGCTTTACTCCAGACTTGGAGAACTAGAAGTTTCTCAGTGTGCACAAGGCTAAGCTGAGACCCAAAGAATGAGTAAGAGTTGTCCAGGTAAAGAATTGAAGGGAACAGTGTTCTAGAGGTAAAAGTACATGCAAAGCCTGGGAACAGGATGAGAATTCAGCATGTTTGGGGAAGAGTTTTTTTTTCTTATTTTTCAAAATACAGTAGAGTAGAGCAGTCCAACAGAGCTATTGGAGACTATGCCGAGTAGAGGTAATACTAATTACTTATCAAGGATATTATTCCAAAGCGTTTCTAACTGGTTTATGTGGGCTCTTGGACACAGAATGGAGAAATAAAGAACCAAATTACTGTAAGCCAAAATAATGGAACTTGTCCTTTATGGAAAATTCACCAGCAAAGGTCTCCTCTTTCCAGAAGGGGTACTTTTTTAATTTAAATTTTTAAAATTTAAATTCTAGTTACTTAATATATGTGGTAAATTGACTTCAGGTGTAGAATTAGTGATTCATCACTTAGAGATAACACCCAGTGCTCATTACAACAAGTGCCCTCCTTAATTCGGATTACCCATATAACCCATCCCCTGCCAACCTCCCTCCATCAACCCTCCGTTTGTTCTCTATAGTTAAGAGTCTCTTATGGTTTATTTACCTCTCTCTTTTTTTCCCTTTCCCTATGTTCATCTGTTTTATTAAATTCCACATATGAATGAAATCATATGGTATTTACCTTTCTCTGACTGACTTATTTCTCTTAGCATAATACACTCTAGCTCTATCCACGTTGTTGCAAATGGCAAGATTTCATTCTTTTTGATGGCTGAGTAGTATTCCATTGTGTGTGTGTGTGTGTGTGTGTGTGTGTGTACACACACATCTTCTTTATCCATTCATCAGTCAATGGACATTTGGGATCTTTTCATTATTTGGCTATTGTTGATAATGCTGCTGTAAACATTGGGGTGTGTGTGCCCCTTTGAATCAGTATTTTTGTGTCCCTTGAGTAAATACCCACTAGAGCAATTGCTAGGTCATAGGGTAATTCTATTTTTTTAAAATTTTTTAATGTTTCTTTTTATTTTTGAGAGAGAGAGAGAAAGAGAGAGAATGAGCGGAGGAGGGGCAGAGAGAGAGGGAGACACAGAATCAGAAGCAGGTCCCGAGCTGTCAGCAAAGAAGCCTGACGTGGGGCTCGAGCTCACGAACTGTGAGATCATGACCTGAGCCAAAATCGGACATTCAACCGACTGATCCACCCAGGCGCCCCTCTATTTTTAACTATTTGAGGAAACTCCATTCTGTTTTTCAGAGTGGCTGTACCATTAGAGTGCAGCATTCCCACCAACAGTGTAAGAGAGTTCCCCTTTCTCCATATCCTTGCCCACATCTGCTGTTCCCTGTGTTGTTAATGTTAGCCATTCTGACAGGTGTGAGGTGGTATCTCATTGTGGTTTTGATTTGATTTCCCTGATGGTGAGTAATGTTGAGCATCTTCTCATGTATTTGTTAGGCATCTGTATGTCTTTGGAAAAATCTCTGTTTATGTCAGAAGGGATATTTATATTCCTTATATTCTTGCCTCACTTTGCAGTTACTTCTTTGTATATAGACTCAAATGAATTTTTTTGCCTTATTAAAGTCAGCTGTGCCTGTGTCCATGCATATCTACCATACTGTAAGCTCCTTGAAGGCAAGGTCCACATCATTTTTATTTTTATTGTACTGTATTTTGCATTGTAGGTAGTCAATAAATTCCTATTAAGACAGCTACCACTATTTGAGGAGTCTAAAACCAGCTCACAGCCTTGACTAGCTTCTAAATAACTGCTTGAAAAAGGAAATAAACCTCTGTGCAGAGCTGGGGATATATCCATTTAAAAATGCTCCAGAAACATACTGAAGTCTTTTGATGACAGTGAAGGCTGTGGACTTATGAAATTTGCTGCCCAAGACCTAGATTTTAGAGCTACTACATCCTGGTTGTGAGTCCTCGGGTTTAACTTTCATCAAGTTGGTTTCCTAACTTATGAACTGCAAGGAAAGTCTGCCCTACTCCTCTCTCAAGAATACTGGGGGACCCAAAACATATGAGAATTTTAACGTGCTGTAGAATATGATGTGATATTCAGGTTACTGCTGTTAGCAGCATGGCTCTTGGATCATTAGAGGAAGTGGATGTCATGCAAAGCCTGTGCAGTTGATTAGACCTGGGTTTGAATTCTTTCTTCAATTAATAGTTCAATTTCAATAGTTCCATTTCTTCAATTAATAGCTGCATAATCTTGGTCAAGCAATAAAATCCCAGCATATACCAATTTGCCACTGATTTAAACTAGAATAATGTACTTATTTTATATAAATACTCTTAGGGAAGGCTGGCATACTAGAAGGGCATTGAACTTCGAAATCATAGAGGCAGAGTTCAAATCCCACTTCTACCACTTATTAGACAGGTGACTTGGCATGTTAATTAACCTCTTAGAGCCTCAATTTCCAGATCCATATGATGGGGATGGTATTACCTCGTTTCCCAAGGTTAAGAGACTACCTGAAGTAGAAAATGCTGACTAATTATGCCTCTGAAATGTTAACATATCTGTTTATCACAGAGCAAAGTCCATCCCTAAAAATTCTGAACTCATGCCATTCGTGGAAAAGGCTCGCTAAGCCTCAGAAACTTGTACAGGGGCCTCTTCCCTTATCTCAACATAGAGAAATGACTGAATGAATTTGAAATTAAACCTCTTGTCAATCTGAATCTGTGACTCACCAGACCAGACAAGATTCCTGTTCACCTGGAGGGATCCAAGGCAGCTCATGGGAACTCATCATCTTCCCTTTCTGGGGAGTGACAAGGACTTGTTTTCCCTGGGGTCGTACAAGGAATGTTAGGAGAGAAAAAAAAAGAGAGAAATCTGGGCCACATTCCAATAAAGACCGTGGCACCACATGGGCACCACAGTCAAATTTTTGTCTGTTTTCTGAAGGACACACTCTTGGCCCAATACAATGACTTGCTGTGGTCATCTGTCATGGTCCAGAGAGGAGCAGATCTGCCAGTGTGCCACGTCGCTCCTCACACACAACTGCTGACGTCCGTTCTTGACAAAATGGTATGAGCAAGCTGTCTGCCAGGCCCCTGCATTTGCCGTGAGTGTGGTTTGCACAGTAGCATCGGTATCTCCTGAGATCTTGTTAGAAATGCAGACCCTCAGGCCCCACCTCAGACCCACTATCCCGATCTACAAGTTAACGAGGTTTGTGTGCACTTTGCAGTTTGTGAAGCACTTGGCTACAAAGTCTAAATAATGCCTGACACCAGGTGCCAAAGAGAGCCATTATGTAGGAATTACTGGGGAGGAAACCCTCAAATCTCTTCACCAAGATTCTTAAACTAGACAAGGTCCTCAATTAATGAAGCCCAGGTCTCCCTGCCCTACCACACATGTATACTACTCTGAATGCAATAAAGACATTATTCACTTTCTAACAAGGATCTTTAGATTTTGGGAGTTGCATAAAATCATATAGCTAGGCAGTCGCTAAAATGTAAAATAACCTTCCTTTTTTGTAACTATTGGTTTTGGCTGATAGAAGTCATGCATATAGTCATATTTCAGAGAAATTACCATGCCTTAATGAGAACTTTAGGTTGAAGGAAGACATTTCAGTCAAATGATACTGAAATTGATATGATCAAAATGAAATATGTGGCATATTTATCTAATCAGCTAGAGCTGCAATCGCTAACCATAGTCATTTACAGCTCAATCAACTCATCTAGTCATTATCAGCTAATGATACAATGAGTGATTACTCCCACATGGAGATAATAAGTGAGTTCATGAAAATCAGCACTTCTGTTATGAAAGTGTGACAGGTAGGACTGAAAATAAGGTCTTTGAATGCCGTTAGCGCCTCGCTTACCTGACAAAAATCTAATAGGAAAAAATGGAATGGCAGAGATATAAGATGAGGTACAACCCTTTTGAAAAGCAACTTAGCAACGTGTATCAAGAATCATTAAAAAAAAAAAAAATTAAAAAAAAAAAAGGGGGCGCCTGGGTGGCGCAGTCGGTTGAGTGTCCGACTTCAGCCAGGTCACGATCTCGCGGTCCGTGAGTTCGAGCCCTGCGTCGGGCTCTGGGCTGATGGCTCAGAGTCTGGAGCCTGTTTCCGATTCTGTGTCTCCCTCTCTCTCTGCCCCTTGCCCACTCATGCTCTGTCTCTCTCTGTCCCAAAAATAAATAAACGTTGAAAAAAAAATTAAAAAAAAAAAGAATCATTAAAATGCTCACACCTTTTCATCATGTAAAATATTTCTTCTTTTTTCTGTTAGTTTGAAACAGTATCAAACTTTCCAAAATTGGAACTGGAGTACGAAGAACTTCTCCTGTACCGTTTGAGAGTAAGTTGCTGATAAGATACCCTTGTCATCCTTGAATATTTCAGAGTGAATTTCCTGCAAATGAATACATTCTCCACCATAACCAGAATACAACCTAAAAATTAGGAAATTAACATGGATGCATCACTATCCTCTTCTCTTGTCTTCACACTCTATTCAACTTTTGCCCATTGTTTCAATAATGTCTTTACAGCAAAAATATCCAATTCGGAATTACGTGTTGCTTTCAGTTGTCGTGGCTCTTTAGTTTCCTTCAGTAAGAAACAGTTCCTCCTTCTGCCCTCGTTTTTCATGGTCATGCCACTTTTTAAGACTACAGACTTGTTATTAGTTTGGGTTAGTCTGATGTTCCTTTATAATTTGATTCAGGTTATATGACTTTGGTAAGAATATCAGAGAAGTGATGGCGTGTTCTTCTCATTGAATCCTCTCAGGTGACACATAATTTTGATTAGTCTCATTACTGGTTATATTACCTGCAATCACTTCATTGATGTGTTATTTACCAAATTTCTCTACTGTAAATTCTTTTTCCCTTTGCAACTAATATCTGTTAGGTAAGAAGTTACTTGGAAATGATATAAACATCCTTTGCCTCACTATTTATTTATTTATATCATGTGTTTGTTTAGATTAGTATGTATTTATTCCTCTTTTATTCAATGGGTTTTCATCTGTTACCTCATTATTTGTTTTACTGCTCAAGTTGTCCAAGATTTAGCTAGTGGGAACTCCTTCAAGTTGGTTTTTATATTGTTTTGACATGTCCCTATTATTCTCTGAGGACTTTTTCTCTTTCTGGTACAGGATGTTTTACGCTCATCATACTTTGCCTGCACCAGCACAGGAATCTTCTATTTTTCCAAGACTCCCTGGGTCCCTTTAGCGGAGAATCATATTTAGAAACGAAAATCTGGAAGCTAGATGTGTTCATTGCACAGTGACACTGGGAGCCATGACACCCAGGCCTCTTCAGTATCCAGAGCTAGAGGATGAATATCTATATATATCTAGAAATAAACAGGATAAGGAGAGAGATTTTTTTTTTTTTCAACATTTATTTATTTTTGGACAGAGAGAGACAGAGCATGAACGGGGGAGGGGCAGAGAGAGAGGGAGACACAGAATCGGAAACAGGCTCCAGGCTCCGAGCCATCAGCCCAGAGCCTGACGCGGGGCTCGAACTCCCGGACCGCGAGATCGTGACCTGGCTGAAGTCGGACGCTTAACCGACTGCGCCACCCAGACGCCCCGAGATATTTATATCTACATATTCAACCATGAATACAAACTGATACTTTCAATTTGAATCTGACACCACATGGTTTCTTGTAGTTTTCTTCTTTTCAGTAACTCCCTTCTTTGACAATGAGAAACTGTCAATACATTATTGTCAGTATATTTACTTATCTGGTTAACCCACTTGTGTGTAAGTAATTGCCAGTCACCGCTGCTACCCTTCATCCCCACAGGACACCTTTACTGTCCCTCTCTCAGCCTCCAGGGTTTCCCTCATCCCACCTATTATGCTTTGCTCCATGTAATAGCTTTTATGTTTAGCAGACTTAATATATTTGGAGTTCAATTTACTTATTTTTCAGGAAATTTTAGGAATATTTGATTTGTAGGATCTTATTTATCTCTAATAAATAATAATAGCCAATCAGAACAGAGTTCTCTTAAGTTCTCTTCAAGAGACTTTATAATCTAGATTATTACAGAGATAGGAAAACGTTTTGTATTCACTTTATGAAAGGTAAAAAACTTTCTGAATTGTAGACACATAGACACACATACATGTGGAGAGTGTACGTCTTCAGTTCCACAATTTTATTCAAAGGTTAATAGTAAGATAGCCACACAAAAACTCACAGGTCCAAATATCAAAGAACTGTTCCCTCTCCTGATGAGCATGAAATTCTAATTGGTTTGAGCCCAAAATAGACAAATGAGCAAACAAAAGAGACTAACAACCTAGATTTTCTATTTTTTCACCCATTAGAGAACAGACCTCTATAGTCCATTAATCCATTTACCTCTTTTACCAAATAGTCAGACAAGGAAACCAAATTTCACTATATATTGATGCCACCATAACTTATTCCTCATGTGTGAACCAGAAACAAAACGAAAATATAAAATTAGTGGGGAGAGAGAAGGGGGGAAACTCTATAGGAGCACAGAGGCAGAAAAGTTCAAGTTCTATTACCACTTGAGATTTATCTCTGGAAGCCAAGAAAAGATGTGCCGGGTCTTAATCCACCCCTCACCCCTACCCTCCAGCTCCTCCTAATAGGTGTAACTCTGTGGCAATGCAGTTTACTTGACTCTGACAGGGACAGAGGATTCCGTCCTGGTGGCTGAATTCCAAACTGTTAAAGGATAATTAAAAAGAAATACAGTCATGCCTCTGCTACAAATATCAAGTGAATATGTACCAAAGATTTCAGTTAACTTATTAACTAATGAGGGAACCAGTAAGATATTATAACCCGTTTCTCTAATGACTTTTAGAAAAAGGAAAGAGAAAGGAAAGAGAAAGGAAAGGGGGGGGGGGAAGAGAAAGATACAGAGGAAGAGAAAGAAAAAAGCACTTACTACATAATTTTAATTCAGACCCTTAATCCAAAGGAAAAATCTAAATAAAAAATACAGTTTATGCATAAAGATGTTCATTTCAGTATTATATTTAATAGATGCAAATTGGAAGCAGTCTAATTGCCCATCAATAAGGAAATGAATAAACAATGGTAAACACATGGATTATTAAGCAGTTACTAAAAATGGTGGTTGGGGACCTCCTGCTTAAGAGGGCAATTTGAGCACGTATTGAATCCGAGAACAACAAAATCCGGAAGCAAGTGCATGCTATGATTTCAGTAACCACATATTCCAGCTTACTTGGGACAGTACCAGTTTGTCCTTGTTGTGTGGTTATTAATCTCCGTTTTTGCTTTCAAAAGTGTCTCAGTTTAGATGATAAATTATATGGTCACTTTAACTATCATGGGTTGGCTGCAGGATCAAATCTCATTCTCGGCAATTCTTCTGGGAAACCTCCTAGAAGAGGAGACCACGGATAATTAGAATCTTTCTGCAGTATTTACACTCAGTTTATACTTAGATAGATCAGAGCAGTGGCTGGCATATTATAAGCACTAGAAAATGCTAGCTTTTGTTGTTATTATTACATTTGATGTGACTAGATAAGCTAAGTTCATATAGGGCACTTGCTACAGCTGTTCTTTATGAGAACAATCTTGGACTTGGTACACTGCCTGGAGTCATCTGGGCTTTCATAACGAAGATGTGAACAAAACTCACAAGCACAGAGGTGACGCTCTCTGCTGTAACTACTTCTGCTATAATAGCTCGTTCATTATTTTCCATTGGCTTCTACACATAAGAAAATGACAGCACATTTAAACTTTTCCTTTCTCCACTTCAAAATGTTTGAATAGGGTCTCAACAATTTTCAGACTCATCTGAACTCATACAAGCAGACCAGCACATATCTTGTGGAAAACCTTTGAAAAGACAGAGCAATTCAAGAGAAGGGGACAAAGCTCAGCAATCAAATTGTCTCTTATTACTGAACCAACAGATAAAACTGTGTAAGATTTCAAATAAGTGTTCTCATCAAGATGCAGGAGGAATTTGAACGTACAAAGCTAGAGAAGAGATGAATAGAGCACTGTGCAGAAAATGCAGCTCAAAAAAGATGTTGTAGAGATGAAAAATACAAGCACTGAAGCAGAAGAAGCAAACTACAGGTAATTATAGGAAATTGATCGCTATTGATGTTCTCTCCTGACTTAGAGAAGATTTATAAGAGAAGAGATAAACTTTGAAGACAGGCAGCAAAAATTCAAAATATGTATACTAGAAATTCTAGAAGGAGAAGACCAAGCAGACAGAAGAGAAGTAATAATCAAAAGTTCTATCAGCTGATGAAAGGCTTGAATATTCAGAGCCAAAGGGTTAAGTGAGTGGCTGGCAAATTAGTGAGAAAACTCACACCTAGACAGGTTTTATTGTATTGTGTGTGTGTGGGGGGGGGAAGGATTCCTTTAAGTATTTACAAAGTAAAATGAAATGTCAAATTTCTTTACTGCAACACTAAATTTGAGAAGACAATAGAGCAAAAGCTACCAGAGGGTTGAAAAGAAAGGAATGGGACCTGAAAATCTGATTTCAAGTGTAGAAGCCTCAGAAAGATATAATCAGAAACGCAGATATGTTGAAACTACCAAAAGCATATCTTTCTTTTAAAAGTAAAAATATGTCAGGATGCCTGGGTGGCTCAGTCAGTTAGGTGCACGACTCTTGATTTCCGCTGAGGTCATGACCTCATGGTTCATGGGATTGAGCCCCACATCAGGCTCCACACTGACAGCACAGAGCCTGCTTGGGATTCTCTCTCTCCCTCTTGCGCTGCCCCTTCCCTGCTTACACTCTCCCTCACTCTCAAAAATAAATAAATAAACTTGAACAAAAAATAAAAAAATAAAAGTAAATAAGTGAATCAAAATAAAGAACTCAAGAATATATAAGGCTCAGTATAGAAGAAATGGTAGAAAAACAGAGACAATGCAAATGTTAAAAAGCAGTCTTCAAAAGCATCACAATGTAAATGTAGTAATAATCAGCCTGGATATAAAAATCTCTGCTCATACCAAGAAAAGAAGTAAGACAGAAGGAGAGAAAGGAGGTAATAGTCTGGGAAATTATACAAATTTTATAGGAAGAAGTAAACATATTTTGATGATTGATACTGACAAAGAAACAGGCTCAAACAATTTTTAGAAAATTCAACAATGTAGTTACAGAGACAAGCATACAGAAAAAACACCATTATTACATGGAATGTCAAAGAAACACAAAAGAATAAGACAAGATGGTACAAGAAAGCCCAACCATATTAGCTGAGAACCTCCTAGTTATAAAAAAAGAAAAAGAGAAGTATAAGACTTGAAAAATTGGAGAAAAAATTCAGGTTCCTGGATGGGAAAGTTTCACTTTGTACAAAGGTAAGCTCTTTCCAAATAAATCAATGAAATTACTGCAATTACAGTAAAAAAAAAAAAAAAAAACAAAAAAACTAAGGGAATTTTGGGAGGCAATCTCAACAATCTTATTTCTAAACTTTAGCTGTAAGTATAAATGAGACCAGCAAAGGCTATTTTGACAAATGACAGTAAGAAGCACACAAGAACAAGTCTCTTGGGGCACCTGGGTGGACTGGCTGGTTAAGCGTCCGACTCTTGCTTTCAGTTCAAGTCATGATTTCACAGTTTTGTGGCTGTGAGTTCAGTGTCTACGAGTGCAGAGTCTGCTTGGGATTCTCTCTCTCTGACTCTCCCCCACTCACACGGTCTCTGTCTCTCTCAAAATAAAGAAATAAACTTTAAAAAAAACCTTTAAAAATTTAAAAAGAAAAAGAATAGGTAGTCTCAAAGGCAAATTAATTGATGCAAAACGAGTTAAAATTTGATCCATAATTGCTATATAACATTAAATATATCACAAATATACACTGATATTTTAAGATACATGATGTTCTCATGACCATGGAATGATCAGTGACAACAATGGATGTATATATATATATACTAGGTATTTTCTCGTGCCACTTTCTGACATTCTCAGGTATAACTGATTATATCCCAAAAACAGATATCAAATAATAACCACTATTTTATTTGTTCAATATTTTTCTTACATACACGCCTAAAAATAATTGTTTAATTAAAATTAAAAAAACATTGTTTCATAAACAATATCTCCAGTATCAATTTTTTTTTTCAATTTTAGCAGAACATTTATTATCATTTCATGGAACACGAATTCTCTGTGGAACACAGTTTAAGAAACGCTGCTTGAAAATATAGTAAGATACTACAAATCAACAAGAGAATGATGGTTATTTCCAATAGCAAATGGTCAAAGAACACTAATAGGTAATAAAAAATTAAAACTGGCCAATAAGCAGATGGAAAATATTCAACCTTACTTCTAAACAGAGATAGACATTTAACTGAAATCTGATTTTCCACTTATTAAATGTAAAATGATTACATGTTATGTTCCCTACCAATGAAGATACTGCTCTTACATGGTTGATGAAAATATGTATCAGCACAAACTTTGAGAGTACAATTTATCGTTAAGCACTAACATTTTGCTACAAAACTCTGCACCTGGGATGTAAAGTCTTACCTAAGAATGTTTAGTTCTGTCTTATTTCTATTAAACAAAAATTAGAAAATGGGGAACTGGCTAATTAACTTATGATGTGTGCACACAACAGAACACAAGACAGCCTTTAAAACACTCTGGAAGAGGGGTGCCTGGGTGGCTCAGTTGGTTGAGTGTCCGGCTTCGGCTCAGGTCATAATCTCACAGTTCGTGAGTTCAAGCCCGCGTTGGATTCTGTGCTGACAGCTTAGAGCCTGCAGCCTGCTTCGGATTCTGTGTCTCCCTCTCTCTCTGCCCCAACCCACTCGCATTCTGTCTCTGTCTCTCTCAAAAATAAACATTAAAAAAAATTAAAAAACAAAACAAAACACTACATTAGAGGCGCACCTGGGTGGCTCAATAGGTTGGGCATCTGACTTTGGCTCAGGTCATGATCTCACGGTTCGTGGGTTCAAGCCCTGTGTTGGGCTCTTGCTGACAGCTCAGAACCTGGAGCCTGCTTCAGATTCTGTCTCCCTCTCTCTCTGCCTCTCCCCCACTCACACTCTGTTTGTGTCTCTCAAAAATAAATAAACATTAAAAAAAATAGTATGGGGGCGCCTGGGTGGCTCAGTCGGTTGGGCGACCGACTTCGGCTCAGGTCATGATCTCACACTCTGTGAGTTCGAGCCCCACATCGGGCTCTGTGCTGACAGCTCAGAGCCTGGAGCCTGTTTCAGATTCTGTGTCTCCCTCTCTCTCTGACCCTCCCCCGTTCATGCTCTATGTCTCAAAAATAAATAAACGTCAAATAAAAAAAATTTTTTTAAAAAATAGTATGGAAGAGTAACAATGTCATGAACAAAATCAAAACTACTATAATGAAAAAATAAGATTTAAAACAATATAATTCTATTTATTTTTTGAAATTTTAACAATAGCTATTTTAGGTGACTGAATAAAGTTCTTTGATCTGTGCTTATTTCTATTTTCAAATAGTATTTTTATTTTTTATTTATTTTTCAAATAGTATTTGTTAAAATGATGAATAATCATTGTTGAGATTCTGTAAAACAATTTGGCAATACGTATAAGGGCATTAAATATTTCTGTTATTTGATCTACCAGGACCCAGCCTAAAATAAATATGAAACACAGACAAATGTTTGCAAGCCATGTTACTTAAAATATTATTTACAATAGTGAAAACCTGGAGACAATGCCAATGTTCAACACTATGAGTTGATTTTTTTTTTAATTTAACACTATGAGTTGATTAAATAAATCCTGGTACTGTCCTCTCATAAAATATTAGGCAGTTGTTAAGACACGTGGTCAAGGGGCGCCTTGGGTGGCGCAGTCGGTTAAGCGTCCGACTTCAGCCAGGTCACGATCTCGCGGTCCATGAGTTCGAGCCCCGCGTCAGGCTCTGGGCTGATGGCTCAGAGCCTGGAGCCTGTTTCCGATTCTGTGTCTCCCTCTCTCTCTGCCCCTCCCCCGTTCATGCTCTGTCTCTCTCTGTCCCAAAAATAAAATAAAGGTTAAAAAAAAAAAAAAAAAAAAGACACGTGGTCAAATAATTTTTAACAACAGTGGAGAAATACTTAGGATACAATGTTAAGAGATAGAAGCTGGTATTGAATTTATGTAATCCATTCTGTAAATATAGATCCTATAAGTAAAATAAAGAAATGCACTGAAAAATACTGAGAGAGAATGCACTAAAATTTAATAGGATTCTACCTCAGTGATCTTACATTTTCTTCACTCTACTTCCCTGAAGTGACCCAAACTTTTAGCAAGGAGCATAGATGAGAATGATACGGCTGAAACAGGTGAAAAGGTGGTTCTGAAGATTGTGCTGCATCAAGATTATGTGTGATGAGTGGGAAAAAGAAGACAAAATGAGAGGTACCTTCCGTGTTATGGACTGAATGCTTGCCAAGTCCTGACCCCCAGCATGGCTGTATTTGGAGATGGGGACTCTCTGGAAGGACTTAAGGTTAAATGAGGTCACACAGGTGGGGGCTCTTAGGATAGGATTAGTGTCCTTACAAGAAAACACTGCAGAAATCTCATTCTCTCCCTCTCCCCGAGCGCATGCTGAGGAAATGACACGACAAGAACACAGCCAAGAAAAGGTTTCACCAGAAACTGAATCTTGATCTTGGACTTGGAGTTTCCAGAACTGTGAGAAATAAATGTCTGCTGTTGAAGCAGACTCCTACACTAGGTCAAAAAAGAAATCAGTCTTTTTAAAGTGGAAGGAAATGCTCCAAAGAGTATTGGAGTATTGGTGCTGGAATACCTCCCTCTCCAGTTTCTAAACACAACAGGAAGAGAGCAGGTTATCTGGTGATGAATTGGGGGTCACTGGAACAAGTCTGAATGCTTCTGGAGAAGCACAAACTCAATGTAGGCCACCACGGTGTGGCTGCCCTTGTGCTGAACTATTGCCTTCAGGGCTGGTGCCTGATTTTTAAAGGTCATAGGCCCAGAAACACATTCAGAAGAGATTAACTAGATCTGTGAAGGCTCTTCCAGAAACACTGTCTAGGCTGGAGAGGGAACAGTGCCCTCAAGTAATAACACCTAACACCTTTGCTGTTCCCTTCTACCTCTCAGATTTGCATAGCAACTCTCTTAAAATAACAGATAGGCATTTTAGTGATTATATATCAGACCTCAATTTTCTTTCTTTTTCTTTCTTTTCTTTCTTTCTTTTTCTTTCTTTTCTTTCTTTCTTTCTTTCTTTCTTTCTTTCTTTCTTTCTTTCTTTCTTTTCTTTTCTTTTCTTTTCTTTTCTTTCAGAGAGAGAGTGAGCGTGTGTGAGAGCAGGGGAAAGGGGCAGAGGAAGAGAGGGAGAGAATCTCAAGTGGGCTCCGTGCTCAGCACGGAGTCCAACACCGGGCTCGATCCCAACCTGAGTTAAAACCAAGAGTTGGATGCTCGACCAACTGAGCCACCCAGGCTCCCTTAGACTTCAATTTTCTTTATCCTGCCCCATTCTAAAGAAAGAAAAGATGGCTTCATTTTCCATTTTTGTAAAAGGAGCTAGTAAAGGAGCAATGGTGTCACACATAATCTTATTATCAGGTAGGACACAAAAGTCATAGCGGATGTAAAGACCCCAGTGAGCAAGCAAGAGGGAGTGTCAGGAAAGATGGCAGATGTTTGCCCACTGGAGACTGGGCTGCACACCAGGTTATCAACATTAATGTGCTCTTCCTAAAAATCTCAAGACTTTTTCATTAAGTGGGTAAAATTCAAATAACGTAATCTCTGCTTTTGCAAATTAGCCACAAACCATCTAGTTTCTTACCAATTACTTGATATTTTTATCTACCTCTAAATGTTACTGACCTAAAAAAAAAAAATCTGATCAAAGGCTGTAGAAATTCTAACCCCTGCGGCAATTATTAAATTGGTCCACTCTGTGTCCTATGCTGACAAATTGTTATACTCTAGAGCCTGACGACCTACAAGTGTCTCAATTAGACGCATGGATGTAGCAGCAATGTTTTAAAGTTGTCTACACTTGACTTCATTCCTTTAAAACAATAACCAACCTGCCCAGCCCCTTAAAATCTTCTCAAACCTAATAAATAGAAATGTCTTTCCTTTTACACTCTAGAGCAGATGTGAGGACGACCATACCTCCTGGGTAGTCAACATTAAATGAAGATAAGCACTTTTGCGGAATAAATCTCTTTCCTGTAACCAGCTTCTCACATCAGGCTTCTCCTTATGCTGTGAAGATCCTTGCATTGACATAGAACCTTTTTATCTATTCTACGCCTTCCTCCATGTCTGCCCTAATGGGCCCTGGTGGTCTAGAACCGTATCAAGTGAATCAATAAGGGCTTGATACTGTGTGCCAAACTCTTCCAAAGAGTAGCAGTTAAGACCTCTGACATCTCTTAGGCCATGAAATTGGCCGCTTGAGGGAACAATGGAAATATAAGTTATGGCAAAGTAATTTGGTATTTAGCAAAGTTTATTCCTGTCTTGAGAAGTTACCTGATTGGTATGTCTAGATGTCATGTTTCACACAAGACTGTGAATCTCCCAACATTAAAGACAACTTATGCATTCCTGCTGTCCACACTACAGTGCCAAGCACTGTAAACTGTTAGGTTGAAATTAATTTTCTATCTGGATTAGTAGCAAATACAATGTTGCTATTTTTGTCCAGTGAATTCAGTGAACAAACAGAGGGAACTGAGTGTTTTGGGACCATGCCGATTCCTTTCCTGTTTTCCTACTGTGTGTTCTTTATTAGAACAATGTGCTTGTGTGTGTGTGTGTGCACGTGTGTGTGCGCGCGCACGCGCGCATGCATGACAGGCAAGGTAAACTCTCTCTCAGCCTAAATGACAACAGAAGCAGTCTGACATCTAGCTTTCCTGACAGCTTGTATCTGAAACAGTCAGCTGCAAATTGCTTCAATAACCATTTAAGAGAGGTCATTTTTCTTGAACAAAAGTTAAACCATTTGCCTAAGTATTTATGGAGTTCCTTCCCGGTGCATAGTGAGACCTGGTTCCCCACAGGTGAAACAGTTGTTAGTGCTTCTAACAGCTTCCATCCCACCCAACAGGCTCTACAACAAGCCCTCAGCACCCATCTTTGGAAACATATGAATCTGAATCTCTCCAGAGGGGAGATGAACTGCTCTTACGTCTCTTGGGCTGGTTCTGAGTGTCTCTTGATGCCTTTCCACCCACCTCCTTTAGACCCATACTTTGTTTGCACTATGTGTTTGGTACATGAATGACACCTACATTTGGACATTGTCTCTCAGAAGTACGCTTCTCACCCACTACCAGCTCATGGTCTCAGAACCCTTGACCAAATCAGAGCCCCAACCTTTTTTTTTTTTAATTTTTTAATGTTTATTTATTTTTGAGAGACAGAGACAGAGACAGAGACAGACAGAGCGTGAGTGGGGGAGGGGAAGAGAAAGAGGGACACACAGGTTTCGAAGCAGGCTCCAGGCTCTGAGCTGTCAGCACAGAGCCCGACGTGGGGCTCGAACTCATGAACTGTGAGATCATGACCTGAACCAAAGTTGGACACTTAACTGACTGAGCCACCCAAGCACCCCGGAGCCCCAACCTTCTGACATGCTCCGTGGGCAAGGTCAGACACCTGGAATGCATTTTAGACTTGACTGTGTCACAAATAAAGATGGGCTTCCTATAGCAGTGAAACCTAATTATGCAATTGAAAGATGTTATAAATCTTTTTGTTTTTGTTTTTATTCTTCCAGGCTTTTAAGGGAATTGTAGAAAACAGTACCCATGAGGACCTGGTCTACAAGCAAAAAAAGAGAGAGAAAGAGAGAGAAAGAGAGAGAGAGAGAGAGAGAGAGAGAGAGAGAGAGAGAGAGAAGTGAACGTTTTGTTCTTTATTTGCCCTGTTCGACCAGTTATCCCTTCAGTGAGGTCTTCCAATTACAGCCTGGACAGAAAAAGCCACCTGAAAGAAAGTAGAAACAAAGCTATTTCTTTAGTATTTCTGGCGGTTAAGAACACCAAGGCTTGACTCTCAAGCTGGAGTGTCCTGAGCGTTTGTAAGCACATCCTCCACCCGGTTTTAGAGGTTCTTAGAGGGTTATTCTTTCTCTCCTGCTACTTCCCTTTGCCTCGCCTGTTGCAGAAGCTTAATGAAAAGGCCCACATGGCTCCTATCTGGAAAGTATATGATAAATCACTGCAGACACGATTTCTAATGAATATGTTTTTGGGTGGCTTAAAGGAAAACGTTGTGTGAAAAACACTCAGAACATTACTTGGCACATAATAAGTATTCAATAAGTGCTATTTGTTTATTTATTTGTTTGTATATGTCCCTACCATGGTTCCGGAGAGGATTTAAGGCAGTGTCTGAAAATAATCCCAAAGACTCTATGATATAATCTACGATTCTGGACTCCAGAGTAAAAACATGGACGACATTCTCCCTACGTTTTTCCCACATCTTACCATTCAGCCTGACCAGGTTCTGCTCGTATGTCTTGCAAGACATCTTCTATTTAAATTAATACATGTATCTCTAAAAGTCTGGCCCTCAGAGGGGCGCCTGGGTGGTTCAGTTGGTTGAGCATCCCACTCTTTGGGCTCAGGTCATGACCCAAGGGAATGAGCCCCACATCAGCCTCTTCACTGAGTATGGAGACTGCTTAATGTTTTCTCTCTCTCTCTCTCTCTCTCTCTCTCTGTGCCCCTCTTCCCTGCTTGTGCTCACTCTAAAAAATAAAAAATATATATAAAAAAAGTAAAAGGCTGGCCTCAGAGAAGCAGTCTGCATATTGCACAACCTCTCCATTGACTATGCCACCATCCTTGGGGTTATGGCCCTTAGAGATAAGTACCACCCTCTGTGGTGTAGGCAGAATCGATACAAGTTGGAAGACCGTCAAAAGGATACCTGTGTTCAATCAGACAGCATGTGCCTTGACAGAATATACATATTGAGACAACGCAGGCAATTTGACAGAGCATCTACTCCATTTACGTTCAGCATTATCAGTGAAATATAAGGATTTAGTGTTACTGTGTCATCTGTAGGTTTCATGCTTGTGGTGATGTCTCCGGTCCTTTGTAGTCTTTGCAATATTCCACTTGCAGAGTCCCCCTTAGGATCTCTTGCAGGGCTGATTTAGGGGTCATGACCTCCTTCAGTTTTTGTTGGTCTGGGGAAACTTTTCTCTCTCCTTCTGTCCTGAATGACAGCCTCGCCGGATAAAGGATTCTTGGCTGCCTATTTTTCCTATTCAGCACATTGAAGATTTCCTGCCACTCCCTTCTGGCCTGCCAGGTTTCAGTGGACAGGTCTGCTATTACCTTTATGCGTCTGCCTTTTTAGGTTAAGTCCTGTTTGTATCTAGCTCCTTTCAGAATTCTCTCTTTATCTTTGTATTTCAGGCAGATTGACAGAGAACCCGATCAGAAGTAGGAAGCAGATCATCCGTGCATGTGAGCCAGGGAACTGCAGAGCGGTAACTGTGATGGAAAGCTACCTAGTGCCTCGTGAGGAGATGCCAATGACAAGCTTTTTTTTTGTTAATGATAAAACACCATGTACTTATCAGAATAGATTCCTGAAGTATATTGAGTGGAAAATGAAATACCTCCTCCATCCCCTCACCTCTCTCCCTCTCCTAGCTCATTTCTTCTCTCCAGAGGGCACCTGTTAACAGTTGGAGATGTGTCCATTCTGATCATTTTCTATCCATTTAAAACCACGGAATACACACCAACTGTTTAAAAACACGTAAATAGGATCATATTATATGAGTATACATTTCTACCACTTGCTTTTTTCACTTAGAAATATGTCATGGGAGTTGGGGGGGGGTGCCCGGGTGGCTCAGTTAAACATCCGGTTCTTGATTTCAACCCAGGTCATGATCTCACGGTGTGAGTTTGAGCCCTGCATTGGGCTCTGTGCTGAAAGCTCAGAACCTGGAGCCTGCTTTGGATTCTTTGTCTCCCATTCTCTCTGCCCTTCCCCCACTCACACTCTGTCTGTCTCTTTCTCTCCCGCAAAAATAAATAAACATTACAAGCATACATCATGAAAATCTTTCCTTGACATTATGGTTTAATCTACTTGTTAAAAAAGAGATGTATTCGAAGTATAACTAAACCGTCATTTATTTAACCATTTTCCTACCTATAAATGATTAGGTTGTTTCCAATATCTTGCTATGCAAAAAATGCTATAGTAAACAGCCCTGAATCCATATCACTGTGCACAGGTGTCTACGGAATGACTTGGTCAAAGGGGATAGTAATACTTTACAGGTGCTAGCAAACTTACTTCTGTTATATACTCTGACAAGTTGTATATGAGATTACTTGTTTCTCCAAATCCTTATCAAGAGAAAATGTGATTTGATCCTTAAACGTTTTGTCATTCTTGGAAGCAAAGAAAGCCGACTTTGGATTGTTCAACTGCCCCCTTTCGGTCCCATATTCTTACACATTTACCTGACCAGAGCATGCTTCCTAGAAGTAACACCATGGTAAGAACAGGTCCAGTGGTGGTGCTCCCAGATTTTTTTCTCCAGGAAAATCCGGAAGCCAGTGGGGTGGCGGCCAGGAGACTGCTCTGGAGCTGTGCTTGCCTCAGAGGCCACTTTTTCTTGATATTGTATGTTATATGACTTGGCTTTTGAGACACCGATGAAGATTATGGAATGGCTGAAATTTCTCCCCGTTCCTTCCACCCTCCCAGCTGAGGCAGACGTGGAAGTGTTGGGAAGGAGCCTGCCACCACCCAGTCCGTCTGAAACAGACAAATTCTTGGTGGTGAAAAGAATGTTATATTCACATTCACTTCCACTTATACCACAGCAATTTGCATTTCTGGGGCAAAAAAAAAAAAAAATTAAGATGGACATAAAATGCCCGAGCAGTCTGGTTTTTATTTGACTTCCTCGCCTGGCCACCTGGAAGTGGCTAATGCTAGAATACTTTCATATCAATGAACTTAGCTTCTTTGGGAAATAATTTTGCATTTATAGAAAAAAAAAACCCCGTAGAATATGTTATCCCAGTATAGGCTGGTGAATGTTACAGTTCCTAAAAGGGGCTTTGGAGTTTGATGTGGCATGAACTATATTTAGTTCTGAGCAGAGATAACCACTGGGGTGGCCTACTTCACTATCAGTTTGAGAAATGGCTACTGTACCACATGATTTGGGGAGAATCAGAAAGAGGGCAGCTGGGGTTTTCCTTACTGTGAAATCAAAACACCTCCCAAGTACTTCTTCTTTTAATCCTGAACACAAACTTCCTTCTAATTACACTACCGACCATAGCTGAACAGTGTGAGATCCACTGTGAAATGAATATTACTAATGTAAAAAAAAACCCCAGCATATCCATCTTTTAAAAATTTAGTATCTTAATGTGATCCATGACTTAGTCACCTTTTGTACTGCTTTCTGTTTGATTATAATTTTATCTATTAATCATGTTAATCCAATAGACTCTGCCTTAATCAAATGTGAGTCAATTACCCAGTTCCTCAAATTATATTTTTTAATGAAAGACATTTTTTAAAATTGAATGCCAATTAGGGCCAAGCCAAACTTGTTCATAAAGTTTGGGTTATCGCAGAACAGTATGAACCCTTGATGATACCTGTAATTCCAGTTCCTTCTGATGAGGGCGTGCTGTGTGCTTTTAGACACAGCCATTAACCTCTCTGTAATTCCCGGTTTTCCACCTGTGAAATGAGGATAATGATACTTCTGGCTTGGGAAATGATTTTATGACTCTTAGCTGAAAAATGCAGCTAGAATACCAATTTTTTTTTTAAAAAGCCTTATGTAATTTTGCTCTTAATTTCTTACCATAATTGTTTTTGTTTTTCCTTAGCACCAAACGGCTTTTTGACATCATTAGAGAACTATATACATAACTCCGCCGAGAGGGAAGTCAGACTGGGAAGGGTCTCTGTAGAGCAGATTCTTTACCACGAATGACTACAGATAGAGTGACAAGGATACTCTCCCCACGGGGCCCCCAGAACTCTGCTGGGAAAGGTTGAAATGCTGCTTCCTAGGTCAGCAGACGAGAGCCCCAGGCTTCATCAAGGAGCATGTTACAGACCCAGAAATGGGGAGTGGGGGGGCAAGAGTGCAGAGAGGACTAGCTCACGGTTTAAGGGGCTCCATGGTTGGGTTTCTGGGGTCCTTGTGCTCCAATGATAGTCCAGAATGTGAGTCCAGAGTTATTATGAATTTTCAGTGTGATTCTAAATGGAGTCTACAAACCACTGCTTAAGGATTGAACTGACTATGAGGTCAGAGGCTCAAACCTTGGGCTGGGACAGATCCGGGGCTCATCTCCACCATTTAATGGGAGAGGAAAGAGATCTCATCAGCAGACAAGTGTTTCTGCTTCTGGTCTGCAAAGCTAGCTGCCATTACACTGTCTGAAATTAGGGATCTGGACTTGTCAGGAAGAGGGCTCTTTCATAGCTGTTGAAGTTTAGGGAGGTAATGATAGTGATTTCATTCCCTTTCTTTTCAGCTCCAAGTACCCTCCTCCTCTGGTATTTTGCTCTGTTGTTTAGTTGAAATCACGTTAGTGTATTACAGGCTGATCCAGCTGAGTGCATTCTGCAGAGAAACAACAAGGAGCCTGGTGGTGGTAAAAAGCTCTCCTAATGGCAGGTGGCAGCAAGGCGCATTAGTGCTTCTTGACGGACAGCGAGGAACCACTGCCCGTTTCTACGTTCTGTGCCACCATGGTTCCAAGGAAAATCACTTGTATTAATTAACACCAACGAGGGGCTACCTGGGCAGAGAGCTTCTGGTCCATAAAGAGGCCTGGGCAGCTGGCTGGGTAAACTGAGATGTTCCCATCCTTCTGCTAATACACTTTTGAAGCCGTTCCACTTGAATTGAAGCCCCACATTCCCAAGGTACTCAAGGCCACTTGGAGATAACATTCTGCAGGAGCAGCTATTTCTGAATTGAAATGCTACTGATTGTGAGCAAAACTTCCCATTTGTATATAGTCAGAATGAAAGTCTTTTGCACTCCAGCCCTGTGATTATTTGAAAATCTCTTTTTGTGCCTCCATCAGGCTCTGGTATTGATGGCTGCCACGGGGACGCAGTGTTACTCACTGCCAGCAGGCAGCATGAAACTCAATCGTGGGCAAACATCTAGTGTTCTGGAATGTTCTAGTAACCTTGCTGTTGACTCTGAATGCCTGGATTCTGGGTCCTGACTCTCCTCCCACTCTAGCCCCAGCAAAGGGGCCAGAGAACATCTTGTGAGGAAAAAAGAAAGGCCCTACTATGCTTGAGTTAGATAAATAAAACGTTCTCTTCCAAAATTTACAATTCTCTTAGATGTTTAGCAGTGGAATTATTAGGTCAAATAAAGTGAATACTTTGAGGCTTTTGAGAGCCAAATTGGTTCCAAGGTATTGTGTTCATTACAGTTTAATTCTAGCTATATTTTCTCCTTTGAGAATTGTCTTTGAGGTATTTTGCCCATTTACCATATCAGTTTTCATTTTTCTCTCGTCGATTTGTGTGAACTCTGTTCAAACTAAAGATGCCAGCTCTCTGTAATATTTGCTGTAATTATTGTCCTAAGGCTACTGGGAATTTTCTTCACATACAGAAAATTTTGCTTTTATCAAATAAAACCCATCCATGGAGCCCCTTTCTTTTCTGACTTCTTGGCAATGGTATTTCAATAAATATTTATTAAGAGTGTATAGTGTGCCAGGCATCGTGTGTGCCCTGGCCTCCAAGAACTTGCAATCATTATAGGAGGATATGATGGCATAGAAAATCTCACCATATTGGACTGGGGAGACTTCCATTCTGGAATGATGGCCAGCTTGGCACTCAAAGGAAACCTTTGGCTACTGAACAGTACAGGGGTTCTAGAATTATATCCTAGAAAGGACGCACTCTTGGACATATTGCTAGTTTTACAAGAGGTACAGGAAGACTCTAAAGATCCCTCCTTTTCAAATAGAAAAAGGGTAGGATAGGGCCAAAGTGGCTAGCAACAAGAAGGAGGATGGTTACCTGACCACAACTGTGTTGTAGATGGTTAGGCAGCCTTGGGCCAGCCAGGATGGGAAAGCCGACCTGGCACTACCCTGAGAGCTGGGCAAGAGAGGACCTCCTGTGGGCCCATGTGTTAGAGAAGGTTCTCACATCATAAAACACACACACCAAGTGCCGACACAGCATCATCATACGCTACACAACCACTCTCATGACTGACTCCATTAAGGCTCCAGACTTGTTCAGGATAGCATCTAAACAAAGGGTGATAAAGTCTAACTGTGGTGAGGTTTGGGTTGTTGGAGATGGATACTGCTTTAGAAGGCAGGGAGGATTCGAGGGGACAGAAGACTTTAGGTAAAAGAAAAAGTAAGTTAATCTGCTTGTTAAATCCTTTCCTTTTGAGTGAGTGCAAAAGGTCCTCACACAATAAATATTGCTCCATAGTCTCAAGTGTCCATTTTTTGTCTTTGTGTCCAGTGTGTGGTTGTAGAGGGACTCACAAATTAACACAGTATTTGCAACAGCTGCGCATGACGGTACAGAAAAATTTCCAGTATTAAACAAGTCGTATTACTCTTTCATTCACAGATTTAGAGGCTTAATACAGCACATGCAATGTGTGATACCCACTGATTCGTTATATTAAAAACTAGAGAGACATCAAGGACTAGGTTTCAAATGATCTTACACACATGTATAACAATAACTAAAAATTCTAAAATTTACACTATAAAGTTTCAGTTTCCTGAAATATTTCTGAATTGTATATTTTGGTGGGCAAATATTTACATATATACTTGAGTGCAACTGCAACCGATTTATTTACTTATTTATTAAAGTTTTAAAATTTATTTTGAGGGACAGAGAGAGCAGGGGAGGGGCAGAGAAAAAGAGAATCCCAACATGGGGCTCCATCTCACCAACCCCGAGATCAAGGGTCAGATGCTCAACCGACTGAGGCACCCAGGAACCCTTACTTTTAAATTTTTTAGATCATTAATGTTGGTGGAAAACAAATTATGTAAGTGTCTTGATTATAATATAATAAGTGATTTTTCTGAAAGACAAATTTCAAATGATTTCACTCATGTGGAATTTAAAAAACAAAGCAAATGAGCAATGGGGAAAAACAGACAGGGATAGAGAGAGACAAACCAAGAAACAGACTCTTAACCATACAGAATAACCTGATGGTTATCAGAACGGAGGTAGGTAGGGGGATGGGTGAAATAGGTGATGGAGATTAAGGAGAACACCTGTGATGAGCTCTGGGTGATTTATGGAAGTGCTGAGTCACTATACTGTGCACCAGAAACTACTACTGCACTGCAGGCTACTTAACTGGAATTTAAATAAAAACTTAAAAAAATAAACTGATCAAGGAATTTAAAAGAATAAGTAACTTGGGGCACCTGGGTGGTGCAGTCGGTTAAGCGTCCGAGTTCAGCCAGGTCACCATCTCGCGGTCCGGGAGTTCGAGCCCCGTGTCGGGCTCTGGGCTGACCGCTCAGAGCCTGGAGCCCGTTTCCGATTCTGTGTCTCCCTCTCTCTCTGCCCCTCCCCCGTTCATGCTCTGTCTCTCTCTGTCCCAAAAATAAATAAATGTTAAAAAAAAAAAAAGAATAAGTGACTTTTCGGAAATGAAGGCAAAAAAGTAAATCTAATCAAATAAGTATATAATCAGTTATGAATTATGGTGGTTTTTATTTCATTCCTCAGTCAACATTCACTACCTTATCAAATGAACACCTGGAGAGATGCAATGATAGTTAACTTCAGGGGCGCCTGGGGGGCTCAGTGGACTGGGTGTCTGACTCTGGATTTCAGCTCAGGTCATGACCTCACAGTCATGAGATCAACCCCAGGCTCCGTGCTGGTCATGGAGCCTGCTTGGGATTCTCTCTCTCCCTTTCCTTCTTTCCCTCCCCCACTTGCATGCGCTCTCTCACCCTCTTTCTCTCTCAAAATAAACATTTAAAAAATAATTACCTTCAGTTGTTATTACAATTTTGCCAACTTTAAGTGACATAAAAACCGTAATTTTACACAAAATCTTCTACTTTGTTGGGTGGATGTCTTTTTCAAAGTCGGGGGATATAACATGTTTTATGCATAGTGTGTAGACTTGATTTACAGCTTTTACGCATTTAGATATGGAAAGATAGACATCCCAGTTTTACCCTTTCCCAAGCCGCCAAACATGTCAGGGGAAGACTTGCCTACATTTTCAAGGGGTCTGAAGTGGTCAGGTTGGTGGCTTTTAAAAAAAGTGTCTATTACAGGCACTGTGAAAATTATACATGTCAAAACTTTCACTAGGATACAGTGAAAGAGGTATTTTATACCTTTAAGTGGCTGTGGTGGAAAAGAATTTAACAAATGATGTCTAATTAAAAAGGTTTAAAAGGTAGAACAGAATAAACCAAAATATGTAAAGAGAAGGACACAGCAAAGGTCAAAGCAGTAACCAATGAGAAAACCAAACGATAGCATAAAAGAACCAAAAGTTGCTCTCTTAAAAAACAAATCAAAGACATTTTCGGCAACACTGATCAAGAAAAGAAAATAGAAATAATCACTTCATGGAAGACAAGGGAAAGATAACAATATATACAGGTGAAATTTTAAATATAATTAAGGAATATTACAAATAATTTTATGCCAGTTGAATTAAACAACTAGACGTAATGGACAAACTCCCAGAAAAATACAACTTAGAAAAACTGATTCAGGAAGAATAGCTTCAATTGTCCCTTAATAATAAAAGAAATGAAAACAATCATTAAAAATCTTCCCATAAAGAAAACACTAGTTGAGTTCTAATAGACCAAACCAATATTCAACCAACTGTTCTAGAAATACAGAAAGAGGAAATACTTCCCAACATAAGACTTATTTTTCTGACAAGAATAGAGAAACTGCTCTTTCTTTTTTCATGTTTATTTATTTTTGAGAAACAGAGAAGAGAGAGAGCCAGAGCGCGAGCAGGGAAGGGGTAGAAAGAGAGGGAAACACAGAGTCCAAAGCAGGCTCCAGGCTTCACGCTGTCAGCACAGAGCCCAATGAGGGGCTCGAACTTACAAACCAAGAGATCATGACCCAAGCCAAAGGTGGGTGCTTAACCAATTGAGCCACCCAAAGCTTATATATCTTTGTACCAAAACCAGACAAGGAGAGACTGAGAATGGAAGATTATAGGATTTTTATGGAATTTCAGGTACAGACATATTCGTTTTCTTCAAGAGATTTGATATATAAAATTTCTTTAAATGTTTATTCATTTTTGAGAGAAGGAGAGAGACAGAGTGCAAGCGGGGGTGGGGCAGAGAGAGAGAGAGACTGAATCCGAAGCAGGCTCCAGGCTCTGAGCTGTCACCACAGAGCCCTATGCGGGGCTCCAACCCGCAAACTGTGAAATCATGACCTGAGCCGAAGTTGGACACTTAACTGACTGATCCACCCAGGCGCCCCTCATATAGAAATATCTTTACAACTGTTTAATTAAAAATTTTTCACTTGAATTCATCTAGAATTTACTTAAATATGTGACATGAGCTGAACACACACATATATACACCTATTTCCCAAAGTGTAGTTCTCTCACTAGATAAATAATCTTTTCAGAAAAAGTGAGACTTTATTACCAGGAATTTTTATTAGTAGGCATTTTAACACATGCTGACTCAGTTACTTGGGGTTTATTCCTGGTAAACCCTGATAAAAACAGATTTTGATGCTGACACACACACACACACACACACACACACACACACACACACACACAGTAAGAGAGACCCAGGCAATCATTCAATTTAAGTTAAATTTAGTTTTAAAATTAACCCACTTTATTTGAAGAGCTTGTGTCAATAACTTAGTATCCACCTATCTTTTTAATTACCACAGTGACAGTTTAATTACCATGGACAATTAAAACAGTTAGTATTATTTTGAGTTTTTTATGTTATAGTAGATTATTTCACATTAAAAGTTAAATACCTGTCAGTTTTCATTTCCTGTTAATAAATTCCCACATTCATCAACCTCAAATATCATAACATTTCCTAACACACACACACACACACACACACACACACACACACACACTCAGAGGGAGAGAGGGAGGGAGGGAATGGGAGAGGGAAAAGAGAGGGAGGGAGCCCAAGCCGACTGTTTCAGGCCTTTGCAGGAAAATTATTCAGGCAGCTGGTATCTTGTTGGCTTGGGGTTCTGATTGATGACAGACAACATAATAAATAATCTATTTACTAACTCCTAACAACTAAATAATGCCCTTATTTTTCACCGTAACTGAATTGCCAATATGGTATTGACAAAGTGTCACAGGGCTGGGGTTAAACTGACCTCATGTCACCATTTTTCTTTCTACAGCATCAGTGAAGACCCCAGAAAAGACCCTTATTACTCTGATTAATGGAAGGCACTAAAGGTTACCAGTGAACTTGGTTGTATTTATTTATTTACACTTAATTCACTGGTAAGGGGTGGATGGATGGGAATCCAGCGGGTAATGGAAAACACAGTAATTTTTTTCTGCTCTCCCACACTGTCTGCAAAAAATGACTGCTTTGCATATTGCAAGGTGCTTACTGGTGCAGGGAGCTTCTGATCTCCATTCCACATGGCAAGGGTACAGTGTGTGTGGCACGGAAATGGAATCTTCCCAGGGCTGAGCACAGAGTCTCGCTCCATAAATATTTGTCAATTTGGCTTGGCGACCACAGACCCTACAGAGTAGGTGGTGGCAGAGAGTAACTTTCTATGACTTTGAAGAAAGCAACCACTTAGAATCTCTGATGGTGCCTTCCAAATACAATTGTTCAACACCAGTTTAAAGTTTATTTATTTATTTTGAGAGAGACAGAGACACCACGAGTGAGGGAGGGGCAGAGAGAGAGAATCCCAAGCAGGCTCCACACTGTCAGTGCAGAGCCCGATGCCAGCCTCAAACCCCACTGAACTGCGAGATCATGACCTGAGCTGAAACCAAGAGGCAGAAGCTTAACCAACTGAGTCACCCAGGCACCCCACTCATTACCAGTTTTGGTTTTTTTTTTAATTCCTTCGTCTCTGAATATGCAGCATCATGGTGATCTGCTAACCTTCACCTCCCCTACAACTCCTTCAGTTCAGGTCCTGGGTGGGAGACACCTCTGAAGTCATCTCCCCGTCTCTAATGTAATCCTTCCTTGGCTTCCACAAGACACCAAAAGCCACTGCAAGTCTCAGCACACCACAGGGCCACCACTCACGCATCTACTTCCTCTAACCCCACAGACCCATTTCCTCCTTGGACTGTAAGAACTCAGATGCTCTGCCCCAAAGCCCTAGTATTTTAGTTCCTGATTCAGTTCTTACTTCGCTGATTAGTTTGTATCTTCAAAGTGTTGTCTCCCAATTAGGCTGTAAATTCTTTTGGTATGAGTTTCGATCAGACTTTTAATGTAGCAAGTTCTTGGGCTCAGAGTAGTTGTTTATTAAGCGTCTGCAATGGAGTAACATTTGCAAGAGAGTACAAATTTAACTTCAAATCGTGTATGTGTGTGTGTACAAAAAAGGGAGAGATCTTATTCATTCACCAATGTGTACTCCTTAGAAATATACATCCTTTTGCAGATTGCACTGCAGCAGAAAAACAATTCATAAAAGTGACAAGCTCTTTGAAGCACTATGGAAATAATTACTTATCAAACTAGCTCAATTACATTTCTTACTACTGATTAAGATTAATCTGGACCTTTGTATGAACAAAAATTTGGTTGCTGGGGTGGGATTTTATAGCTGTATCACTATAAATTTATATCCACCATATAAAAATTGTCAATGTATATAATTAACTGTCAAAATATTCCCTAGGGTTAACTGTCAACTGAATTAACTACAAAATACAGTTAGGTTTTAATTAGGCATTTTTAAGGCCTGTAGAATTAGGTGCAGAAAGCAGTATGATGATTTCATATAAAAAAGCGCCTCTTCTCAACTTACAGATTCACATGAAATTCTAAATACATAAATATATACTTTTGAGTGAAATATGATTCCTTTCCTCCGTTCTTCCCTACCTTCCTTCCTTTATTCCTTCCTTTCTTTTTGTAGCTTTGCAACTCATGTTTTAACAGTAAAATGTGAACACTTCTAGACAAGAATATTTGTCAAGGAGGAACTGCCAGTTCTTTCAAAGACTAAATTTTACCATTCCCCAACTTTCAGTATTATTTTTTAAATGTCTATGGGAAAAATCTCTCAGCTATCTGTGACATGAGTTTTTTTCATTATGTTAAAAACAATCTTATCAAATAGTTATGAGCTCATAAATCTGTGAAAAAAATTGGTTGTGGTTGGCAGATGATGACAAACTCAAAATATTGTTTATACATCTTTTGAGATCTTTGAGCATTGCTAATCTACACACACACACACACTGACTACACTAATAAATCAATAAAATACCATACACTTGGCTATGCCTAAGCTACATTTAGAAGTGATAAAAGTTTCAATTATTTGATTGCATTCATCTGGCTATAAAGCATCAGAATAAATTATGGAAGAGGCAGTTTATTTCCAAAGAATGAAGCTATTACGACATTTTAACTGATGATTATTTGATATACTCTCAAATAGTAATTGACCTGATACCAAGTCCCTGGTCATCTGAAACCTGAATAAGTTGAAAATAAAATGTGGAAGTTTACAAAGAGTATTCCACTGTTTTCCAGCTCTCGGTCTGAAATCCTTTTTGGTTTCAGTTACCTGCCTTGAATGGGTGCAATGATCCAATAAACTGAAGATTGAATATAGCTCCTCTTCTTTTTGTGTTACGGAGCCAATCTAACAGATTTTGGAATGATTCCCTCAAGCACTTGAAGAAACTGACATCTTCATCTACTTTTACCTCATTAAATAAAAAGGAATTCAGGATTAACGTATTTTGATTAGGAGAGTTTTGTGACATGGCAGCTTATTAAACAATGGGACTTGGTTTTTTTTAATGGACATTTTTATTTTTTAATGTTTATTTACTTTTGAGAGAGGGAGAGACAGAGTGCGAATGGAGGAGGGGCAGAGAGAGAAGGAGGTGCAGAATCCAAAGCAGGCTCCAGGCTCTGAGCTGTCCGCACCGAGCTTGATGGAGGGCTCGAACCCACAGACCACGGGATCATGACCTGGGATGAAGTTGGACACTTGACCTACTGAGCCACCCAGGTGCCCCCGATGGGACTTGTTTTTAACATGGGTCCATATCCTACCAAGGGGACATTATCACTCCCTAAATCTCAGGCTGTAGTTAAGTATTCCAGTGACCAGGGTTTGACATTCTGCTATGTGACCTTAAACCAGTCACTTAAACCCCATGGGCTTCAGGTTCCAAATTTATAAATAGGCAATAATAATATCACATCCAGTGTGTTATTTGGAGGATCCAATGAAACAATGTATGTGAAAATGCTTTACAAAATATTATACTATCAAACTGTACATCTATCACCAGTGTGTTACCATTATTATGTTTCTAGGAGATACTAGTCCTCAACACATACTGCCCACATAGTGTGTGATATTTATGCGGACTTACAGAAGAGGAAAATGTTACTTCTCTGGACCAACAGCTATACATATCTACCTTTATAATAGCATTTGTTACACACAGGATTTTCTTGACTTCAGTATTCTCTAAGCTTTGTTGGTCAGTTATCTCATCAGTAAAAATATGCAGGAAGCATGCAACCTAATACATTTGTATGTTATACATGTTTTAATATACTGTGGGCCTTAAAAGTTATATACAAATAAGAGTAATTCTGAAAGGATGGAAGAGACTTTGGGTGTATGTCTGTAAATTATTCAAAAGCAAGAAGGAAAATGAAGAGGAAAAAGATATACTCCATTTCTAATGAAACTAAGAAATAGCTAGAACCTCAAACTACAAAATAAGTGGAAGGGTAGTGGAGATTATTTAGGAATACATTAAGAAAGAGGATACTGCAGCACAGATCTTGGAAAAAGAAAAAGTAAACCCACACTTTTGAAAGGTGGAGGTTTACCCTGAGATGGAAAACCTATTATCTTATATGAAACAGCAAAAAGTGAGTGTATATGCTGGCAGGAGGAGCACCCTTATACTTGGTTTTATTCCAGAAGAAGAAAAAAATGAGGCTACGAGAGAAATCACAGAGACAAGTTATACTTGTAGGAAGCAGTTTATCCCTGCCAGAGGGGGAGAAAAGTAAGGTCGCTTTGGAAAAACTTCATGGGTGCTAAACCCCACTGACTCAAGAAAACGAACTTACACACAAAACTCTGCGACATAAAGAGTGTTCCAGTTGGCTTTGGCCCTTCCCCAATGTGAACTTTTACAAGTACCTACTTGAGGAAATACCCATATTGCAGAGATGAAAAGTCAAAAAGAAACAATCAGAGGATTAACGGAGGCGAGGAAAACAATGAAACAAGTCGCAGATAAGCACCAGAAGATACTGCCACAGGGTGGATGAAAAGTATGACCAAAGTTTTTGCCAAAAAATCTCAGAAGCTTGGTGAAACAACTGATTCTATGAAGGAAGAACACAAATCAGTGATGTAACAGTCAGAGAAGAGAGCAAGAGGCAAGAGAGGGGAAGGTGAAATGGGATCTGGCAGAGCTTAGGAAAAAGGTTGAAGGAAATTAGAATCAAAGGAAATTAAAACTCCACAGAAATAAAAGGGGAATTGGAAGAAGCACCAGGGAGACTGGACACTGCTAAAAACACAGTGGGATAGAAAAGGAAGGGGGAGGCACAGGAAGGAAGGAAGGAAGGAAGGAAGGAAGGAAGGAAGGAAGGAAAGAAGGAAGGAAGGAAGGAAGGAAGGAAGGAAGGAAGGAAGGAAAGAAGGAAGGAAGGAAGGAAGGAAAGAAGGAAGGAAGGAAGGAAGACAAATGAGTAAAAGTGAAGAAAGAGCTTAAGGATAAAAAGGAAGACATGGAGAAGGTAGGCAAAGGAAAGTCCACATATGTATAATTGGGGTTGCTGAAGAACAAAGCATTGTTATCAAAATACTTAACATAATTTGAGAAAATTAACCTGAAATAAAAGAAATTTGTATCCACACCAGAAAGGACACACCATATTCTGGGGAAAATGGACTCAGAACAGCCAACACTGAGACATATCCTAGTAAAGTCATTGGACTTCAAGACAACACAATAGCAACAACATTCCTTAGACAGCTGGGCAAAGAGTCATTTATTATTTTTTTAATTAAAATTTTTTTAATGTTTACTTATTCTTGAGAGATAGATACAGCACAAGCAGGAGAGGGGCAGAGCAAGAGAGGGAGACACAGAATCTGAAGAATGCTCCGGATTCTGAGCTATCACCACAGAGCCCGACATGGGGCTCAAACCCACAGACCATGAGATCATGACATGAGCCAAAGTTGGATGCCTAACTGACTGAGCCACCAAAATGCTCCAAAGAGTCGTCTCTAAAAGGAAAAAGGGTGTGCTGGCCTATGACTTCTCCATAGAAGCAGTCAATGCTAGACTGACTTCTAAGTCAGGGGAATAACACCTATGGCAGCCTCAAGAAAAGAATGTGTAACCTAAAGATGTTATCTGGGTAGAAGGACAATAGGCAAATACTTTTGAACATGCAAGAATTCAGTGACTATTGTTCCCATCAGTCCTTCTGAAGGACTAGCTTAGAGGACAAACTTCAGCCAATTGAGATAAAATAGAAAAGGGATCAACACGAGCACTGAATGTATTAGCACTAAAATAAATGTGTGGTTCCGATCACAGAGCAGAATGTAAATATTCTGAGCCCTAAAAATGCAGACACGATATAAGTAACATAAGTTGGGAGAGTAAGGGCAGAAGAAGCTGGAAAATAAAGGCTAAGCAAATTCATACACAAAAACTTGTAGTTAACAGATTTTAATATTAACAAATCAGTTAATATAGGCAAGAGTACAACTTGCCTATATTGTACAAAAAGGAAGAACACTAAGAAAGATGAAATAATTCTTAAAAGATGAGTGGTAGAAAAGAGAAATGGGAAGAAAGGAATACATGTAATTTTTTATGCTCTGAATAAGTTATAATGCCTAAAGAACTCTGAGGGCTCATTATCATATAAATGTAAAATTTAAGGGTAACCGCTTGTAAAAATATAAAACTTCCCTATTTATCATGCAAAAATAGGTAAGGAAATAAAACAGATGTCGGAAGATTTTCACAAAACTATAAAATAGAGAACACAATATAAAAAATAGGACATGAAACTTATCTGTCATACCAGTAAATATAAATGGATTCACTTCACCTAGTAAAAGAAAGTGACTTTGAGAATGGATCACAAAGCAAATCTAAACTTTGTCATACATAAGAGATGTCCCCAAAGCAAAGGGATTCAGAAAGGTTGAAAACAAAAGATGAGTAAAATATACCAGGCAAATGTACACACACACACACACACACACACACACACACACACACACACACGTTAATCATCTTAATGTTAGACAAGACTGAATACAGGACAGGGGTGCCTGGGTGGCTTGGTCAGTTAAGGGTCTGACTTGGGCTCAGGTCATGATCTCATGCTTTGTGAGTTGTAGCCCAGAGTTGGGCCCTGTGCTGACAGCTCAGACCTGGAGCCTGCTTTGGCTTCTGTGTCTCCCTCTTTCTCTGCCCCTGCCCCACTCATGCTCTGTCTCTCTCAAAGATAAATAAACATTAAAAAATAATTCTAAAAATTTTTGAATTTTGAGTACAGGACAAAGAGCATTAAATAACCCCCCAAAATGGGTTTCTTATTTTGTTAGCCTACACATTTAACCTGATCCCAGTAAATACAATAATTGAGTTTATCTTTTCTAGAAAATATATTAATTAGCAAGGTTAGCTAGGGAAAATCTAAAAAAAATAGTATAAGAAGAAGGAACTAGCCCAAAGGAATAAGAAAATCTCTCATAATATTCTAATGATTTAAATAATGTATCATATAAATAGAAATGGCACAGAATTGAAGGTCCAGAAATTGATATACATTTGGGTTTGCAGGGAGCAAAACATCATTCTTAAGAGCAATATAAAACAAAATTACATTGAAATATTTTTTTTTCCTATAATTTGGCAAAGATCAGAAAGCTCAGTAACAGACTGAGTTGACAAAGTTGAAGGGAAAGAGGCATTCTCTTACCTCCCTAGCATGCATATAATCTCTATTGTGAGACATGTGGTAAATTCCATCAAAATCCATATACCCAGCAATTCTATTTCTAATTTTTTTAAAACAGAGTTACTCATACACAGGTGAAACGACCTACGGCATTTCAATACCTTTGTATCTGCTTTGTATTAGCAAAGGACAGAAACAATCCAAAAGTCCACCAGCAGCAGACTGGTTAAGTAAGTTTCAGTACATCGAATGCATATTTTGAAATGATCTCCCAATTACATGAAGTAGAAAAGTAAGGCACAGGTTTTGTATATGTATTATGGTAGCCTTAGAACATAAGGAGGGACAAAAATACAACTATTTACTTGTATGTGCATAAAATATTTCTGAAAAGATTTTTTTTTTTTAATTTTTTTTTCAACGTTTTTTATTTATTTTTGGGACAGAGAGAGACAGAGCATGAACGGGGGAGGGGCAGAGAGAGAGGGAGACACAGAATTGGAAACAGGCTCCAGGCTCCGAGCCATCAGCCCAGAGCCTGACGCGGGGCTCGAACTCACGGACCGCGAGATCGTGACCTGGCTGAAGTCGGACGCTTAACCGACTGCGCCACCCAGGCGCCCCATGAAAAGATTTTTTTAACGATGGGATAAAAATACATACATATAGGCATTTTAAGATTTTCTTCCCAAGCCCCACTGAGCTGCTAAGGGCACTGAACTCTGGGGACTACTGCTCCAGGTCCGCCCTGTTCGATACCATAGCCACTACCCACATGCGGTTTACTGAGCATGTGAAATGTACTAATCCAAATTGAGATATGCTGAAAGTGTAAAATATACACTGGATGTTGAAGATGCAGAACAAGAAGAAAATGCAATAATATCTCAATAATTTTTATGTCAATAAAGAGTTTGGGATATATTGGTTTAAATAAAATGTATTATTAAAATTAACTTTACTTATTTATTTTGACTCTTTTAAGGTAGCTACTAGAAATTTTAAAATGGCATAGGTGGCATGCCTGGTATTTTTGTTGGACAAATGAACTTAGGGAGAAGAGAGGTCATGCTCTAAACCATACCCTGTGTCCGTTACACAACACTACAATAGAGCTCAATAAAATTCTGCTGACGCTAAATACATTTTGTTAAGAAGTAAGCTACTAATTCTTTCACATCATTAGGGACTGTGTGGGCACAGTACGTGGGTAAAGATATCGCTTAAGATATTTCTCAGAAACATCACAGAAGGAAACAGAGTGAAAATATCCACTGTGAGGTTATTTACTCCACACTCTATTCAAAGATTAGGCTGCCTCTATGCACTACAATTAAGTGTTTTCAAAATTGCCTTAAGGGTTAGCATATAGAAATTACGGAGGAATACAGGGGTGCCTGGGTGGCTCAGTCAGGTAAGCATTTGACTTCCACTCTGGTCATGATCACATGGCTCGTGAGTTTGAGCCCCACATCGGGCTCTGTGCTGACAGCTTGGAGCCTGGAGCCTGCTTCAGACTCTGTCTCCCTCTCTCTCTGCCCCTCCCCTGCTAGTGCTGTCTCTGTCTGGCTCTCAAAAATAAACAAACATTTAAAAAATTAAAAAAAAAAAAAAAGAAATCAGGGAGGAGCGTTTGGCCATTCTCAATGTGAATCATCGTTACCATATATGACTTGATGAAAGATAATCCTGACAGCTAAAAATCTAAAGTCTCATGTATATCTAAAAATATTTTCAAGAGTAAAAAGAAGAAACCTACTTAAATTTCCATATACATCTGTCTTGGGTTAGTATGAACTTGAAAGAAGATTAATGAATAAAGCAGTATTTGCAGTATTATTTGAAACAACAGATTTTTTTTCTTTTTACAGATTAAGTTCTTTAAGAGAAACAACCTACTGCTAATTTCATTTTTTATACCAATTGAAGCAAATGAGCCGCATCCAACTTGATGTCATAAATTTAGCATTTTTCCCATTTGGAAGGATACAGGCTTTATTTTTTTCATACACTCATTTATTTTATGGAAAATATAAGTGATTTCAATAAACAAAAAGTATAAATGTCAAAGAAAGAAGGAAGGAAGAAAAGACAGGAAAGAATGGAAGAAAATAAGAAATGAAGGAAGAAAGGAGGGAGGAATAGGGAGGGGAAAAGGATCAATTCTAAAGATTCATCCGTTCTCATTCCAGTCTAGAAGGGACCTAAATCATGCCATATTATAAGGTTGGCAAGACATGTAAAAGGCAACAAAACAACGTGATTTGATTGACTTCATGTCTATTATCTGCAAGTAAATGAAGCAATTACTAAATATGAACCCCCAAAATAAATGAGTAGATATTAAGCCCAGAACTTGAACTGTCTTTGAGTTCTCACTGATACCATATCTTTTGTGCATTTTAGAGTTTAAAATAAGAATTTGCACTTCAGGCTTTGAAAGTGCATGATATTGAGTGTACATAGAATGCCATGCTGCTTCATATGCTGTAGTGTGTCTTTCTTTCCTTCGCTGTCTTTAGTAATATTAGAAATCTTTTGTATCCATCTCTAACCCAGTGGTTCTCAACTGGGGGTAATTTCGTCCTCTCCTGGAGGACAGTTGACAATGTCTGGAGATGCTTTTGGTTGTCACAGATGGAGTAAGAGTGCTACCGGCATTTAGGAGGTGGAGGCTGGGCTGGGGATACTTGTAAATATCCTACAATGCACAGGACAGCCTATCCAAATGAAGAATTACCTGAATCAAAATGTCAAGAAGTTTAAGAAACTTTGTGCTAACCTGAAAGAGACGTCATTTTTGGTTCAAGTCCATTTTCCCTTTGGCAGCATCCTTTAGGAGGTAAACTGAGCCTGCAAATTTCAAAGAGCTGGCCTCAATTCTCAAAGTCTCTGTCTACATGCCTACATAGATTCATTTATCCATACATTCATTCAACATTTCCTAGCTTAAAAAATTTTTTTAATGTCTATTTATTATAAGACATTAGATAAGATAGAGTGCGACATTTTTAATGTCTATTTATTATAAGACAAAGATAAAGAGAGAGTGTAAGCACGGGAGGGGCAGTGACAGAGGGAAGCAGAATTGGAAGCAGGCTCCAGGCCTTGAGCTGTCAGCACAGAGCCTGATGCGGGACTTGAACCCACGGGCTACAAGACCATGACCTGAGCCATCGTCAGTCCCTTAACCAACTGAGCCACCCAGATGCCCCCAGCACTTCCTAGCTTAATTAGGAATAAAAGCACATCATATGTAGGGTAAAAAATATTGTCCAAACTGGGACACTATGGAGGGTTGTTTATTAATTACACTGGACAACAGGAGTAAGTCGAGAATGTTTTTGGTAAATCAGATCACGTGGTCACCTTAATCCGGTGGCAGTATGCAACGTCCAAAATGATAAATGAGCCACAGAGGAACTTCTAATGGCAGCCAGTTGGGTGAATGGTGTTTGGGCCCTGGAACTAGGCATCGAGGCAGAGGTCTAAGAACGTTCCTGGTTTGTGTGTTGATAAGACCATGACATTCAAAAAGAGCCAGTATAATACCATTCCCACTACCATAGGGTTTGGTATTAGAAAGGAAAAAATAGGCATAAAACGCAGGACATCCAAAGGATACCAAGCCTGCTAGAAGGCATTATAAAGGACACTTTTTACAAAAGCACTTACACACATTGCTCACACATAGTAGGTACTCAACAGATGTCTGCTGAAGAATAAATCTCCACAGTCTGATGTGACATGTGAAGAAACCGTCTCTATGTAAACCGTCTGTATGTGTTATTTTAACTCTTGGGATTTCCTAAACGTATGTCTAAGATGCACAAAGTAGTGCTCCTACCCCTTCTGCACCACAACCAAAACTTGCAAATTTTGGATTTGTCAAAATACAGCAAAACTGTTCAGGCAAGGTAAATAAGTCTAAGTGCCAGCACCGTCGCTTTCCTATTTTCTTTTTGATCTGTAAGGTTACTAGGGGATGAGATCATCTTTTATTTATATTGCATGTGGTAAAATTTTGACACTGGATTTTTGCACCCACCATTCTCTCCCTCCATAATTAAGCCTGTAGGGCTGGCTGGCTGATATTTTTGAAAGCAGAGCTTGTCAATTTCTGTTAACACTAATTTAGAGTTCATAGCTCCATATAAGCATGGAAATGCGAGGGCAAAACAATTTGTCTAAAAAATATTTTGAGAGGAGTTGAACAAATTGAGGATCATCTGTGCACTGACTGCCAAGCGTTTCTGTTCCGATTACGGCACCGATCTCACAGTAGTATGGGAGCTCACCTTCTGTGGCACGCACATTTGATTTTCCCAGGTCCCTTTGCTTTGCCCTCCCTTTCCTTCCATTTATGCGCTCCCGCTATAAATAAATGCCTTTTCCCTCCTCTTTGCCATGTGTTGTCTTTTTAATTATGCCCCAAACTCTAATATAGTCAGCCCAGATCTTGTTTGGCCATTAACTTGGGAAGAAAAGAGGCTGCCTCCTGCATTTCACAGGAAACATTACAAGGGCAGACCAGGGACTTTCATCTCTTCCCACCTTCAGCAGACAGAACAATAGGCGGCTATAATCTTGTGACACCCACGCCTAATTTATCCAACCAGCAGACAGGTAGCACTCTGCAATGCTGCTCCTGTCTGAATAGGTGCAGTAAATACTCAGCTTAATAGTAGCGTCTCAGGCAGGAGGGCAACATATCACAGCGTGGCATTTTTATAATCTTCCTGGCATGCCGACAGCCAGGAGCACAGGCCAGCGCGTGTTCCCCCTCGGTGGGGCTTAGGATGCACGTAACTGTTAGACGGTGACACACTGTGCCTTTAAGCAAGTTTAACTGTTTTATATCCCCTCTGATCTGCAGCTTTGTACATCTGGTAAGCTGCCTCTTCAACTTCTGTGGGCACATCTGTGGAGCAGTTACTTGAAGCTTGCTGTGCGTGGTGGGCCTGGTGCGGGGTTTCTTTGTGACTGTCTCCTGTTTATCTGTGAGGAGTTTCTCTGTGACACGGCAAGGCCACAGTTGAATACATCATCCTGGCCAAAAAGACGATAATAACCTTGTGACAGCCAGAAGGAATACACTTAGCAAAGGCCGAAGAGAAATCTTGTCTGGAGAAGCACTGATTAAAAAACATTTATTTCTCCTATGTCTGTGGGTCATTTGGGCTTTGACTGATCTAGCTCTAAGCTTGTATTAGGGTCCTCCAGAGAAAGAGAAATGACAGAAAATATGTAGATTCATGAGAGAATTATTATGGGAATTGGCTCATGAGGTTATAGGAGCTGAGAAGTCCCATAATATGTGGTCTGCGAACTGGAGAACCAGGAAAGCCAGTGGTATTATTCAGCTCAAGTCTTCAGACCTGAGAACCTGGTGCTCTGATGATTGAGGGCAGGAGAAGGTGGACATTCTGGATCAAGAAGAGAGAGTCTGAATTCGCCCTTCCTCCAATGTTTTGCTCTATTTGGGTCCTCAGAGGACTGGAGGACACCTGCCCACATTGGTGATGGTGGATATTCTTTACTCAGTTTAGTGATTCAAATGCTAATATCTTCCAGAAACATCCTCAAAGACACACCCAGAAATAATGTTATACCAGCTGTCTGAGCATCTCTTAGCCCAGTCAAGTTATATAAAATTGACAATCACGAAGTTGTAGGCTGGATCAAGTTCTGTTCCATGTGTCTCACTGTCCTTAAACAAGAGGTTACCCAAGGCACCTTCTTTCTCTGGTGCAATGCAACTTGTTTCAAGTCTTGTATCTCCAGCTCATTTCCCATTGACAAATCACATGGGTGGCCAAGCCCAAGTCAAGAGACAGGGCAGTACATCCTGCTTATGAAACCAAAACAAGTCATAGAGCCAAGCTTAGCATCAAAGAGTCAGGGTAATATATTCCTTCCAGGAAACTGAAGGTGAAGGGGGAGGTAAATATTTGCCAAACAATAATCTAATCTAAAGCCCTGTCCCTGTCTATAAAATGAACAGAGCACAGCTATTTGCTAAACAATGGAATTATCGAGTCCATCAGTGTGGGTTCCATTTGTGGAAGATGCCACAGACACTACGAAAGGATGAGTAGCCACATAATCTTGACCATGATAAAGTGGTCATCTCTATGACCTGTCACAAAGACTCACCAGACAATTTTCAGAGCTCGGTCCTGACTCTTCAAGTCTTAGTGAACTATGTCATGGTTTGAAAGCTGACCTGCAAGGTGTGTGCAGGTATTTAATATTTGTCTCTTCTTTTGATGTTGTAAATTTCATTTGCTCAACAGACCTGTGTTCTGCTCTTTCAGCACTTCTGGTGTCTAAATACTTCCAGAAAATAAATGTGTGTGAAAGCACTTGAGGGTTATATTAGGCTTGATATTCATTTGTAACACCAGGATGGCACATGGCTGGCATCCACTCTGAGCAGCTGAGCGATCATTTGGGAAGGTTGGTGCCCTTACCATACACTTAATGAAATATTTTGAATATCACCAGTGACTGGTTATATTTACAGTCTGTGATTCTGGCTCTTAGGCACATAAATTATGACTTTGGATCTGCTCATCAATTCTTCCAGAGAAACTGTCTTGCCCACGGCTTTGACAGAACATCAGCTTTCGGTTGAATTATAAAGCTCCGCGTCCCAACCACACTTTCCATCGTGGCCACAGCTAATTGGACCAGCAATGGGCACCTGACCCAAAGACAGCTAATGATTATGTTTGGGTCTATTAGGTAGTCTGTTATTAGGTCCCTCTTTGAGTGCGTTAGGCCCATTAGATTTTTCCATCACAGAATAATGAATTGGGAAATGTGGAATAAATCAGATGGCATCAGTGGCTAAAATTCATCCAGAAGTATGAGATTTTTCACTGTGTTTTAAAATCAATTTGTTGGAGTCAATCTGTCTTAGTTATCTATTGTAGCATAACAAATTACCCCCAAATTTAGTGGCTTTAAACAACAATAAACAACTTTATCTCCCAGGTCCCAGGCATGGCTTAGCTGGGGCCTAGTGTGTGGTTACAGTCAAGGTGTTGGCTGAGGCCACAGTCATCTCAAGGCTCATCTGGGGCAGGATCCACTTCTCAGCTCACTCAATGTTGGCAGGATTCATTTCACTGGCCGTTGGACTGAGGGCCTCAGTTTCTTGCTGGTTCTTGGCTGAAGACCTCTCTCTGTTTCTTGCCGTTGGCCCTTTCCATCAGAGCAAGCATGTGCGAGGGGCCGTGGACAGAATCTGAGCAAGGTGAAAGTCAGTCTTTATAAGTTAATCTCTGAAGTGGCATCTGTGTCCGTCAGGGTTCGACCAGACAAGCAGAACCAGTGGAAGATACATGTTAAGAGATTCATCATAAGCAAGTGGCTATGTGGTTGTGAGAGCTGGCTATGCAAGAGGCATAGGGCAGGACGTCAGGATGGACAGTCTGGACTCTTGGGTGTGGGCTGAGATGCAATCCACAGGCTGAATTTGTCCTTCTTCAGGGAAGTAGCAGCTCTGCTGAAGGTCTTTCAACTGACTGAATCTCATCTACCCAGATTATACTTGAAGTCAACTTCTGATGGACTTTAATCACATTTAATACTTTCACAGCAACACCTAGATTAGTATCTGATTCAATAACTGGGGACTGGAATATCAAAAAATTCCATTACAACAGCTTTTCACTTTTGCCACATTGTATTCATTAGAAGCAAGTCACAGGGTCCAGAACATAGTCAAAGGAAGGGTACTACACAGGGGAAGCCAAGATTACTGGGAGCAACATTTCATAAGGCTATCTACTACAGTTACTTGTTTTCTCACAAAATAACTTTTGCAAGGGCAAATGCTTTTAAAAATGTTCCTAACTCTAGAGAAATTTGCAAAGCCATGTATATTTTTTGAATTAATTACAGTTAAATGAATGAGGTCTTATTCAGTGGTTAATTACACAGGTTTGGTGAGCAAACATAGTTTGTAACTTCAAGTGAACAAATTCAATTCTGTACAACAAACATTCTAATAAATGTGGTTTTTCCTAACAAATATTTATAGCCTCAAGGTTACAAGTCAGTGTTCCTCAGAACTACTAAAGCAAACCTCTGAACATTATAAGAAGGTCCTTTGGTCTTCTCAGTTAAAACAAATATAGGCCGAAACTTCCAAAATGACAAAAAAACCTAAAAATCAGTATGGATTTAGCTTAAATTTTATGAGCATTGATATGTAAATACTGACCAATCTTCGTCCTTGTATTTTTAAACATAAGATATTGGGTATCCCAGTACTTTGCATCCTCAGAATCTCTTGTCAACCAGTTCCTCACTTAAAGTACTTTATTAAGGATCATTAAAAGCAATGGCAAGTGAATTCTATAATTTTAACCAAGGTGGAATTAAAATACTTGGTGCTTCTAATGCTCCATTTCTACAGTCTAGGGGAGGGAAAGACCAGTGGCCGTTCCGGACCATGAAGGGCCAAAATTACGAGCAAACCGAAGCCATGAATGAGCTGAGCTTTGAGATGGAATAAAAGCCAACAGAAAAGAGGCAAGCGAACACATCTAGGTGGAGACCAAGGACAGGAGAGGGAAGGCAATGGCAAGACACCAGAAGGAAGATCATTGACCTTTCACTGCTAAGGCTGCCTCGAGTTCATCTCCTGTCTCCACCATTTCTGGCCTGGACTCCTCCTCTTGGATACTCACTACATCCCCTCCCTCCATCCCCCCATGCCATCAACATTACTTGCTTGAGTGTGTCTCTGTCCTTGTCTTGAAAACGGATGATCCATGTTTATAAAACGGCACTTTTAAAATCAAGACTTTAAAAAATTGTGGTAAAATACACATACCGTAACGTTTATCATCTTCACCCCCCTTTTAAGCATACAGTTTAGTGGCAGTAAGCACGGTGACATTGTTGTACAGCCATCACCACCACCCATCTCCAGAATTTTCTCCTCTTTCCCAACTAAGACTCTATACCCATTAAGCAATCACTCCCCTGGCCCCTAGCAACCACTAATCTACTTTCCATCTCTATAAATTTGACTACTTTAGGTACCTCATAGAGGTAGAATCACATAGCATTCATCCTTTTGTGACCTCGCAGAATGTCTTCAAGGTTGTAGCCTGTGTCAGTTTCCTTCTCTTTTAACTGAGTAATGTTCATTGTACGTATATGCCACGTTTTGCTGATCCATTCATCTGTAGATGGACAGTTGGACTGCTTCTACCTTTGGCTATTGTGAATAATGCTGCTATGAACACAGGTGTATGAATATTTTTTCTCTGCTCTCACCTCTTTTACATACAAATCCAAAAGTGGAATTGATGAATCATATAGTAATTCTATATTTAACTTGGGGAGAACTGACATAGTGGCTGTACCATTTTGAATTGCCATCAAGGTCCCAATTTTCCTCTATTCTCACCCACATCTCCTAGTTTCTGGTTTTGGTTTTTGGTTTTTGTTTAGATGGCAGCCATACCAATGAGGGTGAGGTGGTCAAAGGAAGTGCTAGTAAAGAGATGCATGAACTAAGGTGGAACTAAAACCGAAACTGACGGGATTCTGAAGGATCTGTTTGTAGCTGCCTTAGCAACTCTGCTTCTTTCCGCAGCCCTGCTTCGTTTTTTTCTTATCCTACTGACTGGCTTTTGCTGCTTACTTAGGGTTTTCTGCTCTCTCATCACTTTGGCTTGCATGCGGCCTGTCATGGCTCTTCTAGTCCACTCTACACTCTGTGACTTCTTCTTTTTAAATTTTATTTAAATTCAAGTTAGTTAACATACAGTGTAATCCCGGCTTCAGGAGTAGAACCCAGTGATTCACATCTGACACATGACACCCAGTGCTCATCCCGAAAAGTGCCCTCCTTAATGCGCATCACCCATTTAACCCAGCCCCCCACCTTCCTTCTCTCTACATGCTGTGACTTCTTGAAAACATCTTCAGATTTAATTCCCACTGACACCCACTTTGGACTCTCATTTCCCATACTGATGGTCAGAGAACTGATTATTCTGACCCATCATTTTGATCATGGACTTGCCCAGGGATGGGCTAACCTAGAATTATGTGACTGCTCTGGCCTAGTCAGCCATGCCCAGAAGGGTACAGTCGCACTGAAAAATGACTAATGAAGCACTGAGGACGGTAGGTGGGGCAGATCCCTTAGAAGGAAGGGTATGCGTATGTGTCTGTGGGTATACACATAATGGGCAATGAATGGTTGCCATATACTGAATGGTGTCTTCATAACATTTCCCAGCATCAATTCATTCATCAATCAGTACATAATGAGTGCATATTTATACTATAAGAGGTAGTGGGCTAGGCATTTATAATGCTCTGAGCACTGGTGTAAGAGAGCACTATACTGTGGGACACCACAAAATGCTAATGGACTTCTCAAAAATTTTGAAAGCTAGTTACAGATGAGACATCTACCTCCACAAAACTTTAAGTTGCAATATAAAACACCAATACTGTGGATCTGTACGTAATTTCCTGACCAACTTTCTAAAGAGCGCGGTATACATTAAGTGTTGTGCATTCTGAGGGATTGCTACAGTATGAAATTATCTGAGAAGACTTTACGGAGGACTTGATCTGGGATTCTAAGGATGGCAGGTTTCACAGTTAGAGAGGTTGAAGAAAGCAACTGATCAGTCAACAAATATTTACTGCATGCTTAACCATGATTACGTACTGTACTAGAAGCTGAAGACACAGAAGAAAGTAAGACATTCTTCTGAAGGGGTCTGTAATCTAGAGACAGACAAACAAAAAACAATAGTGGCAGACATCAAGGTGGCAAATGATGAGCTATGTTTCAAAAGAAAAAAAAAATCTAGCCTTTGTTATCACCAACACAAGAAATCCAAGAGACATGACATGGTCTTTGGAAACTAAGGCCACCCTTGCAATTTACTCTGGCTTTGGGAAAATGTATACTCTTCAAGCCCCACAGAAATGCCCATCGTCCCCATGGGTCTGCCACCACCTGTCTCTGGATGGGACAGAGAAGGGACAGGCTGCTCTTGGGTTACCTCCTACAGTACTCTTCAAAAGCCCATGCAGTATTGCTACTTTCTAGAGGCCGTTGGCTGGGGGCAGAAGCTCATAGCTCCGTCTAGGGAGACAACGCTAGTCAAAGGGGAGAGCAAGAGGCTGGAATACAGCTGGGAAGAACGGAGCTTCCAGACGGACAAAGGCCATGGCCAGGGCCGCGGCGCTCCAATCTTTCATGGAACAAACCTCATTTTCTGATCTGCTTAATATTCTGTAATCAAAAAGCAGCCCTGCAGAGGAGAGATGATAATAGATACTTACTATACAGACATTATCTTTTCTGTTTGTTTTTAATTTATTTTTTTCTTTTTTAAACCATGAACTGTTGGTTTACTCTAACACTTAGTGTTAAAAAATGAATGGTGGCTTGCTCTATATTCTAATGCTGAACAAGCATTCTCATTTATAATAACCCAAGTTTTAATGACTCCAGAGGGCTTAGTAAACAAAAAAACCTTTCGCTAATGCCACATAATAATATCATCAACAAGTCCACTGCCAGGAAGGTCCTGATGTTGCCTTTACATTCGATTACCTTCTAGCTCTCAGTCCAGACTTTCTGAACATTCAGAATAGAAATTTCTTGCTGGTTAAAACGAGGGCTACTTAATTCAGAAGCAAAACAGGTCTTTCTCTGGTACAAAGTCTCTACTTTTTCTCTGGCTGGCTCCAGGCATAGGGAGGTAGTTCCCAGGCACTTACCTCAGAGCAGCTTTAGAAGAAAGGAATCTGAACTTGATCCCAAATAAGCTGGGGGACCAGGAAGGGGAATGGGGCAGATGCACTTATTTATTTCAGCGCCTTTACATAGTGATGAGGTCCTTATTTCTGCCTTCCCCTCAAGCCTCAGAAATCCTTACAAGGGGGCAGTAGGATCAGATCATACATTTAAATTTTTTTCAAAGATGTCAAGCAATTCCAACTTCTCTAATACAGCAACCTTCCAAAGGCACGATAAATCTCCAAACCAGAGACAGGCTTCTCCCTTTAAAATTTTAGCTGGGAAAGACTGATTATGTATTTAAGCTTTGGAGCTGTGTAAAGCTTTGTTAGGCAAATCAGTGACCAGACCGTCTCTCCTAGCTCAAAATCTACAGCTCCTATTTATATATGATGAATCTTCGAGGACTTCTTAACAGAAATCATCATCAGTCCTCTGCATATCGTCCACAGAGCCAGGGACTTGGTGGAGCTGATGGCAGACTCTTCACTTCAACAAGCCTCACTACTATAATGGAAATCCAAAGGCCTGGAAACAATGTACGTAGTTCCCTGACTAATTTTATTATGCAGACACACACTTAATGGCTCCCGTTACAATCGCATCCAGGGTGGGAAACAGTACTGGATTGTGACCATCACACTAAATCGACAAGGATTATCAGTCATTAAAAAGGAACCAAATTACCATCAAGCAGTAATATTTTATACTTATCAAATCTTCTGCTGGTCAAGGTCCATTACTGAGCGACACCATAAAGGCAGGAACCATCAGCTCATTCTCCAGAACATTTAAATCTCTATTGTATTTGTGTAGGATATAATTTCTGGTAGCAATAAAGCCTAATAAAGGTTATACCCCAATGAATAGAGTGTTAATAAATTGACCCATGACATTTAAATGGATAATTATGTTTGAGATAAAGGAAGAATCTCTTGTTTCCATGAGGAAGGGTTTCAAGTTGTGCCCAACCCAAGTTACCCATCAGCCACAGGATGGTTCTACATGGCTTTACAGTGCTATAAAATATTAATTTTGCTGGTTGCCATTGTATTCGATTAATTATTCATCAGGCCCTCCCAACAACTCCTATCTATCAGAATCATCAAGGCTTAAATTTAAAATGTTTCCACATGAGAAGAAATTGTATGGAAATTAACTGCCACCTGTACTTCTATGCGGGAGTTAGAAACACTAAGGTTTATCTTCCCCTCGGCCCCCTGCCACAGTGTTGCCTGCCTGTCATGAGATGTTATCTTCACTTGGTGGAGAAGTGAAGAGTCGGGGAGCGATTAGGAGGCTGAAGGAGCTGTTACTGAACATGATGGATTAGATCCAACTGGAACAGTCCAACATATGTTATGTACTGATGCCTCTCAGTTCTCATTAGGACTATGCCACAGACAACTAGCAAAACCTATCGGAGAGAAACAAAACAAAGCAGAAATGCTGCAGGGGTTGCAAGCACGGCCCCCCTACAGTCTCTTGGGCAAGGCTTCTCCTCTGTCTTTCCTGTGCTGCATTAGGCTCAGGAAAAAAGACTTTTCTTGTGACACAACTAACACTAACTTGTTTCAGTAATCAATTAATATTTAATTTGTGCATTTGTTCAACTAACATTTATGCATTCATATTATGTAGCTATTAGACTCTCTTTTGAGAAGAAACTGGTTATGTGTTCTCACATAAATCAAATGCAAAAAACGTTATTAATTCTCAGAAGAAATCCCAGAGAAGCCAGCCCCCAAGACTGCCATCTCTTTCAAAGCAGGGACTCGCTTTTATTATTCTTTAGATGCCGGGTGCTTAGCAATAAATCTTCAGTAGGTAAATGAATATGGTGGGTTTTTTTGAGGAAATTTCCCACCAACGATATGGTAGACTAGAAACCCCAAATAGATCTCCCTGTATAAATTATAGAAAACCTCCTTTAGAAATGCACTGTTGAGCTGGAAATAAAGTGAGGAATCCTCAGATGACAAAAATATAGTGAAGCGGGAGTTTGTATAGCAATGATGTCAGCTTTCATTCTGGAGAGCTTCTGATGGAATCTGGTGACTTTGAGCTTCCATTTTGACTGTTGTATAGGAAAAGGGAGACAGAAGATAAAACATATAGCCTACCCAAGATCAACAGTCTAATAGGAAAGCCCTGCATAAATCTGGGATCCTTAAGAGTTATAGCATAAGAGAGACAATGAACTAGAACAGTAAACCTGCAAAGGGGGACTAAAAAGAAAATTACGTTTCCTGACCTTGGCAATGGGAAGAGGGGGAACAAAACTTTTTATAACCACAAATAAGCCCACACAAGGATCTGCAACCCAAATCACACTTTCAGAATATTCTGATAAGGATCAGGCCAAAAATTTAGTTTAACATGGGATAAGGAAACTGGATGAAGCAAATGTTAAACCCTCTATAGAAGTACATGCTTGGAACCAAGGCTTTCAAAATATCCATGAAATCTCAGTTCACAGTAAAATAATGATATAATTATAATCATCATCATCATCATCATCATCAGTAAAGAAGCAAGATACTACAGATGACAGCTAACAGAAATGTCAATCAGGAGAATACTGGAATTTTAGATGCAAAATAAAAATAATTATATTTTAATATATTTAATATGAATAAAGGACATGGAACTTTAAAAATGATATAGCAGATGTGAAAAGGAACCAAAGAGAATATCTAGAAATAAAGTACTGAATAACTAGAATAAAAACACTCAGTAGACAGAACAGATAAAGCTAAAGAGAAAACTAGCCAAATGACAGAGGTAAGAAATTATCCACAATGCCATGTGGATCAAAAATAATTGAGATGACATGAAAATACTACGGAGAAGGTAAGTTATACGGAATACATATGCATCATCAGGGTTAAAGAAAGAAGCGAGAGAAAACATAAGACAGATTCAGAAGACAATGGATGAAAAATTTCCAGAAATAACAAAAAACTCCAACCTTCAACTCCAAGACCCAAAACATCTCAAGCAGGATAAATAAGGAGAAATTCACCTGTGGACAAGAAAATAAAATCTCAAAACACCCAAGAAAAGGAGATGATATTAAAACCAGCTATGGAAAAAAGAGTTCATCCTCAAAGGAATGTCGCTTGGCCTGCAGCTGATTTTTCAACAGCCACAACACAATCCATAAGACAAGGAAATGACCTATTGTTCTGAGAGGAAAAAGAGAATTGTTAAAACAGAATTCTGTACCCAATAAAATTATCTTCCGGGAGCAGAGTAAAGATACTGTCAGAGGAACAAAATCAGTTTGCTACCAAAGTACCAGCATGAAAGGAAATTCTAAGTGATATTCCTCAGGCAGAGGAAAAATGATCGCCAAATGAAAATTTGATATTCAAGGAGAAAATGTAAGCAAAGAAACTGATAAATACATAGATAAAAGTAAATGAAAATTTTCTTTATAAAACAACAATTATCCAATTTGTGAGACTCATAAAAAATGAGATTTAACTTATAGGAAGAAAACAGCCAATAAGTTAGGATGGGAATGATCACTTTAAAATGTTCTAAGTTCCAGGGTGCCTGAGGGGCTCATTCGGTTAAGTGTCTGCCTTTGGCTCAGGTCACGATCTCAGTTCACTAGCTGAAGCCCCACATAAGGCTCTGTGCTGTCAGGGCAGAGCCTGCTTTGGATCCTCTGTCTCCCTGTCTCTGCCCCTACCCTGTGCACGCACACCTTCATAAATAAATAAATAAACAAACACACAAATAAGTAAAAAAAAGAAAAGAAAAGAAATGTTCTAAGTTCCTTATACTGTTTTGAGAAGGGTAAAATATTAGCTTTGTATTTGAAAACATTAACTACTTATATGTTTAAGGAAATCAGTGAAAGTATAGCAACAGAGCATAAAATTCCCAACTTTGGTGACAGTAAAAAGAGAATGACGGAAAGATAAACATGATCAAACCTAAAAGAAAGGCAAGAAAGGGAAAAAAGATAAACACAATATGAAGGACAAATGAAAAACACAAATGAACCCAAACATCTCACTAATCTCGATAAATTTATAAGACTATCCAGTTAAAGGACAAAGATTTTCAGAAAGGATTAAAAATGTAACAATTATGAATGACTGTAACAATTTATAGAGCTATAACAATAATATAACATATAGTAACATAGCTTTAAAATGTGTAAAGTGAAAACTGACGGAGCTACATAGAGAAACTGAAAAAAATCCCACCGGTATCTTTCTCTATTTTTCATAAGACAGATAATTGGCAAGAGTGCAGTAGATCTAAGCATCTTTAAGAAACTTCACCTGGTGGATAAATATGAAACACTGTACCCAACTGGAAAGCTCCCATTCTTCTTGTATTCGTTTTCCATTGCTGTCATAACAAATTAACACAAACTAAACTTAGCAGCTTACAACAACACAATTTAATAACTCACACTTTTATAGGTTCAGAGTACACATGGGTCTTACCAGGCTAAAACCACGGTGGCAGGACTGCTTTCCTTCCTGAAGGCTCTGGGGGAGAATGTAATCGCTGGCTCATGCAGGCTGTCGGCAGAATTTAGGTCCACGCATTTACAGGACTGAGGCCCCCATTTCCTTGCTGGCTGTTGGGCTAGTGTTGTCCTCAGCTTCTAAAAGCCACACCACATTCTTTGGCTTGTGGGCCCCTTCATCTTCAAAGCCAGCAATGGTGGCGGGAGTCCTCCTCATGCCTCACCTCTTCTGCCATCTCTTCCATCCCATCTCTGACCAACACGAGAAATCTGTCCTGGAAATCAAGAAGAAAACGCTAAGCTGACAGAACATTAGGAACAAGTTTTTTAAAGTCCTTTAGAAAAAAAGACACAAGAATGGCAAATGAAACAACAATATGAATAGATGCGTAATCTCATGAGTAATTAGAAATATAAATAAAAACCACAATGAAATCCACTTTATACCCACAGGATTAGCAAACATGAAAAACGTTGAGATGCTGGCATGGATGTGAAAACCATGTGAAACAATGGAAACTCTTAGAGAGTTTCAGAGGCATAACCACTTATAGAAGCCAATTTTGAATTTCAAAGTAGTTACACATACACATCTTCTATGATGTGGCATTCTAACCCTAGGTTTGTACATCGAACAGTGGTTCTCAAAGGGAAAGTCAGTGGATCGTGTGTCTTAGAATCAATGGAGAGTTTGTAAACATGCAGATGCCTGACCTCCACAGAAGGATTCTATTTTTTTTTTAATGTTTATTTTGAGGGGGGGTGGGGCACAGAGAGAGAAGAGAGAGAATCCCAAGCAGGCTCTATGTTGTGAGCACAGAGCCAGATATGGGGCTTGATCTCGCAAACCGCGAGATCATGACCTGAGTCAAAATCAAGAGTCAGACACTCAACCAACTGAGCCATCCAGGCGCCCCAGAAGGGTTCTTGATCAGTATCCTTGGGGATAAAGTCTGCGGATTTTTGTAGTGCTCCAGGCAATGCAAATGCACGCTGAAGTTTGAGATCTACTGCTCCAGGGCATCTCTTGCCTGTGTGTGAGACACGTATAGCAGAATTTATAGCTGTACTGCTTTAAATAAAGAAAAGAAACTGCCCAAATATGCATCAATAGTAGGATGGATACATAAATTATGGCAAATTCATAAAATGCAAACGAATCTAGTAGCTATACGCACCCACAGGTTGAATTTCAGGTACATAAAAGAATGGAGGAGGGGAAGCAAAAGAGTTATGCAATATAATTACAATATAATATAATTACAAAGTGCTAAATACAAGAGTGTGCAAAGGCAAACTATATAATTATATGATTTAGGGAAACATACATATAAATTTTGGGGTACATACATAGGGAATAATAAGAACAAATTGAGGATAACAATTTCTTCTGTGGGGAGGGAGGTGGATGGCAGTAGGAACAGGCCTATGGGACTTGTGGGGACACTGGTCATGTTTACAAATGGGTGTTCGCTCTAATGTTGTTCTTTATAACTTACACAATCGATACAAATATATGTATGTAGGTATTCAATATATAATACAAAATTTTTAAACGGCGGGGGAAGTGGTTGAAGAGATAGGGATTAAAAGTTGACTGTTCACTTAGCAAACTTGTTACGAATGCTTCTGAAAGTGCTTTGGACAACTCTTTAAAATATTCTTACTCTTGATGACCATGATGCTGGTCTCTAAGGTAGAAACTACAAAAAAGGAGAGCTAGCAAAGGAGGGCAGGGGGAGAACTCTGCAACATTTGGGAAAACACCTCTAGACTTTCCAAACAAATTTTACTGACCTGTCAACACTTCAGATAATTAAGAAGAGGTCCTAGAGAGGACAAACCACTTGATACTGAGTGTGCCCTGTCTTATGCTTGATCACGCTGATGGTGAGCAAGCCAAGTGTCAGGCAATAAACATGACCTTCTCAAAGACCAACTTTCCCATCGTGCAACCTGCCATGGTCCTTGACAGATATTTTTCGAAAGCTGCTTCTGACTGCACTGAACCTATCACTTATTTAATGCTATTTGTGGCATGCTAAATAATGCAGCGTCTGCAAATTTCTCATTTTTCTTCTGTGAGAAATATCCTGGTTGAATCAGTTCTCTCATTTCCCTAGTTTTATAAGGCCCAGTATAAACCAAGAGCTAATGTTGAAAAATAAAAACGATGAGGAGCAGTACTCTCATGACCAGACTCTTCCTTTCTGAAATGGCATCTTTCTTTTCCTTCCTCTACTGCACTGAAGGACGGAGAGTCCATACTTCATCCCTATGAAACAGAACAAGATCCACGTAGAAGTGCTTTCTAAAAGTAGCCCTGAGATGCCAGCTAGAAGACTGTGCCAGGCTGGCTATAATAACAAAGTTTATTATGTTGGGCTTTGTATTGCATTTTCTGTGTTTGTTTGTTTTTAAGACCTGACTTTCTTCCTATGGACAGAGAAAACCCAACAGACCTTAAGTATCTTTGCTAATTTACAATGTAGTTGTAGTGATCTCTTGATGTGGAGCAAATACAAAGGATACATTCACCACCCACCAAGAATAGTCACAATGAGGAGCCCTAGATGGGTGGGTTTAGAAGAGAAGGGCCTGTATTTATTTCGCTCGCTAACTTAGAAGCACCTCTTCACAAAGTCTGTCCACTCCTTAGACCACTAGCATAGTCAAACCTTTATACATACATGATCTGGGAGGCTTGTTTTCATGACCCGCCTTTGTTAATGACAAGCCGTGTGACTTTGAGTGGATCACTCAACAGCTTCCGCATTAGTCAGGGCAAACTGTTACAATAAAAAGTATAGCATCTCCGTGGCTTAACATGACAAACAAGGCCTTGTCACATATGCCAAAGTTCAAAGCAGGATGGACAGATTTCCTCCAACAGGTGACTCGGGGACCCAGGCTCTTTCTGCTGTAGTTCTACTATCCTCACAAATGGTCTCCAAGGTCACTGTAGAAGAGGGAGGAAGGAAGGCATGGAGAAGTCTCACCCTCTCTTAATGTTCCAACCCATAAATGACACATTCCTCCCCTCACATTCATTTGGTGAGAACTAGTCACGTGGCTCCATCTACTTATAAGGAGCTGGGAAACATAGTTTAGCTCTGTGCCCAAGAAGAGGAAATGGGGCTGCTGAACATCCTAATTGCTGCCACTGTCTCATTATTTGGGGCCTCATTTCCTTTCTCTCTAAAGTGGGGATAATTGTTTCTGCCGAGCCCTAACTCAGAGAATAATGAGGAACATGAGAGCATTAAAAAAAATGAAAGCATGATCTAAATAAGAGATACTGAAAATACAGGAAAGCGCTATCATTTCTAACACTGAGTTGGGTCCAGGACCCAGGTTTCAAAATGACTCCATGGAGCCTAAGTAGGTCTGTTTATTCAATGCTGACAGAATCCTAGACTTGATTTACAGGCAGGATTTCGACAGACACCCCACCCATTTTGTTTATGATGAAAAGGATGAAGTCCCAGAGGAAGTGATGCCAGCAAAAGTTTTACATTAAAGGGACCCTTAGAGATTTTCCACACCATTAAAAGTGCAAAGGATAAAATGTTGGAAGCTGACCCGAACTTAGAAGGAAGTGTAACTACTTACCAGGGCACAGGAAAGATGCTTGTTCTCCATCATGAATTAGATGATGAAAAGCAAGCAAGCACTGTTTGAACTCACCTTAAAAACAAAAATTATGTTTATCTATCTTTGAGAGAGAGAGAGACAGACAGACAGAGTATGAGCAGGGAAGGGGCAGAGAGAGAGGGAGACACAGAATCTGAAGCAGGCTCCAGGCTCCGAGCTGTCAGCACAGAGCCTGACACGGGGCTCAAACCCACAAACTTTGAGATCATAACCTGAGCCGGTCAGACGCTTAACCAACTGAGTCCCCCAGGCGCCCGTGTTTGAACTACTGATTAGTTCGTTACCAAGTAAACAGCTTGATGCTCAGTGTTTCTAATGTTTTAAATCACAACGCACTAAGTGTTAGTTTTACTACTTCTAAATTCTCCTTAAACATTTGCAGTCAACAGTAAGACAGATTTTAAATGTTTTGACAAAAATTTTTAAAGGTCATGAAAACAACTGTCATTTTTTGTCACCGTTATTCAGGGTGACTTGCTCAGTCATTTTTACACTTCGGCACTACCATGCAAAGTAAGGACTGCCTGTATGGTGTGCTGATTTCACGTATGTGTTTCACTTAAAGACTTGTGCCTGAGAAGAAAAGCATTTTTAATATGGCTCGTCTTCATTAGAGCTCCCATTCTTTGGGAGACCGTTTTGCCAATGACAAGATGATTAACACTAAGTAAGCTTATTAAGATCTAAAAAGGACTGTTAGCTGCAGAAAAATAGTTTCTTCATTGAAGGGTTGTCAGCAAGTCTAATTTATTAGCTTGTCATATTCTGTGAGTGGGAACATAAATCTCGTATCAGGGACCAAGATGAAAAAGCCTAGGAATACCTGCCATAGCAAAATTCTCCACCTTCTTCCCAAAGGTAAACATATACATCACCTTAGTCTTCTAGGTGGGAAGTGTGATCACCTACATCCAAAAATATGAAACTCTATTATGGATGTCATGTGAGTGAAAGCTGCACACCAGAAGCCTGATTTATAATAGCACTGTAATGCCAAAAATGGGCTAAAAATTCAAAATGCTAACAAACCACATAACACAACCCTTCTATGAAGTGTTTATACTACCTAAAGTAGTATAAATGAGACCAGCCATAATAATCTCCTTGGAAAAATAAAGAGCTAGGAGGTGTTTATCTAAAAAGGTTAGGGAAGTTTTAGGTCTGTGGAATGGATTTTAGGTCTTAATCTCTGAGTCATGCTGAATTCAAACCAGCCTGAGAAAAGTGGGAAACCGCTGGCTCAAAGGCCAGGGGGTCTAACCTCAGGCCTGGCTCAGTTCGGGTTCCCAAACAGTGCCAGCAAATACTCATCTTGCCATCTCCCGGCTTCCTTTTCAGGGCATCTCTCTCAAGAGGGCAAGATGGCCACCCGCAGTCCCAGGCCTGTATCTTCTGGATCAACAACTCTGCGAAACAGAGCTCTTCTATTCCTAATAGAACCACCAAAGTCCCGAGACTCCTCTCATCAAACTAACTCGAGTCAGGTACCACCATGGATTAGTTACGGTGGTCAGAATTAGAACCTAGGTCTACCCTGGGGCTGGAGAGGAGGACAGCATGAGCCCACAGTGGGGCAAACCGCGTTGGCGGGCAGTGGAAAGGGGGGCCCGAGAAAAAGGATAAATGAAAATAGGGCAGGAAAAAAGAACGGATGACCACAATGGAATGACACGGAACCTGGGAGTTTAAAGGACCTTAGGGATCAAATTCCAGACCAAACTCTACCCCTGATGAAGGGATGCAGGCTACAGGACTCTGAAAGGTAATGATTCCGTTTCTGCTTTCCCTCCTCTGGTGGCAGGGAAGCTGATTCCATGGGTGAACAGTTCTGGTTGTCAGCGTTCTTACACTGCTGCCCAAATTCTCCTTGCTGCTCTTTCTCACTTGGGCCCAATTTCTGTCTCCAGGACCACAAGAGAAGCAACTCCATGGTCCCTGAAGCGGTGGACACAGCTAGTGGCATCTTCCCCATCAGTCTTCAAAGGCTTCCTCCCCAACCTGCATGCATATAGAGTTAGGAGGTGTTTATCCAAAAAAAGGTTAGGGAGGTTCGGTCTCTGGAATGGGTTTTAGGTCTTAATGAATCACTGCCTCGTGTCCAATTCAAACCAGCTTTAGAAAAGTAGGAATCCACTGGCTCACCCCCCCCCCCCACGTACAATTAGAGGTGGATTAACTGTGAAGCTCCCAAAATTCAGACATCAGGGCCCCTTACCAGCACAAGATGCCGCAAGCACTGAGAGTTACAAGAGGGTCCTAGGAGGGAAGGGGAAGCCAGGGCTCCACCAGAAAGCATTTCTACTTAAATATTTCTGGAGCTCTCAGAAAAAAGGGACCTGAATCTCCAAGTTCCAGTAATTTGTTGTGATCCTCATTCAAAATAAATATTCCAATTCGTATCTAATTGTGTATTTGTAATTTTGTAGTCTTTTTTTAAAGTTGATTTATTTTGAGAGAGACAGAGATAGCATGAGTGGGGGAAGAGCAGAGAGAGAGGGAGAGAGAGAATCCCAGGCAGGCCCCACGCTGTTCAGCACAGAGCCCTACCTGGGGCTCAATCCCACAAACTGTGAGATTATGACATGAGCCAAAACCAAGAGTCGAACACTTAACTGACTGAGCCACTCAGGCACCCCTGTATGCTTTTTCTTACAGACCTCCTCCTCTCAAAATTGTACAAACTTAGCCCCCCGCCCCCTCCCCCCAATCTGGATCTGCTACCATAAGAAGCCTCTCTCGTCCCTTATCAGGCTTTCTTAGGACATGGTTTGCAAGTATTTTATTATCCAGAGCAGCCTCCAGCTTTTTAGAGGTGGAAACCTACAGCTGGACAAAATGCTACAGTGATGATCTGGCAGGTAGAGTTGGAGAGGGTCTCACTGCCTTGTTCTGGTGCCTCTGGTTCCATTACTGCAGGCCAGGGTGGTGATGGGGTTAGTCGCAGACATGCACCACATGGTTGGTTTGCTTCGTCTGTGTTCTGTGTGAAACACCGGCTTTTTTTCATCCTCTGTTGCCTTGACCAGTAGAATTTTCAGTGAGTGGAAAGATATTCTTAATTGTCAAGGTTGGTCTGAACTATTTCCTCGGATATGACCAACACTGCCCACTTTGAGAGACAAAAGCTAAAACCCAACAAAAAAGATCTCCAGAATGCAACTTCTGGATGCAAAGGGAACATGAACTCTTACTTGAATCCATCCTGTCTGCCACCCACACCAGTTGGTACACTTTAGTCAGAATGTTTACAACTAAAGGTGATTTAGCCCGACATTTACAGAGACTGACTCATAAAACTAAAATTCTCATAGATCATAAGCAGCCCTAAATGTACACCTCTAGTTTTTGTTAAGGTGACCACCCAATAGTTTTTATGTAGTTAATAGCTGTTAATGAGATTAAATTTTTTATTTGCCCTATTACTGAATTTGGATACAACTGATCAAAACCAAGCTTCAAGTATTTTAACAAAAGATGCTCTTCCATATAATTGAAATACATGGAAGGGCTAAAAGAGTAAATCGAAGTGGATTTATACTTATCTTGGTCTGGCCCTTTGCTCTGGCCTTACTGGATATACCACTATGTTCTCTCCAGCTCTGAGGAGTTAGAAAGTGTTCATTTAGCACTGAGGGTGGCAAGTGGGTTTCAACAAGTGAGCAGCTTTGAATCACTAGTAGTGACCTGAAGCTTTGTAATGACAAAGACTCTGAGACCAGATCTCCATGCATCAAAGGAGTTCTGTGATCAGCTGGTATTGTCAGTCATGAGCACCACAAACAGAAACGGGAGCATTCATGTTGTATATTTGCCATCTGTGATCAATTAGATTAAACTCCCCTGAGGTTAAACACCTGATTCATACCCCACACTGCATTTGGCAAATAGAACTTCATGATTATTGAATGAATGAATATGGGTTCTACATTTTGCTTTGTGAAAGATATGCAACAGAAGCTCTATTAGCCAACATTCAATTAATTACAATCTCAAAATGGATTACCCATTTCCAGAATCCAGTCAGAAAGTGGAACAACAATGAAACCTATATATATTTAGAAACTAACCTTCAGGGTTTCAGTCCACATTGAATGCAATTCCCCAGCTTTTCCTGATCTGCAATCTTACGTCTTACTTAGCGATAAGTGATTGAATTTCAGCCCTGGGACTTGGAAAGACCCTCAGTTATCAATTTTTAAGATCACTAGACTATAGTTATTAAGTCTGGAAAATGGGCCCAAACATTTCAAACAGTGAAGTTTTATTTATTTTTATTTTGTTATTTAAAATAGAAGGGCTCTTGGTTAGATAAATGCTCAAGGACAGTAAACTCCTTAGCTAGACTGTAAGCTCCTGGAGGGCAGAGATGGTATTTGATTCAGTTCCATGTTCCTGTTATTGTCTAGTACGTTTCCCTGAATACTGGGATGCTTAGTAAATACTTGCTATATGAATGAATGAGCAAATATCTGTGTTGGGGGGGTGGGGGAGGTCAGTGTTCTCTATATGTTCTGTCCTTGAGCCCCTTTGCCTTTAAGCATTTATCTGAGAATTTTCCTCTCTGACAAAGGGGAGACCAGTGACATGTAAGGTATCCCAGCTTTGGACAATGTAAACACTCTTTAGAGCTAATCAGAGGAGTGTTAGCAGCTGGGTGGGGGCCTGGAAAGGATAACCAGACTAAGAATTCAGAGATCTGGGTTTGAGACTTTGAACTGCTTGCTCTTTGACTCTCAGTTTGCACATCTGTAAAATGGGGAGAATACCTTGTCTTCTGAAAGTTGTAGAGAGGGTCAAACAAAATACCTGAAAGTATTTTGAAGAATGATGAAATCTCCATAAAAACAGGGGACATCAGTTGTTCTTATTCTGCAGCTCAGTGGCCACACAGCTTTGGGCACATCCCTTCACCCTCACCCTTGATCTCTTCATCTTAAATCTGAGAGGGTTGGACTAGATGCTCTCGAGCAGTGCTTTCAGCCCTCATGTTATGTACACACAGCTGGGGCTTTCAGCTCTGGCAAGAGGAAAGAGGAGGGCTGGATCAAATTCTTTCCTGAACAGACTCAGACAAACCGTTTGATGCTTTTGCCCATTTACAAGAAGCAGCCAATCGAGGCAATCAAATTGCATTCTAGAGAGTGAGCCAGAGGAAAATGCAATGTTTCGGTAGTCACAGTGCTTCATCTGAGAGTCAGAGAGGTGCAGAAACCAAATGAGGCACTCACAGAAAAGCAGGGGACAGTGTTGTTTTTAGGCACTTGCTGACTCATGCACTTTGTTGGATACTTTAAGTACATTCTCTCAATTAGGTCGCACAACAATTATTCAAATTAACAATTTACCCACCCTCCAGATGAAAGCTCCCTGAGATTCAGACATGTTAACCCAACCCGGGAAAGGATTTAAATAAATTCAGGGCTGTTTGACTCCCAGGGTTTTCCTTGTACGATTCCACTGCTAAGGAGCCAAAACAAAGATAGATGGTTCCGAAGCAGAATTGCGTATGCCGGGAGGCAATGGGTGTGCGCTGTCTACAGTCATTGGCAGGCACAAAACACAGGGAAGAAAAAACCTAAATTAAAAGCACCAGGGGCCTCCTGGAGACACTGAGAACGGAGCTCAGTGAGCGCCAACTTCAGACGTCACTCGTGCCACTAACGACCCACTCCCACACCTCAGACTTGCAGATTCAATGCAGCAGTGGGTTCATCTCAAAGCACTTCTCCAGGCGTGAATCTGCTCAGATACCTGCTCTTCCAGGCTGCAGCCTTCCTGGTTCAGTGCTGAGGGACCAAATCCCCAGAGGGAATTTCTAAATTACTCAATTCCCTTTGCCTGTACTTATATCCTAATGATAGGGCATTAAGATGCAAATTACACAGAAACTTAGTAAGCAAATCATGTCACTTTCTAATGGTTACATCAATAAAGGCTGCCGAGAGGCACCACACTGTTGCCAAACCCCAGGAATGACTTCAAAGGCCCACCTGCAAGCCCCGGGCACAGTGTGTGCTAGAAATTCTATCTCACCAAAGTATTTATGGTCAGGGATTCTTTCCTCCCCAAGTGGCAGAACGGCCTGATGCTGTTTCTCCCAGCTTCCAATGCTGACGGCTCTGTCTGTGCACATGTGTGGGTCCTCAGGGTGCTGGTGGTTTTTTGCCAGTGTGGTTTATAACGTTACAAAGGGGAATTCAGCCTCCTCTGAGTAAAATACTTCCATCACCAGAACACGTTTCAATTTCTGCTTGTCATTTCTATCGCTGCCATTTGTCTCCTCCCTCTTCTGCTTTCCTTTTTCCTATTTTTCCTTCCAAGAATTGGCTGTGATCCCCTAAACTAAGCTCTTGTTTGTTTGTACCTTGCCCATATAAAAATCCATCCTATTAAAATCATTGGCTTTTACAAGCAAATTTACTTTAGCAACGATATCTCAGAAGGTCAAACTATTCATTATACATTTCAGAGTCTCTGGCCCTTAACCAAGGACCAGTACAGCATACAGAAGTTTAATAAATGCTTGACTGTAAAATATTACAATCCCTTCAATTTCACCATCGAATTCTTACTTACAGGATTATGTTCTTGGAAAGCCAGAAGCCCTGGCCTCTGGTCATAATTCAGTTCCTAATTAGCTGTGTGATCCTGGACAGATCATTCCCCCTCTTACTGGGACTTGCTCTCTTCATCTACAGAATGACTAGAGTGGTAGTTTCTGCATCTTCTAGATTAAATTCTGTAAGGACAGAGCTCAGATCTGTGGTGCCGCCTTTTGTAAAGATCTAGATCTGCAGGATCTAGTACATATCTAGAATACAGCAGGTTCTCCATGACTATTTGTTAAATGGGTTTGTTAAGAATGCTGTGATTCTGGGTTTTAAATCAGTGGCATTGTTCAATTGGACTTTGAACTTGTATTTGCTGTTACAAACAAAACTATACCCAATTGTTTCAGGTTTTTTTAATTTTCCTCTATCCAGGACTCAGATAGATGCTCTTCTGTACATTCGGGAAGCTTGTGAGTCATTTCACAAACAAAACTCCGTATCTACCTCCAAGCTGACTCACTGGCTTCCTGGTGTGTTTCTCACCAAACCAGATGATGGCCACACAGGCAGTAAGGCTTTGGAGGGCAGTAAAGACATGGTGCCCATATGAAGAATTCAGGTCAATTCATCTCAAAGTAAGTATTTACCGGATGCCTATTGAGACACCTAATGTGTAATGTTAGTTTGGAAAGGAAGCACATACCAAGACAGCCATTTCTTGGAGCCCTTGATAATCAAAGATCAAGGACAAGTCCATCTGGACCACACAGCTCCTGGATCCTATTTTTAGATCCTACTTGCAGTGTTTGCCACTTTCTTGGAAGTCATTCTCACATTCACAGTTTAGACACAGTCATATACATACCATTCAATTTTATCTCCTAATCGTAACATTGCCTTGCGCTGTTTTTCTATCTGTCTCACCTAAGTTTGAGACTTTTAAAACATGGGTCCAGAGACAGGTTTCCAAAAGGGGGCCACCAGTATTGAGGATTATGTGCAAAGTTTTATGTGTATGAGCATTTTTCTGAGAGAGGGTTTGTCGCTTTCAACAGATTTCCAAAGGGATCTGTAACTCCAACACACAAACTCTCAGCTCACTGGCTGCTAGAAACCCTGGGAAGAACTGCCTTGATTCCAAGAATCTCCATGCACTTCTCCAACAGAGCAGTCAAGCTGAATGTACAAAAATTCAAATTCATCAAGCGAGCTGAAAAGCCAAGAAAGCAAGCAAATGCCAATTTCTCATACTCATTCAGATATGAGGGGGAAAACCCAACTTTCGACTAGGAATAAAACTGGAGTGCTCAGAGCTCCTTCTTACCAGTTTTTATGATCCATTTGGGTGAAGCACCATGAACTAAAAACCTGGGCCAGCCAAGCAAACAGCTGAACTTGAAGTAGATATTGGATCCACATTGTTGGATCCAATATTGAGCAAGTGAAGTGGAGGCAAGCGTGTCTGCCCTAAAAGAATAATGGCCACTGAGGTCTGTGTGGGGTGGTCTTGCATACTTGACCCACAAGCACATGCACACAGAGGGCTCTGGCCTCTAGGGTTCCTGCATCTCATGCTGTGCTGCCTCAGCAGTTTCCAGAGACAAGAGAATCATCCAAGTTATGGTGTACTCTCGTCTCCTCTTTTATAAATTATGCATCAAGGAAAGAAATTCATGGCAATTTTTTGATGAAAAAATACCCCATACAATACCCCATATGATAGACAGTCTAATTTTCTCTTAAAGGTTAGGAGAGTTTTCCAGAAGGAAATCTGGACCCCCCCCAAGGTGGGGGTAAAGTTGGTAGACAAAAAATACGGGCGTGGTTCACAATCAGCTGTCTGCCTGCCCCAGGCCCTTAAGACAGGGTCTTCTGCCCACATTGGTTGTAGAAACTGTTAACAAGGAGACTGAGGTGTTATCCTTCTCTGAAAAGCGCCAGTCTTCCTGCCTGGCTCTCTCTTGCACTGCCTTCATCCCTCACTTCCTGGGCCTACCCGGCTCTGAGCTTTGGGCTTCATTTCCCATTCCTGGTTCCGCTCTTGCCTCTTACAGAGGAGGACTAATTTGGCTGGTCCGGTTTTAATTTTTTTTTTTTTAACGTTTATTTATTTTTGAGACAGAGAGAGACAGAGCATGAACGGGGGAGGGTCAGAGAGAGGGAAACACAGAACCTGAAACAGGCTCCAGGCTCTGAGCTGTCAGCACAGAGCCCGACTCGGGGCTCAAACTCACGGACCGTGAAATCATGACCTGAGCCGAAGTCGGCCGCTCAACCACTAAGCCACCCAAGCGCCCCATGGTCCAGTTTTAACCAACTTCGAGTGTGTGCACTTGCTTAAGGACAGTGGTACTGAGCTGCTCTCTTCTGGCTATTCCATCTGGTGAAGTTGGGGTGCTCAGAGGGCATAATTTGCATAATCTCCATAGCCAAGAGTGATTCAGAAAAACCTTGAGAATTCAAAGGTAAATAGACTCTAACTTTATGATATTGAAAAATAATTTTGTAATTAAATGTATATTAATTTGCAAAAGATTCTGTTTGAATGCCTATCTTTGGTGGTTCCACCTCGTCTCACCCCTCCCCCCGATGCACAAAAAACCATGCTATTACATGAATGGCCCGTCTATGTCACAACGAGGAGGTCTGACTATTGAAAATATAGTAAACACAAAATTCTACCAAGCAGAGTACTGAGGAAGTAAGGAGTTCTAGTTACCTGAAATTTCCAAGAAAATTCTGGTTAAAAATCCTCATTCTCTATATCTTGACACAATATATAGATTTTAAATAATTTGCTCTAAGAAAAATAACCAGAGGTACACAGAGACTGCCACATTACGTATCGTAGGAAAGACATCTATGCACAGTGAATGACTTAAAAGCGCACCAAGCCCCTTGTGTGCACCTGAAGCCAGTGGAGAGCAGAAAGCAGTCTATGGCACTTCCTGGAAATGTGGCAGGGCTGAGCCATCAGCCGTACTTAGAGGCGGCCAGTTTCCTAATGTGTCTTCATAATTGGGTTTCTCTTCTTCCCTACGTTACCCACTCTGCCCTTATTCTTGCTCCCTATGATTGCACTTATTAATAAAGAACAGCACAAAACCAACTCAAGTCTGCTTTCTGGAAAACCTGGCCCACAAAAAAATTTTACACAACTAGTGATTCTCAATGGCTTTTGGGTAAGGGTGTGTGTGTGTGTGTGTGTGTGTGTGTGTGTGTGTGTGTGTGTGTGTATGTGTGTTATAATTTTGCAGGCAAAAGAAAGGGAACCATTCTTTTCTCCCCAATTACTTATTACACCTCTCCTCTTCCCACTCTGCATCAGTTAGGGGCCAGTCAGTAAGTAAAAACAGTATCAAGAGCTTGGACAGAAACATTTAATATAAAGACGTCCTAACTAGTAAAGGTGATTAATTTCTAAAAAGGGGTAAAAGATAACTTTAAGGAGTTCAGAAGTAGCACATCCAGAGAGCAGTGAGAGGAAGGAACTAATAACTCGTCCTCTGCAAGGGTAAGAACGGGTCTGCTCGTGGCAAAGATCCTTGCCAGAAGTGTGGGCTGGAAACAGCCTGTAGGAGCAGCCAGTCAGGTGGTGGAGAAACTCGCCAGAGGCTGCAGAGGGGAGCTGGTCCATAGCAACGGTCTCTGGGTAATGGGAAAACCTGCCGGAGGCTGCAGGCTAGTGGAGCTGATCCACGCAGGATGCTGAGATGAACACCACGCAGTCCTTCCACACAGACCTGCTGGCCCCAGCACCAGGAAGGGAAATACCTACCCCTTTTCGGCTTCAAAGTGCCACACCAGCACCTTGTATTAACAGAGCCTAACACCCAGCCAGCTGGCAAAGGAGAAATGTCCATGGGGTCTAGCTCTCAGGTTCACCAAGCAGAAAAGAAAGGTGTATTCAAAGCTGAGAGGTAGGGGCGCCTGGGTGGCGCAGTCGGTTAAGCGTCCGACTTCAGCCAGGTCACGATCTCACGGTCCGTGAGTTCGAGCCCCGCATCAGGCTCTGGGCTGATGGCTCAGAGCCTGGAGCCTGTTTCCGATTCTGTGTCTCCCTCTCTCTCTGCTCCTCCCCCGTTCATGCTCTGTCTCTCTCTGTCCCAAAAATAAATAAACGTTGAAAAAAAAAATTAAAAAAAAAAAAAAAAAAGCTGAGAGGTAACGGGTTGGCAACTGGCACACCCACCTTCTCTGTGTGGGAGACATTCACTCTACAATGACAAGTTTAAAAATGGGAACTAAAAATATACGCTCTATGTAAAATATTACCAATGATTACCATTTAATAACACAATTAAAATTTATTTCTCAGACCTGTCTGCATTATCTGAATTTTCTGTAGGTAATCATATATCTTATTTTTATCTGGAGAAAAGATTACCTTAAAAGATTCTCACTCATTACAGTTTTACTGAATTCTGTTAGTAAACATGAAACTCATTATTATGCAAATATACACATAAGGTTGAAAGGGGCTTAGGGACATTCATTCATCTCTAAAGGGCAGTGTTCTGGAGGACATGCCAAGCAGTCTTGAGTCTGATTAGCCCAGAATCTCTGGCCCTACCATTCACTCTCAGGCTGCTTGTGTATATTCCACGCTACACATGTAACGTAAAAAGGGCACAAAGTGGGATGCCTGGGTGGCTCAGTCAGTTAAGCATCCGACTCTTGATTTTGCCTCAGGTCATGATCTCACAGTTCTTAGTTTCGAGCCCCACATCTGGCTCTCTGCTGACAGTGTGAAGCCTGCTTGGGATTCTCTCTCTCCTCTCTCTGCTCTCTCTTTCTCTCTCTCTGCCCCCACCCCTCTTGCATACGATCTCTGACTCAAAATAAATAAACAAACATTTTTTAAAAATAAATTAAACAAAAGGGCACAAAGCAACAGCATTTGCCATTTACCGTGCTGGTCAATGGCAACAACACTTACCATGCTGCTGCCCTTGCAAACTTTCTGCTGTCGTGGACACTGGAACCCGCTCATCTAGATGTTCACAACGTTTATCTTTCCTTTGGCTAAAAGCCCTTAGAGTCTGCAACTTTCCTCCTGCCCTTCTAGGTAGCTTTCCTGGTCTCTCACCAACCTCCCCAGGCTTTGAATTTAAGCTAGCAGAAATGTCAAACCAGGTAGGTTTCCTCTGCTCTCCCCACCCCCCATTTCCTCCCTAGTGTCTTTGTTCACGCAGAACCTCCACCCAAACTAACCATCTGCTCCTTTCAACCAGCTCCTCCGGTTGTCCCTTAACAGTCAGTTCCGGTGTCACCTTTTTAGGAAACCACATCCCATGAAGGATCCAGGGAATCCAGCGATCCTGCTTTACCTCCCCGGGTCTGTGCTCAGAGCTGCTTCTTGGTACCCTCAGCCTTTAGCACAATGGGTGATACAGAGTCGGCACTCAGTGCCTGTTGGGGGAACTAAAAGGTCTCCAGGCCCTGAGCCGATAGTCCTTTCCTGCCATTCGTGCCCTGGCATGAAGAGCCTCTGTCAGAAGGAGAACCTGGGCCAGAGGAACCGGGGGAGCAGGTGTCATGTTCTGGGGACTGCCAGCTCCTTCCTCTCCTCATCAAGCTTTTCTCAATAGTGACAGGCAGATCGGCAGAAACAGACACACCTACTCCTAAAAACACAGATTTCCATTTAAAAAATACAAGAGGAATAGAAAGAAGCAAGAACTGGAGGCGATTTTTACGGGTTCAACCTGACATGGTTGAGGGGCCGGGAAGAGAGCGAGCACTGTCTTCATAGCCGTGTTGAAAGCTCCCGTTCCCTGCACTCTCGCGAACTCTGCCCACAAGTGCACACAGTCACCCATCTATCACTTTCACCTGAAATATATAAACAGGTGAAGCTGAAATGAGCTTGGATGCCTTAGGTTGTCATTATCATACCCTCCGTTTCCCACCCAGGAGACGCCATCACTCACACAACGGAGCATGCTTTCCTGTACGCACAGGCCTCTTCCCAGCTTACAAAGCACCTTCCACATATGTCAGCTCATGTGACTGTCACCCAAAACATTGTATGGGTAAGCAAGTTTCAGGAGGGTGGATCGGGTTGTTAGCAGCAAGGACCAAGGGTGGCTGGGTGTCCTTGTGATGTCACAGGTAAGCAATGTAATGCCCCCCCCCCCCCTTGGTCAGACAGGCTGGTGGGGTTATGGCCTCCCTTTCACCTGTGTTCCCTTCTCAGGGAAGTCCCTTGAAGAGAGCCATGGGCTGCTTCTAACACCTGCTGACTCATGACACCCAATAAGTACTTAACATACAAATGAATGACTGAAGGATGTCTGGTCTCCCTTTAAATACTTTCTCATTAAACTAGTTATCCCAGCGCAGCCTGATGGATACAAACTCTGGAGAAAAGGATTTCCAAATCCAGGCAGAGCTAAAGCCCTGTGCAGGCTTGCAGCAGAGAATGAAGGAAGCCAGAGAAACATGTTGAATGTAGTCAGGCACAACCTGTCCTAGCAACCGCCTCCCTCTCTATAAAATTCAGTCTCCCTCCCCCATCTGTGGCTGGAATGTTTTTCTCATGTTAATTTCAGATTCTAAATGTCAAGATGGTACCTTTCCTAGTTGCCTACAGGGTGCCCCCACAGGAGACCCACGCCAGGAAACTTCTGCCACTCTCCAAAGAAAGGACAGTGGAATTCAAACTCCCCAAGCTCTCCAGTATCTCACCAAGTTTCCTGGTTACTATTTTAGGGAAACTTAGATTTCTGGTTCCACATCTGGCTAGTTTTGCTCGATGGAATGTATAATCCTGTTTCAAAGGTGATTCTGATTAATCAAAGTCCTGGTTCATTAAATGGGGGCTCTTAGTCACAGAAAGAAAGAAAGGAAGGAAGGAAGGAAGGGAGGAACAGAGATACAGAGGGAGGGAGGAGAGAAAGGAGGGGGAGAGGGAGGAAAGAAAAGAAAAAAGGTAAGACGGGCAGGAAGGAAGGAAGGACAGAAGGAGGAAGGAACGGAGGAAAGAATGCTTACTCAAGAACACAAAGCTGGCCACCAGTGTTCTCTCAGGGGGCATCTTGAGAAAGGAAATCGATGAGAGGAGCTGTGGTGAACATATGGGAAGTTCCCACAAAGACCATTGCTGTGACGAGTGGGCAGGCAGAATGTTGCCAGTATGTGCAATCTCCCTTAAAAAAAAAAAAAAAAAACAATAGCACTTGACGATGAGGAGAATTACATAAATACGCAACAAATGTTTAAATAATTGAAAATCTTTAATATTTAAAAATAAATTTTTAAAAGTTGGTATCAGGAGCCACTACTATTGACTTTACTCAGTGGAAATTTCAAAACTACCTAGATAACTTGAAAGTCACCTTTAGACCCCAGCTGGTTGTCACCTATATGACATATGTGGGTCATATTTTCCTTTTGCATAAACAAGAAGCTCCTGCTGGGTTTTTCCCCTGTCTTTTCGTTTCTTTCACACTTTGTATCTTTAACCAGGGTCTAGCACAGAGTAAGAACGTAATAAGCAGTTGTTGAATTTATGAAAAACATGTAATTGGAACCGTAAGTCTGGGATTCCAGTTCCAATCCTGCTACTGGCTTTCTACGTGACTTTTGAGAAGGTCACTTTATATTTCTGGGTCTCAGTTTCTCTATCAGTAAACTCAACACAATAGGGTCAGTGACATTAATGACAGCTAACAGTGACTGATCACTTATGTGCCTGGCCCTGTCCTCATCTGTGCCTGCATTAGGTCATTTGACCTTCACACTGAGCCCATGAGTTACACAGGAATTCTTTCTTTCAAGTCACCTCAGGCACAGCTCTGAAAAATCCCCAAACAGGTGCCCCAGTGGTCCGCAAAGGCATTTCTAAAGAAATTCAAGTATCTCTGACTGGAACATGCAACAGTCTCACCCAGGTCACTTTTGGGCATGGAGCCATGAGCCTTGCATCAACTGTAAAATCCTTTCCTTTGTACGTTTCAAATTAAAATTTTCTCTCATCCAGTGAAAACAATGAGCAGCAGAAGTGTGCAGGGAAAGCAGTGGGGGGAAATTGGAAAGGAGAGAGAGATGGTTAGAGATGGTCTCTGTTTGACTCTGCAAGAATGAAGGGAGGCAGAAATTCAGGAATCTACCCAAGGAGACTCCACTGAGCACCCCACCCATCATCCAAGTGCATCATTAGCCAGGATAATTGACAAATTAATTCACTGAGATAAATTAATTCACTCAGTGTTTTGCTCATGATACACTCTAGGATAACAGGTATGGGACATGGCCAGAAAGGACAGGGATTAACAAAGATGTCATTACCCAGCTGCCTCCAGGGAGCCCAACCTTGGGCTCCAGTCAGTCCTAGCAGGGCCACCTTCCCTCAGACTTGCCAGTTTTAAAGCTGAGCTGTGGGGGCCCCTGTATGACTCAGTTGGTTGAGTGTCTGACTTCGGCTCAGGTCATGATCTCTTGGTTCATGAGTTAGAGCCTTGTGTCAGACTCTGTGCTGACAGCCCAGAGCCTGGAACCTGCTTCAGATTCTGGGTGTCCCTCTTTCTCTGCCCTTCCCCCACTCACGCTTTGTCTGTCTCTCAAAAATGAATGTTAAGAAAAATAAAGCTGAGCTGTGAAATAATTTTTGCCTAATTCAAGATAGGCATCCTTGAGAATCCTAGAAACATTCTGTTCTCAGTCCCGTGCAGTTTCCTCAATGGGCTATCCACTTGGTCAATGCTCCTGGGGCTGTGTCAGAAGAAACAGTAGGAGCAAAAAGGCTTTCTTTCAGAGAGCTTTCAATTAATTTGGAAGAAGATATTTGAACAATGACTTCACTGGGAGTCCAGCTGTTGGAATACTGAACAAATTTCACAGCCATTGTTTTAATACTGGCCATGAAATTCTTGGTCAAATTCTACCGGGAGACCATCACCCTCCTTGGGCCCCATCCCATAAGGGATAAATACATTTCTTCTGTCCTATTTACTGCACCAGAAGCTATTTTTGAGAGGGTCAAGTTTAGCGGTTAGACAGCTTGACTCAATCTAGAGAGACCCAAGTGAATCCTGGTGCTGCCATGTACTAGCTGTGACACTATGTGTAAGTTTTTTACTGTCCCCGAGCTCCATTTTCCTCACCCATGAACCCACTTCGATATCTTTCACAATTAAGACATATAGGGTTGTTCTGAAGACTAAATGATACATGAAAAGCTCAGAGCACAGTCCCCAGCACACAGAAAACAGTCAACCAACCGTAGCTGTTTATTATTAATACCTTCATTATCATCCAACCTCTCCCTTCTACTGGAGTGGACCTGGTGGTTTGGATGAGAGACTTCAAAACTGCAAACTCAGACTAAAATATATTTGTTTTTCATGTTAAGTTCTATTATCATGGATGGAATTACATCTGTAGAATGCATTTCGAAGGATGATTAGTACATTGAACTCTATGGATACTGAGTGTATGCGCACGCACACACACACACATTTACACACATACACACACACACACACTGAATCACATTCCACAGGTATGGATTTTCACAAGGCATATACTTTCAAATGATCAACTTTCTTAACAGAATAGTTTGGGGCTTGGGGATTGAGGCGATTGCCTTGGAACGCTTGACATTCTCTAACTTGGAAACCAAAGATAAGTAGGTCAGTTAGGAGCAATTACAGTTTGGAGGAGGAAGGTTTGGTATCTCTACAATGATGCTACATTGTTTCTAGAGTGTCAGCAGCTGTTTATGCAGGAAGATTTCCCTCCCTCTCTAATGAATGTAACATCAGAGGGAAGAATTTCTAAATCAACACCAGGGAGGCACAGCTAGGGCTCTCTGCAAACTCATAGCAGAAAAGGAAGGCAGCCAGAAACGTATAGGCCACCCACTGGACTGCTCGAGGCCTGCAAGTTAGGTCAACTGAACTGACCTGTACAAGCTTCACTGCAGGTGACAGGAGGCCAGAAACACTCTCACTGTGGGATGTCAAGTATGAAAGGCAAGTTCCCAGGGGCTCTCGCCTTTTATTTTGGAGCCATTTGCTTCTAACACACACTGCCTTGCACTAAAATTACTCTGTTTTAAGGCACATGAAAAGATGCTCAATGTCGCTCCTCATCAGGGAAATACAAATCAAAACCACACTCAGATATCACCTCACGCCAGCCAGAGTGGCCAAAATGAACAAATCAGGAGACTATAGATGCTGGCGAGGATGTGGAGAAATGGGAACTCTCTTGCACTGTTGGTGGGAATGCAAACTGGTGCAGCCACTCTGGAAAACAGTGTGGAGGTTCCTCAAAAAATTAAAAATAGACCTACCCTATGACCCAGCAAGAGCACTGCTAGGAATTTACCCAAGGGATACAGGAGTACTGATGCACAGGGGCACTTGTACCCCAATGTTTATAGCAGCACTCTCAACAATAGCCAAATTATGGAAAGAGCCTAAATGTCCATCAACTGATGAATGGATAAAGAAATTGTGGTTTATATACATAATGGAGTACTACGTGGCAATGAGAAAGAATGAAATATGGCCCTTTGTAGCAACATGGATGGAACTGGAGAGTGTGATGCTAAGTGAAATAAGCCATACAGAGAAAGACAGATACCATATGGTTTCACTCTTATGTGGATCCTAAGAAACTTAACAGAAACCCATGGGGGAGGGGAAGGAAAAAAAAAAAGAGGTTAGAGTGGGAGAGAGCCAAAGCATAAGAGACTGTTAAAAACTGAGAACAAACTGAGGGTTGATGGGGGGTGGGAGGGAGGGGAGGGTGGGTGATGGGTATTGAGGAGGGCACCTTTTGGGATGAGCACTGGGTGTTGTATGGAAACCAATTTGACAATAAACTTCATATATTGAAAAAAAAATTGTTTTTAAATGCCTTCAGAAAAAAAAATAAATAGAAAATAAAATTACTCTGTTTTACAACTGGAAACATCACAAGACAACATTACTGGATTGGCCAGTGAATAAAAAAAATTCAAGGAAAAATGGAAGATACAGAATATGTCACTTCATATGTAGAATAACCAGAAAAACCATCTCATTGCTAGGCTTCATAGCTTTAATCCTAAAGCAGGGCATTCCAGATTCCTCCACCTCAGGGCAGTAATCTACAAAAAAAGGCAAGGTAAGACTCAATTCCCAATTTAAACCTTAATTCAGATGCTTCCTGATTACCAGGACCTTTTCTTTCCTAGCACAAGAAAGATAAGTTCCCTGAAAGTTCCTGTTTTCACACTCAGTCACCTGATCACTGAGAGTGATCCTGTCAGTCATTGTACTAAGAGCAGCCCAGGGATTTGCCAGACAGCAAAAGGATGTTGCCACCTCTGGCTTCCAGCTGAAGGCTCTGCAAGTCACCCTCCATGTGTTGGTTAGCATACAGGACTGTTCTGGTCCCCTCCACCTGCTCCTGGCCCCGTGCAATGCAGCCCAAGGCCAGCCTCCAGGAGACTGTGGAGCGCAAACCCTAGGGATCCCAGGTCACCTCCTGTCAGTGGCCCCACCCTCTCCCCCTTCCTAGTAGCCTCAGAGGCAGGGCCAGGTTCTCACCACTCTCAGCATGGAGAGGTGCTAGAGTGCAGGCTCTTGGGTTCTCAGCTCCCAAAACTGCCAACTGGAATCTTTTCAGAAACAGTTGTATTTCCTCTTCTTCACTGCCCCCTTCATGCACGTTAGTGCTCACGTCTCCCCAGGCTGTCCTAGGTCTCTCTGCCTAGGAATTGAGTGAATCAGTAACACCTTACCACAAATTAAACCAATGTGTCACGTTGCCCAGGGACACACACATTCTAGAAGAGACCCGGAGAGTGAGGCACCCAAAAGAATGGTGGACTTCCAAGCAATGGGTGGTGGATAGGAGATAGTTTCAAGCAGGGGGGTCCTTCCGATGCCTGGGTAAAACCTTTCCATGTAGGCAACTGTCTCCTCTGCCATGTTAAGTGGAGTCACTTCTTCTTTTTTTTTTTTTTTTAATATATGAAATTTATTGTCAAATTGGTTTCCATACAACACCCAGTGCTCATCCCAAAAGGTGCCCTCCTCAATACCCATCACCCACCCTCCCCTCCCTCCCACCCCCCATCAACCCTCAGTTTGTTCTCAGTTTTTAACAGTCTCTTATGTTTTGGCTCTCTCCCACTCTAACCTCTTTTTTTTTTTTTTTTCCTTCCCTTCCCCCATGGGTTTCTGTTAAGTTTCTTAGGATCCACATAAGAGTGAAACCATATGGTATCTGTCTTTCTCTGTATGGCTTATTTCACTTAGCATCACACTCTCCAGTTCCATCCACGTTGCTACAAAAGGCCATATTTCATTCTTTCTCATTGCCACGTAGTATTCCATTGTGTATATAAACCACAATTTCTTTATCCATTCATCAGTTGATGGACATTTAGGCTCTTTCCATAATTTGGCTATTGTTGAGAGTGCTGCTATAAACATTGGGGTACAAGTGCCCCTGTGCATCAGTACTCCTGTATCCCTTGGGTAAATTCCTAGCAGTGCTCTTGCTGGGTCATAGGGTAGGTCTATTTTTAATTTTCTGAGGAACCTCCACACTGCTTTCCAGAGTGGCTGCACCAATTTGCATAAGTGGAGTCACTTCTGGGCAGAACTACAAGACCAATCCTCCACATGATAAGGTAGTGCTGAGTAAAGCAAGTATCAAGATATCCTGTTTTTATTTCATCGCTCCCATGTGTTCATACAGGTCCATGGGGCAATTACAAACCAACATACTGATATACCAGGTAGGAAAAGCAAAGGCAATACTTATGTGTTAGGGGGAAGGGCAGTCTGGGTTGTTGGGGCCCTGAATCCTCACCTCAGCTCTGCCACCTTCCTCAGGGACTGAGGACAAGTCACCTAACTTGTCATACCCACCCCGAGTCTCAGTTTCCTCATCTGCATGAGGGGATGACAACACAAGGAGCCTCATGAGGTACTAGGAGAGTCCAATGTGAAAATCCATGTGAAGGTACACTGTAAACAAAAAAAGCACTCTGGTCACCATAGCTGGTGTCATCCTCAGATTCATGAAGGATTAAATGCTCTTTGAGTTTGCAGCCATGGGCACGAATCTGTGAAAAGTACACAGTGGGGGTGGGGTGGGAAGGAAGGAGAGGTTGTTTCATGTAAGGGGTAATCTTAAGAGCAAATGAGGCAGGATTCCAAAATACTTTTGGATGTAGGTCAGTCATAGCATACATTAAGTTGTGTCTTGTTTTGAGAGAAAAAGAGGACTTGCACATTGTTTAGTCACTTTTCTCTGGCTCTCAAATCAATGCTTTAGTGCTCACGGAGCACATATGCTGACTGTGCCTTTATTTCATCAGAAGTGAACAGACACGGCTCTCCATGCATAGTAAGGGATGTTGTCTAGTTGAGTGCCAACAGCTGTCTCCGCAGATGTCAACAACAGCTGCATTTTGTCATTCCAAGATGTGAATCTCAATTAATCTCCCTCTCTCCTTGTTTTTGGAAACTTTGACATCTCCATATAAAGTGATTTTCTCTTCCCGGTTAAACTCATTACTCCCAGATGTATCTGGTCACCTCTACAAAATTAGGTTCAGTGTGCTCAGGAATTGGAAGTAAAAATTAGCTTTGATGTCAAATTACTAGTAAGAGAAATCTCAGTCAAAGCATAGATCCAGTTTGCTAATCACCTCTAGCAAAGGATCTGAATGCATCAGCCAGCTAAATCACCTGGCCCCCACAGAGACATTTCAGCAGGAAATCTGTAAATAAAATGGATATTCACTATTTCATAGTGCATTTAAAAAAATTTTTTTTCAACGTTTTTTATTTTATTTTTTGGGACAGAGAGAGACAGAGCATGAACGGGGGAGGGGCAGAGAGAGAGGGAGACACAGAATCGGAAGCAGGCTCCAGGCTCCGAGCCATCAGCCCAGAGCCTGACGCGGGGCTCGAACTCACGGACCGCGAGATCGTGACCTGGCTGAAGTCGGACGCTTAACCGACTGCACCACCCAGGTGCCCCTCATAGTGCATTTTTAAATGACAGGTCTGGGGGCGCCTGGGTGGCGCAGTCGGTTAAGCGTCCGACTTCAGCCAGGTCACGATCTCGCGGTCCGTGAGTTCGAGCCCCGCATCAGGCTCTGGGCTGATGGCTCGGAGCCTGGAGCCTGCTTCCGATTCTTTGTCTCCCTCTCTCTCTGCCCCTCCCCCGTTCATGCTCTGTCTCTCTCTGTCCCAAAAATAAATAAAAACATTGAAAAAAAATTAAAAAAAAAATAAATGACAGGTCTGTATAGCAGGGCCATCACTCTACAGATGTAAAAAAAAAAAAAAAAAAAAAAGGCAACTTAGTTGGAAATGAAAACAAAGGAAGAGGTCTGTGAGAGCTGAACTATGATTCTAAGAGTGGAGACTGCTATTCAGGTATTCAGGTCTGGCCAATTGGCACTGTCCAGCTCTGGGTGCTTGTTCTATCCATCACAAAGTACCTAATGCAGTGGTACTTATGGGCACTGTTCAAAATGAAATCCAAATACCCAACAGAGCAGAGCAAATGCTGATGTAGACAGACATGTTCCTGGGGAGAATTTTTTAGTCAATGTCTGCAGGGCAAAGTTTTGGCTGTGCATGTGCTGGACCTCACTATGTGCATTTTTAAATGTATATTTGTAAGCTATAGGGTTGTTTCTGTTTTTGCTTGCACACTCATGACTAGTAGAAACTATCTAACACAGCAGATAATGGGAACAAGAATGAACTAGGAATACTGGGATGCCTGGGTGGCTCAATCTGTTCAACGTCTGACTCTTGATTTCAGCTCAGGTCTTGATCCCAGGGTTGTGGAATCGAGCCCCGCGTTGGGCTCCATGCTGAACGTGGAGTTTGCTTAACATTCTCTCTCTCCCTCTACCCCTCTCCCCTGTGCTTGCTCGCTCACTCTCTCTCTCTCTCTCTCTCTGAAATTAAAAAAAAGAATGAACTTGGAATGTTCCCTTATCCTCACATTCAGGGAGTTTATCACCAAGGTAAAGCCTGCCTGATCTATGAAGAAATAACTTATTTCTGCTAGTACCTTCTGTTCCCTCAATCCAACAGAGAGAGATAAGGAAAGAGGCATATGTGAAAAGTACCACTAGAAATAATCAAAGTGGGGCTTCCCTGCTACCAAACAAGGTGGGGGGATAACTTTGGGGGTAATTTATACAGGTTCATCTGTTAATTTATACTGCCAATTCTTAACCATCTCCAGAGGATTGATACCACAATGACCTTTCCTTGTCCGGGACCAACCTGTTTATCCCAGTTGTCCATTAATAGGATCACCCCCTCTACTCAAAGACATGACATGTTCCCTTGCAGAGGATGACAGGGAAGTATTTAAACCAAAACAACTGTGTGTTTGTTTTAGCAGAACTTCCTGAATCAAATTATTAAGCAGAAACTTAATGTAAGTAGAAAATGCTAGAGCTCTGACCAGAATGCCTCAGATCCTTTTTTACTGTGAGTCTGTGTCTATGTATGAGACACACACACACACACACACACACACACACACACACACACACACACACCTACACCTTTTTGGGTGTTAGGTTTTCACTTCCAATAGCCAGCACCTTCAGCTAGTTGGGGGAGACTGCCCTCAGCCTGCTTTGCTTCATATCTGACAGCCAGCAATGTTCAGTTATTGAGGCCGTTTCAGGCAACCTTTTAGCTACCAACAGACAGAGGAGTATGAAAACTTCCTCTCCCCAGACTCAGACTGGGACAACAGACGGTCCAGATGTCTCCAGCAGAGCCAGGCAGAAGCTACATTCTGCAGGGTTCTGCCTGAGATTACATCCTTCTGTGGCTTCCTCTGCTTGTCTGAAAGAGGGGAGTTCCTGTAAGTTGGCAGAAGTGATGCTGTCTGCCCCAGCATGGAGTAGAAAGAGCTAAACAGGCACAGAGGGACTCAGGAGACTCAATGGGCCCTCAGTCGGGGCTTCAGATTATCATCCTGCTATAGTCCTTGGGCTTCTGGGGCAGTAGACCCACTGTATGTTCAAATGTAAATCCAAATGACATTTTAAAGTCATTTCTGTGGCATCTCCCATGAGAAGAAATAGTAGCAAGTGAGGTTAGGAGATGAAGTATGTGTCGTGAAGAGGACTCCTAGCAAGTGTCTTTCTTAGTCAATGGTCTAGGAGCGAGTACTGGTCATCAATCTCGCCAGGCCTACATGACTTGTTTGGCCTACCAGGAGTGCCCTATGCTTGCACCAGGGAACTCACTGTTCCCACGCTCATCCTTCCTGAATGTGGCTCGGATCCACCCTCAAGACTTATTCCTTACACCGGACTCTGTCCTGCCTCTGGGTCCTCAGCTCCTAACTCAGCTCCCCATTCCCTGGTTTTATTCTCTTTACTCTTTGTAACTCCACCCAAAGATGATTCTAGGGCTCCTCAGCTCTAAAACTGAAGGCCCCTTGGAGCAACATCCCACCTGGCCTGGGTACTGGAACTCTCCTGGAATTGACCCCACTGGGATGATCTACCTCTTATGGCAAGACTTGGCCTGATTAGTGGAAAGAAACCACTCACCCTCATTTGACATACTATACTCTTTTGTGTCCCCTCCTACTGAAATAGAAGTCTCATGAGGGTAGGATTTTTTTTTTTGTCTGCTTTGTTCTCTACTGTGCTCTCAATTGCCAACACAGAGATGCTTAATAAGTATCTTCTTAGGGGCGCCTGGGTGGCTCAGTTGGTTGAGCGTCCGACTATTGGTTTCGGCTCAGGTCAGGATCTCACGGTTTCATGGTTTCCAGCCCCGCATCGGGCTCTGTGCTTATGCTGTGCAGCATACTTGAGATTCTCTCTCTTGCCCTTCCCCCGCTCATGCTGTCTCTCTCTCAAAATAAATAAATAAACTTTAAAAATAAATAAATATCTTTTTAATATATTTTGTAAAAATTATTTTTAAGAACCAAGTAAATGAAGAAATATCACCATCTTCTTAAGATCCTCTTTTTGTACTACAGTCTGTTTTTGGCCAAATTTCAAATTGAAATATAATAAATTACCCAGTTTGGTTTCCCAGTATTTCAAGAGAAGGAAAAGGGAGGTAAAAGGAAAGAAAGAAAGACATGTTTAAAGTAAGTGTGATGGTGTATTAAATATAATCTTTAAGATCAATGGAAAGAAAATATAGTATTGGGGGAAAAACTTGGATCTGGAAGAGTATTCTTTAAAAAATGCTGTTGTCCAGCTAAGACATATATGTAATCAAACTGGTTTCAGCATGTTGAAATTCAGTGTTTTTACTTATGCAAGGCACTAGGTATAAAAGCCTATCAATGCTTCAGAGAAAATGTAGAGAAAAAAGTACTCCATCTTATGGTAAAAGTTGTCTAATTGCTTGCCACTGTAGCCCCTAGTTCCACACATTTAAGTGTTAAGAGAATATTGAGTGGGCTGGCCTTCATCAATTTCCTTTGGGTGTACACCATGACAAATTCTTGTCTTACATTTCCAGCTTGTCTCAGCCTTCACTGTTGACAATTCTAGATGGAATAGCCAATCCAGGTTGTTGACTGAAGATTCCCAAGCGAACTGAATTACATAATACAAACAGCTAACAAGAAATGTTCAGGGGTCCTACCTGAGTAGTGTGTACCAGACCAACCCTTGTACCTTAGGAAGGCTGGATAAAATGAGAAACTAACAAAAACAGTTATTTTAAAGTATCAAGAGCAACCAAGGCAGCCAGGACTAGAAGGGACATGGAAAAGCCAGCAGGGAATTTGAAAGTGATAACAGGGAAGGTAATAAAGTCAGTAAGGTGACTTATCATATCAGTTACTACAGTGGTTAGATATCAGTTTTGCTGGGGAACTTTGACAGACCCATGCAGAACAAGCCTAGAGTTTTCCCAAGTAAGGAGCAAGGAGTCCATCATCTATCTATTGAGAGCTGCTTTTACGAGTGTCTTAGTTGGACTGCTATGACAAGGTACCACAGCCTGGGTGGCTTAAATCCCAAGCATTTATTTCTCACAGCGCTAGAGGCTAGAAGCCTGAGACCAGCATGCCAGCATGGCTGGATTCTGATGAGGGCCCTCTTCCTGGTTTATAGCAGACACCTTCTCACATATCCTAACATGGTTGAGAGGAAAGAGATCATTTCTCTTGTGTGTGTGTGTGTGTGTGTGTGTGTGTGTGTGTGTGTGTGTGTGTGTTTTCATAAGGGCAGTAATCCCAGTCACAGGAGCTCCACCCTCAGACCTAATTACCTCCCAAAGGCCACACCTCCAAATACCATCACATTGAGGTGTAGGTTTCAACATACAAAGTCTGGGGGAAATGCAAACAGTAAGTCCACAGCAGGGGGCATTAATTTTCTGTCACGTAAGGTTCATGTGGGCCAAATACGCAACGACAGCTAAACAAAACTCTCCCAGTAGAGAGAAGTGTATGTTTTCAGTAATCAACTTCCAGTGTGTGAAGTTAACAAAGGTACAAAGTTAATGTTAATGTCAGTGTCTGCTACAGCCTTTGACCCAGTAATTCCACTCTGAGGTATATATGCAACAAAAATGCATATATCTGTGCCCCAAATGGCAGGTACAAGAACATGTATAGGAGCAGGACTTTCAATAACTCCCAACTGGGAACAACTTAATGACCACCAGTCATTCAATGGATAAAGACATTGTAATGAATGTGTACAATTTCTGCTGCTTCAATGCTAGCCCCGAAAAGTCTTTCTGCCTCAGTTCTTCTCCTGTAGTTCTCCCCCCTGCCTTAAAACCCTCCAAAGGGGTTCCATTTCACTTAGAATAAGGTACAAACTCTCTCACACGTACCCTGCCTACTTCTGTGCTCTTTTCTCTGTCCTTCTCGTGCATTATGCTCAACAACAATGGTCTTTTCCTGCCCCTCAACATAATCACACGAGTTCTCAGAATCTTAGAGATTGCGATTCTGGCCACTTGGATGCTCCCTAGACCCTCTCAACATGGTTACTTCCTTCTCGTACATTGAGGTATAACGTAAGTATAGAAAACTAACAAATCCTAAACAATGAAAAAGCACAGAAGACCATGACAGGGCCTGCTTTTTTGGAAAGCAGGGCCTGAGTTTTGGAAAGAAAGTCCCTACAGCTAACGAAAGGGGAATGGTGTGAATAAGCCAAGATGAAGGAAGACTAGTGTTGAGGTGTTTGTTAGGAGTGAAATAAGAAATGATTACAACTTGAACAAAGGTATTGGCAATGGGTAGGGAAAGGAGGCAACAGAGACATTCAAGAAGAATCTACTTGGTGTCTTGAGCTACCTGTGGTGAATTATAGAGACTCTAACTACCTTACTGTTATTGGTTTGTGGATTTAACCTGATTTAGAAATAGAAAACTCTCTGTAACTTGGATTACAGCTTAGTGTTTTTCACCAATTAGACCTGTAATTTGTTTTTCTTAGAAAGCCTAAGGTCTTGGCCACACTAACTCTTGGTTTAACTTCCCTCATTCACTTAAAAACCTGATTATTTTTATGCATGATGTTACTAATGATTCCTTCCTCATCTTGAATCCCAGTCTTGCTCCTGTTTTTTCCCAGTATATGAATAAAATATTGGAACTGCTGACTAATGACCCTTTATGTTCCACTTTGAGATGTCTGAAGGAATTATCCCAATGCCCAGACATCTCTATAATGTCACACTTAAATTACAGGCTGAATCTTTAAAAGGCTGTCCTCTGTTGTAAAGGATATATTATCAGGATGTCATCAGACCTAATTTCCTTTTAGGAGAAAGAATAGAAATATTATCTTTTAATGCCAAGAAAGTGTACTACTTAAAATAGGCAAATACGTAGGTCAATGCTTTGACTTCGGTTACCCTTAGTCCTAGGTTGAAAGTGCCTTCTCAGAAGAGTCTAAGAATGAAGGGGGATGCTTGTTCTTACTCTTGTTTTTAACTGCTTTAGTTTTAGAACTCTGACATGATGCCATTTTCCCTTCTTTTGCTTTTTTATGAAGATACTGGCATTGTACTTCTTCCCATAGAGGGCACCAGTGGTTGGTATCAACTCTTTGTTACAGAAACACACTGCCTATCGGGGGATAAGGCAGTCACTAAAATCTTTTATCTGATATAATAGATTCTGTATAGAAATCCAAGAGCAAGGGTCCACAAGGAACTTTCAGTCATCTCCATCCTGCACGATAACCAAACCAACAATAATAACTGCAGCAGGAGCAATTGTATTGACCTTAGGGATAATATAGCTGATATGATCAAGCATTGACTATGTGCGCCAGGTACTGCTGAGTACTTTACACGCTGGATCTCATTTGGTCTTCTCAACTCTACAAGGCAGGTATACCATCGTTATCCAAGGTCACTCTGCTAGGAAGAGGCAAAGTGAAAATCCAAACCAAAGTACGTTTGATGCCAAAGAACATGCTTTTCACCACTCTATTGTACTGTGAGGATCTGAGCTACTACGTAGCTTGGTATTCATAAGCTTAACCCATGATGGCTTTCTCTGTGTAGGATATATCTTGGACAGTTTAATCTATATTAAAAGGAAACAGGACTTGCATTGAAACACATAGCCCTAAATGAAATGTCTCAATCTAGTGACTGCATGACCAATAGTCATACAGATCTCAAAGTTTCTAGGATAGCTCAAATTCATAGCATCATTTCCCTGTATTCCCATAAAAAGCATCTCAATTATTATACCAGAGGTCTCAATTGTTGCATTAGAAAACTATGGTTGGGCTAACCACACTGGTCTTAAGCCATGAAAAGGAGACATTTGTCTTTACCTTGAGAGTCTTTTAAGACCTAAATGCTACAAAGCTCGACCGACGTTGACCATGCTCCATCTCAGAGGCGCATCACGTCAAATGTTTTCATGTTACTGTATATTAACTCATCCCCAAGTAATGTTTAGTGTTGTTGCAAAATCCCCAAGTTCTATCTGGAAAATGAGAAACTGTTTCAAGTGCAATGGGCCCTTCTCTGAAAATGTCAAAATTATTCCAAAGTTCATCTTGGAGGAAAAAAATGTGAAACAAAAGTAGGCCCTATACTTTAAAGTGTACTCAAGGGGCGCCTGGGTGGCTCAGTCGGTTAAGCGTCCGACTTCGGCTCAGGTCATGATCTCATGGTTCGTGGGTTAGAGCCCTGCGTCAGGCTCTATGCTGACACCTCAGAGCCTGGACCCTGCTTTGGATTCTGTGTCTCCCTCTCTCTCTGTGCCTCCCCCACTCACATTCTGTCTCTCTCTCTCTCTCTCAAAAATAAACATTAAAAAAAACTTTTTAATGTACTTAAAAAAGCTTTAACAGTACAAACAGTATGGTACTGGTGCAAAAACTGACAGATAAATATGAATTGATAGACATCACTATATCTATGTCTATACTGAACTACACATATGATGAAGGTACAGTCACATATTAGTGAAAAAGTGATGAGTTATCCCTTCTGTAGTATGAGGAATGTTGGCTTTTGGGAAAAACGTTAGATCCTCATCTCAAACTATGGCTATAAGTATATCTTATGTGGTTTGAAAACTAAGTGTAAATATTGAAAACTTAGTCTTATTTAAGCTTTTTAAATAAGGGAAGAAAATACAGAGAAATATTTAACTTTTCTTAGATCAGGCAAGGAATGCCTAAGTACTAGAAAAATGTATGAAATCATCAAGGAAAAGGTAAATATATTAAACCACCTTAAACTTAGAAACAGACATCTAACAGTCATAAAACACCAAGAGCACTCTAGAAAAATTATTTGCAACAAGTACAGTAGACAGAGGAGTCAAGTCTTTATATATTTTTAAACTTTCAAATAAATATCACAGTAGGATAAAGGTAACATGCATGAGAACTAATAAACCTATCAACATCCATAAAACTGTATTAAGGAGAGTTACTTATATAAAAAGGTCAATGTCAGTGTGAATGTATTAAGATAGACATTCTCATATATCAGCAGGAATGTATATTATTATTACCACCGTTCTGTACAGCAATTCGGCAAGTATATTAAAGGCATGAAAAAGTTCACAATCTTTGTCAAAAAAATTTCAAATCTAGCAATTTTGGTGACAATCTTATATACAAAGGTATTCATCAACAGATTATTTATATTGCTCGTGACTAAAAGGAACCAAGGCTCCTTGGAGAAAGACCTGGTTCCAGAGCACAGGCAGAAAATGTAGACGTAAGCCTGGAACACACTGAGCCAAAAAGCAAGGAAACACACAAACTAATGGAGAGATGCCAAAAGACAGGGAAATCAGCTTGAAGGGGTGTCCTTCAAATTTGAGTAGCAGAACATTATTATAGTTGACTGCAAAACACCAAGACAAATCCATGAGTCCATGGCAATACTAAAAGAATAGTAAAATAAAACAGAGAGAGAAAAACACAACTCCTTTATCTTACTCATTAAATTAAAACTTAGAACATGAGAAGTATTCATCCTGCCTTTGAAGAGGGAAAACTCTTCTTTCCAGAAGACCAGCAGCTATTAAATGTAGGTGAAAGAGAAGAATTAGAAAAATCACCATGTGAAGCTCCCACTAAAATAACTCGTCTGGGCAAGAATCACTAAGGATGCAAAAAACTATTAGGTGAAGAATTGTTAGGGAGCAGTATAGTCATGATACCAAAGAAGCACCCCATAGACTATGGACTAATTGCAAAGGGAAGAACACACCTCTAAGCAAAGAAATCTAGTGTTCATCACCTTAATCAAGCAGTCAAACGTCACTCCATTGATCATGGGACAACCTTATGTTGTATCCTTCTGATGATGAAGTCACCTGTGAAGCATCCTTGCCAAAACTGTTTACCCAAATCTAATTAAGACTTTAGTCCTAACTTCCAGTTTACAGGAAACCTAGAGGCTGGGAGAACACGTTAAATAACATTACAAGGGAACAGTCCGACAAATTCAGAAGGCAGAATGTTCTATAAAACAACTGGTCTGGTATCTTCAAAAAGTCATTAATAAAATAAAACTAAAAAAAAAAAAAAAGTGGGTGCCCTATTCTAGACTAAAAGAGACTAAAGAATCAAAACCAAATGCAGGGTGGAACCCTTCATGGGATTCTGGCAGGAAAAAGGGAGCTATGCAAACACATCAGGGACAACTGGGCAAACCTGAATACGGACTAGATATTACATCATACAGGGAACTACTGCTAATTTTCTTAGGTGTGACGAGTGTACTGTGATTATGTAGGACAAGGTCCCTCTTTTCAGGAGAGGCATGCTTGTCTTTAAGAATGCAATCCTATGGGGCGCCTGGGTGGCGCAGTCGGTTGAGCGTCCGGCTTCAGCCAGGTCACGATCTCGCGGTCCGTGAGTTCGAGCCCCGCGTCAGGCTCTGGGCTGATGGCTCAGAGCCTGGAGCCTGTTTCCGATTCTGTGTCTCCCTCTCTCTCTGCCCCTCCCCTGTTCATGCTCTGTCTCTCTCTGTCTCAAAAATAAATAAAGGTTAAAAAAAAAAAAGAATATTTCTGATGAAGGGACGCCTGGGTGGCTCTGTCGGTTGAATGTCCAACACTTGATTTCAGCTCAGGTCATGATCTCAGGGTCATGGGATAGAGCCCGTGTCAGGCTCCATGTTGGAGCCTGCTTGGGATTCTCTCTTTCTCTTTCTTTCTCTCCCTCTGTCTTTCTCTCTCTCCCCCTCTGCCTCTCTCCAATGTTCACACTCTCTCTTGCTCTCTAAAAAAAATAAAAATAGGGGCGCCTGGGTGGCGCAGTCGGTTAAGCGTCCGACTTCAGCCAGGTCACGATCTCGCGGTCCGGGAGTTCGAGCCCCGCGTCAGGCTCTGGGCTGATGGCTCAGAGCCTGGAGCCTGTTTCCGATTCTGTGTCTCCCTCTCTCCCTGCCCCTCCCCCGTTCATGCTCTGTCTCTCTCTGTCCCAAAAATAAATAAAAACGTTGAAAAAAAAAATTTAATAAAAAAAAAAAAGAATGCAATCCTATGGTGTTTGCAATTTACTTTTAAGCAGTCCCACAAAATAATTAGAACAATTCCATACATATATCTGTATCATGTAGACAGACACACATACACACACACACACACACACGGAAAATATGGCACAATATTTAAAAACCATTTAAAATATGGGTATGCATTGTACTATTCTTTCTACTTTTATATTTGTTTCAAAATTTTCGTAACAAAAAATTAGAAAAAACATCGTAAAAAATGGCATCATATACATCTCAAAATTGCATATTATCATACAACTCAATACTGAGCTATAGGACTCATCATACAACTCAAAATTATGATGTTAATGAAATTAGGGTACATCCATACGGTTGATATTATACACTTATCAAATAACTTTTCAAAGAATTTCTAAACACATAGGCAAATAGTTCCAATACAGTAGTAAGGGAGATAGACAGGAGGCAAGACTTTATATGTGGTATATGGCTTGATCTCACTTTTTATAGACACTGAACATACTTAATGAGCAACTATAATGTGCCACGAACTCTTCTACCTGCATTAAAAAAAGGAAATACACCTAATGTTAATAAGGTGGCCCCTGGCTGCTAGAGTTCTAGGAAATCCTTATTAGTTTCTAATACTCTTCTAAAATTTTCAAATTATATAATTTTTATAGTAAAAGTAACAAGCAACAAGTTTTGCTGAAGTATAGTCATCAGGTATTTGATATCAGTAACGGCTAGCATTGGCTATACACCTGGCTTGTGACAGCCCCTCTTCATGTTTTCCAGGAGCAAGTCTGCTTAGCCCTCCCAATAATCTCTTGAGGTATTACTTACACTCACAGAAATGGAGCACTGAGAGGTTTGGTAATCCACCTAAAGCAATGATTCTTAAGTGGGGAAGGCAAGGACCCCCAGGAACATTTGGCAATGTTGTGAGACATTTTTGGTTGTCACCCTGGGGACGGGGGAGGCAGAGGTCAAGGATGTTGTTAAACATCCTACGTTGCACAAGACAGCACCCACAGCCAAAAACCATCAGCCCCAAATGTCAATACTGCTGAGGGCTGAGAAATCCTGACCAAGATCACTTAGCCAGTAAGACAGAGTCCAGCTTTGAGCCCAGGTGTCCTGATCCCCCGGCCCATACTCTTCACCACTCTGTACTGCTCTTAAACACGCTGCCATAGCAATGTTTTGTCACTAAATGTTGCAGTGTTTCTTCATTGAGAGTAATTATTAGTAACGATAACTACTGCTACCATATATGATGCTTTGTGATTTACCAAAAAATTTAAGCAAAAAATAAAAACAAGAATCTTTTTCTGAAAGTTCAAAAGGTACATTTGATGTGGTAAAAGGGCACTCCACTGGCATCATTCTTTTAAAAGCAATTTTGCAGTTGGCATCAAAATCTTAATATTTATAACCTTTATCCAGATATTCCACTTTGAGAATTCACTCTAAGAATATAAATCGAAGTATGACAATATCCTGGTGTGCAAATATGTATTTTTTTGGAGTAGAACCAAGAAAGGAGGTTACCCAACTGTCTAATAAAAGAAGAGCCTAACAGGCTGGGCACTTGTGCTTGAGCGAATCCCTGTGAGGATGTGGAAAGTCATGTATACGAGAATATTAGGAGAACAAAAGAAACAGAATGTAAAATCATGCGTGTGTGTCTGCAAGCATGTTAAACAGTAGCATCGTTTACAAGACGAACACGAAACACTTTGCCGGAGTTGCCAGATTAGGATAGTAGGGTAAAGAGTGATTTCTTTGTCTTTTTTTTCCCTGTCTTTTATTTTCAAAATTGTCTGAAATGTAGCTATGCATTTTAATGGGGTAAAAACAATCACCATATTTTTAGATGTACCTAAATCCTGGGAAAATGATCTCTATTTTTAATGGAGGCCCTTTATAAAAGCTGAAATATGTGTAAACAAGCTTATGACCTAGATCTGAGCACTTTAAAAGTAAAAACAAATCTGAGAACAGAGCCAACGGTCCTCCCAACACATTCTCTATGTCGATATTAGATGAGAAAATCTCCTCTCTGGCAATCTTAATGTCTCCTTCTCCCTCTATAATGACTTGATGCATAAAAATTAATCTTTTCCCTCCGCTTTGATCCCTGAGCTCCTTAGCAAAGATTCCATCTTGCTCTATAACACATGATGAAGCATTTTCCCTGTTATAATGTGACAATGGCCCTATTGAGTACAACAATTTGAGTGTGAATGTGCCACAGCCAAAGAGGAAATCTTAAGAGGCAATTCCACCTAGAACTATTTGGCAAATGCATAAAAAAGTCACATTAACACTGTCTTGAAAAACAGTGCCCTTAACAAAAGAACACAAAACAGAGCTGGGAATGGGGGTGGGGGGGAGGGATGGGGAAAAGGAAAAGCAGAGGTGACAGGTTCCTGGGGTTCTATCTCCAAGTGCTGGTCCTGTAGATCAGTCAGTTTGGGGGGGGGGGGGGAGTACATTTGAAAACTTTCAATAAAAATGATTGTCAAGGCTCGAAAAAAAAATTCTTTAATTAGTTTACTCAAATATTAAGTCTGACATCTAGAAACTCAATATTAGCAAAAATGTGATAATTATGGCTGGAAGGGTTTTTTATTGAATGTAAATTCATGAATCACACTTTTGGCATATCTCACTCCCTTTTGTTCTTTCTCATACGCCTTCACACTTAACCGGAAGCCTTTGGGCTCCACTCTAAAATCTGATCTCAAATTCACCATACTTCCTTTTGAAGCAGTTGCAGTTCATCAACAACTATGACAAAGGACTCTTCTAGTCCATTCTGACGGAAGATACAACCTTGAGATATCCTCCAGACTTGGGGGTACCTGAACCTTCAGAATGCCCAGGCTGCTCCAGAAGAGACTTTCTCTATTACATGGCATCCCACATCACACCATTTGCCCACACGGAGGGTTCTGTGTTTTCCAGCAATTGTTTTGACCCATTTGGCTGCCGATTCAGTGAGTGAGCTTGCCAACAATCTAGCGATTGGCTCTAAGGGGGAGAACAGAAACACGGAACATGTGTTTGGTGTTAAAGTGGGTCAGATCTGCGCAAATAGACATTGGTTCATTTTACCCTCACAGTATCCTTATCTTATAGAAGACGATCCTGGGACTAGAACAGGTCAAATCATTTGTCCAGCATCATGTGAAGAGTGAATGGCACAACCAGAATCCGAAGGTTGGTCGGCCTCACATCAGAGCTTATGCTCTGCCCGCCCTGGATTTGTGGGGGCAGGGTGACGGGAGAGTGCACGGCCCCGTAGCACAATGTGGATACACAGCACAGAAATTAATATGCCCAGGCGCAAATGTGGGCTGACCGTGCACACCTTCTTCCAAATATCAACATATCATTGTTTGCTCTTATAACAAATATGAGAAACTGGTCATGTTTGGTGGTTGGTTTTCAGGGGGGGGTGTTGGGGGTGGCAGCCACTGACCAATTTTCTAGGATTCTAATTTCAAATGCCTACAGGGGCCAAGCTTTTCTTTTTTTTTTTTTTTTAAGACATCAGGAAGAGGTGAGGACCACAGCCCCCTAGAAGGCGTATGTATCTTCTAAAAGGACGGAGCTACGTGACCAGTACCTCATTTTACTACGGGCAATTGTGGACCTAGTATGTAGAGCTCTGAGTTTTTCTAAAAATGCCAGAAATAAGGATTTTTATGTGAGCAATCCCGATTGTTTTTAAATGTTTTTATTTATTTTTGAGACAGAGAGAGACAGAGCATGAGCAGGGGAGGAGCAGAGAGACGGGGAGTCACAGAATTTGAAGCGGGCTCCAGGCTCTGAACTGCCAGCACGAAGCCCGACACGGGGCTCTAACTCACGGAGTGTGAGATGATGACCTGAGCTGAAGTTGGACGCTCAACCGACTGAGTCACCTAGGTGCCTCCAATTTGTTTTAAAACTGGCAACTATTTAAAACAATTTTTTTTTCAGTTGTATGAACCAAATAAAACATATCTATCTGGTCTTGCCTTTGCTTTGCACCTTGTGGTCTAGATAATATACCTGTGCTACAGATGATAAGATATGAGGGATTTCAGGGCAGGCCTGACACAGGTAACGGACTCAGCTTAACTGCTTCCACCACACAGGGAAGGAACGCACTGTTCATTTTAGGCAGTGTTTGTCATTTTAACATTATTATCTGGAAAAAGGAAACAATCATCACAAATTCTCTGTACAATATGTATAAATTTCAAAACCAATGGTCACTAACGTGGGCAAGAGGTGAGAAGGATTTTACAGTTTAGCAAAACAGAAAAACTAGAAAGAAAGGACACATCAAAGAAATGCTTAACAGAAGTCGCATTCCAACTGCCAACAAGACACTCATCACAGGGTTTCCTGGAAAACTGTGTTTTGCAGAGGGAGCACATTTCCACCACACATCCTTTCCCCTACCTCTTCCCTTTCCACCTCATCACCACCTGGTTTCTCAGGGTACTGATTCAGACATAGACCAATTTCAGCTGCATTTTATTACTAAAATCTTCCTCTTGCAAATGAGGGAGTTGAAAGGGAAACAATCTGGTGCTCCTGACCACTGGATTATGGCTCAGGCACCCCAAAGTGCATCTTCAGACAACCCTACTATCCAGCAGGATGAACACTCTTATACAAAAATATGCCCAGATGGAAGTGTCTGAATGCACTTTTTGCTTGCGTAGACATACAGATGTAGGGACATCTCATAATGCTGTGTGGAGAACTGGAGGGGATGAATTGCAATGAGATCATAGATGTAAGTTAACATTTGGGAAAATCCTATGTTACTAGTTTGTCATTAATGTTTTATTTATTTGTTTTAAAGGTTTATTTATTTTTGAGAGAGTGCACGGGGAGGGGCAGAGAGAGCGAGGGAGAGAGAGAATCCCAAGCAGGCTCTGCGGGGTCAGCACAAAGCCTGATGCAGGCCTTGATCCCACCAACCATGAGATCATGATATGAGCCAAAATCAAGAGTTGGACACTTAACCAACTGAGCCATCCAGGCGCCCCCTGCTGTTAATATTTTAAATATCTTTGGGTACTACCATACAACAAATTAAATTCTAGCAGTAAAATACCCACTCTACCCACTAAATGAAACCACTCTACCACCATTTGTGAAAGGAAGCTCTGTCTTCTCCCTGGTTCACCAGGAAGAGGCGAAGAATTCAATGGTCTGGGAAATTTGTTATCAAGTCCAAGCCTTCAGCTCAGGTCCTTGATTCTGAGGTCTGGGATTTCACTGGTAGTGCCATAGTCGGATAACACAGCTTATCTTGGGCAAGACTATGCTACTTAAACTGTTATGGAGGGTGTGTCCCAGAGAAAACCGACATAAAATTTCAATCTCCACCCCACTCTTAACTAACTGGGTGAACCTTGGCCAAGTTCCTTAATATCTCTTGGCCTCATTTTCCTTGTCTCTAAAAGTAAGGGTGAAGACGTTAAAGATCATTGTAAGCCAACTTATTCAATGTGCTAAGTCAGAAAGCTCAATACCAAATATGTTATAAACCTCATCTCACTTATTATCTATTTTATCTATTTTATCTACATTAACTATTAATGATAACATTGATAATTTGCGAAGTTAATTAATAACAACTGACAATGCCATCTTCACAGGAGCATCATGATTAAGTGATAGAGTATAGGCTAAAGCTCTTTGCCAACCAAGAAGATATACATAGATGTTAATTATAGCATATTGTTGGGGCGCCTGGGTGGCTCATCGGTTGAGCATCCAACTTTGGCTCACGTCATGATCTCGCAGTTTGTGACTTCAAGCCCCACATCGGGCTCTGTGTTGACAGCTCAGAGCCTGGAGTCTGCTTTGGATTCTGTCTCTCTCCCTCTCTGCCCCTCCCCCACTCACACTCTGTCTCTCTCTCCTTCAAAAATAAACATTAAAAAATTTTAATTTTTTTAATAGACCGCAAATGGAGTCACTTATGCTAAGCCCAGCCCCATGTCACCAAATGGAGACTTAATCACAGTTTCAGCTCTCCCAGAAATGAAATCTTAGTTAATCTGGAATCGCCTGATATCTGCACGAGTGACGTAATGTGTCCAACAGACTCTTGCCATCCTCTAAAGGAATTCTGCAATAACCAACCTGCTCTTTGGCCTAGTATAACTTCCTCGTTCCCACTCCTGTCTCCCTATAAAACTCCTGCATTTTGTATAGCTCCTTTGGGGCCCCTTTCATCTGCGAGACTGGATGCTGCCTGATTCCAATCAGTTTTTGCTCAAATAAACTTAAAATTTTTAACATGACTCAGTTTATCTTTTAACAGTTCTAGTATCAGAAAAGGGAACCAAAAGAAACCGTTAGGGGTCCCTAGGCACAACAAGCAACAGACATGGGCTCCTTGAGCCCACTGTTTTCTGCTGTCTCTGGAGGTCACCTGCAAGTCCCTCTAGGATCCTAGCTTCACAGCTTTTGCAGTATGAGCTTTGGGACTTTACTTGAGCATTTCTTTTTCCAGACTGGGTCCAGAAACCAGCTGGAGTAGGATTAGCTCCAGGGTTAGACTGGTTCTGACTAAGAAACTGAACCAGGTCTGGAGTTGGAATGGGTCTGGCTTAAGCTGGAGTCCAGTGTGAGGCCTCAGGTGAATAAAATGTTATTTTAAGGCTGAACAAACAGGTTAACCTTAGCCAAAGATAATGTTGAAAAACTCTGGCCACAATGGAGAACTTTTAACCTAAATATAGTTACCCATTTATGAGGTATCCTAGAGAAAAAGGGGTCTCAGCCAACCACTCACCATAAAGGATAGAGGAAGAACTGTTCTTCCTCCTCTATAGTTTCTGGTGACCAGGAAGAGACCCACTGGGATACCCCACTTGATCCAGAGCCTGCAGACAAAATCCTGGGAAAACTGGCAGGAGCCAGCAAAGGGTAAGAATTCTTACCAAAGTCAGTTCTCTCAGATCTCTATCTGTAGTGCTTGGTTGAGAGAGAAAGATAAAATTTCATGCTATCTCTTCCTTTCCAAATTCAGACTGGCAGGCAAAAATGCCTGTAAGAATTAGGTCTTTGAATACTCAACATTACTTAACATCAGAGAAATGAAAATCAAAACTACAATGACATATCATCTCACACCTGTCAGAATGGCTAAAACCAGAAAGACAAGAAATAACAAGTGTTGATGAGGATGGGAAGAAAGGGGAACTCGTTTGCACTGCTGGTGGGAATGCAAACTGGTGCAGTGACTCTGAAGAACAGTATGGAGGTTTCTCAAAAAGTTAAAAATAGAACCACCTTAAGATCCAGCAATAGCACTACTGGGTATTTGCCCAAATAAATACAACAACACCAATTCAAAGGGATACATCCATCCCTATGTTTATAGCAGCATTATTTACCATAGCCAAGCATCCATTGTTTAACAGGTAAAGAAGATGTGGAATATTATTCAGCCATAAAAAATAATGAAATCTTGCCATTTGCAACAACATGGATGGAGCTAGAGAGTATAATGCTAAGTGTAATAAGTTACTGACAGAAAGACAAATACAGTATGATTTCACTCCTAGGTGGAACTGAAGAAATAAAGCAAATGAGCAAAAGGGAAAAAAAGGAAAAGGCAAACCAAGAGACCAAGTCTTAACTATAGAGAACACAATGATGGCTACCAGAAGGGAGGTGGGTGGGGGGATGGGTGAAATAGATGATGTGGCTTAAGGAGAGCACTTGTAATGAGCACTAAGTAATGTATGGAAGTACTGAATCACCATATTGTACACCTGAAACTAATACTACACTGTATATTAACTAATTGGAATTTAAATTTTTTAAAAAATGCCATCGGAAAAAAGTCATTTAAAAAGCCATTTTACCCATTGGGTTAATCCTTTCTCTCCTAGGGACAGTTCATGCTTTTTTGTTCATCTCTTCTTGTGTCCTGAGAACTTGGTTTGGCAAGTGTCAGGCTGGGGCCCCCAAAATATGGCGGGGGAGAAATGTGGGTTGTACTCCACTTGCAGCTGGGGTTCTACTGACTTTTGCCAGCTGTCAGGGAAATTATCCAAGTCTTTCTTTTGGCTGCCTTAGGGAGTCACTCTGGATCTTGGGAGGACAGTATCTTTTGTACCCTATTTGGGGACACCTCTTCAATCCACAAGTTCATTCACTACTGCCAGGACTATTTACTATTTGTACTGGCTGTAACCTGACAAGATGTTTGTTTTGTTTTGCTTTTTTAACCTGAGATGATATTTGAAAGGATTATTATTATTTTTTAAGTAGCTCTATGGTCCAAAGTTGGTCAAATTAGAAGCTGTTATTAGGAGCCTGATAGGAACTTTTTTTTTTTCAGTCCTTCTCCCCTAAGCTAAAATTAAGCTATGTATCTAGCAGGAAAGAAAAACATCTGAAGCCTTTAGTGGAGGGATTTACGAAACACCCCAAAGAAACACAACCTTAAATCTAGAACACAGCAAACTTCTGATTAAAGATTTCCCCCCTGATATAAAAAGGAAATTGAAGATAATGTAATTGGATGGTTGTGACAGCCTCTTGATACCATTCAGGTTGCAACCCAACTCTTTGAGGAATTAAAGACAATTGTACTTGTCTTGCAAATTTAGTCTTTATAAGAATAGAAATGTGGCTCTAGAAATAATTCAAAGCCCACCTATCCTTTTAACCAATCCCCAAACTTCTCTATTCATCTCAAAAGGCTTGCAGATACTGTAAAATATCTGAATTTAGGAAACAAAAGTCCTTCTTGGAAATTTGCATTCCTCCTCTGTGCCTTTTGAGATGTTAAGTATTCTACTTGGTCTTCCCGAGGAAACAAGTAATTGTTATTGGGGAGGGGTGGGGGAGGAAAGGCTATTTAAAAACTCAGCCTACAAAAAATCTTAAAAGTTTCTTCCACAAATACAGGTAAAAAGTTTAAAAAGGTAACCCCTTAACTTATGCCATCTGCCGCATATGAATACAACTGTTCTTTAGAAACTAGTGAGTTTTGCATTATAATGCCCGTCTTGCAGCTTAAAATTTTAAATGAAAGCTATAAGATCTCTTTATATCTGTAACTGTCCATATGTTTATCTATGTCTACATATGTAGGTTATAAATGTGGAATTTTTGTAACACTGGTCAGTATTGTCAAAATTAATTTGTAAAGAGCTCTATTTAGAGACAAACAAGTGTTTATATAAAGTATACTCTCCGAAATATAGAAACTAATCCAAATGTTTTTCAAGTTCACATCATTTAGGATAATCTTTGGTAAATAAAAGCAAGTTTAAGTTTGTTAGTTTAATTAAAACACACATCTTTAGAATTATCAGCATTAAATATAAATTTATTTTTATTCTACTTAGGTTTACTAAAATTCAAATAAGCTCATGTTACCTCTGTTATAGAATCTGTCTTCAAAAAAAGATAACTTGAGATGATGATTAGTTGTTTAATATCTTATGAAATGTTCATGTAAAAATAATTGTTAAAAAAAATGATTTAAACAGATGTAAGATAAAGGTTTATAAGTAAACATTTCAACAATAATTATACTTGATGTCTACAGACAAACAGTTTCCAAAATCTTTTTGGTAACTTGAATCTTAAAGTTATACTGATATAAGTTCAATGATGGATATTCATTGAGTATCTAGGTCATTTCCAAATAATATAAAATATTGGAACATTAGTTACTGAACATAGGTCTATCCACTTTTGGCTTTCTTTTACAGAGGAACTAAAGGTACTTGGGCCTATTAATAAACATATTTATACCACACTGTAAAATTTACTATGGGGAAGAATATGCTTCTAGAAATTATAAACTCGTTTTATAAATTTGCCAATCCACAGAATGCTAATGTAACAGTCCCCCATTACCTCTTAGTTTTCACTAGAAATTAAAGAATCTAATGGCAAAAAATTATAATCAATATATGTAATTAAACCACCTAGATATAATAATAGTGAAGGGATAGAGTTATGTATGAAAAGTAGATAAGAACAGTAAAACGATTCCTTGTTCCAGAATGAGAAAGAAGAAAACATAGGACAAAATCTGAATGAAGGTTAAAAAGTTATAGAATATTTGTGGAAAAGGATCTCGGGCAAAGAGTATTTTGTGTGGTCAGGCTAAGATTGGAATGAATTTATTTACATTTTTAAAGAATGAGTTTAATATCAGAAGTACACTGATAGAAAATGAGAATTTTGTTTTCTATTAAAAAGACAACGTTTAATTAAGTTATTGGTCTGCTCTTTTTTTTTTTTTTTAATTTTTTTTTTAACGTTTATTCATTTTTGAGACAGAGAGACAGAGCATGAACGGGGGAAGGTCAGAGAGAGAGGGAGACACAGAATCTGAAACAGGCTCCAGGTTCTGAGCTGTCAGCACAGAGCCCGACGCGGGGCTCGAACCCACAGACCGCGAGATCATGACCTGAGCTGAAGTTGGATGCCCAACCGACTGAGCCACCCAGGCGCCCCATTGGTCTGCTCTTAATACAAAATTGTAACCAAAAGTTTTTCTTTGGTTGGACAGCAAAGATTTTGTGTCCAAATCTTACCAAAATAATTTACTGGTTTTTTAATTTTTTTAATGTTTATTTATTTTTGAGAGACAGACAGACAGAGTGTGAACAGGGGAGAGGCAGAGAGAGGGAGACACAATCCGAAACAGGATCCAGGCTCTGAGCTATCAGCCCAGAGCCTGATGCAGGGCTCAAACTCACAAGCCCTGAGATCATGCCTGAGCTGAAGTTGGATGCTTAACCGACTGAGCCACCCAGGTGCCCCTTTACTGTTCTTCATGTTGTTTTTATCAGGTCTTTCATTACTCAAGAAAACCTGGTCTTCTCAATCTTAAGAGTCAAGTTTTGCTCACAACTCTGTAATTTTCTGTATCTGCCTTTTACAACTTCTACTGTCACCTTGGTTAAATAGATAAAAGTATTATTTCATAATGATCTGTGATCCCATCTGTCAAATGTTCAAACCTTTTGACATTTTCTCCACACATTGCCAATGGAATTTCTTTGACTGCAAACTAACTCTGAGATTTCTCAGAGGGTCCCTGGAAAATCGCAAAGGATTTGTCTCTCACCTTGTAAAAGACTGATATTAAACTAATTAGGTGTATTTGGCATGTTAAATTCTATGAGAAGCATAGTGAAATAAGTGATGATAAACCTTCTTAGGTTTGTATGAATGCATGTTATTAATATTAGTGTTCTAAAAATTGCATGAAATTATTAAAAATCTGTCTTGGTATAATGTTATCAGTCATAATTCCTCTTATTATCTTAAAATGTTGTATGCCATAGGAATAACCAAATTTCCTTGTCAATTCTATTATAATGAACTCTCAGCAGGTCTTTACCGGCATTTTTAAAATTCTTTGCCATTTTGCAGACAGTTACTGTTTTACTCTAATGCTTTTGCCAAAAGTGAGATTTATGGAAGGGATGCTACTAAGTACTCCTGACCACTGACATAGTGGTCAAATCACAAGGCACTAAAACTTGGGTGTATATTTCATTACTAAAGAAGACTCCACTTAACATCTGTCCCATGCAAATGCTTGAGAGATCTTAAAATCAAATTGACTAGGAACAAAAGTATCTGACACCAAGGTAGACTGCTTCCTCCAAAAATGTCAGATTAAGAACATTTCTTTCCATTCCTCCTTCCCTCTCTGATCATCCTTTTCATTCTTATACCACGAAAGTCTTTATGATTCTTCTGTTCATCTTTTGTCTTGCTCTGGCCTGGACAGTAATGCCAATGTTCACATATCTCAGTCCATGGCAAGGGGCATAGTAATCCAACCTACAAACAACTGTTGGATTTGCTATCATGCTAGGTAACCTGTAGTTATTCCTTTCATAAACGTCTCCCTGATTTCTAATACCTCAGTGTCTCTGGAACAAACTCAGCCTTCTATTGTGTGAGGACTCAAAACCCTGTCTCTGGTTAACAACCTTGTATCTAGACTCTGTACAAAGAAAGGGACATAATGCAAGGATAACCAGAATAAAAACCACCTATGCAGTCTAAAGACCCTTGAATTTTACTGGCTTCCCTGCCTATCACCTTTCCATTCCTGAGCCACAGACTCAAATGGGAATTGCCAGGAGTCATTCATGATTCAAAATCTGCTTCCCTTGGCAGATCCCGACTGCCCTGGATAGGAGTATGTACAAATGAGGCTGTGATCAGGAACCTTTTCTTAACTCTTGAAGGTACTGCAGAAGCTGCTGCTAAAGTAACAGCTGCCTGATGAAAATCCTGACTCTCAGGGCAGAGTTGTTTTTGATAATAGTATAGTCTTTGACAACTTTTTACCTAAGTGGAGTGGTGTGTGTGTGTGTGTGTGTGTGTGTGTGTGTGTGTGTATGTGTGCGCGCGCGCGTGCGCTATGGCCAACACCATTTGCTGCACTTGGATTGACACTTCTGGGGAAGTTGAGACTCCACTTATATTAGATCACTAAATAAGCCAGTTGGCTTAAGAAAGTGACTCTGTCAATGGGGTCTTTCTTTGACTTATTTGATTCTGATTGTATTGAGTCTTGGGAGCCATGGTTCTGAAGTGCTCTCCTAACATTGGGAATTATCCTGCTTCTAATAATTATAGTAGTCTCCTTGGCACACTATATTCTCTTCAAAAGCTTCAAATGCATGTTTGCAGCCACTAACCACCAAGCAAATGGTCTTCCTAAGACTAGAACATCAGAAAAGGAACAAGGAGAATGACCAACTTAAAGAATGCGAACATGGTGCCGTGATCTGTGAATGCTGCAAAGACATTCAACAAAAAGACATCATGTCCTGTGAATATCACACAGAGATCAAGCAAAACACTGCAAGAGCTCCAGGGAGGTAACAGGGAGTAGTGCTAATGCCTTAAATTTTGATCACATCTCTCAGGCTAAAAATCTAATCAAAAGAGAGAATTGTTAAAAACAAGACAACAGGCGCAGAGTGGAGTTGCTTATGCTAAGCCCCATGTCACCAAACCAAGACTTGACTTAATTACAGTTTCAGCTCTCCCGGAAATGAAATCTTAAACCAGTCCATCACTGAATACTAGTGAGGTCATCTACGTGATAGACCTCTGCCATCCCCTAAAGCAAAGGTTCCAATAACCAACGTGCTTTTTTGGCCCATTAATACTTTCTTATTCCTACTCCCTTCTGCCTCAAAGCGTCTTTTAGTATAGTTCCTTAGAGCTTCTTTTCTATCTTCTAGATTGGATGCTGTCCAATTCCAATTGATTTTTACTCAAAAACAAACCCTTAACAATTTCAATATGCCACAAGTTTATCTTTCAACAATGTGCAGTAACATTTCAGAAGTACCCAGAAAAGTTGATGGATTACAAAATTCTTGTCTGTGCACTGAAATATCTTTATCAGAGATCAAATTATCTTTTACTCCAAAACTGCCACAGGGTTTAAAACCAATGGGCCTGGAATCTCTATTTGGAGATTTTAGTGATCCAAATATCATACCAAAGCATACGTAATGGATCATCAGTGTTTTCCTAGGCATAGGCTTTGATCAGGTAGAAGGTATAGAAAGAACACATAGTCTCAGAAATCTGGGGGATGTGGGAGGAGCAGGTGACAGTCTGGATCACAGAGGGGGTATGGTGTGGAAAGGAGGGCCAGGAGGGCTGGAGCTGGCTGGCTTTGAGAATGGACTTCTATTAATGGAAAGAGGAAGTTAATTCTTAATAATAATAGTAGTGGTAACAACAACAACAACGTGATAGATGTTTCCTCAATTACACTACCAAATATTTCATGTATCAACTCGTCTTATGGACCTCCCACAGCACCATGCCACTACAATTACATCAGAAGTACCACTTTTAAATTTTAAAAGCTGGGAAAATAAATCAATCAAAAGGTTTCATTAATTTGGACATCAATATGTTGGAATGTGTGGTGACTTGAATCATGGTGAGGCTGATGCTCCCCTTTGCTTGGCAAACTGCCTCTTCATTGATAATGCAAATTGTCACTGCAAACAGCATCTCTGGGGGGCGTTTAAAGTGCTTAAGGGAACACACTGTGCACTTCAGAAGCGTTCCTTTTATATGCAATTAGTCTGTTCATGACACATCATTCTTATCTATTCATTAAAATAAGTCCCTGGCTTAGTTGGAAGCATTTTATGGATTTATAGGATCACAGAAGCTCAGGACTGGCTGGAACCCAAAGGTCATCCAGTTCACCACCTGCTGGTGGTCACTTCTCTCTCCGACATCCATGCCTGGGCCACCATTGTTTCTGATCCTGTCCACCAAACGGTCACTCTTCACGTCCTCTGACAGCCCTGGGAAAGATCATGGACTCTAGAGTCGGGAGGATCTGAATCAAATCCTAACTTCATCTTTTACTAGTTACTTGAGCCTCAGTTTCCTCAAAAAGACTGTTTGCACTGTGGCTGGAGTATAGCATGGTCTCCCAATACAAACAGAAAGTAGATTAGTATTTGCCTGTGGGTCAGAATGGAAGGGACTACACATGGGTGGGAGGTTTCTTTTGGGGGTGATGGAAATGTTCCAGGACTGGACTGTGATGATCCAACCACCCTGTAAATTGACTAAAAGTCATTGAATTGTAGGTTCAAAACAAGTGAATTTTATAATATGTAAATTATGCCTCAATAAAGCTGTTTTTTTTAAAGACGATACAAAAATACATAGGGATTTAATTTCCTTTAATTACAAAAAAAGCCCAAGGTGCTAACCTAATGGGGGGGGGTGGCAAGGAGAAAGTATATGTGACTAGGAAGCAAAAAGTGTTTTAGAAAAGATTCTGCTTTGTACTCTCAAGAAAATTACAGAAAAATTGTCTCAAAAGATAAAAAGTAGATCATAAGGCAGACTGAAGAAAATACATAGTTCTACAACGCCTTAAAAGAAATCCATGAGATCAATGTGTTTAAGAATTCAGAATCTTTTGAATTTTAGAAAGGTAATATGGGGCATTTTCCATAAATTACATAACACCCCCAACAGGGTGTGTGGCAGCATCTCATAATTAAACACATTAATATTTCTTTAATGAAATGTATGAATATTCATACTAAGTAAGATAAATACAAGGCTATAAATAGACTCATGTCAGTTCAGGCGCAGTTTTACCACCCAGGGAGTTTGCTACAAATTTCAGAAACATCTTGGTTTGTCAGACTTTTGAATTTTTTAGGAATAGAGATTTGGGATTGTGGTGATTTTGCCATCACAGTCATCATGACCTTGCCTTTGACGTTACAGATGCTTTAGTGATTGTAACTTGTCTCCCTTCTTTCCCCACTGACTTATTCCTGAGGACTGTAACAGTCTCTCCCAAGAGAGACCCTGAAGTTTTGGACCAAACGTGGGGATAGACAGAGCTTAGAGGAGAGTGAGATAACTGAAAGAAAACAGGATAAAATGGAAAATTTAAATGAGAAACTGTTCAGGATGGAGTGGTGAGAGAAGATCAAAATATTTTAACTCAGGGTAATGGGTAGGGAGTATATGCTTCAAAACTAGCACGAAAGCCCAGGCAGTAGAAAAATGAATGTTTCAGGTCATCAGTAAGTTCTGTATCATTTGGCTTATTTCAGAATTACCCTACAGAAGTTTATAAAGCCTTGGAAATGATTTACCACCTGCTCTTCTCTAATCTTTGATGCACTGTGTGAGTGACCCTATCTTCCTACCTTCTCAGTGGGCCCCTGGGCTCAGCAGGGGTCCAGGGCGCTACAGCACCATGCCCAAGAGAGCCAGACTTTTACCTCAGTCTGGTGACAGTCATGTGACAGCCCACCATGGCTGGGCAGACCACAGCCTGTGTCCCTGAGCTTCAGAGCAACTCTTTAACTAAACTCCAAACTTCTTAAGGGCAGGAACCCTGTGAATCAATGTATTTCCAGGGCCTAGCAAGCTGCTCAACAAATACGTATCAATTAATTGAACGGATTTAAGAGCAAACGGATTTAAGAGCATTTAAGATCAAATAAAATTTTGGTAAATGCCAAACAAAAGTAGTCTGACAGTTCACTGTTTTGCAGGGACTACCAACCCTTGCGCTAGGGTCAAAAATAATTTCATGGGGTGGAGGGGCGCCCTGGTGGCTCAGTCCGTTAAGCATCTGACTCTTAGTTTCAGTTCAGGTCCTGATCTCACAGTTCGTGAATTCAAGCCCTGCATCGGGCTCTGTGCTGACAATGTGAAGCCTGCTTGGGATTCTCTGTCTCCCTCTTTCTCCCTGCCCCTCCCCTGCTCCTGCGCGCGCGCGCTCTCTCTCTCTCTCTCTCTCAATAAATAAATAAATAAATAAATACACATTTCAAAAAATTATTTCATGGGAAGGATGCTTTGCTTTGGGTTCTCCTCATGCTACTCCATGATATGTGTTCTAAGTACCTGCTTCTCCTTGTGGACATCCAACATTAGGAGATGTGGCAGGTGAGCTGATTCTATATAGTGACTCTTAGCCAAGGAATCATTAACCAGTGGCAAGACAAGAACAGAGCACGCATTTTTATCTTTAAGGTATTACCACATGAAACGAATTCACCACATTATAGGGCAAAACAGCTCCCACTTTTCCAGCAGAGAGCAGCTGAGAGGTTGAGGTGAGGGGCAGGCAAGTGACTTGTGTTGATGCTGAATTTCCACCACAAGCAAACAATTCGTGCTTAGACTGTATATTTATCTGGGTTGTCTTGGCAGACACCGAAGGGACTCTGGAGGGGCCGGTAAGGCCTTCCCAGCCAACATGTGGCCACTGCTTTAGGGACACGCAATCTACCACAGTCACATGCCAAAGAGATTTAGAGAAATCATCCCAAGTATCTGCATTTTCCTCGGGACTCTGTTTACCTTATTACCATATCTCCCCCACCCCACACACGTAAGCAACGTCATCGCAGACGAAATCACAGTATCTCAGACTCTCAGTTTTAGGTGAACAGACCACCCGTGTGATTTTCCTACACCTTCTGATGGAACCTCCAGTTGCAGGGAACACGAAAGCCAACATTTATGGACTTTCTGATAAACGCCTGGCATTTTATGCATCTATACACTGTTCGTATTATTTTGTATCCCTGTAACGACTTACCTCGGTTTCCCTCTCCTTTCTACAGATGAGGAAACAAGTCAGACACCGCAAGTGACTTTCACAGGCCCCACAGCTAACTAGAGAGTGAGGGTACGAACTCCCTAGTCAGGGGCGCCTGGGTGGCTCAGTCTGTGAAGCATCCGACTTCAGCTCAGGTCGTATCTCATGGTTCCTGAGCTGGGTGTCAGGCTCTGTGCTGACAGCTCAGAGCCTGGAGCCTGCTTCAGATTCTGTGTCTCCTTCTCTCTCTGCCCTTCCCCCACTCATGCTTTGTCTCTCTCTCTCTCTCTCTCTCTCTCTCTCTTCTTCTCAAAAATCAATAAACATTAAAAAAAGGAAAAGAAAAGAAAACGAACTCCCAACTCAGAGCGCTTCCCGCTTTCTGCTTGCCAAGGGGCCGAGTCTAATGGCTCCAGAGTATGGGTGAAATTGCTGCCCTTACACCTTTCACCTGTGGCCATGTGTCCGCCCTAGGAGGCCTCGGAGCTCAGGTGTAACAGCTCTTGCTCAGGCCAGGCCCCTCTGATGTGTGAAGACAGAGCTCGGGTCCACCCTCCTCAGGCCAAATGTCTTCAGCTGTTATCCCAGAGCCAGGTGTCCCCCTGTAGAGGGTGCTTCCCTGCCCTACAGGATGAGGACAGGGCAGGGAGGCCAAAGGAGGACGCCATGAGCAGCTGCAGTTGATTATTTGGTGACCGGAAAAGCATGCGGAGAAACGGCTTTGTCTTTTGACACCTTGAGTCTGAAGCCCATGTCGAGAAAGCTGCTCATCTCTGTTCCTGTTATCCTGGTGGGAGACAGGAAGAGAGGTGCATGCAGGATGGACTGGGGATGCCCTCAGAACACCGGGGCCTATCTTTTTTAGCCTCTATTTTTTTTTAGGCTTTTCTGTTTTGCTCTTCCTTCATCCTTTCCTCCTTCCCTCCTTCCCTTCCTTTTTCTCCTCACAGCATCACATTACAATAGAAATCCCAGTGAACTGAGAATCTAAAAGTCAGGGTTCAGAATCTGGCCTTGAGCGTCACTGCTGGGGTGCCCTTTGGCAAGTCACGGCAGCTTCTTGGGCCTCACGTGGTGCCTTACTTCTGTTCGGAGAACTAGAATGACTCACATTTAGTGGGGACAGTTACACTACAGGAGGAAGCATGCAGAAATGTATATTCTGCATGAAATGCCACACACCACGAGGGCTGCTTGCTGCATGATGGAGGGGAGTGGGAATGCCCAGTCACAGCACTGACCACGGCCCTGGGCTTGTTCCAGAGGTCTGCACGCGTTATTGAGTATCATCTCATATGGTGGTAGAACCTGAAGGAATGTGGCCTGGAAATTTCACTTACCAGTTAGCAATAACAGGAGGGAGGACAGGGCTGAGGACATTGTTTCAGGCAGTCATTTATAAAGACCCCAATCATCTGGGTGTGGTTTCAACAGAGGCACATTAGGTAAGTTATTAAATTAAATAAACATCGCAGATGAGACACCCATTCAGTTAAGTTATCACGCAGCCAAAGAAAATCACATTGGAGAATATTCAATGATATGGCTGCAGTATTTTTAAGTGAAATAAGCTGGCTGCAAAACAGAATATACATTATGAGCTTTCCATAAACATAGAGTTTACAAAGGGGAGACCATACCCCAACATGTTTGCTTTCGTTATCTCTAGTAGAACTGTGGGTGAATTTTATGATTTCTCTTTGCTTACTGGTACCTCACTTTTCTGCAATAAAGATGCATTGCCTTTGCAATAAAGGATTTTTTTTTAAACAAACAGACTCAAACAAGTCCAAACTGATCCATTCATTCACTTCTCATGTCCTGACTATAGTGCTTGGCCCAATGACTTCTCCAGCAGCTGTGTGGATGTATTTCTTGTAAATAAACTGCATCTTTGTCCCTGAATTCTAGGAGACTCAGCCCTATCTCAGCATTGGCTGAGAAGTAAATTGCTCCTCTGGCTACCCTGGAAATCACTGTCCGCAGACAGTTTGCATACAAGTGAATTAATGAATCTACACCGGGCTGTTTTTGAAGCCTGGTAGGAATGCTCAGCCATATTGTATAATGCATACACAGATATGCTTCCATGAGAGCAAAGGCAACTAGCAATCATTCTTGACAACGCATGTGTTGTGCATGCAGGTATACGTATACCCAGCAAAGTATGAATTCGCAGTGGCTATTAATATATATGTCACAGAGAGAGATGAAAGTATGGTTTAGTAGAAGACCAGGGCACTGAGAATGAAATGTTTGTTCTGGTCATCTCCTGCAACTTGTTCGAGACCATTCTGCCGCACGTGCCTCAACGTACTCTTTTGTGTGGGAGCCACAAGCTGGTCTCGCGGTAGCAGCACCGACCTTTAAATAGACAAAGCTGAGTCTGAGTCCCAGGGATTTGCTTTGATGGTTGTTTATTTAACTTTGGGAGCCTCCGTTTTTCTCTCTGCCCAGTGGGCAGTAATGCCTTCCTTGTGGGGTGTTATGCCTGGCACACAGGAACTCTTCTGCAAATGATAGAGAGAATGACCTGGCAACTCTACCTCCCACTTAAAAGGAAGAGATGAGAGTTGGGTTCCTTTGTATTTCACCATTGAAGTTCTGCAGCGTGCCACACGTACACAACGTTGAGGATCAGCAACAAGGCACACTGCTCACCTGAGATGCACCTGAAACAAAAGGGTCTCATGCTTCAGGAGCATCAAGAAACAGCCTGCTCCAAAGATGTGCTTTATCTTGATAATAAAGCTTCCTCTTTCCAGCAATGGAACTTTTATATGTTGACAATGTTAAATAAAGATCTTTCTAAAATATATTTTACAATAACTATCCATTATCCGGGCTTCTTAAACTGAATATACTGACCTACATGTAAACTTTCATTGATATCTCAGGTCCCCGTTATTAGGCTGTGGGATGACAGCTCTCTTCCTGCATTACTATGTATGTGTATCCTCTCCCTTCCTTGGTGCTAGTTCTTGTTTCTTTTGCTGCTATTGTATCTGCCTTGAAAAACAATCCTTAGCCCTTTCCAGTTGTAAAAAAAATCTGGGCTATACAATTATCCAATGCAAACTCCCTCTTGGAGAAATAAGCATATTTGGAGAGGTGAAGAGAAACAGTGGAGATAAGTTTTCTTCAAGGTGTTTAATAGACTATGGATTGGGGAGCTGAGTAAAAGAGCTTAATAGGACTTGGATGGCAAATAAAAATCAATAAGGATAAAATAAGTCTGCTCAACGAAAGAAAGTATATGGCTTGAGTCCAGCCACTGTGTGGCACTTCCTTTCCCGAGACCCTCAGAAATCTTTTCTATACAGCCCTGGGATCAAGAGGACTGAGGGAGCTGGGAAACTGACCTCCAGATAAGAGAGCTGCCTATATGCACACACTCACACACACACACACACACACACACACACACACACACACACACACTCCTCATATGTGCATACACAGATACACACGCATACACAAATGGAGGAGGAGATTGGGTCCCTATACAGGCTAGCTCAAAGAAATAAGCCCCATTTAACCCCTGTTGGCTTAAACAGGTCTTTTTTTAAACGATGCACTTTGAGATAACCTGGAGGAGATCTGTGCTGTGAATGTGTTAAAGGGCTTGAGAAATCTACACCAGAGGGAGTCAAATCCTTATTCTCATTTCCTGCCTATTCCCGCAGCCACTGCCTCACACACCTATTGAAGAAACATGACTTTTCTCTCCAACACCACAGAACACCTGCCAGAGAAGGAACAAATACAAAAACTTGAACAGCATCTCAAGAGTGTTCCCCCTTTGCTCCTCACCAACTACTGACAATCAATGTAAAAGTAATCCTAGTTTTTATTTGAAGCTATCTTGGCTTTAAAGAACCTTCCAAAAAATGATTGATGCGATGAATTAAACCCGTAGGTAACCCCTGAAATCTGCTTTGAATAGCAACAAATTCCTAACAATATCTTCAACGCCTGCAGCAATGAAATCTAATCTCTGAACTCCTAAAGGTCAAGATTTGCTGTCTGGTAGCACGGCTCAAGAGTAAATGCTCCCTAATGCTGCACTAGGCGATTGCTTTGCACTCCAGACAATGTCAATTTTGTCCAAGTAGCTGCAGATGTGTCTAGCATTAAGTCAGAATGGTGTCAAGGGCCCTTCTTGAACACCGGCTGCTTCTCAGAGAAACTGGTCCTAAAGCCCTAGTCTATTACAGTCCATGCCCAAAAGGCAGACATTTAAGGCTTAAAGGAGGATGGAGAATAAAGCTGCATTAGATTTTTTAATGTTTCTGAGTCAGGAGACCCAGGGGAAGAAATTCTCTGGTGATCCAAATGTCCTTCCCTCTCCCCTCTCACCAACATTCTTTTGGATTTCCTGATTAAGGTGCTGCCACAATATCTATGGAGTCCTACCCTTGAGCTGCTTTCCTGATAAACCATTCATCACTGCTCTGGCCTGTTCCAGCTATGGAAAAGCTATAATAGACTAATGAACCCATTAAATTAAGAAGTGTATATGTTACAGGAAGTAATGTACCACGGGAAGGCATGCACTGGGGGCAGGGGAGTGGAGATGGAACCATCCTCTGAATAGAGTACTCAGTATAATGAAGTCTGCAAATGTATCAGCTCCCCCATCCCCAGCCTTGCAAAGAAGACACGTTCCCCCCCACCCCCAGGAACACAATACACCTCTTTAGTTTAAATGTTGTTGTTGTTGTTTTTAAAAGCAGGAAAACACTGTAACTGATTTGAAATCGTACTTGACCTAGCTCTGGGTGAAGATATTTTGGTTTTTAAAATTGGTAGGGCTTTTTTTGCTTTTGAAATTTTGTAGGGCTAATGTGTAAGCCAACTAATAGGTCTCATAATTAATTGATAAAACCGTACTCATCGGTCACCATCAGTGTTTCTGCTACTCTGGAATAATCTACTTTTAATACTTTTCCTTCTACGTTCTTTTCACCCTGTGTTAGCCTTAAAATAAGTAAAAGTCTACCTGGGGCAGGTTGCCATGAGTTCCCATTGGTGTGCCCTGCCAGTCTGTGGAGGAAACGGTTACGTCATTCCTCGTGTCAAACAAGACTCTTCCTTTTGGTAGAACCATTTCACGTTTCACGTGGCAGCATCCGTGAGCCAGGATGAGGGAACATGTGACATAATTTTCCAAACTGAATTTCCCCTTAACAAAAGGTAAGTAACAAGTGGCAGCCAGGTTACCGCCAATTCTCTTAGAACTGCCTTCGTCCAAAACCCCCATGGCAGGGCACTCCACAGATGAAATGTCATTTATGGGCGCCTGGGAGGCTCAGTCTGACTCTTGGTTTCGGCTCAGGTCATAATCTGACGGTTCGTGAAATCAAGCCCTATGCTGGGCTCCGCGCTGAAGGGGTGAAGCCTGCTTAGGACTCTCTCTCCTTCTCTCTCTGCCCCTTCCTTGTGTGCACTATCTGTTTCTCGCTCTCTCTCAAAATAAATAAATAAACATTAAAAAAAGAAATGTCACTTGTTCCATGAAATCAATAAAAAGCCAAGCCTAATTTGTCTGCATCAGGAAATGTGCTGTTATTGATTTTCTTCTTCACTTCAGTCTTGATTGCATGAAGCTTCTGACCCTCCTTTTCTGCCGGGAACTTGCACTGGATGCCAAGCACCACCTGGGAGGAATGCTAGCTGAGCCCAGGGGTATAAACTCAGATTCCATGTAGGTAACATAAATGAGTAAAGAGAGCAGATATAATACAATAGTGAGTGGTAGGACCTGTGGTGACTTATCTAGTTTGAGCCAGGTGGTGCCATGTAGAAATGCTTCCTTACATTGCTGGATCATCCGATTTTTTTAAAGAGAAATACAGATTCTACTGTGGGTGGAATCTCCAGATTGTTAAATATTGGCTAATATAGGCAAACAAAAATTCAGCTGCCTACCAGATCTAGCCCTTGGGATGTCATTTGTGATTTCTGCTTTAAACCCATTTACAGTTCAGCTCAAATGGGAAGTCATCTATCTAAACAGAAGGGTTGGTAGGGAGATCAAGAGTGGTGGAGAGGCAGCATGAGATTTGCCTATAATTGGACCAGTTGGGGGAGAATTCAACCTGCATGTCCACACAGGCCTGCAGACTGAGCAAATTCCAGGATTCTACATATGGGAATGGGTTCAAAGGCCTCTTACTCTAAAAGTGGGAATACGGGGCTAATTAGTGCCAAGAGAGGTCAAAACTAAAAGATGTAGCTAAAGAGGTTAGGAAAGGTGAATTCTGAGTACAGACAGCCCAAGGTCTAAACTGAGGATGCTCTTATGGACTGAACGCTTGTGTCCCCTCAGAATCCATGCGTTGAAGCCCTAATCCCCAATGTGATGGCATTTGAAGGTATGGCTTTTGAGATTTAATTGGGTTTGGATGAGTTCATGGGGTTGGAGTCCCCCTGGGATTGGCTGGTGGGGGTGCAGGCATGTGCTTACTCACCCTCCCTCTCCCAGTGTCCCTCTCTCTCTCTGTCTCTCTGCCACGTGCGGATTCAACAAGAAAGCGAACACCTATAAACAAAAAGGGCCCTGACCATGCTGCCACCCTAATCTCAAAACTCTAGCCTCTGGAACTATAGGGAATAAATGTTTATTGTTTAAGCCACCCAGTCTATGATAGTCTGTTACAGCGGCCCAAACTGATTAAGACACACGCTCAGCAGAATTTATCACACCCACCAGTTCTGATGGACTGGGCTGATAGGCTGCTGGGTGGCTGGGAAGCTAAGGGGAAACAGTGCTGAGGAGAGCAGTACCTTAGTGCAGTGACTTGGCTATTCCTGGTCTAAAAGAGCCTAAGATTTGACGGATGACCAATTAGTTCTTACTTGGGTGGATAGTTCTACAACATAACCACGGGCCCTCAGAATTATCTTGCTTTGTACCTTTAAGTCATGTTTATAGAGATTCTACAGAATACATCAGAATTTGGACTTACATCATGCATTTTGAAACAATAATGAACATTCATCACATCGGCAAGAACAGTTAAAAATATAGATTCTAAATTGAGCGATTCAATATCTGTCATTATAAAGCAAAACACTGAGTGATAACATGTAGAAAGGTGTATCTGCCCCGTACATCGCCCTTAATATTTGAGTCTTAGAATTACGTGAGTCTTTTATTCACTCTTTGGAAACCCACTGAAGTGGACACAGGAGTGCACTACTCGCATTCCCCTCCAGGACCTGGCAATTCACTCTCCCAGCTGCTGGCAGTGTTGCCTACTGATGGCTCACAGCTGAGTCCTCTCCAGGACCTGCCTTCAGCCACGGAGCCGCTCCTGGGGGCAGCCTCCATTCAATGGCTCATCGAAGGAGGATAAAACGTCTTGACCTCCCTTGCTTCAATTGGAACAACTCAGAAGGGCCATCCTAGTTCCAGAGCTCCTGTAAGATCACCTGAAGCCTCTGCTGCAACTACCTCACAGTTCAATACCTCCCCTGCCCAATCCTACCTCCTTCACTCTCCATTCTGCACATAAATCTCAGAATCTGTTTCCTGGAAACTGATATACAACACGGATCAAGCTGAAATATATATAGAATAAAATATCAAAGATGCTGTATGCCAGGCAAATTTTAAATCACTTTCCTATAGATGGGATAAAACCAACAATTTAGGGAAGCAAGGAAGTTATTTGTCAATAATACCATCTTTACCTATGTGTAAGAAATACATGTTGTTTCAGTTTATCTAGGATGCTCCTCTATTCATCTGGGGGACTTCTCCTCACATCATGAGATCTGAGGAGCAGGTGGCAACTGGTGGTACCCAAGTCCCTAAAGACAGGAGTAGGCAAGTGACCCTGGTCTGACCTATCTACAGTGATTAGTCCAAGAGAAGGGCATGTGACTGAGGCAGAGCGAAGCAGAGTCATTCCACAAGATTTAATGGTACAGACCAAAAAACACAGGCTCTTTCTTCTTACATCATAAGCTATGATAATGTAAGCCTAGAGCTGCTAGTGGCCATGCACTTCACTCCCATTTAGAGCGGAAGAGAATAAGGCCAACACACAGAGAGAAACAGAGCCAAGAGGGGAAGAGGTAAAGAGAAAACTGTCTATGCCCTTGGATCCAACTGTGCCTGAAGTCAGAACCTTGGCCATTCCAATTACATAAGCCAAAAATATTCCCCTTTATTTTGCTTTAGCTGTGTTGAGTTGGGATGTCCATCGCTTGCTGCTGAAGGAGTCCTGACTGATTCGTTGCATTAATCATCCAGAGGCAGATTAAAACAAAACCAAATAACAATTAGCATTGCTATAACAGCAAAGTAGAGGTCCCTAGCATCAGAGGCCAAGAGCTGTACCAAATCTGAGCAAGGAATGCAGTCATGAAAAGGAGAGGATGCATTCTGGGGGAGCTCTTGGTGAAAAGCTCAAACCTAGAAGCACTCTTAATATATAGGCAGAAATAAAATGGGGTTTGCAGTATAAAAAAGTCACGGATGACCCATGAAATAAAACAAATGGGACAATTAAAACTCTACCTGGTATTCTTAGAGTGGAGGAAACAAAGTATTGAATTGAGGTCGGGAGGTATGGAGGAGGGAGACCTGACTTGGGGGCTCAGGCTAAGAAGGCTGATAGCAGTGGAGAGCGCTCAGGTCCAGGCAGGCAGTCTGGAGGAAGGGGCTGTCAGACTCATGTTAGTGGAGGGGCCTTCCATGTCAAGAAGGAAGCAGGTGACGAGGGACAGTCCCAGTGGTTTACCCACATCCTGCAATTCATAAGGGGCATAGTAGCTGTGAAGCTAACAGAAATTAAACTTCAGCACTCCTTACTTGCAAAGCCCTTTAAAGATCTTATGAAGGGCTCTTGTAATTTGCTTACATGATCATATATGTTTGTAAAATTTGCAAAAGTAAGATATGTTAGCCATAGTTGGTTAACAAGAAGTTTAAGATGCTGTCTCATCTGATTTCCCCTCTTTCATACTGAGCCTTACGTTCTGTGGTGTTAAAGTGGTCACAAGCATCTTGGGTATCCAGCTAAGGGGAAGTTGAGTTGGGGACCCATTTTGATTGCACTTAGTGGATTATATTTATGTTGTTCAAGGTCTCTTCCATGCACAGTTATTCCAGTATTGCTTACTGTCCTGGGATAGGAATGTCTTCCAGGAATACTCCAATCACTTGCTTTGCTGGCTCGTAATGTGCAGGGCAAGAGGTACAGAGTCATGAGAATGTGTCCTTTGCCACCTGACACCAAACATGTGGGGGTATGGAAGGAGAAAGACGTTCTGAAATATACAGAGCCAGAAAGTAGTTCCATGGAATATCCTTCTGGTCATCAGATGTGGACAATTATAAGAGGATCCAGTTCCCATCACCTAGTCAGAACAGAATTTGCATCTCCTGTCAACAATAAACTCAGTAATGCAGGGTACATGACGACTACACATTTTCCAGAATTCTGGTAAGAATCGCGTGATTTAGAATATATAAGAATCCTTGTGTTTACAGGCACAAACCTTTAGCAATCGTCCAAATGGCTGAGGCTTTTATGTGACAAGCTATAAGCTGTATGCATTTTCACAAAAATACTGAATCAAGTAATAAATTTGATTCATCTACAAAACACAACATGAATAAGGATACCACAAAATTCATATACTATGTGCCCATAAAGAGGGCTTTAGCAACAAAATGGTTAACGTAGGATATTATTTCAAAGAATGTTTAAGACTACTCCTTGTACAAGAAAATGGGAAATGTTCTTAAGTCTTACAGCTCTTCAGTGAACGAAACGGAGTGAAGTTCTTCCCAAATTTAAAAACAATCCTAAAAACGGACGTATATTACCAGTAATAACTTGTGAAGGTGGACAAAAAGGTCCTCTAAATGGTAAGTGAAAAAATTTTGTCAACCATATTAAAGGAAATTATCTTTGAGGAAATTATTTTTCTCTATAGAAAACTTTGCAAAATGGTCATTTGAGAATGCAGCCAAAGTGTTTGCAGCTAGAAAGTACTGGGGAGAAAGTATTATGGGAATAGGCCAAGCAGATAAATGAGTCTAATTAATGTTATTTGTCTGGGTCTGTGATGCTGGTGGTATTTTAAATTTTATCATTTATGTTGATTTCTATTATCCTTCTAAGCAAATACACCCACTCCTACCTAATTTTATATCTGTAACTTTGTATTTTCTGGTAAGGCCTCCATCACGCCCCCACAAAACCTGTTCCTGGGTTTGGATTTCCTCCAGCGGACAAGAGCCAAAGGTTAGAGGGGATGACACCTTGAACCAGCCCTCCCAATCCCACCCAATAAACATGGCAAAGGTCTACATTTTTGTTATGTGCATTCACAACCAGCCGAGTAAGCTTTGAGACTTATTCCTTCTCACAACATCTTTCTACCTGCTTTCTGAAACTCATCTGGTGCCTGGTCTTAAAGAATCCTTTTTTTTTTTTTTTTTTTACAATTCAGCTTAAAACGCAAATGTTTGCTTTACTGAAATCTTCAGGGTAGATGAGTCTCGTTTCTCGCTGTTGGGAAGGTGTGGGGGGTGGACAACAGGATCTGAGGGAAGAGGGGGGATGTGGAAGAGAGAGAGCAGGGAGGAAGATGGAGAGTGAGGACCATCCCTACCTGGGGGAGATGGAAGGATACAGACAAGAAAAGCCTGGGAAGAGGGAACAACTTTTGTCCCCTTACCTCAGCGCAGCGGTACCAAATGGGAGCTGTGCACCCGGGGGTTGCCGGCAAGCAGCTTGCCAGCATGGTAACAAGGCGGCATGATTTATGAGGTGTTTTTGAGCCCAGCCCCACGTCCTATAAAGAAGGTTCACTCCCCAGGGATGCGTTAATCAAGGAGCCCTGTACAAACACCACTTCCTGTGGGATGTTAATAGTGTCTAAAGCAGGAGAGAGAGAGAGAGAGAGAGAGAGAGAGAGAGAGAGAGCGCAGGGAACCATTGTTTAGGGGCGAGGGACATTAGCTCACAGCTGAAAAATAAAACTTGCCTTGTTGTAGAAAAGGCCCCTTCGCGAACAAGTGAATAATAAGCAAGTTTCTTATGTAAGCATTTTGACATGTGAAAAGTAGATTCTGTACTTAACTGAAAAGCAAATACTTTCTTCCAGCTCCTAAGCTTCTTGTGATTAGGGTGGGCTTAGAAACATGGAGCGGGCTGTTCTACCTGTTCCAGCCAGAGAGCTGGACTTCAGCTGTTTATTTACATGAGTTGCTTGTGTACGTGGGCTGTTAGGTATAAAGGAGGAAGGTGGGGCTTTTAGGGAGATGACTGCCACCTGTCCCCACTCCCCTGGACCGGTTTGCAGGCCCAGAAGGGAAGGGTGGGGCCAGAAGTGGAAGGAGCCGTTTCCAGGAAAGATGGTGTGAGGTTCTGAGCCTAAGCACTGCCGTGGGAGGCTGAGAGCTGAGGAGAGGAGAAAGATCCTGGCTCGGGAGCATCAGCACCCGAACCCAGACACTGGCATTTTCCTAGGGCACGTCAGCAGGGTGGCACTCAGAAGTAGCTGTACAGGGAGGAGACTGACAAGGAAGAGTGACAGCGGTGAAACAGGAAGGGAGGGAAGGATGTCGTGACTGAAGCCGATAGACAGACGCACGAGCCAGATGCCTAGCTGACCTAGTCATCTCTTTGGCATTATTCTCCTTGAGCTACTTCCTAACCAGATCTCACCAGCCATAAGACCAGGAAAAATGAGATCCCCAAGGGAAAAGAAGACAAGAGGCGATGTTCCTCCAATGCCTAAAGCTAACTGCCTATGCAGACAGCTCTGGGGAGAGGACTCACTCCTGCATAGAGGGCAGCCCAGAGCCATCTCTTCATACCAGTTACAGGGTAGGGAACAATCCAAGAGTATGAGACAATGGGGTCAGGACTCTCAGAGCCTAACTACAGAGAATCTAGAGATAAATTCTAAGAGGGAGACTCTAGGAATCTACCCTGAAAAGCCAGCCTCAGTGTTTCTGACTTAATCTCCAACCTTGGTGGGAAGTGGAAAGAGGGGAGAAGAGTTTCTTGAGCCCTGATATCCCAGCTGCTAACCAGAACCTTAGAACTCATTCTCCAGGACTGAGATTTCCAACGGGTCTATCCCCTAGGGGTAACACCCAGGTTGGACAAAGGACAAATCTCTTCCTTCTGTCCCTCAGTCTCCATCCCCTCGGAACATTATTGTATCAGTCAGAGCTGTTATGGTTGCAAATGGCAGAAATTTACTGAAACTGACAACAGCCACAAAAATTGGGGAGGGGGGAGACAGGAGATTATTCATGCATGTCATTGAGATGCCTTTACTTGTCTCGGGGCTTGGCTAAATAAAGGGTCTCAAATGATTTTGTTAGGACACTGTCTTTAACTCTTGGTGGCTCTCTTCTGTTGGGTCAACATGGTAACAAAAATGGCCCCAGCAGCTCCATATTTACATAAACCTTACAGTCTGCAATCTCAGAAAGAGAGAGACTCTTTTTTCCCAAAATATTAGCAAAAGTAGCAAGCAGTCTCTCAAAGATCAGGCTGGGGCCATGTGGCCATCCCTGAACCAATCACCATATCCTGGTAGTCAGGGATTGGTCAGCTGCAAATGGGAATGAGACTGGCTCCAAGTGAAGCACATGGACTGAAAGGGGAGGGGCAGTGATTCTCCAATGGAAAACTGGGAAGTGGCATCAAAATATGAGAGAAGAAAAGCTGGACGAGCAAAACAGATATGCACCATAATTATTATGCACACAAGAGCTAATTTAAATGATCAGAAAGGGCGTGTTTGAAGGAGACGGGAGTTACCAAAAATACTCACCACAGGTATGTGATAGAGAGGAGGACATTCCATAGCTGTTTTGTGGCAGCAAGAAAGAGTTAGGTTACGGGCGTGCGGTGCTTACGCCAGTCTCAGGTCTTTCATGGCTCTTACTGGCAAACAAAGCCCTTTCTTCTTCAACCTCCTCGTCTTCCTCACTGACTGTCTGCATGAGTCACGGACTATCTGTTCTGATCATGACAGTTGGGGCGTGTTCCACGTGCACTGTCATATTCTAGCCAGGACTGTCCTGTCTTCAGCTCCCTTAACCAAGAGGGAGCACACTAGACTCTTCCTTGCCCAGGGGTAGCCACTGACCAGAGAAGAGATGGGTACATGATACAAGAGTGGTCCATCTATGGGCTAGCAGGTGACTCCATGAGGTGCCCTAGGGGCAACAGTAATTAACCACTGGGAAGCTGGGGAAGTACCCTGTTCCTGGGGCAGCCTCTGTTCTTTGTGTTGCTTTTGCTGCTAGTTCTAGTCTACGTGACCCCTCACACTAACTGCCACCGCCTTTTTTCTTTGGAGATTCTTAAAAAGTTTAGTCACTTCAATGTAAACCTTTAACACAGAGCAACAATTCACCACACCCTAGGGGCAGCAGCTTCGGTTGTCCCACGTCCTCTCTGGTGACAGAGAGGCAGAGTTACAGAGCAGAGTTACAGAGCAGCCCAGAGGGGGGACACCATTATGGCAAATTCTCCGTGTTGTCTTCAGGAAACACAAAGGCTCACGGCAGCAGACAACACGATGCGTATGCAGCGGCACACTTGGGCCCTGTCAAAGGCAACTGTGGTAGATCGAACCCTCTTCAGGTCAGGAAGATGGCCCAAAACAGCCAAAAGGGTAGAAGGGGAAGAAGGTCAGGACATCCAACAGTACACAGGCCTTATGCCAAGACAGTGGCTTATTAGAAATACTGCAGCCAAGGGGCGCCTCGTGGCTCGGTCGGTGAAGCGTCTGACTTCAGCTCAGGTCATGATCTCATGGCTTGTGAATCTGAGCCCGTGTTGGGCTCTGCGCTGACAGCTCAGAGCCTGGAGCCTGCTTTGGATTCTCTGTCTCCCTCTCTCTCTCTGCCTCTCCCCTGCTCACGCTCTGTCTCTCTCTCCTTCAAAACTAAATAAACAAAAAAAAATTTTTTTAAAAAGAAAGAAAGAAAGAAGAATGAAAGAAAGAAAGAAAGAAAGAAAGAAAAAGAAAGAATGCAGCCAAAACAAGATAGAAAGGTGCTTGAAGCCACCTACCTCTGCCCTGGAAGATAGGTATGCTTCAGGAAAAAGGAAAGGGAAGGAGAGGGGAGGGGAAGAAAAACAAGAGAAAGCTATGGATAAGAGCCAGTATAATAAATTAGAGAGAAAGACATTGCGCCCAGCCACATAATATATGAATTTCCTCAGCTTGTCAGCTTGTCAAAAATGGAATCTTGATTCCTCTCTGTCAATGTCAAAGCTTTCCTGCTTAGTTAACATTTATAGGTGCAGGCAGGGAAAAGGTGAGAGCAGCACTTGGTAAGTGCTGGGGGAACACTGCTTTAGAAAAGCACATGAACCCTTTCGCCTGTTCCAGCTCCTATGGGGGAGACAGAACAGGTGGGCTTAACTGGCTCTGAACAAAGTCCTTGAAATTCCCTAGAAAGCTATGCAAGCAGATGTCACTCTCTGGCGCTAAGTGTTAAAGAGGTGTCTTTGTAGCAAGCCCAGTGAAAGGTGGATGGCAGATTTGGTTCAACAAAACTAAGCTTCCGCCCTCACGTTACAGACATTTGAGGACACCCTGCCCCAGAAAAAAGACACGGTACTCACTGTAAAAGTTTACAACTGAAGTTCTAAGTGTGCCACCTAAGAGTTGAAATGAACCTAAATGACATCTTGTCAGAACAGTAATTCCATCAAAATTATTCTTCCCCCACGCCCAACCAGTTCTTACACTTTCTGATCTTTAAGGCTAATTCATGGTTCCTTACGGTGTTGTGGAAAGACGAAAGTTCTGGATTTGGATTCTGTTTTCATCATCTACAATTTGTACGATCCTGGGCACATCGGTTATCTCTTCTGGGCCTCTGTTTCCTTCACCATCTGGTAGGACAACTTTATGTCATGTCTGCCTCACAGGTTACCATGATGACCCAAGGTTTTCATTTGCCCGACATTTGCCAGACACCTGCTTTGTACCAGAATAGGTGTCCAGGTGAGAAGATAGGAAGGAATACAGATTTGAACTAGACTCAGCTCTGACCCTTGGGAACTCACTGGGCAGCCAACATACACGAATGTGCTCTGTGAAGAGAACATTCACAAAGAGAAGCCATGTCCATTTTCTGTTGCACAACCTGTGGTGGTCTTCTAGATTTATCCTTCTAGGTAATGTCAGTCTACTTCCTCCAGGTCCCAACACCTTTCTTCTAACTCACTTCTGAGTATGGCTTCTAAATGAGCTTCCCTTGCAGGTAGAGAAGTTTCCAGTTTCTCTTCCAGGTTAATCTTTATTGAGAGGGCCCCTGGAAACAAGAGCTTTTCTCCTTAGAGACTCTATTCCTGGGTCGAGGATAGATACTCAAACCAATATGAGCCAATATACAGACACAGCATCTATCCAGGAATTCAGAACTTAGACACTGAAAGAGGGACAGAAATAAACAGCCATGTGCATTGGCGGCCTTTGAATACCAAGCTCCAGAATGGAGATCCATCACATCAATATGTGTGTCCCCAGAGCTGCCCCACAGACTGTCTGGGAGACTTCCTTCTACTGTCTGTTTTATTTACATTAGTATGAGTGGGGTTTTGTTCCTTGTGAACCAATGATCTGTCTGACATGCTCTCCCAGCCAAGCATAGCCCTTGGGCACTGGCTGCAGGCTGGCCTGCAATGTCCCAGATTTCTGAGTTTAGCCCAACAATGACCTATATGTCATTTGGCCTATATGTCAACAAACTGTATGTCTGTGTACTGCAGCATATAAGGCTGTAGCCATTTTTTAAAATGGAAAACATGTGGGGCCCCTGAGTGGCTCAGTCAGTTTAGTGACTGACTCTTGGTTTCAGTTCAGGTCATGATTAGGCTTATGAGATCGAGCCCCACGTCAAACTCTGAGCTGATAGCATGGAACCTGCTTGAGATTCTCTCTCTCCCTCTCTCTCTCTGCCCCTTCCCCACTCTTGCAGTCTCTCTCTCTCTCCCTCTCAAAATAAATAAACATTTAAAAAAATAAAAAATAAAATGGAAAAGATGTAAAAGAATAAGCTCTTGTAGAACTAACCCAGTATAAACACAGTCACCTTGTGTAAAGACGCAGCTGAACCAGTGTCAACAACATTATCATCTGTCTAAAACATTTAACCCAAGTCAACAGTTTTAGAAGGCAGAGCTCTGGTCCAGGCCATCAGACTAACTTTCTGCCTCAGTTTCCCTGCATCACACTCCACCTTGCCAATAGTACCAAAATTGAGCACTGAACTTTGGCAAGAGCCTTGAAGTTCCATTGGGCCCATGCTCACCCCTTCTTCCAAGTGGACACACCTCCCAGCTGCAAGCTGGTGTCCCACCATTCATTCAATCATTCTTTCACTTAACAGGTAATTATTTGATGGCGACTAGATGGCAGACCCATGCTTGCCCTGAAGAGACAAGACAGAAAAAACAAAATCTGTACCCTCAAGAGCTCTGTGGAAGGCAGAAGAAACCTACCCTTTAATGAATAATCACAACACTGCATGACGAATGCAGCATTTAAAATATGTTCGAGATGGAGAGCTAACACAGAGATGAGAGAAACCAACAACATCAAGGAGGGTGACGGGAAAGCCTTTCCAGAAAAAAAAAAGCAACTTGCTTTTGGAAGGTGAATATGAGTTTGTCATCCAAAAGGGTGAAACTAAAGGGGGAGAAAGAAGAATACTTGAGGAAGAGGGAATAAAGCATCTCTCAGGACCATAATCCTTCAACCTCTGTCCCTGTCCCTCAGGATCAGCCACCACCCAGGCTACTCTGGCTGCTATGCTCTGCTTGCCAAAATAGGTGCCCTGGACAGCACCAGAACTGGCCACACCTTTCATTCCTGCACTCAGTGTTTTGGATCCTTGGCTAAGAGTCCTTGCTAGTGCGTGCCTTTCTCTAGGCCTTGACCATAATCCTTTGATTGAGATCCCAACATGTTCTGCTTCTAAATTCACCTAAGCCATGACCCTGAGGACGCAGTGAATGTTTCCTGCATGGGGTGTGGCCAGGAAGTAAACCAGGCCTTGGAGGGTGATAAGATTTCAAAGGGTGGCAGAGACAAAACAAATTCTAGGTAGGAGGTAGAGAAACAGAGAGCCTACCCTTGGCTCTGTGACAGAGTGGTGTATTCCTCACTGAGCAGGGTAATAACAAATCTAAGAGAGGGATATTTACATTGGAAAAGACATTACTTCAAACAGAAATTTCCCGGGCAACCTGTCACACAAAGGCATCAAGGGCACAGCGTATCCAAACAGTCCTGAGAGTGAGACTTTGTCCCACCAAGGGTCAGAGTTGAGCAACATTCTAAAGCTCCAATTTGTCCTAAGTGAACCAATGTGCAGAACTAACGAGGTCATCAATTTTTCTTCCAGCTAATGAACTCGTCAGGAAGGGTGTGATACGGGAAGATGATGAGATGAGCAACCAAACCTGATTAAATAGTTTCATCTTCATCAAAGAATCAGACACAGAGCTGAAGCCCCATTATTCACTGGAAGGGGATAATTACACAGAGGAGGCTGCCATCAGCGCCACCCCTCCCCTCACGCAACTGGCTCTACTCCCCTGGGAACAGGGAGCATGTCAGACCTGGGAATCGATGCTCATTTAATTCAACAACTATTTATGGGCAACTTGCTCCATGTCAGGTGTGGACCAAGAACAAAGCATGGAGATCTTGTCCTTGCCTTTAAGTAGTTCGTGACTGATCTATCATGGAACAGCAACTAACTGAAATGTGCTATGAAAGCTGCTTTCCCCACACTTTGAACCAAATGCTGTGTGGAAAGAGGAGAGTGGGAGAGGGGAGGGGACCAAGGAAGTGTTCTCTTGGGTGGTCACCCTTGAGCTGAGCTTTAAAGGTGAGCAGAATATCATGAGGGAAGAAAAAAGGGAGGCGGAGGGACATACCAGGCTGAGGAGCGGGCTTGGATAAAGATAAGGTGGTACGATAACATCCAGCTTGTTTGGAGAAACAGCTTTCTTACCCCTCTTCACAGACTGTAAAGCCATCCAAAGCCATTCATATGGGCTTAGAAACAAAATAATCAGTTCTTTTCCAATAATCCAAGTATATCATTCATTCTGAGACTCTTTGGTGTTGCGATCTTGTTGTTTAACTCAGATTTGTGCTTACCAGAGGAGGAGGGTGGTGGGAGGTGGAATTGGAGGAAGGTGGTTAAAAGGTACAAATTTCCAAATGCAAGATAAAAAAAAGTACTAGGGATGTAATGTACAACGTGATGACTAGAGCTAATGCTGCTGTATGAGGTACAGGAAAATTATTAAGAGTAAATCTTAAGAGTTCTCATCACAAGAAAAGTCCCTCCCCTCCTTTTTTTTCTTTGCTTCTTTCTTCTTCCCTTGTGTACCTATGTGAGAAGATGGATGTTAGCCCAACCTACTGAGGTAATAATTTCACAATACATCTTAATCAAACTATCATGCTCCTTTGCTCCTTACCGACCAGGAAATCAGGTCTTTGGAGGCAGGATTGCTTAGTGTGACCAGGTAAGTGAGAAAGACATTGTGGACTTGGAGGGACTTGTTCTGGGCCTTGGTGAATGGCTGGGGCTTGGATACATGGAGAAAAGGGAGTAGGAGGGCATTCCAGGAAGTGAGAGAGAAGAATGTACACTGAGCTTAAGAAAACAACAAATCAACTTTACAGGAGCAAAGCCTTCATCCATCCTTTTGGTATTAGTTTAGCATTCACAGTGTGCAGAGCACTGGCGAGGGGCAAGAGGTCATCATGTAGGTATAATGTGTGGCCCCTGCTCAGGAGTTACGATCTAGACATTGTAAAAATGAAGGAGTAATCAAGGCAGTATTTCATCTTCCGGGATCATCCCATTCTCTTCTTTGACTTATCTCCAGGTGACCACTGTTATGAGGCACATTTGCTTCCTGGTGATGTTGGGTACCCAGGGTATTACTCTCTCATTACTTAGCTAATAGCTTGGTAGACATTAGATTGTGACATTCAACAGAGACAGGGCATCTAGCTAGATAATCAGGGGCTGGCAAGTTGGACAGAGATCCCAAACTTTCCTCTCTCCACTCCACACTTTCTAGAATTACTTCCCATCTTCTCCCCTCCTTCCTTCTTGAATACCTCTTCTTCCATTGTCCTTTTATGACTCACAAGATTTAAAAAGAATAGAGTTATTCAAGGGGCATTTCTTAGGGCAATGCCAGAAAGGGTAAGAAGATGTCAAATGAAATAATGAGTCCCCTTAGTTCTGAAGCACCTCCTCCGAGGAGAAAAAAATGTAACCAAACACTTCAGTAAGCTAAGAACTATCATATACACAGAAAAACACATCCTCTCACTTTGGGTCTGCCACTTACCCTTCTTTCCTTCTTTATTCCCTCCCCTCTCCCCCCTTCCTTCCTCACTCCCTTCCTTCCTCACCCCCTTCCTTCCTCACTCCCTTCCTTCTTTCCTTCCTTCCTCACTTTACTTAGTAAAAACTGGTGAGTGTGGGTGACACACGGCAGAAGTGAATAGGAGCTAAAGGAAAGAGACTCAGGAGTCTAAGCACAGCTGGGACATGACTCAGGATAGAGGAGCCAGAGGTCAGAAGACTTGGAGGTGGACGCATCTTACCCTTTCTGCCTCTGCCCAGGCGGGGCTAATGATTTGGTCAACATGCTAAATAAATTTCTTATGAGTTAGGCGCCTATACAGTCCTGATAAGTTTCTCTGGCTCTTTCTTTTCTTATTCAAATACGGTTGGTTATTCCATAAGGAATCCATTGTGGTTCAAACTTTTGATCAGAATTATTCTAGAATAACATACATTTTTGCAAATGATCTCCTGTGCCTTGAAGAGATCATTTTTGTGATAAGCCCCTTGACTCTCTTTTTGCAAGTCTGGCAGCGTAGTTTATTGGCTTTGTAACATGAAGTTCTCGCCATTAGGGACTGAGCTAAGATCACCAAACTATTTCCCATCCATCCTTAGTTGAGCTTTGAGTCACAAAAGTAGTAGAAGGCTCAGCATGATATCTCCTCCGAAATGAGCAATCCCTTAATTAAACAGAAGTAAATAGAGGTTACAACGTGTTCCTTAATTAAATAGATGTAAATGCCCAATCACTCTGCTTTCCACACACATCAATTTTGCATCATCTCATTTTCCTGTTTGCCCAGTGGAAATGGGAATTCTGAGGCTCTATTTTGGTCAAAATCTCCCAAGTGTGCCTGCCTGGCTGCGTGTTCAATCATGCATATTTACCTACGGGTTTACAGAAATCTGCAGCTAGTATCTACTCTCCTTTTTTTTTGCAGGCCTAGACATTGCTATGAACCTGACATAAATGAACCATCAAAGAGAAGCAGTCCTGCCTTTGCCCAACAAAACATCTTAACTCCTGCCTTGGAAAAACCATACCTGAAGACATAAGGTAAAGGGTGTGGTGTGAGAGGGACATCTGACACACATACTGAGCCCTCTGTGTGGCACTGGATGACCTCAGAGTAACAATGCCTCCTGCCTGTTGCCTTTCTTTACACCCAGCCTCCAGTTTAGACGAACTCCTCCTGGATTTGGGAATAGAACCCATGGAAGCTATGATGATTAATTTTACGTGTCAGGTTTGCCTAGGCTACAGTGCCTAACTGTTCAAGTGCTGGTCTAGGTGTTGCTGTGAAGGTATTTTGCAGTCGTCACTGAAATTAATAATCAATTGGCTTTAAGTGAAAGAAATTACCTTCCATAATTGGGTGGGCTTTATCCAATCAAGTGAAGGCCTTCAGAGCAAACATGAAGCTTCCTGGAGAAGAAGGGATTCTATCTGCCAGACTCTAGCACAAAAGTCCCATTTGGGTTTCTAGCCTGCGGGCCTATGCTACACTTTTCAGACTTGCCAGCCCCTACCACTGCCTGAGCCAATTCCTGAAAATAAATCTCCATGAATGTACACATCCCATTGGTTCTATTTCTCTGGAGAACCCTGGCTGAGACGATCCTTCTGAGTAAGATGAGAACAGCATAATTACCATTTAGACAAAGTAGCCCAGTCCAATCACAGCTCAAAGCGAGCTCACTGATAATGCCCTTTAAATCACGAAGGTGGGAGGAGCAGGGTGGAGAGAAGAGAGCTGAGTCCACACCACTTAAAGAGGTTAGCGTATTTGGGTGGCTTTCATCTCCTTGCTAGTTCCAGCGAGGCCAGCAACTTGCCCTCCATGAACCGGATGGTTATCAGAGGACAACAGTGGGTTAACAACCCTTTAACTGAGTCAAACTGTTAATTGGAATGGAATCCGTCTCAATTTATTCCTAGAAACAGTTCTGCTTTTCTGAGGCATTAGGAATAAATTGAGGTGGATCCTGTTCCAATTAGAATTTATGATTAGGACCATCATTTCAGGGGGACAAGCTAAGCAAAGCCATGCACATTTGAAAATCTGTATGAGTGAGGGGTCTTAAACACAAAGGTTACTGGTGAGGAGAAAGTCATAACGACCCAACCTCCCCAGTGATTTCTCCTCAGTCCCGCAATTTCCAGTAAAGCGACCGACATTTAAAGGTTAGGTTCAAGGAGTATTTTTCGTTGACTCATAGGATTTCAGAGCTAGAGAAACCTTTTACAAACGAAGGAGCTAAGTTCAGAGAGGAGAAATGACTTGTTCGACACTGACAACAGGCAGGGGTGCTGTTTGACCGTTTTCCTCTCCGCTCACCTCAAGAGCAAAATGAGTCAAGAGCTGAAACAACTACGTCTGGGTGGCCTCTGCTTTGTTTTCTAAAATCATTTCTGAAAAGCCAATGTGCGCTTTCACTTCTGACTAGAGTCAATGGGTGGAAGGATGATGGGCCGAACCTGACTTTTAGGTGCAGTTTCATCATCCGGAGGGAAAATCACACGCGTGGCTCCTCCCATGCGCCAGGCAGTCTGACAGCAATCTAGCCATTATTATCAGAACACTTATTGTCCACCTAGGACTGTGCTAAGTACTTTACAATAAGCCTTTACAACGACCCTATGAGTAGGGTCCTGTTTTTATTCTCTATTCACACAAGAGGAAACCGAAGGGGAGAGAAGTTGAGTAGCTTACCCAAACGCACACAGAGAATAAATAGCAGAGCTAAGCCATGATCCCGGACAGTGTGGGACCAGCAGCAACAGTCACCATGGTGCTATTCTAGGCAGTCTCCACTTTATGGCGACACTTTTATCATGGTGATATTATTTTTGGCATTTGCGGGTTAGAAAATCAAGGCTCAGCAAAATAGAACTACTCTATGACCCAGCAATAGCACTACTAGGAATTTATCCAAAGAATACAGGAATGCTGATTCACAGGGGCACAAGTACCCCAAGTTTATAGCAGCGCTTTCAACAACAGCCAAATTATGGAAAGAGTCCAAATGTCCATCAACGGATGAATGGATAAAGAAGATGTGGTTTGTATATACAACGGAATACTACTTAGCAATGAGAATGAAATCTTGCCATTTGCAACAATCTGGATGGAACTGGAGGATACGATGCCAAGTGAAATAAGTCAGTCAGAGAAACATAGGTATCATATGTTTTCACTCATATGTGGACCCTAAGAAACTTAACAGAAAACCACGGGGGAAGGAAAGGGGGAAAATAATTTCAAACAGAGAGAGGCAAACCCATAAGAGACCCTTAAATACAGAGAACTGAGGGTTCATGGGTGGGGGGGGCGGGGAGAGGGGAAAACGGGTGATAGGCATTGAGGAAGAATGAGCACTGGGTGTTGTATGTAAGCAATGGATCACGGGAATCTATCCCCAAAACCAAGACCACATAATATATACTGTCTGTTAGCTAACTTGACAATAAATTATATTAAAAGAAAGAAAGAGAAACAAAGAAAAAGAAAGAGAAACAAAGAAAAAGAAAAGAAAAGAAAAGAAAAGAAAAGAAAAGAAAAGAGGGAAAAGAAAACCAAGGCTCAGCAAAGTGGAGGTACTGATTGGAGACCAACGCATCAGCTGTATTGTGCACAACCTGTCCCCAGATACTACCGCTACCCAGCTCTGCAGTATTCTGTCTACTGATGGTCTTTACCCTCCCATCTTCTCTCTGATTGCACAGGTGACTGACGAATGGATTTCCTGAATTCGTTTTTGAATTAATGTTCTGGGTGGATTAATCCAGTTCTTCCACTGTGGAGAGAATAGGTGTGTGGGCCAACATCTTTATATGCTTTGGTCCTAAGTAAAGTACATACATGTCATTCCCGCTCATTCCTGCTAGTGTTTCCCATACTTCCTTGAAAACAATCACAAATACAACTCTGGAACCCCAGCCCATACTCAAGCATTTTCAAACCCCATGGAAATTTCGGAACGGTCGATAAAAATGACCTTTTGCTACCTCCTTCAGCCCCCAAATTAAATGGCAGCACAGTGTCAGAGACCTGGCATTGAACATATGGGCTTTATATAAAAAACACCTGATTGGTCACTGCTCTGTTACTTACCAACTATACATTCTCAAGTAAGTTATTTAACCTTTTGATATTTAAGTGTTTTTCTCTGTAAAATGGAAATAATAGTGGTGTCTACATCATGGCATTGTTCTTGGTAGATGAGATAAAGCATATAAAATACCTAGCACAGTGCCCATCATAGAGGCAGGGGTCAATGTATTCTTTTATTATTATTTCCAGTACCCTAGGGAACTTACATTCCAGAGGATTCAGTGTCCTCAGTTCTCAAAGGAGCAATCTCAGCCTTTGGCAGTAGGTGCAAGAGCCAATTGGTAGGGAAGGGCTCAGGAGTCTTGAAGTACTCCTAAAATCACACCACACACTCCATTATGAGCAGGTAAGGCAATGAAGAGGGCACCTGAACTCCAAGCTGCCTGGGCCCCCATTTTTCCCCTGGGGCACAGGGATGACCTCTATAGCTCTAGGTCCCATCAGAGGCTGTCAGAGTAACCCACAGTTCCTATGAGAATTCAGGTCAAATCCATTGACTTTAAAGAGCTCCCAGAGGTCCTGGAAAGCAGAGAGCCAGGAAGGAGTGTCTACTTATGGCTGCGCTGGCCCCTAAATCTCAAGAGCAGGAAAACCCTGGGGTCTGAACCTTTCTAACAGTTCTCAGGTCTGGCTCAGTCAGAAACAACACCTCTAAGGCAGCTCAAGCCTAAACGCCAGACCTAAATCTGTAAGTGGGGTGAAGGCAGGGACTTATCCATTCATTCATCTCCATAAACATTTTTATTCAGCCCTGCAATGGACCAGATCCTATGCTGCCCCTCAGGACACCTCACCCTGCCCTGCAGGAGTTCATTGCCTAAGAGGTAATACAGTCAAACAAGCAAAGGTCACACACAGTGTGGGTGCTGTGTGTACCGAGAAATAACCTGAGAGTACTCAGAAAATTCTTTCCAATTTCATCTCAAATCCTCAACACAGCCCATAAGGGACTGGGTCACTGGGTCACTTGGTTCCTGGAAACATCCATCAGCTTCATTTCACACCACTTTCCCACTTGCCAGCCTCTAGGCTTCTTTGCTGTTCAGTGAACAGACCAAGTTCTCATCAGGCTTTGGACCACACCGTTCCCCTCCCCCTGCCTCTTTTGTCTGGACTTCTTAACTATCCCTTCTGTAGGCAGTCTATCCTTGATCCCTAGACCAGAAGACTTCCAGTCACATTTATCTTTGTATCCCTAGCACTTAGCATTGCATCTGGTGCATATGGTGCCAGAAACACATATATTTTGTCTGAATATTGAATAAAGCATCAATTCCCTTCTCTCTCTTGTGCCATATACATGTGTCCACACCTCTGCCATCACCAAAGAAACTTTTCTACCTGCTGCAAGAGGCTATCCTCTTGCAACAAAAATTCCAGCAGATCCTATGAAATTACAGATGTTCTCTCAGCATGAGGCAATTCAAATTCTTATTTGGGGGTTTGGTTGCCTTCCCCTAATAGAAATAATAAAGCACAGCTTTAAGAGGAGAAACGTAGTTTCTGTGTTTTATGAAACATAGTTTCATAAAAACAGTCCGTTTTTATATTATTGACTGTGGTGGAGTTTTTCAGAGCAAACATTTTTCTTCCCATTACCCACTGGTGAGCTGGAGAAAGACTGTTGAATTTCAGGGAATTTTGTGAGCTGTTCGACTCAGACATTATTAAAAATTACATAAATGTATACTTAAGTAAATGATATTAAAAGTAAAGGTAACAAATATGCAAAACTCATCGCTTCTTATTTTACTTTGAGACATTTTACTGCTATCCACACCTTGAGGTTATTTTCATCTACTGTATGTGTGACAGCTGGACATACTATATAATGGTGTGTACCTCCTTCTTGTTTCCCGACTCTGCATTTAGTGACATCACATTGGTAGCTTGAAACCAACATGGTGCAAGCATTGACCAAGGTGATCAGCAAACCAAGCCTTATTAATTTTTTTAGGGAGGTTGTTTTTAAGCATTTACCAGCACACTACTGCCGTTAGCCAAAGACGAACAAGATCAGTCCTAGATTTCCAGAAGTTTGCAATCCAGTGGGGCGCGTGCGCGCGCGCGCGCGCGCACGCACACGCACGCACGCACACACACACACAGTTTTAGCGTGATTCAAGGCAGCACGGCATGCATTAAACGGGGCAATGGACAGCCACCAGGAAGGGGGTGGCTAGGATCTGATTGATTTGCCTTCAGATGTGGGACATAAGATGAAAAGATTCACACAGGAGACCCAGAACATCTGCTTTGCCACCTAAGTAATTTTTTTACATCCTACTTAATTCTTCAGGAAGGTCTTTATGTAGGCACCAAGTTTCCACCTGTGATCAATTCATATGCTTACCTTAAGGTGCAGTGTTTAGCTTCTCCCTCTGTCAGAAAATCAATAGGTACAGGTCAGACTGCTCGAATATATCAGAGGGCTGGGAATGCCTCCAAAGATGGGTGCCGAGGACCAGGCAGTCTCCGTGGTCATAGTAATTTGACCTGTTCGTTCCTGGAGCTCAGGAAAGCGTGTATTGATTTTTCTGCACAAGATTTACCAATCTGAAGCTGTAACCCCCAAAACCAAGATAAAATATGAATGTATTAAAAATATACTGGACTCACTTTTGTGATTATAAAGGCCAAGAAACTGTCAAACAATTTAAAAGATGGGTGGGGAGTTCTGAGTCAAGCAAGCTGCTAGTAGAAGGGAGGATGCTATTTGTTCCCCCAGCACAGTCTTAATGGGGTTGTCAAGGTTGCTCTGTTGAACTTTAAACAGTTTTATTCCAATTTAACGTATATGTAGCACTTGTTTAAGCGAAAAAGGTCAGCCATTTTCAGTGTTTTAATTATATGTACAAATCCATGTGTACATATATGCGTAAATCAGTCAGTGAAAGAAGATACTAAGGGACAAGTGAAAAGGAAGAGGGGGGGAAGGAAAGGGAGGAAAAGGAAAGGAGAGAAGGCAGAGGGAGCCCACAAAGAGGAAGGTAGGGAGAGAGATGGCAGAAGGAGAAGGGGGCCGGGAGGCAGCGGAGGAGCACAGGTTCAGAGTAGAATCCCAGCACCGCCACCTGCATCAATTCCTCTTCCAAACTCGGCCTCGGTTTCCTCATCTGTAAAATGGGATGAGAAAGTCTACCCTGCAAGGGTTTTCAGAGAATTAAATGAGCTCCTCTGTGTCCAGATGAGCCCCGCGCGCCAGCTCCGTGAGCGTCCGACGCCAGGCTGTCCGGCGTGGGGGGGAGGGCTGGGGTTGGTTTACGTGCCTTTTTCAAAGAACACAGCTTCTCCACTGTATGTGGCCCGCGTTTGGCCTCTCCCGACAACCGAGCCCAAGCATCCACCCACCTCAAAAGACAGCCCCGGGCCGGGCACCGGGGCGTTCCGCTGCAGAGGGGGCGCGCGCCGAACGTTCACTCCAGCGGTTCCACCCGCCGGGCGGCAGCGCGCCGCGGAGGCGCGCGCAGCCACCAATGAACTTCCCACAAAGACAGTTTGCTTCACCCGGATCCCAATCCATAACCTTTACTGGTCTCTGTAGAGTCATTACGACCATTAGGCTGTGGACTCAGCACTGCTTTAGCTCTTAAGTTAATACAACCGAGACTTTTTTACTTTCCTATTGGGAAGGAGCATGTGCAATTTTAGTGATTTCTTAGATCATTCCATAAGTAAATCAAATATTCTTTCAAGCCCAGTTATCAAAATTGTGTCCTTTGATACCACGTCTTCCATCAAACTGCAGTAATCCAGATCAACACATTTTAAACCTCTGCTATCTCCTAATATCATCCCTACTAGATAGAGTAATTAAATTTGTACTTTTTTTTACAAGTCGTACTCAATAAATCTGAATAAATTAACAACGCATTACTAAGACTGCTACATTAAATTTGCATAGTGCATTTAATGAATATGCAGCTGCAAGTGAAAAGGTCTGCTACTGCGAACCTTCTACATTAGCATAACTACTTCCAGCATGTTTCTTAAATAATGCACTCATTTGCACATCACTGACTTGGCTAATTCTAACTTCAGTCAGGGTAGCCTTGTAATTAAGACTCTTGCTTTAATTTTTAATGAAGTTTATGTTACATCAATCCTGACAGTAATGAGGGGACATGGAAACAAAAAGGCTGCTAATAATTAAATTCACAAACCAGTTTGAGGGATAATAATTCCTGAGGAGAAATTACATGACTAATTATTAATTAAATATTCATACTATTGCACAGCCATCTCACTTAACTGCTCTTCTTGTTGGTAATAATATTGAGATGTGGATGCCTTTTGCCAACCATTCTGAGTTTAAGGTCTCTGGTTAATTTTAGTGCGCCATTAATCAATATGACACAAAAAATAAAATTGTTTTAATTGGTATCATTTTATTGTGTCTAAATATTACTACAGTTGGTTTAGTTTGTGGAGAATTAATCTAGTTAGTCGGTGCCTGTTTTATGGAAACATAAATCCAGTTTATATCCATAAACATCTAATGGCAGGACAACTTGACCTTTTTTTTCGTAACATTACTGTTTACAGATAATTACACCAACTCTTTAAAAGGTTATTTAATGGCTTTGCATTCATCACAGTAAAATGAAAAACATGCAATATTATTTAACTCCAGCCTGTTCTGAGAAGGTCTCTGAGACCCCCATTTACCCCCGCTGAAAAGTAAGCAATATTAATGTGTGGGTTTTTAGGAAACGTATGAGAGCTTTCTTTGAGTGTGTACAAACAGATTTCCATGTTTGGGTCTGGATATTTGAATGTCTAATTCATAACTGAGATGGGGTCTGGGAAGGAAGGAAAAACCTATCCCACCGTCACAACTTTCCACCGCAGAAAAACATGAGGATGGCGGTTTGAGGATTCTGGCTATCAGAAATGGCAACAATTTCCGTACAAAATCCAGTAAACAAACATTACAAAACCAGAGAAGTTCCTATGATGAAGCCTAATTGGCTGCAATATTTATTGCGTGTAGACACGCTTATTTTTTTTTTCCTTCCATTTTCTAAATGGTATTTAGGTATCTGCATTTATAACAAGGAAGTCCCCATCTGTGGGCAAGTTTAGCAAGGACAAGAAAAGATTTACAATATTTAAATGGATAACATTAATCATTACATTAAAACAGATCATGGCATTTGTTTAAAGCTCTGATAAATTCCGGACAAGATGCTTCATGGAGACCCTTATGCATCTTACAAAATTAAATAGACACAGGAAAGGGACCTTTTTATCCTGCAGGGGCATTTGGAAATTCTGAGCCAGGGCAAGCATTTCATTTCATTTTTCTGATAATTCAAAACTAGTTGTTTCATCGAAGTGAACTAAGTCTGTGACCATAAACCATGGGGCAAGGATCGCCCTCAGCTACTCTTGTCACTTTACTACAAACTGGGCCAGATGTGTAACGCTCCCTTTTAATAAATCTTAAAAATCTTTTTAATTTTCCTTTTTTATTTACTCTCTTAAACTAACACCTGAAGGCAATTTGAAAAGACCATTCACCATGAAATAGTTTACTGGCATGGGTCAGCATAAAGATGTCACGGCAAGTCCTGGGTCCCTGGCCCTGCTTTTTGACTCCTTCATTTGAGGAAGTCTTTCTATGTGAGAAACCCTACTTGATTAGCAGAAAGTCCTCCAAACTGGGTGAAGTGAAGAAGTGACCAGGTTTGCTGGCAAAACTCTGGGGTACTTGCTGGGGAGGAACCTGAAGAGTCCCGTCTCTTTCTTTCATTGCAAGTGCAAGTTGTACCTGTCCCAGGTATGGTAGGTTGAGGAAACCATCCAGCACCAAAGAGATCAGCTGATCAGAAGGACCCTATCATCTCCTTTCAGAGAAACAGCCAGAATGCCAAAAAAGCTAGGGGTTGGAAGCCAGACATACCTAGATTCTAATCTCCCTTGGCTTTAGTGAATAGCTTTAGTAAGTTCATCTCTCTGAATCATAATTTTCTTTTCCGAATAGAGATAATCCTGTCCCCTTGGCAAGTTGTTGGGAAAATTAGCCACACATGAAAATGCTTAGCACTGTGCCACGTTCATGAGAGACCCACAAAAATGCCAGTGATTGTTACCATTGTTATTTCTTCCAAGGGAGATTGTCAGAAATTTCACCATTAGAGAGTCACTCCTTTGGAATAAACACCACCATTTTAGGCTTCTTTTTAAAAATGCAAATTGTGTAACCTAAAAAGGGATACCAGAGAAAGCCAGAGCTGGTCACCAAAGCCTTATGCGAGTTAATGTACCAGCTCCATTTTTTCTGCAACAGGGGCATATGAGGCAATAATTGAGAAGTGGGTAAGAGTCATGGAGGAAGGAGTGTTGAAAGGAAAAAGGAGGATGTAGAAAGGTGCGGTGGAAATGGTGAGGAAAAAAGGTTATATATGTCTAGGCTGGTTAATCACCAAGGTACAATATCAGGAACTTCAAGGAAAAACAAAAACCCACCTTTTGGATGTAGATTTCAATAATCTTCAGCTTTAGCCCTGCAAAATCATAACTATTAAGGGCATGATGACCATGCATCCCTATTCTCAAACAGTTTAATTTTGGTGATTCTGTCTCATATCTATCAGGACTTGGCTGGCGAGGTAGTCTATATCATAAGTTCTCCCCATCTAAAGGTCCAATTTGTGATGGTCCAATTCCAGAAAAAAAAAAAAAAGAGCATACTGTCTCAGAAAATACTTAATGAGCATCATCAGCTACCTGTCTTAAATACCAAGTACCCAAAGGACAGAGCCTTTTCTCCCACCTCTCTTTTCCATACTCCATAATAAATGTCTAAGAAAGCACCACACAGATCCTTACCTGCAGCCATACCAGGTTCTAGCAGCTGGGGGAAAATTTCTGGTGTCTCGTTCTCTCTGGCCCTTTTCTAGGAAGACACGGAATGAAGAAACCTCAGATTTTGAGTTAGACAAATTCCAGCTCCTTTACTTTACTAGCCGTGTGATCTGGGTAACTTGGCTGACTTCGCCAAGCCTCACGTGTAACATGAGGAGAGCGCCATGCACCCTCCAGGATGAGGTTGAGAGTCAAGTGATGTATGTATGAGAAGGCTCAAGGGCACAGTGACTGTACATAGCAATCCCTTCTCTCTATCCCAGAATCAAGCCAAAATCTCCTTATGGGGCATGACGACTCATTGCTGGGGGAGGTTTACATACAGATTTCAAAGTTCCAGATTCTCGTTCTGGGATGTGATATTCACCGTGTTTTTTTCTTCTTGATCAATCCTCCCAGATTTTACAGGTCAGCTCTTATTCTAATTCTGCAGTCCAACAGTCTGCCTAAATCATTGTGAGGATTAAAAGAGTTTGTATTTGTAAACCAACAGTGTCTGCCACATAGTAAGTGTAAATAAAAAATTTTAAACCAAGCTCTAACAGCCTAACCTCTAAAAACCTATCCATTCTCATTTGTACTCCTCCAGCATACTTCATCATCGCTAAAGGGCAGACATACATGCAATTTCCTATCTCTGTGCCTTTGCAAATGCTGTTTTCTTTGCCTTGAATGACTTTCTCTTTCTTCTTGACTACCTATTGAACTCTTATTCATGATTCAAAACCCACCTAAACACCTACTTCTTCCACAAAGGCTTCCTTCATATTTCCTTCTCTCTTGTCACTTTCTTTCCTATGCTTCTTCTATACTGTGCTCACATTTCGGTTATACTTTGCACACCATACTATAAATAATCTATTTAAGCTTCTACTGGGGAAGGACTGTGCATGATCTTTGTGCCTCCAGTTCCTAGTACACTGCAAGGCATATACTGGCACTCCTCAGATTATTTGTTGAATCACTTGAATTTATGTGACAAACAGCAATTCCATGATAATATTTATAAGCCTTCAATACACTTTTCACAACAATGGAGTATTTAGTGAACAAAGCTTTTTTTTTTTTTTTTCCTAATTAAGAGGCAAGAAGTCCATGCTAAGGTGAGAGTAGAGACAGAGATGAGAAGAGGTGGAGAAGAAAGTGATTGGTCAATTATGAATGGTTATTTCCCACATGACAGGATCAATTCAGAATGAACTATTCGTTGGCGTTATCGACGGTTATTTGGTAACAAATCTAAAATTCCTGTCTGAATTTTAATTAAAAGACCCACTAAATACCCCACGTCAGTTGGCACATATGTACAATTTTTTGTTCACAGTTATAAAATTATCTGTCATGATGTTGAGAATCACCTGGACCCAAAAGGCTGTAATGCAGGCTATAATGTTGACATCCTTCCTCCTTCAACAAATTGACATGTGGTATTTCTCATCATAAGGCAGGTCCCTCAGTGTCAAAGTCACTGGGCATGGGGAGTACTCATTGTGGCTATAGCTTCACTTGGGCAACCTCCCACTCTGTTCCTGGCCTCTTTACTCCTGCAGTCAAAAAAGTACAAACGACTCCGACTTTGCTCACCTCTCCCTGCCTTGTCTTTCTCTCTATACAGCCCTGTTGAAATTCACACGTTGTGTGAAATTTCCTAATTTAATTCATTTATATATAGCTGACTTCTGTACCTTTCCCTCCTCCAGTACAACTATTCCTCCCTCTGATCAATCCATCCCATGCTGCCCTCCTTCCTTTACTCACTCTAACAGAAGTATTTTCTTATTTTATTTCATAATTTTTGTAATACCATTTGTAATGGTTGTACCATGTATGCTAGGCTGTCATAATTTACTTAAATATCCTTTCATTGGTTGAACACTTGGGTTATCCTGATTCTCCACTGTTAGGAATGGTACTATAATAAACATTTTGGAGCACAAAACATTTTTTAAACTTTTACTATATTTTTTCCCTTAGAATAGAGTCCAAATAGTAGAGAATTTGATATTTTATTTCCTTGGGGAAAAAGCTTTATCTTCCGCTAAAAATCAGGCATTTCACACATATTCGTGAATGTATTAGATTTTTTGTGTGTGAGGGGTAACAGAAATGATAACATCTCAAAGGGCATTTTCTCTAGTTTTCCTTTCTTTCTCTCCCTTACTTTGTTTTCTCCTCAGAATCTACTTAGAAGTCAAAACAGAAACACCAAAGCACAAGTCTTAGCATGGTCAGTGGTGTCGCTTGAACATGATAGTTATGGGCAAGTTACTTCACATCTTTACCAGATCCTCCCCTTTGGTAAGATCGTCTCAAGATCTCATCCAGTGCTAAAGATCTTTGAATCCTCAAACCTGTGCTTATCCCGCTTTGACCCAGCCCTCCTTCTTCCAGGCACCCCTCCCTGCTTTCATAACCAGCAACTAAAAATGTTCAACCTGTTATAACTGAGTAAATAAGTAAATAACTAGATAAGTAAACTACTTTTTTTTTTTTTTAATTTTTTTTTTCAACGTTTATTTATTTTTGGGACAGAGAGAGACAGAGCATGAACGGGGGAAGGGCAGAGAGAGAGGAAGACACAGAATCGGAAACAGGCTCCAGGCTCCGAGCCATCAGCCCAGAGCCCGACGCGGGGCTCGAACTCACGGACCGCGAGATCGTGACCTGGCTGAAGTCGGACGCTTAACCGACTACGCCACCCAGGCGCCCCAAGTAAACTACTTTTAAGAAAACCACTGGGTATGTGCTTCATTATACCCAAGTTCCTTTTCTACTTCTTCCACCTGGATAGGTAGGTAAATTAAGGTTCCATAAGGTTTTCGGTAAAGCTGACAATGTCTACTTTTATAAGACATGGCACCTCATTTTATTTTGCTAATGTACTCCTATACCCTAAAAGGTTTAGGATTAAATTCTCAGAATGGTTCTGCCTTTGGCAGTCTTAGTTTTTCAGGGCCAGAGAAATCATACCCCTCTCCCATTTTTGCAGATTGAGACACTGAAAATAATTCCCAATTGCCTAGCATTTTATAATTTGAAAAGCACTTCTACATATGTTTTACCACTTATTCTTCCACATAAGTCTATGAGTTAGGTAGTATACATGTGCCTGTCCTTATTTTATGAAGGAGGAAACAGACTTTCGAGTTACCTTAGACATGAGAGCTAGATCTCTTGAACTTGGATCCAATGACTCCAGATTCAGTGTTCTTTTTCTAACATAGACCTACCTAGAAAGCAACCAAAGACACCAAGTCAACCAGATGAACTAGCATTTGTAAACTTCAGAGACCTTAGGAAATAAGATGTTCTAATTTGGAGAAATGTATGGTTCTTTCCAAGATTAATAAGAAAACAGTCTTGCTTTCCTCTGTTAAACATGAACCTATATAAATAAGAAAGACAATAATTTACATAATTTAATTTAAAAATACCTATTGAGAATTCACTATGTGCTACCATGTGTTAAATACATTATATGAATTATTATCTCATTCCTCTTTATGTAACAGATCTTTGAGGAAGGGACCAACACTATTCCTATTTTTTGGATAAGCAAACAGATTTGGAGAGGCTACTAATTTGCCTGAGTCACACAGCAGACGTGGCAGAGTCAGGATTTACACCTGCATCTGTTTAACTTGATAGCTGGGGTTTATAGGCATGGTTCTACATGGTCTCTCCCAATTTCTCACGACTGAAAATCAGATCGCAGGATCAAATGACAAACTTGAATACTCTGATTAGGGTTGAGAATGGGTTGGGAGATGGTATTAGGCACCACACTGGTCCTATCAAGTACCTGACTCCTTTCTCACTATTCCCTCCAACACCTGTAGAGACGAGACGGGTGCCTGGAATCTTCAGGGGAAGCCATTTTACCAGTTTTGGCCAGCTCTGATAGTTCAAAATGTCTTCCTTATATTGGGCTAAACCTCAGCTACTGTTGGCTTCCACCCACTGATCCTATTTTAGCTTTGAAAACTCCAAAGGAAAAAAAAATCTAATATTTCATGTAACATAAAGTTGAGACAATCATAGTATGTCCTTTGAGTCACTTCTCCAATGACATAATTTCAACATCACTATTCCAATGAATATATGGGTTTTAAACGAAACATGATTCTCTAGATGCGGTCAGCCTAGAAAAAACAGGATTATGAACTGCCCTCTTCTAAATACTCTAAATCTGGGGCACCCAGGTGGCTCAGTGGGTAGAGGACCCGACTGATTTCGGCTCAGGTCATGATCTCATGGTTCGTGAGATACAGCCTCATGTTGGGTTCTGCGCTGACAGCATGGAACCTGCTTGGGACTCTCTCTCTCTCCCTCTCTCTCTCTCAAAATAAATAAATAAACATTAGAAAATAAATAAATAATCTAAATCTGCCAAAGATACCTACTAGCTTTCTTGCCCCCATTCTGCTAGGTCATACTGAGTTCATAATCTACAAAAACCCTATACCCATGTCACAGAAGATGCTAATGAATTATGTATCCTCAATGCTGTACTTCTGTGATGTCTTCTCCAGACCAAATGCAAATGTAAACTTTTAATTTCCTTGTACTACTTTATGTTGGGCTAAAGTATGTTTGGCTCATGAATCCTTAAGCTGCTAAGATTCTCAGACAGTTTCATTTAGGTCATTGGAAGAGAAATCTAATTCAGCCTTTGTAATGGCCACATCATGGTCTCTAGAATTAATGAGTCACAGTTTATCTAGTATCCCCTTACTGACAGAAATAAAGACATTTGTCTTGTTTCTAATTTGTTTGGCCTCTGTAAGCAATGCTACAAAAAATGTACTTGTGCATATATCCTCACATACTGGTGTTTTATTTTGAAAAAAAAAAAAAAAAAAAAAACAAAGAGTCTGAAGCAGCAGGTTCTAGTTCAGAGGGTGTATGCAATTGTAATACCACTGGGTATTACCTTCACAGTTATGCTGGAAGTAGGAAGAGCTCGAAATAGATTAAGAAAAAAATAGGAGAGCAAAACAAGTCTTTGAATTTTCATATAACATACATATACTGCTCTGCTAGGCAGGGGAAAAAAGTGTAAAAGGGCTAGTGAAAAATTATCTTAAATCTTTTGGTTAATAACCCTGCCTAAATAATCATCTCTTTCTCTGCACTCCTCAAGTATTTACTATTTACAACACTATTTGTTCCACTCCTGAGTCAATTAATCACAGAGCACATGACCACCAACCCCTCTATTGTAATAATGAGCTGTCATTCAAGACTTTCATTGCCATTCACATCTTCAGGACCAAAGAGCTCAGGCTTGGAGTCAAACTCACCAGGGCTCAAATTCCAGGCATTTACCCATGTACCAAGTGTGCGGTTTTGAGGCATTACTTAGAAGCTCTAAGTTTCAGCTTCTTCATCTGTAAAATGGATGCAATGCTTTACCTGCAAGTTTTCAGAATTAACAACATAATGTATGTAAAGCCCCTGGAAATTGGTACCATACTACTACTGGTTAGTTAATAAGTGTACATACTACCACCACAGATAGTCACAGCTAGCATTAATTGAACACTTATGCGCCGGATACTTTGCAAAGCACTCTGCATGAAGGATCTTACTTAAAACTAATGGTGTAAAATCACACAAGTAGCCACTCAATTCGTAATTTCAGAGTAAGGTAGCTACTATTATGACTCCTATTTTATAGATGAGAAAAGAGGATCAGAGAGGTTAAAGTAAGTTCTCTAAGGTCACACAACTAGTAAGTTAGAATAGGGACTGGAACCCGGTCCAACTATAAAGACTTCACTCAATGAATAGCGATCATCATAATTACCACTAATCTTACTGATTGCCTTAACTCACAAGGCTTCAGCCATGAGACTTCATGAAACCTCAGGATGTCTACTAGAAGAATGAATGAGTGGATGGTTTAGACCCACTTTAGGCTGTAACCAGCACCCATGTCCCAACAGGTTAGAGCAGCCTAGGCAGGCATCATACCCCTCCACAGAGTCTAGCCATGGAGTGGAGACAGAGGGTGCCAGAGCCTGACAGTGAACGTATCTGATGTGCCAGAAGGTGGCAGTGTGGTGGTGCCTGGAGAGGTTTGACCAAAACTAGACTGGAGCCACTAACTGGGGTCAGTGAGATGGCTCAGTCTCAGAGGAGAGGGACTTGGGAAGGTTTACTGTGTCCACGAGGGCACTTCAGTCCTTCTGGGCTTAGGGTTCAAATCAGAAACAGGGTAGCTCAGTGCTGATGACATGATCATGGCGGGGGTCAGAGAGGACCACAGCTCTGGGACCATGGTGCCTTGGGGGCTCACCCCACAGATTCACAGCCTGAGGACCCCAATATCCCGCCAAGGGCCGTGGTGTAGCCAATAGCTCACAGGCCTCCGCGTCTACTACCAAGGAAAACTGGGAGTGGAAGGACCCTGTATTCATTTGGTGGATTCAAATTCTACACTGGCCTTAGCCATGATTCCAGAGGATCTGCGGACAACTCACACTGGTTTCTGTACCCTTTATTTTGTGTTCTAGCAGAAGATTTTGCCTCTTAGAATCTTTCTCTTGATTCAAAAGAATACATCAGTTGAAAATTAGAACCAAAGGACATGCCACATATCCCAGATGAACAGCAAGGACAAGTCTTTCAAGTCTACTTTTTCTATGGCAGCTTTGCCTTGGATCTCTGCACCAATTCCCGTATTTTCCTAATCTCTCACTTGCTCTCACTCTCTTCCTCTTCGCTCTTACATTTCAGAAAACTGCAGCATGTGAACCTCTGTGTGTGTGTCTCTGTAAAGCATCCACTTATATAACTCTTCCATCCATTATCTAAAATATGTCACTGTACTCAGCTTGGTAATGTTTTTAGGCTTACATTTACACTCAACACTTGAGAAGTATCACAGTAAGCCTGTTGAAACTTCCAATGTAAAAGCTCAGAAATTGTAATAAGCACTAAACTACACTCACAAATAAAAACATTCCTCCGAATCCTCTGCTGAAGGATGCAGGGCAAATAATTAGAACAATAGAGAGTCTATCTCCCCAGGTGAAACCAATTTCTGCTCTCTCCAAAGGTTTTCATTAAATGCCAGGTTAGGTGCCAGAGGCAAGAGTAGAAATCCTTTCCTAGCCACTTGCTAGCTGTGTCAAGTTGGGATCTTGCTGATCTTTCAGAGCCTTGTCTAAAATGGGGGTATTCAGGGCCACCTGGGTGGCTCAGTCGGTTAAGCGTCTGACTTCAGCTCAGGTCATGAGCTCACAGTTTGTGAGTTCAAGACTTGCACTGGGCTCTGCACTCAACGTATAGAGCCTGCTTGGGATTCTCTCTCTCTCTCTCTCTCTCTCTCTGCCCCTCCCGACTTGCGTGCGTGCTCTCTTTTGCAAAATAAATAAACTTTAAAAAATTAAAAAAAATAAAATGGGGGTATTCAAAACCTCATGCAGTGATCAGGAGGACCAAGTGCCATGACATACCAGAAGAGGACAAAGCTGTCATAGGCCTGACAACTGACAGCCTTCTCTTCCTTTTTCTTTGATGGTAATTGTGCCTCCATTAGCTCTCAAGATAGGGACCTCTGTTACCACTTCTGAATCGGCCCCTTGGTAGAAAAAGACTCAGAACTAGGACGCTTGTGTGGCTCCACCACTCACTGGACTGTCCTAGGAAAGTCACCTTTATCTTTTCATCTCAGTTTCCTTATCTCAGAGCCATGGGGTTTGATCAGATGATGACAAATGTCTCTTCTCAGTGTATGATTTGGGGTTTAACCTTTTAATCCGGTAGCACGCCTTTGTCAATTATCTGAACCAGTGAAGAAGACACAGCAGCATTTCTTTTTCTGAATTGGCAGATTATCTATCTGCTGGGTTCTGACTCATCTGTCTTGTTTTTTTTCCTTCCTGCTTTGTTCCATGTTCTCCAAGTGATGATCTCATTTAATTCTTGCAAGAACCTTAGGAGTTGGGTCAGGCAGATATCATTGTCTGGCATCATTTCACAGATGACAGTTAAGCCCTGGGAGGCTGGAGAGATCTGCCTAGATCACTCAGGTAGTTGGAGAGGTTTTCTGGACTCTGAAGACCAGTGATTGTGCAGGAAACCCAGTGGACCCAGAGACACACTGTCACCACGGCATCCACGTTTGTCACAGCCACTGTGATCTCTTGCCAGGGGTTGATAATAACTACATAACCAGTCCCCCTCCTTCCCCACAAATAGTTGCTTCTCAACTAGAGGCCAGAGTGATGCTCTAAAAATGTAAGTCAGAGCATGCTCCTCCTCTAGGGGAGGAAGCCCCCTCTAGGGCCCCTCTGGGGCCCCCTCTAGGGCCTCCCATCCCACTCACTATCAATCCTTGCACTGGCCCCAGACCCCACGTGTCCACCTGTCTGCCCACCCTTCCTCCCACACACAACTGCCTCACTCCACTCCAAACTCATGAGTCTCCTTACTGGTTCTTGCACACATCAGGCACCCTCAGGACTTTTGCATTGCAGTTCCCTTGACCTGAAACGACCTCACACAGAGATATGTGCACCATCATTCCTTTATTTCCTTTAGGCCTCTGCATAAATATCACCAAATTAGGAAGGTCTTTCCTGGGGTGATGGAGTGGCTCAGTCAGTTAAGCATCCAACTCTTGATTTTGGCTCAGGTCATGATTTCACTGTCATGAGACTGAGTCCGTGTCGGTTTGGGCTCTGCGATGACAGTGCAGAGCTTACTTGGGATTCTCTCTTTCCCTCTCTCTGCCCCTCCCCCACTTATGTGCCCGAGTCCGTGCTCTCTCTCTCTCTCAATCAATAAACTTTTTTTTTTTTTTAACAGAAGAGTCTTTCCCAGCCACCTGTAAAAGTTATACTCCTAATAATCTTTACCTTCTAGTATTTTTCCCCATAGCAATTAGGGACCTGTTAGTATATATCATTTACTTTTTAAATGTTACTACTCATTGTCTATTTCCTCCTCTAGAATGTATGCCCCCTAAGGGCAGGGTGTTTGGTGACATTTTGCAAGTGCTTAGAACTGTTCTGACACACAATAAATGTAGGATAAATATTTGTTGAATGGATGAATGAACCAAATCAGGGCACAGAAGTATGGCCTGAGAAATATCGAAGAACAAGTGAAAATTACTTATTTGCCAAGCTAAATAAAGGAACTGCTTACTAGAAAACAGGCATGTTACCAGAGCCCAAGGGTGAGGCTTTAGTTCACTCATCACAGGTGGCCTGGGCTTTATTCAGTGGGAAGAATTCATATGGAGGTTACTGAACCCAGTCAAATTAAGAGGAGATTGCATTCAAAATGGATGAGGCTCAGCAGTTAGGGTATGATCATATGCGTGTATCTCTGTACTTGGGCACACGTTTTTTCCCTCGGCTTTCAATGCCTCCTCCCTCTTCATCCTCAGCCCCCAACCTGGGGAACTCCTATTCAGCCTCCAAGGCTGGTTCTAACATGGGTTTTCCTGACCCCACAGGCTGAATTAGCTGGTTCCATATCTATACTCACTTGTTTGTGTTATAGTTATTGGCCTATAATATTCTTTATTCTTCCTTGATAAAGTATGACTGCTAGGGTCACACTTTTAGTGCTATCACTGGGATGTCCCAGCAAACCAGGACAATTGGTCACCCTAAGTGTGAGGACCCGAAGGAATCCTGTCTCATGTTTCTTTGTCTTTCCAGAGTCTAAATGAGATCTGGAGCATCGAAGGATGTTAAGTAGAAAATGTGCAGATGTGCACTCCAGTATTTAAAGACGGGGCTGAGTTCTCTTTGAGCCTGTTGAAGATGATCTCTGTACAGCTCAGAACAAAGTGATAAATATCAGCATGAACAAATCTTATGAGAAACAGAAGTTGCTTTCATGCTTGCCCAGCAGGCTGGTAACCGGAAGGACACAGACTTAAAAAATGCAAATCAAATACACAGGTGGTTCTCAGCCTTTAGGATCTTGCTGCTCAACGTGTGGTATGTGGACCAGAAGCAGCTGCACATCTGAGACCTTGTCAGAATCGCAGAATTTCAGGCCCTCCCCGAAACCTACTGAATCACTACATCTTAGAAAGATCCCCAGCTGATTCATACACACAGTAAAGGTTGAGAAGCACTACTTCAGGGCACATAAGAAATGCCCGAGGACCAATGCCAACACATGCTGGCATCGCCAGCCTAACCCCTGCAAATGTTGATTTGGTAGGCAATTTTCATCCATCACAAAGATTGAGAAAAGCCAGAAGTGTCTTTATCCTATTTCCTATGTTTCTCAGAATATGATGCTTGGACCACCTGTATCTGGTGTTTGCAAAAAAGACAGATTTCCGAGCAATACCCGAGAATATGGAATCAGAATCTTGGTTAGGCCCTAAAATCATATTTTCAATAAATTTCCCAGGAGATTCCTATGCATACCAGAGTTGCTGAACCTGTCGTAGGAAAAAGAATGATGGCAAGGGAATGATAGGTACTCCTGCTTTTCTGTTTTTGTTCTTTTAACCTGCCTTCAATTCCTTCATTAAAGACAAAACTAACACTTTGTAATATCACTCTTTTGAAGAACCGATCTCTCTTATTTTCAGGCCATGTGGCTTAGATATGAGCGGAACTTCTAGAAGTAGGCACATGAATTGGGCCTGACCAATGAGAAGGCTTCCCCCTGCTCACTATAATTGCTTCAAGGTTGGGCACGTAACTCAAACTCATTTCTAGAACTACTGGGAAAGAGGTACTCTTTCTCCTGGCTTCCTAAGCTGTAGCATGTGAGTCTTGAGCTGCTGGCAGTCTTTGCTAATGTTAGGGGAAGCCTGCCAACACAGAAGGAAGTAGAGGCTGATGGAGGTCGGGAAAGGTACAGAGGTAGAAACCTGCCCATCGCAGAGCCCGGGGAGCCAGTCGTGTTGATTTAGTGCTTTAACACTGACTACAGTGTGGTTCAACATTAGGTATTAAATGAAAAATGGATTCGGGGCACCTGGGTGGCTCAGTCGGTTAAGCGTCTGACTTTGGGTCAGGTCATGATTTCATAGTTCTTGAGTTCGAGCCTGTGTTGAGCTCTGTGCTGACAGCTCAGAGCTTAGAGCCTGCTTCAGATTTCGTGTGTGTGCGTGTGTCTCTCTCTCTCTGCCCCTCCCCAGCTTGTGTTCTGTGTCTCTCTCTCAAAAATAAATAAGCATTTAAAAAATTCAATGAAAAATGGATTCTGTTGCAAAATAATTTGTGAAATATTGCATTAAACAAATTTCCACAGAGTTCACTGCCAAGGACTTCTCAGACTCTTTACCATTACAAAGCACACTGTGAGTTTCTAAGTGGTATTTTGTGAACAGGGATTTAAAATGGTCACATAGCATGTTATGGCACAGCGTCTCTTGGAAAACGCACAGGCTATTGATTTACAAAGTGTTCCTACACATATTTTATTTAATCCTTCCAAGAGTTTTTGAGGGTATCACTCTTGGTACAGGTGATGATCACAAGGCTAGAGATTTGGGGTGGATTGCCCAAGGCTGCCAACACACACCATTCCCCCCACCCCTGCCATGGCTGTCCTGGTCCCACAGGGATTAGCCACAGAGCCGGATGGAGGGTTCAAGGCATCCCCTGACTCCCGGCACTGTGGTCTTTCCAGGGTTCTCTGCTACCTGAGGTGGCATTTACTGGAATGAAAACAAGCCAAGGACAGTTGGCTGGTCTGTGTGGATACAGCAAAACTACACCAAATTACACATATGTTAATGGATGCAAACATAGTACAAATAAACTCCTGGCCTTTCTCTTTCAGGTGGCTCTTCAGAAAATCTTTATACAGACCATTACTCCAGGAAATCAGAAGCCAGAAAGGGAGTTGCTACAGAAACAATAAAAGGAAGTCCTAACCTGTGTTTCCAATTTAAATCAAGGTTCCCATGAGATTAAAGAAAGGGCGGTGCATAGGCTTGGAGCATCTCTTCTCCCTGAATAACATTAATCCCTGCTGATGCTATGCCAGTATAATCAGTCGTCCCAGGGATTAGTTTTAAGGATTAAATTTTGGAAATTTTATCCAAATCAAACTCAAGAGTGTCCCCCAAATTCATCATGTGCTGAGGCTAAATCTTTCTTTCTATCAATACTTAACAGATCCAAAATGATGAAACTAGAAAGTAAAATAGTGTTTTTTGATTTAAAGCCCATGATCTTTCCACTACACCACACGAGAAGGATTTAACAGGAAAGGATAAGGTTGAAATACCAGCTCCACTGAGATTTAGCTCTGTGGCCTCAGGCAAGACACACAACCTCTCTGGACCAGTTTCATCATCTATAAAATAGAGAAAATAATGTCCTCTCTGTAGGAATATTATGGGCATAAAATGACACAAGTTATGTGAAACCGCATTTTGAAAATTATGACACACAAATGTTCTTTCTATATACTGTTTCTACTTTTCTACAACTAATAATAACGTCATAGTAGAAATAAATATGAGAGTATTAGATAGGGAAAGATGAAGATACAATAAAATTGAGGGCACCCGGGTGCCTCAGTCAGTTGGGCATCTGACTTTGGCACATGTCATGATCTCAAGGTTTGTGGGTTTGAGCCCTACATCAGGCTCTGTGCTGACAGCCTCAGAGCCTGGAGTCTGCTTCAGATTCTGTGTCTCCCTCTCTCTCTGCCCCTCCCCTGCTCTTGCTCTGTCTGTCTCTCTCTCAAAATAAATAAATAAACAAATAAAACATTTAAAAAATTGAGATTCTTGGGGTGCCTGGGTGGCTCAGTCGGCTTTGGCTCAGGTCATGATCTCACAGTTCGTGGGTTCAAGCCCCACGTCCAGCTCTGTGCTGACAGCTCAGAGCCTGGAGCCTGCTTCACATTCTGTCTCTGTCTTTCTCTGCCCCTCCCCTGCTCATGCACTGTCTCTTTCTCTCTCTCTCTCTCTCTCTCAAATATAAATAAACATTTAAAAAAATTTTTTTTAAATTGAAATTCTCTACCCTTCACATTATTCTTTATCCAGGTGTTGGAAAAACAAATGCAATTATCTTCATTATCTAAGACTTGATTTGGAAAATAATGGCAGACATTTCCAAAGTTGCTCATCATTTGGAAGTGAGTTCACACCTATCATGTTGTTTCATTAATTCACACAAGATTTCCTAGTATATCCTCTGTGTCCGGCCCTGTGTTGAGAACCAGTAAAGCCTTTTCCTCATCAAACACCCACGGGGATGAAGACCAAGATGAGGCAAGTCTCTGACAGGCACTGCCATTTCATACATAGGCGCTTCCCTGCCTTCCTAAGCCTGCCATGGAATCCCACAGTAATAGAATTTCTTTGAAACGAGTCTTTTTTTTTTCTCCCACAAAGTTTCCATTAGGGTATAGTCCTGGTTTAAAATTTTTTCCTTCATTTTCTGGCCACGGGCCACATTTTTTTTGCGCTGAGAAGAGAGTTAGCATAGTTTTCATCACTGCTATTTTGTTTTCTTGTATTTTCACATATCTAACTTGGCATTCAGCATCTGCCTTTCAGCTCTCAGAACCAAAATGCAGGTGCAGGCTCTAAGACGAACTTGGCAATTCAGTTCAACCAACACTTACCGAGTGCCCTCGAATGGGAGGCATCCGGAAACAATGGGATCTTCACCACGTGGGTCAACAACTGAGGCTGGCCACGCCCACTGCGCCGCATGGCCACGCCCACTGCGGCCTTGAGGATGCCTGAGCGCAGCCCACCAGAGAGCCTTCTGTGATGGAGCTAGCATGTAACCAAAAGGAAAACTTCAGCCTGTGTCATTACAGGTCTTTCTTTTCTGCTGGGCTATGCGCTCCGAGGAACACAGAAATCTTTTTTATTTTAATTGTGAAACATTCCCGTTAAAAAACATCCTCGTGGCTGGCATGTTTAATTGAGCTCTTGAGAGGGTGCGTCGGTGAGACTGGGGATGAATCGCCCGCAGTCCCATTGGTCTCACCAAGAACCCATTGATGCTTCATAAATCCAAGCCGGTACAAATCTAATTGAGTTACCATGCTGAATTAGCTCACATCTAAATGGCATTCATGTCTACAAATGGAATAATTAGAGTCTAGAAAATGGGATATATCAAGTGGCATCCCAAGTGACAACAGAGAGGCATTTGTATTCATTCAATCAACTGCTTAAAAAAAAAAAAAAGCTGCTGTAAGACTTGACTTGGGCTGGATGATTAGATGCGGTGTATGCGCGCTTGGTTTTTCTTATTTTTTTAAATATTTATGTTTATTTGCAAGAGGCCCCTCTACTCATTCTTCAGATACTTGAAAAAAGAAATGTCAGCCCTGAAGTTATTTTTGATCACCTAGTTTAGAAAATAAGAAAAGGGAGTAGGGATAGTCCCATTTCAGCCTACAGATTTGTTTTCCACGATTGGAAATGGCGATCTTATATGATTCCTTTTGAGCTGTATTTTTTTTTTCTCCTGCATTTGCTTCTAAGTACCCTGGTTAGGATGAATTCACACGGCGGGGGTGGGGGGGCGTGGCGCAGGTGGATTCAGCTGTGAATGCCAGACCATCCTCTATTTGAAAAATGCCTAAGTACCTAATCATAAAAAATAAAGTTCACATCTTGTCCGGAAAGAATCTCATTAAATGGTTTTATTTCCAAGTTATTTTAGTTGTGAAATTTTAGGATATTTGAATTTAATGCTTCTTTGATTAATAGTTCAACTCAGCAAATATTACAAACAGGAAGAAGGCATTTTGACTATGCAGGCTAATGGCCTCCTTCTAATTCACACTGTAGTCTTCAATCTAATTTACATGCTTAGTTTATTTATTACCCCAATTAAGTTTTGCAAATAGTTTGCAATGAGGTCCCCATGACCTCATAACTCACAATTACTCTTGGGATCTCCTGCCCACTTTGGCACGTTTTGAATAATATTGCAATATCTTCCAGGAAAGGATTGTACTTAGAAAATGATGGATGGTGATTGAGAGCATCTTGTCCATAAAAGACTGGATCTGAGATGTGTCTTTGGTCTGCTAACTAGTTCAGAAACCTAAGCATTTGGATCTTTGGGATGTCAACGCTCCCTGTGGCCATCGGTTTTCTCACCCTATCCATTGACAATGTCCATTGACTCTCTCATCAAGAGTGGGGGTGTTTCAGTGTTAGAAGTCTGTGCCTGCTGTAAGGTCAGCCCTTGTAGCACACAATATAGGACATGGTATTATTTGATGGGGGCCAGAGGATTTATGTCCCTAATTTTATTTCTACACTCCAATTTACGTTGTCCATTAAAAATTTTAACTGGTAAAATCTAAATTAAGTCTCTAGTTTAGTTCACAGTATTATTATATCAATGCTAATTTCTTAGTTTTGACAAATGTACCATGGTCATGTAAGATGTTAAATTAGAAAAAGCTGAGCGAGGCATATATAGGAACCCTGTGTACATCTTTGCAACATATATATATATATATATATATATATATATATATATGTATATGTATATATAATTATTTTAAAATAAAAGGCTTAAAAAATCTTTCTATCTGCAATCCTCAAACCTAGTAGTATCTTTATAAGAGTTCTCCCATGTTTATAAGAGTTCTCCACTCAAGAGTGGACCACCCTAAGCCTGTGGGTGCACGGGGAGATTTGCAGGGAAAGAAGGACTAGGAGGGGAGCCTGATCTCAAGTCCTGGCTCTGACCTGCACCAGCTAGGGACCTTGGACAAGCCCCTTGATCTCTCTGTACCCTAATTTCCTCATCTGACCGAAGATATCATCAATAATGCCACCACTTCAGGGCTCAGAAAGGAACACATGTGAAAATAATGACTATGCTTTAGGAAGATAAAAAACTATACACAATTTTATTAACAACTCTGATGGAGGTGAGTGTCAAGGGCAAAACTGGTGTGTGAACAATAACTTAAGATATTACAGAAATTACTAAAAGAGTCTTTGGAGCTAATTAGACCAATCTATTTTTTCAGATGAGAAACCCAAAGTGCAGAAAGTAACTTGTCTAAGGGTGATAGTCAGAAACAGAACTCACACCTTCTAATTCCCCAGCCGGTGCTCTTTTCCCTGGGTTGTGATATTTTCCAATGTTGTGTCTCCTTTCCAGTTTTTATTTGAAAAACATGCCCTCCCACAACTTCTAATATTTTATTACTATGTAATCACAATGAATTTCCAAACCAAAAGCTTGCCTTTGAAGGATGGTCAAGTTATCAATGCAGAGAAAAACTGTTAAAATAAATGCAATCAGAATACTGCACAGAAATGGAAATTCAGTCCGATGATATCCAGCTGCATAAAACCTGTCCTAGAACAACTGAGATTACACACCCTGGAATCTAAGCTCCTCTAAAACCAGAAACCCTACCCAGCTTCTCCATTTGCCCCACAGTATTGCCTCCCTGCAGTTTTACGGGTACAAAATTTTGGGAGTCATTTTTCTCTTTTTCTGTCACTGTCTGAAGTTAACATCTTATCTGGGATCCTCTTGGGAGGAGAATTTAAGTCTGACTCATCTTCACAAACTCCCCAGCAGCTCACAGGCTGCCTGATGCCTCTCACACATCAGGTGTTCAAAACTGTTGCTTGAATGTGTCTATATGAAAGCTCGTATGATACCTTTCAAAAGATCATGTTAGGCTTCCTCAGGGTCCCAAGGAAACAGCATTTCTCTCTGCTTCTTTTACACTTGAAATCATGCAATATTAAAAGATAAATTAATCAACTTCACTGCAAGTTAGGCTAATGGATAGACTTTCCCGTATAAGTCAGATCCCAAAACAATCCTCAGAAAATCTCCCCAACTGCCAGGTTATAGGAGACTGCACTCTGAATATTAAATTTTCCACTGTGGATTACTATAAATTTCATTAGCATGTTTGCTATTCTAATTTGTGGATCTGTGCATGTATCACCACACTATAATTTACCTTGTGCTATTTACCCTGTGTTAACATCATCTTATATTGGCAATTCAATCCCTGAATGCTTACTTTTTGAAATAAATGATGAAAGGCAAATCAGCTTAAGATTTTGAATACCATGGGGCACCTGGGTGTCCCAGTCGGTTAAGCGTCTGACTTCGGCTCAGGTCATGATCTCACGGTCCGTGAGTTCGAACCCCATGTCAGGTTCTGTGCTGACAGCTCGGAGCCTGGAGCCTGTTTTGGATTCTGTGTCTCCCTCTCTCTCTCTGCCCTCCCCACTCATGCTCTGTCTCTCTCTCTCTCTCTCTCAAAAATAGATAAACATTAAAAAAAATTTTTTTAAAGATTTGGAATACCATACCCAGCAAAGGTGCAGAGATATGGGAAAGAAAATTGGTTATCATGTCAAATAGGTTTTGTTAATTCCAAATGGTGGCGACACACTTGAAGAGTCTGCATCTGGCCAAAATAAATGCACCTTTCACCCGGCCTCTGTAGCAGAGACCTGACATGGGAACAGTGGGTTTGTCTACTCAGATTTCAAGAGAAAAGTTTCCTTAGAACTATGATTCAACAAGGGAAAGCTTTGTGGAAGGGTCATCTTGGCTGACAATGACTGAGAGAACTGTGGTATAATTTCATGTATTAATTCCTGGATTCATTTATTCAAGAATTTGTTTATCTGAAAAGTAGAGAGATGGAATCAATAGGCAAAATGGAAGTCCCAGTCCTTGTCCAGGACAAAGAATCAAAGAATCAAAGAATCAAAGAATCAAAGAATCAAAAAGTTTTAGGTTGCACAAGGAAGGGAAGAAAAAAAAAGTAGCACTCTTCGTCAAGAAAAAAAAGTTTCTGTTGCTTTTAGCTGCACCTGATAGGGACCTAACTCAAATCACTTAATAAAAAGGACATGTTTTGCACGACGACAGCATCTTGAGTTGGGGGGCCCCTCAGCAGTTTGGGGCTATCATGAAGAGCCCTGTCCTTTCCCTCTTTGCCCTTCGCTGATGTCAGGATGTCAGCTTTGCTTTCAGACTGGCTCCCTTCATAAGCCAACAACTACAGGTTCATTTTCACGGGAAGAAGTGGGCCATTTCTCCCTCATGTCTATTTGTAAGATAGGACATCATTTCTAGGAGCCTGAAGGAGATTTCCACTCCAGTTGCATAAAAAACCCAGCCACATGCCTTCTTCTAAACAAATCACTGGCAATAGAAAGGAGATTGATTACCAGGCTTGAATCAGCCTAATCAGGATTTGCCCTTGGGCTGTGGTCACATTCCCTGCGGAGTAGGCACCTAAACAGACTTGAGTTTGTACCTGCAAGACAGAAGGGAGGACTAGCCTTTGGTAAGTAACCCATAGTAGAACACACTCTGCAGAATGGCAGAGGAATCATAACTCTAGGATGGGACTCGTCTACTGTGACATCTGTTAGGCAGATGCAGAGAAATCAGTGATTCTAATACTTTATGGTTACCTTGGTAACTAGAGATACAAAGGGTGAAATGAAATTAAAGTAGTAAAAGTTCTCCAAACGCTGACTTTCTTGAGAATCATAAAAAGCGTTTTCACTCATGGGCTTGTGCATATTGATGACAATCAGGTAGCTTCTTCTGTGAGCTTGGAAACAAAATCCATATACTATGTGTGACTATAAGAGAAAACAAGGAGACTGACTTTAGGAAGATCCAAAATTCAGTCAAGGTGGTCTGGGTTGCATTCCTTAAAGACGGGCCAGGGATGGGGTTATAGTTAATAAGCTATAACATAATCAACATGATTGCATCTTGTTAAGAGAAACAGCTATGTGGAGAGGGGTTTAGAAGAATCCTAAAATATTTTCAAAAGAATCCTGAAGGCAATCATTGTCAGTACCATCCATGGAATGCTCTAGGAAAGACTTCCTTGGCAAGGTAAAAATCTCTCATACTATGAGAAGCTAAGAAGCTACTGAGAAGCTCCCCTAATATCAACAATCTTCTGAATAAGTGGGCCTCTGCTAGCATTTCATACAGGGAACGAAGGTACTGGGGCAGGTCTATGTGAGCAATCTGACTTCTAGACAGGTAAACTTCTTGCTATGGACTGAATGTTTGTGTCCCCCACAAATTCATACGTTAAAATCGTAACACCCAAGGTGATGGTATTAGGAGGTGAGGCCTTTTGGAGGTGATTACATCATGAGGGCTCTGCCTTTAGTGCCCTTATAAAAGGGCTGAGAAAGCTCCCTGGCCCCTTCTACCCATGCCAGGTTATCGCAATGAGATGGCTGTCAAAGAGGAAGCCTGCTTGTATCAAATCCTGAATCTGCTGGCACCTTGATCTTAGACTCCTCAGCCTCCAGAATTGTAGTAAATCAATATTTATTGTTTCTAAACTACTCATCTATGGCATTTTACAGCCCAAATGGATGAAGACACTTCTCATTGCAAAACAATGAACCGACTTCCTAATACTGTAATAGACAATTAGGATTCCTGTGTGCATTCAGAGGAGGTATACACATACACACCCGAATGCCAGTTGATATCTTTTTTTTTTTCAGTTATTTTCGTCTCTCCCCAAGAGATAGATCTACTCCACAGCAGTGGATAAAAGTGAAAGAGGTAGTCCTGAATGGTGGTGAGTTTACTAAGACAAGTGTCACCGGTACAGCCTCTCAAGTGATTGTCATTTGTTTTTGTTACTGTCTGTGATTAGGAATTCTCCAGCCTGCCAACTGGTAATTAATGAAAATATTCTGATTTTTGTTTAATAAGACAAGGAAACCCTTCAATTTTTATGCTACATGTCTTCAACTAACTCAACTTGACAATATATACAAAAGTTAACATCATTGAAACTTACTCAACTAAAAATTCTAGCCCATAATGTTTGTTTATTATTTTAAGGTGTTTGTTTTGTTTTGTTTTTTTAAGAAGCGAGTCAGAGAAGCTTATATCAAGTGTTTGGTTTTTTGAAACCCCATTTCTGGGTTCAATAAAGATTCAGCTCAACCTCCTGCACCTCGTCCATCTCCACCCACAGGCTCAGAGATGCCAGTTCACGGTGGGACCAGGTAGTGAGGGGCTTGCAACTGTCTCAGGCGTCAAGGAAAAATTCAAGTACTTTCACAGGACTATACCATGGAAAAACAATCTAAGAAGCATTTCAACAAGAACTGCAACCAAAAGTGGTTCTGATTAGCTTTCAGGCAACTAATCAAAGCCCTGGGCAATCCGTTCCTAACAGATAGCTGTTCCTTGTAACCATTCGGTTGTTCTTCCACCAGATTGAAACTCTTCAGATGTGCCTTCCATTTTTTTGCAAGATCTCTCCTTATTAAAACACAGTCCGTGGTGTTAATTTATTCAAATTTGCACTCTCTAGCCCCTGGCACACAGGGGTACTACTTATCAAATGGCAATGAATAGTCGTTGCTAAAGGTTGTGGGGTTTCCTGTAGGGATGAGGTGTTTCTTGCCATGAACCTGCAACATGCAGGAAACCAAATGTCAAGACCAGTTCATTGATTAACTGGGAAAATTAAGTACCCCCTGCCCCCCGCGCCCTGCCCCTCGCCCAGTACCGAAAGTGGATGCGACAATGAAAACAAAGATATGTCTGTCCTCCAAGTTTGGCTGCAAAATGAAGCTGTTTGCCTTCCTTTAAAATTTTGCATGAAACCAACATCTCTCTCTTAGATTTAATTGCATCCTCCAACAGAACCTGAAGTCTTTCTTTTATTATTGTAACTAACATCTCATAAATCTGAAACTAAAGCAAAACAGAGAACCGAAAGCTCAGTGATATTTAAATCAGCAAAATGTAGATCACACACTCAGCTGTGTTCACATTTTGTTAAAATGATATGCTTTAAAAACCAATTAGTAGAGTGCATTATGTATGGGCATAAGTACTCTGTTACTAACATGCCTGCATGAGAAGACCAGGAGAGAAACCACTTGATGAGGACCCCTCAGTAGCAGCCATCACTGAAGTCAGCTGATGCTCAGACATCTCTAGCAACAGTGGGGCAGTTTTCACCGCCAAGGAATGTAATGATAGTGTGCTGTCTGCAGCCCATCCTGAAGGATCAAACTTAATTCTGACAGTTTGTGTGTTCACTTGGGTGCATGTGCTTATTGCTCCGAGGGCGGTCCAAGAACCAGCAGGATCATGATAGGCAGATTCTTAGTTCTTGTGCAATACTCAGGCCTATGCACAACCATGCATGTGAACACACACCTCCTACCCCATGCCCCCATGTCTCTGCCCCAATCACTTCTTCCATTCCCAACATATTGAAACATAATCCTCCTTTTAGAAGATCCTCAAGGGATTCAAACGCATGTTAAAGTCTGACAGGCACTGGTGTATATCACTTTAAAAGTAAATAACTTCTTCAGTGTCCCCCATTTTACTAGGTTCCACCACGAAAAGCACATAACCCAAGTGATTGTTTATCAGTATACAAAGCACAGAGAGAGGAAATTTTCCCCAAGGAGGAACAGACTGAATAGTATTAACAGTGCTTTAAACTGTAATGAATTCCCAGTCTAATTCACTATGAGGTTTCAATTTATACCACATTTAGAGTACTCCAGGTTCAAGTAATCACTGCAGTAATTAGCTTACTTCCAGTCCTCCAAAATAAACCCACTAATTTTTGCAATCAGCCTTCATTTGGTTAATCACCAGTTTAATTGATTTAATTAGTTTGATCTGCAAAATTAGTCAAGTGTAAATACTGTTTTGTAAACAGAGTTTAGCTCCAAGCTGTAAGATAGGGAATTCTAATTCAAACCTAGAGTTAATAACAAAACCCACACATCCAGGATTTGTCATGGCATACAGCAATTGCAAGTTTTCAAGACAGAGGCCCTTGGAGGTTCTGATGAATGTTTTGGAAATGTGCGATTGTAATTACAGGATTGACTAAGCTATGAGACACCCCCCCCCCAACCAATTTGAACAGATATCACAACTACCATACAGTGACCATGTTAAAGATTATAAAAGGAATTCTTTCCGTATCTCTTCCTACATGAGCTGGCTCGAATAACTCGAATGTTCAGAGGGTCGTTCTCGTTTGAATTTCATGTTCTTTTTAATACGTCCAGCCTTGCCCGCTAAAGGAAATTTTAAACCTTCCCTGAAACAAATGTTAATACAATAATAGAATTTTTAAAGCAAACACATCCACTTACGTTAACAATACGGAATTCAAAAGACGTACCACACACCGTGGGGTACAAAATAGGTCTTCACTTTTTAGTAGTTTTTCAATACAAATTTGACAAGATAAAAATCCCCTTTAAACACCCCCAAATGAATTCATTCTGAGTGCTGAACTCAGTAGATCCCCTATAGAATTAAGACAATCTTTCCATTTAAAATCTCTGCCTAGTATATTGTAAATGAGGGAGGGATTAGGTAGGAAAGTAATTGTTTATAGACTGTATTTTCCCAGATTGCTTCTCATTACTGAGCCACTATTAATGCCACCTGTTTGGAATTTTCCACACTTTTGCTTGTTTTTTTAAAAAAATTAATTAGTATTATGTGAACATTTTGGGATTCTGTTAACTGTGCTGACATGTTTAAACTGGATTAAAAACCATTCAGAAGAGTGGTGCTATAAATAATTTATCAAATTCTTGAGAATGCAACAGACAACGAACTGGGCCATGTAGGTACAGTTTTTACAATGCACTGAATGCTGAGACAGAGGCTAGGACTAGGGGTGTGGAAGCGGCCTATGAATGCATGTCCTATTAACTGTCATTAAAACTTTAAAAATCGTTTATCAGTTTAGAAAAAGGGTATGGTCTTTCTTGTTTCAAACACAATGTTGAATTTATCTGTAGAGCATACATCTATCAGGCCTATAACCCTTCATATTGTCTCAGCAAGCTTTCTTCCAGCTCAAGCTTTTTCTGTAATGCATCAGATAGTAAATATTTTAGGCTTTGCAGGAAAGCAGTCAGAATCAAGATGGAAATGAATGAATGGGTATGAAATCTTTTTATGGCTTCTAAAATTTGAATTTCACATAATTTTCACCATGTCATGAAATATTCTTCTGATTTTTTTTCAAACGCTTAGGAAGGTTAAAACCTTCTGGCTGTACAAAAACGGGCGGCAGACTGATTTGGCCATGGTTTCCCCATCCCTACTCCAGTTATTATGAGACAAGTGACTACTGAGAGTTACTAGAGACATTTCCAACTACGCCACGTCAAAGTCCATTTTATAACCTGTCATTTACAACTTCATATCAATTTCATAATGATTGCTCTTTGCTTACAGAGTAACTTCACATACTAGATCTGAAGGCACAGGGGCAACAAGGAGTTGGACATGGGAGCTCAGCTGGTGTTAAAAAGAAGGAACAAAGATCAGAGACTTATATGCAAGCACGAGATACGACCTACATCTTTAAAAGAGTCTCCAGGGCAGAGTTGGGACCTCTCCCCCTCCAGCTGCCTTTAGTGTTCACTTAAGCCCTTCTGGTGACATTTTCCCTATTGAATATTGTTCTAAATTATGTCTACTTTTACTTGATTTCATTTGAAGCAAAAATACTGTAGTTGTGGGAAGGGGAATTGGTTGAAAATCAAAATGTGATTCTTCCATTCTTATTCTACTGCAGAATGACTCTGAGCCCCCAAATCTCTTCTGGCAGGTTTTGCAGATATATAGTTGGGTATTATTACTCATTTCCCATTATCCCTGACAAGGCAGCTGGAACCATCACCAATGGGGTTTAATAACTATGTTTCAATAAGTGCTTAATTTTCTACAAATTCCCCACAGGTAAAAGATGAGGAGCCTAAAATGTATTCGTTTCAAATTGTTCCGCTAACATTGCTAGAGAATTCCAAAAGACAAAAAAGGGCATTTGAAAAAAATGAGTCTGATTTAACCTGTATCATTTCAGCAGCCATGGAAGCTTGCTTGGAAATTCTTACTGCAACTTAGCAGGTGCGTGACTTTGGGGAGGTCATTAATCCCTTTGAGGTGCAACATCTTTTCTGTAAAGTGGGTTCACGGAATGTGCCCTGCTGATCTTGGGACATTGCACGGGTGACCTTGGGGCATTCTCACATGAGAAAACTGTGTGTGGAAATGCTCTGTAAAAGGGACAGTGATTCCATTAAAGAGGTTCCATTAACACACATGTACTGAGCATCTTCTAAGCTTAGGAGGCAGAAATGAGTAAGTGGAGGTGGAGTAGGTCAGTACTAAAAAGCAGGGCAAGCAAATGCTGTGTATGTTGAAACACCTAGTTTTCCTGGTATGCAGTGGCCAGGAAAGTCTTGAAGGACGAAATAGCTAAGCAGAAGGAGGGAAGAGCATTTACGGAGTGAGAAAGGCATTGCTCTTTCATAACTCCACATTTGATGACAACTTTCTCCTTCTCCTTCTCCTCCTTCTCCTTCTTCTTTCTGAATGAAGGCTTCCTGCTCTAGCTCAGGACATTTGTCTAAGATTTCCCTCTGCAGGATTTGTATAATAAGCATGCGCTCCTGACTTCTTGTTGGACTTAGGCAGAGATACCTGAAGAAGGACATAAACCCAAACCAGAGCCGACTGCTTTGAAAATCTCTTACTGTTTCACTAGACATGTTTAGGTCTAATAAGATATGCAACTGTTACATCTTCTTACAGCTTTCTCGAACTTTTTAGGTATAAGTAAGTACCCATAAAACCTCCAAATTGTTTGTGTGGTATCTAGATTTCCTAACAAAGAAAAAGATCTAAACTGCAGACTTTAAGCATCTTGGATATTAAAACATTCTCAGGGTATTTGTGTGAAAATGGGGAAGGATTCTTCGGGGAAAGCAGAAACTGCCTCGTAGTGAAACTGCCCATCTGGGAGTTCCACGTGCAAATACTGGTAGGATTCCAGAATCTTAACTTTTTTTCGCTGCAAAAAGTCCCAAAATCATATGCCAGAGAACATCCAGGTTAATACATATATTTGGCCAAGTTCCCCAGGGCCCTGCTAAATCCCCCATGTTTTTATAGTCAGTATACATTTCAGATCTTGGGTGCTAATTTGTATCACTCGTAAAAACAACTGTGAAAGCTATTTGGTGCTTACAATGCAATTACCACTAAACAGGTTTTGGGGTATTCTCATTAAACTGAGTCCCAGATGTTTTTGCCCTCATGAGTTCTGTTGATCTGTTCTTTGTTGGTTCTAATTATCAATCAAGATGAATGAACTGGTCGTCCACTTGGTGAAAAGTCTTTTTCTGCATGCAATCAGGACCCAAGCTGAGAGAGCCTTCAGAGATACCTAACCTTGGAATGGGCCATTTTCGGTGCTTGCATGCACAGATGGGTGGAACAGCATTACTCTGTCTAGAACATGCTTGAGGGTATACATGCAATTTATGGTATGTGTGAGTATGTGTAAAAATATGCACACGCAGACATATACACACATTTCTGGACTGACTACAGATCTTTATGTAACCGCTTCCTCGTCTAATACAATATTTTTGATGTGAAGACTTTTATATTAATAACCTTTCCAGGGGGAAATCTGTAATTGCTGAGCCAGGGAAAAAAACTGCGCCTTAGGAACCTGATTACAATATTTTAGTATGTCTGCTTCCCTTGGAGTTTCCACCAGTCTGCTCTTAACAGAGATCCAAACTACCCAGTGGGCACTCAGTACACCTCACAGAAGATTAGGACACCTTGCGTGCGAACAGGCATTAAACCGTGGCCTTCTTTACCTCCACAGCCGCTGCTGTTCCCCGGGTAAGCTTGCTGGCAACCATTCTCAAAAGCAATGTTTGCAAAATCAGACTGGCATGACACCACCACACATGAAGCGTTAAGTCTCTTTTTATGGCTGTTTCCAACGATCTTGGGAACAAACTGGCCATCTAACAAAGATTCTTTGAACTGGGAATTCAAATGGCTTTGGATAGGAAGAAATGTCTGTCTGGGAGGCAGAAGGAGGGGGAGACAGCACTGAGCAGCAGGTATTTGCTAACGAATTCTGATGCTTCCATTCATCAGCGCATAACATTACAAAGGGGAGAAGAGCCTTTATTTCTTCAGTAACAGCAGGCAACATCACCTATCTTGCGTAAGAAAATGCAACTGAAAATTGTGTGTGTGTGGTGAAAAGGGAGAAATTAAGTCTACTTCATCAAAGACATATGATAAGCATTTTCATTCAGTTCATTTGTGTCTGTGTATGTATACATTGTAATATACACACATTATAAATTACATACATTATATCATATATATTAAAAGCACTGTTTTTGCACAAGGGCTGTTCTCCAGTTATCTACGTGAGCTAACAACAAAAACAGTGTCATTAATGTACACTGACATAAATTTCAAAAATCACTGTTTTTTAACATGTGGAAGATAGCTCTGGGGAAATCTTGAAATCATATAAGCACGTCCTTGGTAGATTGGTTACATGTTAATTTGCCTTCAGGAATGAACGAAGCAGTCTGCACCTTCATGAGGGTCACTCACTAGTAAGACATTTGTCAGCATGTAAAAAATTCGAATTCTCTTTTGTTTCAAATCAGCTAGGAGCCAAATCCTTTCTTTTGAATCAGTAAGAGCATCTGTAACTGTGAAAACATTTTCCTAATGTCCCTTTAAAAAGGCCAGGGAACTCTGACAATGAGCATCAAGATCTTAAAAAGGTTTGTAACTTTTACAGGGCACCTGGGTGGGTCAGTCAGTTGGGCATCCCATTCCTGACTTTGGCTCAGGTCATGAGCTCATAGTTTCTGGTTCCTGAGACCTAGCACCGGGTCCTGCTCTGAGCTATAATTCTCTGTCTCCTCTCTGCCTGCCTCCCACTCGCTCAAGTGCTCTCTCTCTCTCTCTCAATCTCTCTCTCTAAATACATTTTTTAAATGTTTATTTATTTTTGAGAGAGACAGAGAGAGAGAAACAGAGAGACAGAGCACAAGCAGGGGAGGGACAGAGAGGGAGACACAGAATCCAAAGCAGGCTTTAGGCTCTGAGCTGTCAGCATAGCACCCGCACCCCACGCGGGCCTCGAACCCATGGATGGTGAGATCGTGACCTAAGCCAAAATCAGATGGTTAACTTACTGAGCCACCCAGGCACCCCTCTCTCTCTCAAAATAAATAAACAACAACAAAAAAGGTTTATAAACTTTGACCCAGTTATCCCCTTTATTGGAACCTATTGCAAAGGAACTAGCCTAAATACCTAGAAAGTGTTTAAGTTACACTATTAATACTAACAGGGAAAATTTGAAATAGATTACTTCATTTTGACTCATTTAGGTTAAGTAAACTATCATATATCCAGGGAATTATCCTGCATTCATTAAATATATCCATAAAGTATATTTACAAATCTATACTTCTATATTTGTATAAATTATTATATGAAAGAGATAAATGTTATTAATATAGGTTAATTGTTATATTGTTTAAGTACAGTATATATTTACTTTAAATTAAATATCTTTACAAATTTATATGAACAGGAGGTAATATGTGCACTACGGTGTTAAATTACAATCGCATAAGTAATGCAATCTCTACATATTAGGGGGAAAAGAGTGGAAATCAATGGATCAAAATGTTAACAGTATTTATTTCTAGGTATGAAACTATGGGTGGGTTTCCCCACTTCCTTCTACTGTTCTATAGTTTCCAAAAAGTCTTTCCACAATGACTGGTGAGGATAACACGGAAATAAGGTTTAACTTGGGAAATAAATGGGCAAATAAATGGGAAATAAATGCCACTGCTGCTAGAGGTGGTCAGCAGACAAATGAGAGAAGTTCTGGTTTATTATCTGGCAAATCCCTATTAGCCACATTCCTTTCAGGGCTAGGGTTAGATCTGGGCAGGTTGGCAGCTCAAGGAAATCACCCTTCCATTTCTTTTTTTTCTTTTTTAATATTTTTAACATTTATCTATTTTTGAGAGACAGAGAGATTGCTAGTAGGGGAAGGGCAGAGAGAAAGGGAGACAGAATCGGAAGCAGGCTCCAGGCTCTGAGCTGTCAGCACAGATGCAGGGCTTGAACCATGAAGCGTGAGATCATGACCTGAGCCAAAGTCAGATGCTTAACTGACTGAGCCACCCAGATACCCCTCACCCTTCTATTTCTAACTCTGAGTTAATTTTCTGAATGGCATGGGGGCTGGGGAGCATTTAACCTGAATCAAAATTCTCAGGGAGGTGCCTATGAATGATCATCTGAGTTGGGAACATAAGACCGTTCTTCGCCCATCATTACAAAGCTCCAATTGCCTGTGGATATGAAGAGTCTGTCAGACAAAGATCTGGGACCAAGTGAGCTGAAATGCTGAAATGTGGGCTTTGGAGCTCAGCAAAGAAGAGGCCAGAATACCCAGGGGGTTACTCTGCAGTGGCAGGACATAAGATGGTGCTCCTGAGGAAGAGGCTGGCAGGGAGCCAGCAGGATCCCAGCAGGGTCCCAGTGGGGAGAGAGTGGGATGGGGGCTTGGCTAGAACACAGCTTTTGTCAGACCTGAAGCCTGTACCTGAGACGTGTGTGATGGTTCCATGTTGTTTTTCTTTGGTCTGTTTCCTTTTGATTTCCCTGTGGCATCTGCTGTCTTCAAAGCCAGTCAGTCTTGAGCTATTGCCTGGGCTGTACAAAGAGGGCTGAAACAGAACAGATACGTCCTTGCAGCTGAGCACATTGGCAGAAACAGCACACCAAGTGAGCTTAGCCCCCGCCAGTCCCTTTTGGAGGCTTTTCCTATCAACATCACTTGGTTACGGCCAAAAGACCATTTAAAGAAGTCTTCTGAGCAACTTTTAAATTTATACTTAAAATCACATGGCCATATTTTACTATAAAATAAAAAGCGTATTCTTAACTCAAAGGCTGAATTTTTTTTTTTTAATTTTTTTTTTTTTAACGTTTATTTATTTTTGGGACAGAGAGAGACAGAGCATGAACGGGGGAGGGGCAGAGAGAGAGGGAGACACAGAATCGGAAACACGCTCCAGGCTCTGAGCCATCAGCCCAGAGCCCGACGCGGGGCTCGAACTCACGGACTGCGAGATCGTGACCTGGCTGAAGTCGGACGCTTAACCGACTGCGCCACCCAGGCGCCCCTCAAAGTCTGAATTTTAACACAAGCTCAGGTCAAACTTCTAGAAGTCACCTCTTCAAGTTCATGATGGAAGTGTCCTAAAGATGACGTCTGTAAGGGGCCCGATCCTTGCTCCACCATTTGGGATGTCATTGGCACTAACAGCCCCTCTTCATTCCATTGTGGCCTCTTGATTAGAGCCACTGCCCTCATCTCCTCTTGTGTCCACCAACTTTATATCTCCCCTCTCCCAGGTGAATTTACAACGAGCTCCCGCCAGCTCGCTGCCTGCCACCCAAGTGTCAGAGTGGCAGTGGTCAGATAGAAGCTCAAAGTATAGAAGATCACGCAGCCCACTCTGACCAATAGTTGAACCTCCCCTCCCCCACCGCCCGCACCCCCCCCCCCATGAAAAAGGCATACTGAGTGAGGAAATACATTAAGGCAATAAAAAAAAATTGTGTGTGTGTAGTGTGTGATTTAAGTTTTTCAGAAACTTTTTCAGAACGATACTGGCGATAATCAGGAAAAATTTTACATGATAAACTATTTACGGTAAAAGCGACACATGCGCTGTTTCCATTGAGCAAATTTTACTTTTAGATTTTAAAAGTAATCCAGAATTTAAATGTAAAGAAAAGGAATGTTTAAACAATGTAATCGCGGCTCCACAGTTCACCAACTGCTGTGTTTCCTACTAGGAATCACGGCTCATCTTAAAAGACTTAACTTTGTGTTAAATAAGAGGCGAGAGTTAATTTAGGGAGTGATTACAGAGGAGGCGCTTTAGAGCAACAGTGATCGTGGCACAATTAGTCTTCAATTTGTAATTGAGAGTAACTCCCAGAGGACTAACTCACTGATGAATTTCAAATAAGCAGGCTTCAAAACGAACAAGAAAAATGGCTAATTATAGGCTAAGAGGGAAAGGAAGGTGGGGAAAGAAAAGAAGCTGAATCTATAGGATTCGAGTGGTGTTTTCTTAAAACCTTGCCAACAGGAAGTGCAATCACATACAGCTGGAAGAGCCACACACGGACTAGGAATGGGGCAACAAGGCCAACATGAGATTGACAGAATGTATCTGCTGCTCACCAGTCATGCAAGAGGCCGTGGTCTGAAAATGGACAGGCACCAGGTTTTATGGCAGCCACTGACCCAAAACGCACACTTAGGCTTAGGTTAATGGTCTCTGGCAAGGATCACAGAGAGAGGCTTCGGCTCTGCCCATGCTGGAGTGGAACAAGCTCACATACTGCTTGCTATTGACTAGGCCGATGGGGAAATCTGCCTCCTTCGGCAGCCAACACACCACCCAGAGCCAGGAGCTCTGAAGTTTCTCTAACAGCAGCCTCCAGGTAAAGACGTGCATGCTCTGAACAGACAGTCTTGGCCCAGGCTCCTGTCAGTTGCCTTTTGGCAGCCAAGTAAGGGGACCAACTTCCAACTCCCTCTACATCCCAACATTTTACAGGGTTGGGGAAGGTGTCCTTGCACTCAACTCAGTGGCAGACAGGAGAGAACATTTCCTGCTCTCAGGAATGTGCCCAAGAATGAAGGTCTTATTACACCCTCTTCTTTCTTCCCTCACTCAGAGTTTTTCCAGGGACTCCAGCCATGGGGAGCCTTACTAGGAAAAACCTGAACATCACACTCACCTCTGTAGTGCCCACCAATCAGAGAAGGTGGAAGACCCAGCTAACCTGGTCATCTGTAGAAGGCCCTAGAACAACACCCAGAGCTCCAGAAACTATGACCCTGAGGCAGACTCCTTATTTTTGGTAAATCCCAAAACACCAACATCTGCCCTCCACCTAAGAATCTCATTTTGCTCAGGGACATCAACTTCCCTACTCTTAGAAAAAAGAAGAAAATACTTCTTGTTGTAGTCCTATATAGAACTGTGCTTGGTTTTAGTGTCCCAGTCTTCCATGGCTATTTTGCTTCCAGTAACAGTGTCCCTGTTTCTCTGGGGATGGGGTTTACTTTTCCCAGCCAGTGATGAGCATGTGACTCAGCCCTGCTAGGGTTTCCCATCCCCTTGGCCGTATGATTATTTCAGGGATAAGTACACAGTGAAAGCAGCCCCTAATTGTCTCCATGAGACTTTAAAATACGAATACTGGGAAAGAGACAGGCTCTTCTTCACTTGGGTCATGAGGCAAAAGCACTGGGTAAGCCAAGACCCACAGGGAGCCAATTTTTTCTTTCCTACTGAGAGGCCTGACTGAGAATAAAACAAACCCAAAATAATTAGATAGGAGAAATAAAGACAGACAAAATCATGGTAATATCATTGAGACTCAGGACCTACCTATGCCTGAAGCCAATGTACCCCCTGACACCCCAACTACTACAGCCAATACATGGACTTCTGGCTCAAGCTAGTTTGAGTTTCTGTCACTTACAACACTGAGAGTCTAGGCTTACAGCAAAGAAAGAATGGGGTCCATACCAGATTTTGTATTCTGCCCAATTTGTAACCCACTGGGTCATATATCCCTACAAAAGTCACATACAGCTTGAAGAAGGAGAATAATGGAGCTACTTAACCAAACTTTCTTGTTCTGTAACAAGTGGTTCTTCTGGTATACTGTGTGTTCCTTGTGGGCACGCACCACATTCATTTTGTGTATCTTAGTTCTCCCAGAACCTGGTAGATGCTCAGACATTTGGCTGAGTTGGTTTTACTTCTAACAGGTGAAAGAATGATGAAGCAATGAACTCGGTTACTTTTTTTTTTTAGTTCTTTAAATTTTATTTTAGAGAGAGCAAGAGAGAGTATAAGCTGGGGAGAGGGCAGAGGGAGAAAGAGACAGAATCTTAAGCAGGTTCCATGCTCAGTACAGAGATCAATACAGGGCTCGATCCCATGATCCTGGATCATGACCTGAGCCGAAATCAAGAGTTGGACACTCAACCAATTGAGCTATCTCTGTGCCCTTGAATTTAGTTATTTTTATTGAGTTCTCTCCATGTGAGGGTGGTCAAGAATTTTGGGGTGTGTCCTAGATTGGGTATCTCTGAAAGCAAACCCTGTTACAAAGACTTGGGTGCAGTAGCCTGTTTGGGAGGAGAGAGTAGAAAGAGAGAAGAGCCAACAAAGGGTACATTCATGTGCTAGTGAATGACAAGGCAACTGGGCTCAGTCCCATTGCAGAGCCTCTGAGAAGTGGACCATCCTGAGACAGGAGGCTAGGGTATTTCTCCACCAACACATGACACGCCATTGATCAAGGGGCACCTTCCAGAGTACTAACCTCCAATTCTACCAACAACACACACACACACACACACACACACCCCTATGTTGCACCTGTGCATGGCTAAGTGGCCTTCTACATATTAGGGAATGCTGAGCAGAAACTCTACGGTGCATACAATGGTGTGTGGAACAATCCACCATAGCTGTGATGAAACCAGATGAACTGAGTGAAATGGTGGTAATCAAGCACTAGATCCAGGCAGTCAGCGTTCCTAAAAAACACTGGAGTTCAGATACCTAGGAAGTTATATGGCATGATTAGTGGTAGTCTTGGACAAAAGACATTAGAAATTATATGTCCTTATAAAGGCCATGTGTAGTGTCTCCCTGGTCTCTTCAGACTCCACAGCGAATCTGGGGAGGTATCCACAGGAGCGTGTATGACTGTGCACTTTTTCAGCTGTTCACACAGTACCGGACCATAATCTTTGTAAGGGCAGGAACTCTGTTATGTTTAGCTCACTGGTATATCTCATTGTAGAACACAGTTCTCAGTACATAGCATATGTTGAATAAATATTTGTTGAGTGGATTAAACAACAATAAGAACTATAGCATGGGGACTATGTATTATTTCTAAGAGATCTGGGGTTAGCTGGTCCTTTATGCTATGGCATTGTTCCAGTTATAAATCTTAAGGCCTGACCTTATGAACACTGAATACCATTTGAGTCAGACAGATCATAAGCACTATAGGAATCTGAAAAAGAGAATAATAGTTTTGGGGCAGCAGGAAAATAGCAGTGGACTCTAAAGTGACCGTGCTGACAAGTGGATGGGAAAGTGGGAGCATCCGCTGGAAATTTCTCAATTACAGGTCACATATGGTGTCAATTCACTCTTGAAGATAATTGGAGTCCATTAAGAAGAAAATATTGGATTGCCAGAAACTTCTTTCCTCTGCTTCTTGTGCTTGTGCATTTTTTTTTAATCCCAGAGAGAAGCAGTAACAGAAGAAAATATCCATTCATTCATTTGCTCATTCACTGAATCAATGAACATTTGAGTCTTATTATGTCCCCAGCAATAGGCTTCTGAGGATGCAACAGTGAGCAAAACAGACACAATCCCTGTCCTCAGGGAACTTCTAGTCTGGTGTGGAGATAGACATTAAATATTCGCCTAAAGAAGTATAAAATAATATGTTGCCATGGTGGCCATAAAGGTAATTACAGGGCATTTTAAGAAAGACTAAGAAGAGACATTTTGGAATGGGAGTTCAAGGCGGGTCTCTGAGGAAGGGACATTTACAATGAGATCTGGAACACGAACAGCAGTGAGTGAGACCACGGGGAAGGGGATGACATCTTAAGGAGCAGCATATGCAGAGATCCTTAAGGGGGGAAGGACTTACCAAGCTCAATGAATTCAAAGAGGGCCAGTATGGCTGGAACAGAGTGACTGGAAGAGTGGGAAAGATAAAACCAAAGGAGGGGTGGGGCCAGGAAAGTGAGCAAGTGGCCTTAGAGGCCACACTGAAGACTTTGGCTTTTGCCCTAAAAGTAGTGGGAAGCCACTGAAGAAGGGTGAGCAGAGGGGTGCCTGGGTGATTCAGTCAGTTAAGCATCTGACTTGATTTCGGCTCAGGCCATGCATGATCTCACAGTTCGTGGCCTTGAGTCCCGCATTGGACTCTGCAATAACAGTGCAGAGCCTGCTTGGGGATTCTCTCTCTCTCCTTCTCTTTCTGCCCCTCCTGCATCTCTCTCTCTCTCTCTCAAATAAATAAATAAATAAATAAATAAATAAATAAATAAACAAACAAACAAACAAACATGGGAAAAATGTGTGAGCACAATGCCCTTGACCAGCTGCTTGTCTCAAACACTAGCCAAAGAGGAAGCAGGGAGGTTAGTGAGTGAACTATCTCCATAGTTCAAAACACATTGCTGGCTAGGACTAGAGTTGGGGCCAAGGAGATAAACAAAAGTAGACATGCTTGAAAAGGCATTTGGGTACAAAAACGACAAGACTGATTGAAAGTGGAAATGAGGGAGAGGACTGGAAATGAATGCAAGGATTACTCCTTAGATTTCTGGCTCAAGTAGCGTGTGGGGGGTGGTCAACAACAGAGAAGGGGGAGACCTGAGGAATAGCAGGTTAGGGGTGGCAGAGTCAGAGTTTCAGTTTGGATGTTTTAAGTGTGAGATGCTTGTGAGATGACAAGTCGGGGTATCTCACGTGAGCCAGGATGGCTCAGGAGATAGGTTGAGACTATAGTTAAATACCGAGGAAAGACAAGTGAGCAAACTCCCCACCAGGATACTTTTGGCAGTTCCACATTTATTATAATTATTTATTGGTTTTGTGGGAATTCTGAAATGTGCTAGGAATTCTCGTATGAAAATGGCTGTGTATAGATTTTACAAATGGTTTGATTTCACGTAGTTCCATAGCTACAGCAAGCCTCAGTCAACTAATTCCAGTACTCTCACTTACAATGAAAGTCCTTCAAACATGCATAACTAAAAGCCATCTCCTTTACTTTCCCCTGAGTGGCAATTCATACACAATTATTCTCCTTGGATCTGCACCAAGTTGCTAGGGTTGAGATGCTCACAATACACTGACAGAAAGAAACTGGGAAAATGCATCAACATTAACAGCAGATAATGAATGACTTTTACCATGTGTTTTATTTGAAAAACACTATTAGTATTAGTATTATTAATTGTATGAGATTGCATTTTTCTAGTTTATGTTCTGATTAGAAAACAAAACACAGAATTATTAGAAACACTAACAAGAAGCTGGAACTATTACATTTAGCAGCATATTTGTTGAAGGAATGAGTTGTTTTCATAAAGAAAGGGCACCTTGATTGATTGATTGATTGATTGATTTTGTAGTGGTAAATTACTGCCTTAATAACTCCCTACTACTTTACCTTTTTAAGCACTAGCACACATTCTTATTCTTTCTACCTGAGGAATTAAAAGGTTTAAGAAAGAAAACACCACAGAGATTTTGTATATGTGTGTTTATACATACATATATACAGATATATGTATATGTATATTAATGTGTATATGTATACACATGTATGAATGTATATATTAATTTCTGGACAATCTTTTGCTATCTGAAATGTAAAACAGTAGTTTACAATGTTTATAGTAATGATTTATGGCTATACATACATCGTGTCAAGAAATCCAGTAAGTTTATATAAAAACACAACAAAAATTTTTGCTAGGCATTGTTCAAGCAAAGCAACTGACTGGCAAACCCCCCTCCGTCTTACCCAGTTGTTCTCACCTGCAGTGTGTGGGTTTCTACCCATCAGCATGACCCATCTGCGACAGCCCAATTAATAAGCTCACTCCTGTAAAGGGGCTGAGTCTACATAGCATTTTCATAGACATTCTTTCATTCAATCCTTCCCAAAGCCTTTGAGACAATCTATAGTGCTGACCCACCATTGTTCTGAGCTCAGCTGATTGCAAAATGGGAACGATGCTATGTCTACCCCACAAAGTGGCCCCAGAAGCAGGACAGTACAGTTAAGCACACAGTGTTTGAAGTGAAAGAGAACTGGGGTCTGAACCCTAGTTGTGCCACTGACTGGCTGTGTAAGGAAAAGCAGAGTATATCACCTCCCAAGTGCCCAGTTCTTTATCAATAAAGAAGGGATGATTTCAGGGATAATGATGATAATGGTACCTGCCTCAAAGAACAGAGATGGCCTATACCTAACTTATAGCAAGTGACTGAATAATAAGTATCACTATGCTTGATCAGTAGTACTTTGAATATAAATAAGCCATTAACATAGTAGTATCTTGTCACTGTTTTGTTGATAGAGGCACTGAAATGCTAAAAGGTTAAATAATTTATGGAGTGATCACATGACTCACGAGTGCCAGCAATCTCACTAGAACCCTCACTTCTTACGCTTGACCTGTCCCTTCCTGCTCCAGCTCAGGCCCCGGCCCAGAGCTATGTAACCTACCCACATGCGAGTTCTGAACAAATTTTTGGTGAGATTGTGGTAACTTTCCATTTGATCCGAATAGCTCTAGCCCCACAGTCAAAACTAGTGACACTCAAGGTTCTTCCCTTCTCACTCCACCTCTCAATAAAGGGGCTATAGGGTAGCTCTTTCAACAATAGCCAGATTATGGAAAGAGGCTAAATGTCCACCAACGGATGAATGGATAAAGAAGATGTGGTTTATATATAAAATGGAATACTACTTGGCAACGAGAAAGAATGAAATCCTGCCATTTGCATGCAGCAACGTGGATGGAACTGGAGGGTATTATGCTAACTGAAATAAGTCAGTCAGAGAAAGATACCAAATGTTTTCACTCATATGTGGATCTTGAGAAACTTAACAGAAGACCATGGGGGAAGGGAAGGGGAAAAAATAGTTACAAACAGAGAGGGAGGGAGGCAAACCATAAGAGACTCTTAAATATGGAGAACAAACTGAGGGTTGATGGGGGGTGGGGGAGAGGGGAAAGTGGGTGATGGGCACTGAGGAGGGCACCTGTTGGGATGAGCACTGGGCGTTGTATGGAAACCAATTTGACAATAAATGATATTAATAAATAAATAAAGAGACTATAGGGAATTCACTAGATTGTCCTTCCCTGAAATGCTGACAAGGGGTACTGGCTACTGGCCATTCTCAAGCAAAATAAGCATCCTAGAAATAGGTTGCCCCCATTACTGAAAAATAAGGTATAATTTCTTCCATTTCTGCCACTGCTCTTAATAAAAGAGGGAGGCCTTGTCCTGGATCCCTTTGGTTCTTAATCTATATTTAATTAAACAAGGGCATTATTTTAAAATTTTAAAAATAGTATGGGGCACCTGGGTGGCTCAGTTGCTTAAGCGTCCAACTTCAGCTCAGGTCATGATCTCGCGGTTTGTGAGTTCAAGCCCCATATTGGGCTCCATGCTGACAGCTCAGAGCCTGGAGCCTGCTTCAGATTCCGTGTCTCCCTCTCTCTGCCCCTCCCCTGCTTGTACTCTCTCTCTCTCTCTCTCTCTCTCTCTCAAAAATAAATAATAAACATTAAAATAAATAAATAAAATTTTAAAAATAGTATAAGCAATAGCTTAGAAATAATATATATTTTTAATTTTTTAATGTTTTACTTATTTTTGAGAGAGAGAGACAGAGTGTAAGCAGGAGAGGCGCAGAGAGAGAGGGAAACACAGAATCCGAAGCAGGCTCCAGGCTCTGAGCTGTCAGCACGGAGCCTTACATAGGGCTCGAACTCATGAACTGCAAGATCATGACCTGAGCTGAAGTCAGACGCTTGACCGACTGAACCACCCAAGCGCCCCTAGAAATAACATTAATGGAATACAAAAACGATGCTAATTTCTTGTGCTAATGAGCAGTTAGAAAATAAAACACTGAACATTTATACTGCCAGACCCTTTGCAAAGCACTCCTTGAAGGTATCGTGGAATAGATTTTGCCACCAGGGTTTTATAGATGAGAATTCTGACACTCTGAGAGGTTAGGCAACTTGCCCACAGACACAGTCAATTAAGTGACAGGGCTGGTATTTGAACTTGGGTCAACTGACTTAGAATTCAACATTCATTCCATTGCATCACAACAGCCTTTTGAACATGACCAGGATTAGTATTACAGATGTGGGGGAACATCTGATCCATGTTGCATAAGGATATTAAGGATATTTACCCACACACTAGGACGAGTCTGATGTGATAAAAAGAAGATCAAGAGAACTAAACCCCCTTTTTACCTCCCCATTAAATGCCATTAAATATGTGACCCTAAAGAAGTCACTTAAGCACTGAAAGCCTTGTTTTTCTTCTGCCGGACTAAACCACCTCGAAGGCCTGCTTCTTTCTAAAGCCATACGGTTCTGTTCATTTCTATTTAACTTTAACATTTAGCTGCTATTCTTTATTGTGTAGATCTGTAGGTTCCAAAAAGAGTCAGTAATTTGGAAAGAAGCAAATTTACTCAATCAGGATATTATATGAACTTTCAAAACACTACTGAGTCTCCAAATTAAAAGTCAATACAAAATGGCAAGGGTGTGAGAAAACTGGTATTTTCCTAGTACTGGAGGGTAGGTAGAGCAGTACAATTGGGGGGGGGGTAGGGATTTGGCAATTTCCATAAAAATCTGACCCAGATAACCCATCTCCAGGAACTTATCCTACAGCTGTAAAAATATCTCTAGTCATATTCACCTGTGTACAGAGAAGGATATTCTCTGCAGCGCTAGATTTACCCGCACAGGATTAAAAGCAACTGAAATGCCCACCAATAGAGGACTGGTTAAATAAATTAAGACACACCCACAGTACATAATACTATGCAGCTATTAAGAAAAATAAACCAGATGGTATACGCTAATATGGAAAGCACACAAGGCATATTGCTAACTTTTCAGATGCCAAATAGTGTGGAGAGTGGCTTGTGGGGTATGCCATAGGTGCCTGCATGTACATGCAATACCTCTGGAAGGACACAGAGAAACCTAGGAACCACAGTCACCTCTGGAGACAGAAGCTGAGGGTCTGGGAACAGAGGTGAGACACAGACTTCCTGTTTGGTAGTGATTGATTTTACCATGCATATGTATTGCTAATTGGATGTGTGGAGGATGGATGGCGGGATGGCTGGACGAACAGACAAATGGATGGAGGATGAGATAAAGCAAAGTCAATAGAGAACTGTGGTTATTACATGAGATCAGGGCAAGAAACAACTTGCTCAGACTATATACACAACCTCTAACCAAAATTGCATTTACTCAGCACAGTTATGCACCTTAAGAATCATCAGTAAAAACAGCAGTAACTATATAGTGTTTTATGTACGTCACTTCCATTAATTTACACCTCATTGCCACAGAGCAACATATTATTACACATAAACCTTTACCTCCCTCATAGATGGATAAACTGAGGTTCAGAAAGGGAAAGTGACTCACTCAAGGACACACAAGCTTATAACAGACGGCATCAAGTTTTGAATCTAGGCTTGCTGATTGCCACTATCATTGACCAAACGCAAGGACGATATTGCACATAATTACCATTTCGTGCAAAGTGGACTTGGCCCATCGGCAAACTGTGGGGAAATGCGTTTGACAGCATTCCCTTCAAGTTCTCTTTTTCACCAAGTAAAGGTACTCGGTTCATCCCAACTTTATTTGGAAGGCCAGGAAAGTTGTGCTTTGTCCCTTAATGGCCAGATCCACAACACACAGAAGAAATCCCTTTAGTAAAGTTCACCCCATTCCTCATTAATTCCCCGTCTATTTCACCTCCTGGGAAACACTGGGGACTGGCAGACGAGCGGGGCGTCTCTGATGCAGAGGTCCAAGCGGATCCCGACAGAGCACCACAGAGCACCACGGGCCTGCAATGCTGAAAGCAGTCGCTGCCAGTCAGACAGCTAATCATCATCATTTCCTGGAAAGGCCCTTTGAGACCTGGAGCACAAAAGAGCCCGTTTGAAACCAGAGGATCCTCTCTGGTCTGTTCTATACCCACAGGGACACGGCAGCAGTTACAGTACCGAGAAGCTCCTGACATGGATGTGAAATGACTTTGATAACAGCAGTAACCCAAAAGCCCTCAGTCGCCTCTAGGAAGGCGAGGAGCCACATCACCTCCCCGGCACAATTACGGCGCTCACCTGAGCTCTCCAGGTACACTAGCATCTGGGGCTCTGCTCCCACTTCCCCTCCTTTCTACGTTTTGGACACCCTAAACTGCTTTGTCTGAGAATTAGCGAGCTGCGCCAGATAAACATTGTTCTCCAGGGTTGGTTACTTTTAACATAAAGCCACCAAAAATCTGTCTGAATGGTACTCCAGGCAAGTAACTCAGTATAATGCTTTAAAAAAAAAAATTTTTTTTTTTTGGCTTAGCAACAGTACATGTACTTGTGAAGCAACTGTGAATATTCAAATACTGTAATTGGAGATGATTTACATTGTTTTGAATTAACTAAAATTCCATTGTTAAGCACAAATACTGCTCCACTAAATCATCATGCTTTTAATAGGTCCACGTGAGCAGGTTACCGAGCGCATTAGGATTTATAACGCTCCTGGGGAGCTGACCACTGTATTATGCTTCCTGCTGCTAGGTAATATGCATGACACATTTCTGGACACTAATTCATTTATTTAATAGTAACAGTATGCAAAAACAGAGTTCAAAATGAGGCTGACAAAGGAGGTATAAAAGTTTTATTAATCCATAGCTAATCAAAGGCCAGTGGAAGGCATATAATGGTGGCATTTACAGACCATATCGAATGTGAATAAATTAACTTTTTGTTTCCTAAAATCTTACTAATAGGATGTATTCGACTTGAAACATTTATACTTTTAATTACAAAGGCAGGCAATTTGGAGCAGGTTTTCCAGCTGCACTTTTCCTTAAAAGCTACAACTTTGCATCAAGGATCAACACAAATCCTGTCATCAGCTGTTGTGTCAAACATGATCAATTACGACACAAGCTGCTTCCTACTAAAAACTGCAATGTTGTTTATTTTATTGCTGCTTTAATTGCATGCTGTCAATCATTAGAAAATTATTTTCTCTGAAAAATGAAGAGTATCTACTTTGTTTTTCTTCCATCGCTCTGATCACTACACAAAGCATATAAGCAGGTGGCATAATGCCTTTTGTAGAAAGTTCCTTTTTTACAGCTTGATGGCTCAGTTTTGCAACAAATCAGAGCAAAGCAAGAAAGAGAGTTTGAAGTACAAGCAAAGGAGTACATCAGGAGAGACCAAGAAACACTGAAGTGTGTGGAAGAATCATTCCCTTGACTTAGTTGAGTAGCATATGTTGGGAGAATATTTGCTGATCATTTGTAAGTAGAAACAAAAAAAAAAAATGAAGACATCTAAAACATAACCCTCTCCCCATGTTAGAACTCTACGCACATTGTATTTTTCAGAGCATTTTGTAGCAATCAGCTAGGTCTTACATAATAACCTTGTATAAGTATTCTCATATTGAAGGTAAGAAACAGATTATAGAACTATCCATGGCAGTAGTTTCCTGAATGTATTTTGCAGAGCATAAGCTAAAGAGCTTCTGGATATTAGGAGGGCTTATATGAAAGAAGGGTTCCACAGTCAAATGAGTTTGGGGAATGCTGGATTAAACGAAGGTATGTAAATATGTATCTTTACTTTCGATTTTCTCACAGCCTTTAATACATTAAGGGTCACTGTGTGTAAAACTCCAAGAGGAGGATATGGTATGAAGTACTTCCCAAATTTATTTGATCGTGGAATTTTTACTGAGGAGGGAAAAAACCGGAGCTGAATTCAGGAGACACCAAAATAAGGCTTACAGTTCACCCCGATAATTAGAACATACCAATGGGTCTTAAATCTTTCCTGGAGGGTCTCTGAATTCTGCCCTCACCACCCCTCTCTGCTACCTGTTAAGAGAAGCTCACTCACATCTTCACCTCAGGAACTTTACAGCCAGCATCAAAATCCATAACCATACACCTTAGTACACGCATATACAATCTTCTATCACCAGTATCTTAACCCCTAACCCAGAAGTTCCTGGAAATACCTGTTAGTCAACTTAGGAGAAGTAACAATTTTTGATACAGCACAGAAGATGTAAATTATGCTTTATTTTGTACACAGGGGATGCACTCAGAATAGGCCTGAAAGGGTGGTAAATATTTCATGGTCGTTGTAAAGCTTACAACAATCTCTATCACTCTTTAACCAGGTACCCACAGGTATCAGACAAAAAATAAATAGCCCCCAAGCCCAAGGTCACAGTTGTATTTTGGCATCAGGATAGAACTCATTCAAGCATCGGGATGCTACTAAAAAACTACTAGAGTTAGTAAGTGAGCTTAATAAGGTCACAGGAGATGTGACGATATTAAAACACCAATTGTATTTCTACATACTAACAATGAACAACTGGGAAAAAATGTTAAATCAGTACTATTTACAGTAGCATTAAAAAGTAGGGATAAATCTAACAAAGTAAGTGCAAGAACTTCATGCTGGGAACTACCAAATGTCAAGGGGAGAGATGAAAAAGGCCAAAATAAATAGAGCTGCACTGTGTTCCTAAAATGCAAGACTCAAGATTCAAGTCTTAATTCTCTCCAAATCGATCTTATGATCATCAAAATCCCAGTCAGAACATCAACACGATTTATTACCTTTTTTTTTAGTAGAAGTTAACAAACTGATTCTAAAATTTATATGGAAAAGTAGAGGATCCAGAACAGCCAAAACGTTTTTGAAAAAAAGAACGAAGGAGCACCTGGGTGACTCAGTCTGTTAAGCATGTGACTTTGGCTCAGGTCATGGTCTTGTGGTTAGTGGGTTCGGACCCTGTGTCAGGCATTGTGCTGACAGCTCAGAGACTGGAACCTGCTTTGGATTCTGTGTCTCCCTCTCTCTCTGCCCCTCACCCACTCATGCTGTGTCTCTCTCTCTCAAAAATAAATAAACATTAAAAAAAATAAAAGGAAAAGAAGACTAAAATTGGAAGACATTCACTAATTGATCTCAAGATTTACTCCAACGCTACAAGAATCAAGACAGTGTAGTATAGACGTGTAGATGAATGGGAAGTCCAGAAATTGATCCATGGAAATAGGTCAATTGATAATCAAGAAAGGTGCTAAGGTAACCAACGAAGAAAGTCTTTTCAACAATGGTGCTGGAATGATTAGATTGGATGTGAAGAACTTGAATGTCAACTGAATGTCAAAAAATGAAACTTTATCTTTTCTTCACACTATATATAAAAATTAACTTGAGATGAATCATGGACATATTGTGAAACCTAAAACACAAAAAGCACAAACCACAGAAGAAAAAAATCGGCACATCAGATTATCAATATTAAAAATGTTTACTCTTCTGGGGTGCCTGGGTGGCTCAGTCGGTTGAGCATCTGACTTCGGCTCAGGTCATGATCTTACAATTTGTGAGTTTGAGCCCCGCGTCAGGCTCTGTGCTGACAGCTCAGAGCCTGGAGCCTGCTTCAGATTCTGTGTCTCCTTCTCCCTCTGCCCCTCCCCACTTGTGCTCTGTCTCTGTCTATCAAAAATAAATGAAATATTAAAAAAAAATGTTTACTCTTCTAAAGACTCAGTTATGAAAATGAAATGACAAGCTACAGACTAGGAAAAATATTCGCAAAACAAATATCTGATAAGGGGTTTGTATCCAAAATATATAAAGATTCCTTATAAATCAATAATAATAAAACAAATGAATCAGTTTTTTAAAGGGGCAAAAATTTGAACAGATGCTTCATCAAAGAAGAAACACGATGGCAAGTAAACACATAATGTATGAGAAAATACAAATTAAAAGTACAATGAGATACCACTACATGCATGCCAGAGTGGTGAAACATTAACAAGCCTGAAAATAGGAGGGGTTGGTGAGGAGATGGAACAGCTCTGACCCTGTTCCATTACTGGCGGGAAGGCAAAATGGCACAGTCACTTTGAAAATTGGTTGGCAGTTTCTTAATAAGTGAAAGACACATGACCATACAATTTAGCAATCCCATTCCCAGATATTTACGTAAGAGAAATGCAAACATATGTCCACACAAAAACTTGTATGTTAATGTTTTCAGCAGTTTTATACAGAATTTCCATAAACGGAAACGCCTCAAATATTTTTTAAAAAGGTCAACGGATAAGTAAATTATGGTACATCAATACAATAGAATAGTACTCAGCAGTAAGAGGAACTGATGCATGCAACAACATGAATGAATCTCAGAAATACTCTAACTGAAAGGTGCCAGACACAAAATATTTCACATTGTATGATTCTATTTACATAATAATCTTGAAAAGGCAAAACTATAGGTACAGAAATCAAATCAGTAATTTCTGGGGACTGTGAGCTGTGAGAAAGGATTAATTAACCAGAAACGGGTCCAAGGGAAAATTTGGAGATGACAGAAATATACTGTATCTTGATTTTGATGGTAACAGGACTAAATACATTTATGAAAACTCACTGAACTGTATAACTCAAAAGAGTGAATTTTACCATATGTAAATTATACCTCTAGAAAACTGATTTTTAAAATAGGGCATAAATTCACACTTGGCTTTGGTTCATCTTACATTTTATCAAACATACCCAAATAAATTATCATTCTTCAATTTAGTGGAGTTTTTAAAATTTATTTATTTAGTTTTTGTTTTTGTTTTAGACACAGAGGGTGTGAGCAGGGAAGAGAGACCAAGGGGAGGAAGAGAAAGACAGAGAGAGAGAGAATCCCAAGCAGGCTCCACACTCAGTGCAGAGCCTGATGTGGGGCTCCATCCCACAACCCTGGGATCATGACCTGAGCTGAAATCAAGAGTCGGACCCTCAACGGACTGAGCCACCCAAGTCCCCCTCAATTTAGTGGTATAAAGCATTTTATATCCAACTTTAATTTTAATGTGAAGGATTCAGCATGGTGGATTCTTGAGGTTGAAAGTTGACATATGGCTGCAACCACAATGAAATTACCCCACACAAGTGGTAAAACGCACTGGTGTTATTATGAGAATTCTTAATTGAAGGAAGTGGCCAACTAAAAAAACCACAAAGAAATGGAAAGTGCCAGATGTTGTGGTTCTGCCTACCAGGTCTGAAAGTTCTCAGTCCTGGCTCTGACCCGGGGAACTCTGAGCATCTAGGATAGATGAGCAACGAGAAAGCCCTTCTAATGAGGGACATAAAAGACGGCACTTGAAGCTCCTGACTTACATACTGTTCACTTGTTTCAGTAAATGTGTTCCCACCAGTTTATTTACTGTCTCTGGCACTATCTCCATGTCCTTCTCTTTTCTCTCACATTGGCATGTTCATTTGAAAAGCCAACATTTCCATAAGTGTATAATTATAATAAAATATTATGAGCAATTCTATGGCAGTAGTTAAAAACCTGGAGGAAATGGATATTTTCCAGAAAAATACAAATTACTAAAATTGATCTACATTACTAAATGTCATAGAATTGTATCCTTAAAACATGGCACATTACTAAAAGTAATTGAATTTTGTGACATGGAAATTATATCTCAATAAAGCTGTTTTTAAAAAGTTTATAAAAGAAATTTATCTACAAAACAGGACGAAACTTGAACAGACTAGTTATCACAGAATACATTGTAAAAATGATTGAAGATCTATCATTTTTAAAGAACCAGAACTAAGAGTTTCACAGCTGAGTTCTGTATCACCGTTAAGGAAGAGATAATTCCTTTATAATTCAAAATATTCAGACCGTAATAAAAAGTTGGAAAGTGCCCGAATTCGTTTTATGATTCCAACACAACCTTAATATCAAGACCTGATAAAAATAGAAAACTATAGCCCGATCTCATTTAGAAATTTAAATGCAAAAATTTAAATCACGTATTAGCAAAGAGAGTCAAGCACTGTATCAAAATAACAATGCTCTATGACCAAGTAGGGATTACTTCAGAAATGCAAAGATAATTCAGAATCAAGAAATCTCTCAACATAGTTGTGCTCATCAGATGTGGTCCTTTTGGGCTCAGGAGCTCATCACCCCCCGGGAATCAGTCACTGTCTGTCAGGTAATACTAGCCTGGGGAGGTCAGAAGGTTTCATGTCAGTTCATCAGATCTCATGGCTTCCGCAGGTGGGCGGATTTGTTTCTCCTCACTTTTCAGGGAAAGCCTCTCAAAGAGACACTGTTGGTAAACATCCTTGTGAGTGGTGTGGCCCATACCTGTGGTAGACTCCAGTTTATGAATTATGCTATCATATGAGGTGCCTGGATGGCTCGGTTCGTTGAGTGTCCAACTTTGGTTCTGGTCATGATCTCTGACTTTGACTCAGGTCATGATTCCACAGTTCGTGGGCTTGAGCCCCGCATGGGGCTCACTGCTGTCAGCACAGAGCCCACTTCGGATCCCCTGTTCCCTTCCCTCTCTGCCCCTCCCCCACTCACGCTCTCTCAAAAATAAAATATTAAAGAAAAGAATTATGCTATCATACAGAGAAGGACAAAACCAGAGAGAAATGCAGGAAAACCAAGACAGGGTCCAGACACCAACACAAATCCATTTGTGGCTTTTTGTCCACCTCATTAGCCCTTCTAGGCCTTGGTCTGCTCATGTGGGAAAGGAGGAGCTATCCTATGCCTTTGTTACGTTCTGATCCACTCCATAGTTCTACACTTCCTCTGCTGGACCGACTTCTTTTAAAGATACACAGGGCGGTATTAAGTGCACAATGACACAGGTTGAATACCAAGCTTTGATATGAGGGTTGGAATTCCTCCCTGATACTTCGATTATGTCTTATGGTCAATTTTTTTCCTTCCATAAGAAGTCACCTGCTGGCTTGTATTAGAAATTAATGGTAGGGATGCCTGGCTGGCTTAGTCGGTAGAACATGTGACTCTTGATCACAGGGTTGTGAGTTTGAGCCCATGTTGGGTGTAGAGATTACTTAAAAATAAAATCTTTACCAAAAAAAAGTTAATGGTAAACAGCATTCAACAGGCAAAGTTTTGTTTTATACACAATTTTAAGGTAGCATTTACCAAATAGAAGATATATTATGTAATTTTTAAAAATGGGCTGTGGCGGGGGGGGCGGCGCCTGGGTGGCTCAGTCAGTTGAGTGTCTGACTTCAGCTCAGGTCATGATCTCACGGTCCTTGAATTCGAGCCCCACGTCAGGCTCCGTGCTGACAGCTCGGAGCCTGGAGCCTGCTTCAGATTCTGTGTCTCCCTCTCCCTCTGACCCTCTCCCGTTCATGCTCTGTCTCTCTCTGTCTCAAAAATAAATAAACGTTAAAAAAAAATTTTAATGGGCTGTGGGATCAAATATGAATAGCAAGTTCTAGGTTTTAAATAAAACACATTTCTCAACAGATGGAGCTGAACATTAATTGCTCATGTGCACTGTGACCTCTATCCCCTGCCCCAGACATGATCTACCTTAACTTCGCTCCATCTCTCCTTTCCTTTCTCTCACCCCTCTTCCCTCCCCCTTTCCCTCCTTCCTCACAGTCTCAAAGCACTAGCATTTTTCAGAAAGACTTTGGAAAACACTAAATGCACGAGGTGGAAACTTCTGCAGAATGAGAAATAAAAACAAAAGCAGTCTTGATCTAGAGTCATCTAGACTTTGTGCTTGCCTCTTGGAGGTTGTTCAAGGCATTAAAAACTAAACTAAGAACAAACAATTTTTTTCTCCCAGTGAAGTGAGAAGTCCTGTTTTCCAAAGACAGCAGTGCTTCTTCTGCCTCAGGAGGTGAAGCCTGAAATGAGAGACGGGAGTGGGCAGCTCAGAAGAGTGCAGAGGGCAGCTGCTGCCTTGGATCTGCTCACCATTTCTGGGTAAGAGCAGCAAGCATGGGGATCAAGTCGTCACTGCCCTAAATGCCCCATCGTGTTGGCCTCCACTCCCAAACCACTGGGGCAGCTGCCATGCAAGAGCCTAAAGGTTAAGCTCACACCACTGACCTCAGAGAAACGAGTTTTCACATCATTAAATACGCGTGTTCTCCGGTTTTGCCTGATTACACCAGAAAGTGCACTGGCAGCATTATTTAAGGCTTCGATGTTCTACCTACATTCGTATGACACAAAATCAGTACCTTTACACCGTCTTTGTTTGCCTGGATTATGTTTAACTACTGAGTGGCTTTTAAGACACCAATCAGGTTCAACACCTTGTGTGTTATATAAGCATGTGTGTGAACAAGAAAAATATTAACATCTCTTTGTTTTCTTTCCTTCTAGATTGTCAGGACAAGAAGCATGAAACAGCTTATTCAGAGTATTCTGTGTGGATATACAGATACACAATTTATCATCCTGATATAACAGAAATGTTTTTCCTTTTAAAAAAAATGTTTTTCCCTTGACTTAAAAGACTCGTGACAATGGTGCTTTTAGAGAACACTGAAAGAATGGATTATTCAATAAATGGCATGCACTGGCTTTCCATTTGCGGGAAAATGTTAAATCCAAAGGTAGGGGCACCTGGGTGGCTCAGTCACTTAAGCGTCTGACTTTGGCTCAGGTCATGATCTCGTGGTTCGTGGGTGCCAGCCCCATGTCGGGCTCTTTGCTGACAGCTCAGAGTCTGGAGCCTGCTTTGGATTCTGTGTCTCCCTCTCTCTCTGCCCCTCCCCATCTTGTGCTCTCTCAAAAATAAATAAAAACACTTAAAAATAAATAAATAAAATGGGGCACCTGGGTGACTCCATCGGTTAAGCGTCTGACTTTGGCTCAGGTCATGATCTCACAGTTCATGAGTTCGAGCCTCGCATCAGGCTCTGTGCTGACAGCTCAGAGCCTGGAGCCTGCTTCAGATTCTGTGACTCCCTCTCTCCCTGCCCCTCACCCGCTTGCACTCTGTCTCTGTCTCTCTCAAAAATAATAAATAAAATGTTAAAAAAAATTTTTTTTTAATATTTATCATTTTTGAGAGACAGAGACAGAGCGTGAGCAGAGAAGGGGCAGAGAGAAAGAGAGGCAGACACAGAATCTGAAACAGGCTCCAGGCTCTGAACTGTCAGCATAAGCCCGACATGGGGCTCAAACTCTAGAACCGCATGATCATGACCTGAGCCAAAGTTGGACACGTATCCGACTGAGCCACTCAGGCGCCCTGGAAAATTTTTTTTAACTTTTTAATAAAGTCATAAAGGAAAGGATTAATATATTTGACTATGTAAAATTTATGAAGAGCAAAAAAATAATTCAAATAAAGTTAACTTTATCTAACCTTTATTCAATACTTAGTGACAGAAACTAACTTAATTGACTCCTTTCTTCCCAAAAGAAAGACAATTATAAGATAACTGTAAGATAGCTAATTTTATTAGTCAGGGTTCTCCAAAAAGACAAAACCAATAAGGTGTGTGTGTGTGTGTGTGTGTGTGTGTGTGTACATACCTGTGCACAATTGCCTGTATGATAAAGGAATTCATTATAAGGAATTGGCTCAAGTGATTATGCAAGCTGAAGACCCAGGAGAGCTGATGTATAGTTCCAGTCCCAGTCTGAAGGCCTGAGAACCAGGACAGTCAATTATGGAAGTTGCAGTCCAAAGGCCATCAGGCTTGAAACGCAAGAAGAGCTGCTGTTTCAGCTCATGTCTGAAGGCCAGAAAAGACCCACATCCCGGCTCAACAGCAAGGCAGGGAGGTTCCCTCTTACTCAACCTTTTTGTTCAAATTTAAGTCTTCAACTAATTGGATAAGGCCCACTGACAGTAGGGAGGGCAATCTGCTTTACTCAGTCTATCCATTCAAATGTTAGTCTCACCCAGAAATACTCTCACATACACATCCAGAATAATATTTGACCAAATGTCTGGGCACTCTGTGGCGCAGTCAAGTTGACATACAAAACTAACCATCATGCAGATACTGTCCTCTTATAGCACGTGAAGAAACTAAGGCTTAAGCTGCTTCACCAGGATTACAAAGCTAGGACGGTAGAGTCAAACCTTATTTCCAGGTCTGAGATCAAAAGGGAATGAACAAACTGGGGAAAATGTTTGCAAAATGCAAGACAAGATAAAAATATCAATAGCAATAGTAAGGTCTTTTACAAATCAATAAAAATGATCAGTACCTCTATACCAGAACTGGCAAACAAAACATAGAACAGCCAATGACAGAGGAAATGGCTATTAAAAAATAAATATGTTCAATCTCATTAATGAGAAAAGCAATACAAATCAAACCAATGAGGCATCATTACAGATACCATATCTGTATCTGATTCCACATCAGATGTGGAGATTACACAGAAGGATCATACCCAGGGTAAACCAGGAGTAAGCAAAGTGACACAGTGATACACTCTTAATAAGGTGTTCATCTATATAAACTTTCAGGAAAGTCAATTTAGAGAAATCTATCAAAAATGTAAACATATATTCTATTTGACATAGCAGTCTCTTTTAGGTATTTCTCTTATAGAAATACATGTGTGTGCAGATATATTTACAAAAATGTTCACTGCATGCAGTACTATTAGAAAGAACAAAGTATTATAAATGATTTAAATGACCATCAAATAGGAGTTAGGTTAAATTAGGGTATGCTCATATAACGAAATTCTATACAGCCATTAAAAGAATAAAATAGAGAGCAAAGTATGCTCAACATAATTTGAGTGAAGAAAAGCAAGGTGCACAACCACATGTATATATGAATATATAAAGTTCACTGAAGAGTTTTTACTTAAGGATATAGATAGTTATTGAGGGAGGGAGGCAGATAAGAGTCAGATTCTGGGTCATTAGTTTAACAATTTTGTTTTCTTGTGCACAGAGTCAGATTTACTATGGAGTTAATAAAGTCTAAGCTTCAGGACCTCTCACTTGTACAAACTTCCCAAGGCCTTACAAGGGGCCTTAGTAATGTGTTCATGTAGTTGCATGTTTTTACAAATCTGAAAAAGTAAAATAATGCAATGTCAATCAGTTAAGACAACTCTCTACAGACAATCCTCAACTTATAACGGTTCAACATATGATTTTTAAATTTTATGATGGTGTGAAAGTGATATGCATGCAGGAAAAACCATACTTCCAATTTTGAATTTTGATCTTTTTTGGAGTTAGCAGTATTCAGTATGATACTCTCTCTTGAGGCTCGGCAGCAGCAACTAGCCACAGCTCTCAGTTACCCACATGATCATGAGGGTAAATAACCAATATACCATTTGCAACGATGTGGATGGATCTCCATAGTATAATGCTAAGTGAAATAAGTCAGAGAAAGACAAACACGTATGATTTCACTCATACGTGGAATTTTAGAAATACGACAAACAAGAAAAGGGAAAAAAAGAGAGACAAAGAGAGAGAGAGAGAGAGAGACAGAGAAGGGGGAGAGGCAAACCAAGAAACACTCATAAATATAGAGAACTGATGGGTACCAGAGGGGAGATAGGTGGGGGGATGATGATGCGATAAAGATTAAGGAAGGCACTTGTGATGAGCACCAGGCATTGTATGGAACTGTTGAGTCACTAAATTATACACCTGAACCTAGTATTACACTGTATTTTAACTAACTGGAATTTAAATAAAAAGTTTTAGGGGCACCTGGGTGGCTCAGTCAGTTGAGAGTTTGGCTCTTGATTTCAGGTCAGATCTTAATCTCAGGGTCATGGGATCAATTCCTGCCTCGTGCTCTGTGCTAAGCATGGAACCTGCTTAAGATTCTCTCTCTCTCTCTTCCCCCCACCTGCACTCTCTCTCTCAAAAATAAAAAAAAAATAAATAAAACTTAAAAAAAATCAATATACAGGGGTGCCTGGGTGGCTCAGTTGGTGAAGCGTCCAACGTCGGCTCAAGTCATGATCTCACAGTTTGTGAGTTCAAACCCTACATTGGGCTCTGTGCTGACAGCTCAGAGCCTGGATCCTGCTTCAGACCCTGTGTCTCCCTCTCTCTCTCTGCCCCTCCCCTGCTCACAGTCTGTCTCTCTCTCAAAAAAAAAAAAGACATTAAAAAAAATTTTTTTAAATCAATATACCTAAAAGCATTCTGTATCCATACAACCATTCTGTTTGTCATTTTGACAATATTTTCCATTTATGATGGGTTTATTGGGACATAACTCCACTGTAAGTTGAGGGAGATCTGTATTTCAATTGAGACTTCCTTGTCACTGTGCCTCTCACGTTGGGTGCTTTAGAATTATTTTTTCTACCAAAGCATAAGTAAAGCTTTTAGCATGCTTTGACTTCTATTCAAATGTTCCCCCTCCTATCTGCTTATTATTATTGTCTATTACAGGCCCTCAATCTCTTACCTACATTTCTAAAATAAATTTTAAAAACCTATGAACAATTTTATCAATATTCCTTTAATAGGAAAACTTTATCTGATTGGAGCTCAGTTGATGGAAAACCTGACTTGAACTGACATGATTCTATAAAAGATTTTATTTATCACAGGTAAACACTCATGTTTTGCTGCAGAAATAATTATGCCCTTGATTATGAGGTATTGCCCATCCCTCAAGGATTTTTTAAGTAATAAATATATAAAATAAATTATCATTTAAAACTGAAAATTCTCAATTCCTAAACATAACAGACCTCATAGGTTTTAGAAAAAGTCAATCTTTATTTTAGTTTTGCGTAAAAAGATGCCTTTTAAAATTTTTATTCTTAATATTTAGCTTCCCAACATATTTAATCAAACCTCCAGTTCTTAAGGGTATCTGCCAAAAATTCTACTTTTAACATCATACTAAACCTTAAAATCAGAGAGAATTCAAGGATGTGTATTGTCACCACTTCTGTTCAACACTGTACTGGCAGATTCTTCTCTATTCAAGCCTTGAAATGATGGCAGCCATGGCCATCACCTTGATTTCAGCCTTGTGAGAGATTTTGAGCTGGAAGGGTGCAGTCTAGCCACATCCAGACTCTCGGCCCACAAAAACTGTAATATAACAGATGTTATTTTGTTAAGCCATTTAAGTCTGGGGCTAACTTGTCATGCAGCATTAGTCACATAATACTATAACTAAAAAATGTTAGTACAACTAACAATTGAGTTTTTCAAGGTCATAGGATACAAGGTCAATATGGAAAAATTGTTACTTCTTTATACCAGCTATAAACAATTGGGAATTGAGAATTTCCAAAATATGCCATTTCCTTTGGCATAAAAAAAACCATTAAACACAAGAGATAAATTTAGCAAAATATGTGCAAGATCTGCTTGTTGAAAACTACAAAACATTTCTGACGGAAATTAAAGAAGACCTAAAGAAAAGGAGAGATATACTAAGTTCATGAATGGGAAGGTTCAGTATTGAAAAGATATTAATTATCCCTAAATTGATCTATAGAGTCAACGCAATGTCGATATAAATCTGAGCATGTGATTTTGTAGAAATTGACAACTTACTCTAAAATTAATATGGAAATTCAAACGACCTGAAATAGCCAAAAATTTTTTGAAAAAGAAGATAAAAGTTAAGGATTTACACTGATTTCAAAACTTATTAGTACTATAAAAATGCATTAATCAAAATAGGGTAGCATTTCTACAAAGATGGTTTTACACTTCAATGGAACTGAATAGAGTTCACAGATAAACCTAGGTATATGAGGTAAGTTGATTTTCAACAAAGATGTCAATGTAGAAAAGATAGTCAAAAACCAGTGCTGAAACAACTGGATATCTACATGCCAAAAAAAAAAAAAAAAAAAAAAAAAAAAGAAAAAGAAAATTCTGACCCTGAATCTTAATCTCAAATCATATACCATATACTTATCTGATAAAGAAATACTCTCCAGAATATATAGAGAATTCTTATAACTCAACAATAAAAATATAAATAACCCAATTTTAAAAATGGTCAAAAGATTTGAACAGATATTTCACCAAAGATATGTAAAGAGTCTTTAAACACACAAAAATATTCCTTACATTATTATTCACTAGGGGAAATGCAAACTAAAACCAGGAGATATCACCATATAGTTGTCACAATGGTTAAAATGAGAAAGATTAACCATACCGAGTGTTGGTAAGGACATGGTACAACAAGAATTTTTATACACTGCTAATAGGAATTAATATGTACAGCTACATTAGAAAAATGTTTGGCATATGCTTTTAAAGTTACACATGTATTTATCATGCAATCCTACAATCCTACTTCTAGGTATTCACCCAAGAGAAATAAAAACATATGTCCACACATAGACTTGTACACAGGTATTCTGTAACTGCTTCATTCACAAGAGCCAAATATTTGTAAGCATTCCAAATATCCATCAATAGGAAAATGGGCTACCAATTTGTGGTATATCCATTGAATAGAACACTACTGAGAAATTAAATGGTTAGGACTACTGATGCACACAACAACATGCATGAATCTCAAGCACATTTTGCTGAGTGGAAGAAACTCAACATACTACATTATACATACTATATGATTCCAATTATATAAAATCTGAGAATAAGAATAGCTAAAGTATTGTTCTAGAAAACAAGTGAGTAGTTGCCAGAGGTCAAGGCTGGAGGAGGAGATAAAAAAGAACAAATGAGAAAGGAAAGTTTTGTGGTTAAGAAAATGCTTAGTAGTCTTATTTTTGGCCATGATTGCACAGGAGAGTGTGTCAAAACCAAGCTATAGGGGCACCTGGTGGCTCCAGGATTCAATCTCTCTCTTTCTCTCTCTCTGCCACTGTCCTGCTCTCTCTCAAAAATAAATAAATTAAAAAAAAAAAAAAAACAAGCTGTATACTTACTGCCTGTATATTTTTATGCAAATTATACCTCAATAAAGTTGATTTTAAAAATAAACATTTAGGGGTGTCTGGGTGGCTCAGTCCATTAAGCATCCGACTTCTGCTCAGGCCATCATCTTGTGGTTCATGAGTTCCAGCCCTGCATCAAGCTCTGTGCTGACAACTCAGAGCCTACAGCCTGCTTCAGATTCTGTCTCTCTCTCGTTCTCTCTCTCTCTCTCTCTCCCTCTCCCCCACTCATGTTCTGTCTCTCTTTTTCTCTCTCACAAAAATAAATAAATATTTAAAAATTTTTTGGGGCGCCTGGGTGGCGCAGTCGGTTAAGCGTCCGACTTCAGTCAGGTCACGATCTCGCGGTCCGTGAGTTCGAGCCCCGCGTCGGGCTCTGGGCTGGTGGCTCAGAGCCTGGAGACTGTTTCTGATTCTGTGTCTCCCTCTCTCTCTGCCCCTCCCCCGTTCATGCTCTGTCTCTCTCTGTCCCAAAAATAAATAAACGTTGAAAAAAAAAATTAAAAAATTTTTAAAAACAAAAGGCATACATATGTTTAAAAAATAATAATACATAAACATCTAAAGAAAAAAAAATTCAGGATTAAACAGTATACCAAACACAGATTAACACAGGATTAGTGTACTAGAATATAGATTAATGGGAATTACTCGGAATGCAACACAGAGACAAGGAGATGGACAATATTAATAGAACTGAAGAGAAGTGAAAACTGAAAAGAAGAAATGTGATGTATATATAATCAAAGTTACAGAAGGGCAGAATTAGAATGGAAAAGCACAATAGAGATAACAGTTGAGAATATCACAGAATGGATGAAAGATATAAATCTGTAGATACAAGAAGCACAGCTACTACCAAACAGATTAATAATACTAAATAAATCCTATACATATTGTGGTAAAATTGCCAAGCACTTAAGACAAAACAAAACAAAAATATCTTACAAGCAGCAAGAGAGAAAAGACAGAGCATATCCACAGAATAACAATTAGATACATAGCAACAACGGAAGCCAGGAGATGGTGAACTATTTTCTTTTCAAAGAGTTGAACAAAAAATAAATGTCAGCCTGCAATCATCCCAGCAAAGCTATCTTTCTAAGTTTTAAAAGTATTCTCTTTTAAGAATGAGAACAAATTAGGGGCACCTGGATGGCTCAGTCGGTTAAGTGTATGACTTTGGTGCAGGTCATGATCTCATGGTTTCTGAGTTCAAACCCTGCATTAGGCTCTGTGCTGCCAGTGCTTGGGATTCTCTCTCTCCCTCTCTCTCTGCCTCTCCCCTGCTTGCATGCTCTCTCTCTCTCTCTCTCTCTCTCTCAAAATAAATAAACTTTATTTTAAAAAAAGAATGAGAGCAAATTGAGCATATTTTCTGATTTTAAAAACAGAAACAGAAACAGAAATGGAGAATTTATCATTGACAAGCTTTCACTAAAAGGAATTTCTGAAAGATTCTCCTTATTTATTTTTTTTAATTTCTTAATGTTCATCTATTTTTTTTTTTTTTTTTTTTTCAACGTTTATTTATTTTTGGGACAGAGAGAGACAGAGCATGAACGGGGGAGGGGCAGAGAGAGAGGGAAACACAGAATCGGAAACAGGCTCCAGGCTCTGAGCCATCACCCAGAGCCTGACGCGGGGCTCGAACTCACGGACCGCGAGATCGTGACCTGGCTGAAGTCGGACGCTTAACCGACTGCGCCACCCAGGCGCCCCAATGTTCATCTATTTTTAAGAGAGAGGTAGAGTGCAAGCAAGGCAGGGGCAGAGAGAGAGGGAGACACAGAATCCGAAGCAGGTTCCAAGCTCTGAGCTGTAAGCATAGAGCTCAACGCAGAGCTCGAATCCATGAATTATGAGATCATGAGGTGAGGCGACGTTGGACACTCACCAACTCAGCCACCCAGGCGCCCCTAAAAGATGTTCTTTAGAAAGAAGGAAAATAATGTCAGAGGAAAAGTCTGAGATGTAAGTAGGAAAAATGATCAAAGAAATTGGTAAACTGTGTAATTATTTATCCACATAAACATAATAATGTCTAATGAGCTTTAAAAAGCATCCATACTTCTGAGTAACAATATCACATCAGCTGAACCGAAGTAGATTGATCAAAAAGTATTCTTGTATTATTCTGGAAAGCGGTTAAAATATTAACTTCATACTTTAAGATGCATAATAAGATTTTGAGGACAACCAGTAAGAAGTACCATAACTTCCAAATTTGAGAGAGAAAACAATATATAAGAAAACAAATCAGGAGTGCCTACATGGCTCAGTCAGTTGAGCATCCAACTCTTGATTTCAGCTGAGATCATGATCTCACAGTTGTGAGAGAGAGCCCTGAGTGGGGCTCCGTGGTTAGTGTGGAGACTGCTTAAGAGTTTCTCTCCTCTTCTCCCTCTGCCCTTCCCTGGCTTGTGTATGCACTCACTCTCTCTGTCAAAACAAAACAAAACAAAAAACAAAACAACCCCACTTACTTAGGAAAAGGCAGGGAGGGGAAAACAAAGCAACTCAATCAATCCAAAAAGGTGTGATAGTTAGAGGTCAGGTCATTCAGGGCCTCACAGGCCTTAGCAAGGTTGTGCGTTAGGGACCAAGTATAGAAATCTGCTGGAATTATGGAAGATCCAAGGTAAGTGTAAGATACATTTATACTTAGTGCCTAAGCTGCTTATTGTCTGATGGAAGGCACTTCCTATTTATCTCAATGATTGTAGCTCAATGGGGCAAAGTTTTTAGCTCAACCTCCAGTCTGCTCACCTATGCTCTGGAAATCCAGGAACAGCTCCTTGCTGCTGTGCTATAATTTCAAAATCATGATAGCATTCATGGGCGGTATGTGTAGAGAAACACTTAAAAAATAGAACACCGGGGCGCCTGGGTGGCGCAGTTGGTTAAGCGTCCGACTTCAGCCAGGTCACGATCTCGCGGTCCGTGAGTTTGAGCCCCGCGTCAGGCTCTGGGCTGATGGCTCAGAGCCTGGAGCCTGTTTCCGATTCTGCGTCTCCCTCTCTCTCTGCCCCTTCCCCATTCATGCTCTGTCTCTCTCTGTCCCAAAAATAAATAAACGTTGAAAAAAAAATTAAAAAAAAAAATAGAACACCAATGCCTTATCAGGACAATCAAGATCCTCCAAACTCTTAGAGAGGCACTCCAAACACATTTAAAATTATTCTTTCTTATCTACCATGTTCATGGGACCACATGCATGGGACCAGTTAGATAGATGTGTGAAGTGAGAAGTTTACAAGGAACTGCGATAAACTTGAGAGTTCAAGTCCCCAAAAGAATCTATCAAACTCCTCTGCTCCACCCACCCTATTGCTGTCACGCAGAAACTCTGTTGTCTGAGCATCAGATTCTACCTGTGCTCAGAAACTAGCCAAATTCTCAGTTCTGTTAAAATGCCCCAGTTTTCTTCAGGGTGCCTGGGTGGCTCAGTCAGTTGAGTGTCCAACTTCAGCTCGGGTCATGATCTCATGGTTCATGGGTTCGAGCCCTATGTCCAGCTCTGTGCTGACAGCTCGGAGCCTGGAGCCTGCTTCGGATTCTGTGTCTCCCTCTCTCTCTGTCCCTGCCCCCGCTCGCACTCTGTCTCACTCTAGCAAAAATAAATAAATGTAAAAAAAAAAAGCCCCAGTTTTCTTGACTCCATATCTTTGCTCACATGACTGCTTCTCTTCACGAATTTTTTATTAAAGACATTTTTACATCAGCTTTAGGTTCACAGTAAAATCGAGAGGAAGGCACACAGATTTCCCATATATCCCCTCCTCCACACATGCACACCTCTCCTATTAGCAACACACACCACTAGCATGGTACATTTGTTACAACCGATGAACTAACACTGACACATAATAATCACTCAAAGTCCATATTTCACACTAAGGATCACTCTTGACGCTGTACATTCTAAAGTTTGGGCAAATGCATGATGATATGTATCTATGATTATAGCATCAGAGTATTTTCACTGCCTTAATCTCTGCCCCCTCTCTCCACTCAACCCAAGGCAACCACTGATATTTTTATTGTCTCCACAGTTTTACCTTTTCTCAGAATGATATATAATTGGAATCATATAGTACGTAGTCCTTTCAGATTGGCTTCTTTCACTTAATAATATGCATTTAAGCTTCCTCTATGTCTTTTCATGGCTTGATAACTCATTTATTTTTAGAACTGAATAACATTCTATTGTCTGGATGTACTACCATTCACCTGCTGAAGGACATCATTGTTTCCAAGTTGTGACAATTATGAATAAAGTTGTTATAAACATCTGTGTGCAGGTTTGTGTGTGTGTGTGTGTGGACATGTTTTCAATTCCTTTCAGTAAATACCAAGGACTAGGACTGCTGGATTGTATGGTAATAGTATGTTTAGTTGTTGTTGTTTTTAAATGTCAAACTGCCTTCCAAAGTAGTATATACCATTTTGCATCCCACCAGCAATGAATGAGAGTTCGTGTTGTTCCACATCCTCTCTGCATGTCAGTGTTCTGAGTTTTGGCCATGCTGATAACTGTGTATCTTTTTTGATAAAAGATTTTAAGGTCTTGGTTCTCTTTTTTTTTTTTTTTTTTTTGGATGTTTATTTATTTTTGAAAGACAAAGCATGAGCAGGAGAGGGGCAAAGAGAGACGGGAACAGATGATCTGGAGTGGGCTCCGTGCTGACAGCAGAGAGCCTGATGCAGGGCTCTAACTCACAAACTGTGAGATCCTGACCTGAGCTAAAGTAAGATACCTAACGGACCCAGCCATCTAGGCACCCCTCTTGGTTCATTTTTAACTCGGTTGTTTGTTTTCTTATTGTTGAGTTTTAGGACTTTGTATATTTTGATAACAGTTCTTTAACATATACATCTTTTGTAAATATTTTTTCCCAGTCTGTGGCTTATGTTTTTATCCTCTTGAAATTGTTTTTCACAGAGCAAAAATTTTTCATTTTAATGGCATACAGCTTACTTATTTTTTCTTTCATGGATCATGTCTTTGATGTTGCATCAAAAAAGTCATCACCAAACCCAAGGTCATCTAGATTGCCTTCCATGCTATCTTCTAGGGGTTTACATTTTTTGCACTTTGCATTTAGCTCTGTGATCCATTTTGACTTAATTTTTGTGAACAGTGGAAAGTCTGTGTCTAAATTTTTTTTTTTTGCATGTGGAAGTCTAATTATTCCAGCACCATGTATTGAAAAAATGTTTTTTTTTTTCATTGTGCTGCCTTTCCTCCTTAACCCAAGATCAGCTGACTATATTTGTGGGTCTGTTGGTGGGCTCTCTATTCCATTCCATTGGTCTGTTTGTCTATTCTTTCACCAGTTCCACAATGCCTTAGGTAGATTTATAGTAAGTGTTGAAGTTGGATGTGTCAGTCCTGCAAATGCTCTTCTCCTTAAATATTGTGTTGCTTATTCTGGGTCTTTTGCCTCTCCATATAAACTTTAGAATCAGTTTGTCAATATCCACAAAATAACTTGCTAGTATTTTGACTGGGCTTACGTTGAATCTGTAGGTCAAGCTGGGAAGAAGTGGCATCTTGACAGTGTTGAATCTTTCCAAACAAGAACATGGAATATCTCCCCATTTATACAGTTCACCTTTGACTTCATTCATCAGATTTTTGTAAGTGTCCTCATCTAGATCTTATATATATTGTGTTAGATTTATATCTAAACATACATATTTAGGGGTGTGCAAATGTAAATAGTATAGTGCTTTTAATTTCAAATTCCATTTGTTTATCACTGTTATATAGGAAAGGGATTGACTTCTGAATACTAATTAACCTTGTAACCTGCAACTTTGCTATGACCACTTATTAGTTCCAGGAGGTTTGTTGTTGTTGTTGTTGTTGATTCTTTCAGATTTTCTACGTAGACAATCCTATCATCTCTAAACAATAGGTTTATTTCTTCCTACCCAATCAGTATACCTTCCATTTCTTTTTTTTTTGTTTTCATCTTGTTGCATCAGCCAGGACTTCCAATACAATGTTGAAAAGGAATAGTGAGAGGGGACATCCTTGCCCTGTTCCTGATCTTCATAGGAAAACTTGTAGTTTCTCACCATTAGTGTGATGTTAGCTGTAGATTTTTTTGTTCATGTTCTTTGTCAAATTGAGGAAGTTTCCCTCTATTTCTAGTTTACTGAGTTTTTACCATCAGTCGGTGTTGAATTTTGTCAAATGCTTTTCCCGCATCTATTGATATGATCCTGTGATTTTTCTTCTTCAGCCTGTTGATGTGATAGAATGAATACATCATTGGTTTTCAAACATTAAACCGGATTTGACTCCTTGGGTAAATTCCACTACTCGGATTTGCCTACTTGGGTAAATTCTACTACTTGGGTCCTAGTGTACAATTCATTTTACACATTATTGGATTTGAGTTACCAATATGTTCTTGAAGATCTTTACATTTATGCTCATGAGAAATATTGGTCTGTAGTTGTGTTTTCTTGTAATGTCTTTGCCTGATTTTGGTATAGGATAATGTTGGCCTATAGCATAAGTCAGGAAGTAATCCTTCTGCTTTTATTTTCTGAAAAAAGATTGTAGAATATTGGGAAGACAAAATTCACCAGTGCATCCACCTGGGCCTGGTGCTTTCTGTTTTGGAAGGTTATTAATCACATATTTAATTTCTTTATTAGATATAGGCATATTCAAATTGTATGTTTCTCCTTGTATAAATTTTGGCAGATTGTGCCTTTCAAGGAATTGGTCCATTTTACCTAAGTTATCAAATTTGTAGGCATGGAGCGCTCAAAGTATCCTTTATTATCTTTTTAATATGATGGTATATGTTGTGATATACCTCTTTTATTTCAGATATCAATAATTTGCATCCTCTCTGCATTTTCTTAGTTGCCCTGGCTAGAGGCTTATCAATTTTATTGACCTTTGAAAAAAAACCCAGCTTTTGATTTTATTGATCTTCTGTATCAATTTTCTCTTTTCAATTTCATTGATTTCTACTCTATTATTTATCATTTCTTCTCTTCTTCTTACTTTGAACTTAATTTTCTCTCTTTTTATAGTTTTCTAAGGTAGAAGTTTAGATGATTTATATCTTTCTTCTTTTCTAATTCATGCATTCAACGCTATAATTTTTCTTCTAATCATTGCTTCCACTGACTCCCACATATTTTAATAAGTTTTGTTCATTTTCATTTAGTTCAAAATACTTGAAAAAATTGTATCAAGATTTCTTCTTTGACCTATGTGTTACTTAGAAGTATGTTGTTTAGGGGGGCCTGGGTGGCTCAGTTGGTTAAGTGGCCAGCTCTTGTTTTCAGCTCATGATCTCAGTTTGTGAGATCAAGCCCCACACTAGGCTGGCTGTGCACTGACAGAGTGGAGCCTGCTTGGGATTCTCTCTCCTTCTCTCTCTGCACCCCGCCCCACACACACACACTTGCTTGAACTCTCTCTCTCTCAAAAAAAAAAAAAAAAAAAAAAAGTATGTTGCTTAGTCCCTATATATTTTGGAATTTTCCAGTTATCTTTGTTATAAATTTCTGGTTTAAGTCTATTATACTCTGATAGCAGACATTGTATGATTTATATTCTTTTACATTTGTTAAATTGTGCTTTATGACTCAGAATGTGGACTATCTTGGTGAATGTTCCACGTAAGCTTGAAAAGAATGTGTATTCTGCTGTTAGTGGATGAAGTAGTCTATAGTTGTCAACTACATCTAGTTGATTGATGATGTTGTTGAGTTCAACTACATGCTTAATTATTTTCTGCCCATTGGATCTGTCCATTTATGACAGAAGAGTGAACTATCAGCTATAATAGTGGATTCATCTATTTCTCCTTGCAGTTCTGTCAGTCTTTGCCTCACATATTTTGATGCTGTTGTTAGATAAACACACGTTAAAGATTGCTATGTCTTCTTGAAGAACTGACACTCCCACCTTATCAGTATGTGATGCCCCTCTTTATCCCTGATAACTTTCCTTGCTTTGAAGTCTGCTCTGTCTAAAATTAATGTAGCCACTCCTGATTTCTTTTGATTGGTGTTAGCACGGTACATTTTTTTCCATCCATTTAATCTATAAATGTCTTATATTTAAAGTAGATTTCTTGTAGATAACATATCGTTGGGTCTTGTTTTTTGATCATTCTGACAATCTCTTTTAATTGTACATTTAAACCACTGATATTCAAAGTGAGTACTGATACATCATTGATTTCAAAGTGATTATTGATATAGCTGGATTAATAGATACCATATTTGTTACTGTTTTCTATTTGTTACACTTGTTCATTGTTTCTATTATTGTCTTCTACTATTTGTCTGCCTTTTGTGGCTTAAATTGAGCACTTCCGACATGATTGCTTTTTTCTGTCTTCTTTCCTCCCTGACCCTCTATTATCTTCTGACAAAATCCTACCCAACTTCCAAGGCCATTGCCAAAGCCACATACCTTTCCAAGCTAGGTCAATATGGTTTCTCTCCACCGTGAACTACTCGCATACATGATCTCACTGGTCCCATGCTACTTGTCTTGATGAGTTTTATTAGAGATATTTATTATATACTAAATTCCCTAGCAGATCTAAGGTTTTTTTAAAAGCAGGACCATGAGTTTTTTCATCTTTGTATCACCTTTGGAAAATAGCTTAGAGCCAAGTACAGAGAAAATAAATATTTGTTCAATAAACTGAAGTACTAAATAGTGTGATACACATAAAAAGTCCCATTGTAGCTCAGAATGGAGAGATCAATGTGGTTTGAAGTAGTCAGGGAAGGCGGGCAGGAGTGGGAGGTGGATGGAGGGGGGTTTAGGGGAGAGGGGTCCTTGTGGAAGAAGAAACAGCTCCAACACAGGCATGGAAACGTGATGGGCATTAAAGCAGCCTGTCCTCCCTCTTATCTCTGAGAGAATGGATTGGCAGAGAAAGAGCTCTTTACTGACTGGCCATTCTCAAGTGTTCAGAAAACCCTCTGTAAGATATATCCCGTAGTTATACTTCAGTTCAACTATGTATGAAGCAATAAACAATGAAGTATGTAATAAAGTGTTTTTCCCAAAGGACTATTTTCTTTAAATTCTGCCTTCAATATAAATGAGCTGGTAATCTATGCCAAACTTGGCTTATCATATATTTATTCATTCTTTAATTTAATAAATATTCATAAGAAATAATTTGGGGCCAGAACTGTGCTAAGTGCTACAGATAGATACAGCACTGGATAAAAAGTGATTATCGACTTTCAACAGGCTCACAATCTAGTGGGGAAATCAGCTCTCAGTGAGTTGAAAATTGCCCCTATTAATGCATTCTTTTTGTGAGTAATCTTAGAGTCACTATATTTTAGAGCATTTGGACAACTACAATCACCTGAGGCTGAACATGTCTCCAAGGGCAGAGCTTAGTGTAGTTAAGTATGGTAGTCACAGAGAGGTTCTCATCATATGGCTTTATGATAGTGCAGAATAAACCCAACTTACCTTGGTATAATATTTCAACGAAAGGAAGCAGATTGATGCAGGAAAAAAGAAAATAATTTTTAAAAGCATAGTTAAAATCTTCAGAGAGATTCAAAACATTAGAGCCATAAAACTATTACAGGCTACTATTAAAAAGAAGCATCCAGAGTTCCTAGAAATTAAAAATTAGGCAAGCCAAAATAAAAATTAATTCAAATGGAAGCAATGAATATCAGAAACTAAAGTTCAATATGTAAAGCTGATGAACTTTTGCAAAATACAATGCAAAAATAACAAAGGGATAAAAAAATTTAAAGGAAAATTAGGTGATAATCTGAGATCTAAAATCTGAGTTCTAAAAAGAGATAAGAGAGAAGATGGAGAGAATTAAATAAAGAAATACTAAAGAGAATTTTTTTCCTGAAGTGAAGAAATATCTAAGTGATTAGATAGAAAACACATGCTAAATATTTTACAGAAATGCTGGAGGTGGGGGTCTATAATATATAGACAAATACTGGAGAAATGTGTGACATCTGAGAACAGAAGGAAAACCTATTAAGCTTCTAGTATGTATTGAAGATTACTTACTAAAGAAGTAAGATTACTTACTAAGTAATCTTAGTAAGTAATTCGTTACTAAGTAAAGCAAGAAGATTACTTACTAAAGAATGGTAATTAAACTGACATTGGACTTCTGATGCGTAACACGAGATGCTAGAAAACAATAGGAAAAAATGTCTTACTAAGTGTTGAGGAAAAAGAACTTTGAACTAAAGCGCTAGCCATACAAAGTAATAAATAATTCGTGTCGGCTGAATACTGCCCCCTAAAAATATCTATATCCTAATCCCTGGAATCTATAAATATCTCCTTATATGGCAAAAAGGACTTGGCCGATATGATTAAAGATCTTGAGATGCGGAGATTACCCTAGATTATATAGGTGGGACCTAAATGCAATTACATGTATCCTTAAAAGAGATGGCAGAAGGAAATTCGACAGAAGAAGAGGCAATGTGACCCAGCCAAGGCTTGTGCATGGCCACAAGGCAAGGAATCGGCAGCCAAGAGAAGCTGAGAAAAGCAATGAATAGATTCTTCCCTGAGCCTATGGAGGGAGCACTGCCAAGCTGATACCTTGATTTCAACCAAGGGATACTGATTTCAGACTTAGGGCTTCTAGAACTTGGAGAGAACAAATTTCTGTTGTTTTAAGACACCAAGTTTGTTAGAGCAGCTACAAGAGACTGATACAGTGAGTTATTACCCAAGTACTACAGTGAAAAATTCAGGTGCAGTACATACAAATGAGCCCCTTGTCTGTGACAGCTGAGATTACCAGAAAGACTAAGACAGTATTTCAAAGCCAAGCAAAGACATAAACACCCCAAGATTCAAAGCAACCTAAAGTGATTCCAATATTAAATTATTACCATATATTAACAACCAGCAAAAATGGGGCTAAACACAGATTTTAACCACTAGTCATTTTTATTTGAAAATTTCCTATTTGAATCAGCTTTCTCTGTCCCAGTGTTTTTTTTAAATCTTTAATTTTTTCTTTTTCTTTCTTTCTTTTTTTTTTTTTTTTTTTTTGAGAAAGAGAAAGGCAGAGCACAAGTAGGGGAGGGTCAGGGAGAGAGGGAAACACAGAACCCAAAGCAGGTTCCAGGCTCCAAGCTGTCAGCACAGAGCCCGATGCATAAACCATGCAGATCATGACCTGAGCTAAAGTCAGATGCTCAACTAACTGAGCCGCCCAGGCGCCCCTCTGTGCTAGTGTTTTTAAAGTACCTAATATCCATGCTGGCACCCAGTACAGAATTATTCCAAAAGCTCCTTTTTTGCAGAGTTCTTCACCATTCCAGTCTTCGTATTCAGTAAAGTAGTGTAGTAGCCAAAGATCATAACAGGAGTTCAGATCATAAATGTATATTGCCAGTTCTGTACTGACAGCTCAGAGCATTGAGTCTGCTTTAGGTTCTGTCTCCCTCTCTCTGCCCCTCCCCCAGTTGCTCACGCACGCACTCTCTCTCTCTCTCATAAAAATAAATAAACATTAAAAATAATAATAAAAAAAATAAGTATATTGCCAATACATTCAAGGACCCTCTCTCCTGATATATTTAGAAGTTTCCTTCCTTTTATAAATCTAATACAGCAGTAGTATGTACTATTGCTCTTTAAGTCACACACATATACTGGAACTCACAACAAAGGTCCTTTAGAAAAAGGCATCATGGACTACGTGGTAATGGGGATTTCACACAGGTGGCCCAATGTATATAATGCTGTAAATCAACCAAGTTATCATTATGTAGCACTCCACTGTCCTCGTAATAGACTGTTCTCCACCTTTACAAATGCCTCTTCACTTAATTAATCCATTCAACGTATTAGAGAAGCCAGAAAAACAGTAATAATTTTTAAGTGAATGTGTAACGTGTCCCAGCATTGTACTATGTACTATAGCATATTTTAAAAATTGTAGAAAGAGTAGCTTCTGCTCAGAGGAGACTGATTACCTGCTTGGATAAAGAAGATTCCACACAACGACTGGAAAACTATGTTAAACAACACCTGATGCAGTGCTAAGACTACTCTGGTGCCTCATTTCACTTCTTCCTATAGAAAGGAACAGAGCTAGAATCCAGGGACTACATCCAACCTTTTTATGAATGTGAACGAAGACTCCTTAACTGATTTTATTCATTTTCAACTCGATGCCAATTTATTAATTTGTATAATGAAAAATATGCCTGTCATGTATATTGACTAGGACATGACTAGGCTGCTCCCATTGGTTTGTCTGCCCTACACTTCACTTCAAGATGGAACTACTTGGAAAGCCAAATGCTAATTGAAAGGTTGCTTAGGAGCACAGACTCAATGCCAGGGGAGTTATGTGGATGATGTAAAAGTTTAATGGTGTCGGCCATGACAGTCTTTCCAAACAACTCTTTGTGGATGGCTCACCTGACCTTACGCTATAGAAGAAAATCACCTTTTATGAATTAGCACCCATCACCTCAGCCTGAATGGGTGTATCTGTATCAGTAAAGCTCTGTCTTCTCAAGTTTGCTACAACTCTGCTAACCACAGATTAACATTCTAGGTAATGGCAGATGCTTTCAGGAGCTGACCTCGGAGTCAAATATCTCATCTAAAGCAATTTTAAACCACAGACCTAGAAAAAAGCGTATTTGCTTATTATTATACTAGCCAGAAACCATTTTTTTTTTTCAAGAAGCCTTTCCATTTCAGGCCTAAGCTACCTTCACAGTTGCTTGTTAGCAGGACAGTTTAGCCCACATGGTGGAGAGCAGCACAAGTTCCTTGAAAACATTGCATTATTTATTGACTATCTGCCTCATTCACATCTGTGAGATGTGGAAACTCTCCGATAGTTTATAAGACCATCAGTTTTAAACAACACCATCCATCACAAAATGGAAAGGAGTGATCAACATTCCCTAAACTGCAATGCATAATGCGAGGGTCAGCAAGTGGGAATCACGGTTGGCTACACAATTGCTGGCCTCAGGTAGCAAATCCATCCTTCCAGCTGTTCTGATCCATATGGGTTCAACGAACCACAGAGAGTGCAGCCTCTTCTCCTTGGGACTATCTGCTATAACTCTTCCATCCAAACTCCATAATAAAACAACTGTAAGGTAAGCAGATGACCATTTAGCTAAACTTCATCTGGTAGTCAAATGCTGACAAAGAGGAAAACACGCATATTAGTGAGCAGACAGATGTGATGAAGGAAATTAAGGTGTTCTTCTCTTGAAGAAAGCAAGGATTTCAAATGCAGGAGAAAATTAAAATAATTTAGTCATTAAGTCAAAGCCAGATGGAAAGCCACTACTTGGGCTATTTCCCCTGCTAAGCAAATTGTGAGGCTGTCCCTGATAATCTAGCACTCAATTTCTTACAACATAAAGCTGTTAGGATAATATTCCACAACTGTCAAAATCAAGATTCTCACTTCAGTTTCTAGGGCGTAGAAATGAATTTCAAAATAGTAACTAGTGCCTTTTCTTCTCACATTTTGGCTACCAATTTTAACTTTGCCCCAGAACAGCAAATTCTCCCCCCCAAGAATTTCCCACTGATATTTGACTTATAGTCCACACAAAAACTAAAAAAATAAGTTGATATATAAGACCTGGCATGCTCCCTTACTATCTCTTTTATTTATTTTCTTCATCCATTAAATGGGATCATAGTAACCATCCTCCCCTTAACACAGTGGTTCTTAACCAGGGGTGATTTCCACCTCCCAAGGTACATGTGGCAATATCTGGAGACATTTTTGGTTGTCAAAACTTGGGGGAGGTGATTGCTAGTGGCATTTAGTAGGTAGAGGCCAGGGATGCCACTAAACATTCTCAATGCACAGAGGAGCCACCCACAAAGAATTGCCCATCTCAAAATGTCATTAGTGCCAAACATGAGAAACTCTGCCTTAACAGCATGAGGTTATCAAAGAGATCAAAGCAGATGCTTAGTGGAAGACTTTATGAATAATAATAATAATAATAATAATAAATCTTAAGTTGTAGCTTGTCCTTATTCCACTATATAAACTCTCATTGATGTGTCATAAAGTAAGTATAAAGGGCCAACAACTGTGACAGGAAAACATCGTCATTGAAAAGTGTAAGCCCAGAATTGCAGTGATGCAGAAGCTGCCCTAATCACATCACTAAAAGCGTGAACACTGGCCTAGGTCACCAACATCACATTGTTCTCTCTACTCTGAACTTGTGTAGTTCACCCCCCAGCTTTTGGTGTGAGATCAGCTGGGAGGCTGATGGATGAACTTTGGAACAAGGTCCACTGGGCTGGATTCATCTCCACTAGGCTGGGCAAGCAGAGTGAGCCAGCTGCTTGATCTTGAGTTGTCAGGTGCCCCACGAAGGCATAGGGTCTCATAGGATCAAAGAATGTTTGTGAAGGGTCACAGGTAAAGTGAAACTGGGGTAGAAGTTAATGGGGTAGAGTAACCGTCAGGGAGGGAGAAGTCAGTAGGAGAGACAAAGCCCAAAATTGGCATGATCCCTAAAGCATCTTCCTTTGTAGTGGATCAAACTGTGGTCTTTTTGTTCCCAGATTCATCTCTTGCCCTTCTCTGCTCTTCTTGGGGTGTAGAGAGTGGGGAAGGTAGTGCAGGCTGCTTTCCCTATGCTTCCATTGTCAGTGGGCATTCTGTAGGGTTTTCTGATGAGAGATTAGCAGGGAGAAGGAAGGAAGAAGCCAGAGTATTTCTCCCTTCCTTCTATGCCACCAGTGCCTCCCTGGCAATGACTACATCACCTCTTTGGTATCAGTGTCCATCAGACAGGTCCTCTGTGGTTTCAAGTTCTATCAGGTGCCTCCAGGCCCTGAGCAGTGGTAACACTACTTCCTCCTTTTGTTTCTCCCAAATAGGGGTGTAACTTCTTGCTGCTGCTAACCTCCAGATCGCCTCCCCTTCCTCTTTTTCTCTTAGTTTTTCTGGCACTTGTGTAACCATTTCCTTGTACTCAATTCTCTCTGATTTAAATAGACAGTTTTCCTTCTGGTTGGACCTTAGAGGATATTTTTTCAGGGTAGAACGTGGGGCACACCAGCGTGACACCAGAGCTGACACAATTATGCAGGTATAAAAAGAGCATCAAAGGGATGCCTGGGTGGCTCAGTCAGTTAAGCTTCTGACTTTGGCTCAGGTCATGATCTCATAGTTCGTGGGTTCGAGCTCCATGTCAGGCTCTGTGCTGACAGTGTGGAGCCTGGAGCCTGCTTCAGATTCTGTGTCTCCCTCTCTCTCTGCCCCTCTCCTGCTCGCACTCTGTTTCTCTGTCTCTCTCTCTCAGAAATAAACATTAAAAAAAGAAGAAGAAGAAGAAGAAGAGGAAGAAGAGGAAGAAGAGCATGACAATGAAAGGATGCAGAGACAGCTGACATTCAACGGCCCAACAAATATTTTCGAACATCCGCTATGCACTGAAAATTGTGCTGGGTATAGGAATTTGGTATGAGCAAAAATGTATACCCCTTCTAACCACCAAAAAATAATAACACAAATAACTATAAAATTGTCATATAATAGTGAGTTGCCATAATTATGATTTTTTTTAATTCAAGAATTCTGGTAACTCAAATAAACACAAGAAAATAATCGCAAATTATTTCTTCCATCAAAATAAGAACTGAGCTGAGGTTCAGCCCAGTAATGTATTGGAGAGAGAAGTTAAAACTCACCAGGTTTATCACTTATAATATGCATGTCATTAAGCTGCTTTTCCAAACCCCAAAATAATAACCAATCCAGCTACCTTCTGCTCCTCAGTGATGCTTGGGGAGCCATGTATTTTTTAAAAGATTCTTTTCCAGTTTAAAGTCATACATCAGAGCTGAAAAAATTAATAGGCCTTGGATTAGAGGCACTTGGATGGCCAAGTGATCTTGTTAGCCAACTAGCTACATAGGAATATTTATGTAAAGAAAGAGAAAGCAATTTTAAGACTGGTCTAATGATTCAAGACATGAAATACATTCATTCTGGGAGCTATTTGAAGGATATAGTGAAACATAAATATAACTAAAAAACTAAATTGTTGAGCCAACTGAAGAGACTCAGACTCAAATCCTAGTCATATATAGTTGCAAGATTCCCCCTGAAATCAACAGGCACTACATGTATGTCAAAGGGCATTATACTTACATATTTTGCCCATTTCCAATTTGGAGTAATTTTTTTCTATAACAATAATAGAAGTTTATAGATTAGCCACCGCTTTTATCTAAGTTTGTTCTAATCTATTTTACTAAATCCACAGTGGTCTCATTAAGGATTAATTGCTGCTTAAAAAGGGAAATTGAGGTACTCAATAATTCACAAAATGAATTATCCCCAAATTGTCTTATGAATCAGTGGCTAATTAAGAAATCCAAAATTTTAATTCTACACAACGCTACCCCTTCTGAAGATGGAAGGCTAATCACATTTCCTTTGTGTAATAACACCTGTGGGCTTAATCAGCACATGACCTCTTCATTAGACTTCTTTTCTAGATATATATGCAAAGTAAAATTCTTAGGAAAATTAAAATAAAACCTTCCGTGTGGCATATGTTTTGTTAAAAATGCAACTTTGTAAACCCTTAGATGCTTAAAACTAAAATCCTCCCTTTTCTTGAAAAAAAGAAAGCAATTTTTAAAACAGAAATAGTTAACATCTATAGCTGATTAGTAACTGAATAATTGCATTCACTTCAGTGAAGACTGTAAACAAAGAGATATTAAGTAATTTTTTCGCAAGGACCCTGCTGTGATACCAGCTGATCAGGTTTAATAGCAACCAGCATTTCTACTAATTTTGCAAGAAAGATATATTTTGGGGATAATTTCATCTTCTAGAGTGCGTGTAAATAATCTGTTCAGCAGCAAGCTTACAGTGACACCACGTAGCATAACCACCAGCGATCAACTCGAAAATGTAATTTTTAGAACTGTAGTATTTGCAAATTAAAGGATTAATGTTAACTTCAGTCAATACAGAAAATAAACTTGATTAGCAGAATGCATTAATATCAAATCAGTTTCGCAGATTACATTTTCCCCGCTATATCCCAGGGTGTCTGTCTGTCTTACTCTCTTTCTCCAGGGAACCCTAAAGGATAACACTTTTCATTCTAATTGTATTATTTTAATATTCATCTTGTAAACAATGCAGTGTTTTTGCATGAAGGTAAAAATTTAGGTTGCTTTTTAAATGAATCCCCAAGGAACTGGGGAATTAGAAAATCTAGTTTATTTTTTAATTGATATCAAAGAACACCAGAGAAACCACAGGCATTATGACATCATGATTTTCTTTTTATTGTTAAATATACAATTATGTAAAGGAGGAAGACTCTGCAGTTATTCCTCTAAATAATATATAAACCCTGGAATGTATTATCATATAGCATAAATATACCATAAGCAAAATGAAAATCAAAATCTATTAATTATTTAAAGTTCAGCCCTTTGCATAGATATTTAATTGTATTATTTTGAAGCAAAAATGGGGCTAGAAAGGCATGGGTGTGTCAATAGCGCAAAACATGGTGGCAACTAGCAAAATTCAAACTGTTTTTATCATATGTAAGAGTAAAGGACAAATATAATATTATTGGAAATCTAGCCATCCCTTCCTGTAGGTGCTTTGCAATTTCACAATCACAGTTGCAACCTCTACCAATGATACCATGCTTAATTATCAGGATATTAATAATACAACATAAAAGAGGAATTACCAAGTTATGATGTATCCAAATGTATCCATTTTTAAAAGTAAAAATAATGTGACAAAAAGATACGATAGGTATTTTAGGAGAGCTTATTTCTATTCAGGGATAATGAAATACATGAGGAAAGTTTTTCTCTAGCAAATGAGAATAAAAGTAATTATTTTTGCAAAGTACTTAACACACAAGAGGAAAGAAATATTTGAACACATTTAATTTAATATATTCTAATTCCTCAAACTCCTGCCTCTTAGGTTAGTCTTCAAAAGCTCTGCAAAACACAGAAACTCAATTTATCAGAAAGGATTAGACTAATTCAAAAGAAGAAAATCACAAATGTTTACAACCTGTTTAGAGAGCTTAAAAGAGTAGATTTTTATTCCTAAGAGGTCTCTACTAAAGTGGGAAGTGTACATCCTGATACCAGCCATATATAGATATTTCTTATCGTGCACCAAGTTGTGATACTGATAAAAGATTCATCCATCCCTTATATGAAGTCAATAATGGTTTATTATTTTTTAATTTTTAAGTAATCAAATACTGAGAATGCCATATAAATTGTCACTTCTTAAAGCTCAACTGATAACTAAGAAGAAAAACGATAATTTTATAAGAGGTAAAGTGAGCACGAAGATAGTGTAGTTTCTAGTAAAGATAATCTCAACTATCCCAATACTATATATTTTCTTACAATATCTTTGTATGTATAAGACCTGATTTTTAAAATAGGATTTATATCACAAAAAATGAGACCCTGTAAGAAAAATAGAGCACAAGTGTTCTTCCTATTAGGGCATGAATGTTGAAAATTGGAGAAGTTCAGTTTGTCTTAAACTTAGAGATTTTGTGGCATTTAAAATTGGGAAAATAAAATAAAATAAATAAATAAATAAATAAATAAATAAATAAATGAAAACCAAAAACTTTTAATTAACTTACTAAAAAAGGGGATAGTCTATTCAGTAAAACTCCTTCACAATATATTTTATTTAAGGATAGATTTCTGTCTTGCCCGTGAAAAATTAACTGCTGTTTGAATTGCCTTCCCACTCTAAACAACTGGATATCCATGCAAAACACATTTAAAAGCTATTCCAGGCAGAGGAGGACTATGGTCCCTGACCAACAGAAAACAAATGAGGGACACCTGATGATTACCCCAACTCACCACCTGGTTCTAGACCAGCACCAGGAGAAAGAATCTAAACAAAGTCCAGCAGTGTCATTGGCTAAGGTGATAGAAACTGGAGTTTGAGAAGGATTAAGTATCTAGACTTTGCAGGCTAGATTACTGGAGATCTGCAGAGGAGTTCCTGGAGTCTTTAGCTGAGTACAGATCTATCCATGAGGTCAGGAAAAAACTACTGGAAAGCAGTACGTAGAAAAATAAGTGGGGCTTACACAGAGTTAGGAAGTTTCCTTTTCCACTAGGCACAGTGGAGAGACCTTGTATCACATAGGGAATCAGGTAGAGTTCTTTGAATGGTTACACATTAGTAGTAGGACTAAAATAGTCTCAGAATAAAGGCTACTCTGAACCAACCATAATAAAGCTTAAAATCTAGACTCAGAAGGGTCAGGCTTGGATTCAAATAACTTAATTTTGTCCAACACTCTTTCAAATGTTTTTCAGTCCTCAACAACTTAAAATTCAATGATTTAGCATTTGATCATAAACTACCTGGCATGCAAAAACTATAACCCATAACCAGGAGAAAAATCCTTCAAGAAAAACAGATCCAGGAAGGACAGAGATGATTAACTAGACAGATGGCTAAAAAAGACCCAAATGAAGCTTCTAATGAAAAGCATCAAAAATGGAATATACTGGATGGCATTAATAGTATAGATTAGACACTGAAGAAGAAACAATCAGGAACTTGAAAATATAGGAGTAAAATTTATCCAAAACGAGGAAGAGAGAGTAAGTGATGGGACTTAAGGAGGGCACTGGGTTTTGTATAATAGGTGATATATCACTAAATTCTATGCCTAAAACTAACATACTGTATGTTAACTGGAATTTATATAAAAACCTGAGAAATAAAATAAAATAAAATAAAATAAAGTAAAATAAAATAAAACAAAACAAAATAACAAAAAAAATGAGGCAGAGCAAGAAAAATATGACTGATAAAAATCAGTGATCTGTGGGACAATATCCAGCAATCCAACATACATGAAATTAGAGTTCCAGAACCAAGGGGGAGGGACAAAAAATTTTTGCTGAATGATGGCCAAAATTTGTCCAAATATGATGAAAGCATAAACACAAAGATCCAAGGAGTTCAACGAAGCCCAACCAGAATAAACACACACAGTCACAAAAGCATAATAACACATGAGAATAAAATTGTTGAAATTAGTGTTGAAATCTTAAAAGCAGTCAGAGAGACAATATAAAATCTGCACAGAGGAACAAAAATGAGAATTATCAGAGATTTCACAGAAAACCATACAAATCAGAAGACAATAAAAATATATTAAAGTTCTAAAAGAAAAAACTTGATAACCTAGAATTCTATATCCAGTGAAAATATCATTTAAAATTTAAGTCAAAATAAATATTTTCTCAGGCAAACAAAAGCTGAGAGACTTCATCACCAGCAAATCTACACTATAAGAAACATTAAAGGAAGTTCATCAAGAAGAAGGAAAATGATTTCAGATGGAGATTGGGTTCTACACAAAGTAATGAGAAGTAATGAGGCATAAATTTAGGTAAATACAGGATATGTGTTCTCGTTTTTAAATCTTTTTAAAGATAATTGGCTGTTTTAGGCAAACATAGTAAAAACGCATTGCAGGATTCAGAGCAAATGTAGAAGTAAAACATATTATAACAAAGTACAATAGAAAAGAGGAGGAAAATAGGAGTATATTTTTTAGAAAGTTTTCAGATATCATGTAGTATAATAATTATTTGACAGTAGACTGTGATAAACTCAAATCATATATTTTAAACCCTAAAGCAACTGCAAAGGAGGAGGAGGAGAGGGAGAAGGAGAGGGAGAAGCAGAAGCAGAAGCAGAAGCAGAAGCAGAAGCAGAAGCAGAAGAAGAAGAAGAAGTAATAGAAGTAGTAAAGGAGGAAGAGGAAGAATGAAAGAAAAAACAGTTTGGCTAGTAAGCTAATAGTGGAGATAAAATGGAATCATAGAAATATTCAAAAAGAATAAATAAAAGGGGAGAAATAACAAAAAATATTGGATCAAAAAAATAGCAAGGGGGTAGCTTTCCACCCAGCCGTGTAAATACAAATATAAATTGTTGAAATGCTCCCAACAAAAGGCAGTATTTGTGTAATTAGATAACAATGCAAGACCCAATTATATACTGTCTATAAGAAATCCACTTGGAATACAAACATACAAACAGCTTAGTACACATGGAACATTCTCCAGAGCAGACCACATACTGGGACACAAATCAGCCCTCAACAAGTACAAAAAGATCAAGATCATACCGTGCGTATTTTCAGACCACAACGCTATAAACTCGAAATCGACCAAAGAAAAAATTTGGAAAGGTAACAAATACTTGGAGACTAAAGAACATCCTACCAAAGAATTAATGGGCTAACCGAGAAGTTAAAGAGGAAATTAAAAACTTCATGGAAGCCAATGAAAATGATAACACCACAACCCAAAACCTCTGGGACGCAGGAAAGGCAGTCCTAAGAGGAAAGTATATAGCAATCCAGGCCTTTCTAAAGAAGGAAGAAAGGTCTCAGAAACACAACCTAACCTTACACCTTAAAGAGCTGGAAAAAGAACAGCAAGTAAAACCCAAAACCAGCAGAAGAAAGGAAATAATAAAGATTAGAGCAGAAATTAATGCTATCAAAACCCTCCTCCCCACAAAAAACCCAGTAGAGAACAGATTGATGAAACCAGAAGCTGGTTCTTTGAAAGAATTAACAAAATTGATAAACCATTAGCCAGTTTGATCAAAAAGAAAGAGGACCCAAATAAATAAAATCAAGAATGAAAGAGGAGAGATCACAACCAACACAGCAGAAATAAAAACAATAATAAGAGAATATTATGAACAATTATATGCCAATAAAATGGGCAATCTGGAAGAAATGGACAAATTCCTAGAAACATACACTACCAAAACTGAAACAGGAAGAAACAGAAAACTTGAATACCCATAACCAATAAAGAAATCTAATTAGTAATCAAAAATTTCCCAAAAAATAAGAGTCTAGGGCCAGATGCTTTCCAGGGGAATTCTACCAAACATTTAAGGAAGAGTTAACACCTATTCTCTTGAAGTTGTTTCAAAAAATAGAAATGGAAGGAAAACTTCCAAACTCTTTCCATGAAGCCAGCATTACTCTGATTCCAAAACCAGAAAAAGACCCCACTAAAAAGGAGAACTACAGACCAATTTCCCTGATGAACATGGATGCAAAAATCCTCAACAAGATATTAGCCAGCTGGATCCAACAATGCATTAAAAAAATTATTTACCATGACAAAGTGGGATTTATACCTGGGATGCAGGGCTGGTTTGATATTCGCAAAACAATTAACGTGATGCATCACATCAATAAAAGAAAGGACAAGAACCACACGATCCTCTCAATAGATGCAGAGGAAGCATTTGACAAAATACAACATTGTTTCTTGATATAAGCCCTCAAGAAAGTAGGGATAGAAGGATCAGACCACGAGATCATAAAAGCCATATATGAAAGACCCACTGCTAATATCATCCTCAATGGGGAAAAACTAAGAGCTTTCCCCTTAAGGTCAGGAACAAGACAGGGTCATCCACTCTCGCCACTGTTATTCAACATAGTATTGGAAGTCTTAGCCTCAGCAATCAGACAACAACAACAACAAAAAAAAATAAAAGGCATCCAAATCGGCCAGGAGGAGGTCAAGCTTTCACTCTTCGTAGATGACATATACTCTATATGGAAAACCCAAAAGATTCCACCAAAAAACTGCTAGAACTGATCCATGAATTCAGCAAAGCTGCAGGATATAAAATCAATGCACAGAAATCGGTTGCATTCCTATACACAAATAATGAAGCAACAGAAAGAGAAATCAAGGAATCGATCCCATTTACAATTGCACCAAAAACCATAAAATACCTAGGAATAAGTCTAACGAAAGAGGTGAAAAATCTATACACTGAAAACTACAGAAAGCTTATGAAAGAAGGTGAAGAAGACACACACACACACACAAAATGGACAAATATTCCATGCTCCTGGATAGGAAGAACAAATATTGTTAAAATGTCAGTACTACCCAAAGCAATCTACATATTCAATGCAATACCTGTCAAAATAACACCAGCATTCTTCACAGAGCTAGCAAACAATCCTAAAATTTGAATAGAACCAGAAAAGACCACGAATAGCCAAAGCAATCTTGAAAAAGAAAACCAAAGCAGGAGGCATCACCATCCCGAACTTCAAGCTGTATTACAAAGCTGTAATCATCAAGACAGTATGGTACTGGCACAAAAACAGACACTCAGATCAATGGAACAGAATAGAGACCCCAGAAATGGACCCACAAACATATGGCCAACTAATCTTTGACAAAGCAGGAAAGAATATCCAATGGAATAACAACAGTCTCTTCAGCACATGGTGCTGGGAAGACTGGACAGTGATGTGCAGAAAAATGAACCTGGACCACTTTCTTACCATACACAAAAATAAACTCAAAATGGATGAAAGACATAAATGTCAGGCAGGAAGCCATCAAAATCCTCGAGGAGAAAGCAGGCAAAAACCTCTTTGACCTCAGCTGCAGCAACTTCTTATTCAACACATCTCCAGAGGCAAGGGAAACAAAAGCAAAAATGAACTATTAGGACCTCATCAAAATAAAAAGCTTCTGCACAGCAAAGGAAACAATCCAAAACTAAAAGGCAACTGAAGGAATGGGAGAAGATATTTGCAAATGACATATCAGATAAAGGGTTAGTATCCAAAATCTATAAAGAACTTCTTAAACTCAACACCCAAAAAACAAATGATCCAGTGAAGAAAAGGGCAAAAGACATGAATAGGCACTTCTCCAAAGAAGACATCCAGATGGCCAACCAGCACATGAAAAAATGCTCAACATCACTCATCATCAGGGAAATACAAATCAAAACCACAATGAGATACCATTTTACACCTGTCAGAATGGCTAACATTAACAACTCAAGCAACAACAGATGTTGGCAAGGATGCAGAGAAAGAGAATCTCTTTTGCAGTGTTGGTGGGAATGCAAGCTGGTGCAGCCAGTCTGGAAAACAGTATGGAGTTTTCTCAAAAAAATGAAAACAGAACTACCCTACAATCCAGCAATTGCACTACTAGGAATTTATCCAAGGGATACAGGTGTGCTGTTTTGAAGGGGCACATGCACCCCCATGTTTATAGCAGCACTATTGACAATAGCCAAAGTATGGAAAGAGCCCAAATGTCCATCGATGGATGAATGGATAAAGAAGATGTGGTGTATATATATACAATGGAGTATTACTTGGCAATCAAAAAGAATGAAATCTTGCCATTTGCAACTATGTGGATGGAACTAGAGGGTATTAAGCTAAGTGAAATTAGTCAGAGAAAGACAAATATCATACACCTTCACTCATATAAGGACTTTAAGAGACAAAACAGATGAACATAAGGGAAGGGAAGCAAAAATAATATAAAAATATGGAGGGGGACAAAACATAAGAGACTCTTAAATATGGAGAACAAAGGGTTACTGGAGGGATTGTGGGAGGGTGGATGGGTAAGGGGCATTAAGGAATCTACTTCCGAAATCATTGTTGCACCATATGCTAACTAATTTGGATGTAAATTTAAAAAATAAAATTAAAATAAAAAAAATACAAATAACTTAAAAGGTAAAAGGTTGGAAAGAGATCCCACAGAGACCCTAATTAAAATAAAGCTGAAGTGGGAGTTCCCAGACGAAGATGGCGGCGTAGGAGGACGCTGGGCTCACCGCGCGTCCTGCTGATCACTTAGATTCCACCTACACCTGCCTAAATAACCCAGAAAACCACCAGAGGATTAGCAGAACGGAGTCGCCGGAGCCAAGCGCAGACCAGAGGCCCACGGAAGAGGGTAGGAAGGGCGGCGAGGCGGTGCGCGCTCCACGGACTGGTGGGAGGGAGCCGGGGCGGAGGGGCGGCTCGCCGGCCAAGCAGAGCCCCCGAGTCTGGCTTGCAAAAAGCGGAGGGGCCTGACGGACTGTGTTCCCACAGCAAGCGCGACTTAGCGTCTGGGAGGTCATAAGTTAACAGCTCTGCTCAGAAAGCGGGAAGGCTGGAGGACAAAGGGAAGGAGAGCTGCTGAGCCCCCGGACGACAGAGCTCAGTTTGGTGGGGAACAAAGGCGCTCGCCAGCGCCATCTTCCCCGCCCATCCCCCAGCCAAAATCCCAAAGAGAACCAGTTCCTGCCAGGGAACTTGCTCGCTCCGCGCAAACACCCAACTCTGCGCTTCTGCGGAGCCAAACCTCCGGCAGCGGATCTGACTCCCTCCTGCTGCCACAGGGCCCCTCCTGAAGTGGATCACCTAAGGAGAAGCAAGCTAAGCCTGCCCCTCCTGCCCCTGTGCACCTTGCCTACCCACCCCAGCTAAGACGCCAGATCCCCAGCATCACAAGCCTGGCAGTGTGCAAGTAGCCCAGACAGACCACCCCACCCCACAGTGAATCCCGCCCCTAGGAGAGGGGAAGAGAAGGCACGCACCAGTCTGACTGTGGCCACAGTGGTGGGCTGGGAGCAGACATCAGGTCTGACTGCGGCTCCGCCCACCAACTCCAGTTATACACCACAGCACAGGGGAAGTGCCCTGCAGGTCCTCACCACGCCAGGGACTATCCAAAATGACCAAGCGGAAGAATTCCCCTCAGAAGAATCTCCAGGAAATAACAACAGCTAATGAGCTGATCAAAAAGGATTTAAATAATATAACAGAAAGTGAATTTAGAATAATAGTCATAAAATTAATCGCTGGGCTTGAAAACAGTATAGCTGACAGCAGAGAATCTCTTGCTACAGAGATCAAGGGACTAAGGAACAGTCACGAGGAGCTGAAAAACGCTTTAAACGAAATGCATAACAAAATGGAAACCACCACGGCTCGGATTGAAGAGGCAGAGGAGAGAATAGGTGAACTAGAAGATAAAGTTATGGAAAAAGAGGAAGCTGAGAAAAAGAGGGATAAAAAAATCCAGGAATATGAGGGGAAAATTAGAGAACTAAGTGATACACTAAAAAGAAATAATATACGCATCATTGGTATCCCAGAGGAGGAAGAGAGAGGGAAAGGTGCTGAAGGGGTACTTGAAGAAATAATAGCTGAGAACTTCCCTGAACTGGGGAAGGAAAAAGGCATTGAAATCCAAGAGGCACAGAGAACTCCCTTCAGACGTAACTTGAATCGATCTTCTGCACGACATATCATAGTGAAACTGGCAAAATACAAGGATAAAGAGAAAATTCTGAAAGCAGCAAGGGGTAAACGTGCCCTCACATATAAAGGGAGACCTATAAGACTCGTGACTGATCTCTCTTTTGAAACTTGGCAGGCCAGAAAGAATTGGCACGAGATTTTCAGTGTGCTAGACAGAAAAAATATGCAGCCGAGAATCCTTTATCCAGCAAGTCTGTCATTTAGAATAGAAGGAGAGATAAAGGTCTTCCCAAACAAACAAAAACTGAAGGAATTTGTCACCACTAAACCAGCCCTCCAAGAGATCCTAAGGGGGACCCTGTGAGACAAAGTACCAGAGACATCACTACAAGCATAAAACATACAGACATCACAATGACTCTAAACCCATATCTTTCTATAATAACACTGAATGTAAATGGACTAAATGCGCCAACCAAAAGACATAGGGTATCAGAATGGATAAAAAAACAAGACCCATCTATTTGCTGTCTACAAGAGACTCATTTTAGACCTGAGGACACCTTTAGATTGAGAGTGAGGGGATGGAGAACTATTTATCATGCTACTGGAAGCCAAAAGAAAGCTGGAGTAGCCATCCTTATATCAGACAAACTAGACTTTAAATTAAAGGCTGTAACAAGAGATGAAGAAGGACATTATATAATAGTGACAGGGTCTATCCATCAGGAAGAGCTAACAATTATAAATGTCTATGCGCCGAATACCGGAGCGTCCAAATATATAAAACAATTACTCATAAACACAAGCAACCTTATTGATAAGAATGTGGTAATTGCAGGGGACTTTAACACCCCACTTACAGAAATGGATAGATCATCTAGACACACGATCAATAAAGAAACAAGGGCCCTGAATGAGACATTGGATCAGATGGACTTGACAGATATATTTAGAACTCTGCATCCCAAAGCAACAGAATATACTTTCTTCTCGAGTGCACATGGAACATTCTCCAAGATAGATCACATACTGGGTCACAAAACAGCCCTTCATAAGTTTACAAGAATTGAAATCATACCATGCATACTTTCAGACCACAACGCTATGAAGCTTGAAATCAACCACAGAAAAAAGTCTGGAAAACCTCCAAAAGCATGGAGGTTAAAGAACACCCTACTAACGAATGAGTGGGTCAACCAGGCAATTAGAGAAGAAATTAAAAAATATATGGAAACAAACGAAAATGAAAATACAACAATCCAAACGCTTTGGGACGCAGCAAAGGCAGTCCTGAGAGGAAAATACATTGCAATCCAGGCCTATCTCAAGAAACAAGAAAAATCCCAAATACAAAATCTAAAAGCACACCTAAAGGAACTAGAAGCAGAACAGCAAAGGCAGCCTAAACCCAGCAGAAGAAGAGAAATAATAAAGATCAGAGCAGAAATAAACAATATAGAATCTAAAAAAACTGTAGAGCAGATCAACGAAACCAAGAGTTGGTTTTTTGAAAAAATAAACAAAATTGACAAACCTCTAGCCAGGCTTCTCAAAAAGAAAAGGGAGATGACCCAAATAGATAAAATCATGAATGAAAATGGAATTATTACAACCAATCCCTCAGAGATACAAACAATTATCAGGGAATACTATGAAAAATTATATGCCAACAAATTGGACAACCTAGAAGAAATGGACAAATTCCTGAACACCCACACTCTTCCAAAACTCAATCAGGAGGAAATAGAAAGCTTGAACAGACCCATCACCAGCGAAGAAATTGAATCGGTTATCAAAAATCTCCCAACAAATAAGAGTCCAGGACCAGATGGCTTCCCAGGGGAGTTCTACCAGACGTTTAAAGCAGAGATAATACCTATCCTTCTCAAGCTATTCCAAGAAATAGAAAGGGAAGGAAAACTTCCAGACTCATTCTATGAAGCCAGTATTACTTTGATTCCTAAACCAGACAGAGACCCAGTAAAAAAAGAGAACTACCGGCCAATATCCCTGATGAATATGGATGCAAAAATTCTCAATAAGATACTAGCAAATCGAATTCAACGGCATATAAAAAGAATTATTCACCATGATCAAGTGGGATTCATTCCTGGGATGCAGGGCTGGTTCAACATTCGCAAATCAATCAACGTGATACATCACATTAACAAAAAAAAAGAGAAAAACCATATGATCCTGTCAATCGATGCAGAAAAGGCCTTTGACAAAATCCAGCACCCTTTCTTAATAAAAACTCTTGAGAAAGTCGGGATAGAAGGAACATACTTAAAGATCATTAAAGCCATTTATGAAAAGCCCACAGCTAACATCATCCTCAATGGGGAAAAACTGAGAGCTTTTTCCCTGAGATCAGGAACACGACAGGGATGCCCACTCTCACCGCTGTTGTTTAACATAGTGCTGGAAGTTCTAGCATCAGCAATCAGACAACAAAAGGAAATCAAAGGCGTCAAAATTGGCAAAGATGAAGTCAAGCTTTCGCTCTTTGCAGATGACATGATATTATACATGGAAAATCCGATAGACTCCACCAAAAGTCTGCTAGAACTGATCCATGAATTCAGCAAAGTTGCAGGATACAAAATCAATGTACAGAAATCAGTTGCATTCTTATACACTAACAATGAAGCAACAGAAAGACAAATAAAGAAACTGATCCCATTCACAATTGCACCAAGAAGCATAAAATACCTAGGAATAAATCTAACCAAAGATGTAAAGGATCTGTATGCTGAAAACTATAGAAAGCTTATGAAGGTCATTGAAGAAGATTTAAAGAAATGGAAAGACATTCCCTGCTTATGGATTGGAAGAATAAATATTATCAAAATGTCAATACTACCCAAAGCTATCTACACATTCAATGCAATCCCAATCAAAATTGCACCAGCATTCTTCTCGAAACTAGAACAAGCAATCCTAGAATTCATATGGAACCACAAAAGGCCCCGAATAGCCAAAGTAATTTTGAAGAAGAAGACCAAAGCAGGAGGCATCACAATCCCAGACTTTAGCCTCTACTACAAAGCTGTCATCATCAAGACAGCATGGTATTGGCACCAAAACAGACACATAGACCAATGGAATAGAATAGAAACCCCGGAACTAGACCCACAAACGTACGGCCAACTCATCTTTGACAAAGCAGGAAAGAACATCCAATGGAAAAAAGACAGTCTCTTTAACAAATGGTGCTGGGAGAACTGGACAGCAACATGCAGAAGGTTGAAACTAGACCACTTTCTCACACCATTCACAAAAATAAACTCAAAATGGATAAAGGACCTGAATGTGAGACAGGAAACCATCAAAACCTTAGAGGAGAAAGCAGGAAAAGACCTCTCTGACCTCAGCCGTAGCAATCTCTTACTCGACACATCCCCAAAGGCAAGGGAATTAAAAGCAAAAGTGAATTCCTGGGACCTTATGAAGATAAAAAGCTTCTGCACAGCAAAGGAAACAACCAACAAAACTAAAAGGCAACCAACGGAATGGGAAAAGATATTTGCAAATGACATATCGGACAAAGGGCTAGTATCCAAAATCTATAAAGAGCTCACCAAACTCCACACCCGAAAAGCAAATAACCCAGTGAAGAAATGGGCAGAAAACATGAATAGACACTTCTCTAAAGAAGACATCCGGATGGCCAACAGGCACATGAAAAGATGCTCAAAGTCGTTCCTTATCAGGGAAATACAAATCAAAACCACACTCAGATATCACCTCACGCCAGTCAGAGTGGCCAAAATGAACAAATCAGGAGACTATAGATGCTGGAGAGGATGTGGAGAAACGGGAACCCTCTTGCACTGTTGGTGGGAATGCAAATTGGTGCAGCCGCTCTGGAAAGCAGTGTGGAGGTTCCTCAGAAAATTAAAAATAGACCTACCCTATGACCCAGCAATAGCACTGCTAGGAATTTATCCAAGGGACACAGGAGTACTGATGCATAGGGGCACTTGTACCCCAATGTTCATAGCAGCACTCTCAACAATAGCCAAATTATGGAAAGAGCCTAAATGTCCATCAACTGATGAATGGATAAAGAAATTGTGGTTTATATACACAATGGAGTACTACGTGGCAATGAGAAAAAATGAAATATGGCCTTTTGTAGCAACGTGGATGGAACTGGAGAGTGTGATGCTAAGTGAAATAAGCCATACAGAGAAAGACAGATACCATATGGTTTCACTCTTATGTAGATCCTGAGAAACTTAAGAGAAACCCATGGGGGAGGGGAACAAAAAAAAAAAAAAAAGAGGTTAGAGTGGGAGAGAGCCAAAGCATAAGAGACTGTTGAGAACTGAGAACAAACTAAGGGTTGATGGGGGGTGGGAGGGAGGAGAGGGTGGGTGATGGGTACTGAGGAGGGCACCTTTTGGGATGAGCACTGGGTGTTGTATGGAAACCAATTTGACAATAAATTTCATATATAAATAAAAAAAAATAATAAAATAAAATAAAGCTGAAGTGGCTATGTTAACATCAGAGAACACAGGCTTCAAAACAAGGAATAAACAAGGGATGAAGATGGCCATTTCATTGTTAAAGGAATTAATTACTCGAGAAAGCATAACAATCCTAAATATATACGCAGCTAAAACAGAAAATCAAAATACATGAAGCTAAAGACTTATAGTACTAAAAGAAGAAATAGACAAATCCACAATTTTAATTAGCAACTTGAACATTCCTTTCTCAGTAATTTATAGAACAAGTAAGCAGAAAACCAGAGTAAGGATATAGAAGACTTGAACAACACTCTTTGCCAACTTGACCTCATTGACAGAACTGGAACACTGCAATCAACAAAAACAGAATAAATATATTTTTCAAAGCATACTTGAAACATTCACCAGAATAAACCATACTCTGATTTAAAAATCTCAGCAAATGTGCAATACCTGGCTAGCATACAACTCTTGATCACAGGGTCATGAGTTCAAGCTCCATGCTGGGTGTAGAGATTACTTAAAAATAAAATCTTAAGAAAACAAATAATTAAATAAAATCTCAGTAAATGTAATAGGATTAAGATCATACAAAGCATGGTTTATGACAACAATGGATTTCAACCAGAAATTTGTTTTTAAAAATCTGGAAATCCTCAAACAACTGCAAATTAAATAATACACTCTTAACACATGAATCAAAGAATAAATCACAAGGGAAATTTTAAAAATATTTTGAATTAAATGAAATTTAAAATATATTAAAAGTTATAGATGAAACTAAAGCAGTCTTTAAAAGTAAACTGACAGGGGTACCTGGGTGGCTCAGTCAGTTAAGCGTCCAACTCTTGATTTTGGCTAAGGTCATGATCTCAGGGTCATGAGATCAAACCCCATATTGGGCTCTGGGCTGAGCATGGAGCTTGCTTAAGATTCTCTCTCCCTCTCTCTCTCTGCCCCTCCTCTACTGGCATGTACACATGCATGTGTGTACTCTCTCCCTCTCTCTCTCTCTCTCTCTCTCTCCCACTCTCTGTCAAAAATAAATAAAAGTACTTTGATAGCAATATATGTCTATATTAGAAGTAAATGGTCTCAGGTGCCTGGGTGGCTCAGTCAGTTAAGCGTTCGATTTCAGCTCAGGTCATGATCTCACGGTTCATGAGCTAGAGCCCCATGTCAGGCTCTGAGCTGTCAGCTCAGAGCCTGAAGCCTGCTTTGGATTCTGTGTCTCCTTCTCTCTCTGCCCCTCCTCCACTCATATTCTGTCTTTCTCCCTCTCAAAAATAAATAAACATTAAAAAAAAAAAAAAAGAAAAAAGGGTCTCAATTCAGTAATTTAAGCTTCTCCCTTCAATAAAGAATAAAATATGAAAAAAAGAAATTAAACCTAATGGAAGCTGGAGGAAGGAAATAATGAGATCAGAGCAGAAATAAGTGAAATAGAAAACAGAAATACAATAAAGATCAATGAAGCCAAAAGCTGGTTCTTTGAAAAAAATCAATAAAATTGATAAACCTCTATCCAGAATGATCAAGAAAAAAATGAAAGGAGACTAAAATAATTATAAGGGAATATTATTACTAACTTTAAAGTAACAAAGTAATCAACTTAGATGAAATGACAAATTTCTTTAAAAACACAAACTGCCAACCCCCCCTCAGGAAGATCTAGATAACCTGAACAGCATTCTATCCATTAAAGAAATTAAATTTTAGATAACAACATTCCCACAAAGAAAACTCCAGATGGCTCTAGAAAATTCCAGGCCCAGATGGCTTCACTGGAGAATTCTACCAAACAGTTAAGTTAGAAATAATACGAATTGTACACAAACTCTTCCTTAAATAGAAAAGAAAGGATCATATCCCAAATTATCTTGTGACCATCATTACTTTGATTCCAAAACCAAGAAAAGACAAAAAAAGAAACTACAAACCAGTCCCTTCAGCAAACTGAATCCAGCAATATGGAAAGAGTAATAAATACATCATGACCAAGTACATTGATTTAATATTCAATCATCAAATTGAATATTTGATTGTTCAAATATCAACAAATATAATTTACCATATTAACAGACAGAAGAAAATCATATGATCATACATGCAAAGTATTTAATACAGTTTGATATCCATTGATGATTTTTTTTTTAAAAAGCTCTCATAAAACTCGAGGGGCACCTGGATGGCTCACTCAGTTGAGCGTCTGACTTCGGCTCTGGTCAGGATCTCGCAGTTCATGAGTTCGAGCCCCGCGTTGGGCTCTGTGCTGACAGCTCAGAGCCTGGAGCCTGCTTCAGATTCTGTGTCTCCCTCTCTCTGCTCCTTCCTGCTCATGCTCTCTCTCTCTCTCTCTCAAAAATCAATAAACATTAAAAAATTTTTTTTTAACTAGAAACAGAGGGGCGTCTGGGTGGCTCAGTCCACTGAGCATCCAACTCTTGATTTTGGCTCAGGTCATGATGTTGCAATTTCTGGGATCAAGTCCTGCATCAGGCTCCACACTGACAGCACAGAGCCTGCTTTGGATTCTCTCTCTTCCTCTTTCTCGGTCACTATCCCGCTTGCACTCTCACTCTCTCTCTCAAAATAAATAAATGAAACTTAAAAAAAAAAAAAAAAAGACTAGAAATAGAAGGAAACTGCCCCAATCTCATAAAGAACATCTACAAAAAACCTACAGCAAGTATCATATCTAATGGTAGAAAGCTGAATGTTTTCCCCGTAAGATAAAGAGTAAAATGAGCATATACACTGTCACATTTCTATTCAACATTTTACTGGAGGTCCTAGACAATGCAATAGTGCTAGAAAATGAAATAAAAAGCATTTTCATTGAAAAGGAAGAAGTAAAACTGCCTTTATTCACAGATGACATGATAGTATGCATAGAAAAATATAAGAAATCTATATAAAATCTACTAGAAATAATGTGTGAGCTTATCAAGGTTGCAAAATACAAGATCAATAGAGAGCTATTGTCTTTCTGTATAATTTATAATTAGCAACAAACTGGAAATTAATTTATTTTTATTATTTTGTATAAGTAATCTTTACACCCAATGCAGGGCCTGAACTCACAATCCCAAGATCAAGAGTCACATGCTCTATGGACTAAGCCAGCCAGTCACCCCAAAATTGGAAATTTAGATTTTAAAAAATACCACTTATAACAATAAAAAAGTATTTAGCGAAATATGAAAGCTACCAAATAATATTGAGAAAAAAATCTAAAAAATGGAGAGATCCCATGTTTCTAGACTGAAAGACTCAAAACTTTTAAAATGTTAATTCTCCTGCAAATTGGTATTTCAATACAATGTTATTCAAAATCCCATCATATTATTATAAACATTGATAGACTGATTCTAAAATTCATATGGAAAGGCAAAGGACCTAGAATAGCCAGAACAATTTTGAAAAAGAAAAACAATGTCTGAGGACTTACAGCACTTAAGACTTATCAGACTTAGTATAGAACTATAGTAATCAAAACACTGTGGCAGTGCTGTAAGTCTAGATAGATATGTGGAACTAGAGGGAAAGTCCATAAATAAATGTTGACAAAGGAACAAAGGCAATTCAACAGAAAAAAGTATCTTTTCAACAAATGGTGCTTGAACAACTGGATATTCACACGCAAAAGAATCAATCTAGGGTTGCCTGGGTGGCTCAGCTGGTTAAATAACCAACTCTTGACCTTAGCTCTGGTCTTGATCTCAGGGTTGTGAGTTCAAGCCCCACATTGGGCTCCAGTCGGGATACGAAGCCTACTTAAAAAAAAAAAAAAAAAAAAAAAAAAAAGGAATCAGTCTAGACACAGACCTATACTTCTCACAAAAACTAATTCAAAATAAATCATAAACATAAATATAAAATACAAAACTATAAAGCTTTGAGAAGAGAACATAGGACAAGATCAAGATGACCTTAGATTTAGTAGATGACCTTTTTAGATACACCACTAAAAAGCATGATCGTGAAGGAAAAAAACTGATAAGCTGGACTTCTTTAAAATTAAAAATTTTTGGGGCGCCTGGGTGGCACAGTCGGTTGAGCGTCCGACTTCAGCCAGGTCACGATCTCGCGGTCCGTGAGTTCGAGCCCCACGTCAGGCTCTGGGCTGATGGCTCGGAGCCTGGAGCCTGTTTCCGATGCTGTGTCTCCCTCTCTCTCTGCCCCTCCCCCGTTCATGCTCTGTTTCTCTCTGTCCCAAAAATAAATAAAAAACGTTGAAAAAAAAAATTTTTTTTTTTAAAAATTTCTCCTCTGGGAAAGCCACTGTTAAGAGAATAATTGCCAAAAACTGGAAACAACTCAAATGATCATCAAGAGCTTGAATAACAAATTATAGTATGCCTATGAAATGAAATATTACTCAGCAATAAAAAAGGAACGATTTTTGGACACATGGGACAACATAGATGACCTTCAAAACATCAAAGTAAAAAAAAAAAGCGAGATACAAAAGACCCCACATTTTCCGATTTCATTTAAACGAAATTCTAAAAAGCTAAAACTATAGTAACAGAAAGCAGATCAACGGCTGCCAAGGATTGAGGGTAGGGAGAGAGGACGGTCTGTAAGAAGCACAAGAAAACTTTCTGGATGCTGGAAATGTTCTATATATTGACTGACTCACATATTTGTTAAAGCTCATTTGAAATGGGTGAATTTTATAGTTCTACCTCAACAAGGCTGATTATTTTTAAATACATTTGCAAATGGTGTTCCCCTCCCATTGATAGATGATGCTCTGTCGTCATTGCTTACAGTGTCCAGGGTTTCATGTGAAGTTTTGACTGCACATGGAGTAAGTGGTAGAAGCCAGTGTTTATTTCGCCAGCTAGCCAGCCAGCTGATACAGAAGGCCCACAGTTCTAGGTTCTGGAAAATGAATATATAAGTAAAATACAGTTTTATTTTTAGGAATCTTATCCTCTAAAAATAAAACTGTCATATTAAACATTCATGGGATGCATATTTTATACAGAGTACTCTTTGCATATGTTAACTTATTTAATTATTTCAACAACCCATGATGTGGACTGCATTATTAATTCCACTTCACAAACAGGAAACTGAGAAATAGGCCGAGTTGACTGCCCAGCTAGTAAGTTGGTGCCTATTCTTGAGTATGTATTTTCTTTCACCAAATGAAATTTAAACTCTTGAAATGAATTTACACAGCCTGGCTTTGCTATTTCATGGCCTAGGGCTGATTCAGTCCTCAGAAATGCTTATGAAAGGAAGAAAAGGAAGGAGGGAAAGGAAGGAAAGAAGGAATGGAGGGAGGCTGGGAGGGTGACTGCCTGACTTCTAAGGTTTCTTAAAGGCTTAGGGATATGCTGATGGACACATTACTTTAGCTCCTCACCCTGAGACTGGAGGCTCTAAAAGACTGGATAGGTATCTCCACAAGTGTGCAATCACCAAAGCAATATGTAATGTGCACCAGGTGACAGAGATGAAATTCCTTGGGATTCAAAGCCTAAGAACTACCCATTTGGCCCTTCATAAGTAAGGGACCCATTTGAGTTGTTCCTGCTAGTAAGGAGAAATAGAAAGAACAGGCAAGATTTTCAGCATGAAAGCTGCCGTGGGTCTCATAACAGTAAGAAAAGGATATTAGTTATTATCCCTTTAAAACTTAGCTCAAACAGTCTCAAGCAAAATGAAAAAGTATTAGTTTACAAAGAGTCCAGGGCTCACATGAAGAGAGAGGGTTCGCTCTTCTCCTCCTCTTCCTCTTCTTTTTCTCTGTTTGCGTCCAAGAGACAGACTCTGCTTTTGTCTCCGAAGCCCCTAAAAACAGTTTTTAACTGCAAGAAGTCCCAAGAGAAAGCTCTTTCCCAGCAGCCCACATAAAGTTCGGATTTGTATCTTATTTGCCTAGCTTAGGTTTCACTATCCATGCTCACAGGAGGCCAACAGTAGTGAATTTAACTGAATCGTTAGTGATCTAAAATTATTTCTAACTGCCATAGGCCCATTGTTTTCAACTTCATTGGGCATATTACAATACAAAGTGTCCATTTATAGACTGCAATAAATCCATCTAGCCAAGGTATTTGGCAATTAACCAGTATGTCTGCAGCACTAATCTGCACAAACAGCATTAAGCAAACTTTGTTAGAAAAGTTGTTTGGCCTGGCCACCCTCTGGTCTAGCAGAAGAGAGGTCAAAAATACTGTGTACACAAGTACACTGTGCTTTGAAAGAAAGGCATATTTCCTGTTTCATTAAAACTTACTATGTTGGACAATCATAAGACGTTTATGAAAGCCTGGCCTCCGCAATTTATTAGAGCCACAGGGAACAGAAATGCTCTCTGGCAAATTGAAGTATCACAGTGCCATTTAATAGCCTGTTTGACAACATCACTTTGGGTTTATCATGTCTGGCTCGTTGTGAAAATTATTTCACATTGCGTTTCACATTTTAAAGGAAGAATGAAGGGGGAGAGGAAGAGCAACTCTTTAATAAGAGAAATGTAAAATTCAGCTAATTAGGAGGAAAATGTTTCTAATCCAGCTCGATAAATTTAGCAAAAAAAAAAAAAAAAAAATTAAAAAAGAAAACCCAGCAGAGCAGCTGGAAAGCAATAAATCATATTTACTTCGGATCCACACCACTGCCAGCGGCTGCTTCAAGGGTCTGGGAAAACTAGCCCTTGTCTGACTCCACCTCTTTTATTTCTAGAGACATACGGCCTTTTTTGAACTTGGAGGGGGATTTTATAAAGAGTTCTGTTTTATTTACTCTCAATTAATCATGCTCAACTGTAAACAAAGTGTCTGTTTTAGTTCTGCTGACAATTATCCACTTGTCAACATCTCCCTCAAGTACCTTCAGCATCTGGCTACCGAAGAGAAACCTCTACATCAAAATGAATGTCTCGGGGAACTCTGGAATTCATCTGTTTCTTTCGACCATGAGCAGCCAGGATTCCACCTAACAAATGTCACCTAGGCACCTTGATCAAGATGTATATAATCAGACGATAAAGGGTTTCTCAGGACTTGCTTTCATTCTCTCATGTTTGCTTTGGCAAAAAGAAGAAAATGATTACAACCTGGGAATCTAGAAGGAGGGGGCTCTGTGATTTCTGATACTTTTACAAACCACCAGGCACATGATAACAGCTCCAGAAGTGGCTGAGAAATCTGTCTCTCCATTAGTAACATTCCACTAGATCAACACAACCAAACTGTGCTATAATTGGTGGTAATTTATATGAGGAACACATAGGAGTTTTGCTGCAATTTCACTAAGATTTGGCAGTGGCAAGACTTTATCCACTGCCCAAATAACAACCCTTTTGCTTTGAAACACTTTTTTCTTCCTCTTACAACGTGTAGAGAATATAGGGGAAAGTTGCTGCCAACATCATTAATATTTCACCAACAATAAACGTTTTTAAAGGCAAAACAAATGTTACATTTGGTGATTTGTTGAGGGAAAATTATTAGTATGTCTCTTGGAACTTCCCTGGGAGGAGGGAGCCCTAGAAATTTAAAAATGCAAACTGAACACCCAAGCTACATCCATTCTGTTCTTTCATCCATAAGAAAGGAGAGGGGAGGGGGCGGTACTGTGGGCTCCCACAAACCAGTCCTCTGGGGGAATATATGGGTTATCTACCAAGATTTTACATTCTGGAGATTAATTTACACCCACTTCAAAACCGAGGAGATTCGAATCACTTAGAATCACTCCCTCCAAGTTGAATTCCTGAATGAGGAGGGGCGGCAAGCCCGCGAGGATAGAGACCACCAAAAGAAACTAGGCGCCCAACACGGCCAGGCCATAGTTCAGATCGATCGAAAATGGCCCGAGCCGACGTCAAAATTAACCTACTCGGCGAGGGAAACTTGGGTACCTGCTCAGCAAGGGTCCCAGATCGCTACAGAACCAGCCAAAGTGGATGGGAAGCGGGCTGGGGTGAGGGGGAGATTAGCAAAGGGGTCAGCTTGGCTCCTTTCCGACAAAAGCTGATCAATCTAACTGCACGTAATTGATTTTAATGAGTAGGGGAGTTTCCTTCGCATTAACAATTGCCCCGGGTCATCAGTCTGCGCAGTGGCGACTCTCCGCGCAGGTCTCGTTGTGTCCTTGCGCACAAGCCTGTCCCGACCACCACGCCGCCTAGCTTTCAGGCCCTAAAAGAGCAAAGGGGTCGGAGAACCTGATCCTAGCCGGACTGCCGCCCGGTTTCACCTGGTAATTTATGCACAATTAATTGAGATATCTTTTATACTTGATGTGCTGCAAAATTAATGCCTAATTTATGTAATTAGTCAATTAACTCTAATTCTAGCATATGTTCCCAATGCCCAGAAGGTGTTCTGTTTCCCAGGTACTTATTTTGATGTCACGAAATGCAACTAATTAATTTTACATGCATATTAATTTGGGATCTCTTTAGCAGTTCCCTTTGTGCAAGTAATTTTAATATTTGTCTTTCTAACCTTTGGGGGTAGGGTGGGGGAGGTGCAGGTAGGTGTGAGCGACACGTGGGCACCAACCTGGATGATGCTTGAGGGATGGCCCTGGTCGAGGGCAGGGTGCTCGGCCAGAGCCTCAAGTGTCAGAAGAGCTGTGCTCAGCAAGCCCTTGCCGCGTGGCGGATGCTGGCCCCACCAGGTGCATTTTGCGCGCTTCTTTAGTAAACTGCGAGCCTCTGGGCCTGGAGGCGGAGACTCCAGGGCGCGGCTGAGCGTAACGCCCTGGGCACTTCCGCGTCCCAGGTCAAACCTCTTGTTGCCTAGTCAGCCGCTCTCCCGCGAACGAGCGGGAGGCACTCCCCGCCTCGCGCCCACGCCTCCGCCTTGAAGAGCGAATTCAGATTTCCGGGCCCATCCTTGGAGGCTGTTCTGCGATCGCGGCCCTTCCTCCGAGGCATCCCGCTGCTTCCCGAGTTGGGGGAGCCAGAGCGCCTGCGCTTCCCCAAGCTGCAGGGTGGGGGGAGGGAGGAACCGCGCTTCCTTCTCTGGCTGTGCAAGCCGCCATCTGTCCTCTCTTGGCCGGGAGCGAAGACCAAACAGGGCGAAAGTTTACTTTCCAAGTTATTGGGTGGCACATTAAAACTTTTATCCTTTTTGGACAAATTAATGAGCAATTTAATTAATAAAATCAGAGAGTAGTGTAAGTGCTATGATAATGAAGTTAAATGAGTGCACAGTAAAATATTCACTAATCCAGCGCATTGCCAAATACCCCCTTAATTCTGCTTAACACTAAAAGGGTTTTGAGCACCATAATGAGATTCCTCTGTCTGCTAATTAATTGACACGCTCCTGAATATTCATATGAGCTAGCACCAATACGTTCCTAATTGCACCGTGGAATAGATCTCAGAGGAAAGTAAATCGCCATAGACTTAATTAAAATAATGTATTCCAGATCCAGGACTGGAAAAGATGAGACATTTGCCTTCGAGCGCGCTAAGAAAGTGGCACCTGGTTGGAGGGGAGAGATATCAAACGTCGGTGCCCAGCCTGAAATAAGCGGCGTGGGACGCGCAGGGAGGACTCTGGGCTTCTGAAAACAGCAGCTACGCTGGGTCCAAACCCCGCGGCTCCGGAGGCCGTGGCTCCCAGGAGCATCCGTGCTCCTGCTGCCCTCCACAAGGTTGCCCTACCGGAGGAAGCGGCTCATGGGGCAGAGCTTAGGACCCCGACCCCGAGGCAGCGCCCTCTCCTTCCTCCCTGCGGCCCCCCAGGCTGGTCCGAAATGCTGTTTACAGAGGCGCATGGGGAAACGTCGCCGGTCAGGAAATTCCCGGGGAAACTTTTCCCAGAGGTTGTCGGAGCCGCTGCGGCTCGAACTCTCCCAACCCAAGTTGCTATGTTGGAAAAGTCACTGGCACTTCTAATCTGGGGAAGGGCGGTAGCTCGGGGGAGAACACTCGGATCCCGGGGTTGCTGTCCTCTATCCTGGATCCCACTTCCACGTGAAACCCCGCCGTCCCCAAGACTGCGCCTGGAAGTTCCTGGGCGCATCCTCCCTTTCCGGGCGAATCCAGTGAGGGGTGCTTTTCCCAGCCGAGCTTCCCTTGGCGGGTAGGAGGGGCAGCAGAGCCGGGCTGCGGACTCTACATCTGGGCTTTGACGGCAGAGCCATTTTCACCAGAGCCACGCAAGTGAAATAAATTCTCATTCCTCGGAAAGACAAGATTCCCACCCGCCCCCACGCTCCTTCTTTTAGGAAAAAAAAAAAAATCACCACAGGTTAGAAACTAAAAAGAGTTTATTTGAAGACATACAAATGCATATTTATTATACACATGTAGGCATTAACAATGTAAATTACACCGCCAGCAGTTGCTGGTTGTTTATTCATTAGATCTTTAGAAAATCTACATTGCCTCCAGTCAGCGGGATGAGAATGTGAAATACACAAGCAGTTTACATAACCAACTTCGAAGCACAGCTCTGCGCTCCGCGATTGGGAGTCATCAACAGGTCGCGGGGATCCGGACGCGAAAACCTAAGTAGCTAATAATTACCGAAGATCTGGGACGCCAGCTCCCTCTGTCCTTTTGAAGAGGGGTAAAAGACGTGGGATGTGGGAAAAGGGAAGGAACTGACTCCCTGTGTATGGCTCACCTATTTTACCCTGTTTGTGTGCAGTTTTTTGTGTTGGGGTTTTGTTTTGTGGGCAATTAAAAAAAAAAAAAAGTAGGTAAAAAGAGGATGAACGGACGGAACGGAAAGATCAACAGCCTTCCCCAACTCTGGGTATCCCGGACAGCCAGTTAAAGACTATGGATTCAAACTGCTTTGGGGAGGAGGTGTGAAGTGAAAGGTGAGAAGTTTTCTTTACTGCTGGCGCGGGAAGAAAAGGCAGCCTGCCTCAGTGAAGGGAAACTATCCGCTCCACCAATCAAATTGCGATGGCCACCATAAACAAATGGTTATGACTCCAAAGAAAATCACCTGCTGAATCAGCCTTTGGGGAATTATTAAATGCTCCGTGGTTCTGGATTTACCCAAAAGATGGAGAGGGGGAAGAACTTACAGGGGAAAACTGCAGTACAGATTTAATATTTATTTTATGTGTATAAATATTTACATTAAAATAGGTTTCCAAAGTTCTTTTCTAATGAAAATGATAAATGAGAGAGAAGTGAAGGTTCCTCACTAGGGTCGCCGTTGTTGGGGTGGGGAGGTGGTGAATAATGCCAAGCACAATCTTAAGTGCCGGTGTCGAAGAACGGCACCAATGCTGGGAACGGTCGACTTAATGATTCATCCCACTCTCCGGAGCCACCCACCTACCGTGGCCTACCAACTACGCAGCTGAGGTGTGCAGCTGATCGGGAGGGGTTGGGGGTGTTTGACTTTCCTGTTTCCTCCCTCCCTCCCTCCCTTTCTTGTTTTGGTTGGGCCGACTGGGTACATACGAAATACCCTGCCGATCCCGGACACAGCACTGCTGAGACGGCAGCTAGTTAGTTTGCGGACCTACAATCTGGCGTCCATGCCGCTGCGGATATTGAAACGAGAGTCTCGGACAGAAGAGACGCGGGAAGAGAGGCAGAGGAGAGAGGGAAGGAGACAGCGAAACAGAGGAATGCGCAGGGTGGTGGATCTGTTTCTGGGGTGTCGGTAAGCCCTCGGGGCAACCTAGTTTCCCCTACAGCTTGCAGTACACAGCTACCCACCAAGAGTGAGCGAATCGAGCGCCCGAAGCAGGGGCGGTGCTGAGGGAGAGGGCGCGCGGCTGGGGGCCGGCACCCCGCAGCGGGACCCGCGAAGCGAAGCCCTTGTCCCAGGTGAGACCCGCCTGAGCGGAAAGACCCCGCCGCCCGGGAGCGGGCCGCGTCTGCAGCGCTGCAGGCCCCGCCTCCTAGCCATTCGTAGCTGGGGGAGGCCGGGGAGGATCAGCCGCTTTCTTTCTTTTCTTTCTTTCTTTCTCAAACCCGCTTTGTGGGTGGCAGCTCAGCGGGGGACGCATGGAGACAAAAAAACAAAAAGCCCAAACGGAGAGACAGAGAGACAGAGGGAGAGAGAGAGAGACGGAGAGAAAGAGAAAAAGAGAGAAGAGAACAGAAGAGAGAACAGAGAAGGGCGGAGATAGGGACAGAGAAATCAAAGTTTTAACCTTCCCAGGAACACAGCGAATTATTATATCTAAAAGCTGTTGTAGTCTTCAGCGAAATCTGCTGCTGCCATTAAGAAAACACATACTGCACACGTCCACAGGGTTAAGCTCTCCTCCTCGTCAGCCTGAACAAACAAAGCAGAAGCGCGGGGTTTTAAGGCTGGAGACCTACAGGTTATCCCGTTTCAAAACAAATGAACACAAGGAAATGCGCCAACAAATATTACGGACGCAAAATATTCTTTATTTTCGGATATTTTGCAGTCCCCCCCCAATCGATTTTATTCAAATTTATGAGCAAAGTGCATGGAGTCTATGGTACAGGATTTAACTTCATATTCTACCGCAGTCAAGATCTTATTTTTTCTGGATAACACATGCCAAAGAGGATGAAGTTTTCCTACTTAATGGAAGCTTTAAAATACTTTACAAAGCTAAACATCACCTTCTTGCTTCTGCTTTCCCAAAATTCCTCCCCCCCCAAAAAAAAAAAACAAACCAAAACACATTTTAAGAGTGATTACCTAGCCAGAAATACTGATTCCCCTCCCCCCAAAAATCTGAGCAAACAAGTAATTCCTGACAAAGAAAATTAATATGAAAAGTATAGGGTGATTTTTTTTCTCCCCTTTTCCCCTTAAAAAAAGACCCTTTGCTCCACCCCGCTATTAAACAAAACACAATACCTTTTTCTGGGTGGTACTGCACAGAAGTTGATTCAGTTTTGACAATGTTGTTTAGCTATCATTTGCTATTTTGAATGAATGGGAGCAATCCCCCCTTTTACAACATTTGTTTCCTATTATGGAGAGGTGCAGCAGTTGAGGGCAGACATGTGAAAGTGGCTGTTTGATTCTCTTTTTCATCCCCCTGACCCTGCTTTTGTCCCTCCTCACCCTGGGAATGTCACGCCTCGCTACTTCACTTTGAGATGCTCGAGAAAGTGGCTTTGTTATTCCCTTTTAGACATACACGAAATTGTTCTCATTCCCCCCGCTGTAAAAGATACTTCACATCAGGACTCGGTTCACAAGTGCAATGCAATTTGGCTTAGTCCAACCTTTGTTCTGCTTGTACAAATGAGCGAACAGTGCACACATTATACAGTTGATCTACTGCTGTCTTAACCCCAGAGTTAGGGGCTGGGAGAAAAGCAAGTTAATCCCTTCAATACCAAGGTGGCTTTAGCAATATTTCCTCCAATAATAATAATAGGTTTGAATTGCTTCTTCTGTTTCACACAGTGCAGAGCAAAACTTACCGGGAGGGTTTAGCAGTAACAACAAAAATCCTTCCACCAACCTTTTGCAAATAACCTTCTAAACAAGTACATTTGTAGGTTTGGTAATGCCCAGTTTAAAGCTATGCAATTGCTTGTGCAAAGGAGGGGATGGATTTAGAAACTCTGGCTTTAAAGACTTAAAATCTCAGAGCAAGCAAAGACCAAATGGTATTTAGCAAACTGATTCCAAAGAGAGGGCATTATGGCCAGCAGGGCAAGAGTTGTTTTCACAGGCATTGAAATTGCCTGCTCACTCTGGGTGGGGGTTGGCACTTCTCTGGGATGGAGGTCAAGGAGGACCGGCACCTAATACTGACTACTGTTTGTTTTGTGCTTGAGGTAGAGGGAAAACTGAGCCTTCCATACTCTCCAAATTGCAGCTGCTACTTGAGAAACACTTCTGAAATGTGTATGGTGTTGCCACTCATTTTCTCCCAACCCCAAGGGAAATATTTTAGTTCCAAGTGTCCCCAGTCATAGCCAGAGGCCCTGCCCATCGCCAGATGGCATGGAATAAGGATGGGACACCTCTGAATTTGAGTCTCCCAGGATGGATGGGAGTAAAGAGTGAGTAGGAGGTGGAGACTCTTGCCTTTTTTAGAGCCCAGCAAGATTGGACAGGAGAGAAGACCTGATTTTAGGCAAAGTATTCCTCATCAAAAGTTTATTTTCAACCTCTCTGTTAGGAGTTGAGGTCCAAACCTCACATAGCCCAGTCACACACCAATGAAATAAATGGCTCCAAAGTTCCATGGCAGACATCTTTGCTACTATTTGGGAAAATAGGTGTGTTCCTACGGTGCCTGGCATGAGGGGTTGGGGGTGGAGGTGCTGGCTAAGAACAAGAGAGAGGGCACAGAGTCCTTTCGCTGCCAGTTGGCACCAGAGCCAACAAAGTGTGTCCCCTCCCCCGGCCTCTCCTCCTTGGGCAGCTTGCTTTCCCCCTCCGAATCTGTGGAAGTGGCCAGGCAATGCGGGCTCAAACTCCTGGGGCAGTCGTGGGAAAGTCTTGGCGGATAGGTTTCCCCTGACGCAGCTCCCAACTGGGTGCAGATCTCTGCGGCCCAAGAGCCCACAAGACCGTGTCCGGGGGTCGCAGCCAAGCCAGCTCAGTGAGTGGGTTCCCTCTGGCCTCCAGATCTAGAACACTAGAGCTAGGCTGTGCCACGCCCAGGTGCTGGCGGTGGAAGCGCGCACATTCTGAGGCCAAACCGCCCCCAGGACACTCAGAACAACAATTTTTTTTTTCTTTTTGTAAATTGATCGCTGACAGGCCGAGGGAGTTTGTTTTAGTGCTGAATACCCAGGAACAAAATCCTTTTGAAAGGAAAGCTAAGTCGTTTCACGCCACCAAAGTGCAGATTTGGTGAAGAATGACTGATGGGACAAAGCGGCGCGGTGAGTTAGCGCGGGTTCCCAGAGAGCGCGGAGAACTTGGGCAAATGCGGGAGGCGGCCTGCAAGGTGGGGCGGGCCAGAGGAGACCCTGACGCCTAAAATCGATGCGGCGCGCGCCCGAAGACCTTCCCCACCTGCACATTTCACTGCCCATTTGGTAGAGAAGATGGAGAAAGTAGAAGGGAAAGAAAAAATAAAGTGAAGAGAAGTCCGGGACAAGAGGGGAGGAGAGAGAGAGAGACGGGGACGGGATGGGTGGGAGACTCAAGGAGAAGGAGGGAACGGCTCTGAGGGAGGAAGGAGGAAGAGAAGGGGCAGACGAAAGCTCAGTCCCCAAATGCTCCAGGCAGCCCCGGGTTCGCTTTCCAAGTCGGGAAGGCGGGTATTGTTTTTGGCGCCTAGGAAACCTTCGGAAGCTGCCGGGTACTTTCCCTGCACCTCCCATCGGTGTTTGGTAAATATTAACAAACCGGGCGCGTTACTTTCTGGAGTGTGCACGGAGAGGCTGGCCCGGCTCGGGATGGTTTTCCTCTCCTAGAGCCCCCGCCCCCTAACCCCAGCCCCACCGTTCACGCACACATACACCTGCTTGACAACAGAAGGAATCAAAATCAATATTGTATTTGTCACCCCTCTGTCTCCTTTTTACTCCCTCAGCAGCCCGGGTGCCACTGGAGCGAATTGTGGATTTATGGAGGGAAATTAGCATAAATTATTACGAAATCTGTAGCCGTGTGTGGTCCAGCTTGTGGGAAAAGAGGCCATTGCGAACTCTCCAAGCAGAAAGGTGGTCGGTGGTGGGCTCTGCGGAGGCGATGAATGGCTATTGCATGAAAGAGATTTCCATTTGGTTTGCACATGGGTATAATTGACTTATGTGTATTTTATACAGTTTTCCCAACAACTCCCTAAGCCTCAGAGTCGGATGTGCCCCCTCCCCAGAGCCTCTGTTTGCTTTGGGTTCTGTACAATAGACTCTGATGCACTTTTCACGATTTCTGGAAAGTGCTCCTTCCCTCCTCTTCTTCATAATACCAGTCTTAAAACGGTGTAAATGACATGCAAATCCCCTCCCCCTTCCTCTGGGCTCTTCAGTAGGATCTGAAATGCAATTTTGTAGCAAAGTGCCTGTTTTAAATGTGTATTTCACAATTCCTCACCCACCCAGGGCAAACTTGTCCAGTTAGGTTCCATTCCCTTAATTAGCCCTGTGCATGGGCAATATACCTCACCTCCAGTCCTCACTCTAGCCAAACTTTGGAGACTCCTGAAACACGAATTCCTACTTGTATCCTCACATGTCTCTGAGACTTGGTGGTGACAACTTTCCCTGGGGAGATTGACAAAGATTTATTTCAACCTAGATTTTCTTTTTTAACCCAAACGTTTCCACTCTTAGAATTTAGTTAAACTTCTGTTTACTCCAAGCAATGATTTCGACCGCCACACAAAGGCCCTTTGCAGGGCAACAAAATGCCAATTGTTAAAACAAGAAAACATTTCTCTCCCCATCCCCCACCCACAAGAAGCGTAGGCACACACCGGGTAGAAAAGAATCTTCCTGGCTGTCACTGGGGGAACAGAGATCTTTCACTCCTTTCGTTACGTATCCCAATCCAACCACTCTCAATGTTTTTTTTTTATCTATGTTTCTGTGTGTCAGTATGCACACGTTTGCTAAGAAGATCCTAAAAGATCCTTAGGGGCTTCGATGCTGGCACCTTTCCCAGGAGCACTCCTGCCTCCACAGGAGCACCCCCACTTTTGTATCTTGGAGGCCAGCTGCCTTCTGGAGCAGGAAAGCTGTGGACCAACACCTTTCCATCAGGAAAACACAAGCCCTTACTACTATGCTCCATCGGGGTCCCTAGGCTGCAGGTCTCCCCAGTTCTTCCCATCCCTGGACCTTCAAACTGGGCCATGCCCAGTAACACCCCAAAACGACGCACCTCCTTAGGAGCCGAAGCGTGCACAGTTCAGGCAAGTACCGCTGCCTTGTGCCGAAGCTGGGCAGAGTCCACCAGAGTCCAAATGGTTTCTGTGTGGAGGGTTTATCTGCCCTTGTCCAACCGTGCCCCCAGGGACAGGTCAGCGTCCCGCCTCCACCCCTCGAACCCACCTCCTCCTCCTAGTTATTTTTTCCGAATTAAGAAGGTGACATTATTCTTTTCTTCAAGCACTTCTGTTAATATTGAAAAACGTGTGCTTGCATCTCAAGCGAGGCAGCCCAGACACGAGAGCCATTTCAATATTAATGAAATTGTTTAATCTCCTAAATTCATCGTGTTTAAGTTACGTTTTGGTGAGTTATTGACCACCTTTGAAACTGTGGTTAATGGAGGATGTGTGTGTGTGTGTGTGTGTGTGTGTGTGTGTGTGCGTGTGTGTACGTGCACCTAAAGATTTTTATGCTAACCCCAAACAGCTCCACTAATAATGCTCTAATATCACTAAGTGTCCAAACTTCACACCCAGAACTCTCCCCCTACCATCACTACCATCACCTCCTGGGGGAAAAAAGTTCTTACATTTCAGGATTGAAGATGATTCAGTGTGGGCTCTAGGTATTGAGTTTTTAACGAGGTAAAAGATAAAAGGGATTTCTTTTAAAAACCATAAAGGTGAAAGAATGTGCAGAAGCCAGTGGGAACTCCTAGCATCTATTCCTTGACTGGGTGCATGCAGGCAGGGTAGACTCACTATTTCATAGCAATATGATGATGCCGCCAACGCCCACGACAACGACGATGATGATAATAATAATAATGATGATGATGACAATAATTCATTGAATCTCTGGAGACTAATCCGAACAGAAGGGAGCCTACCGCTGGCACCAGGCAGGGGGACCCTAGGCACATCCCCGCTCTCTCCTTTCTCCCAAAAAGGAAAACTCCCTGGTTCTTTTCCAGTCCAGAAGTTACTGCTGTTTTAGTGGGTCCGCAGGCAGCTTTTGCTGGGCTCCCTAAACCCCGAAATACTTTCTATTGGGGGTAGGGAGGGGAAAGGGAGGAGATGGGAGGGGAAGCAGAGGTGGGAGAAGCAGAGAAAAGTTCCGGCCGTAAAATGCAAACTTCCAGGCAATGCCTAACTCCTAAAGTTTCAAACCACATGGGGAAAGCATGAGACTCGGCCCTTCATCTGGTGATAAAGTGTGTCAAACAAACTCAGGCCCTCCGCCAGGTCCACACAGTGTCTGCCCCAACAGCCCCAGAGCCTTCATCCTGTCCCTAATTCAATTCCTAGAGGACTTTTAGAGTGAAGACCCTGACTATTCTCCCAGATAGACTTTTTTTTGTTGTTGTTATTTGGCCAGCACACTTACAAAATGGGTTTTCCACAGGTATAAATACTTATATTTCTGTAAGTAGTTTTTAAACCCCATCACTTAAGGCTACACACCCAGTGTGTAGAGCTATGGCAGCAGCCTAGGAAGGTCAAATCAAACTTTGACCTGCCTCTTGGAAGACTAGGGGGAAGGGTGTATTTTCATTATAATAACCCATGCAACCAGCCCCGTATTGCCAAGCGCAGGAAAAGGGTCTGCTTCAAGGGAAAGCCGTGCCTTAACGTTAGCTAACAATACAAACCCGATACAGTGCAGAGGAAACAGAATACCCCAGCCAAGCAATTTCCATGTCAAACATCATCTGCGCGGCAGCTCGGTCTGTGAACGTGAGTGGTCGCCTGAATCCCTGCTCCGCGGCCGCCACCTCCTCATACCTTCACACCGCGCACCCTGGCCGGCGTCCTGCTCACCACCGGTGGCCGAGGCTCTTCCCCCTCGCCCAGTCTTGAGCTGGAAGTGATTCCTATTGGCCAAGGTGTCCATGTAAATAGGTGTGAAAGAAACCAGAACTGGCCAGGCTCTCCCCTCTCGCTCAGTCCCCTCCCTCTGCAGCCCCCGCTCCCCCTCCTCTTCCTCCTCCTCCCAAGGCGATTGTCATATGATAGCTAAGAAGTGGCACATTAATGAAGCGCCGCTACAGGGGTCTTTTCTGCTCCTGTCACCGCTTAAAACTATCAGATGGTTCGAGGGAGGACATGGAGGCAGCCACCTAGCTCAGCGGAGCCGCGGAGCCCACAGCAGCGCCCTCCGGAGCCCCGAGGCCGCCGCTGCTGCCGTCTGCACCGGGACTCCGCAGCCGAGCTCGGCCGCCCGGGGAGCGCACCGCCAGAAGCGCTGCGGACTGGCCGGCTCCGGGCGCTGCAGGGCTGAGCTGCGAAGCTCAGAGACGCGCGGAGCCCAACCGAGACCAGACACTGTGTCCCGGCCGAGCACAGGGAGGGACCGCAGAGCTGCAGTGCCATCCCGGATGCGGACGCACAACTTGGAGCAACTTTAAGGTGAGCCCTCCGGTTGCATCCCTGCCCCAGACCCCGCTCCAGGTCCGTGCTTCCCCCGCGCCGCTCATCCGCTTCCCCTTCCGCGCCCCCCGCCGCACCCCACTCTGCACTCAAAGTTGCCAGCTCCACAGCGCGGGCGCAGGCTGATCGGGCGCCGCAGCCCCTACCCACCACGTCTGGTCTGTACTCGTCCCGGCTGACCTCGCGGTGTCTGTCTGTGCATCCATGCCTCCCCCCTTCCCGTTATCTTCCCCCCCTGTTCAGATCCAAGCAGCCGCCGGCCCGCGCGGACCCAGAGCAAGAAGGGGGCAAACAAGAAGATGCCTCGGCCGGGCCGCAACACGTACAGCGACCAAAAGCCGCCCTACTCGTACATCTCGCTGACCGCCATGGCCATCCAGAGCTCGCCCGAGAAGATGTTGCCTTTGAGCGAGATCTACAAGTTCATCATGGACCGCTTCCCCTACTACCGGGAGAACACGCAGCGCTGGCAGAACAGTCTGCGCCACAACCTATCCTTCAACGACTGCTTCATCAAGATCCCACGGCGGCCAGACCAGCCGGGCAAGGGCAGCTTCTGGGCGCTGCACCCCAGCTGCGGGGACATGTTCGAGAACGGCAGCTTCCTGCGGCGCCGCAAGCGCTTCAAGGTGCTCAAGTCCGACCACCTGGCGCCCAGCAAGCCCGCCGACGCCGCGCAGTATCTGCAGCAGCAGGCCAAGCTGCGCCTCAGCGCGCTTGCGGCCTCCGGCACGCACCTGCCACAGATGCCCGCTGCCGCCTACAACCTGGGCGGCGTGGCGCAGCCCTCGGGTTTCAAGCACCCCTTCGCCATCGAGAATATCATCGCTCGAGAGTACAAGATGCCTGGGGGGCTGGCCTTCTCCGCCATGCAGCCCGTGCCCGCCGCCTACCCGCTCCCCAACCAGTTGACTACCATGAGCAGCTCGCTGGGCACTGGCTGGCCGCACGTGTACGGTTCCGCAGGCATGATCGATTCGGCCACCCCCATCTCCATGGCTAGTGGCGATTACAGCGCCTACGGCGTGCCATTGAAGCCGCTGTGCCACGCAGCAGGCCAGACGCTGCCCGCCATCCCGGTGCCCATCAAGCCCACCCCGGCCGCGGTGCCCGCGCTGCCCGCGCTGCCCGCGCCCATCCCCACCTTGCTCTCGAACTCGCCGCCCTCGCTCAGCCCCACGTCCTCGCAGACAGCCACCAGCCAAAGCAGCCCCGCCACTCCCAGTGAAACGCTCACCAGCCCGGCCTCCGCCTTGCACTCGGTGGCGGTGCATTGACCCGCAGCAGCCGGAGCCCCCTCTTGTTCCCCTCCCCGCCAGCTTATACGCCTTCCCCGCCTCCCAGCCCTGCCCCCTCCCCCCATCTAAGACCGCCACCCTAACTTGTCCATTTCACCTTCGGCCAACCCTCTCTCCCCCAGGAAAACTTTGTTTTGGACCCAGGAGACAAAACACAAACTTGCAGATGGCCTGGAGGCGCGTGGGAGCTGTCCTCGCCTCCACAAGAGGGGAAGGCAGGGAGCACCTGGGCCAAGCCTTCCGACTCCCCGGGCCCCCCGAAACCCCCTCCCATTTAAGAGGCAGGGGAAATCCTGCCTCCCGCCTTCGCGGAGAGGAGCGCGTCTTCCCTGGGCCGGGATCGGCGGGGCGCCGGACACCGCGCAGTCAGTTCCTAGACAAGAGAAACCGCCTCAGAGGTTTCCTCGAACAGATCTCCCCTGAGGGCTACAGCCGCACCGCGGAGGGCCGGATCTCGTTTACGTCTTGGAAATCTGCCGGGAAGAGGGACCACTAATCTTCCTTACCCGACTCGCCTCCGCCCATCCGGCAGGGGCTGGGCGGACCACAGCTTCCTGGAGTAGCGGCCCTGCCTCCCCAGCTTCTGCGGAGTTTTGTTTTTTGTTTTTTGTTTTGTTTTGTTTTGTTTTGTGTTTTGTTTCCTGCCAGAGGCTCCAGGCACGGGGAGTTAGGGGAGAGGCTACCAAACTGAGAAGGGGACGCTTGTCCTCAACACAAGCAAAACAAAACTAAAAGTAACCTTGTAGTATTGTTTACAAAGGCGCCCGGTAAAATGTAAACAGTGAACTTGAATCTGTATTGCTTGGCGGGCGAGCGGGCAAAGCCCACTTTACAAGTACCTGTTGTAATGTGAATGTTTACTCTCCATTTCTGGCCAGGTTTAGGGGTGGGAAGGGGGGGGATGGGAAAGTTAATTGGGATGTTAACTTTCCTGTTACTTAGAGACCTTTTAGCTATTTATTTTATTGTTGGAAGGGGGGAAAAAAGGAAAGAAAAGAAAGAAAAAAGAAAATGAAATAAGCCCAAACTAAGAAAGCATCAAGGGCAACCCTAGCAGAATTTAGATAGCTGACTGGTAACATGAAGCAGTGTCACCGGATAGGTCTCCCATGGACAAGTCTTTCTGTTTGCTACAAGAACTTTCCCAAGAAGCTAAAGGGCTACAAAGAGATGTAAATGCTTGTGAATAGGAATGATTATACACTGTGTAAAATGCACTTTTGTTTGCTATATTCCTTTAGAGTTCTTAGGTAATTTGCTGGAAAACGAACTGTTGTTCTGGTGTGACCTGCTTAAGTTAAAAAAAAAAAAGTTGTAGTTGTCATAGGGCTGTAAAATTTTTCCCTTTCATTTTTCTCCTTCCCTGTCCAGAATTAGCATGGCATCTTAAATATCGATGTTCTTGTTCCCAGCATGCCTGTTTTAAGACAAAGAATTTTAAAAAGGTGTCTACATTAAATTATGAATCTAGTCCAAATAATATTTTCTCATTAAAATACATAAATTCAAATTTTAGTTTTGTGTGTTTTTGAAGAGTTGCTGCAAACAATAACTTTACAAAAGATAGATGTAGTGCCTCTCTAAGCACACTTCTTGCAGTACATTGTCTGAGTAGTTTGACTTTTTCATATCTTATTTCTAAAATAGATGTCCTCTGATGCACTTGCATAAGAAAGGGAGGGAGAAATGATTCAAACCGACTCCTGAAGCAGAGGGAAAGAGGAAGCTATTCCTAGAATAGATCATCAGGTATACAGGTGTAGTGCTGGAAAACTGTCATTTAAAAAAATGCAATACTTTCTATGTAATTTTTTGTATCCTAAAATATACATTTTACAAAACATACTGCATGTAAGGCTTATGTAGAAATCAAGTAGAGTCTATATGGAGATAAAAACAGACTTGTTTCGTCAATACTCATATTCTGATGTATCTTAGAATATTCATTTCCCTGCTCCTTTAAATTATTTCAGCTGTTGAAACCTTCTTTTTCAGAAGTTACCTAGAAGTTCACCTTGAGTGTCAAGAAACCTGTTCAGTTTGAATAGAACAGATTTCTTTTCATTTCTTCATGTGGGAAAATAATTCTCGATGAAGTTAATTTAGATGTTTGACTCTAAGTATTTGCTTTTCCTCAATTTTTGCAGAGAATTAAAATTTGCCCTGAATTTATGGTTTAAGGCCAACTGAAACTTTACTGAAGGGGTCTCAGTATTTCCAGAGTGAGGTGTGTATTCAACTAATGAAGTTACAAGACAAAGAAAAACTTAAATGGTGATTAACACTTTACTGTGTAATACGATTAAACAAAGGCCTTTGTGCAATACAGAGAGAAACCCACACAAAAATCTTGATCACTATTCTCCATAAGGAGAATCCTTAGCACCTGCGACCCTTAACATATTTAGAGGGTTATCTGGGGAAAAAAATTAGGATTAATGCAAAGGGTAATTAATCCTGTTGTGACCATTTTTTAAAAGGAAAGATCCCACACACAGCCAAAAAAAAAAAAAAAAAACTGCAAAATAAGTGAATCATTGGGCTGATTAAAATGCATGAAGCTACTAAAGCTCGTCAGACAGGGGACAACTAAACTCATTCATCAAGCCCAATTCACAATTATATCAACAAGATCAGCAAAAGAAAGCCTGGAAAACTTCTCCACCCTGGGCTAGGAAACTCCTGAAACTTTGTTCTCAACAAGACATCATCTACATTAATAAATAAATAAATACATAAATAAATAAATAAATAAATATTCATCATTTCCTGCCGAATAAAATTAAGGCAATTTCCGGAATATTCTAATTTTGTCAAATTTACTAACACTGAATTCGAACTGGGAATGCAGGCAACAGAATGGGCTAACACGGGCCTTAAACATTTTATAAATTATCAACTTGGATAATCAGGTAAAATATTCATCCTATAATAGGCAGTAGAATGTCTATGTATAAATGTACACACACATACATTTAATAATTGAGGTAAATAAGATGCAGATCCAATTTCTGATTTTTAGCAAAGGAGTGACTTCAACTCAGGATCTGAAAATGTTCTTTTCAGCCGGTAAGTTCGTCATGGTGTATTGCAAAGAATGAAATAACTTGGGCATTGTGAGCCCTCCTTTCACAACTGCAGGCATCTCTTCTCAGACAAAGTTGAATGAGTAAAGTAAAAAATCCACTGATGATATTTTGACCTTGATCAGAAATCCAAAGGCAGCCCAAACCCACATCTCCACCCTCTCCATCCCCAGCTCTGAGTCTCACACCCAGTTTAGCTGAAGTGCCCCCACAAACAAGGAAGTTTATAACTATGATACCTTCAATGGCTCTCTTTGTCATGTTAAATCTTTTCACCTGGCTCAAGTCCAAAGTCAATACACACAGCTTTAAAATAAAACTGAAAGAGACACCACCATGCAGCGAGGTGTATATTGGGGAGTCTTATCCTGAAGATCGAGTTAACTTACATTTTCTATTTTGTAAATTTGGGCAGTATTCATTTTTTTTTTTTAATTCAGGTTTTTGATTTGGAAATTTGGCTGTCCCGTTACTTTTGGTTTTTAACATGATCCTGTACTCAACTATGGTTTTAAGTGGCTTTCCCTGTGATGGGGGGAAATGCTTACACAATGGATGAATTTTGTGCACTTTCTCGAGAGAGAGAAGCTGCAGAAGTTCTCACTGTTCCTGTTGCCTGAGTTGGAGATGCTGAGAAGCCTGAAGACTAGCGGGAGCAGGGCTAATAAATGATTGTCAGAACGGATGAAATATTATAGCAGTGCGTTCACTTCCTTTAAAATAGATGAGAACACTGCGCATCTTGGAAGCATAAATCTGACCAGGTGCTCGAGTGGGGTGAAGTTGGGAAGTGGGTGGGAGCAAGAAGCCAGGGGAGAGCTGCAAAGAGAAGGTTTTACATTAGTGTATGCAAGGTTAGGGTAGGGGACTTGGCTTAGACTTTCACAAATGGAAACTCTCTTTTTTTACAATGTTATCTATATAACAAATGAGAAGGATTAGGATCTGCTCTCAAATTCGTAATGTAAATGTCACTTTTTTTTTCTCCTAAAGCCACATATGCACAGAGACACCCAAACAAAAACAAAACAAAAACAACCCAACCCACCGGCTGTGAAGCCTCAAAGGGGATGCATTTGTTTCGTTTAAACTAACAACAAATTATCTAATTAATATGTTTCAATTACAGCATGAAAGGCACAGCCCCTGGACCGCCCGCCGTGGGGGCACAATAGCCCCAGAGCCCACTCTAGGAATTTACAATAACTTCACATCTGTTTCTTTATTTTCCACTTTTTGAGTCTAAAACTCCTCTCAAGATCACTTCAAACCACAGCCTGAGTTATGAAATATGTCCCAGTGTTAAAGGGGGACGAAACTTTGCCCACGGATGCTTCATTTGCAAGCAAAAAAGTGAAAGCCCATTGAAGAGCATTAAACAAATATATTAGAATTCTGTCACTTTATGCAATTGAGTAGATCAAATGAAGGGTCCCGGCCACTTCATTCACTCTCATTCACTCGAATAGAAAATGCAAAGAATAGCAACCCGAGACTGGGCCACCGATGTAGATTTAGCTCCTTTTTACTGGGAGACAAAAAGGCTGAATTTTCACAAACACATTGCTGACTCGGGGACTAGGAAACCGGCACTGGAACCCCTTTGGAATTTAAATTCATTTTATCTTCCTCTCTCTTTGCAGGGATCTGTTTGCACTACAGTGCAAGATGCAGCAGGCATCTTCTGGCGTCTGAAAAAATGGGGGAGGGGAAGAAAGTGATTGGGGGTGGCAATGTGGGCCTCAGGATTCCCAAGAAGCTTTTTGGTGGTCAACCATCTAGCAGGTCTAAGAGACTTTGATTTAAATAAATCTTTATTTACATCAATATAAGCATCATTATATCACACACATCTCCAAGTCTCTAACCTCCTTGCTTGGCATGGATTACATAAACAGCTTGTTTTCAAAGACCAGACTCACATCTGGGTCAATCTGTCTTCTTCCTTCAACTAATATCTGGTCAGTGATGTTACAACAGATTTGAAAGCTGAGCTGTCAACCTCACCTGGTCAATTCTCTGTCTCTGTTTCTCTCTCTCTCTCTCTCTCTCTCTCTCTCTCTCTCTCTCTTTCTCCCCTAAACACCCCGCTTTCTGATAACTACTCTGAGCACCATGATGGTAAACTTGTATAAAAATCAACAGAGGAGATGCTCTTTGGTTGGAATTTCCAAGTCAGAATCCTCCTGCATTTTCATTTCCCATTCTCCGGCGTTGGGGGTGGGGGTGGGGGATCAGGCCACATGTGTCAGCGGTAACTGAGATAATCTTGTGGCAATACTTCTATCCTGTGTCTTCTATGGCTGACATTTTTGTTTTGGTGCATTTTATAGACTTTTATGTGTCCATATTTTAGAAAGCTTACAGTGACTGTTAAGAGCTGCTCCTAGAGGCAGAGCAGGGCACGGTAAAGAAGCAGACTTCTTAGCTTTCAAGGTATGATCACAGAGGAATGAACCAGTTTTTCTCAAATTTGAAGTCTCAATGAGATCTGATCTGAAGGAGAAAGTATTTGGAGGGTTTTCTATTGTATTTTAAAATTTTTGCCTGGTACTTTTCCCAGGTGCATCAAAACCTTGAATACTTTTCAGTTTACCTTCAAGATCTGTATGATCATATTTAAACTATTCTTTTAATTTGTGGGATTGGTATCTGGAGCTGGGGATGGAAGGTGGCTCAGACCTACAGATAAAAAAAGATACTGAAGAAAAAGCTGGTTGTTTTATAACCATAAACTAACAAACTTACTAGAACTAATAATAACATAATTAGAAATTACCCCTGAAAAATTATAGCTGGCTAAATAAAACCTTCTTTGGAAGATGTTCCTTAGAGAAATTTTCTAGAATATATGGACAAAGGGTTCTTCTTTGCAGACAGCCTCCTTTTGCCTGTGTCTGCAAATAACTGATGTCAAATCAGTTGCAAGCTTTTGAAGGAACAAACTGGGAGCATTAATTAGAGCAGATTAAGCTCACAGATAAAAAGCATTCTTTAAGTATCTGTTGTTTAGAGGCAGTGTGATTCTGATTCATGCTTTGCAGTCTGTATATTTTTATTTACTCAGTTAATTTCTTCCCCAGAGTGTTCCCTGTTGAATTGGTTTACTAAGGTAGACAGTATAGTATATAAAGAGTTGTTGGTTCACAGGAATAAAGGTTTCCAAACTCTACTTTTGCAATACATTTCTTTCCCTTCCTTCCCAAAACACAATGTATTGGTCTGATGATTCCAGTACATAGCAATAACTGTTTAGTAAAGGATCTTAATATTGTGCCACTTAGAGGAAGCTTAGTATTTATTAAGTAGTATCTAGAGTGTTTTGCATTAATTAGAGCAGCTCCTTGGAGAGACATTACAGCCAAGAATGGTTTCACACAACAGGAAAACTCCGAGCATCTAAACTCCCCCATCAGACCTGCTACAGTGAAACACAGAACAGCAAATGTCTAGCTCACTTGGAAATACCAACATATATTTTATTTATTTACATATGTTTGATAGACTGAAGGCTTATATAAAAAACAATAAAAATGATCATTGGAAAGTTCCCCATCACCCTGGGTACCATGATATTTATGGCAACTACAAAAACAAGAACAACAAATGTGACATAATGGTCTGTCTCAAGATACCTAGCATGATTTCATATTGGAGAAAAACTGATAAATGACTACCTACCCCTCCCGTGTTCAATGGATTAGTCAGACTGAATCAACTATTTCTATGGCTGCCTGGAAGACACTAACAGTTCTCATCCTTGTGGTGTGTGTTGGTGGATAGGGAGAGGGCAGGGAGAACAGGCAAGGATGACATTTTATGACTATCAGATCAGTCCAGATTGTCTATATGCAATAATTCCTGTCCCCAACACAGAACAATCAACTGAATGAATGGGAGTTCTGAAAATAGTCCTCTCGGTTTGGCTTAGGTAAAAACCCTCTGCCTTTGTTCTAGGTGTCAGTAATTGAGAGTACTGACTACAGACTTCAGCTGTGACATTAAGTTTGTACAATTAAAACGTGTGAAATGCATTTAAATTTACTGTGGCTTTAATAAAGGAACTCCTTCCATAAAACAAGAAAATGAAAATGATTAACTTTGACATAGAAATATAAACAGCAATTTGATTAATTATATTGCTAATTATTCTTTGCTGTGTAGCCAAACATTATATTCTTAAAATGACAGATGCTGAATAAATCTTATAAAATAATTACTTGGAATTTCACTGCAGTGAGAAATGGTGGAGTTTATGGAGAGATTTATATTGATATCTAAATATATAATTGGTTTTGTTCTGTTCTATTCTATTTAGAAACCTAGTCTGTACTGTAAAAATACTACAACTATATTATAGAAATGTTTTTTTCTATATTTTTCCTGTATGACCTTAAAATAATCCATTTCTCCTTTGAATATTTTCCATAATTATAATCAGTATACATAATTTGTGTATCTTGCAATTCTCCAACATTCTACCATAAGCATTTAACATGTTTTCATAACACAGTTTTCATAAACATCTATTTTAATATTTGTATGGTATACCAATTTAGAGGAATACTAAATGCCTAATTGGGACATTCTAAATGTTTTTAGGTTTTGTTTGTTTGTTTTGCTAATACAAAGATTGTTATGGTGAACATCTTTCATACCTAACAGTGTGTTTTCAATGATGTAAAATACATTAGTACTGTTATATGGGATTCCCTAACAGCTCTCTACAAATTCAATAATGTAATTTAATTTAGGATTTCAGCTTTGTTATTTGCCCATTGCTCTCTGTCCTCTATCTGGGACCCAGAGCAATATTGCCTCAGTGTAGAATCAAAAGACACTGAATGTTAAGAGTTGGAAGGTCCTGAGAAATTCCAGGTAAACCAATTCCTTTATTTCACTCATTTGATGAATCCCACTGATACATTTCTTTATCTACATCCAAATAATTTAACAGCACGAAAGTCAGGTTCTGAAAGTAAAACAAAAGTTCAGTCTTAAATGCCAGACAAATGCCACTAAAAATCAGATATCACAAAAGTACTGAAACTGTCGAAATGAAGGCTTTTATCTGTTAATGTAGGCTCACATGATTTTAAGGCAGTTTACACAGCATAGCAAGGTGCAAACTTCTTTTTTAATGTTCATTTATTCCTGAGAGAGGGAAAGTGCAAGAGGGAAGGGAGAGAGAGAGAGGGAGACACAGAATCCGAAGCAGGCTCCACATTGTCAGCACGAAGCCCAATGTGGGGCTCAAACCAGAGAACCATGAGATCAGGGCCTGAGGCGAAGTCAGATGTTCAACAGACTGAGCCACCCAGGTGCCCCAGAAGCTTCGAAGTTTTTAAGTGGGGACCTTGGGTAGTTTGTGTAACGAGAGGGAACGGTCACTGTTAAGTTCCAGGTCTAAAGACCAAGAGATCTACCCTCAATGTGAACCATTTCTTCTTGATACCCTCCCTGAAACTGAAAGCAAATAGTCTTCCAGACTGCCACAAGTCTAGAAGGTCCAGGCCTACTGCAGGTATTGACCATGTCACTTCTTCAGTTGCTTTGAGATGGCTGACTCTCAAGATGGGAGATGGTGGGAGTGGGCGTTTGGGGGGTGGGAAATGGCATACGGCAAGGAATCAGAGCTTCAGATTTTGTCTCCTTGTTGTGGCATTTAATTTTGCTCTTTTGTTGTTGTTGTTGTTGTTGTTGTTAAATATGTATTTATTTAGAGAGAGAGCACACGAGAAGAGGAGGGGCAGAGAGAGAGGGAGAGAGAATCCCACGCAGGCTCCATACACACTGTCAGCACAAAACCCGATGTGGGGCTCAAACCCACAAAGTATGAGATCACACCCTGAGCCAAAATCAAGAGTCAGGTGCTTAACCAGTTGACTGAGCCACCCGGGCACCACTATCCTTTCTTACATGACAAACTTTCTTTTTTTTTTTTTTTTTTGATTATTTTTTTAATGTTTTATTTTTGAAAGAGAGACAGAGTGCGAGTGTGGGAGGGGCAGAGAGACAGGGAGACACAGAATCTGAAGCAGGCTCCAGGCTCTGAACTGTCAGTACAGAGCCTGATGCTGGGCTTGAACCCATGAACCATGAGATCATGACCTGAGCTGAAGTCGGATGCTTAACCGACCGAACCACCCAGGCGCCCCTCTTACGTGACACTTCCATGTCTTATTTCCCTACTGAAGTTCTTGAGATCTTAATTGTTTTTAATAAATTTGTTTTTAAATGTGTAAGGCATGAAACAGGTGCTGATCAGCTACTTGTCGATGGGAGAACATCCAGGTAGCCTGGAGCAGACCTAGAAAGAAGAATAAGCATGAAGAGTTCCAAAACTAGTGCTACAATGGAAATCACTCTCCTGAATTGGAATGAATGTTTCTTGATGGGGAAAAAAATCATGGAACCAAAGGAATTTGTTCACAATTACTTTTCCACAGTCTCCCAACCACTGTCCCCAGAGCTGATCACTCCTACTCTCAGCTTGGCTCACTTCACACAAAGAGGAGAGACAGGGGGAGGGAAAGAGCAAAGGTGAGAGAAAGCAGGGAAGCTCGATGAAAATCTGATGTCCCTGTTAGCATGGTTCTTTAAAAGTGTCCCCCAGAACATTTCAACACATGTCCTTTTAATTCAGTTCAAGTCAATTCAACTCAGTCTCATTAAATCCAACTTAACAAACATTACTAAGCATCACCTGGACAAACAAGATCTTGCAAGAAAACATTTTGGCTAGAAGACCTGAGTTTGAGTGCTAGCTGTTTGTTTTTTTTTTTTTAAGTTTGTTTGTTTGGTGGGGGAGGGGGGGTGGGCAGAGAGAGAGAAAGTAAGAGGAAGAATCCCAAGCAGGCTCTGTGCTATCAGCAAGGAGCCCGATGGGGGGCTCAATCCCACGAACTGTGAGATCATGTCCCAAGCCGAAATCAAGAGTCCTATACTTAACTTACTGAGCCACCCAGGCGCCCCTGAGACCTAGTTCTAGTACCTTTTACCTAAATGGTTCTGGGCAATTCTCCTTAGCTCTCAGTTATCCGTCTTTCATAGAGAATAAGGGTTTGCTCAAGGCTTGTCTCGATGGTCAAGTGGAGCAAAGTACGTGAAAGTGCTTTGAAGTGTCATGTAAACTTAAGTGACTGTTACTGTCTGTGATAGAGGAATTGTAAAATAAAAATAGCTACCAGAAGTTGTCTTGCCTGAGAGAAATTTAGTCTTAAGCTCTTCAGGACAGATTGCGGGCTCATAGAAGGAAGGTCTGTGTTTCATGCCATCTTTTAACCCTCACATTTTCACTGTCTGCCCTTCTGTTCCCACACCCATGAAGTAACCTGGCAGTGAAAAGGGGGTGTTATGGCAGGGGAAATTGTTGCTCCTTTTTTTGTATATTCCCCAGAGTGGGCCTTTTCATAGATTTAAAGATACAATGTTGACAAACTGTTAAGATTGTTAAAAGACATGACAGGAAACAATGGGACAGCCAGGCACATAAAGATGGTAAACATGAAAATTAGGGCACTTTTAGTCTCCTTTTCCCCATTGAGCAGTGGCTTACACTACTTCCCTGACACTTTAAGAATTTAATAAATGCCTATATAGCATTTACCATGTGCCTGGGACTGTTTTAAGTTCCTTACAAATGTTAACTCATTTAATCGTAATAATAACCTTATGATCTGGGTGCTTTTTATGAAGTCCATTTTATAGATGGCAATATTGAGGCAGTGGGCCCTTAACTAATTTGCCCAAGGTTACCCAGCTAGTAAGTGGTGTCGATGCCCAATGGACTCTCAGTAAAATCTGATTTAATATCAAGATATTTTTGTTATTGATGGCAGAAGTTCACATGATTTCTTAGACTCAAGGGCTATATTAAGCTCATTAAGGTGTGGAGAGGGAGGAGGAGGATTACCCTCAAACCAAGGTGTCAGACACAAAATGATTTTTGCGGCTGCTAACCTAATTATTCTTTTGTTACTTCTCTTACCCTCCCCAGCTTTGCTGCGAGTATCAGTTATGAGTCACTAAATTGCATTCTCTTCCTATACTATCTTCTATTTAATTTATGCAGCTGGGGGCTGGTGGGGGGAGCAATACCTTCAATAAAACCAGAAGTACCCTTCAAGCAATAGTTGATCTTTGATCTCAGTCCGATCATATACCAAAAAAGTCACCATGCAACACCACCACCTTCTTGAGGCAGGGAGGGGGGAACGGTCTTAAGGTGCATCCAACCAACTAGGATCCATGTACAATTAGGTCAAATCCTTTGAGAATGAGAACAGCTAATACGAAATCTAGGCGGGGACATGCTCTAGTTAGAAGAAAATTACTAACCCGTATGTCTTTTTCTTCCCTTACTGTCTGTGTCAGCGGGCAAAATAAGTCTGTTGGGGGGAGGCGGAGGGAGAAATACCACTTTTTGTATTTTCACTAGCATTTTAGAAAGAAGAGAAAAAGGAAGGGGGAGAGGGAGGGGAAAAGGAAGGAAAGGGTTAGGGTAACTTTCTATCTCAGCAAATACAATTTTGTCTGTTGTTGATGGAACCAAACGTTGAAGAGGTCAGTATCTGGTGTTTTGATGTTCACAATTCTTTAGTGGTGCTTTCTAAAAGTATGCTTGAGCCCTCACATATCTTCTTCAATCCAGCTACCAGGAGACTGGCACTTACATGTATTTTATCGGCATGCATTTTAAGAAGGTTGTGTACCTTTCTGCTTACTGTCCAGCTCTGGCCTCCCTTTTGACCATGCACCTCAGTTATAAGTGACTCCTGGGGAAACTGTTTTCATACCTGGATAGTGGGCTTCCTGTTTACTAAGTGTCTGGAGTCTTTCAGCCTTTTCCAAACAGTTTACCTTACAGAGTCTGTCATTGGACTGGAGAATGCTGGTGAAACTCACCCATGCTTTTTGATCACCTCACCATGGTTTGGTGGTTCAACTTTCCAATAAGGGTTTATAACCTGTTTCCGGCCTCTCTGTGGTGCATATGAGCCCCCACTCTAATAGGCTCTGGGACTACCACTCAAATAACCACGCTTTAGTCCTTGAGTCTTTCAGCCCACCTCATCTTTAAGGATGGATCCACTTGTAAAGCTTAGGGCCCTTTTTGCACCTTTCTCTCTTACTCTGTTCTATTTCTGTCTGAGTTTCAAATATCCACCCATGTAGGACACAGCCAATCAACTGCCAGTCCTCTAAGGTTGGTGTGTGTGAATGTCCACATTCCCTGGGGCTCAGCAGACGGCACAGGAAAGGGAATGCTGGGAGAAGATGCTTTTAGATATTAAATAATCTACTTTGGAGATGGTCTTGTTTTGTCTTCTTTTCTTTCTTATGGAAAAAATAAAACCTGCTACCACTTTGGAGCAGAAGTTTTCTGTGATGGTTTCTGCTGCAATGGGTAGCATTTAGTTTTCAGAGTGATAATTGATAGTGATACTGCCAACTTGATGGTAACTGAAAATTCATATGCTGTTGGGGAGGCTGGCTCACATGACCCTCCCTGAACCTTATAAAAGTTACCCCGTTTTGGAACCAATGAACTTGGCAAAGCAGTAAGCTTTTATTTTTTTCCCTAATCGTTCAAAGCAACATGTGTGATCCTATATGGCATATGCTGCATGTCATTAATTTGCATAAAGTGGCCTCAAAGCAGAGGAGAAGTAGAAGGATATTCTCACAAGTTATCATTTGGGTATGATCTTCCCCTAAAATGAAAATAATAGCACTATTCCTAAGGGTTTATATTAAGAGCATGGAATCAATGATTTAAAAAGGGGGCATCAAGCAAATCACTGAAACTCTCTGGGCCTACCTTTTCCCTCCTCTAAAAAAATGAGAGCTATATTAGAAATTTTCAGTTAGTTTATATTTACTTATCTACTCAGCTCCAAATTCAGCCCTCTATGCCTTGTTCTGAAAATTTTGTTTCCCAAACTCCTTTGCTAGCTGACTTCCTGTGTGTTTCTGCAAACAGGAAGTCTTAGAGGAATGTTGGAAGAAGAGTGGAGGGGGGAAAGAACCTCCCTCTTGATTTTGCTTCCCTCCCATAGTGGCTCTGGCTCCAGCCTCCACCATCTTTCAGTATTCCCAGAGCCAGCCTCACCATGCTTCCTGAGCTATGCCAGCAGTGATCTGAGTACCAGCACCTCGGGGTCCCTCTGTTGATCCCCAGAGGCACCATCAGCAGCAGGGCAGTTCCTCTCCCCATGTCTGGGTCTCAGCTCACTGGGACCCCTTCTCCACACTCCTAGGTTCTGTCATGTTCATCCCCTTTCTTTCTGTTCTATGGTCCCAGGAGTGGTAGCTGCTTCCTGCAGTTACTGCCTTGGTGTTTGTTCAGTGTTCCTTTTTGGGCTCTAAGCCTACTGACACCTATGTAACTGATGCTCTGTATTCAATTTCCTCTATTTGAAATATCTAGTGTGATTTCCGTTTTCTAAACTGAATCCTGAGTGATGATGTATTTATGATCCTGGGTCACTTAATCCATCAGCTCTGTGAAAGTCTGTAGTCCCTCCCTCAACCCATGTTTATTGGACACTGGGTATGGGCACTCCACTGTGCTAGGAGTTGGGCAACAGGGAAATGGGTACACCTATATACCCAACAAGCCCTGATTCCCAGGGAGAGGAGGAGAGCACATATATGGAGAGCATGCCTAGATGAGAGAACAGGTTCTGTGAAATTTCTGAGAAAAAGGAGGGAAAAAAGGTTGGAACAGAAGGCGTTGAGAAAGGATTTAAGGTTTAGGACTAAGTGAAGGCAAATAGCTCAAACTCATGATAACTAGTATAAGGACTTCAGGTGGCATATCTGGCAGAGAGTAAAGAGGTCACTTGGTGGGGGGGGGGGGGAAGCCCTCATGGTGGAGACCAGAGGGAACTCCAACTGGGTGGAGACAGAAGATGGGAGTTTTGGGGAGCCAGAATGTAGTCTGTGGAACTAGTGGAGACCTTAGGAGATTTACAAGCAGTGAGGCTGCACCGAGAAATGCCCTCTGCAGGAAGGCAAGAAATGATGAAGAAGGTGCATGGAAGGGAAGCAAGGTCCATGGAAAAGACATCAAAATGCTCTTCAAGGATGCCAGGTGGGTCTTTAACAGTTCCTTTCACCCAGTGAGAGCCCTCATTACTTGGGCCCCAACTATGTATCTATACTGTTTGATTCACACATGCTATTCTCCTTTGGTCCTCACAGCAAATTTAGGAAGTAATTCTCATTACACAAACAGGAAAACTAGTACTAAAAGGAGTTAATAAGTTTTCTGGTGAGTGGTTGAATAAGATTCAAACCCAGTTTCCACCCGACTCTAAATTCAGTGCTATTCCACCATCATGTCACATATTGCTTGTCCTTCAAAGAATATTTACTGAATAGGATACCATTGTGGTTACTGTGACAAATAGAAGGAAGTAACAGTGAAATAATGAATGGAGAGAAAGGGATGGATTTGAAAAACACACTCAGTAAATTAGAGGACACAGTGACTGACTAGTGAAAGGGAGAAGTACTGGGAAAAAGAGGTACAAATCAAAGGAATTAAATAGCAATTCAATTAATCAGGATTTCTTGGGTTGCAAGTAACAGAAACCTAACTCAACCCGACAGTTCTAACAAAAGTCCCAAGAAGGAGTATGATTGTTTCTCCTTGGGTCATCTGCCCATCCCTAAACGAATCACTTTAGCTGAGGAGATGCAGTGCTCTGATGGGCTAGATATGGGTCATACCCCATTCCCAAGACCCATGGAGGGAGGTCCACTATATAGAATCTTGATTGACCGACCATGATTCTTATAGAATGCTCACTATACAATGACTCTAAAGACTCAAGCCTGGTTAACTAGAAAGGAGGTTTCATTGATGGAAGTAGGGATGGTTGAGAGCAAATGACTATGGGAAGAAAACAGTGAATTAAGGTAAGGATTTGCTGAACTTGCACCAGCTCCAACAAAGATGCAACCTAATATTGAAGATACCCAGTCAAAACCTGAAATCACTCCCATATTTCTTCAGAAAACTTAAATCTTTTTTAAATATTTTTTTTAATGTTTATTCATTTTTGGGACTGCAAGTGGGAGAGGGTCAGAGAGAGAGGGAGACACAAAACCTGAAGCAGGCTTCAGGCTCTGAGCTGTCAGCACAGAGCCCGACGTGAGGCTCGAACCCATGATCAGTGAGATCATGACCTGAGCTGAAGACCATAACCTCAGCTGACTGAGCGACCCAGGAGCCCCCAGAAATCTTAACTCTTTAACTTTAAAGGTAAAGTGTGAATTCTGGGGATTGAGGATCATTCATTGGTATTAAGAGTTTAGTGACAGGGACAAAACAAATAATGACTAAACTTACAGATTCTATATCCTACTTATAGGGTGAGATTTTTTATGAAATGCACAGATTATTGGTTCAGGTAATGCCATTTTCATAAATCTCCTGGTTTTACAGCTTTGAACTAACATGGGGATTGGCAAATTATGGCCCACAAGCCAAATCCAGCCTACCACCCATTTTTGTAGAGCCTATGAACTAAAAACAATATTTTAAATACTTGAAAAATCAAAAGACTATTAACATTTCATGACACAAGAAAATCATATGAAATTCAAACTTCAGTGCCCATAAAATAAAGTTTTGTTGGAATATAGCCATATTCCTTCATTTATATATTGTCTGTGTTACTGCTTTTCGGTTACTATAGCAGAGTTAAGTGGCAACAGAGACCACATTCTGGGCATTGCAAAGCCTAAAATCTTTATTTTCTCTCTAAGAAAAAAGTTTGCCGGGGCGCCTGGGTGGCACAGTCGGTTAAGCGTCCGACTTCAGCCAGGTCACGATCTTGCGGTCCGTGAGTTCGAGCCCCGCGTCAGGCTCTGGGCTGATGGCTCAGAGCCTGGAGCCTGTTTCCGATTCTCTGTCTCCCTCTCTCTGACCCTCCCCCGTTCATGCTCTGTCTCTCCCTGTCCCAAAAATAAATAAACGTTGAAAAAAAAAAATTAAAAAAAAAAAAAAAAAAAAAAGAAAAAAGTTTGCCAACCTGAGGGCTAAAAACTTAGAGCGCCAATTGGTCTATGAGGCCTTCACTATCATACCTGTTTTTACTGGTGGTAAATTAGCCACAAATTTGGCAAAAGGTCAAGATGACGTCTAGATTTTCACTGATAATCCATTTGATTGCGAATTTGGGGGGCTATTAATAAACTTATTCAAAACTTGTTACAAAACTTGCATCAAGTATTAAGTCTGTCACAGCTCTCAATATGTTCTTATATTTCTCTAGTTGCTCAGGGGATCATCTCATATATTTTTATAGAGTGTATAGTTTACAAAGTACTATCAAACACATCATTGGTTTGGTACAACATGTAAAATACTACATAGTTATTAGCTTTTGGTAAGGCCTGACCTCTCCTGGGTATGACATTTGTTAGGGATTAGCTGGTTAAAATAAAACAGTAAATTAAAAAATGAATAAATTGAGGAACCACATCACTTGTTACGTTATGTGAGCATATTCCAAGTGGAGTAGAAATTAGTTGGTTGCCTTCCTAAGCACCTATTCTCCCCTTCCCAAAACTTCCAGTTTCAGTTTGGGAATGCATGAGATAGTAAGAGGGCTACCTCTACCAAATAACCTATTGTATGCCTATTAGGGCATTCCCATGCACAGTGATTGGTCAGAGATGCGCATGTGACTTCAGTTGATGCAATCAAACTGATTCTCAGAATTCTGACAGGAATGCTTCCACAAAGGCCATCACTCTTTCCTGACAGAACTGAATGATTAGTAGCTGAAAGTTGCTGACTGCTGTCTTGGGAACCCCAGGGAAATCACCTTAAGATATAGCTGACATTACAGAAGAGTGGAGAGACAGAAAGAAATAGTCTGTTGGACATTACTGAGTCCCTCTGTAGAACACTACCTGATGCTGGTCCTGCCCAGGACCTTTGAAGGTCTGATCATGAACCAGTAAGCTCTCTTTACTATTGAAGTCAATCTGAATCAGGTTTTCATTTACTTGTGCCAAAAATGCACCAAGTGACAAAGATTTCTTCATTCTTTCATTTACTCATTCGTTCATAAAACATTAAGTGTGTTTTCTTTTGTGACATCAAATGTGTCTTCTTCCGAACAATCACAACCAATTCTTCTACTCTCCAACACCAAATGGGTGTCCTGCAATTCAGCTTAATTCTGATGCTAGCTGTCCAAAATTAGCACAGGCCACATAGTTGCAGGGCTCAGTCCCACGAGACAAACCCTACTTTAGCCATCAGCTACAGATTGAGTCCCCAGGGTACCCATACTTCTGCTCTGTTGATTGCAAATTCAAAGGTTCCCACAGAAACCTCCTTCATGTTCCATAATTTGCTAAAAAACCTCACCAGTTTATTATGAAAGATACAAATCAGGAACAGCCAAATGGAAGAGGTGCATTCAGCAAGGTATTTGGAGGAGGGGAGTAGGGCACAGAGTTTCCATGCCCTCTCTGGGCAAAGCCACCTTCTCAGCAAGATCAATGCAGTCACCAATCTGGAAGCTCTTTGAATCCCATCATTTAGAGGTTTTAATGGAGGCCTTACTATGCAAGCACAATTGATTAAATCATTGGCCATTTGCCTACTGAATTCAAACTCCTACCTCTCTCTTCTGTCTGGAGTTGGGGCTGAAAGTTCTAAGCCTGTAACCACTTGGTTAGTTTTCCCAGTGACCAGCCCCTATCCAGAAGCTATCTAGGGCCTCCCCCATCCTTGGAGTCTTCTCATTAGCATTAAAAAGACAGTAAGTTCCAAGGGCTTTAGTTCTGTGCCCGGAGCCTGGGACAAAAACCAAATATTTATTTCTTATGATACTACAGTTATATATACTTCTTTGGTCAGATATGCTCAGCCCTATAAGACAGTTTCAAGGAATTCATTGGGCAGGGAAGGAGGTAAGGGCGTGGGACGTGGGGGAAGTACTGCACAGATACAATACACAGAGCTTAAAGCAATGAACTATAAATAGTATCTGTCAGAATAAGTGGTATTCTAGATACTTTGAATACTATATATATATATATCTCATATATACCATATATACCATACTATATATATATATATATCATATATACCATATATACCATACTATATATCATATATTCCATAGTCAACAGTGACCAGATGAATACAGGAAAGACATTATCCCTAGTCTAGCTCACACTTTGTGTCTTTTTCCTCAGATGATCCTCAAAGTGGCATTAATCAATAATAAATTAATCACAGCAAACCAATCCAACAAAAGATTCTTCCTTTGATGTTGCAGTAATTTCTCTCCAATGCCCAACTCATCACATTGTATATTTTACAGATTTTGAGACAAGCCCAAATTATATTAAAAATTTTTTTCATTTTTCCCAGTTTTTCCTCATGCATTTTTCCTTTTACTATAGTATGCAGCCTTCTGACTTGCAGGAAATCTTCAGCTCCACCACTCTGAGATGGTTCTTTAACTCAATTTTGCCAATAGCCCCTTGGATGTGTGGGAATTCTACAGATGCCAGTTCCCAGCTCCCACGGCTGGGGTGACTTACATGCCAACTTGAAAAGCACTCAAATGTTAGGGAGTGTTTGTCAGCTCAATGGCTGACCACGATATCTAGGAAACAAAAGAGGATGAAGTAATATAATTTTAATAATGATAATGGCAAAAAATGTGGGGCTTAGTGAAAGAAGTTTTGGAGCAAGTTCTCTTACTGACTCAGTTTCTTTCCCTGCAAAATAGGGGTAAGAATTTCCTCTTTGCCAAGATGTAAATGAGCTAATATCCGTATGGTGCTTGCCCATGGTTGGCGCTTGATAAATAATTGCCGTATTTAATTTAAAATAAATATTGGGGCGCCTGGGTGGCACAGTCGGTTAAGCGTCCGACTTCAGCCAGGTCACGATCTCCCGGTCCGTGAGTTCGAGCCCCGCGTCAGGCTCTGGGCAGATGGCACAGAGCCTGGAGCCTGTTTCCGATTCTGTGTCTCCCTCTCTCTCTGCCCCTCCCCCGTTCATGCTCTGTCTCTCTCTGTCCCAAAAATAAATAAACGTTGAAAAAAAATTTTTAAAAAAATAAAATAAAATAAAATAAAATAAATATAAAACTATCCTATTACTGTTTGAAAAATTTCAAAACATGGTACATGTTTAGAAATCCTAGACTGAGTGGTAGGCCTGTGCTCTGACTGAGTGCCTATTATGTACAAGCCCCTCAGGGCACATAAATTGTGCCAAGATGTAGCTCCTCGTCTTAAGGAGTTCACAAGCCAAGCCATGGAAAACTTAAATTGGAACAAAGGGATGAAAATGACATTTCGACACAGCAACAGGAAAAGTTTAAAAGTAAAATCCAGAATGAATTACCAACCATATTAAACCAAGCGTTACATAACCAAGAAGAAAGAAGAGTTGCAAAGTCAAAATACTCCAGGCAATTTTAGTTTTCATCCCAATTTGGAACTTACAGAATTCTTCCATATTTTTTTAAGGTGGAAAAAGAGCTATTTGGATTTACTGACATCATGTTCCCTAATGACTGGTCTTTCTGATTCAAAAGTTCTGTCAACACTCTGATGCTGTATCTCAGGGATACAAAATCAAGGGGGAAATGCTCCACACAAAACAAACCTCAGATGTCCTAGAACAACCCTTCTTTTCCAAATTTGATTCTTATTTTCAATTCCAAAAACAACACATGAGGCCTTAGAAGGTACAAACTGCCTCATGTTTATGCATGTGACCCTGGAGAAGCGAGAATTACAGATGCCTTTGATTACGAATTGGCTAAAGAAAATATCTACCCAAAGTTACTCACTGAAGAACCAATTCTCCCTGCCCCCACCTCACCTCAAACCTAAAGAAACTTCCATCCTGCATCAATTTGCAATGGAGGACTTGACACGACTTTATTGGTATATCTTTCTTATGCATTTGACCAATCAAAATGATAATTTAGACAAACTGGGGATGGCAGAGTGCATTATCCAGCAATATCTCATTATTATGCAAAAAATCAGATATTCACAGCAACTGTCTCATCTATTTATTGTTTGGTTACTCATCTGGAAATTTTAATACTTTCTTCAGGGGCAGGGACTGGCAATAAAAAAATAGACCTATATATCAAACCTTTAACTTCTAGCCATCATTGTGTGCCATAATACAGATGGAGTGGCTATCAGCAAGCTTTACTGTATTGGTTTATTTCCTTCAACAGAGAATGTGGATTTAAATGGGATAAAGCAACAAAGTCGACTTAAGGCTGGAGGGCCCCTTGGAACCTCGTTACTTTGCAAGCAGAGATAACTGGCTAGAGTCTGCCTCCCATAGACTTGATGCCTGGCATTGCCAATAGCTATCTGCAAGATCAGAAGAGTGGGTGTGAGAAGAAATGGAACTTGGTTAAGGTGAGGGATGAGGCCACTGCATTTCAGAGAAGCTGTTCCCCATCATCCCTTCCTCATAGGGACATGTTTCTATAGGTCACATTCCACTTCTCACAAACACAAAGCTTGCTGTATGCCAGCACTGCTCTAATTACTTTGTAATCAATAACTTATTTAATCTTCATGACAAGCCTCTGAGGTATATACTGGTCACACCCCCATTTTATAGATGGGGAACTGAGGCACAGATTGGTTAGGTAATTTACCCAACTAGTAAGCAGTGAAAGAAGCCAGGCAGCCTGGCTCAAGAATTTGTGCTCATAAGCACTATACTCAGCAGGCTAGTTGTACAGGGTGTCGTAGCTTCCTGCTTCTGCTTTTCATGGTTGTGCCTGAAGAGTAAATTGGAAAGAAACTGCAGTGTAGCTACAAGAGAATCACATGAACTCCCTGTTTAAAAATCAGATTCTCAGACCCAGACCAACTGATTTAATGACCTGCAGCTTTTCACAAGTTCCTTAAATGGTTCTTAATCACATCAAAGTTTGGGCACTACTAGAACAGATTTTCTGGACTGACAGAAAATCATCTGGATTGGGGTCCCAATTCCACTGTTCACAAGCTTTTTAACTTTTGGAGAAATCACCTGGGCTTTTTGGGCCTCGGTTTCCTGGTCTGTAAAATGAGGGCGAAGATATCTGTCCTACACACTGCACACAGTTTTAGAGTGAGAAGAGACAAAGCATGTGAAAGAAATCAGTGACCTGAAAAGCATGTCCCAATATGACATTGTTACTATTGGTCTCTTGTTGTTTCTTATTTTTTCTCCCTGATAAAATTATAATCTCTTTGAGGGTGTAGGCCCTATAAGTACACCTCTCTTCTACCCATAATAATTTATACCATGCTAAGCACGTTGTAACTACCCAATAAACACTGGCTTAGTCCAATACCTTTTTAAAAATATGTAAGCAGGTCCACAGAATCAACGCTACCTATTGTTTGCAATTCCAGGGACCAACATTTGTACACTGTGCCTCCAGAATCCTCAGAATATTGCTATATACATTATCACATTTGATTCTCACAAGCCTTGTGTTAAAGAGGGTAGTTAATGGTGATAGCTGTGTTTTCCTGGAGCAGATAAAGGTCAGGTTAAATGCTTTGCCTAAGGCTACCCAGTTAGTAACCAAATGGCAACTTCCAGTTTCCCACAACACCATGCATCACATTCAAATGACTCATAGTCGGAACAACTATTCTGGCAAAGATGGAAAGTGCCAAATTTTAGAAAAGGGAGAACCACTACCAATGAGGACTATTATTAGGAGAAAAAAACCAAAAACGGTGTTTATTTGCATATGAAACACACTGATTTCTGACAGGTAAGACATTTCGCCCATTTGGCAGGTATGAGGCATAAAGGGCAGGGTGATTTTCTAGGAAGCTACAAAATTTTATCTATGCTCACTTATGAATTAGTATGGTTTCATTTTCCTTCCACTGAAAAAGAATGCAATTCTGGAAAAACCAAGATTCTTCAAGAACAGCAAGAGGAATCCAAGCAATCTGCTTTCAAAAGTCCTGTTACATTTAAAGAAAAAAAAGAGGAGTGCCTGGGTAGCTCATTTGGTTAAGCGATGGACTCTAGATTTTGGCTCCGGGCATGATCTCATGGTTCGTGGGTTGGAGCCCTGTGTCAGGCTCCATGCATGGAACCTGCTTGGGATTCTCTCTCTCCATCTCTCTTTGCCCCTCTCCTGCTTGCTCTCTCTCTCAAAAAAAAATAAACAAATAAAAACTGTTTTTAAATAAAGAAAAAAAGAGACAAGCCAAAAAAACAGGCTCTTTACAGAAAAGAAACTGGTGGTTACCAGAGTGGAGGCGAGTGGGGGGATGAATGAAATAGGTGAAGGGGAATTAAGAGTACACGTATCTTGAGGAGCACTGAGTAATGTATAGAATTGTTGAATCACTATATTGTACACCTGAAACTAATATAACACTGAATGGTAACAATAGTAAAATTAAAAAAAAAAAATCCCGTTACTATTGTAGTCACATAGCTGCCAGGCAAGGAAAGAAGACATGGCACCAGACTGTGGTTTCAACACCTACCACCTTTGCAGGCATTTGTTGTGGGCTCAGTTAGACTCCCTTCACCATCAAATAGTTTGCCAAAGGCAACCATGAGTACGTTTCATTTGCTGGACCTGGTCCAAATACATTAAACATTCTAATACTATTACCTTTTCTAGTAATAAAGTTTCTTTGGGTGATGCAACACATTCAGATTTACTTTAGAATGCTTATTGATAGGGTGATGCTTGTTTCTTTCCACTTTGTCCAGTGGATTTGAGATATCCTTGTAAAATGGATAGTTTGATACTATGCAAGTCACAGCCACCAGAATGATCTTTTTAAAAGCTAAGCCAGATCATGTCACTCTTTTATTCAAAAGGGCTTTTGTTGGTATTAGAATATGGTTATAAAATTTATATGGAAATGGAAAAGACCTAGAGTGGACAAAACAATTTTTATTTTTTTTTTTTAATTTTTTTTTCAACGTTTATTTATTTTTGGGACAGAGAGAGACAGAGCATGAACGGGGGAGGGGCAGAGAGAGAGGGAGACACAGAATCGGAAACAGGCTCCAGGCTCCGAGCCATCAGCCCAGAGCCCGACATGGGGCTCGAACTCACCGACCGTGAGATCGTGACCTGGCTGAAGTCGGACGCTTAACCGACTGCGCCACCCAGGCGCCCCCAAAACAATTTTTAAAAAGCATAAGTGAGTTGGAAGACTTATACTACCTGATTTCAAGACTCAATATTAAGCAACAATAATTAAGACTTTGTGGTACTGGCATAAAGAGAGACATACACCAGAAATAGACCTACACATACATGGTCAACTGATTTTCAACACAAGTGCCCAAATAATTCAATGGGTAAAGAATACTCTTTTCCACAAATGATGCTAGAAAAAATAAATACTTCTATGAAAAAAATCTCAAACTTTGCCTTATAACATTCATAAAACTTGACTCAAATTGGATCATAGACCTATATGGAAGGCCTAAAAGTATAAAATTTTTAAAATAAAATATAGGAGAAAATCTTTGTGACCTTGAGTTAGTCAAGGATTTCTTAAAGAGGACAAAAGAGCTCAAATCATAAAAGAAAAAAACTGATAGTTTGGAATTAAGAAAAAAAGACAAGACACAATACACATATCTGATAAAGGACTTGTATCAAGCATACATAAAGAATTTTTACAACTCAATAAGATAAAAATAATGGGCAAAGATTTAAACAGACAATTCACCAAAGAAAAGATATGAATAGCAAATAATAAGGACTTGAAAAGATATACGCTCAAGATATTACTCATTAGGAAAACACAAACTAAAAACTACCTATTAGAATGACTAAAATTTAAAACCCAGTAATACCACGTGTTGATGAGAATACAGGGTTACTGGAACCCTCACACATTGTTGATGAGAATACAAAATGGACAGTCACTCAGGAAAATAGTTTGGTAATTTCTTACCAAGTTGAGTGTACTCTTGCCATATGACCTAGCAATTCCACTCCTAGGGATTTACCCAAGAAAATAAAAGCTCTGGGCAAAATCCTATACACAAGGATTTATAACAGCTTTATTTACAATGGCCCCAAACCGGAAACAATGCAAATATTCTTCATCTGGAAAATAGATAAGCAAACAGGTGCATCCATCCATACAATGAATATTCCTCAGCAATAAAAAAGAATGAACTACTTACATATGCAACAACTTGGAGGAGTCTCAAAAGCACTGTTCTAAGTAAAAGAAGCCAGATACAAAGACTGCATGTTATACCATTCCACTGACATAAATTTTTGGAAAACGCAAAATTATAGGAACAGAAATCAGATCTGTGGTTGCCAAGGGCTCGGAGGAGGGACAGGGATGACTCCAAAGGGATGTGAGGGAACTTTCTGGTGGTAATCGAGCTGTTCTATATCTTGATTGTGGTGGTGTTTAGTCAGCTGCATGCATACATCTGCCAAGTCATCAAACTGTACGACTAAAATTGGGGATTTTTACTCTGTATAAATTATATCTCACTAAAACTGACAAAAAAAATCCTTGCAATGACTATTTCCATCAGAATAAACAACTACTAACCAACCTCCATGATCTGTTCTCCCCCCACCCCCTTCAGACCTCATCCCCTCCCACTCTCCCTCTTGCTCTCTCTGCTCCAGTTACAACAGCCTCCCAGCCAGGAAGCCTCTGTGGACATGCCAGGCATGTGCCTTCTCTAAGGCATTGCCCTAACTCCCTCCACCTTCATTTTTTTTTTTAATTTTAATTTTATGTTTGAGACAGACAGAGAGAAAGAGAGAGCGAGCCGGGGAAGGGCAGAGCGAGGGAGACACAGAATCTGAAGCAGGCTCCAGGCTCTGAGCCGACAGCACAGAGCCTGACATGAGGCTCGAACCCACAATCAGTGAGATCATGACCCGAGCCAAAGTCAGATGCTTAACCGACTGAGCCACCCAGGTGCCCCCTTCACCTTCTTTAAGTCTGTGACTAAATGTCATTATTTTAAAGAGGCTTAATCTCTTAATTAATATTCTTTGAATGGGCCTTAGCGTCCTCATCTGTAAATGGAGGAAATTGAATCAAACAGTCTGAGGATTTTCCAGTGTAACATTCTACAGTTCTGACATTTGGTTTTTAGGATGCAAAACTCCCCATAAATGGTAATGGAATTATATAAGAAGGCGCTGGATGACAAATGGCAGTTGAGTGTAACAGAGTTCTGGGGCATTCTGAGAGGGAATCATTACTTCCAACTGTCAGAATTGAAAGAGGCTTAAGAGAGGAATGGACCTCTTAAAAAACAGGTAACAATCAACTGGACAATTGGAAATACCGTTGTAGCTTCTCTTTAGAGTAAAACTGTAACTTCCATTTAGCTTGTACAGTTTGAACATATGCCCCTGCTTTGAAAACATTCTAGAAAACTGACATACCACCAATGACTCAGAATCTCTCCTGTATGTCCGTGGTGCTGTTTTCTTACTTGTTGGCCTGCTGGCATTATTGGCAATTAATTGGGTAAGGTACACATTATGTCAATGCTGTGGCAGGAAAACGGGCATATACGACTATCATCAGGAAAACTGACAAGATATCTCCCTTGTTGCTAGAACAGATCTGTTCACATGTCTTTTGCACTATATTCTGATCTCCAGGAGGGCAGGGTTTGAATCTCTGTCAGCTTTGGATCCACAATGATGGAACACAGCAAGCTCAAAGAATAAACGTTCCTCAGAATTTTTGAGCATTCTGCTTGTATTAATGTGCACATCAGGGAAGAACAATTAGCAAGGTCATTAATCATGACTCCCTCTATTTAATTGTAAAAACTAATTGCCTGTTAAGGTAAGGCGAGCCTTATTTCCTTAATCAGAGAGGTTACAACCTGAACATGTTGGGGAGATTTCAGATGCTGATGTGAAAGACAAAATGGATGAAGTTCAAACACAAAGCTGAAATCCCAAGGTTTTCTCATTTACTTGTTTACTCATGATCTTTAATTAAGATAGAATCTTTTACCTAGACAGGCTCTACAAGGGAAATACAGAATGTTAGGCTGTGGTTTGGATCACTCTCTGAAACAGACATTTCCTTTTGTTGTGAACTGAGTGAGTCACCACCCACCAAATTCTTAGGTTGAAGCCTTAACCCTCAAAGTATTCTGTATTTAGAGATGGAGCCTCTAAGGAAGTAATTAAGGTTCAATGAGACCCTCGGTAGAGACCTGATCTGATAGAATCAGTATTCTCTTAAGAAGAGACACCAGGGGCACCTGGGTGGCTTAGTCAGTTAAGAGGCCAACTGTTCATATTGGCACAGGTTGTGATCTCCCGTTTGTGAGACTGAGCCTGGGTTGGGCTCCATGCTGACCTCGGTGCCTGCTTGGGGTTCTCTCTCTCTCCCCCTCTCTCTCTCTCTCTCTCTCTCTGTCCCTCCCTCGCTCACTCTCAAAAATAAATAAATAAACATAAAAAAAAGGGGGGCGCCTGGGTGGCTCAGTTGGTTAAGCTACCAGCTCTTGACTTCAGCTCAGATCATGATCTCACAGTTCATTAGTTCAAGTCCTGGGTCAGGCTCTGGGCTCACTGCACAGAGCCTGCTTAGGATTCTCTCTCTCCACCCCTTCTTCTCTCTTTCTGCCCTTCCCCTACCTGCTTTCTCTTTCTCTCTCTCTCTCTCACTTTCTCTCTGCCCCTTCTCTCTCTCAAAATAAATAAACCTTAGAGAGAGAGACAGAGAGACAGAGAGAAAGAGACACCAGAGAGATTACTCTTCCTATACACACACATGCCCTGAAGAAAGACCAGTGAGCACACTGGAAGCACTCAATAGCTGTCTATGCAGTAGGAAGAGAGAGATCTCCCCAGAAACTGAATCCACTGTCACCTGGATCGTGGACCTTTAGCTTCCAGAACTGTAAGAAAATAAACGTCTGTTGTTTAAGCCACCTTGTCTGTGGTATTTGTCATAGCAGCCTGAGCCGACTAAGATAATTTTCCCAGCAGCATAGTGCACTTGGTTGTAAATAGGCCTAATCTTAAATTCTCTGCCATACTGATTCAGAACCTCCTCTGTCCTAAGATATGAATTAGGCCAGGGCTTTCCAGAAATCTCTCATTCCCAAACTGACCTGCCCTCTCTTAACTTCCCCTGCTACATTTCAACTAACACATAAAATTGGGAATTTCTCTTTTTCCTCTGTATTTTCTAGTTGGCAATTACTTTCATTTTCCATAGCCAACATTAGTTCAGATTTGAAAATCACATTGTCTAGTAATTTTAAAATGGAAAATTTTAGAATAACCCAGGGGAAAGTGTAGGCATTCCTGTGGTATATATGTGCTTCTAAAGAGAGCTAGAATCAGCAAAAATCATTCAAAGATCCACATTTCCAAACATTACTTAATACTCTCAGTCTTTGGAGTTATTTATGGATATTGTGATAGGAGACTTTTTGGCACTCTCTAGAGGAAATACAAATTCCTCACTTTGTTCTCTTGAGCACCCCATGGTTTACTATCATCCCTGCACTCATTCAAAATAGCTAAGAAAGTTGTGAGGCTAAGGTCACCCATCTCCTCAACTCCAGATGCCCAAAGTACTTTTGTTCTAGACACTTGCCTTGTATCACAGTGCAAGTGGCATTTCAGGCCCCACTGCTCTGCGTTAGGAGCTGGGCATAGTCTCCTCACTCCATTCTGAAGGCTGCTTTTTTTTTTTTTAAGTTATTATGACAATGTTCTTTTATACCATGTTCCTCTCTCGCTTTGGAAGCAAAGGCAATAGAGTATTGTGGAAAGATATTAGTTTGGGAGTTAAATAGAGTTGGATTCTCAACTTTGTGGCTTACTTTTCTTTCTAGGATCAGCTGTCTTGCAAAATGGAGACACTGATGCTTAGGTTTGCTGGGCTGTATGCAAGGACAACGCTGAAACATCTCTGGACATTTTTGGGTAGTGCATCGGTCAGAGTTTGGTCAGAAAAGCAAAACCACTATAAGAGATATAGGATAAAATATTAATTATGCAATTGTAGAAGCAAGTACAGAAGTCTGTGTAAGGCTGTGGCCTCTGTGTCTGGGGTTGGGTTTAATTTGGCATGTTCAATTGGCAACTGGGAAAGACTTGACAGCAAAGGGGAGGAGAACAAGGATAAGGGAGAACCCATGCAGATGTACTGGAACTGAGAGGTGTCCATCTCTCCAGGCCTCCGTCCTCAATGATTTGGATGACTTACAGGAAAAAGCTAGTATGTTTTGCTACACTGCTGCACACATACCTGGTCCAAGACTTGAAAAAGCAAGGGGAGGAAATCTAATGGGAGCCATAGGAGCCATGGGCCCAGGTACAACCCACACCCACAAGGTGAGCTAGCAGATCAGTGACAACCTATCGAGTCACCACAGGACCGGTGACCTAAAGCAACCGTAAGCCTAAAAACTGATCCTACTTCATTCACTTCTGCCTTCCAAATCTCACGCAAATTTCCATGGTGGCTACTCCTAACCTGGAACATTATAGGAAAAGAGATCTGGGAAAATTGGCTCCAGTTTAGCTAAATTTATACAGTGCAAAACCACTACAGTAAGGATTTCCATAATGAAAAAATTTTTAATATAAATTAGCTTCCTTTGATGAGGAAACTGAGCAATAACTAAAGCTACCTTTCCTGAAGATAGGAAGGGTTAACCAGGAGAGGAACAAGCTTCCACTTCTTTTCTTTTCCTTTCTTTCTTTTCTTTTCTTTTTTCTTCTGTTTTTTAATTTTTTTTAATTGAAGTTTATTTATTTATTTTGGGAGACACAGAGAAAGCGCGGGGAAGGAGCAAAGAGGAGAGAAAGAGAATCCCAAGCAGGCTCCACGCTGCCAGTGTAGAGCCCGACATGGGGCGTGAACTCACAAAACTGTGAGATTGTGACCTGAGCCAAAAGCAAGAGTTGGATGTTTAACTGACTGAGCCACCCCAGGTGCTCCTGGGTTTCTATAATTTTTAAAAGAATGGAAATGGATTATTACAAGACATGCTCTGGTTAGGTATGTATTTTTTGGGGAAAGGGAGAGACACTGATGAACATAAACATTCTTGGCTCTACTAGTTTGTAAATAATATTTAGTTTATTCTAAGCAGCATCTTGGTCATCTCTGGTCAGTCCCAGAGGCATTATTAGAAAATAAAAACAACCTTGAATCTGCAGGAACCAGCTGATATTCTTTCTGGGAGAAACAGCTAAGTAAAGAATCTTTCAGAAAAGTTCTTGAACCAAAACTATTCCTGTCTGAATTATACTATACAAAGTCAGTTTCATGCAGTGAAAACTGTGGACTATATAGCAAGTTGTCAATAGTGCACTATACTTGTTCAACAAATATTAGTTGAGTCACAGGGGGAAAAATAAAGGATTAATGCTTCTAGTTATTACACATAACCATATTCAAACCTGTTAATTAATACAGCTTATATTTATTTTGTTTTTTTCTTGATGGAAAATTCTCAGTGCAAAATATGCAATACTTAAGTTATCCCATCCTATGATAATCAGTTATGGAAGATACTGTTGAAAAGCAAATACCTTTATTCATGTAGAAAGATGGGCATAAAGACAAACTAATAAAAATGTACTCATAAATCTACTAGTATGCAATCTCCAATGGCCTATCAATATGTTTTATAATGGTACTTTCAAAACTTCTAAATGCATTTAATTTTTTGAGGGGAATAAAACATTGAAAAATTAGATTAAAATAAATAAAAGTATATAGTAAAATTTCTTCCCATGTCAACCCCCATCAGCTCAGGTTCTTCTTGCTGCTCCAAGAAAGCTAACTAACAGGGTGCCCGGGTGGCTCAGTCAGTTGTGTCTGACTTTGGCTCGGGTCATGATCTTGCAGTTCATGGGTTCATCCCCCTCACTGGGTTCTGTGCTGACAGCTCAGAGCCTGGAGCCTGCTTCAGATTCTGTGTTTCCCTCCCTCTCTGCCCCTCCCCCACTCACATTCTCTCTCTCTCTCTCTCTCTCTCTCTCTCTCTCTCTCTCTCTCAAAAGTAAATAAACATTTTTAAAAAATTTTTAAAATTCCAGGGGTGCCTGAGTGACTTAGTCAGTTAAGCATCTGACTCTTGATTTCAGCTCAGGTCATGATCTCATGGTTTATGAGTTTGAGCCCTGCATCAGGTTCCATGCTGACAGTGTGGGGCCTGCTTGAGATTTTCTCTCCCTGTATCTCTGCCTCCTTTTCTCTTTCTCTCAAAAATAAATGAGTAAACTTTAAAAAAAATTCCCCATCTTAGCTGCTTAGTATTCCATTGTATGTATCTATAGTATAAATTACACTTTCAAATTTTATCTCCTATTTTCGACTCTCTAGAGCTTGGTTTTGGCTTCTCCTTCCATATATTCTGGAAAAACTATTCAGCAACTAGATGAATTCTTCCTCTGTTCAAAGAGAGGCAACACAAATAATGCTGACTCCAGGATTTGAATAGTTCTGGTATTTTTTCCATCACATACGGCATGTGCCCTCATCAGCAAGCGGCCTCCTTTCCCCTCAGCCAAGCTCTGGATGGCAGTGAGCATGACCAGTGTGGAGCTGGAGCTTTAAGCCTGCGTGACACCATGCCCAGCTGTAAACTGGTGAGCCAGTTCTACTGGCTCTTACACTCCCATTTGCCTGGGAGCCTCAGGCTGGGCCCACCCTGAGTAGCTCCTCTTCCAAGATAAAGCTCCCTTCATGGTCATAATGTAGTCCTGAATCCATATGCTTGGTTTCGTTCTTCCTAATTACGCCCATTGATGTTGAAAAACACTCAGACCAAGAAAGAGACTAAAGGGACTGTGGGCACTTGTAGCTGCCAAACAGGCAGGTTTTTATACCATGGCCGCTGGGGAGATACATAAAGACCAGATGGTATGTCACAACATATGTTCCCTACAAGGACAGCGTGGAGACACTCTGCATGTGGAGAGCCCGGGGCAGAAAACGCCACCGGGAAGCCATAAGCAACACAAAGGGATCAAAGCAGGAGTTGTGGAGTTACTCCAGGGGAGTGGGCAGCCCCAGGTGGCTGCCTCCTGGTCACCCCTAGCCTGAGAGTGTGTTCCTGGGGGCTGGGGCCTCTTCTCCAGAGCCGGTGCTCTCGGCTGTCTGGGATAAACCTTCTTCTCGGGGGCACACTGGAAAGCAAGCATGCTCTTACCCTCTGTGGCGGACAAGTCATTTCTAAGAAATCCACAGCATCACAAAGGACTGACACTTTCAGTAAGTCAATAAAAATAGCATTTGAGTGATTAAGAATTCATTCCAGTGGCGCCTGGGTGGCTCAATTCATTGAGCATCTGACTTCGGCTCAGGTCATGATCTCACGGTTCCTGGGTTCAAGCCCCTTGTTGGGCTCTGCTGACAGCTGAGAGCCTGGAGCCTGCTTCAGATTCTGTGTCTCCCTCTCTCACTGCCCCTCCCCCATGTATGCTCTCTGTCTCCCAAAAATGAATAAACGTTTAAAAAAAAATTTTTTTTTAGAACAATTCATTCCAGGGCTTTTGAGTGGGCCATCTGTAACAGTAATTTGGTTTTTAAATGGAAATGAATACATGTGTGTATGTGTATATTTTGCAGCTTCGTATGCCCATGTGATTATGATTTATAACTCACATTCTTATATTCTATGAGCTTTGGAAGACTCCTAGATTCATTTTGAAAATTTGGCAATAAAATCCTCTTACTTAGAAGTCCAAGATGCACGTACCTTACTCATACTAATTATAATAATACTCACACTAATTATAATAATATAACATAATATGATATGATATGATATGATATGATATGATATGATATGATATAATATAATATAATATAATATAATATAATATAATATAATATAATATATAATTACTTACTGGGGACCCATCACTTTGCTAACTACTTTACATGCATTATCTCATTTTATCACCATCAACAATCTTGTGATGTAGGTTCTATTATTATGCAAGTCTTAACAATGAGGAAGCTGAGAGTTAGAGAGGCTAAGTGACCTGTTCAAGGTCACACAGCACATTGAAAGGGGAAGTTGGTTGTCTGACTCCAGAGCCATCACTGTCATCATAAAAAAAATCACTCTGGAGCCTACTTTTTGTCATCGTTTAATAAGCTGTGGGGCTTTCTAAATTTGCTGAGAGGGTCAGTGGAAAGAAAAATCTCCCTTTAGGTTTAGTCATCCGCCAGTTATAGAATTCTCTGCCTTTAAATTATATTCTACCCATGCATATAAACCATCTTCTCTTTCTTCTGCCTCTTTGGTATAAAATGTAAAACAGGAGTCAAGCATTTCAAAATATCTCCCATTCAGGATCTGTGTGAAGCCCGCCCAGCTCTACTGGGAAGAGTCCTGGTTTCCTGCTTTGTACTTGGCTCATCCAGCTAGAGGAGCACATTCCACTTCATTACAGTGGTTTGTCTGCCACTCTTTTCCCTGTGAGCTCTTGGAGAGCAGAAACTATGTGACATTCATCTTTGTATCCCCTACATCTGGCTCATAGCTGCGCCTCAGTAAATAATTGAAAGGTACTCATCATACTAGTGTCAGGGTAGTGATGAGATCAATCTGTAGGCTCTTCCCCTGTTACTGCATATTCAAATGAAGTCTCTAAGAGGTGGACAGATCCCAGTCTCTTTCTAGGATTTGTAGCTTTGGTTGGGAGGCAGAATCCCTTTTACGAGGGCTCCATAATGATCTCAAAATAAGGGAATTTAGTGCCCCAAATAACTCCATCAATAGGAAAATATGGAATTTGAGACCCTTATGGTCTTCACTTTCCCCATCCTTCCTCTATTGTAGCTATGCTGTGGAGGTCAGGAAAGAGTGGGAATTTCATTTCTAAATGTACTGATGTGATAGTAAGAGCTAGGCCTTGCTGGGTCATGAAGGGAGGTATCCAGAGTAAGACATACAGGCAAGCAGTTCCTTAATTGTTCCAAAAGGAATGAACTCTACGAATTACAGACCAATAGATATGATGTTAATGTCTAGCAGAATTATTAAATATTATTAAAGTGCTGATTAGGAAGCATTTAGAAAAGAGCATGATGATTACTAGTTTTTGTGGGTTCACTAGGAATATGTCTTATTGAAGTAACTTCATTTTTTTTTACTTCTAAAAAGTTTTAAAAAGTATTGTTGGGTTGGTGGATGAGCAAAATTCTGCAGATAAAGAATTCAACAAACTCCTCTTCTTTAATTTAACATGTTTGTAGAACATTTGTACTAGGTGGTGAGCAAAATAAACCTTGTTAATCCTGTGGGAGAAAATTATAATAAGTAATCTCTGAAACTTGGTAGAGGAAAAAGACATGGCTTAGTTGGATGCTCTGCCAGGGTTGAAGAGTAGGTCCTCAAAGAAGTCCCTAATGGTGTTCAACCCAGAGCTCAGTCCTTCATACTCCATGCTTATTAAATCTGGGGAGCCCAGAGCAAGCCAAATGGCTGTGATGCTTGATAAGAGAGCTAATATTTAAAGTATTCTCAAGATACTAAAATGTTCTTAAACATAGAGAAAAATTAAAAGTAACAGGTAATACATTTATGTTTATCTCAACCTTTTACATTTCAGATAGCTTTGTATTATTTCTTTTGACCCACATTTAAACATAGCCAGCAGTGAGACAAACTCCCCCAGGAAATGTCCAGTAGGTTGGCTGCATAAGTTTCTACAAATAGGCAGTCTACATATGGTACAGAAAGACCTATCCAAGACTTGAAGGTGAAGTCTGCATTGTACTCACAGCCCAACTGGAAGACCTCTGTAGTCCTACCTGATTTGAAAATCTGAAGGCCTTCTTCAGTGATTACAATGGGAAAAAATGATTTTATAAAATCTGCAAGGCAATTTGTCCTTTGAAATGGAATAAATCGGCTGAAATATTCAAGACTACAAACTACTTAAGTGTGGTGGTAGGAGGGGTGTCCCCTTTTGTAACTTTCTATTAGTTTTAGTAAACAATGGTTTGACTCACTGGGTGAAAAAAGAGGCTTTGTTTATGAAAATACTCTACATGCTTGTTCTTTCCTATCAAAATGAAGATTGGTTGTATGCCACAGGTCACTGGCTTCTGTACAAATTTTGGCTTAAGTTAGGGCTTGGTGCAGAATTTAAAGGGACTGTTGGGAGTAATTATGAAGTTAGAATTTCAGGCATATCCAACTGTTTTCCAGAATGAGTAATTTTTCTTTGGGATCACTTAAAAGTATCACTCTCTCTCTCTCTCTCTAAAAAAGAGAGAAAGGGGAGCATGTTTATGAGTGGGGGAGGGATAGAGAGAGAGGAAGAGAGAGAATCCCAAGCAGGCTTTACATCCAGCACACAGCCTGATGTGGGGCTTGATCCCATAAGCCTGGGATCATGACCTGAGCAAAATCAAGAGTCAGATGCTTAACTGACTGAGCCAGCAGGCACCTCCAAAGTACCACTCTCAAACATTTTGTTGCAGAAATTAGAATGACTTAAACACTGTTTGCATATATCATTATATCATTAGGAAAGTCCTGCAGGAGCATAGCAGAACAGTTTTAGAACGAATGGGATAATCTCATGCTTCTCATTACACAAGAGTGGGTGCTCAGCCAGAAAAACTGTCACACTCATTATTCAAGACCCAACTCAAATGCCTCCTCCCCTGAGGAGCCTTCCTTGAGTTCTCCAGAGTTACATGATCCCTCTTTTATGTTTCTAGAATAGTCTACATGTTCCCCTATCAAAGCACTTACCACATGACTGTGATACATTTGTTTCTCCTGGTGGACTAGGCACTCTCTAGATATTTTTAGTGTTTTTCATTTTTTAATTTTTAAAATTTTTGTAAGTTTACTGAGAGAGAGAGATAGAAAAAGAGAGAGTAGGGGAGGGGCAGAGAGAGAGGAAGAGAGAGATAATCCCAAGCAGGCTCCACACCCTTAGTGCAGAGCCCGATGCAGGGCTTGAACTCACAAACTGTGAGATAATGACCTGAGCTGAAATCAAGAGTCAGACACTTAGCTGAGTCACCTAGGTGCCCCTGTTTTTCTTTTAAATTTTTTTAATTAAAAAGGATCACATGCTTATGATAGAAGAGGAAGGAGAAAGAGGAAAGGAAGAGTACTAGCAAGAGGAGCAGATGGAAGAGGAGGAAACAATATAGAGTAACTTTCCCTCCCAACTCAGATCCCAGACTTCCCAGAAGCAAACTTTCCCAACAGTTTTTGTGTATCTTCCTGAATTTGTTCATATAAGTACAAACATATAAATGCAAAGGTTTATTTTTCTTTTTTGAAAAATTCAAATAGAACATTTCGCAATCACCAAGATATGCTGGCACCAGGCATCATGCTAGGAAGACAGCAGATATGAAATGTGTGTCGACCAACTGGGGATTATCAAGGTTCCTGGTATCCAAATTGCCTTTGCCTGTTTGGATTCTCCCCTTTCTTCCCTTGCCACTTCCCCCACTTAGGTATTAGAGAGGTAAAAGCCAAAGCAGTCAATTTTACTATGTAGAAGCAAAAGCTCGGTAAAGACAAGAGAAGATTAATATTCCTGGCTAAAATACACATGAGTTTCAATTTTCTCTATTGCTCCATCCACTGATGGTTCCAGATCATAGAGAACTGTATCTTTGAAAACAAGACTCATGATGCAGATTATTTACTGTAAACACAGTAATATAAAGATCATGAAGTAAAGAGTCATTCCTTACAGGTAATCTTTGTATTAGTGATCTGTATATCAGTAGTAAGCTACTACTTTGCTTGGGAGCACATACTACTAAGATATTGTTAATATGACTCTTGTTATTTATGCTTTAAGGACTGGAGTGCTATGTTGGTTGATTCTGTCATTACCATTTTTTGCTTTGTTTTGCCTTTTTTCTCCATCCTAGTATCCCCAGAAGAATCATAACTTTTCACAAAGGCATCTAATTTCTTAACCTCTAAGCAGAAGAGAAACATTTTTCAAATTTTCCTATGATAGTCAAGGGGGGTGGGTTTGTTGAATGTATATACTTAGATGAATTAAACTCAGACCTTCCCTGGTTGGATGTGTGAGCTGCCCAGACAAAGATGAAGGTTAACGTAGTTTAAGGATGAAATATAGACCATCCTGTGCAAAACCACTGTGTTGCAGTTTAATTAAAAGAATTCATTAAAGTGGTGCCCCATCCAGGGTAATTAGTATGCGTAATTTATGCGTTGCCTAATACACAAGGGCAGTAGCTTGAATAATAAACTCAAGTTAACCTTAAGTGGAAGAGATTGAATGGTCAGATGTTTATTTAGCTCAGGTTTGCTCACGAGTTAAGGTTAAAGAGGTGAAATTCAGTTACAGTTAATTAATTAATTCTCAGATTTTCTTCATGAAAATCCTGCCTGCTCAATTGAGTAAAAGTTTCATCAAAGGTGGACAGCACTATTTTTATTCATCGGCTATTTTCTGACATGTCCTCTAGGAAATTAATAACAATTTGAAAGAACAAATTTAAGGGAACTGCAAAGAGAGAGAAAATAAGACCAAAAAAAAAAAAAAAAAAAAAAAAAAAAGGTAGACCTGATCTAACATCTGTGCCTACAGAAAGAATAAAATTGGGACAGATTTAAAGAGGGTATCGCTAACATCAAAATGTTGGGCCTGACTAGGACAAGGGTATCCAGTTGTTTTCAACAATGGGCCATGTGTTTAGGAACTCCTACATGTATTTAAGCTTTGCTACTTTTTATTGGCAGGGATAGCAAGAGTCTATGCTTGTCATATGCATACTCACAAATATGAACCTGTACTTAGGCTAGTTCTGTTTATTCCTTTCGTTAGAAATACTTGATCATGCCCCAATTCTGTGATATAATTTTGTGGAATTAAACTTGAGGAGTTCAAGAATATGCAACTAACTGCATTCAGCTTCAATTACAATAACTGACTTTTTTAAAGATTTCTTTTATTTTTAAGTAATCTGTACACCCACCGTGGGGCTTGAACTGACAACCTTGAGATCAAGAGAGGCACATTCTACCGACTGAACCAGCCAGGTGCCCCAATTACAATGACTTATTAATCAAGTCCTTTGGCAAGACAACAGGCTCCTCGGCCAGGGGTTGTGGTGGGAAATGGCCAGGCCTAAGGAATCTATTTGTTGGTGTGAGGAAACTAATTAGGTGAATTGGTATTGACTGATTGCTTTATTGGTGGCTGCATGTAGGTAGGTGTTCTGAGGTTTAGGAATTGGTATAAGTAGGAAAGATCTAAGTTAATTTGTTTTTTGGACTGGAAAAATCAAAGACTGGAATAAAAGCAACAAAAATGTATCAGTCTTCTGATATTAATTGAGCACCAATTATGTGCAAAGCACTGGGCCAGTCTCTGGGCCTCCATATTGAATCTAAGCATAAAACTGAGGTGTCCTCCTCCCTACGCCCACCCCAGTAACCCTAGGACTAATGGTCTAGTCAGATGTTAACACAGAAGCATAAGTGAATATAACCAGCCACAGCCGGCCACGCATGACAGTTGGTTTTAGAATTACACGAGGACTAAATCATGGACTTCCTTTCTTTGAGAGCATTTCTCCTTTTGTGGAACTGCCTTTCCTCCATTCCGTATCATTCCAGTGGGCTGCCAACCATCCCTGCCCACCTGCCCACATGGTGAGCACAGGGCCCAAGCTAGGTCAATCAGATTGTCTCTTCTGTAAATTTGGATTTTGATTAGAGAGAGACAGAGGAGGAAGAAAGAGAGTCGGCACTGAGCCATCCAATGACCATCCCCAAGGGGATGCAGAGATCCATGCGGCTGCTGTGGGTCCTTTCCAGAAAGTAATTTTTCAACTCTTCCGTTTTGTGATCTTAACAGCGTCTTGGCAAAAACCTATTTGCCTCAGCCAGAGTTCATTTCTGAGGCATGGAACCAAAGACAACGAATGGTTCTGCAATTCACACATGGAACAACTTATTTCCAGTTGGAGTGGTGTTGAGGAACAGCGTAGAGAGATGGTGTGGTACACTAGATTCTGGTCAGGTTTGCCAAACACTCGCTGTCTGCTAAGTACTGCACGTACAAAACATGCGATTTTGCAGAACACACGACAAATATCCCCATTTTATAGATGGGGAACCTGAGGCTCAGGAAAGCTCTGTTAACTTACCTGAAGCCACGCTGCTAGCAAGTGGGAAAACTGAGACTTGAATCTAAGACTTCCTGACCCAAAAGCCTACATTCCTTCTTGCACACCAAGTGATTCTTCAGCTCATGGCCTTGGGCGAATCACTTAGCCTCTATGCACTTTGGGTTCTGTGGTGGTAAAACTTGGATGATAACAGCTGCCCTGTGTCCCCTGCAGGGCTGTTGTGAGGATCAAAGGGGAGAATGTTTGTGAAACACTTTGAAGGCTGTCACACTATCCAAATACTTGTAAAGGCTTCCTATTGTTAGGTGGAACTCCAACTAGGATGGGCCAGATGCTGAGAGGGGATAAGGGAGAGGCTGGCATTGGGTGTGATCACAGGCATGGGGCTCTGGGAGAGAAGTGGGGAAGTCTTGGGAGACAAAAAGTCCCAGGGGAGGCAGGGGTCCAGCAGGTGCAGGGCTGCCGAGCTTGATCCACTAATCCAAAAAACTTAAGACCCGGGCTTGGGGAGTTGTAAGTTTGAAATGGATGGTTTGAAAGTCACTAAAAGGAAGTGGTATTTTGAGGTCATGAGTAAAGAAAAAGTCTTATCTTCAAGAGGTTGGAGGCAATTTCAGATGCATCATGTCATCAAATGTTCGCCGCAACCCTAGGGGGTCTGTGTCATCCCCGTGTCACAGCTGAGAGTCTGCAGCTCAGTGGAGTTAGAAACCTGCTTCATGTCACAATAGAAAGGATAAGAGCAGCTTTTAAACCCTAAGCCTTACAGGGCTGTACACGCAATCTTTAGTTTCCTCTGATTCGCCCTGCCACCTACTCCCTTCTTCCTCTCCTCACCCACAACTCCTCAACTGGAAAGAAAACCTAAGGTACTAGTCTCACTGAATGAATGTGCTGTATGACTGTGGATTAATCACTTAACCTGTCTGAATTTTAGGTTTTCTTATTTATGCAATGATCTGGTTGAATTCTAAAATACTCTGAAAGAGCTAACTCCCCTGAGGCTGTATTTAAGGAAAATTCTTTTATTTGCATACATCTCTGCTCCTGAAGCCCCAGCCCCCAATACTCCTCAGCTGCACCCTAGCCCTCAAGTGGCTCATAGGACTTGAGAGCTTACTGTCCCACTCAAAGGAAACTCCACTTCTTGTAGCTTTTGCAATAGTGTGAAAATACTCCATAGGTATAATACATTGTAAGATCATGATTTTACTGTCACTGTTCAAAGCAGTACCTTTGGTATAGGGTGATCCCACTGTGCTCCCCTAGAAGGAACAAAAAAGTTCCCTCGTCAGTCTGATGTTCTTGAATCTAGGAATATAATGCCCTTCTAGTTTCACCATGTGCCCTTTTGCCCTGCTCCTTACTTTGGAGAGACTGGACCATGTGAAAGGTAACAAGGCACAAACAGAAATGAATGTAATTACCCAGAACTGGAGGCAATTACTTCACAGCCAGTAACAAAAGCTCCCACTAAGCAACTATTTGCATAGTCACCCTTAGAATTGGGTCCTTATCCCCATTCTAAAAATCATGAAAAGCAGGATCACCTTGGGAACTTCACTCTAAGTAAGTTCAAGAAGTTTAATTTTGAGAAGACTATCTCACCAAAAATGTTTTTGTTTTATAATCTTCTGTTCCTTTCACACGAGATTGTAAACTCCATGAAGGCAGGGACTCTGTTTCTGCTCACTAGAATAGTGCCTGGCCCACAAGAGACAAATATTTCTCTCATAAATTCACTCATGTGAATAAATTCACTCATACAAAATTGTTGAAACAATTAAAGACTTATAAACTTAAAAGAGGATAGGGAGATAAGGAAAAAAGCACTCAGTTTTTCATGCTCAATAATATGTATCATTTCACCTGAGCAACGGCCAGGCCATGTCACACACATGTGGGCTTTGTGTTCAGACTAACAGTGGTCCTTCCAGCCCCTTCACTGATAAACTGTCTGACTTGCCACAAGTCTCTGAATCTCAGTGAGCCTTTTTCTTTATGTGACAAGTAGATAAAACCACATGGGACCATTCTGAAGAATAATTGATAGACTGTCTTTGGCTTTTTTGTTGTTTGTTTTAAGGAAATAGAAGTTTATTGAATACACTGCGAGGGAGCAACAGGCAGGACAGCAGAAGAGAGGCTGTCTGCTGAGATTCTGTATTTGGAAGCCCCTAACAAAATGTCTGGCACCCTAACAGGTCCTCATTCTTACTGTCCATAGTTATGCTGCCCAATAGAACAGCCATTGGACACATGTGGCCACTGAGCACTTTAAATACAACTACTACAATGAAGAAAGAAAAATTTAACTATATTTAAATGTACAGGTGCCTGGCTGGCCCTTACAGGTGAACATGTGACACTTGACCTTGGGGTTGTGAGCTGTCAGCACAGAGCCTAATGCGGGGCTCGAACCCACAAACCGCGAGATCATGACCTGAGCCAAGTGAGAGGCTTAACTAACTGAGCCACGCAGGCGCCCCAAAGGCATACTCTTGATGTGGAATTGAGTTGGAAATGCAGAAGCTAGTATTGTAACTAGAACAATAAAGCACAGAAGAGTCTAGAAGAAGATACCAAATTTCACAATTTTCACATATGGCAATTACAGTTGGCTGCTACAGAGCAGAACAAAAATAAAGTGAACGATACTAGGAGTCATTTAAAGCAAACACAGTGAAGATGTTAAGTTTCCTGTTAACAGCTAAAAAAGAATGAAAGAAATTAGTTACGTGAAATTAGATTTAAATGTCAAAAAAATTTTCTCAAACAATTTTTAACAGGATCTGAGCTTGTTATTTTGGCCAACTATAAAATGGCTTGAATTCTTTTACCTGCACATAAAAGTCTTTTTTTTTTTTTTTTTTTAAAGAAGCCTTCATGCCCAGTGGAGAGCCCAACATGGGGCTTGAACTCACAACCCTGAGATCAAGACCTGAGCTGAGATCAAAAGTCTGATGCTTAACTGATGGAGCCACACAGGCATGGTAGATGGAGAGATGAACCCCCAAATCATGTTTAGATAAAGAGATCATAAAATACATTATTTCAGTTATGGAAATTCTGTTAGAAAATTATGAGGAAAAGACTAAATGAAATTTTACAAAAGTGAAAAATTTCAATTAAACCACTAAAGAAGTACCTACAGATTGTAAGACCTTTCCAACAACGTCCACAATTTGATTCCAATTTTGAAAAATTACATGCACTTATTTTTTTTTCATCTTTAGATAAGTTACATGATGTAAGAGACATTACTCAGTTAATACTTTGCATATCCTTTTGTCTAACAGAACTTTCAAATTTACTTAGAATGCTGTCTATTCATGACTTAAAAAAATTCAAATTTAGTGTGTAGGTAATTTTGGATACTTTACAAATGTCAAAGAAAAGTTTTAGCTAGATATGAAGAAATTAATTTCTACCAAGACAGCTGTGTCAGGTCAAAAATTTACATTTATTGTAATTTTAAAACAAGGGACTGATATTTCCCTTTTGCTTCATTACATTGTGTGATATATATTGAAAATATTTGTGTGGAATTTTCTTATGAAAAGTGTCAGGAGTACAGTTGTTAAACCATTCAATATATATGTGCTTTAAGTTACTAGTTCATGGAACTGTTGAAGTAGAAGACTGAAGTAGATGATTGTGTGTCTTTACCAACACTCCTTACTTGAGTTGTAGATGGGTTTTTTCCTCCCATTTTTATTTATTTATTTTGAGAGAGAGTGAGTGCACATGAGAGCGCAAAGGAGGCTGGGGGAGGAGCAGAGAGAGAGGGAGAGAGAAAGGATCCCAAGCAGGCTCCTCACCGTCAGTGCAGAGCCCAAAGTGGTGCTAGATCTAACAAACGGTGGGATCATGACCTGAGCCGAAATCAAGAGTCGACTGCTTAACCACCTGAGCCACCCAGGTGCCCTAAATTGTGGGTGGGTTTTGAAAAGAGTTACAGTACGGATAACTCCAGTTCAAGATTTTTTTTTTAATCAAAAAGAACACTTCCCACATTCAATAATTAAAGAAAAAAAACCAGCACTGTGATTTATGTATTCTCAACTGTATCATATTGCATATGAATGAGCTAAGCTTCAGTTCTAAGGAAAGCAAAAAGAATTGGTTGAAACTTTTCATAAAGCAAATTAATGTTTTTGTACATTTTTCAAAAAATGAATCAGGATGCCTGTTTTAATTATAATCACCGTGTTAGGTAAATTGGCTGCAAAAACTATAAAAAAAGCAAATATCACTTTGTCAATATTGATAAATTTAGAATTGCCTTTCAATTTATGCAATATCCCTTTGAATTGAATGTTAGTACTGACTTGATGTAAGAGTTAGTGAATTTACTTAACTTAGATGGGGCTTTAAAATTGATAAGGTTTTGCTTCAAAGTCAACTCAATTCTTTGAAGCAAAAAGATGAACCATTTCATAAATATAAATGTGAACATAAAAGGAAAGTAATTTTTTGGTACTCAAGTCAGTTATTGGAAAACTTTTAAGTCTGTCTGGGACAACTTGGATATGTGAATCTATTTTTTTAACTGTAAATTTTAGTAACTCTAAACACTGATCATATATTTCTTATGCAAAGTTAGTATCTGATTTGAGATGTGTCTAATGTAAAATACACTGGATTTCAAAGACTGAAAAAAAAATGAAAACATCTCATTGGGGCACCTGTGTGGCTCAGTTGCTTAAGTATCTGATTCTTGATTTTGGCTCAGGTCATGATCTCATGGTCAGTTGTAAGATGGAGCCCCATGTCAGGCTCTGCACTGAGCGTAGAGCCTGCTTAAGATTCTCTCCCTCTCTCCCTCTCTGCCTCTCCCCTGCTTGTGCACGCTCTCTCTCTCTCTCTAAAAATAAAAATAAATAGAAAATTTTTAAAAACCACAACAATTTTTATATCATATGTTCATCATAGTTGGAATATATTGGATTAAACAAAACACACTATTAAAATTAATATTTTATCATTTCCCTTTTACTTATTTTAAAGTGGCCTCCAAAAAAATTAAATTACATATGTGGCTTGAATTAGATTTAAATTAGGCAGCGGTAATCCTAGGTACAAATACTATGCCACACTTAGGGTTAATTTCCTCTACCCAAAGTCTCTCAGATTTCTCCTTTACAGTGTTCTGAGTCTGCAATCCCTGTGTAAAATGGACATGTCCTGTCTTCCCAGTTTTGCCCCATTCCCTATTTTCCCCATCTGCTTTATAAAATGGGTATTCCATAATTCTTATATTTTCAAATTTTGTTTCAATTTTCATCAAAATTAGATTTGGACATAACATAAAATCACACAATCCGGTGAAACTTTTTGGGAAAAATCCCAGCATTCTTCCATACAGCCTCCACCTCCAACTCATGTCTTACTCAAAAGCAACCACTTCCAATTCTTTCAGCTGTTTCTTTTGTTGTTCACCTCCATATATTTAAATGATATGTGGATATTTCCTACTTCTAAAACTTTCGATTTTTGGTATTGTCTATAAAAGATGAGGATTTAACTCTTATTTACCATCTCCAATTCCTTCACCATTCACACATGACCACCACCCACATGCAGAAACTCTATGCCTGTGATCCTTTCAATATAATTATAACATACTTTTGTTTAGACCAGTGTTTGCATTATGATGACATTGGCAATGCTATTCATAGCTGAGCCATGTACATACAGTATACTATCCTTACTTTTCCTTTATTGTACAACTTTCTGTTTTCCCTAATGTAATGATTTTTCTTTTGCTTAGTTTTCTATTTATTACTAATTCAGCCCAATTTCTCCCCCAATAGTCTAAATCTTTTCTATGTTCATATACATAAGGCTGTTCTTTTTCCTTTATTTGGATTGGTCTTTCCTGTCATTTTCTTTTTTTTTTAACTTTTTAAAAAATGTTTTTATTTTTTTTTTTTTATTTTTTATTTTTTTTAATTTTTTTTTTCAACGTTTATTTATTTTTGGGACAGAGAGAGACAGAGCATGAACGGGCGAGGGGCAGAGAGAGAGGGAGACACAGAATCGGAAACAGGCTCCAGGCTCTGAGCCATCAGCCCAGAGCCCGACGCGGGGCTCGAACTCACGGACCGTGAGATCGTGACCTGGTTGAAGTCGGACGCTTAACCGACTGCGCCACCCAGGCGCCCCAAAAATGTTTTTATTTTTGAGAGACAGAGCACGAGTTGGGGAGGGGCAGAGACAGAGATGGAGACACAGAATTTGAAGCAGGCTCCAGGTTCTGAGCTATCAGCACAGAGGCCGATGCAGGGCTTGAACTCACAAACCATGAGCTCATGACTTAAGCCGAAGTTAGACATTTAATCGACTGAGCCACCCAGGCACCCCTTTCCTGGCATTTTCTAACCTGCTTCACACTCTCTCTAGTATCTCAGTTCATCAAACTATGAAAAATTCCTTTGACTCCTCTCTTCCTGGATCCTGTATCTTTATGACTTTCTTTTTTTGTGGAACACATTATCCAATAGCTTCCTGGGAAAGGATGCATCGGGCATAATTTTTTTGAGCCCCTGAAAAGTCTGACGATGTCTTTGACTTACCTTCCTTATTGATAGTTTGGTTAGGTATAGAAATCTAGGTGGAAAAGTATTCACTCAGAATGCTAAAGATACCATTCTGTTGTCTTCCAGCTTCTGCTAGTAATGTGAAGTCTGATTTTTGATTTTTCATACATCACTTTTTTCTGTTTATCTTTCTCTCTGAATACTTGTAGAATTTCTTTATCATTAATATTCTGAAATTTCACAATGATACACCACAGTTTGGCCATTCTTTTCTGGAATTCCTATTATTCATTATTATTTAATGGGGGAAGGTCTCATAATTTTCTTACATTTTGTCTCATTTCATCACCATTTTTTGCTTTTTTTCCCTTGGTTTATGTTTGTTTATGGTTCATTTTTAGAGATTTTCTCAGCTTTATCTTTCAACTTTCTATGGAGTCTCCACTTATACAATATACTTTTAGTTTCCAAGAGGTTTTCTTGTTCTCTAATCATTTTTTAAAAAAAACATCTTTTTCTTATTTCATGAATCCTCTTATACCTCAGAGGATGATAGTTTTTTTCTTTTAGCTTGTGCATAGAAAAGGAAACCATCAACAAAACAAAAAGCCAACCTACTGAATGGGAGAAGATATCTGCAAATGATATCTGATAAGGCATTAGTATCCAAAATATATAAAGAACTTACACAACTCAACACCAAAAAGACAATCCAACTTTAAAATGGGCAGAGGACCTGAATAGATATTCCACAGATGACAAACAGATGATCAACAGACACATGAAAAGATGCTTGATATCATTATTCCAGGGAAGCCCAAATCAAAACCACAATAAGATTTCACCTTACACCTGTCAGAATGGCTAAAATCGAAAAGATAAGAAATACCAAGTGCTGGCAAGGTTGTGGAGAAAGAAGAACCCTTGTGCACCATTGGTAGAAATGTAAATTGATGGAGTTGCTCTGAAAATCAGTATGGAGGTTCCTCAAAAAATTAAAAATACAAATACCACTAATTCCACTACTATTTACCCAAAGAAAATGAAAACACTGACTTAAAAAGATATATGCACCCCTATGTTTACTACAGCATTATTTACAATAGCCAAGATATGAAAGCAACCTAAGTGTCCACCAACAGACAAATGGATAAAGAACACATGGTGTATGTGATTCCGTACATACAATGGAATATTACTTGGCCATAAAAAAGATGAGATCTTGCCATTTGTGACAACATGGATGGACCCAGAGGATATTATGCTAAGTAAAGTAAGTCAGACTGAGAAAGACAAATAACATATGATTTCACTAACATGTGGAATCTAAAAAACAAAACAAATGAATAAACAAACAAAAAAAGCCTATAAATCAAACCTATAAATACAGAGAACCAACTGATGGTTGCCAGAGAGAAGGGGAGGGGATGGACGAATGGAAGACGGGCAAGGGGAGTGGGGATACAAGCTTCCTGCTATGGAATGAGTAAGTCATGGGAATAAAAGGTACAGCAGAGGGAATCTAGTCAATGATACTATAATAGCACTTTATGGTGACAGATGAGGTGTTGAATCACTATGTTGTACATCTGAAGCTAATGTAACAGTGTGAATCAACTGTACTTAAATTAAAAAAAAAAATAATAGCTTTTTTTTTTTAAGTTTTCATGTTCTTGTATAGTCTCTACTTCTTGCCAGGTGTTTTCTGTTATTTTGTTTTTTGTCATTTATGTTACAGGCCTTCTCTGATGTTTACTAGTCCTTAACTGTTTCTTCATTTAATAGTGGGATATTTAAAAAAAAATTATTGGAAGATCTGTGCAAAGGGGAGAGATTTGCTGACGGGTTTTTATTGCAATAACATAGATGGTATTCTGACTGGGCCATTTCTTTGAGAAAACTTTGATACCAGTATCTTTAGGACTTTTCTCTTAGGCTACATGGATCTATTAGAGTAGAATCTTCTCATCTCTTGTCTAGAGAATCTAAAGCTGGCTGTCAGCATTCTAGGAACAATATTAGTGAAAAGAGTTGTAGAGAGAGAAGAGAGGTTTTAAAATTCACCACCTAAATTTTCACTAAATCTCTACCCTCTATTATGACCATTTTCCCATAGTCCACAGTCCTTTTGCTACAAAGAACAAACCTCAAAACTTCTGCTGGGATAGCAGCAGGCTGTCATTCTAATGCAAGGACAGCCTAAAGCTATAACTGCTTTTTCAACAAACTTTCAGCAAGTCTTCTGTTTTTAATCTTATCTTCACTCTCAGAGCTACTAATGCATCAGTTTCTCAGCTCTTTACCAGACTACTCAAGTTGCCTTCTATTTCTAATTTTATGAATGTTTTATCATGAATGAGTGAATTTTATCAGATTTTGTTCTGCCTCTCTTCAGATCATCATATATTTCTCCCTTATTGTGTTAATATGGTAAATTACATTCATGGATTTTGAATCTTAAACCAACTTTCCATTACTAAGGTAAACCCCACTTGATCATGATATATTATTTTTTAATATGCTGATGGATCCAATTTGTATCTCATGAAGAATATTTACACATGTAAATTCATGGAAGTGTGTACAATTTTCTTTTTCATCCTCATTAAATGTGTTCTAATGGGTCTCAAAATTCTGTGACAGATTTTTAGTCAAGTTTTTTGCATTAAAAAGTACTGATTTTAGGGGCGCCTGGTGGCTCGGTCGGTTAAGCGTCCGACTTCAGCTCAGGTCACGATCTCGCCGTCCGTGAGTTCGAGCCCCGCATTGGGCTCTGGGCTGATGGCTCAGAGCCTGGAGCCTGCTTCCGGTTCTGTGTCTCCCTCTCTCTCTGCCCCTCCCCCGTTCATGCTCTGTCTCTCTCTGTCACAAAAATAAATAAACGTTAAAAAAAATTTTTTTTTTTAAATAAAAAGTACTGATTTTAAAACCTGACACACACACACACACACACACCACACACACACAGAGAAAAACAAATGGCCCACAAAACATAATTTTCTCTTTTTTAATAATGTCTTTCGTATTTTTGTTATCAGGGTTATACTGGCTTCATAAAGCAAGTTGAGAAGTATATTTTCTAAAGGAGTTGTGCAAGATCGGTATTATTTCTTCTTTAAAATGTTGACAGAATTTTGGAGCACCTGGCTGGCTCAGTCGGTAGAGCATGTGACTCTTGATCTTGGAGTTGCGAGTTCAAGCCCCACATTGGTTGTAGAGATTACTTAAAAATAAAATTTAAAAAAATGTTGATAAATTTCCCAGTGAAGTGATCTGGGCCTGGAATTTTCTTTGTGGGAGACATTTTGATTATGAATTCAATTATTAAATTGACATAGGGATTATTTGTACTTTTCTATCAATTTAGTAAACCTTATTTTCAAGAAATTTTTCCATTTCATCTAAGTTGTTAAATGTATTGGTTTTTTAAGTTGATAAAACAACTTTTATCACTTCGATGTCTGCAGGATCTGTATAGATGTATCTTATGATCAATATTTGCACCGAATACCTTTTTCTTTTTTTTTTTTTTTTCAACGTTTATTTATTTTTGGGACAGAGAGAGACAGAGCATGAACGGGGGAGGGGCAGAGAGAGAGGGAGACACAGAATCTGAAACAGGCTCCAGGCTCCGAGCCATCAGCCCAGAGCCCGACGCGGGGCTCGAACTCACGGACCGCGAGATCGTGACCTGAGCTGAAGTCGGACGCTTAACCGACTGAGCCACCCAGGCGCCCCTCTTTTTTCAACCCTTATACTTTCACCTGCTTGTATCTTCATACTTAATAGTTTTTTTTTCTTACAAATCAAATGTGGTTAGGTCTTTTCTTTTTTTTAAGTCCATTTTTTAAATCATTATCTTGCCTTTTAATTACAGAGTTTATTCCATTTTAATGCCATGTAACTGTTGCTCTGACAGGATTAAGTCTACCTATGTTAATGTTCATTTTCCATTTGCCTCCATTTTTATTCTTTTTCCTCTCTCTCTTCCAGCTTTCTATTGGGTGAATTGTGAATATTTTAGTATTTAATTTTATCTCTTCTCCTGCCTTTATAATATACCTCTTTCAGGTTTTGTTTGGGTATTTTGTTGTTGTTGTTTTGGTGACTGCTCTACAAATTACAATATGTATCTTTAACTTTTTAACTTTAACTTCAGCAGTTTTTCACTGCTACATATATTATAAACCTTCTTGACATTGCTATTAAAAGTATTGCATTTATATATAATAAACCTATTTTACATTTACCCACATATTCTTTTTGATGCTCTTCACTTCTTCCTGCAAAATTGGACTTCCATCTGATATTGTCTCTCTTCAATACTTGCTTTTGGTGTTTCTTTTAGTGAAGGTCTGCTGGAGATGAATTCTCTCCTCCTTTGTCTAAAATGTTTTTATTTTGCTTTCACTTTAAAAGAAGGGGCACCTGGGTGACCCAGTCGGTTGAGAAACCGACCCCTGATTTTGGCTCAGGTCATGATCCCAGGGTTGTGGGATCAAGACTTGTGTCAGGCTCTACACTGAGTGTGGAGGCTGCTTAGGATTCTCTCTCTCTCCTTTGCCCCTCTCCCCACTCTGCATGTGCTCTCTCTTTCACTCTATCTAAAAAATGAATGAATGAATAAATGAATGAATTAATGAATTAAAGGATATTTTCACTGGTATATAATTCCAGATTTTTGAAAAATAATTCTGATTATTTTTCCTTCAATACTTTAAAGATGATTTTCCAGGGGCGCCTGGGTGGCTCAACTGGTTAAGCGTCCAATTCTTGATCTCCACTCGGATCATGATCTCACAGTTAGTGAGATGGAGCTATGCCCAGCATGATGGGATAAAGCCTTGTGTTGGGCTGTGCTCTGACACTGCAGATCCTGCTTGGGATTCTCTCTCTCCCCTTCTCACTGACCCTCCCCCACTCGTGCACTTCAAAAACATAGTAATAAAGGGGTGCTTGGGTGGTTCAGTCCGTTAAGCATTGACTTTGGCTCAGGTCACCATCTCACGATTCATGGGTTCCAAAACTGCATGGGATTCTGTGCTGACAGCTCAGAGCCTGGAGCTTGCTTCTGATTCTGTGTCTTCCTTTGTCTCTGCCCCTCCCCTACTTGTGCTACCAGTGTCTCTCTCAAAAAATTAATAAACATTAAAAAAAATTTTTTTAAATAATAATAAAAAAAATAAAGATGGTGTTCCATTGTCTTCTGGCCCCTGTATTCCCACAAAGTCACTTGTAATTTGCAGAGTTAGTTTCCTGTACATAATGTATCTTTTTCTTTTTTTTTTTTGGCTGCTTTTAAGATTTTTTTTTCTCTATCTCAGTTTTCACCAGAATTTGACTTAGATATCCCTAGGTTTAGATTTTGTTGTATTTATCCTGTTTGAGCTTTTTCTTGAATCTGTAGGTTATGGACTTCCATAAATTTTGGAACAATCACTAAAATTTCCTGTTTCTTCTGCCTCATTCTCTTTTTTCTTCTGGGATACAAATACATGTCTGATAGACAACTTGATATGGCCCCATAGGTCTTATGTCCTTTCACCCTTTATTTTCTTTATATTTGATTTTAGATTACTTCTACTGACCTCTCTTATGTTTACTGTGTCCAGTGTGATGTTAAACACATTGAATAAATACTTCATTTCTAGTATTTTTTTTTCATTTGTAAGATTTCTATTTGGTTCTTTTTTATGGTTTCCAGTCTTCTGCTGAATAATCTATTCATGGAGATGTTGTCCACTTTCCCCACTAGATCCTTTAACATTTTTTCCTGCTTGTTTTAAAGCCCCTGTCTGATAATTCCAACATCTGGAACATCTCTGGGTCTGTTTCTATTGATTGATTGCTCTTAAACATAGTTCATAGTTTCTTGCTTTTGCACATATCTCTTCATATTTGATTGTATGCTAGTAATTATGTGTTAAGAATAATTGAGAACATACTGATATTTACCTCCAATAAAAGGTACACCTATTCTTGTGTCCATTCATACACTGGGATGGAGGGTGAATCAATTTAATCTGTAGCTGGACTTTGTTGCAGCTGTAGCCACATTCACTCACCTTGGCCCCAAAAGTTTTTTCAACGTTTTTTTTTTTTTTTTTTTTTTTTTATTTTTGGGACAGAGAGAGACAGAGCATGAACGGGGGAGGGGCAGAGAGAGAGGGAGACACAGAATCGGAAGCAGGCTCCAGGCTCTGAGCCATCAGCCCAGAGCCTGACGCGGGGCTCGAACTCAAGGACCGCGAGATCGTGACCTGGCTGAAGTCGGACACTCAACCGACTACGCCACCCAGGCGCCCCGGCCCCAAAAGTTTTGAGGGAGGGATAGGACTTCTCTTCTGGGATCTGAGCACTTTGAAGATATCTTTATGCTTCACCACTCCACTACTCATGTCTTAGCTATAAGAGACTTATCTCTGCCTAAAGCCAGACTGACAACCTTTTGGGTTGCTGCACGGTTCTCTCTGCTATTTTCCCCTGGCATTGAAGGGTCACTGCAGTGCACTCACAAAGGGCAGGGTAGGTGGCTCGGATAGATATCCTTCTGCTCTCGTGCCCTGCCCAGGATTTGAAGTGGGGTTCAGAAGACATTTGATGCATTCGTCACTGTCCTTCTGCTTTCCAGCCTCTGAAATTTTGTTGCAATCATCTCCTTATAGTTTATACTTTAAGATATACACTTTAGTATCACTTTAAATGGGTTTTTGGAAGGAGCACATTAAATATACGTGTTTAATTCATTCTCTTAAATCTAACACCTTTCTATTTGCTTTCTGACTCTGGTTGTTTTTACTGTTATTGTTAAGCCTTTGCATATTTATTTATAATTTACCTTATTCCAAAGGGCAATCCAATTTCTACATTCTAATTCTTATTTCAGCTTTATAAAAATAAACCCAAAACTTTAAAGTAATTCAGTCAATATAACTAAAATCTATAGCTATTTAAAGGAGTTTAGCTACCAAGTGCTCATCTTTAACAAAATGTCCTATCAACTGGAAGGATGGATGCATGCCTGTATTTAAGTCATTTCTTCATGCAACAAGTTTATATTTCCTACTTTTCCTCTATCCCAACTTTATGTTTTTAGTATTTCTTCTTTCTCCTCCTCCTCCTCCTCCTCTTCCTCCTCTCCCCCTTCTTCTTCTTCTTCTTCTTCTCCTCCTCCTCCTCCTCCTCCTTCTCCTTCTTCTTCTTCTTCTAGTGTAAGCTTTATGCCCAGCATGGGGCTTGAACTCACATCCCCGAGATCAAGAGTTGCATGCTCTACTGACTAGAGAGGAAGAGAGAGAGAGCGGGAGAGCGAGAGAGAGCAAGCGAGAGAGAGAGAAGTGTTTATGAGAAGAGAGAGAGAGAGGGAGAGTGAGCCCCTCCTCTTTTCCACCTTTAAAACAAAAACACAGAACTATTTACAATTGGGAAGAAACATGTGCATTATCCACTAGTTTTTCCAAAAGAAACAAAAACAAAAATAGACTAGCTCTCTTCCCAAGCAGATGGCAAGATCTAAGTGTCTTATCAGAGTCCAACACTGGGTTGACCAGCTACTTACATGGCAGTTAGCAAACACCATGGCAGGTTAGGGGTAATGCCACTGGAAGGCTTATTTTGGATTTCTCAGCCTCTATCCACAATTCTTATGGAGATAAGACTCCTTCCTGACCAGCTAATTAACAAAGCAGCCAATGTTCAGAGCTCCTTTCACTTATATTATTCAACACATTTCTCCTCATGTCTATCCGCACCCCCCCCACGCCCGCCCAAACTTGGCATCCTGTATTTATACATCAGGGTCTCCTGGTTCACTTATACAGTATGATCTGTGTGACAATCCACTTTTTGTCCCTTAGATGTCCCATCCCTATTCTCTCACACTTCAACTCCATGTTAGCCTTAGATACCAAAGCCTCTGTCCATCTGAAAGTACTGAAAATTCAGATGTAAGAGTGACAGACCAAAAGCACCTAAGCTCAATTTGTTAACAGAGACATGGTTGGCTGACCCATTTTCCAAATGAAATGTGGTTCCACTTTAAAAGTCAAGGCTGTCATAAAAATGCCACAGAAACTGAGAATTTCACTTATACGTAGAAACCCTTCTTCAAAATTAGAATTTGGCTGTGTGCAGCTTAAAAAGCAAAATAGGCCAAAGCACATGAAAGAGGTTAACCACAATTATTTTCCCCCACAATAAGTGGTTTTAACTCAGACCACGTTCCACATTAAGTAAAGTCCAAAAAAAGAAGTGGTCCATGTCTCACTGCATTAAGTATAGCATTTACAACGTGTCTATCATCTTGGTTCACGGCAGTGGGAGCCTTCCATTACATTTTACACTCCTTCAGTCATAGAGCTGTGAGAAGTTTGGTCACAAAAAATGATACAGCATTGCTTCTGTTCCCTCAAAATGCACCTCCCAAACCATGGCTCTGGGAAGCTCCCTGAGTCTTTTGATAAATGATTCTTACACTGATATGGCAACAGATGTTGAAGGGCTTACTATTCCTCTTTCTAGAGGATGATATTGCACCCTTCACTGGGGCTTGCTAGAGATCTGATGCCTCAAACAGTGGGAAGTTAGCAGTGGGGGGGGGGGGGGGTAGGGGTAGTGGTCTTCATCAGGCAGTGTTCTTGTGACCCCTCATGTGTCGTGGCAATCTTTGCAACCCAAACAATTCCAGCTGGTACTTTGCCTTTTCGATTCAACAGAAAAACATGGGAGTGAATCCTGCCCCTAGTGGAGGCAGAGTCAGAGAAACAAGGGTGATTTCTTGAGGTTTTATGAGGTTCTTGGAGGGTTTCTCATGAGGTAAACTTGACACACACTCATCGGAAGCCTTGACTAGAGCTGAAGGATCTGCTTCTAAGATGATGCATTCACAGTACTGGCTCGGTGCTGGTTGTTGGCAGGAGGCCTCAGTCCTTTACTCTGTGAACCTCTCACATGGCTGCTTGAGTGTCTTTAATGACATGGCAGGTGCCTTCCCCCAGAAAGTGATCCCAAAATGTTGTATAATTTGACTCAGAAGTCACACTGCACCAATTCTGCATGTCCTATTGGTTACACTGGTCAGCCATATCCAGTGCGGAGGTGGGAGGGACTACACAAGAGTGAATACCAGGAGGTGAGGATCACTGGGGGCCATCTTAGAAGCTGCCTATCACAAATATATAGTTGATTCTTAGGCAACATGGGGGCTAGGGGTGCTGACCCCTGCGTGGTCATAAATCCATGTATAACTTTTGGCTCTCTAAAAACTTAACTACCAATAGCCTATTATTGGCCAGAAACTTTACTGATAACATAAACAGTTGACTAAAGTATATTTTGTATATGTATCATATACTATATTCTTACAATAAAGCTAAAAATGTTAGAAAATCATAAGGAAGAAAACATAAATTTACAGTATTATACTTTATTAAGAAAAATCCACATATAAGTGGATCTGTGCAATTCAAATCCTTGTTGTTCAAAGGTCAACTGTTTATCAAAAATTATAGGATATTGTGGGGGTGCCTGGGTAGCTCAGTTGGTTGAGCATCTGACTCTTGATTTCAGATCAGGTCGACATCCCAGGGTCATGGGATCGAGCCACACATTGGGCTCCATGCTGAGTATGGAGCCTGCTTAAGACTCTCTCTCTCTCTCTCTCTCTCTCTTCCCCCTACCTCTTTCCCGTTTGCACACACAGACCCTCTCTCTGAAATAAAATAAATTTAAGAAAATTAAAAAAATTATACAATACTATGCATGCTGTCGGTAACAGTGTTTTTCACTAATTAGTTCATTATCATTGTCCCATGTCAGAATGTTTTATGTCATCATTTTTAGTGGCTGCATAATAGTCTATTGTGTGGACACAATGAAAGTTAATTCTGTAATTATGAACATTTACTTCTAACCTTTTATCACATAATGAATACTGTGATGAGCATCTCCATACATTTATTCACTTACTACTTCTGAAATAAATTTAAAAGAAGGAAACACTGATATCCAAGATAATTTATTCTACTTGTATATCAGACCATTAAAAGGATTGCACATAATTCCTCGACACTTGGCCTTTATAATTACCATTTTACAAAAGCTCAAAGTCTTTTTTTTCCCCAAACATGAGCTTCTGTGAGAGGTTTCAAATTAATTTTGGAATGTTAACAAGAGCTTAAGGCAGACTAACCCAAACATGCAAACGCTCTTGTTTTCTGTTTAAGGGTGACAATTAATGAACAACTTTTTGTTAACTATTTATTTGGAGAAATCATTACATCTACTTTGAAAGTTTTTTTATTATCACAAATATACATCTGAGAGAGATTTTTCCAATGGTTTGGTTGTTTGCTATGACATTCTAATTCCTTATATACTGATTGAGAATATCCAGATAGAGAGATCAGTGTTCAAAGAAGCAGTCCTTAGGGCTATTATCAACTCCTTGTCTCACTCATCAGATGGTAAAAAGTGAGAGCTTTTGATTTAGATAAACTTTGAATTTATTATACAATGGTGAACTTATTTTCTATCAATTCAGAGAAAGCACACACAAGATCTCAAAACTTCAATCATCAAATACGTTCTCAAAGAGATTTCTGTCACATGAGATCAAAAGAGAACTCAAGCTTCCATCACTCTGCTGCCATATTTACTCATGTATTTAACATTTGCCAAGTGGATTTGGGTCAATTTAAGAAACTGTAAATAAATATTGATACATCATAACAGAAGCTATTACTCACATTCTAAGTAAACCACTGATTCTAATTTATTCACAATTTTGCAGTGGCATCATTCCATGGAGAAAATTAGATTTTTACATATCAGAGCAAATCACAAAGCCAAAATGTCAACTTCATACATCAGGCAATTACTTGTAGTGTTTATTTTGGGGAAAATTTTCTACATATATTTACTTAGAAAGCTGCACGGGTCCTCCAAAATAAATAGGGGCTATAATTCTTGCCAAAAAATCCACAGTTCCAGAGAGCTACTCATCAATTTCTAGCAGCATTAATGAGGAAAGGCGCTGAGACAGTCATTCACACTGTCTTTATGATAAGAGTAACCTACGGGGCAAATCAAGATTAAGGACAAGGACAAGACTAATGGTTTGGAAGCCTTCTCTTTTTTTAAATCAATCATCTGAAATCTGCATTTACTACCTAAAGTCCCCACAGAGCACTAGAACCTTCAGAGAAGAGGGAGAATTGGTCCTGATGACATCACTGAAATCTTTTTTAGGGTTGGAATGGTCTCTTTATGGGTGCAGAAGGATCTTATGTTCCCACACACTGGGGGGTAGGTTGGATAGTTCTCCATTGTAGGGACTGTTCTAAACATTACAGGATGTTTAGCAGCATCCCTGGACTCTCTTCCTAGTTGTGACAACAAACCATGTCTTCAGATATTGCCAAATGTTTCCCAGAAGGTGGAAAAATTGTCTCTAGTTGAAAAATTCTGTCTTGATAGGACAGTCTTCTCTCTTAAAAAAATTTTTTTTAAATCTTTATTTATTTTTGAGAGAGAGACAGACAGAATGCAAGCGGGGGAGGAACACAGAGAGGGAGACACAGAATCCGAAGCAGGCTCCAGGCTCTGAGCTGTTAGCACAGAGCCCAGTGCAAGGCTCAAACCCATGAACAGTGAGGTCATGACCTGAGCCAAAGTCAGAAGCTTAACCAACAGAGCCTCCCAGGCACCACCCAGATAGTCTTCTCTCTTAAAGATACATTTCATTCTTAAGGGCTTTACCATGCATGTATTACATCTTTCACATGGCATCAAGGTGTGGGGGTCATCCTTAAGCTGGAAAACATGCCAATGAGCTAGCTGAGGAGTCTAGAACACCTTGACGGGATTTCCCCAGGATGTGTTTTTTTCAGGTTGGTGTTATCACGTTCCAGGGGTAGTGGCTGATTTCATTTAAAAAAAAATTTTTTTTTCAACGTTTATTTATTTTTGGGACAGAGAGAGACAGAGCATGAACAGGGGAGGGGCAGAGAGAGAGAGGGAGACACAGAATTGGAAACAGTCTCCAGGCTCTGAGCCATCAGCCCAGAGCCCGACAAGGGGCTCGAACTCACGGACCGCGAGATCGTGACCTGGCTGAAGTCGGAAGCTTAACCGACTGCGCCACCCAGGCGCCCCGATAGTGGCTGATTTTAAATAGCCAGGGGGTAGGATTCTGCTTAGGCAAGGTGGGTTCATTCCGATGGGTTCCTCTCAATTAGCCACATGTTATGTGGCTACAAGCCTTTGCTCATTTTTTCTTATAAGCTGAGGCTTCGTTTGAAAAAAGTACATTTCAACATGATGAATTAAGGGAGATAAAATAACCTTAAGTAAAAAGAACTTCTGCCTTTCCCAGGGTGCAGGAAATGGCTTTTGCCTAGTCAGAATCTTCCAGGGTGGCCACCGGACATGGCTTTGGGCAAAAGAAGTTAAAAGAATGTTAGCATGACCAAAGATCAGTTTTCTTCCTAAACAACAGAAAATAACTGAAAAGAGGCCAAAAGACTTACTAAATTTCCCTTTTCTTATAATATGGATTTCTTCCTTATCTGCTTAGATTGTTTTCTCCCTTTTTTCTACTTGCAAGAACAGGAAAGATTCGTAGCAAATTAGAAAAAAAAACGGCACTATGTTATTTAAATGTAGCATTAAGCCTTTTAGTTTCTGTTGACCTAGTAGGTGGGCCTTATTTATAACATTTCATAATGTACTTACTGTATATTTGACCCAATTGAGATAAAAATGATTTAAAGGGGGGAAGTGAATTTAACTGGATTTAATTTGGAATCCTCACATCCCCTAATGTCATGCCTGTTCTTCACTCCTGATACCCACAGCCCAGATGCCTGAGAAGCCCCATCTGTGCCACTGTGGAAGAGTCTCTGAGATACCACTTGCAACAAACCAGTCAGCAGCACAGCAGAGAGCCTGAACACATCAGGCTCCCCCTTATCCCAGGTGCAGACCTTCGTAACTGCCTGTTAACTATGCAAGTTGCCTTTGGGTGGCTCACCTGCCACATCAGGGAAGGGCTGATTTCCTTCCACCTGATCTAGAGATCTTCATCCGGCCTCTGGCTTATTCCACCCCTCTGCCAGAATCTCATTAACCGAAAGAATAAGAAAAAATTTCCTTCCAGACTTCATCTTCTGATCCAGCCAGATGGTAGATAAATAAATAACAGAGCAAAGAGGAAAAACACACTTGCTTTTGCTTAATAAAATACTGACAGTATCTGATGTTGTCACAGGAAATATTCAAATGTCAACAGCAGTCAAGTATTCACAGTGCATGGAAGGAAGGCCTAGAGGGAGGCATTTTCACTCAGCCTCAGGTTTTCATGGCACAGAAGACTGGAGGCAGTTCTGAGGGCTTTGAGAGCTCTGGAGAAGTCAAGGAAACTCAAGGCATTAAACCAAAGTGAAAGAGTTTCATCCTCTTGGGGTGACATTGGTTTGGTATTCTTTAGAAAGGACTGCCTGTAAACAAAATTCAAAATGTGGAAGACCTTTGCTTGAATGTAATGGCATCCTAGCCCCTGCTGGGCAGACCTTTCTTAGATAGAAGAAACTGTGAGCCACTGCTCAGAAATTTCTGCTTGAGTCTGTGCCATGACAATATATGTCTGCTGATGAATCAGAATGTTCTTTGGTCAGAAAGAGAAAACTGTGTGAAAATACGCATTTTCCCTTTAGCCCAAGCTGTCCAGGAACACAGCCCAAATCAGTATCCAACTGTTTAATACCATTGTCCTAGGTGCCAGGGAGAAAACTGCTGTGTATGCCTCCTTTAGATAATCTCTGTTTTGATATTATTCTTACAAGGAAGAACAATAAGACTGGTAAAGGCTGGAAATAATTTTAGAAGAATCCAGGGCTAGAAATTCAACCTAAATTTTAATAGGCAACTCTGTATCCCTTCTCAGATGTCACTGACATGTACAGAAGTGCCATGATGGTCACATAATTGTTTTTATTGATTCATCCAGGCAAACCATCTGAATTCTGCTTGGCAAAATTTTGCCACTCTAGTTCAAGTTATTGGAAACATTTGCATTTTTATTCCTCTCTTTATTCTTCTCTCTGCTTTCTTCAATAAATATAGTATGCCTCGAGTGCCCACAAAGTGCCAGGCACTGTGCTGCCTACTAGGAGTTAGCAAAATACAAGGTGAGCCTTGCCTAATGGAGCTTAGAGCCTAGTTGGATGAGAGACAATAATCAAATAATCTCACAAACCAAACTGGAAAAGTACAATGCTATTACATTCTACAAGTAAGAGATATATATTGCTACCTGAGTACATAATTGAAGATTTGCTATAAGGTGGGCAATCAGGGAAGGCCTCCCTGAGGAAGTGATGACTGAACTGTGTTGAAATGAAGAGAAGACTGATGATAATACAATAAAATTAGATAGCACTACAGACCATGAAAAGTTCTACATGTATTGTCATACTTAATCCTCACTCAAAATTTAACACATATTTGAGCTTCGAATATGGGACTGATGAGGGGTAGCCTTTGGATCTCTCTTTGAAAGAGAGAAACTGGTAGCACCAAAGGGTATGGTACCTGGCTGAGAATCATAGTAATTAGCGATGACTAAGGACCTGAATTTCTGTATTTCTACAAATGTGTCAGTAGCATTATAAGTAAGGATATACACAATGTCACAAATATAAGGAAAACAACCTTTCAGACATTTATCAATTTCTTCCACTCTTGTAGGTACTTTTTAAAAAATTTATTTATTTATTTAAAAAATTTTTTTAATGTTTGTTCATTTTTGACGGAGAGAGACACAGACAGAATGCGAGTGGGGGAGGGGAAGAGAAAGAGGGAGACAGCACAAAGCCTGATGTGGGGCTCAAACTCACAGACCATGATATCATGACCTGAGCCAAAGTTGGCCACTTAACTGAGTGAGCCACCCAGACGCCCCTTTAAGTTTATTTTTTAATTTAAATCCAAGTTAACATACAGTGTAACAACGAATAGAATTCAGGAATAGAATTTAGTGATTCATCAATTATATTCATCATATATCACCCAGTGCTCATCCCAACAAGCGGCCTCCTTTAATGCACTTTGAAACAACGTTCATTCATTTGTTATATTCTCAGTACCACTGAGGATTAGTACTAGAAGAATTGTTCCAACCTCTTCATCTTACACTTCAGGAAATAAAAAATCTCTGCCTCACTTTTTAAATACATTACAATTTAGGCTCATCATTAAGTCAAGCCTTTCTCCCAGTTTGTCCAAGTTTGACTTCTCATTGTACATGGATCAAAGTTCCAAGATCACTTTCAGCAGATAATTTAAGGTAAAATTTAACGATATGGTTGGTTTATGAGACAAGTAGAACTCCTCTTCGCCAAATCAGCACCTTGGAGGAACCTGGCTGTGCTACTTGGTCACACGAACAGAAGGCTCCAAAGCAAAGTGTCTGGCTCTGTAGCTCCTTCTCTGGGATAATTAGGCCCAGTATTTGCATGACAAGGGGAGGCAGTTCTTCTCAAATATAATCCCAACACCTCTCTTCCAAGGGAGAAATATACATTGGGGTCAAAGAATTTAGAGAGGAGGCCAATTGTTCTGATTACAGATGGTGATCTCACTGGTCACCTATTTAAGCTACGCTCGATTCCTAGGTTATGTCCCGTCTTCATCTCAGCTTTTACTGGCAGTCACCTGCATTCCTATAGCTCACCCATCTGATTCTGAGTTTAAACCATGCCATGCCAAGGGGGAATCACTCATATTTGAGGCATACTTTTTGTTTCCTTGAATTTTAAGGGTTGTCTTCTTGAGGCTGTGCCTCCAATGCAATTGTGTGAAAAGGTAAAAGATAGTGTACAAAGATGTAATCTAATCACTAACAGGTGAGATTAATGCCAGTCTCAGAATCAGTGCCTGGATTCTTTTATTTATATGGTCATATATGATCTAAAATTAAAAATAATGTAAATGAATTCAAATTAATGGTTAATTTTAGAATAAAATGAACACAAAACAGCATCATTTAAGGAACAAAAAATAAAACCACTAAGGAATTAATTTCTTAGTTTAAGGCCCTTAAGAAATAAGGAAAATGGAAGAAGAGAAAACTAACTATTGGAGTACTCATAATTCAGTGAAATAGTTACCACTCTCACTTTTTTTTTCAGGTGAAGAAATAAAAGCTCAGAGAAATTAAGTAATACAGTTTCTAGACACTGAGCTTTTTTTTTTTTTTTTTTTTTTTTTACTTAAGTAGGCTTCATCCCAGAAGAGCACAGAGCCCAATGTGGGGCTTGAACTCACGACCTGAGATCAAGACCAGAGCCTAGATCAAGAGTTGGCTACTTACCCGACTGGGCCACCTAAGCACCCTTAGGCACTGAACTTCTTAAGTGCAAGGACTATATTCTATTTATCTATTTATCTGTCATCCAGCCCTATATCTCCCACACAGTAGTTGCTCAATGAATGTTTCATGATTAGCAGAGTAAATCAGCAGATCTCAGATCTGGACACGGATCTATCAGACTCAAAATCCCATGTTCTTGCTGGTCCCCATGCCTCCACCATTGCTACAGAAATGAGAAAACACTGTTGAAATTCAGGTAGACAAATAAAACACTACTTTCAGATTTTCTCAATTGAATTTTATAAACCTTTATTGAGCACTTCGCCACACATGATGGGAGATACAAAAACCATGGAAGGCATGGTGTTTCTGTTGGAAGACTTTCTATTATAGCTGACAGAAAAAATTCAGATGGTTCACAGACAAGTAAGAGAAGCATTTGAAGGCAGCTTAACTATATAAAAGAATGTTGGATTGAGTAAAAAAGAGGAAAAACTTGTGTGGAATTAGGTATGGGACAAGTATTCAAGAAGGAGATAGAATCTTAAACCTGGGCCTCCTGAGAAGTGTATGGAGGAGGGAGAGAACCGAAGCTGAGAAAAGTTTTGAATGACAGTGTATGGATACAGGGAGGCCCAGGTCTGACTAGGTCAGATTCTTAGTTGGGACAAATGATCCTAAATCAGAAAGGGAGAACACAAGGCTTGTTGCCTTGAATCACAGCTTGGGACACTTGGGTTCAATCTGGTAAGCCTGTGTCCACTCCCGAGGGAGCACGCAGGCATACTTTAAGAGGATGACTATGGCAGTACCACACCAACAGGAAATTTGGAAAACAGGGTTTTTTTGTTTGTTTTTTTAAAGTAATCTCTCCGCCCAACACGGTGCTCAAACTTAACAACCCCAAGATCAAGAGTCACATGCGCTATGGACTGGGCCAGCCCGGTGCCCCCAGAATACAGTTTTTTTTTTTTTTTTTTTTTTATTTATGTATGAAATTTATTGTCAAATTGGTTTCCATACAACACCCAGTGCTCATCCCAAAAGGTGCCCTCCTCAATACCCATCACCCACCCTCTCCTCCCTCCCACCCCCCATCAACCCTTAGTTTGTTCTCAGTTCTCAACAGTCTCTTATGCTTTGGCTCTCTCCCACTCTAACCTCTTTTTTTTTTTTTCCTTCCCCTCCCCCATGGATACAGTTTTAAATAACTAAGAGACAAAGGAAAACAGTTTCAGTGGTTGCAAGGGCAGAATCCATCAATAACAAAATCTTTCACAGAACTTTGGTTATTGCCACTCACATAGATCATTCTTTTGGATATTTTTTTACTGATTCATAAGTTTTGGTAACATGAAGATAGTATCATACCTCATTATGATAGAAATGTGAGGGAAAACATGCTTCCCAGGCAATTAGTAAATTTTTTCTACCTTTGGGGATTCTTGAGAATATTATTTATTTACCTAGTTCACATTCCCATAATTATAAAATGTTAGTACTGGAAAGCATAGAAAACTTAGAAAGCATAGTCCAATCCCCTTATTTAAGAGAAAATGACCTTGACCCAGTAAGGTCATGTGTTCCTCCAAGATCACACAGTTAATTAGCAGCCATTAGGTTTTATTCCCTGGGGCCAGGGTAACAATTGCTTCAGGTTCTTCTATAAACTGAGTTCATTTTGTAAATAACAGTTGCCCTTAAACAGATGTACAAGCCACTACACAACGATTCTGTTGTCAGGAGTTTCTTCCTCCCCTGAAGTTTGATCTCACTTTTCTGTGGTTGAGGATTATATCTTTACTCATTTCTGTGCATTCAGCACTTAGCATCATGGCTGGCACATAGCAGGTACTCGGTATGTTTTTGTTGAGAGAAGCTGAATTTAAATCACTGATTTTCATTTCCTTGCTCCTGGAGACTTCTGTGACATTTTTTTTTTAAGTAAAAGACTCATGGCACAAAAACAGACACATAGACCAATGGAATAGAATAGAGACTCCAGAATTAGACCCACAAAAATATAGCCAACTAATCTTTGACAAAGCAGTAAAGAATATCCAATGGAAAAAAGACAGTCTCTAACAAATGGTCCTGGGAGAACTGGACAGTAACATGCAAAAGGATGAAACTAGACCACTTTCTTACACCATTCACAAAAATAAACTCAAAATGGATGAAGAATCTGAATGTGAGACAGGAAACCATCAAAACCCTAGAGGAGAAAGCAGGAAAAAACCTCTCTGACCTCAGTCGCAGCAATTTCTTACTTGACACATCTCCAAAGGCAAGGGAATTAAAAGCAAAAATGAACTATTGGGACCTCATGAAGATAAAAAGCTTCCGCACTGCAAAGGAAACAATCAACAAAACTAAAAGGCAACTGATGGAATGGGAAAAGATATTTGCAAACGACATATGGTTAGTATCCAAAATCTATAAACAACTCACCAAACTCCACACCCGAAAAACAAATAACCCAGTGAAGAAATGGACAGAAGACACTTCTGAATGAATAGACACTTCTCTAAAGAAGACATCCAGTTGGCCAACAGACACAGGAAGAGATGCTCAACGTCACTCCTCATCAGGGAAATACAAATCAAAACCACACTCAGATATCACCTCACGCCAGTCAGAGTGGCTAAAATGAACAAATCAGGGGACTATAGATGCTGGCAAGAATGTGGAGAAATGGGAACCCTCTTGCACTGTTGGTGGGAATGCAAACTGGTGCGGCCGCTCTGGAAAACAGTGTGGAGGTTCCTCAAAAAATTAAAAATAGATCTACTCTATGACCCAGCAATAGCAGTGCTAGGAATTTACCCAAGGGATACAGGAATACTGATGCACTGGGGCACTTGTACCCCAATGTTTATAGCAGCACTCTCAACAATAGCCAAATTATGGAAAGAGCCTAAATGTCCATCAACTGATGAATGGATAAAGAAGTTGTCGTTTATATATACAATGGAATACTACTTGGCAATGAGAAGTAGCAATGTGGATGGAACTGGAGAGTGTTATGCTAAGTGAAATAAGTCATACAGAGAAGATACCATATGTTTTCACTCTTATGTGGATCCCCAGAGACTTAACAGAAGACCATGGGGGAGGGGAAGAAAAAAAACAGAGAGGGAGAGAGGCAAACCATAAGAGACTCTTAAAAACAGAATAAACTGACGGTTCATGAGGGGTGGGAGGGAGGGGAAAGTGGGTGATGGGCATTGAGGAGGGCACCTGTTGGGATGAGCACAGGGTGTTGTATGGAAACCAATTTGACAATAAATTTCATATTAAAAAAATAAATGAATAAAATAAAAGAATCATTGGACCATTAAACTGGAACCAACCAGAGAGATTAAACCTTGTTCTACAAGTAAAGACACTAAAGTCCATAGAAGGTAAATGATGAATCCCAAAGATAGTACTCAAGGTAGGTCCCAAACCTTCTTCTCCAGATTACATAATTTTCTCTTGGGTGAAAAATATTACAATTTTCAACGTTTCTATCAGACTCCAGATTATCAACTCTTTAAGGGGGAACAAAAGTATTTTTGTGCTTCCATACAAAACTCATGGCTAGCAAGTAGGATGATGAAAAGTCTTTGATGGCAGAATGATTAAGTGACAATTTCTGGGAAGAATTTTCTCAATGGGGATGAACTTGGGCTCAACTGGAAAAAAATCTCATTAGTAGGAAACACTGACCCTGAAAGACGCAATGGAATCAGAGCTGGAAAAAGGGCAAGATGATTGGGCCATAGACATAGATTTGGTCCATTCCTGTACAAATCATTTGCTCTACTCTGTGCCTTAGCCAACAGAAACACCTTTACCCCTAACCCCCAGCCCATTCCCTACCAACTCATGACCTAGGAGAATCAAATGTGAGCATGGGACTGGCTTAGGCCAACTTGTCCCTGGGCCTGGAAAACAGCACTCCCTCATGTCAGGCTAACTGGTCAGAGCATCCTCTCCTAACACAAAGGACTGGCCGTTAATCCTTCATGAGTGGAAGGTCAAACAGGGGCTGCCCTGCAAGGCTCTGCTGGTTTCATTCCATTTCCTGAGTCCTTAAACTCTCTTTACACTGACAATGTCTATTGGAGAAGCCATGGGCTCAGGTGGTTCTAGAAGCCACCTGGTCAGTGACAGAGCACTCACAAAAAGTTTGGCCCTTAAATGGGCATGTGTATTAGTTTGTTCAGCTGCCATAACAAGAGAGCACAGACTGGTGTATCATTTTCTCACAGTTCTTGAGGCTAGAAGTACAAGATGAAGGGGTCGGCAGGTTTGCTTTCTCCTGAGGCCTCTCTTCTTGGCCTGCAGATGTTCACCTTCTCCTTGTGTCCCTGAATGGCATTTTCTCTATGTGTGTGAGTCGTTGGTGCCTCTCCCTCCTCTCATAAGGACACCAGTCCTATTGGATTAGGGCCCTACCCTGATGACCTCATTTAACTTAAATCACCTCTTTAAGAGTCCTATCTCCAATATCGTCCTGCTGGAGGGTGAGCTTCAACATCTGAATTTGGAGACACATAATCCATTCTGTAACAGAGGAAAACCAGCTTCTCTTCTCTCCAGTCATCACTGTGTCTCCTCTAAATACCACTTACTCAGCTTGGTGTTTTCTCAAAGAGACAATTGTGACTAATTTAGAAACCAATGAGGAAAATCACCTGTTAATTGAGATCTTAAGGGAAGTTCTGCAAATTGTGATCAAACGGGGGTGGGAGGGGATGCAAAGAAAATCACATTGCCAACAGGAGTGAAAGGGTGTTTGTGGGACATTCTGCAAAAGCAGAAGGCAAAAAACAAAAAACAAAAAACAAACAAACAAAAAAACACAGTGAGGAGAGGAAGCAAGGCTCAGCTTCCTCAACAGAAGAGAGCGGCTTCGCTGGCAGGCTGTGGAGAGTACGCCTTGTCTGCCTGATTTACACAGGTAGAGAGAGAATGGTTGGGAGGCTGTAGGCCTGCTCAGCCAAACGCCCATGTGTGCATGAAATTAGAATGTCAACATTTGATTCATGCTGCCAAGCTGTGGCTGTGAAACAAATTATGTCAGTGGGTGGCAACCGCAATATTAGTCTAAGCAGATAACGTGTAACTATAAAGAGGGGCCCCATCTTCCAGCTTTCTCTCTATTATTATTTTAATATCAACATTGTTAGACCTAGATTTTTGAGAAAAAGGAAGAGGTTTTATGTGGAGGCATGGATTCCTTAGGAAGGGACTCTGCCATTCATTCGAGTTTTGCTCCCAGCCCTAAATTTTGAAATTTAGGAGTCAGGTGAGACAATGATGAATTTTACAAGCCACTGCCCCCACCCCCTCCACTCAACTGAGTTCAAAGTGCTTGTGCCATTTGTGGGGTAATCTAAACCACAATTAAATAATCTGCCTCTTCTAAGGAGCCTTGGATTCCTGGGCAGTAGCTAGGAACTTTATCCTTAAATTCATTTCAATGTAAAGGGAAGGGGCAAACATCTTGTAAGTCTTTGCACAGTGAGCAAATTCTTCCACCGTACTTCCTAGGTTCCATACACAGTACCTTTGCCACAGTGAGGTCTATGCAGATGTTGGTGTTAAAACCTGCTACTTTCTACTCAATTGATTTAAGCTCAGTGCATATTTAAATTGAGGGAGTTGCTCCCCTCAATTTTAAATGAAATAAGGTTGGAAATTTGCTGAGGAATTTCACATGAAAAGTAGGGGTTTTGTTGGTGTGCTTTTTCTTTAACATTTTCTCAGTGAAGCTTCAGCCGTCTACAACTTAAACTTGGCCCATGAGATCACAATTTTCCCATGAAATGAGGCGCACATCCATCTCCATTTGAGGCCCACTTCTTTAACTACCAATACGGCAAAACATCAATTTGAAGTTTTATTCCATTACAAACACCCATGTAGTTAAAGTTAATGCTGTGAAAAATCCAACTTGTAGCAGGGAAATGTTTATAGAAGCAGCATTCGCTTAGCAGTTGAACGAGGCCAAGATGGCTAGCGGCAGGATTAACATGCACGGAGAATACTGAAAGGTTCTGTGGGGGAAAGGGGTCCTGGAGGATAGAAGTGTCACTTAAAAACCCATATATTAGTTTAAAATATTTTTCCTTCCAATCGTGAGAGTATTGTGTCATCTCTTCTCAGTTAAACGTGAATACCTGTGACAGTCCCCATCTTTTTCTTCTGGAGTTCTCATGTCCCACTCATGTATACCTATGTCTAAGACTCAACATAGCCTTGCTCTTGCACTTGCATAGGTTGTACTTTTTTTTCTACTAAGGTATGAAGGCCTGAGATCTTTATCAAGAGACCTGTGGGGAGAACAAACTTTAAAATTTACCAAAGAAACTTTTGGCACCATCATTTTATATCACAGCTCTGTGGTACGAGATGGAAAGTAACACCAAGGCAATATAATTCAGAAGCTGACTATGAAATTGCTTGCCTTCTTGGCATATTTCTCATGACACACTGACTGACTAGGCTCCTATTTGAGCTGGATGCAGTTTGATATAAACTCACAAAGGAGCAAAACAGATTTCTTGAAACTAGGAGTCGTAGACCAAGGAGCCATGGAATTTCTACTTTGTCTCCTCCACCAAACCCACCGATGGGCTTTGCCTACATATAAAATTCCTTGGCTGAAATGACCTCATTGTCTGAGACATTTGTGAAAAAGCTGCCTGGGTGGAAGGTCTCTGAAATTGGTCATTGTAAGAGGGAAAGGTCTGAGGTAAAATGCCGGTTTGACCCACCAGTCTGGGCTATTGCTTCAGCCATGGCTATTGATGCAGAAATGTGTTCTACCCCTTGCCTCTCAAGGAAGAATTTCCACTTTGAAATTTCATTCATTCTGAAAACACCCCTCGGGTAGGCCATATTTCCTCTGCATTCAGATGATGTCAGAGCCTGCCATCCATTTTAAAGCCTTAACATCTTCAGCAGCCATATATCATATCCTGCCGTTTATTTCAAAACTATTCACAGACCAAAGGGAATACTTTCTCTTTATGGGGGCAATTGCAGGCTTGTAACTTCTTCATCCTCTGAACACCATGGAATAAAGTTGGCATTATCATCTGAAGTTAGCTGTCCAATGCATTTAATGCTTTATCAGGAGAAGTAGGAACAAAATTACTCTCATCACTCCATGTCAGGAAAGTAGATTTGGGCTCTCCACCATGTAAGGAATTAACAGTATTCCTTCCACCAGACATGGAAAAAATCAGGAGACCAGAAAATGGAATAAACAATATTTTGATGTAAACAGATTATCAACATGAGTGGAATGACCGTCTGGTCACCCGGGGGGTTTATTCAGTTAACACTTCCACCCCTTAAAGACAATGGTGTGCAATCAATGCATATAGGGCTTTTCAGGCGCGTTGCTAAGTGATACGCAGTGTCAACAGAAAAATGCCGGATGTACAGAGGACAGCTCCAGGCCCAAGAGAGATCAACACCCTCTGATGATATTTTAAACTTAATTCAGTGCCCGATGAAGATTGTGACAGGTTCCGTGGCCAGAGCAGAAAAGATGTTTGCACTTCAAAATCCGACTTCGTAAAGTTGCTCTGCTGTGTGCAAAGAGTGTTTAATTTGGTAACAAGTGAATCGTGGCCCAAAGAGTAGTTGGTTCAAATAGGAAAAGGCACCCAGCAGGGGCATCCTGAATATTCATTTCTTGCAAGGCACAGCAGTCATTTTACAATCTCAGCATCAGTATCAGAGCTGATCATTTGTCTCAGATTGTCTATGCATTCTCTCATTTTTTCATCTCTAAAATCTATTTTAGGAACAGCCCCCAAAGCTATTTGCAACAGCTTCTTCAGAAATTCTAAAGAAAGGAAAGAAACTTGAATAGGATCACATCACCCCATACAACCATGAAAACCTATTTTGTGGGGCATTCTTGAAACCAGCCCAGAAGCTCTTAAGAGTTTTTGTATTTATTTACCCATTTCTTTCTCTCCCTTCTCCCTCCCCTTGATGGATTTTTATATTCAAATGCAAAAGATTTCCATGTGCACTAAAGATCCATTTACGTATTGGTTTAGAAGATCATGTCATGATGCCGAGAAATGCAACTTTTTCATAAACAGATGTTTACAAATTCAGTCTTTGTACCAGGAAAAGCACACTCATCACAAAGGGCCTGTTTTCCATATTTGGAGGCAAAACCCTTTTGAAAAAAAAAACACAAAAAGACAAAAACCTCATGTCCCTAAAATCCAGGAAGCGTTAACTTCAGATATATTGTGCCTCAAAGTCACCAAACCTGTAAAATGTTTTCCTAGTTAGACACTGGTGGGTCCTGCATGCATGCCCTGGGTTGCTGCTGACAACAAACCCTTGCTTGCACAGGCCCGGAGAGTTGTGTAGATGAGAGGTTGGTGAGGGACACAATCAATTTATTCAGTTCAGGACTCTCTATTCACCTACTGGAACACAAGCTTTTTAAGAGCCCAAGTCACATAATTTTCAGTGGGCAGGTTTGTCCTCTTTTGTCCTCAAGAGTTTGGTCTGTTTATTAAACCAATAAGAGCCACAGAGCATTTTGTCTAATGGGCTAAAAACTCCAAAAGCAGGAGTATATTAACACAGATTGAGAACGGGTGGGGGAGGGGCTGGCTTCTTGACATTTTTCTTCCTGTCTTATCCACAAAGCTAATTTTATAGGGTTGTCCCTGTCATGTTTAAGCTACAGGTAGTAAGGGGGAGATTGAAGGCAGATAAAAACCACACAATAGCATTCCCATGCCTTGTTTCCTTGCCTCACGGAGGGTGGTTCTCTCTCACAGAGGCATTAAAGCGTTGTGAGGTAATGAAGAAACAGCACAGAGAAAAGCAAACAAGTTACGGCAATAATTGCATTGAGACCACCTGGCACCATCCTCCTACTCTAGGTGACTCCCTACACCAGTGATTCTGCAATAAAGCCATGCAAACTTTTCCATAGTTTTAAAAGACAGGAGGACTTTGAGCCCTGGGTTAGTAATGTGAGTGGGCATATTACAAGAGAGTTAAGTACAGGCCATAGATATTTTTGGATTAATGATCAGACCTAACTCATGACTGAATCTCTTTCTCATCATTGCAGCAAGAACAGGTGAAGAAGGCTGAGTGCTGGCCAGAAGGAATTTCACTTATAAGAACTAGCTGTGGGGCCACAAATATTTATTGAAAGGCATGACATGCTCGGGTATTAGTTGAAGTTGTTAATCGAAAATGATCAGTTTCTCCACAAATATGAAAAAGTATGAATGGGCCATAAAGTGTTGCTGAAGTTCCTAATAAAATTAGTTATGGCCTTACTCTTTAAATTTATTCCAATAAGCTAATTGCTTTTCATATCTCTCCTGAACTTACCCAAACCATCACACGGGAATCAACGACAATGCTTCAGTTGTGTCGGACCCTAGTACAATAGCTGAGCATTGTAGACTATTTTTTGCAGGGATCTTATAATTTGGATAATGCTCAAACCACATTTCTCTGTGGGTTAAAAACGGTTGTCTGTACAATCGTTTGTGACAAAAATCCTAGTTCCTGTAGTTTGTTTATGCTGTATAAATATGCAGCTGTTCCCCCACCTTGGAGGAAGAGCTGTTTTCTACTTTTCCCCAGTAGAGGGGAAGTGTTAGTGCTGAGCCAGTCACACTCTTTCTCCTTGTCCCTCTGGTGGCCAATAGAGTACACTGATAACCAGGGTGTGAAAGCAAAGACATCCACAGCTACCACCACACAATCAAAGTCACCAGGCCACACTCACAGGAGTCTATGACTTCAAAAGCTTTGCCAGCCTGAGCGTCAACTGGCAGAAACATGTGCTTAATTAAGTTCAGCAATTTCAGCAGGTAAAACACCAGAGCTCACCATGAAAAGACATAAGCCCCCCCCCCCCCCCCAAACTGCCATGAAACACGCCCAAAATAGGACTGTTCAATGTTTTCTATGTAAATGTGAGCCTTGGGGACATATTAATTTATTAAACTAAAACTAAGCCAGGTTACCTATTTCCAAAATTTCCCACTAATATACTGAATATATCCTTGCTTTTTTAACCTGCTTTCTCTCAGACAAGATCATTTTAGGTCTATGGTTTTCAACCCAGGCTGTACATTAGAAACTTTAAAAAATCTACAGGTGGTCAGGCAGAATTTATTTTAACAGGTCAGGGGTAGAGCCCAAGCCATGATAGTGTTGATATTCCCCAGTTAAGTACAGGGGTTAACATTCCCTCTGTTCACATTCTGTGAACAAAGAAACAAAGTACACTATTCAATCTAAGCAGCAGACATCTTTGCTTAGCTCCAGGATTGACATATTCCTAGCTGAGCACCACTGACATATGTGATTGGAAAGAGACCCCCACAAACTGGAAGGCAGGTACAGGCATATTTAGAAGAAGGGCTTTCCCGTGAGAGATTCAAAACACTGCAGAAATGTAGAAGATGAGGAGGTGGAGCATCAGGAAAGGCTTCCTGGAAGAGGTAGCTCTTGAAATGGGCCTGGAGTAGAAAGATTCCTAGGAGGCAACTGTGGGTGGGGTGAAGTCTCTGGTCAAGTACAAGCAGGGAATCCCTTTTCCAAAGGTCAGGGCTCTTTTCATGAAAAGGAGAAAGTATTTCCCCTTTTTTTCTTTTTACCATTCTTCTCTTCTGTTTCCAGACTAGGAAAAGGGACAAAAGCTAACATTTACTATTTGTTGTGTGCCAGACATTGTTTTAAAAGCTTTGCACTGAAACCACTTAATTGTCAGAATATCTTTGTGAAGTGGGTAGTGTGCTATTACCCCCATTTTACAGAAAGGTACAATAATGCACTCAAGACCACACGGCAACTAAATGATCATTGCCTTAACCTCTCCGCTCTTCTGCCTCTTGCAGACACTGTCACTGGCTGAAGCCACCTCTTCCACCCGCAGCTCGGAACTCATTGGCGATAGATGCTATTGCCTGGAAGGTGGCCTACCTACCATCTAAAACCAGCAGTTCTCTGGAGTTGGAAAAAGATCGTAGACCCACCCAACCCACAGTTCAGATGACAAGCTAGGAGGCCCGTGGTTCATCAGAGCTCCACTGAGCACAGAAGTAGCTAAGTCTGCAGCCTCTGCCACTGGAGCTGTGGTTACAGCAAGAGAACCCTGACCTGTCACTTTCTCTGACCATCCCAGCTCATCTTGCACAAAATCTTATAGAAGCTCCTTTTGCCTTTTTTTTAATTATAGTGGTATAGGTGATGCCACTTTCCTTCTCTTTTGAAACTCTCCCTCTACAGCAGCAAGTTATTATAAAGGTTTAAATAGTGAGTGGTCTTGCCTAAGAAATCCAGACAAAGAGCATTTAGCAAATGTTTTAGGAATGCCCCCAGAGAATGGGTATGGTGTAAGCCAGTGAAATCTGTTTTTTTCTTCTTCTCACTAGCCCAGTTAATTGAACAGACATTTACTGAACGCCAACCATGCACAGGGTTTCTGAGTCAGAAGAGAATGCAGTTACAGAAGTTACCAAAACAAAAGGCAAGGTGAGAAGTGTCACAGGGCGAGTCCCAAAATACCGTGGCCATTTGGAGGTAGATGAGAGGGAAGCAGGGATCCTATATAGCTTCCTGGAGGAGGCAGTGCCTAAAATAGGCCCCGTATCTGAAGAATGTCAAGAGGAGCTGTGGGAGGAGTGCAGGGCAGTGAATTCTGTTGCGAGGAGAGGTCTGAAATCACTCTTGGTTGCAGTCTTAGAGTAGAGGGCCCTCCAGCTGCATGCGAAGCTCAAGGAGAACAAAGAAAATGTTTGCTGCCAACTTCCAAACTTGCACAGGCGGCAGAGTCGGGGGCAGGGAAGCTCTAAGGTCGTTCATACAAAGTAGCCAATTTACAGTTATGGTTACACTGGAGTCAATTAAAGTGTTTTATTAGCAGGAATTTGAATCTCTTACCTTCATTAACATTTAACAGTAAATGGGAGAAAAAAGGTAAATAAAATATTATCTGGCTTTTTAAAGGTCATTTCAGACTGAGCACTATAAAATGTGAGCTGGGGAAGGGTGGGGATGGCCCTTTGTGTGGATTTAGTGCATGGGGCCTGCCATACCTATAGATCTCTAGAGATACCTCACAGCGCTGTCGGCAGGACAGCATCTCTTGGCAGGTGAGGTGCTCAAAGGTGCATGCATTATAGGCAGCACATTTGGGACGGGAGTGGGGAAGAAGGAAACCTGACGTGTGAGAGCGACTATTTGGCTTCAGATCTCAGATTGTAAATGGGGGTATGTAGCTCTTAATAATTACTCCCATGATCAACATCTGCTTTTTAACAACCCTAGGCTAGCAACACAAATTGATTAAACGAGATACCTAATCATTCCCCCAAAGGAAAGAAGCCCAAAGGAAACCCTGTACCCAGGTCTCCAAGAGGCCACAGAGGGCCCTGGGGAAGCCCCAGTCACAGGAGGCAGGCTGCGTTCATGCTCCAGGTACTCTGTGGACATTTTACAGTGAAGCCTGCTGGTAATGGAAGACAGAAGCAGAAATATACTTTGGCAAGTATATAAACGTTCAACCTGAAAAGAAATTCCTTTTATTTTTTAATTTTCCAATATGGAGAGCCGTAAGCGATTAGAAGGCCATCCAAGAGCTGTCCAGTGAATATTTCAACCCAACCTGTCACCAAGATAAGACCTAATGTGCATCATCATCTGACCCTGGGAAGGCCCCCAGGAAGCCAAGATGTTCCCACTGTTGGAGAAAGAACTTCCTTGGAATTCTTTATCAGAAGGGGTAGATTAGAAGGAGAAGACCCACTCCTTCCATGATGGGATTTCTGAAGATTTCAAGGTTTTAGTGACAGCTGTCCTCTTTAACCCAGGTGAAGGAATGGGCGGGAAGAGATACAAACCCTGGTAAGTGAGAAGTTTCCCTTCTGAGGCAGTAATAGAAAAAGTACAGTCTTACTCAAATGAGTGAGCTACTGGGTTAAATCTCCTTCTTACGCTGCCTTTATCATTAAGGCATTTGACTTTACTGTATCTGAAAACGGGAGAGATGAAATCACAGCAAAATAAATATTTCCTAATTTTAAATAAATATTGCTAATCATAGTGATGGTGCTCAGAACACAATGCAAATATACAAATACAAAGAATAAAATTAGAAGGAAAAAAGGATATTTACATACATAATTGCAAACCAAAAATCTGATTTTAATGTGATAAAAGAATCTGGGCTAGTTCTCTAAATGTCAAAGGCTACTGCTTGCTGACCCTCTAGCACTACCCCAATTAACAGCCGAGGAGATGGCTTTTCATTTCTCCAAATCTGAAGGTAAATATCATGGACTTCAGTGCAAAAATGATGAAGACCTTTTCCTGTTCCATTTAACAACTTTATTTTGCATTTGATCTAGCAAAGAAATACAAAAAGGTTTCTGGAAGGAAGTGGCAAACCAAAGCTCTAAAACAGCCTCCCCCATATGCTCTCCCAACCACATTACATTCCCCCTTCTGGTTGTAGAGGATACACAAGCAATTTCTCACCCATCCTAAGAAGTCTGGGGATATCATTGAGCCTGAATGATCTTCAATACCGAGGTGTACAAGGCCATAGTAAGAGGCTGGGGGAGACTGTGACCATTTTCTAGGTCATTAAGAGAAGCCAGCATTCTCTATGATGCATGTAGATATAGTTTGCTATTATCCAAAAAAGTGGTCATATTGGGCCCCTGATAACCACTGAAATAATCTCCTTATAAAAAAAATATATCAAACGTATGAGGTCAGGCACTGTGTTTTTGTCTTAGTGAATGTTATCACACCTCAGTCCTACAAGAATGGTGTGCAGTGGGTGGTTTTATCTCAAATGCAGAGGAAGAAGCTGGGCTCAGAGACAGAATGCAGTCTGCTCTGGTCACTGTTATACCAGCCTGTATCTTCTTTCAGTCTGTTCTTTCTCATGAAATGAATAAATGTAATGACCATTTATTCCTACCAACACAACAAGGCTTTCTTACCCACTCTGGGACAATAACATGGACTCACCAAAAGCCAGCTCCAGAAGGGACCTTGGAGATCTGGGCACTTCCCCCAAGGAGCATGTTGAATGGGGAGAGAGGCTGGCAAAAAATGACTGGGGGTGCTATTGTTCCACAGTCTGGGATCTGTCACACACAGTGAAGAATTGCCCTGAGAAATGCTGACCTCTCCACTTTCTGACTGGTGAAGAAATTAAGGCCCAGAGCTGAGTCTTACAAATCAAGCTTCCAATTCCCAGTTCAGAGATAGCCACTGTGTTCACAGTTGAGAAATAGAGAGCAACATATCAAAAATATATAGAGATCTTGGGGCACCTGGGTGGCTCTGTCAGTTGAGGGTCTGACTTTTGATTTTGGCTCAGGTCATAATTCCAGGGTCGTGGGACTGAGCCTCACGTCCAGCCTGGTGCTGAGCATGGAGCCTGCTTAAAATTCTCTCTCTCTCTCTCTCTCTCTCTCTCTCTCTCTCTCTCTCCCTCTCTCTCTCCACCCCTCCTTCTGCCCCTCTCCCCAGCTCGTGCTCTCTCTCTCAATCAATCAATCAATCAATTAAGTTAAAAATATATAGATCTCTTAATGTTGTTTCTACTTTCTTGCATAGCCCACCTCTGTGAACTGGCTGGTCCCTGCACCTGTGCCTTCCTCTTTAGGCAAATATAATGGGCCCCTTACAGCAATTCACACATTTGTTTTCCTGTCCTCTCAGGTAAGGGGTTCTTATCCACTACCTGAATTCATCAGGAAACTTCAAATTATTCAAGAAAGATGTTCTGATTCAACCAACACATATTAGATGCTTTGTATATGCCAAGCATTGAGTTTGGTGCTTCTCAATATTTCATTTCACTGTAATTCAACACTATAACACAGGTGTCAAGTTCATTTTTCAAACAATAAACCTGAGACTTTGGTGATTTAAATAAATCTCTCAAGCACTCATCCTTAGTGACTGACCCAGTGTCAGACTTAGGTGTCTCGTCTACCACCCATCTGTCATCACTTGGTTCCCTCTGCCTCTTGGTTCCATTACATCTTGGCATCAATCCCCTCCTCCTCAATAAAGAGATAATCACAGGAAGCACCTTTCAAAGGTTAAGATCCTATCAGGTAGGTGACTTCTCAAAAAATGTGAGTAAAACAAAGATTCACTGAGACAGAATTTCTAAGAACTCTGATCACATTTCCAGGTGAAAATGGCAGACATATACGTATGTGTGTGTGTGTGTGTGTGTGTGTGTGTGTGTGTGTGTGTATACACATATTATTTACTTGCCAAAAAACCAGAAACACGTCCATGGTGAACCAAAAGCTCCTGAGATAGTTGTGTGCAGAGGAAAAAAAAAAAAAAACGATGAAAGCCCATGGCCATTTACAAAAGCATAATCTCATACACATATACAAACACACACATGGTATAAACACATTGAAATGGTTACCTGTGAAGGCATGCTAGAGCATCAGAATGGGGAATAAAAGAATAAATAAGAGAACTGTGATTACCTTAATAATCTCTTAAGGTTAACATTTTTTAAAGGTTTATGGCAGTTTAAAAATAAAGTCTATGCAAGGGATTGCCAATAAAAATGACAAAATTCCCCAACCCAAGGAGATGTGACTGTAGGTATGAAATTGGCAAGAAGAGGGAGAGAAGATGAACTCTCCACTTGCTAAAAGGGGGTGGATCCTCCTTAGGAAGTTCATAATTATGGGCTCTTGCTGTTCAGTAATTGCAAGAAAACCAGCCTGGCTCCAGCCCCCTTGCCTGCTGGGAGGGCAAGACAGAATTATGGACTCACATGAAGGATGGACCCTGGTGGATGGTACCCATCAGAGCACATGATAACAGGTCTGAGGCTCTAGGTCACAGACAGCCACCCCAATTTAGGCTGCATGTAATTAAAAGGCATTCATGGAGTAGAAACTGACCCTCACCATCTTAGGCATGTCAGAGGCCACTCATCTGAGGCAAAATTCTTTATTTTTTTTCCTTTGCTCTTTTAGTTTTAAAATAATGTGTACAAATCATGTAACTTGGCAAAATACAAAATAAATATCCTATCATCTGGCCAGTGTTTAAAGTGCAAAGGTTTTTAGTGACTGTGTAGTGAGAGCACATATGCACGCACAGAGGTAGAACAAATACTCCGATGAATAAAAATATGAATTTGAGGGCAAATGACGCATGAAACATGTTGGCCAATAAACAACACAGAAGAAGGTCATATTAAAAATTTTTTTTTAATTTTTTAACATTTATTTATTATTGAGAGAGACAGAGACAGAACATGAGCATGGGAGGAGCAGAGACAGGGGGAACACAGAATCCGAAGCAGGCTCCAGGCTCTGAGCTATCCGCAGAGAGCCCAGTGTGGGGCTCGAACTCACAAATCGCAAGATCACGACCTGAGCTGAAGTGAGACGCTTAACCGACTAAGCCACCCAGATGCACCTGAAATTTTTTTAATCAAACCAGACTGGGTTGCACCAGAATACCCACCAAGACAGGACTTTGAAGAAAGTTGCATTTCCTAATAAGTACAGAGGATTGGGGTTCTTTTATTTGTTGTAATTCAGACAAAGAAGCGTAGGATCTTACTGGACTGTGATTTTTGAAGGCGAGACTGTCAAAGTTTAATATATCTAAAAACGCATCAGTGACCTATCATGAAAAAATAAGATATGCCTAAAATATTCCTGTACTCACCGCTTTTTTTTTGAAAATGCCTCGTCCAGGAGGCCCTTATGTTCATAAAGTCCTTGTTAGTCCACAAAGCTCCTTTAAAACCATCTTACAAAGGGGAAAGGACAGGTATTATTTTCTGGATGAGGAAATCAGAACAGAAAGTTCAGGTGATTTTCTCAAGCTCTTATGGTCCGGGATAGTACAGTATAGTCCAACTAAGGATCTGACATACAGGACTCCTTCCTAATGTAGTACAGCCAATCTGCCAGTCCTGAGGTTTCAGAGAGCCACCACAAAACATGCACTGTTTGGTCCCTGCTGCTCTTTTATGCAAAGCTGATTGCAGGAGGCTGCTTTGTACCAAGGCATCCCATATCAACCATCCCTTTCTCAAGGGAGGCGGGATGGTGTGGTAGCTTAGAGCTAGACAGGCCTGGGTGCAAATCCTGACCCAATGAGATACCTGTTATGGGGCTTTGGAAAGTTGCTGGCCTCTGTGAAACTGAGTTTTCTCCTCTGTAGTGATGATAGTTACTGTCTTCCAAAGCCCTGATGATAATAAAGGCCTTGGCTCACAGTGAGCATTAGTATAATTTCTCCTCCACAGTAGACAAAGGTAAAGAAGAAGCATAAACTTTCAGGGCATGATCAGAAGAGGTCGTGCACAGGGCAGCCTGGGGCTTCCTAGTCAAGTCTCAAACAGAACCTTGAACAGAAGGACCTAGGAATGCAGACTTTTCTGTGCATGGAATTTATCACAACCGAAAGAACAATGAGAATAAATGTCTTAGAGACTCTGTCACTCCACCCCCACCCCACCACATGCACACCCAGGAGCACTGTGGGTCGAAAGAAAACGGATTCTTTCAAGATTCCCAGACCAGTCTGTGCAAAGTGAAAAGGTTTCCAGCCCCTGTCGGTTCTGAGAAATACCTGAGCCTTGCAAGGCTGAGGTCACCTGAAGCTCCTCGGGGGGCTCTCTGCCTGCACTAATTAGAGAAAGCAATATTGTTTGAAAGCATTCCCTTCATCTGTCTTCCAGCCTCTCTTTGCTCCAGGATTTGGGTGTTCGCAGGCCCAGGCCACACAGCCTGCCAGCCCTTCAAAGGCAGGGGGATAAACACAAGCTCACCAAACAGGTGGTGACGAGAGACGTGCCCAGACTGCCTTGGCCGTTCCGCTCTGCACCTTCGTTCATTCTCTTCATCATTTGTCAAGCAAAGGCAGGCTGGTGAGCCAGGCCTTCCATGCCTTCAAAAGGAAATATTGACTAAATGGCGATGCTGCTGCTTCCATGACCTCCTCTTTACCTGCTAGATACCCACAGGGACTCACATTCTCAAAAGAGGAGTCATCGTTAGACTTTCTCACTGACATCCAGAGGCCCAAGGGAGAGCAAGAGAAATGAAGGGCCAGTCTTAGGAGGAGTTAGGAACTGTACCAAGAAACCAGAAAATGCAAAATTAACTTGCAAGGTAAGAACATACAGACAGGACCAATTCACTTAGAAGCTGAGAAAAATACACTCTTTGTGATGATAAAGGAAACGAAAAATTCCCCAAGAATTTGGTTACTCACCCTATTGGCTAATAACTTCACTTTAGAAAGCTGACATTTCCCCTATATACCCACAAAAGTCCTCTTCTTAGAATTTTAGGAGCAGGACCTCTAAGTTGAGAGAGGGACAAAACGAAGTTTTTACAGTGTTGGCTCAGCTAATGGGCTTGGTGAAGTAGAAAAAAGTTTTTGAGTAGAGCAAGGAGGAGGAAAGAAGGAAGAAAACAGGTTGGGGCTGGGGTGGGGAGGGAAGGTGGTGTTTTGTTTTTCTTCTTCTCTAATGGGAGATGGCTGACCAGAAATTGAGAGGTACACAATCTGTGCCATAAAAAACAAATTCTGCAGCCCTGGGTGTTCCCAAAGAATGTCCATAAACTTGAGCTCACATCTTGAGGTAGATCACAGGCCAGAAGACTAAGATCTGAGTAGAGCTTAGGGTTCTCATCCCCATCCACTCTTCTTCTCCAACTCTCTACCAGAAGTTTCCTGGAAAGTCTCTCCCAGCCACTCTTAACCACACGAGTCCCATCTTCAAGTCACCTCAACATATACCCCTCTTTGAGGAACAGAACTATAACTAGTTCCAAAACTGTTTCTGTCCCCAGAGAGGACTCAAGACAGAATATGAGCTTCCTACATGTGTGGATTTACAGCATGATTGTCTGTAAGGATTTTTTCCCCTAACAGTAAAAGTTTCATTTATCTTTAAAGGTAACCTTGACCAGTCTACTCAAATAAATGAATATTTCCCTCTTGACAAATGCAAATGCATTTCCCAACAATGCATCTGCATGACCATCTCATTTGAAAAATATAGTGGGTAACATGATTGTGATGCTAACCATCACTGAGAAACTCTCAATGGGTTTTTTCTTTTTTTCTTTTTTTTAAGAGGTGTGGATAAGCATCATCTTGTTCCTCACAGATTGGTGTCTAGCCTGAAGGAGAAACACAGGAAAGCACAGGGTGTATAGGCATGGCATGCCTGGGAAGACTGGGCTGTTTCTATTCAGCTGGAGCCCAGGGAAGGGCCAAGGGGAGCAGCAGATAAGATCAGGAAGGTAAGCGAAGTTCCTATCAGGATGGTCTCCAGACATTTTCTTTCCTGCACTGGGGTGCCATCTAAGACATTTAAGTAGCTAAATAAATGGGATTGATATTTCAGTTCTGTGATAGTATGTGGAGGTCCTAGAAAAAGGAGGACCTAAAGATAGAACGGGGAGACAATCCTTCATTTGCAAAACAAGCACTTAATGCCTGCAATATGCCAGGCACTGGGAGCATGGTGATGAATGAAGTCAATACCATGACTGTCCTGGAGATTGCAGTCCAACAGCATGTGTGGGTGGCAGTGGATGCCACTCATGGTCCCAGGTGCATTTATGACGTGCATGGGGAAGGTTGTCAACACGGTGAATTTGAGATGTCTGTGAAATAGCCACATGGGTAGTAAGAGACAACATGCATTCCCACAAGTTTAAACAGGAATAGAATTTCTGAAATTCATTTCATCTGAAGAAAGTCTACTTTCCTAATCATTATCTGTGGATTTCTACTCAGAAGAGAACATTTCCCTTGAAGCTTTCCTTGTCAAACTGAGAGGTGAGAAACCTGCCCAAGTAACTGTGCAATTAAGTGGCAAAGTGCCCAGGTTAAACCCAGGCCTGTGGGACCAGGGTCTGCCCTCCAACGGCTGGGTGCAGAATAAAGGGTTTGGAGCACAAGCCCCATGTCTGAATTCCAACTGTGGGACTCAGTCACTACAATCCTTCCTCCCCTTTTCTACAGAGAAGTTGATTATTATTGCCCAACATTGTACAAAAGTCAAGGGAGATTGGACATAAAACAGACCTGAAGCAAACTCTCAGTGGGTCTTCCTCTTCTACAAAGGAAACCTTGACCATCAAACCATTAGCCATCATTTCTACATCCCTTCTGGGGCCAAAAGCCCTTCACCAACAGAAACCAGCTTCCCCTCATTAACATTTCTTTCAGTGACATTTACATATTTTATTCCACCCTCTCTAATTCAGCAAACCCTTCCTCTCACCCAATTCTGTTCTAAGAGTTTGCTGATCCTTAGCAAAAATAACAGATTACTGCTTCAGTTCCCACAATGCACACGTATTTATTAGGTCCTGCCTTAAAGCAAATTCAAACATCTTCTATGATCATTTTTCGCAAGTGTCAGAGATCTGGCAATCCAACTTCAGGATGACTCTTAACATATAGTCTACCATCTGGAGCTAGCTACCCATAAGATGTAATATTTCAGTGCCTTCCAGGTGCTCTATATGACCTGCTAATTATCCGTCAAAATGTAGGCATCAGACACAAATCAAAGAGGTGAAAAGAACTTGATCTAATCTCTGTTTTTTCCAGTTTCTGAGTCTCTGAATACCACATACATCAAGCCTGTGTCTTGCTCTGGGACAGCACATACTTTAATGCATTCCCCAAAGCCCACAATTCTCTGCAAAGAACTGTTACCTTTGCTGCTCAGATTAATAAGCCAATTCTCTTTCCTTGTCTGAGAATGTCTGAACAATGTAGAGCTGACCCAGCCCCCTCGTTGCCAGCAGGCATGTCGCAGTGCCCTGATATGAAGGTCTCTTGAACTTCAGCATAGGACAAACTCAGTTTTCTGAGGAGAAAACTCAGGCTTGGAGGCAACTCTTGACAAGGCTATCTGATTTAATTTGTCCTCTCCTTTGTGGACAAATGTCAAAGAAGACGCGAGCTACCATAGCATTTAGCTTTTATTTCCCTTCCTGAATTCCAGGAAGAAGTCCTAACTTTTGATAAGGAAACCAATTTCAATTATGTGGAACACACCTACTCATAAATTCATTCAACTATATAGTTTTTGAGCACTTACTGTGTACCAGGTCCTGTGCTAGCCGCAGTATAAATAAAAACTATGATATTCTATGGTCACGAACATTAATTTCTCAAGATCTTATATAAGTATCAGTGGCCTTTGTCTGATGAGTGTTTGGTGTATACATCCCAAATCCTCAGATTTAAAAGGTAGGTCAGCAATATAAAAAAAAATTTAATGTTTATTTATTTTAGACAGAGTGAGAGAGTACAGAGTGTGAGTGGGGGAGGGGCAGAGAGAGGGAGACACAGGATCTGAAGCAGGTTCCAGGTTCTTGAGCTGTTAGCACAGAGCTGGACATGGGGCTTGAAACCTGTGAACCGCGAGATAATGACCTGAACCATCGGAGGCTCAACTGACTGAGCCATCCAGGCGCCCCAGCGATTTTTTAAACAGTATACTCTCGGGGCACCCAGGTGGCTCAGTCCATTGGGTGTCTGACTCTTTGTTTCAGCCCAGGTCATGATCTCATGGCTTGTGAGATTGAGCCCGGCATCAGGCTCTGAGCTGGCAGAGTGGAGCCTGCTGGGGATTCTCTCTCCCTCTCTCTCTGCCCTTGCCCCACTTATACCTTCTCTCTCTCTCTCTCAAAATAAATAAACTTAAATAAATAAAAAGTGTACTCTTTTACACTGCCATGGAGCTTCAGGAGGGCAGGGATTTTTGTCCATCCTATTCAGGCTGTATCACTAGCATCTTGAATGGTCTGAAACATAGTGGGTACTCAATAAATACTGGCTGAACACATGAATGATGTTCTTGACCCACAGAGAAGAAGGCACCTATCTTCCGTATCCCTTAACCAAGTAAGTAGTTGAAGAATACTAGCACTACTTTCTAACCAGCAAACTTAGGGGTAGGCCTACTTTGTAGTTATTGGACAAGAGGTTTTACATAAAGTGCCAATGACATAAGCAAATGTCTGTGATATCTAGCTGTGTGCAAAAGCAGGTTACAAAACAATGTTTAGTGTAAGCCCATTTGTAAGCCAAAATGTAATAGTGGCTCTTCAGGTTGATGGGTTTTGGGGTAGTTCTTATTTTCCTTCTGTGTTTGTTCAGTGTTACCTAAATTCCCTGCAATGCACATTTAAAAATATTCCTCTAAAATTAAGTTCACAATCTAAATTTTGATTTGATTTTCAGTTTGCATTCTGAGACTATTCAAGGCCTTCCATCTAGCTAGAAATTGCAAAAACCCTATTATAGGAGATAAGAGAGGATGATGAGGTTCCTAACAGGTACTGATATTTCATACCAGGCCCGGTGAGAAGAGAGGTGGCCCTAAGAATCACCAGATAATGACCAATCAGTGACCTGTGTCAAAGAGCTAATTATGCCAGTTATAACTCTGGGAAGGTCACCTAGACAGATGGGAAAGGTATGAGTGCAGAAAAGACAATCCACCAAAAATGAAAAGGAATCTTCTTGAAATCCAGGAGAATAATGCCACCAAAATCCATTTAACAATAATTAGCTATATTTCATTGGATTCCCAAAACAGGCTTTTCCTAAACAAGATCGGGAATGTAAAGCCTTTTCTTTCTTTCTTTTTTTTAATTGCTACTCTCTTTTTTCTCTTCTTTCTCACCTAGGAAAAAGGTTAACTAGGATTTCAAAGCCTAGCTTAGCTGCAGCTTCTCTAGAGTTTGGCAGCTGTTGGGGTTTGGTGTTTGAATGCCAGTTATTTGCTCTGCCAGCAATGTGTTAGGATAATCACCCACTGAAGGATTTCAACACATTACATTTCCCCAGAAGCCTTTGTCTAACAAGGTAATTTATGACCTGTTCAGGAATCTGGTCTTTACAAAACAATAAATTCACACTTGCACTGGACTTCAAAGCTGCCATTATGAGCCTTGGTAGCAGAAGGCATCCTGTAGCTGAGAGCCAGATCAACAGATAAGTGAGTCTTTAAATGAGCTCTTTCAGGCAGGCTGCAGAGGGGGCAAAGCTGACAGCCACTGTGGCAGCATTTGGCTATTTTTGCAAAACCTGACCCTCAAATTGGGTCCTCCTGACAATGTTAAAAACCATTTCACCCACTCTAAGGAATGTGAGATCTGTAGGATTTAGGAGGTTGAGAAGGAACCAGGTGCTCCCCATGGTACAGGCAGCTCTCCTGCCCTTGGTAAGATCTTGCTGGACACAAGCCCAGTCCTCCAACCCCACAGCCAAAGTTCAAAAAGTCACTTTCTGGAAAGCAGGGGCATAAGCTTCTCATTGTCTCCAACTGTTTCAACACGTTCTTGAAGTCAAAGGCATTTTTTTCATTGAAGTATAGTTAACTTACAATGTTATATTAATTTCAGGTATATAAAATAGTGATTCATCCCATCTATTTTACTCATCAAGATAAGTGCACTCTTAATCCCCTTCGCCTATCTCACCTATCCCCTACCCACCTCCCCTCTGACAAACACCAGTTTATTCTCTGCACTTAAGAGTCTGTTTTTGTTTTTTGTTTTTGTCTTTTTCTTGGTTCCTTTGTTTTGTTTCTTAAATTCCACATATAAATGAAATCATAAGATATTTGTCTTTCTCTGACTTGGGTCCCTCTAAGGATACCCTCTAGGTCCATCCAGGCTATTGCAAATGGCAAAATTTCACTCTTTTTATGACTGAGCAATATTCCCTTGTGTACACATATAACACATCTTTATCCATTCATCTATACATGGACACTTGGGTTGCTTCCTAACTTGGCTATTATAAATAATGCTGCAATAAACATAGGGGTGAAGTCAAGGGCATGCTGCCCATGCACAAATCCTGCATAAAACATATGCCAAGTTTTTCACAGTGTGGTCTGTATCCTGCTTGTATGAGAATCACTCGGAAGCTTGTTTAAAAAAACATAGGTGTCTGGGCCCCACTCTGGACTCTTGTATCAACTTCCAGCGGCTGAGCCTAGGAATTGGAATCTTTAATAGTCCAGGTCTTTCTTACACATACTAAAGTTTAAGAAACACTGGGGGGATGAAAATAGATAAAGAAGGATGTCAAGCTTGGGGCTTTGGGATGAGCAAGATCCAGATTCAAATCTAGAAGCATAATTGATTGGCTGTGTGTCCTTGAGCAAGTGTCTGAACCCTTCTGAACTTTGGCTTACTCAAATGTGAAAAGGAACGAATGTCTCCTAGTTTTGTAGTAAGGAGTCACTTCTAGCTTTGAAGATATGCCCTGCCTTTCCCTTCAGACACGTCTCTTTTCTGTGTCTGGGCCTCCACCTATAGCTTCCCTGCTACAATTTTCCCAGACATAGTAAGCTATCAGGTTTACCATTCCAGGCAGCTCCCCATATTCCAGTAGCCATGAAAATGTAGGACTTGTGTTTAAGACACAGGATGTGTAATGCAACTATAATGTTTTCATTTACTTTTCCATTTTTTAAGCAGAACCCATTTTTTCAATGCTATCTTGCATTTAATTCGTTAAATCAGATTTTTTTAAAGTTTATTTTGAGAGAGAGAGAGACACAGCAAGTGGGAAAGGGGTAGAGAGAGAGAGAGGGCAAGAGAGAGACTGTGCACTCAAGTGGGGGAGGGGCAGAGAGGGAGAGAGAGATTCCCAGGGTTCAAACCCACACACCGTGTTAATCAGATATTTTTTAGAAAAGATTTAAATGTTTATTTATTTTTGAGAGAGAGAAACAGAGTGTGAGTTGGGGAGGGGCAGAGAGAGAGAGGGAGACACAGAATCTGAAGCAGGCTCCATGCTCTCAGGAGGGCTCGAACCCCCAAACCATGAAATCATGACCTGAGCCGCAGTCAGATGCTTAACCGACTAAGCCACCCAGGTGCCCCAATCAGATATTTTTTTTTTTTTTTAATTTTTTTTTTTCAACGTTTATTTATTTTTTTGGGACAGAGAGAGACAGAGCATGAACGGGGGAGGGGCAGAGAGAGAGGGAGACACAGAATCGGAAACAGGCTCCAGGCTCTGAGCCATCAGCCCAGAGCCCGACGCGGGGCTCGAACTCACGGACCGCGAGATCGTGACCTGGCTGAAGTCGGACGCTTAACCGACTGCGCCACCCAGGCGCCCCCAGATATTTTTACAAAGCAGTCGCTCTATATGACAGTGGGCAGGGTTTCAACTTGGAGTCCACGTGCCCCCTCTAACCTACCTCAAAGTCCCCTCAAGTCCTCAGATGGGAGAGGTATGTGTCCTGGGGTAAGGGAGTGAGGTGGGAAGAAGAGAGTGAGGAATCACATGGTGCCAAGATGACAGAGAAGCTGGTGGTATCAGTACCCACACTGGGTGCACAGGACAAGGAAGAACTTTGCAGAGAGAATGGAATGAGTTCTGTTTCTGATAGATTTAGTGTCAGGTCACTGGTAACTGGATGAGGACACTTAGCAAGGCATTTGGAAATTCTGACCCAGAATTCACAGGCAGAGGTCCAAGCACAAACAGAGATGTTTCTGCCTTCTGTCTAACTAAGGGGTTCCCAAATATGGTTGCGGTTTGGAATCACCTGGGAACTTTAAAAAGAACTTGCGCCTGCGTCTCAGTCCCAGAGATTCCGCGGTAATTGGGTCTGGGTTGTGGCTGGATATTCAGGAATTTAAATCTCCCCAGGTGATTCCTGTGTCAAGCTAAGCTTGGGAACCACTGCTCTTAGTGTAAAAGATCTGGCCCTCCTTTAAGCACAACTGTACAGGCCATAGGAAGCTTTATTCAACATCCACATCCTTGGAATTATATTTTAAAAGGCAGCGATCCAAATGTTAATTATCATTTGTATAGCTGACCCTTGAACAACTGGAGGGTGGGGGCGTCAACACTCCCCTTCCCCCATGCGGTCAAAAATCCTAGTATAACTTTTGACTCCCCCAAAACTTTACTAATAGCCTACTGTTGACTAGAAGCCTAACTGATAACATAAATAGTCGATTAACATGTACGTTGTATGTTATATGCACTGTATAATGTATTCTTACAAAAAAAGTAAGCTAGAGCCAAAAAGTTAAAATACAAAGAGAAAATACATCTACAGTACTGTACGTGTATTTATTGAAAAAACTCTGCATACAGTGGACCCGCACAGTTCAAATCCCTGTTATTCAAGGGTCAGCTGTATTACTGTCCTGAGGCTGCTGCAACAAATATCACAAATTTGGAGTCTTAAAACAACAGAAATTTGTTCTCACACGTCGAAAGTCTGAAATCAGTAACACTGGGTGAAAATCAAGGTGACAGCAGGGCCACACTCTCTCGAGAGTCTCAGGAGGAGAATCTGGTCCTTGCCCCTTCCAACTTCATTCTTGACTTCCTCATGATCACATCCTTTCAAGCTCTACCTCTGTGATCACATTGCCTTCTCTTCTTTTTCTGTGTGAAAATCTCCCTCTGCCTCTTATACGGATATATAGGATTGTATTTAAAATCTACATGGGAAATTCGGGAAAAATCTCAAGATCCTTAATTTAATCATGCCTGTGTTGTCCTTTTTACCATATGTGCTAACGATCACAGATTGGGACCCAATAGCTTTGAGGGACTGTTTAATCTGTAACAGCTCTCAAGGATTCACATTTATCTCATGTACAAAATAAATACACCCCCATCTTACTATCCTCTAAAGTCTCCACCCATTATGGTATCAACTCATTTCCAAAATCACATCTGGGTGTGCGTCCCAGCTCTGTCATTTACTACCTGGTGAACTTGGCTTCATATTTAACTTGCCTGAGCCTCAGTTTCCTCGCACGTAGAACGGAAATAATGATAGCACCAATTTCATTGAGATGTATAAAATTTAAATGAGATAGTATCTGCAAAATATTTATGTAGAACCAGGCCCATCATTAGCAGATCAAAAATACTGGTAACTGTCTTAGTCTGTTCAGGCTGCTACAACAAAGTAGCAAAAACACAGTGGCTTATTAACAACAGAAATTGATTACTTACAGTTCTGGAGGCTTGAAGTGCAAGATCAGGGTGCCAAAATGGTTAGGCTCTGGTAGGAGCCAGATTGCAGATGGCTCACTGTGTCCTGACATGACAGAAAGAGAATTCTCTAGAGTTCCTTTTACAAGGGCACTATTCCCATTGAAGAGGGCTCTACCCTCATGACCTAATCATTTCCCAAAGACCTCCCCTCCTAAAACCATCACAGTGGGGGTTAGGATTTCAACATATAAATTTTGAGGGGCCACAAACACTGAGTCCATTGTAGTAACGATGATCAATAACAGCAAACCTTATAAATGTTATCCCAAGAACTGAAGTCCACATCAGGTTATTTGATGGGCTGCTGGGATTTTAACTAATAATACAAATATCAGCTAAAGATTATGTAGTTCTTTATGTCAAGCACTATTCTAAGTGCTATACAGATAGTGACTCATTTGGTTTTTGGAAATAACCCTGTGATGTAGATACTATTATTATATCCTATGTTATAGATAGAAAAACAGAGAGAAGTTAATCCCAGGTCACAGAGCAAATATGTGGGGGAGCCAGGAATTAAACCCAGGCAGACTATCTCCCCTGTCCTTACTTACAGTCACTACACCATCTCAGCTTTCACTATAAAAGGAGTAATTTGACACAGCAACCCGTATGGTCTTAAAGGCAACTTCTGCGATTTTGGCTAGCCGATTTCTAGAGCCCATCCCAGCTTTAGCATTTTAAGTACAACCAATGAGAAATTTCTGACTTCCCCATTTGTCCCTGGATAGGAGGAATTCAGACTTCAGTGGTTCCAGCTGTCAACCTCTTGCAGCCTTTGGGCAAAGGAACACCTTCTCAAGTCCATACGGTTAACGTTGGTACTAATCACCTGGCTGCCAGATTAGTGAGAGCTCATGAACAGAAATCAGAAGAGTCTGGGGTTCCCACCCAGCCCATCTCTTTGAACAGGCTGCAGCTGCCTCAAAGGCTGTTCTCTGGCCAGGATGTGGTTGCAAGGTTCACACTTAAAAGTCCATTTAAGAGGATTTAAAAGAAACAACAACAGAAGCAGGTGGAGTAGAAGTGACCTAGTCACCTTTTGCCCTTAGTGCTGCATCAACAGCTGGGAAGAACAGGGCGAGCCAGCGATGCTGGACCATAAAGCTCTGTAACTCCCAGCTGGCGGTGGCTTTGAACAGCAGAGTACCTACCAGGGACTCTGCTCTGGAGCAAAGTGATCCCCAGGATCCCCAGTGAGGGAGAGAAATGCGGCTAGAACTCAGAGCAAATGTGGATAGGAGCAGTTAATGGGAGTGGTTGGAACTCACCAGCAAAGGTGATTTGACCACTTTGTTGCCAAACAGAGGAGGTCTCTTCAGTGCCCAGGTTAGGCCTGTGGCTTTTAGGGGTCTTAGGTTTGATCAGGGGCAGCAAGTTTTGCAGAGAATTAAAGACTAGCTGCCTACAACGTTGGTTTTCTTATTCCATGAACAGAGCAGTTCAAGAATGTGCCCATCTCCATTGCTTAATAAGTTTATATCCTGAGCTACCCTTCATGGGAAAATGAGATGGTAAGAACAAACAGGAATAGTGAGGGAGGGAGAGTGGTAAGAGCAGATAACCTAGTGATTCCCCCCGGGGTTCAAAATCAGGAATATTTAGGATTGAAAAGAAAATATTATGTCATCTATTTTGAGACAAAGTGCCAAATTCAAATGATAAATTCTTTAATAACCCTGCCCCTCCCCTCACACCAAAGAAAAAAATCACTGCATACCATCCTATATTTTTCAAAAAAGAGATTTTGGATAATATTTTAAATGCTTTTTAAAAGGCAATGACTGGGGTGCCTGGGTGACTTCGGCTCAGGTCATGATCTCATAGTTCATGGGTTCGAGCCCCACGGCAGGCTCTGTGCTGATAGCTCAGAGCCTGGAACCTGCTTCCAATTCTGTGTCTCCCTCTCTCTCTGCCCCTCCCCTGCTCACACTCTGTCTCCCTCTCTCTCTCTCTCTCAAAAATAGATAAACATTAAAACAATTTAAAAAAATTTTTAAGGAATTAGCTACTATTATTATATCTAGGATTATAATCAGAGTAACTAATCATTCCTGCTTGCCTGGGACTCAGGTAAACTTTCAGTGCTAAAACCAGGAAAGTCCTAAGCCAACCAGGACAGTAGGCCACCCTAATTACAAAGAAAGTAGATGACGGTGATATGTAAGAAGTGAGGTCACAGTGGTGTCATTACATAGTGACTTTTCTGCTTACAACTCAAGTCATTCAACTGGTTAATATTACAATGTCAAATTTTATTGGCCATTTCTGATACCTCTTCTAAAAGTGCCATCGTAAAGTTATCAGCCTTCTGTTTTAGAGAATCTTGAACCAATTCCCATCTACTCTCCTATATCAGGATCATGTCAGTTCAGAAAATGGCAACTACTAACAGGTTACTAACAAGAGTGGGAAAATTAGGCCATTTATCGCATTTCAAACAAAAATATCTTTTCACAGAAATTATGGCCTTAGACTTACTTTTACAAACTTAATCTTTTGAAAAACACTATCCATTTTCCTTTAATCTGTTCATAAAAATGACTGTTTGTAATACCTTGGCCTGCCACACCATTACACACACACACACACACACACACACACACACACACACACACACACACTTCTGAAACATTTTTGGAAGAGAACATGTTCAAATAGATTTAACCTGTGATATATTAGAAAGAGCAGAAGCTCAGGAATCAGACTAACTTGACAGAGGGAATGAATGCCTAATTCTGACTGAAATTCCTCCTCTAAAAAAACAGACTTATAATTCTCACCACAACATAAATTACTGGTTATATGCTCCAAAATGCTTGTTTATATAAGATTCCAGTGAAAAGAGTTCCATCAAATATCCTTTATCTTTGTTTTTAAAAATATAATGGCATTGTTGGGCAGCATCTGTTGTTCAATTTGACTTTTATCCTAGGAATTTAAGCTTGTAAAAAATTCACATACAGTTGACTTCTTTGTTACTAGGGGTTAAACCAGGAGCTGGCAACTGAAGAGTAATAATTGGTAACTGTTCATAACTTTGTAAATTAGAAGATTTGAAGTTCATTTATTTTTTTTAATGTTTATTTACTTGTTTTTGAGAGAGAAAGAGACTACAAGCAGGGAATGACAGAGAAAGAGGGAGACAGATAATCCCAAGCAGGCTCTGTGCTGTCAGTACAGAGCTCGATGTGGGGCTCGAACCCATGAACCATGAGATCATGACCTGAGCTGAAATCAAGAGTCGGACACTTAACTGACTGAGCCACCTAGGCACCCCAGATTTGAAGTTTAAAAAAGATATTTATTTTTCTCTTCCTGCTGGGAACATGTTTCTTCTGCAAAGCAATGCACCCTTGCGCTAAGAATGATGCTACAAATAATGTCACCAAATAAAACTAGCAGCAAAGTAAATTTGCCCTCTAATTTCAACTATGCAAAATGCTCGGGAGTCCTGAGGCACTGTGACAAACGATTTTTTCTGGGTAATTGAGAGATAATTGAATTACTTTCCATTTTAACTCTTCCTATTGAATTTCTATCTAACATTCATTTGTATTTTAGTGTTCTAATTTGCCCAAAATGTTAGTGAGTTGGACTTTGATTCCATCAGTTACCTTGTCTTTGGTCAACACATTATCATAAACAATCTCTGTTATGTAGTAGAGTTGCAGGAAATGGAATTTGGGCTGCAAGAGTGTGTACTGACCGCAGATCAGCGTGTGGGAGGTTAAATGGTTTGTAAAACATATGAAGTATTTGTGTTGTGATTTATGATTATGAAGGAAAGAAATCAACATTTATTGAATGACTGTGGAGTTCTGCATCCTGTGCATACCGAACTGCAAGGTATTTCGTCCTTGCGCATTGTGAGGGATAACAACCATCAGTTCTACTCTTAGTGAGGAATCTGAGTCAGAATCAGACATTCTCCCTCTCTCAGGTCTTACCCTGAAGTCTAGGCTTTCTTAATACTCCACAGGACAAACCTGTTTCAACTTGGTCTGTTCAAAACAGGTTGCAAAAGTCTATAAAGGGGGAAGAATGTATGACTTCTCTAAGCAAAACCTCTCATACAGCTGTAGAGGCTTACAATGTTGTAGGACCTAGTTTCAGTTTTAAGACCTTTTATCATGTATTCAAAGTGTAACTAAGATGCCTAAAAGTTAAAGTGTGCAAAAAGTGTGCAACAAAGTTAAAGGATGTCTTCTCTCGCTAAATCTACTTTTACTCTTTTAGCCAGAGTCTGATTATGGTGGGGTGGGGTGGGTGGTGGAAACAAATATCATCAATCAATCAATCAATATCCTACCAACCCCAAAAGGTAGATATTAAAATTTTTATTTTATAGATGGGAATACTAAGGCTAATGTCTCTTGTCACATCCTAGCTGTCTGGTACCAAAGCTTATCTTTTGATTACAATGAATTTTTCCCCCAACATCCACCATACAAGATAGAAACTTAGAAGTCAACATACACTTTTTCTTCTTCCTTCTCACATCTACTTGTTCACTTAACCCCATTAATTCCACCTCTCAAACATCTTGCTCTATCCCCACTGCTATTACCTTGGTTTGGGTCTTAACCTAAATTCCTTACCTGGTCTTCAGCAAAGTTTTCCTAACTCAACACTTGGATGCCTGCTTTCCCCCACACTCACATACATATATACCCAATACACTAAATGGTACCTCGATGACCTTTTGTAAACTCCAAATTGATCATATCCCTTACTCAAAATCTTTGAATGGTTCATGATTCTCTGCTATATAAGGTCCAAACTCCTTATGGCAGAAAAGGCTCATTATCTTGTCTCTACAATCTTTGCACTTATCTCCAATCACTCCCTCATACAACTCCACCAAATCCCTTATAGTTCCCAATTCAACTAAAGTTTCTTGAGCTCCAACTATGTGCCAGGCACTGTGTTGGCCATAGAGACACAGCAATGAACAAGAAAGAGCTAGCCCTTGGTCTAATAGAGCTAAGAGTCTAAAACAGACATTAAATAAATAACAGGTAGCAAGATGAATACCATAAACCAGTAAGTGCAAGAGCACAGGGCAACAGATCACAGGAAGGAAAGTGTGATGTTTAACCTGAGATGTACAGAATGGCATGAGTTAGTCCAGCAAAGATGAGAAACTACCCCAAGTAGATCAGCAGTACTTCTGTGCATGTGTAATGACTTTGACCTACTCCCATGCAAGTTGCTACTTTGCTTTGGACTGGGTATCTCTGCCATCTGCACTACAATGGAGACTTCTTGAGCACAGGGTCAGTACACTAGTCACAGTTTATAACCTAGTCAGCTACTGTGCCTGGCATGACTGAATGTTCACATGTTTTTTGGTGAGGATGGTGAAGACCTTAGGCACCTTGTATGTGATACTACTGTGACGTGTTAGTAAATTCCAGATAAATTTTATTACACTGCTCCAAAACGTGTCATATGCTTATTTTTACAGATACAGAAACTGTGGTCCAGAGAAACTGAACAAGTCTCCAAAATTACACACAAGCCAATGAGATGGGGTCAGATTCAAACCTAGGTTAATTTAATTTCATAGCGTTTCCATTCCACTAGGGCACACTGCAGCGGATACTTAGACGGCACACTGACAATAATCAAACTTTGCTGGTGTTAAACACCAGGAAAGGAGTAAGTTTTCCTTATTATTGTTAATAATTTGGCCTTCCACACCACCTGGGAGTTTTATGAGTGTCAACCTGTTCCCAAGGGCATTTTCATCTCATAGAAAAAGTCCAGTTTCTGGTATAAGACTGAGAACCAGATCACCATAAGTAAACCAACTCTTTGCCAATGAGCAGCTTTTCACTACCAAAAACTCTTCTTTAACCTCATTAGCTCCTTCTGTTAAACTTCACCTGGCATCACATGTTACAGAGAAGAGTTGAGGATAGTAAGTCTTATCAAAAGGCCACTGCACTGGATCTCTGATAATCTGGAGAGAAGCAGTCAGGAGCTCAGTGAGAGTGTGAGCCAGATTGCAAAGGGCTAAGGAGTGAGAAGGTGGTGGGCAAGTTGGATTAGCAGGTAATGTGTGTGGCAACAACGGCAATATTAGCGGGAGCTAACAGAGAAGTTATTTGTTAGGGCTAGAGACACCCGAACGTGTTGTACAGCAGAAGAAAGGAGCTAGCAGAGGGCAGATTCAAGATGCAATTTAGAGGTGGGTGGGTGTGGGCTCAAAGGCAGGGGGAGGCCCACGTCAGGCTCCGTGCTGACAGCTCAGAGCCTGGAGCCTGCTTCGGATTCTGTGTCTCCCTCTCTCGCTGCTCTTCCCCCCACTCATGCTCTGTCTCTCTCTCCTTCAAAAATAAACAAACATGAAAAAAAAAATTTTTTAAGGCAGGGGGAGGGATTAGCTTTGGCATGGTGAATGACCTCTATCATCAATAGACAAGAGGAGGAAAGGGGAGAATTCCCATGGAAAGGATTTGAGATCAGAAGGAACTGGAAACCCCAGTATTAAAAAAAATTTCAGTTTTCCTTAATTTATTTACTGAAGATTGTATGACCGACTTCAGTGGCTGTAAATTTTCAAGCCCCTAGAAGTCTATTTTGCAGAACGTTTGAGTGTAACTTTAAACAAAGAGATAAAGCAGATAAATTTTAAGAAGCTATGGTCATGGCTAGAGGGCTAGAACGTAACCACGTCAATGAGGAAAAGGGAGCAGGAATTGGGTGTGCTAGGGATTGGGGGCATCTGAAAGGAGAAAGTAGGAGTGAAGTGGAGGATAAGGAAAGTACGTAATCATTTTGTTGTTATACTCATTTGGCCTAGGCTGCATAAATACAGGATACTTCTTCCTTCATCCAGTACACTGCTGTGAGAAGACCACAATAAAAACGGTTTGGAAACTGTAAAGAACCTTGCGTTGATGTTAAATAGATGGGTAGGCAGGTGGACGGGTGGATAGGTGGATAGATAACTGGAAGGACAGAGAGAGAGAAAGGCAAAAGGAATACCTAGATAGAGAATAAAGAACAGAAAGACATCATATTGGAATATTTCAAATATGTCTCCTGATCGGAAGACTATCGGTGCTACATCATTAGGCGGATGAGGAGAATGGCAAGTGATCTTTTCTCTGACTTCAGATTTAGCCAACAGCAGGAAAGACGGTTAGAGAATGGCAAGAGGTTTTATCCAAATGTGTTTTATTTAGTAAGAGCTAAGAGTAAGAGTTAGACATGATAAACATTTTTTACGTTGCAAGCAGTGGGAAGATGTTGGGTATTGGTATGTTATAATTTCAAACCCACTTGTTTATGACTAAGTGAAGTAGTTTTGATCTAAAGGTGAATTTGTTTACACTGAGGAAGCTATGTCAGGATGTTATCACTGACATCTGTTGTTGATAAGCACCCAATAGCTCAACTGTTAACAGGTACCACTGGGGACTTCTCCACAAGAACATATGAAAGAGCAGCTATGACATAATGGGCATTTAAACTTTAGGCTGCTGTTTGTTGATCAAAATAGCTCTCCAAAAATCTTGAGACACTTGCTCCAACTGTGGCATGGCCAGCAGTGGTGTTAAATTGTGCAGCATTTTCCTTAAGAAGAGGTTCCTTAAGGAACATGTGTTCCTGCCTCAGTGAGGCTGCTCCTTCTAGCTTGTGTCACAAGCCGTGTAATGATCCCTGGAATAATAACCTTCAGAGCAGCCCACCTTGCCTACCAACCCCAGTACCGTCTCCAGCTAGCTACTCCCCCACTAGTGAGGGACCTACACTAGGTGATACCCAGCTTGTACTTGGAAGGGCTGACTACTAGCAACCAACGTGTAGAAAGTTATACCTCAGTTAAATTTCGACTGTCTTTCTTTCATTTTCTCTTTGCCTGGAACAATGGTGTAATTAATCTATCATTGGTTTGGAGTAGGTTATTTCTTTAATAGCTTATTAAGGGACATTATCCTGTATACTGTTGGCTTGTGAAATACTATTTCAAATGATAATTCCTGCAGTGAGCCAGTATTAAATAAATTATTGGCAAAGACAATCTCAATCTCGGAGTATTTGCCTTGAACAAAACAAGAACCAAAGACTTTTTTGGCTCCACATGTTGAATCAGATAGCGTTGGCCACTGGAAGCCATTGGAAAGAAAAACAGGTACAAAAATCATGAATAACACAGATGAGAGAATGTAAACACACTTCTTGAAACAAAATGGACAACCAAAATTTAGATTAGCAAGAGCAGATGCTAAGCTGAAATCAGAGAGATGATACCAAGCGAGCCTAAGAGTCTAGTTTGTAATGGAATTGTAGATAATAATTACATATCTATCTTCCTATCTTTTACTTTTTAAATTTATATTTCTATTTTGATGGAGAATTCACACACGTTTTCTAGGAAATTCATATTTTAGTGTGAACACTTAAAGTATTTCTCATCTATTAGCCAAACTAAAAGAATTTCATTTCCAGGAGAACTAAATCATTCTTGTTTAGAGTAATTGGGAAAAAAAAAGAGAAGGCATGGGCTTCCAGTTATAAAATAAATAAGTCACAGGGATAAAAGGTACAGCATGGAGGAGGGGGACCTGGGTGGCTCAGTCAGTTAAGCATCTGACTCTTGATCTCAGGTCAGGTTTTGATCTCAGGGTCGTGAGTTCAAGCCCTGAGTTAAGCCTTGCACTGGGTGTGAAGCCTACTTAAAAAAAAAAAAAAAAAAAGAAGGTAAAGCATAGGGAATATAGTCAATGGTATCATAATAGCATTGGCTGGTGATGGACAGTAGTTACACTTGCGGTGAGCATTGCACAATGTATAGGGTTGTTTAATCACTATGTTGTATGTCTAAAATTAAGGTAATATTGCATGTCAACTATACTTCAATAAAAATTAATTTTTTTTATTTTTTTTAAATTTTTTTTTCAACGTTTTTTTATTTATTTTTGGGACAGAGAGAGACAGAGCATGAACGGGGGAGGGGCAGAGAGAGAGGGAGACACAGAATCGGAAACAGGCTCCAGGCTCTGAGCCATCAGCCCAGAGCCCGACGCGGGGCTCGAACTCACGGACCGCGAGATCGTGACCTGGCTGAAGTCGGACGCTCAACCGACTGCGCCACCCAGGCGCCCCAAAAATTAATTAAAAAAAAAGAGAAGGTGGGAAACTGGGGGGAAAATTGTGAGATAAAATCATTTATGGAGAAGGAAAAGATAGATCAATAGATCGATAGATGTATGTATGTATGTATGTATGTATGTATGTATCTATCTAGTAGTGTCTATACCCAATGTAGGGCTTGAACTCACGACCCTGAGATCAAGCATCACATGCTCTACCAACTAAGCCAGCCATGTGCCCAGAAAAAAATACTTTTATAATAAAGCTGTACAAAATACTTATATGCCTATAATTCTCAAGTTATAGTGACAGCTTACCTTATACCTCTATTTGGACCCAAATATCCAGTTGCCTCACTTGGCTGTCTTATACACTTATTTATTAGATCCAAGATGGAGTTCCTGATTTACTCTTCCAAACCTACTCCTGTAGCTGCCCCTGCCCCTATCAATGTCAACTTTATTTTTCTAATTGTTCAACCCAAAACATTGTGAAGCAATACTTGACTTCACATTCCTCATCTGATATGTCAAATAAATCCTGTCTTCTCTTTTCAAAACATATATCTAGAATGTGACTCTATCCCCACAGACTCTTCATTGGTCTCCCTATTTCCATCCATGCCCTTCTTTGGCCTACTCTTAATACAACAGCTAGAGAAATACTTGTAGAGCATAAGTCATAGCCTGTCACTTATCTCATAACTTTCCCACAGTTTCCCGTTTTCCTCAGATTAAAAGCCTTACCATGGTCTATAAGGATCCATGACGTGGCATCTACACTTGTTCCCTCTGCCTGGAATGTTCTCTGCCCCAGATTCTCCATATTCACATGTTCCTCCCTTATCCTCCTTAAGCTTTTACTTGAGTGTCACCTTCCCAGTGAGGTGTTCCCCAGTTACACCAGCTGAATTGTAAACTCACCTCAGCCCCCTTTTCCACTTCTTCACATCCCCTGGTCCCTTTACTGATTTATGTTTCTCTGCAGCACTCAACACTGTCAGAAATTTATATTTTATTTATCTATCTTACAATTGTTTGCCTACTCCTCTAAATTTGTAAGCTGCATAAGAGCTGGAATTTTTCTGTTTTGTTCATGGGTGTACTCTCAGCCCAATGAACAATGCCTGGACAGTAAATAGTAAGCACTCAGTAGGTGTTTATGGGAAGAAATGAAGAGGAAGGAAAAGAGGAACGAAGGCACGAACCAACCAAGGGCTTATAAATGTGTTCTAATAGTGTCTGTGGAGTGGTAAACATAAAAACAATTGTTGTTGTATATTATTGAGCTCCTGAACAATATATTCAGAAAAGCATCACACATTAAGAGAAATACAAGACCCAAGGAAAAAGACTGCATAGTATGCATATCTGTACACACACACACATACAAACATGCACACATTCACAGAATGAATTTACAAGGCTTCTACTGAAACTGCAGTGAAACAATTTTCTATAGAACAAGAGATAGTCACTGGAAACCAATGATACAATTTCATTATTACTAGTTGAACAAAGTGTGTGAAACATCACTGAGATTGCCTTTAATTGAAGGTGTAGTCTCCATGTTTTAGCTTAGTAAATACGTTACTATTTAGTGGGCTTTTATATATCTGCTTTCTTTCTTGGCTCCCCAGTCTTATTTTTCCCCTTGAGTCCCAATTTTCTTAATTTCAATTTTCTTACAATAGTAATCATCAGGAATTAAACCCCTAAGCTGTAAAGGGACTTCCGTGTTCCTTTCTAAGCCTTAAAATAAATGACATCTGAATTGATTCTTACCTGTCCCTAAAACAAGTATCTGAATGAGCATCTTCAATGTTGGAGCTCATGACTGTTCATTTGTACAACTTGTACTAAAGAGTTGGTGCTAGGCCAGGTTTCATTTCTCTTCAATCCCATGAGATAGCACATGATGTCACTATTATTTCCTTTCACCAAGTAAGCATTAAATTAGATGAATAATAGCCATTAAAACAAATGTAAGGGAATAGCAAAATAAATTCAAAGAAACAAGAAGGAACTAATAAAGATAAGAGAAGAGTTATGAAATAGAAAAGAAATACACCATAGAAAAGGTCAACAAACAAGAGTTGGTTGTCTGAAAAAGTTAATAAAATTGACACATCGCAGCTGATATTGATCAAGGAAGAAGCGAAAAGGCACAAATATGCAATATGAGGAATGGAAATGGAGACACCACTACATATTCTTCAGATAATTAACAGAAGATGAGGATATTATGAACTACTTTCTGTCTATATATTTGATGATTTATATTAAACAGACACATTCCTGGAAAAGTCTGACTCAAGAAGAAAGAGAAAACCCGAATAGTTGCAAAACCATCAACTGAATTAATAGTGTAAAAAATCTTCCAATAAAGAAAATGCTATGCCCTGCTGGCTTCTGTAGCAAGTTCCACCAGACATAAAATTAAGATATAATCACACTTTTATACAAGCCTTCAGAGAATAGAAAAAGAGGCACATTCCCAGCTCACATAAAACTAGTATAACTTTGATTTCAAAACTTCACAAGGACCATAGATGAGAAAAGCAAAATCATAGGCCAATAACACTCATGAACACCAACACAAAAATTCTTAAATTATTTGTAAGCAAAACCCAACAATATTTGATTTATATCAGTATGCAAGCTTAACATTTGATCAAAATAATTCTTTTTTTGTTTTTGTTTTTTTTGATGTTTTATTTATTTTTGAGAGACCTAGAGACTGAACGTGAGTGGGGGAATGGCAGAGAGAGAGAAAGGGAGATACAGAATATGAAGCAGGCTCCAGGCTCTGAGCTGTCTGCACAGAGCGTGATGTGGGAGTCGAACTCATGAACTGTGAGATCACGACCTGAGCCGAAGTCAGATGCTCAACTGACTGAGCCACCCAGGTGCCCGATCAAAGTAATTCTTAACAAACCAGAGATAGGAAGAAACTCCTTTATCTGATAAAGTATACCTATAAAAATCCTAGAGCAAATAGCACATTTAATGGTAAAATATTAAGAGTTTCCCTTTGAGTTTGAGAACTAGATGAAGATGCTTGCTATGATCACTACCATTAAACCTAGGATCTTATACTGGAGGTCCTAGACAAAAAATTAGAAAGCCCCAAAATAAACCGTTAAAGGGGTGCCTGGCTGGCTCAGTTGGTAGATCATGTGACTCTTGATCTTGGGGTTGTAAGTTTGAGCCCCCATTGGGTGCAGAGATTACTTAAAAAAAATAAAATCTTAAAACATATATGGACACAATATATGACAGAGGTGGCAAAGCAGAACAGTGAAAAAGGACACATTTTTCAATTGCTGATACTGGAACAATTGGCTACCCATAAGGGGAAAAGTGAAATTGAACCCATATCCCATACAATATGCAAATAATAATTATGGATGGATTAAACAATTAAATGTAAAAGACAAAGCTACAAAGATTTTATAAGATAACATAGGAGAATATATTTATGACCTCAGGATAGAGGATTTCTTAATCAAGACACTTAAAAAATACTAACCATAAAGGGCAAGATCATAAATTCCACTACATTAAAACTATATTTACCACAGACAGTATAAAAAACTGAAAAGACAGTTTCTATCATTAAATGGGTAAAGATAATTGCCAACACATAAAATTAATGAAGACCTTGTAACCAGAATATATAAAGAAGTCCTACACACCACAGAAAAAAGATAACCGAAGAGAAAAATTTGCATAGGGACCTCAGATAAGAGGAAATCCAAATGGCCAATAAACACATGACAATATGGGCGATCTCAGTTAAGGTAATGAATGTTGCATACCACAGTGAGAAACCACTATACTCCCTTCCATTTGGCAGGAGGTAAAAATTCTCATCATACCAAGTGATGGCAAGGATATGGAGCATAGGAACTCTCATATACTGCGGGTAACATGTAAACAGGTCAACCATCATATACTGCGGGTAACATGTAAACAGGTCAACCACTTTGGAAGTCGTTTGGCATTATCTCATAGAGTTGGAGATATGCATAGTCTTTGGCCTAACAGCTCCACTCCCAGGTATATACCCGGCAGAAATGCAGATTATAATAGTAAGGTAGTGTTCAAAACTGTTCATAATTGCCAAAACTGGAAACTGTATTAGTTAAGGGGAAACTGGCCATTGTTGCAATATCCCATGAAATCTCAGGGGCTTGAAACAAAAAAAGTTTATTTCTTACTCCCATACTAGCCCAGTGGTGGATGCTCCTAAACAGGGGGCTCTCCTGGGATGCTCTCACTCTAATGGTGATTGAAGAACCTAGGGATTCTCTAATTTGTGGCTTGCATACATGGCTTTCAACGTCATCCAGAGGTCATCTCCAGTCTAGATGAAGAGAAAAGATCATGGAGGATCATACATGGGAGATTCTTATGGGCCAGGATGGAACCCATGTCCATACCTTACTGGAAAGGAGGCTGGGAAGTGTAGTCCAGATGTCCCCAGAAGGAACAGGAACCCAGGAAAAAACAGAGGTGGTGATTTGCTATTAACCTCTACAAATAAAACATCCATACACAATAAAATAGATAAATTGTGATCCATTCACTCAGTGGGATGTGCTCTGGCAATGTAAGTAAACAAACTACACCTACACACAGCAATGTGAATGAGTCTAACAAAAATAATGGGGAACACAAGAATACAGACCCAATAGATACTTATAAAGTGGTTTCATTTTCTATCTTTATCCATATATATATGCCCATATATATATCCATATATATATACATTTCATATATATATAGTTTATATATGGATATATATCATATATATAAAGTATATATATCTATATATATATATATACAGTATATATATCATATATATGGATATATATATCCATATATATACATTTCATATATATATGTATATATGTATATATATATATATATACACAGTTCAAAAGTAGACAAATCTAAACCATGTTGTTTAGGTGGTGTACCTAGCTAACAAAATTAAACAGAAAAGCAAGAGGATTATTACAATAAAAGTGGAACCTCTGAGGGAAGGAGGGAATTATGGTTGGGAAGGATATACTGAGGGGCTGGAAATGTTCTATTTCTTAACATGAGTCGTAGTTATACAGGCGATCATGCACTTTTCCTCACATGTAGCACATTTGACATCCACACACAAAAGTTCAAAAAGCCAGGTGTGTTTTCTACCTTAACATAAGAGAAACACTCTATTTGGTACAGACAAAAGCAGTTTCCCTGTGGCTGGAACACCATTGCCCTCTAGCCAACCAAGCTTCAGTGCCTCCCCCTACAAGAAAGAGAACACCCTGCAGACCTAATTTTCTCTGATTTACCATTTTGAAGGGGAAGAAAAATCTGTACTCCCATTTGACACAATTGCCAAACACCCAATTTTGTTCCTGTAGGTCACTCTGTAAATGTTATTATCTGCTGTTGTCCTCCATAATCACTACCCCTCTCCTGAGTTGATGAACAGTTTCTGCCAGCATCTAGTTTTGCAGTTAACAAAATGCCATTTTGCTACCAGCCTTACTACTCTCACGATCTGTTTATCTTTGTTTCCTATATAGTAACTTGTAAATTCCAGTGACTCATATCTCTCTTGTTCCAGACACTTAACTTTCAAATCTGTATTTTCCACCCTCCAGTGCACAATTTGTTTTATATTCTGTTACATCTCCCTTTCATCATCCTTGAATTCTACAGCTGGGAAAAGCCTTCGTCCCGTTACCCAGCCTAAACACCTTTGTTTTTCCATTTCACAGACTCAGGAATCCATTCTCGGGTAGTGACTCAAACACTCAGCTTTTGAAGGTAGATAATTTGAAGTATTCCCATGTCCCCCTACATAAAAGGCATTTGTACTGGTGTCCTTCAGCAGAAACTTCTCTCTGCCTCCTACTGAGATATCCAAAGGGCTGGTTGGCTTCCAGCCCTGGGTTCCAGAGATGGTGGCATTTTAGTGGCAAGATTCCCACTACTTGTTGATCGTGAAATGGGTTGGAATAAAATGTTACATGTAAATGGGAGTAATACAGGGAGACCTGAGTTGCTTCCTCCTGAAAAAGTTTTAGCTGTATTTCTAGCTTACCTATCAGACCCAAGGTTCAACCACACTGTAGAAAAGCAGGGCTTGGAAGGTGTCTCCCCACCCCTCTTTTATTTATAGTGGCAACTGCTTTTCTCGTTTAGTCACTCTCAGAAAGAATATCTATTTGTGACAGTAACTTGAGGGAAAACATTTTGGGATTATTATTTCTTCTTTGTTTTCCTTCCCTGAGTCAAATTAAGGAGAACTGAAAGCTGGTTTTCAGGCTATTACAACTTTAAATCTGGCTGTATTGGTACAACTTATAGGCACACTCTCTGAATTACCTCTTCATATATAAAGAGCCAGCTATAGAACTAACACTCATAAACCTAATAAGTAAATAAATGAGCAGGCCCAAAAGTTGCGAATCAATATAGAAATCATCAGATCTCATATAATTTATTGTCATTTCCAAAAGTTTTAACACACGATCTGGCTATTGTTTATTTTAGTGGGTTTCACCTTCAGATTCAAGTTTCCCATTCGGGCAGATGTTGTTAAGGGCATTTTGGGAGGAGATTCATACTGCACCTAAGTGTGATTTTATGCAGAACTTCCCCACAGTCCCCTCACCTCCATCTTTTCTATTGTAAACTACCTGAGACAAGCTTACGGTAAAGAATCTGTAACTATTTTGGTTTTAAAGTCATTAAAAAATTTTTTTTTTAAAAAGTGCCCAAACAGCACTTCCTACCTTAAAAAACAGAGTGACAAAAATCCAATCAATCTAAACTGATTCAGTGGATCACTTTGGGCATTTCAAAAGATAAGGTAAAATGTCTGAGCTGTGGAAAAAAAAAAAGCCAGATTTACACAGACCTACATAATGAAGTACTTCCCATGGAAAAACAAAATTTTCCAACTAACAGAATGTATTGATCATATAAAGCCTCATCAAACCTATCACCTGGCATTTAACAGTGCTCTGAGTCCTTGATGATTGCTTGGAGGCGAAGTAATTAAAAGAGAATTGCCTAATAATATTAAAAATATCCATGTAGAAAGTGGGTTGCTTTTTTTTTAAAAAGAACTTCCATCAACCCAAACTTTTAAAAAAGTGTTTTCTTTATAAAGAAGGATAAATAAGATTATTTAAATGATGTTTCTTAAGTCAGGTATCCAGGAAATGATAAATTAAGGCTACTACCTGCCAGATTCTCAAATTAGGCATGCACACACGCACATACAGACATGTAACTGATATGCTGGCAATTCTCACCTTAAATTGTCTAGATTTTCTTGGTCAATCCTACATGTTGAATAATAATATAAAGGACAATCTCTTACTCTGTATTAATGGCTGATTCCTTGCACACATAATACTTTTTAGAAAGTCTATTTATAGGGAAAAATGTTGAAGGAAGAACATTTACTTTTTTCCCAATGTTGGATCTACCCTCCTCTCTTACAAGTGTGCTCTTTGATAAAAAGAAAAAAATTAAAGGTTCCTGAAGTACACTAAATCATAAAGTAAAATTTAAATATCAGTAGGGTATTTGCGGGTTGGAGAGGGAATGTGTGTGGGGAATGTGCAGGGGGGAGGGGAAGGGGTTTAGCCACTGGTCTTTGAAGAAATACAAGCAGGTTAGTGTGTTTTCAGGCTTCCCCAGAGCCACCAGCTTCTGCTCACCAGCAACCACAGAAGACACAAACTCTTTCCTTCCTGATCCCAACCCTGTCCAGTGTTCTCCTATTCCGTATGTCGTATGTCATCGCAACCAGCCCGGGGTTGTGCCCTAAATACTGGAAAGCCACAAATCACTGGTTCAAATAGACGCGCTTCTTCAAAGGACAGAGTGGGGAGTGGCGAGGGAACAGGGCGCAGAGATGCTTAAAGTGATTTACGACCCCCCTAGGAGAGGGGTTTTGGCACCTGGGCCATTGTGCTCCAACAAGGATCTGGCAAGTAACAAGAGACATTGAAATGTACCAGGGGCCGATTAGGATGGTTCAATCTTCCCTGGATTAGTCAGGCATTTGATATAAATAAGTAAACACCAAAATCACCTCTACCAGAGCCCAAACATCTCTTTCTCTTTTCACTCTTTTTTTTTTTTTCAAAGAGTGAAAGGGACTAGAGATTAGAAAAAGAGGTCTTGTGTATTCAAAGTGCTAATTCAGAACTTCTTTCTCTAATGCACTCATGAAACATTTTAATTGTCTGACTTTGCATTCAAAAGCCTTGTTTGCAACTCCTAATTGCAGACTGCTTTGAACAAATAATTGAAATGCATGACTTGTGGGGCCTGCTTAAACAATTATAATGTGCTTTGCCGCTAGGTGCCGGTCCCCCTCCCACCCCTGTCCCTTTTTGCATAATGACGAGCAGCCAGCTTGATATTTGCAGCCAAGTTAAAACCTTGCTAATTTGCTGCACTGCAATCTGGGGCTGTGGCAGTGTCCTACCTGCATTAGTGCTTGCAACAGCAAAAATGGCTCTAATAGTTCAACTGAATGTTAAGAAGACCTTTTCATTTTCTGCTGAGAAGATCCCACTGGGGTTTTGTTTTCAAAATACAAATCTTTCATGTGCCTGTTAGTTTTGCATCTACATACAATTTATGGAGCTATTTCCCTGAAAATTCTCCCCAACCTGATTTTAGCACAGTCTTCAACAAATAGGTTCCTTCCTTTCAGGGGGCTCAGGTTTAGAAATGGAAAAAAAAAAAGCATCCAGATCCTAGGAAGGCCCCAAGACTGGCCACAGCCAGCCGCTGAGGACCACACACAAAGCTGCTACTTCTGAAACGGGGCTGTGACTCTCACTTTTCGAATCTAGAACGCGGTGCCAGATGTGACTCCTTCTAGCCTCCTTGTCAGGACTCAGAGGCTTAAGAGAACAAAGACTGTGTTTACTCATGATTTGAATATTAATATTTTACTTTTTTTATTGTGGCAAAATACAGATAAAATTTACCATTTTAACTAAAGTGTCCAGCTCAGTGGCATTACGTACATTCACATTGTCGTGCAGCTATCACCACCATCTGTCCACAGAACTCTTTTCATCTTGTAAAAGTGAAAACTCCATATCCATTAAACAGTAACTCCTTAACCCCTTCTCCCCAGCCCTTGACAGCTACCTTTCTACTTTATCTCTATGAATTTGATTACTCTAGTTTTAGCCTTAAAAAAAAAAAAAAAAAAAAAAAAAAAAACCAAAAACTCCTGGCCTTACATATTTTAAGATTAAAAGGATGAACATACCATTCTTTAAGAATAAGCTATGCCTGGGGTACCTGGCTGGCTCAGTAGATAGAACATGTGGGGTTGTAAGTTTGAGCCCCACATTGGGTATAGAGACTGCTTGAAAATAAAATGTCTTAAAAACAAAAAAGAAGAAGCTATGCCTTTATTGGAATCATCTCGTTCAGTAATCAGTAATTCTCACATTACCTTATTTCTGTTTAAGGTATTGGATGGGGGAAACACTTAGCAGTTGAAAAATGTAAATTAAAAATATCACTATTTTAAGATCTCAAATCTGCTTGCTAAAAATAGCACTGAAGATACCTCCCTTCTTCCCAGGTTGTCTCCCAGAGGCAGTCAATGCTCTTGGCAGGTGGTTATAGTCCGAAGAGACAGCTTCCAGAGGTCCAGGCAATATAAATGTTTTATATTAGTTTTTGTTTGTTTGTATTAGCTTTCAGTGCTCACAATGACCCATGAGACAGGAATTGTCTCTTTTACATTTGGGAAGATGGAGCTCAGAAAAGCTGGGTAAGTGGCCCTAAGTCACACAGCAGACTCTGTGGGGAAAATGGGATTCAAGCTAGATCAGTGGGACTCAAAGCTCTTTTCAAGTCAATGAGCGACACAGCAGGAAGGATCCACAGGAAGTGGTGCTTCAAAGACACTGGCTGTTTGGCAGGGGGAGGGCGGATTAACACAGCTTGTCCCAGGACACAGGTGTAACACGTATGCGGGGCTGAGGGAGGGGAATTCCTCTGCATTGTTACAAATATCCCGTATCCTGCCTGAAGTAGGTTGCACCCAGCAGGTGGTATTAGAACCCTCTTTGAGAATCTCTGAACTAGTGTTTTTTTTGTCTTAATCACCAGAGAAGAGCCCAAAGATTCTCTTCATAACCCACTTTGGAGCTAAAAATGACATTCATCTCAGAAACAAGAGCTGGCCTTTATTGAGTGATTACCGTGCACCAAGCTTTGTGTATGTAGCTTGAAGACTCAGGCAGCCTTGCCCTCAAGTTCACACACTTAACAACTACCCGAGACGAGGTCTTCTAACATAAAATACGAGTCAAGCTACCGAGCCCCATTCAACCCCAAACCTTCTGTGGAGAGCCTGTGCATGTAACCACTGGACTATACTGCCCAAGTGAGATGTTCTCTGTGATGGGTGGACCAGGCCAACTGAAATATGCATTGGGGTCTTCCAAATTATAGCAAATGACTGAAAGCATCGGCTTTGCTTTTCTAGGCAGGTAAAGTCCCTCTAGATATCCATTACAGAGATGACTCCAGGGCCTCAATCATGGAGAAATCTGTTTTAGTCATCTTGTGGCTAAAACACCACCTCCAGTTCTTCTGTTCTCTAGAAGCTGTATTGCCATACAGCTTAATAAGTACTAAAGGAAGAATATGGCAGCCTTTCCCCAATACCTGTTTTTCTAAACTCCTCTTGCCCTCCACCCCACCCAAACTACTATGCCTCAAATGCTGAGATCATTTTGATCTGGCTTTTGTAACTGCAGTTAGGAGAACAGCTGAAACAGAACAAACACAAAAACTGAAACCTACCCCACATCTCGGTTCTGATTTACCTTTTTGTACATTTGAGTCAGTGGCTACCATCTGCTGAACTAGCTACCTGACTGCATCTCAGGGGGCCACGGCTGACTCAATCTGCCCCATCTGCCTGGTGAAGGAGGACACACTCAAAGGTAAACCAGCTCACTCTGCAGTTTGCTCTTGATTATTCACTGAGACTTTCAGGACTTATCTATGAAGTGTTCATGGAAGAACCCAAGTCTGTGAAAGTTACCCCCTTTGCCCAGCATCTAGGCCAAACCAGACACAGCCAAGTTCCTAGAAGTGTTTTCTGTAGAGGATCTCTTTCCATTATTCATCTTCAAATATTGACCTGACTTGAAGGGACACCCACAAAGCTGGGACAACTTATGCATGGAAAAGAACAGCTGACTGTAATGGAATGAAGCACACTGACTATCTAAATACCCATGAGTCCATGATGATACTCAAAAAAGAGAGAGCAAGCACACAAGCAAACAAATCCTCATTTGTTATCATTGGAGTTGGCCATTACACCAACTTCTTACTCTGCAATTTGGTAAGTAACTGTTTTAGGATAACCATTAAGCCCCAGCTTGTGAGATAAGGTCTTCTTTATGGATGAATACTGGGTAATAAATATAGAAGAAATGGTAAAATTAGAAAATCACCATTTTGGAATCCATTATAAAATAACAGTTTTAAGCAAAATCATCTATGGATATTAGGGGAGAGCTTGATAGGGAATTAGATTTACTTGGTGTCAAAGTACTACCTTGCCCCAAACAGATTTATCACCAGTCACAAGGGGAAACCATGTGGGACATCAGGCTATGTGACATAAACCCAAGGTCAGTGTTAGCACTACAAAAGTAGGAAAGTCAGACGTTACATACCCCTTGATGCGATTCATATAGAGCACATAGCATCACCTATAAAATACTCCCATCAGAAATATCTCATCCAAATCTACTCAAGCCTTTAGATACTACTTCCAAGTTATAGGAAATAGAGGAGGTAGAAAAACGAGATAAATGTCATCACAAGAGGAAAAAAGAATCAGGCAATTCAAGAATGTGATACATTCTACAGTATATAACTGGTCTTATATCCTCAATAAATCAATGTCATGAAAATGGAGAAGAAACAGAGATAAGTTATAAGAATTAAGCTATGGAATTCTCTTATTTTCTGGAAGCTGAGTTTCTTTCTAGAACAGTGCCCCAGGCAAGACCTAGGCCATACACATTTGTTAAATGAAACAATGGATAGTAAGTGAATGAATAGATGGGATCAAAGAAGCTCAGAGGGCTAAGTGCGGTGCTCAATGGCAGGCAGCTGTTCGGTGGCAAAGCTGGGACTAAAATGTGATCTATTGGTTGCTAACCTGGTGCTTGTTTCAGAAGTCTCCAGTTTGGTTTTCTCCTGTGTAATTTAGTTCTAAGAAGCTTTAAGAGACATAACAGCCAAGTGTAATGTGTGGCTCCTTGGCTGGATTCTGGTTTGAACAAAGCAGCTATAAAAAACATTTTGAGGACAACTGGGAAACTAAACGAGGACTGGCTACTAGATGACAATGAGGCATCTCTCACAATTCTGTCAGGTGAGATAACAGTATTGTGGTAACACGGTAAGTGGTCTATTCTTATTTTCTAGAGAACTAAAAATTTTAGGAGTAAAAGTCATGACATTGGTAATTTTCTTTAAAATACTCTAGCATAAGGGCACCTAGCTGGCTCAGTTGGTAAGAATGTGAATAGACACTTCTCTAAAGAAGACATCCGGATGGCCAACAGGCACATGAAAAGATGTTCAGCGTCGCTCCTTATCAGGGAAATACAAATCAAAACCACACTCAGGTATCACCTCACGCCAGTCAGAGTGGCCAAAATGAACAAATCAGGAGACTATAGATGCTGGCGAGGATGTGGAGAAACGGGAACCCTCTTGCACTGTTGGTGGGAATGCAAATTGGTGCAGCTGCTCTGGAAAGCAGTGTGGAGGTTCCTCAGAAAATTAAAAATAGACCTACCCTATGACCCAGCAATAGCACTGCTAGGAATTTATCCAAGGGACACAGGAGTACTGATGCATAGGGGCACTTGTACCCCAATGTTCATAGCAGCACTCTCAACAATAGCCAAATTATGGAAAGAGCCTAAATGTCCATCAACTGATGAATGGATAAAGAAATTGTGGTTTATATACACAATGGAGTACTACGTGGCAATGAGAAAAAATGAAATATGGCCTTTTGTAGCAACGTGGATGGAACTGGAGAGTGTGATGCTAAGTGAAATAAGCCATACAGAGAAAGACAGATACCATATGGTTTCACTCTTATGTGGATCCTGAGAAACTTAAGAGAAACCCATGGGGGAGGGGAACAAAAAAAAAAAAAAAAAAGAGGTTAGAGTGGGAGAGAGCCAAAGCATAAGAGACTGTTGAGAACTGAGAACAAACTAAGGGTTGAAGGGGGGAGGGAGGGAGGAGAGGGTGGGTGATGGGTACTGAGGAGGGCACGTTTTGGGATGAGCACTGGGTGTTGTATGGAAACCAATTTGACAATAAATTTCATATATAAATAAAAAAAAAAAAAAAAAAAAAAAAAAAAAAAAAAGAATGTGCAACCGTTTATCACGAGGCTGTGCCTTTGAGCTGTGCATCGGGTAGAGACATTACGGAAAAAAATTTTTTAATTTAAAAAAATACTCCAGCACAAAGAATTTGGTGGATGACTTACAGTAACATGTTGATAACTATTAAATCTGGGAAACGGGTACATGTGTATTTATTAGGCTATTCTTTCTTTGTTTAAAAAATGTTCAGGGACACTTGGGTGACTCAGTTGGTTGAGTGTCCAACTCTTGATTTTGGCTCAGGTTATGATCCCAAGGCTCTGGGATCACGCCCTGCGCTGGGCTCCACAATGAGCATGGAGCCTGCTTAAGATTCTTTCTCTTTCTCACTCTCTCTCTCTCTCTCTCTCTGTCCCTCTACCCTGTTCACACACTCTCTCTATAAAATTAAAAAAAAAATTAATGTTCATAATAAGATAGACAACTAGATAGGAAGAAACAAAAAAGAGAAATAAAGGAAAGGAAAGGAAAGGAAAGGAAAGGAAAGGAAAGGAAAGGAAAGGAAAGGAAAAAAGAAAAGGCAGAGCAATTAGACAGAGATAGAGAACTAGCCACCAAAAACCTGCAATTCTTTCATTTCTCAATGTTCTCAATGAGGTGAGTCTAACATAAAAGAAAATTTTCTCAAACAGCTATTTTTTTTAAGAACCTTAACATTACTACTGACTTAATTCTCAGTAACACTCTTAAAATCTTTAAGTCACATGCATATGCATAGCCCGTTGTGTTGAATAAATAGCTTAGAAACCACTTAAGTGTCCCGAAACATTTAGGATGTGTTTCTCAAACAGTGTGCAGGAAATATTATTTCTCATAATATCCCATTAAGAAATACCACAGGGGGAGAATGCCAACGACACGTGAGTTTTGGGAATCTTGGACCAGAGCAGCCATGAGGCTGCTGCTGATGGTAGATCTGAGAAGCATCCTGTCCCCGAAGTATTTTGTATCACATTTGAATACCAATTCCAAGAGAGTGCCACAGACAGGGCTAGCAACTTGGCTTCTGCTTAATACTTTGTTGGCCCCAAATAATTCAGCTCTTTGACAACTTGATGGGTTGGGAGTGGACAGAGAGCCTTTCTTTCCTTCCTACCTCATGTACCCTGTGCACACTTCCCTGCGTACCTCAGGAGGAGAAGCGTCTGTGTGGCTGCAGCAACTACACCCCTCCTGCTTAGTGCTGGGGAATCTCCCTAAACTGTGAGAAGAGATCACACTTTTGAGCATGAGAAAGCATACAGGAAATTATTGGTTCACAGCTGCATGATTTTGAGGCACTAAAGTGTACGTGAGCAGAACAAAACAGAACAGGAAGATTGGAGAGTGAACACTGTGTTTAGAAGTGGCAGACCTGGGCTTCAGTCCCAGTTTAGCCTCCAACTGGCTACCTGTCACCAACACAAGACTTTGCCTTACCTCATCTATTAAATATCTATCTATCTATCTATCTATCTATCTATCTATCTATCTATCCACCACCCTCTTATTCTACAAGTATGTTTTGAGTGCCCAACATGTCCCAGAAATCACACTGGGAAGACCTGTCTGCTTCCAAATGCTGATAGACCTCCGAAAGTGGTATGTTACTCATGAATGATCTTTGCCAGATTCCACAACCCCCTTCCCCTCCTTTTGCACAAGTAATTGAGAATGACCATAGATACTTAGAGAATGCCAGATCTCTGCTAAACCATAAGGAAACTCCTGGGTGAATATACATGATCAGTGTAAAAACAATACAGCAGTTTGCTCAAGATTTTAAAATTGGCATTGCATCAACTTGTTGATCTAAGATGTACAACCTCAAGAGCAGAGAAATCAAACTGGCAGCCCATGGCTAGTCCAACTCACCACTGTGCTCTGCATAACTTGCATAATGTACGTGTTCAGTTGGTTTTCTTATAATAGGGCAACATTTCTCTATACCACTGTCTTAATCAAAAGGGGAAAAATCATAGAGGATTAGGAGCAATAGATATTTTCAGGAAAAATGGTACTGAGCATACATTAGGCTTTAACCTCTGTTTTGGTTTTTGGGTTTTTTTATATAGAGAGATATATATGTATATATACATTATACATACACTTATCTGAACTCTATAGCCACTGAGTTTGTGATACTTCACTCTAGATTAAAGGACAAATCTGTCTGCCTATAACCTGACTCTCAAAAAAAAGGTTGTTCCCTAATATGAGTTAGGGGAAAAGGAGGAAAAAAGGAAATAAGCAGAGGCCGCCCTCTTTCTGTAACTTCCCAGCCACCCCAGAGAAAGATCAAACTCACACTCAGAGCTGGGACACACTGGGGATTATGGGGCTCAAGCCTTTTTTTAACATATGAAGAAATCAAGCTTCAGAGAAGTCAAGAGCTTGAGCCATGCCAGAGAGCCAAGCTGAACAAGCTGAGCCCTTGTGTCTTTCCTCTCTTTCAAGATGCCTCCAACTCAAGAGAAAAGCGAAACCACAACCTCTGTTCAATCATGTTTTCGGCATCTCCAAACACCACACCTTTTTATGCACTGTTTCCACTCCGCGCTGATTATCTGAGGGAATCTCTCATTCTATCCTGGCAGCAGGAGCCCAGAGAAATGAGCCCCAAGAATAGGCCCATTACCAGCATGCTCCATGAAGCTTCTGCCATTTGCTAAGAAGCAGGTTCACCTCGCTAGTGTCCCAAGAAAGCAGCTGGCCTTGCAGGAAGATCACAAGTGCAATACCAAGGAAGTTGGGTCAGGCACTAGAGGTCAGGGTTGAGAACATGGACTTCAGAGTCAAAACCAACCTGGTGGCACCTTTCTCTTGACTCAATCTCCTGTTCTCAAACACCAAGCCAACTATAATGCCTATTTCAAATTGTTGTTGTTAGAATTAAATGAGATAATAAAGAAGAGAATGCTTGGCACAGTGTCAGAAAAACATTAGTTAGCACAGTTACAGCTAGACAGATAAATGTATTATGTGCTTGGACTGCTTTGCTTGTTTGCTTGTTTGTTTGTTTTGTTTTGGAGACAGGATATTGTAATTCCCTTTCATGGATGGTTTAGAAATTGAAGTTCCAACAGAAGTTTTCAACAAAGATTAAAAGAAAGCAGCAAATTTCCTGATATAAATTTTTTTTTTTAAACCTTAATGGGACCTCAAACTAAGTTCAACCAGAGTTAGGCACCTCAGCAGGGCTGTGATTCTGTTCTCCCCCTGGTATGCCATACTGGAGTTGCTTATGAGTGTGGCATTCCCTTTCTGCTTTAATCAGCCAGCATGGGCACTGTGGGAAAACATGTAGCAATCACCTCCTTTCCCAACAGGTATACTGACCACATCCTGTCCGTAACAAACTCATCCTTCACCCGCATGAGCAGTAGCTCTCTCCTCTGATGGGTCCATGTCTAGAAGTTTGGAGCATAATGATCCCAGAACGCTGGGGAGGGGGTGCAGGCTAGGGGAGATATTGAGGACTTTGGAAGCACTTGGTGTTTGAACAAGAAAGCACAGCCATCTAATCTGAGCAGTCTACATGCTGGTAGTGTTCTGAACTACCTTAAAAACACGAAACAGGAGACACAACCCAACTGCAGCTCACAGAGTTTAGCCCCATGATTTAACTCTGGCACACAGTCACCGTGTCCCTAAGAGTTGGAATTCATCTTTATTAATCTCTAAGTTCATGCAGGATGTATTACTTTCTTGCCATCCTCCAAAATACTGCTCTCCTATCAACTACAGTTGAAGTTGGTTTTGTGCTTGAGGGTGTTGCAATTTCTCTGCTTTTGAAAACTAAAGAGAAAGGAAGGGGAAAAGCCTAAGAGACACTTCCTGTGAAACCTTGCAAAAATGCTCTTCAACCCCAGCAGTCCCCAAGCTACTTGCATGGCACTGCACTGGGGACTTGTTACTAATCCCTAAAGTTAACAAACTCCCCTTAGAGGGACTGTGAACTGTGTATTATTAGGATGAATAATCTTCTCAAATGCTTTTTTAGGAGATCTGGCTTCATAGAAGGTCTAAAGTTTATTTGAAAAGTAACTCATTGGGGCGCCTGGGTGGCGCAGTCGGTTAAGCGTCCGACTTCAGCCAGGTCACGATCTCGCGGTCCGTGAGTTCGAGCCCCGCGTCAGGCTCTGGGCTGATGGCTCAGAGCCTGGAGCCTGTTTCCGATTCTGTGTCTCCCTCTCTCTGCCCCTCCCCTGTTCATGCTCTGTCTCTCTCTGTCCCCAAAATAAATAAACGTTGGAAAAAAAAAAAAAAAAAAAAGAAAAGTAACTCATTGTCGGGGTGCCTGGGTGGCTGAGTCAGTTAAGTGTCTGACTTTGGCTCAGGTCATGATCTCACAGTTTGTGAGTTCAAGCCCTGCATCGGGCTCTGTGCTGACAGCTCAGAGCCTGGAGCCTGCTTCAGATTCTGTATCTCCCTCTCTCTCTCTCTCTCTCTGCCCCTTCCCCGCTTGTGCTCTCTTTCTCTCTCAAAAATAAACAAACATTAAAAAAAAATTTAAAAAAAGAAAAATAACTCATTGCTGAATGTTAGAAAAAAAGAAACAATTGTAAAAGACTGATATTCAACAGTGTGGTATAAGTATGATCTCAAGTTAATTATCTATATCTATAGATAGATCTATAGATATACCATAAAACACAGTTGTTAGTATTTCCTGGGTAGTGAAATCATGGTTATTTTTTATTTCAATTTCTTTTTCCAATCCATATCTGCTATTTCTGTCTAGAATAAATATGTATAGTATTCCCTGTTTTGTTGTTTTTTTTTTAGGAACCAAATCAACTAAAGAAAAAGAAACAAAATGAAGCATTCTGGGGGTCATAACTGGTTGGAAGCTGGGCTACCATGAGAGAATAACTGTTGTTTTCATTGATGGTCTGCTCATGTCCCCTTCTCTTAGTTGGCCTGTCAAGGAAAACCCTATAAGGACTCAGGGGTCCAATGTGTTCAGTAGTGATATTTATATGTTACACTAAACATGAATGCCATATTATAGATTTCATACTCTAACTCTCCTACATTTACAAACTCTGAATCTATGCCTACCACATTTGCTCTTTTCTTTGACAAAGAGAATTCCCACAAGAAGTAGAAACACTAAATTTTTAACAGTTAATTCTTTATAATTAGGAATAGAGACATATTCTCATTAGTGCTTTGCTATGTGAAATTCTCTGAGCTCTGCGATCTTTCCTGGAGCCACACTTTCAGATTCTTTTTTAAGGCAGTGGCAGCCAATGTGCTCCACCAACTGGCAAAGGAGTGAGAAGAAATACCCACCAGAATGTCAAGCTCAAGCTCTAGTTGGTTGGTGAAAAAGAGAGTAAGCAATAAGGAAAATGGGGGCGCACCTAGTCTCATAAAAATTAGGAATGGGTTTTCTTTTTTGTTTTTTTTTTAAACTACCATTTATTTTTATTTATTTTTAAAAGTAATCTTTAACCCCAATGTGGGGCTTGAACTCATAACCCTGAGATCAAGAGTTGCATGCTCTGCTGACTGAGCCAGCAGGTGCCCCTTTCTTTTATTTTTTAATGCTTATTTATTTATTTTGAGAGAGTGTGTGGATGCACAAGTGGGGGAGAGGCAGAGAGAGGATCCCAAGCATTCCTAGGGCCCTATCTCACAAACCCTGAGATCATGACCTGAGCCAATATCAAGAGTCAGATGTTTGACTGAGCCACCCAGGCGCCCCTACTTTATTTAAGTAATCTCTATGCCCAACGTGGGGCTCAAACTCACAACCCCAAGATGGAGAGTCACATGCTGTACCAACTGAGCCAGCCAGGCGCTCCTGGAATGTAAGTTTTCAATGCTCCTTTTATGTATTTGCTTACATTCCAATGATGTTTCAGGCCCTGGCTGAAATGTTGCTTCTGTAAGAATGACCTCTCTGATTCCTCAGATTAGTTAGTTCCCCCACTGTATCCTACCACTGCACTTTGTTCTTATCATTATGGCACTTATCTCTGCTATAATCAAATAATTAATAAGCACAATTGTTCGTGTAACTCTGTCTCTCCCACTAGACTACCAGGCGAGAGACTATGTCTTTAGCTGCAATACCCTCAGCACCTAGCTCTGTGGCTAGAACACAGTCACATATTTATTGAACTGAATGAATAAATGAATGAGTAAATAAATGAACAAAATATTTTTCCAGCTCTTTTCTGTAACCACTTTCTGCTTTCTGGCATTCAACTTCATATTAATTGCTTACCAACCTCATCATAACATAGATTAAAAATATGTATTATGAGGGGCGCCTGAGTGGCCCAGTTGGTCGAGCTTCCAACTCTTGGTTTTGGCTCCGGTCATGATCCCAGGATTGTGGGATCAAGCCCTGCATTGGGCTCCACGCTGGGCATGGAGCCTGCTTAAGATTCTCTCTCTCTCTCTCTCTCTCTCTCTCTCTCTCTCTTCTCCCACTTCCCCTTCCCTGCTCTCACTCTCTCTCTCTCAAAAAAAAAAATGTATACGTGTGTCCACCTGCTAGTTATTATTGGATATAAATGGTTCTTCACATTTTTCAGTGCTTTTCAAACCTTAAGGTGGGGTGGTTGCGGTTGTTGCTTTCATACTAGATTTAAGGGACAAGAGACTCAGCAAATGATTTGCCCAACCAAGTTCACAAAATCTAGAAACATAACTGTGCTTCTCACAGTACCCACTGACCTTCTGGGATGCACAGGTTTTGTGTTCCCACGAGCACCAGCCCCCACTCTGAAGCCTTTCCTCTAAGGAACTTCTGTTCCCCCCTTTATTTAGAGGTTCATAGCCAGTGAATGTGATCAACACTGTTTAAACTTATTTCAGATAAATTTTGCATTTTAATAGAGGCCCTTGAGATGATTGTAGGTGATGTAAGAATCTTTTAGCAGTTACAAATCTAATGTGAATTAGAAAAAAAATTATAAATAGACACCAAGTCCAAAATTTCATAGATATTATTGCTTTGGATAATGCTAAGCATAAAGGAAAGTCAATTTAAAGGAAAATGTCAAATAAATAGATGGAAAAGGTAAGTCACTGATCTAGCAAATATTGGGAGAGCACTACAAAAATATCTGAGTACAGAAAACACAATTTTATTCATTAAAAAAATTTTTTAATGTTTAATTTTGAGAGACAGAGCATGAGCAGGGGAAGGGCAGACAGAGAGAGGGAGACACAGAATCCAAAGCAGGCTCCAGGCTCTGATCTGTCAGCACAGAGACCAACACAGGGCTTGAACCCACAAATTGTGAGGTCATGACCTGAGCCGAAGTTGGATGCCCAACCCACTGAGCCACTCAGATGCCCCTAGAAAACACAATTTTAATCCTAAGGACTGAAGAACCAGAAACATAATAGGCACATGGTAAATGTCCATCCATCCATTTTTTAAAAAAATTTTTTGATGAATATTAGGGTTAGGAAAGAAAGATTTTGAGCTGGGAAGTCTCTACAAAGTTCTCAAATCACCACTGCTCCAATCATCATGGAGCAAAGCATATAGACCATTAGGTTTTATTTATTTTCCTTTGGAGGTTCAACAGAGATAAAATTCTCTCATCTATGTGTTTTCTCCTAGCAACATCTGGGTCCATTTGGTAGATATTTTGACTGCCACATCATCTAAATGTATTAGCTGCACAAATGCCCCAGAAAGACAAAGATGCCATGAATGACCACAAACGACTCTTATAGCTGGATTCTAGGCCCTGGACACTTTGAGGGTTGTGGGGAGAAGAAACCCAAAAAAGTTTGGATGCTTTCCTGTCATGGTGAAGGAGGAAAATGACATAGGCAAGAATATACTCTAGAAACCTTACAAACATTTCTAACATTGACATTTGATTGACTATTAAGAGGAAAGCAAGTATGTAGACATGCATATTTGAGAAGAAAGCACAACACAGGTCTCACATCTGATTCTGGATATTAGCTCAAGTTTCTAAGTTTCAGTCTTGGCTACACCATGGAAAATCCATCCTTCCTTTTCAGTAAGCATTTCCTCCAGTTTACCATTGCTTCTTGATGAAGATGGATGGATCTGCATCTGGCATTCTAATTAGATTAGAGAATAATGACCAGGAAGATCTTGGGGAGGAGAGGATAATTGATTACTCACATTACTTCCACCCTAAGTGTTCAGAAGTAAACTGTCTAATTCCCCCTAGAATTCACTTATCACACTCAGAAAACACAAGTTGAAAACAAGGACAACTTCCATGCTGTGGTCCTGTTACAACAGGTCATGGTAGGAGCCCTTCAATATTTCCAGCCATGCCCCTTAACATGTTATTTGCAGGAAAAGGGGATGGTTGTAGTTGCTATCATTTATTACAAGGTGACACATCCTGGACAATTTTCACTCTCTAAATAAGCCTTGTGAGGTAGGTGGATTATTCCTGTTATACAGAAAGAACAAACAGAAAATGCAGAAAATAAGTTGAGCAAAGTCACACAGTTGATACATTATGGAGTAAGAATTTGAACTCAAGTCTAGCTCTAAACCCATGTTAGTCATCAGTCTGTTGCCTTTGAAATGACCACTTCCTAGTCAGTCCACACAATATCCCACGACTACAGCTGGAGCATCACAGTACCTAGAAACAACTTGCAAGTAATAAGTGATAATAATAACTTTATTCATTTCAGATCCCAAATTAACTAACAGCGGGCCTTGGTCACTAAAGGTGGGGGGCCAGAGTCCCAGCATGACAGGCTGAGGCGTCCTCCTTTGCACATTTCTGCATCTCCTAGGACCAGGCCCTCAAGTGCTAGTAGACTGTGCTGCCCTTAGGGGTGAAGCAGATGGCCCCTGACATTCTGAGAGTTAAATGGGCCAATGGATTTGCTTCCTTCCATTTCATCAACCAGCCTGCTGCTTGGTTTTGGGGACAAAGAGGTAGTTTGTTGAGATGGAAAGAGAAATGGCCACACAATGATTGGACCATTTATTTGAAGGAGAACTTTGGGCAGACCACTTAACAGCACTACCCTCGGTTTCCTCATCTGTAAAATAGGACTGACACAGTGTACCTAACTCAAACATAGGATTAGATGTGAATATGTGTGAGATGCACAGTATAGCACAAACTGGCAGAGAGAACAGAAAAAGAAGAAATTAACATTCATCTGGCCCTCTTGACATGCTAACCTCCTGTATACCACATATATATAATATGACTTGTATACATGGCTTTGTTTATTTCTGGCAGCAGTTTGGCCAGGTAGGCATTGTCACTCCCTTCTGAAATGAGAAAACAGGACACAGCAAAGTTAATTAACCTAACCATGGCCCATAGCTCCACAGCTGGCTTGTAAGAGATTTGCATTGGAATTAAGAGGAATTTGACTTGATTTCCAGAGTTCCACACTGTCTCTCAATATTAATATTGGAGACACTGTTTTGTAAAGTAATGAGCTTCCTCTCACTGGAAATAATCAAATAAACATTACTGGGTATAACGATGGGACAGATTAGCTAGCCAGTGCCCTTAAATTCTAGAATTTGTAATTCTATAGGTCTAACTTTCACTCATTTATCAATCCATTCATATCCATTATTAAATGCATATTTATTGAGAACCTACCATGTGCCAGAGCTGCTCTGGGTGCCAAAGTGATAAAACAATCAACAAGAGAGAAAATAAACAGGGGCGCCTGGGTGGCTCAGTTGGTTGGGCATCTGACTTCGGCTCAGGTCATGATGAACGGGCTCACATGATAATGAGTTCCTGAGAGGCTGGGGTGGGTGGAGGGACATGGGGAAAGCCTCCTTTAGATGGGGGGGGGGGGGGTGTCAAGGAAGCCTCTGTGTGAAGGGGGTATCTGAATTAAGGCCTGAAGATGAGAAAGAATCAGCCATGTGGAAACAGCAGGGAAGAGCACTCCAAGCAGAAAGAACAATAAATGCAAAGGTTTGGAGGCAGGAACAAACTTGCAAATTAGGGGAATGGAAAGAAGGAGACTAGTGTGCCTGGTGTGTGCTGAGCTCAGAGGGGAAGAGAAACACACCAGGAGCTGGGAGAGGCAGGCAGCAGTCTGGCCACATGGGGCCACAAGTTCTGAATTTTATTCTAGTTGTCCTGGGAATCTCGCAAAAGAATCAAAAAAAGGCCTTCCATTTGTCCCCACCCCCAGGGAGTCATATAAACTCCCTGCAAGTCCGCGTTTGCATTTCTCCATAGAATGGAGGAAGGGCAGCACAATGAATTACCTAGGTCTTTATGGATTGGGACTGCATCTGACAGAGACCAATCCATTCACATCTGGGCAAGAAAGTAAATTCTCTCTGGCAGGCACTAGCAGCATCACTGAGAAACCCCCAGGCTGCAGATGAGAAGTTTCCTTATTTGTCACAGGCTGAAAAAGTATTTGCCCACAAGGCTACTAATCCTGGACTGTCCTTATGCCCAGTCAGACGTTAGCACTCACAGGTTCCCAAACCCATGATGACACCCGGGCAAATTTTATTTGCACACAAGCATATCATCACCTCCTCCAAACATTTCTCCTCTTAGCATATGGGAAGAACAAACATCAGAATCTCATAGTTGTGGTATAAACTGGATTTGGACTCAGATAGATGGGTAAGTTAGAATTCTACACTTCACATGAAGGGAGTTAACTAAACCCTTTGAGCTTGGTTTCCTTATCTACAGAACAGTGGTAGAAAAACAAATCCCACACGACTGTTGTCGAATAAAAAACAATGATGACAAATGTGAAAGCACCCTACATAGTGTCTATCATATATTACATGCTCAAAGATGTATATTTTAAAAAATTGGAACAGCTAAACCTTGCCACATAAACCTAGGATCAGATACAAAACACCACTTGGGAATTTTTGTAAGCCATCTGCATCTTGTATCTGTGTAATAAGAAAAAGGAAGAATGAGAACAAATCCAAATGCAAAACATTACTTCAAAATACAAATATCTTCAGTATCAAGAAAATGTAAAATTTAAATATTAGAATCAGCCAAAGTGGGAGATAGTAAAATGAATAATAAATGCAGGTAAAAATTTACAGTTCTGCTTTATGCATACAAGGGGAATAATTAACTAATCTCAAAACATGTAAATGAGGGCTTAGAAGCATTTTCAAAACACCACATCCAATTCCAGTTACATATGCGGAATTTGCTACATTATAATAATTAGGGTTTTTTTTTTTACAAAAGATTTATTTATTTTGAATAGAAGTATTAAATATTATACTAATTACTGGTTATTTTACTTTGTACCCAGGGAAAAGAAATGAATATTCATTAGCTCCTTAAGCTACTGATCCTCCACCAACTAGACAGATTTCAACATCACCATGAAGCTGTGGGTGGGTGGAAAATGCTCCCTGTAAAACCAGGCTCTCGCTACAAATCACAGCCCAATGTATTCAGCTAATGTGCACATGCTAGAATCCCCAAGTGAATTCTGCTAACATTGTACCCCTGGAGTCCCCAGCTGAGTAGCCAATAAGCGAGAATAACTGTTCAATCAAGAGTAAGTGTTAAATTGATCATCAGACAACAGAATTATTCTGTCTACACAATCCAGTGATCTTGAACAAAACAATTCCTAAAATACTAAATGTGGTTCCACACAATAAAACTAACATTGCCATCTATCCAAAACAGGCCTAGTTCATTCCAAAGGAATTTTCAATATACATATTTCAACCATTTTCCAACTTGGCTTTTGATCCTACTCTAAGGAAAATACCCCTGAAGGACCAAACTTCAGATTTTAATTTATGAGGTATTTTTGCTGTAGCTCAACAGGCAAACACGTTCTCTGGTGAAAGGGAGAAAAACCATGCAGTACATGTCTCAAGACACTAGTCTGGTTAATTTTTTTTTCTATGTACCAGTCATCTTTTATTGGGTGTTAATTCTCAATGACAATATAAAAGGATTCAAGGGTGTCAGGCAAAGGTCATGGTGAGGAATGCAAAGTGTGTCCTTCACACTGGGCCCTCTTCAGTGGTACCTGCACAGCCGCTCACGTTTCAGCTCCTTGTAAGAAAGGCAGTAGTTGAAAAGCATGTGAACTGCCAGCACCATAGAAATCCCCATGACGCTCTCTTTTTTCACATTGACGTAACTGTTTTAACACAGGTAGTAACCTTTTTGAAACACTCCAGCAATGCATTTAGGAGTGATATCCCACCTCAGTATCCAGCTTGGCAGCTCTCCTAGTTTGACAACCATGAGCTGCTTCTCCTTCACTGGTATGACTGATGGCATCTTGGAGTCCTGAGTGTCTGCGGTGAGTCAGGTTAACTTTTAATTTTTGTTCAGTTTAAGGTACCTCTCTGTGTTGGAGTTCTCATGCGTCTTGATTTTTATTTTTTGGTTTGTTAAACAGTTTGTGAACCAATTTATTGCGCGAGCAACTCACTACCACAGAGGAGAGTGGCTGTGGCTCTGGGGTAACGTGATCTTACAGAAAGGGCGTTAAGTTTCCTTCTTAGCCTTGCCTATTATGTTGACCTACAGCCCCAATGGGGCATGCTGGGCAGACTGTTAATTACACCAGACTAAAGTATGTAAATCACAACAGCTTGATAGAGTTAGCTTTCAAGAAAGTAAAAATTCCTCACCATCTAACAGAGTACAGAGTGTGTCTTGGGGCGCCTGGGTGGCTCAGTCAGTTAAGCATCCAACTCTTGATTTTGGCTCAAATCATGATCTCAGTTTGTGAGCCAGCTTGGGACTCTCTCTCTACCTCTCTCTCTTCTCCTCCTGGGTTGCACTCTGCCTCTCTCTCTCTCTCAAAATAAATAAATAAACATTAAAAAGAAAAAAAAAGAGAGGGTGTGTCTCTATAGGAAATTTCACATTTCTAGGTGTGAGGACAGAAGAGGACTCATTCAACAAGTATTTATTGAATAACAAGTACGTGCTGTACTCTCTTACTACTTTAAGTTTGGTTCCTGGACAAGTCACATCCACATAACTTGGGAGATTCTTAGAAATGCAGGTTCAAGGGTCTACCCCAGGCCTACTGAATCAGCATCCCAAGGTGATTCCTACATTAAAGTTTGAAAACACCGCTAGACACCATGTTAGGTGATCGACTTCTACCAGTGATCTCCACTTAATGTGTTATAAAAATAAAAGTCCAGGTCATACAGCTGCCAAAATTTGCTTATGTTACAACTTAAGATCTAACTCTAACGCACTGCTAGGAGCATGGCATAAGTATTTACAGTGATATGAAGTAAGCAAGGGTCTTTTGTAAAATCTCAAATGCAAGCCAAAAATGAGCCTCACTTCAAGGTAAACAAGGATGCTTCAACCTACCTGGTAGAGGTAGACCAAGAAGGCTCCCATTTCTAAATTCAGGTTGGAAAAGTTTCCCATAGAGAAACTCTAGACACTAGGAAGACCTAGGAAATAAAGGCTGGTCTCATCTGGTTTCCAGCTGGCAATGAGAAAAGGCTAGAAGGAAAATTATCCAATTCATTTAGCCAGCTAATTTATTTAGGTCTTTCACTAGTCCATGGCCCTTGCATGGGAGAAATCACATGAGGTAGATAAACATCAGGAAGGGATGTCTCCACTGATTTCATTGGACAGTTGTGTTACATTTTATCTTCATTTTCTGCTCCAGTAGATGCTGGTAATACTTCTTGACAGGTTGTGTAGAGCCACAGATTTTCCAAAGCCAAATGGAACTGACTTTAAAGATATTGTAGAAATTAATGACCCATGAGAGTTTTCTATGGACTTATATCTACTCTCCCTGGAGCTTCCTCCATGTCAATCTTTATCAACTTGTCTATTTCCCAGCATCTTACTTTTACATTTTTCTTTTAATTTTTAATGACAAAAGCATTGTATAAATTCATGCTTTAGAAAAAAATTCAACTAATAAAAAATATTATAGTGAAGTGAAAAACCTGTTTTACTCCTCTACCCAAAGGTAATTACTATTAACATTAGAATGCATTTTTCCAGACCTTATTCAAATTTATACTGTACCTGCATATATCCACATGTAGTAGTTTTACATACTTGGACTATACTATATTATTATTATGCAATTTTTTTGCTTACTTCCTTCTTTCACTTTATCTTGGAGATGGTTCTCTTTTTCTCTCACCATATATTAAACACATACAATTTCTACACATATACATTTTTCTATACATATACATTTTTCTATACATGTAATTTCTAAAGAGTTGCATAACGTTCCATAAACTAGATTTATCCTGATTAATTTAATCATTCCCCTATTGACAAAGATTTAAATTCATTCTGATGAGTTTTTAAACAACTATAACAAATATAAATGGATAAAAATAAAGAATTATAACAAATTTCCCAGATGGTCATATACAAGAGCAATATATGAAAATCAAGAGCTTTTTCATATATTACTAATAACTAATCAAAACCTAATTTTTAAAAAGCCCATTCACAGTAATAGAAGTACGCAAGGACAATATGAAAAAAAAATCTATAAAATGTACTGACAGTTATAAAAGACCAGAATAGTAGAGATATATACCTTATTCTTAAATGAGAAAATACAATGTATTAAGCCTATCAATTATCTCAATAATTATCTTTACAAAAATCAATGTTTCCCAAACAAATGGCAGTGGATAGTTTATACACCTTGACAAACTGGATGTAAAGTTATTCTAGAACAGGAATCGTAAGAAACAGCCAAGTATATTTCGGGAGGAGAAAGAAGACACAGTTAAGACACCCCCAATTTTGATGAGTGGATTTGTTTTAACTCTACTATCACCACACTTTGCCCAGTGCCAGCAGAATAAGCATGTTGTTGAACTGGAGCTCCCACGGAGACAAAGAGGGAGGGAGGGAGGGAGGGAGGGAGAGGGAGAAAGAGAGAGAGAGAGAGAGAGAGAGAAAGAAAGAATGTATCAAAATACAATTTAAGATAAATTTAAAAATCAAACTTCCAGAACACTACCACTAAAGTCAATATATTCTTTGAGACCAACTGCCAATTATAGCAAAATATAGTAAAAGTTTAGGAGTTATTTGAAAAGAACAGAGATTCTATTTGTTGGCTAAAAAAATAATACATATATTCATACTCAAGTTTGTTAATTACTTGAAAAAAGTACACCTTTTTGAATCTACATGATAGGTTGATTCCTGAAGATGTGAGCACTTGAGTCTTTCTTCAGTTTAGAGTAATTTTATTTTATTATAGCTATGATTAATTCTCCCTTTTTACTCACTCTGTTTCCATCATCTCTGTTGTGATTATTCCTCCTCCTCGTCCTTTCCTTCCTCCTTCCTCCATTCTCTCTCTCTCTCCCTTGCTCTTGGTAAATTATTTTGAAACAAATCCCAGACCTCATGTCATTTTAGCTCTACATACTTGAGTACGCATCTCCAGAAAATACAGCATTCTCTTACATAGCCATATTACCATTTTTATACATGTGAGTAAATGTAAAATTTTCATGATATTACCGAAGACTCAAGCATGTTCAGATTTCTCTAGTTTTAAAATACGTTTTTGGGAGCACCTGGGTGGCTCAGTTGGTTAAGCATCCAACTTCAGCCTAGGTCATGATCTCACAATTTATGGGTTTGAGCCCCACATCAGCTCTGTGCTAACAACTCAGAGCCTGGAGCCTGTATCAGATTCTGTGTCTCCCTCTCTCTGCCCCTCCTCAGCTCATACTCTGTCTCTTTCTTGCTCTCAAAAAATAAAATAAATATTAAAAAAACGTTTTTGCTTTTGGTTTTATGGGATCCAAACAAGGTCCACACATTATATTTAGTTATCTAAAGTCTCAGTGTAGAATTGTCTCTCTGGCTTCCCCTTTATTATTATTATTTCAGGTAACTGACTTGTGAAGAAACCAAGTGCATTTGTCCTACAGAAGATTCAACATTTGGGATTTGTCTACTTCCCTGTAGTGTCAACTGATTGTTCAATTCATCCCCCATGTTCCCTCCATTTGGAAATTAACTTTAAAGGTTTGATTAGATTCAAGTTAAATTCTTTGGCAAGAATACTTTATAGTCATAACCTGTACTTCATAATTATATCATATCAAGAGGCATGCACAGCCTGATGCTAAGATTGATCAGTGGGGTTGGGACATGATCATCTGCTTCCTTCACTGTGAAGTTTCCAACAAAATTTCACCCAATGGTTTTATCCATTGATGATTATTGCCCAAATCTATTACTCATTAGAGGTTAAAAACGGTGAGTTTCTAATTCTATTATTTCTTACACTTTCATTATGTGGAGTTTTTCTATAACAAAAACCCTTTACTCATCCCCTAAGACTATTTGATTACCCTAATACACTGTTCATACATAAAAGACAAATGTTTAATCTTTCCTTATGATTGACACCTTATAGAGTAAGAAGCTATTGTCCTAATAACTTTCAGTAATGCCTACTGAGTTGTTTTTGTTGGTTTTCTTTTTTCTTTTTTTTTTTTGGTTGGGTATCATTATGGAATCTATGTAATCAATGTTTTCCATTCAATAGAGAGCACTATTTTTGATGTCAAAATCTTCCCGTCCTTAGCCAAGGAAGCTTCTTCATGTTTGTTCCTGTTCCCTTTGACATGACCCATTAGTCTTTGATAACACCCTTGTATTCAGGCACAAGATGCTCGAGAGACATGTTATAAATTTCTTATCCCACACCTGGAATCAATCATTCCTCCAAGGAGTCCTGATTCCTTATGGTATTTAAAAGCCATAATTTGAGAACAAGATGTTGTGATTGAGCTTCATAGCTTTTTCATACTTTTTCACTAAACAAAGCTAGGAAAATTTGATTTTTAAAAAAGAAAACAAAATAATGAGTCTATACTGATATTTCAAATGTAATGATACAAGATTTTATGTATGGCTATCATCAAAAAGACAAGAAATTAACAAGTGTTGGCGAGGACGTGGAAAAAAGGGAAGACTTCTGCACTACTGATGGGAATGTATATCGGTGCAGCCACAAATGAAAACACTTAAAAAAAAGAACTACCAAACAAGTTAAAACAGAACTACCAAATGACCCAACAATTCTGCTTCTGCATATATATCCAAAGGAAAGGAAATCAATGTCTCAAAGAGATATATGCATCCCTTTCTTCACTACAGCATTATTTACAATGGCTAAGACATGGAAGCAACCTAAATGTCCATTGACAGATGAATGGATAAAGGAAATGTGGTATGTATATACAGTGGAATATTATTCAACCATAAAGAAGAAGAATATAATGCTATTTTTAAACAATAGGATGGACTTTGAGGGTCTTTTACTAAATTAAATAAGTCAGAGAAAACAAGTGCTGTCTTGTATGTGAAATCTAAAAAACCTGAACTCATATGTACAGAGAACAACATGGTGGTTGCCAGAAGTGTGGGTGGAAAAGGGGTAAGAGTGGTCATAAGGTAAAAATTTCCACTTATAAGATAAATAAGTTCTGTAGATGTAATACACAGCATTGTGACTATAGTTAAAAATACTGTATTGTATATTTGAAAGATGCTAAGAGAGATCTTAAAAGTTCTCAACATAAGAAAAAAATTGTAAACTGTGAGGTGATAGATGCTAATTAACCTTATTGTGATAAATATATATATAATCATTTTGTATACCTTAAACTAATACATTGTTATCTGTCAATTATTTCTCAATTACATCTCAAACTGGGAAAAAAAGATATGTAACTTCTTTGATGTTTTATTTCTTTTCTCTTATATCAAAAATCTGAGTTTCTAGTAACATTAACATATTTAGTTACATTATTCTATTATTTCTCTGACAACATATGATATGGAGTATCTTTTCATATACTTATTTGCCATCTGTATATCCTCTTTGGTGAGGTGTCTGTTAAGGTCCGTGGCCTGGGTTTTAATCAAGTTACTTGCTTACTGTTGTTATTCCAGGTAACAGTCCTTTATCAAATATGTCTTTTGCAAATGTATTCTTCCAGTTTGAGGCCTCTGTTTTAATTCTCTTGACACTTTGATTCACAGAGCAGAAATTTTTAATTTTAATGAAGTTTGGCTTATCAATTTTTTTTGCATGGGTGGTGCTTTCAGTATAACATATAAAAAGTCACTACCATACCCAAAGTCATCTAGGTTTTTTCCTATATTATCTTCTAGGATAGATCTAGACCTAGCATCATCTAGATCTACAATCCAGTTTGAGTCAATTTTTGTAAAGTGCATAAGGTCTGTGTCTAGATTCATTTTTGTTTTTTTGCATGTGGACATACAGCTGATCTAGCACCATTTATTGAAGAAACTATCTTTGCTCCATTTTATTGCCTTTGCTCCTTTGTCAAAGATCAGCTATGTTTACAGGGGTCTATTTCTGGACTCTGTTTTGTTCCATTAATCTATTTGTTCTTTCATCAGTACCATCTTGTCTTGGTTACTGTAGATTTATAGTAAGTCTTGAAGTCAAGAGTATCAGTCTTCCAACTTTACTGTTCTCCTTTAATGTTGTGTTGGCTGTTCTGGGCCTTTTGCCTCTCTACGTAAACTTTAGAATCAGACTGTCAGTATCTACAACATAACTTGCTGGTATTTTGATTGGGATTGCATTAAACCTATTGATTGAGTTGGGAAAAACTGACAACTTGACAATATTGAATCTTCCTATCTATGATGATGGAATATGTCTCCATTTACTTTGTCTTTTTCATTTCATTCATCAGAGTTTTATAGTTTTCCTCATATAGATCTTGTACATATTTTGTTAGATTTATACTTAGGTATTTCATTTTGGGGGTGGTAATGTAAATGGTATTGTGTTTTCAATTTCAAATCCCATGTGTTCATTGCTAGGATATAATAAAATTATTGACTTTTTTATATTAACCGTCTAACTTGCTAACTTGCTGTAATTGCTTATTCCAGTTTTTCTGTCAATTCTTTTGGTTTTTCTCCATAGACAACCAGGTCATCTGAGAACAAAGACGAGGCTACTTCTTCCTTTTTAATCTGTATACCTTTTATATCCTTGCCCTGCCTTACTATATTAGTTAGAACTTCCAGTGTGATGTTGAAAATGAATGGTGAGGGGAGGTATCTGTATCTTGTATCTGATCTTAGAGGGAAAGTTTTGAGTTCCTCACCATTAAGTATTATGTCAGCTGCAGTTGTTTTGTAGATAGTCTTTATTAAGTTGAGAAAGTTCCCCTGTATTTCTAGTTGGCTGAGCTTTTACCATGAATGAGTGTTGGGCAGTGTCAAATGCTTTTTCTGCATTTATTGATATGATCATGTGATTTTTATTTTTTAACTTGCTGATGTGATGGATTACATTGATTTTCATAATAATTTTTCTACAAATTTTTAAAAATTTATTTTGAGACAGAGATAGGAAGCAAGTAGGGGAGGGGCAGAGAGAGAGGAAGAGAGGGAATCCCAAGCAGGCTCCATTTTGTCAGTACAGAGGTTGATGCAGGGCTCAAATACACGAACTATGAGATCATGACCGGAGCTGAAACCATCAGATGCTCAACCAACTGAGCCACCCAGGTGCCCTGATTAATCAATTTTCAAATACTGAACCAGCATTGCCTACCTGGAATAAATTTCACTTGATCATGGAGTGAAGTTATTTTCATACAGTTTTGGATTTGTTAACACTTTTTGAGAATTTTTGCATCCAAGTTTATAAAAAATATTTGCCTGCAGTTTTCTTTTACTGTAATGTTTTTCTATGGTGTTGATGTTAGGGTAATGCTGTCCTCGTAGAACAAGTTAGGAAGGATTCCCTCTGCTTCTATCTTCTAAAAGACATTGTAGATGGACCTCTTCAGATTGTCTATTTCTTCTTGTATGACCTTTGGCAAATTGTGCCTTTCAAAGAATTTGTTCATTTCATCTAGGTTATCAAATTTGTGAACACAGAGTTGTTCACAGGATTCCTTTATTATCATTTTAATATCCATAGGATCTGTAGCAATGTCCCATCTATTTCTGATATTAGTAATTTGCATCATCTTTTTTTTTTTTTTTTTTTTAGCCAGCTTAGCTAGAGGCTTATTTTTACTAGTCGTCTCACAGAGCCAGCTTTTTGGTTCATTAATTCTATTAATTTCCTGTTTTCAATTTCACTGATTCCTTCTAATTCTTATTTATTTTCTTCTTACTTTGGATTTAATTTGCTCTTCTTTTTCTAGTTTTCAAAGGTGAAAGTTGAGATGATTAATTTCAGATCTTTCTTCTAATACATGCATTTAATACTATAAAATTTTCTCTCATCATTGCTCTTCACTACGCTGCACAAATTTTGATGTTTTTCATTTTCTATTAGTGCAAAATGTTTTTAAGTTTCTCTTGAGATTTCTGACTCGTGTACATTTTATTGAGCTTCTACCCTGTACTAGATACTAAGGATGCAAAGTTGAATAAAACATTCTTCCTAAAGGAGTTCTATCTTAGGAGAGTAGAAGGATATGAGAATCACTAATTATAATAAAATATGATAATAAATACATAATCAAGATAAGTATATATTATTCTGGGGAGAGAGGTGAAGGAAGATCAAATCTGCCCTAGGGAGTCAGGAAATGTTTCCTTAAGCTACTCTTACTCAAATGTAACCTTTTTTCTTACTTTCTTTGTTGCTTTCATTCAGGATTTAGTTCTTTATCAATTCTTCCCTAACACTTTTTATATTTAACAACTATATCAGTTATCACAGTTTACTACAGTTTGTTTATAACTGTATCATCCACATGAACTTGTTAGTTTCTTGAAAGCATGGTACAGATCTTCATCATCTATTTCTGGCACCCAACAGTGTCCACAATACAATAAAGCTCAGTAAACTTCTTGTAAATAAGTGTATGCACATATGAAAGGATGAATAAGGTTATATATGACACCACTACAACTATTGTATTACTAAAGCTGTATCATTATCAGAACGATAATTTGTGCAGATACTAGAGCCATAACATGGTAAGCATAAAAAAAGCTAACTTTAATTGAACACCTGGATGAATATCAATATTAAAATTTATATAATTTATTTTAAATAACACATTGTAGGCACTCATTTCTATGTATGTCTTATAGAAACATTTACCCCTATTTGAGCAAATACTTGTTTGCAAATGTTCTCTTATGCTAAAATTACTAAATAACTACTCTTGTTTGCCGTCTAAAGTTGTGGGATCACCTGGTTATATTTGAGGTTAACACAACCATTTGAGGTGGCCATTATAACCCTAAGATGAATTCAGGTGCATTTAGAATGACTGCCTTTAGGGGGCACCTGGGTGGCTCAGTCGGTTAAGGGTCAGACTCTTGGTTTTGGCTCAGGTCATGATCTCATGGTCTGTGAGTTCAAGCCCTGCACTGGGCTCCAGGCTGACAGTGCAGAGCCTGTTTGGGATCCTCTCTTTCTCCCTCTCTCCCTGCCCTTCCCCAGCTCTAGCTCTCTCAAAAATAAACAAACAAACAAACAAACAAACAAACTTAAGAATGACTGCCTTTAGGAAAAGTCCCAGAGTTGTGCTTAATTACAAGGTGGAGGGAAATTGAGCAAAGGCTCAAAGGATAAAACTCCAAACTCTGACATTTTAATATTCTACTATACAAAACATGTTTCTAAGAGTCATAACACATGTCATTTCTATGCTTCTCTTTGGCAGTGGAATTAACATTCTTGTACTAATTGGAAATGGTTCATTCTTAAATTGTTAATACCTTCCTCCGGCATCTGCTCCTTTGCAGTGTATTTCGGCTCCAAATTATGAACATATTGCAATGTGTGCTCATCAGTCTATAATCCTAAATCTCTTCCTACTACTTTTGGACTCAGGATTAAACTACAGGAGTCCACTTCCGGGCAGGAAGTATTTTGACATGGGAAATTCATTGCATGTTTGTACCTGTTTCCTTGACTACTGACAGGTAACACATCTGGATTTTAGACTAATGAAATCTATTTTGCTAAATACAATGTCATATTTAGCATATAGTGAGTAAATCCAGCCAGTGGTCATGGGTTCAGGGCTGGGGATGGGGGGGGGGGGCATGGTAGTGGCAAATGGTGCCTGTTGGCAGCTAAATGTAACTGGAGGAAGTGCTAAATAGAAGAGGAAGGGGTGGAGCTCAAAATAGAAGGAATAAAAGATCTTGTTACAAGAACATAAATGCAAAAACCTTCAATAAATTAAACAAAAACATGTAGTCAGAGGAAACATAACGTAAAGAAGTATTCAAACGAAGTAAACAGAAAAAATAAAAGTGGACAACAAATTACGAGTTGAGATTTCCCAACCACCACTGCACAGAGGGATACACCATTCATAAATTCCATAGAGTCCATGAGAAAAAACAGAAGCTTAGCATAATAAAAGTTTCTCACATATGTCTTCATAAAAAGCCCACTGTGTGCAAATGGAGATGTGTTATATGTCACTTATGGAAACTTTGAAAATCTTTAAAACACTACTATATATTGTTTGTAGGGACCTGAACATGTACTAACAGCATACAAAATGGGGAAAGGAAAAACACGTACAAACTCTAGGATAGTGGTTACTTCTAAGGTTGGGTGGGGAGAGTGTTAAACTATATTTATAACATTCTATTTCTTTTCCAAAAATGAGACAGATAAGGCAAAAAGTAAACTTTTCGTGATACTTTGGGTCTTTTTTTTTTTGTAGGTTTGAAATAGCTCATAAGAAAAAAGATTTAAAGTTTACATGTGAAATATAATGAGCAATGTATTTCAACAACCTCAAAGAAATACATCAGCACAAGATCTTACAACCTTTTCTTTTTAATACTGCTTGATGAAAACCAACGGTAAATAGTTGAAATAAATGCCAATTCAGTGTAAGCAACTTGATAAGGTGGGGAAATGGTCAAAATAAAACTCTTTGGTGGTCTGGCTGACCCCAGCAATGGAGAGTACCCTGTTGGATGAGGGGATGAATGTCCTCTCCTTCAGAAAATTCTCCATAAATGTGTTTCCTCCTGAGATCCTGATAAGCAACAGATGGCCCTGTGTTCAAAATTTTATTCCCTACCAAGTATTTATTTCTTCTGTTAATTTCCGTGCCTTGAATACTCAGCCAAGCTGGCATAGAACAGATATCCTCCACAGAGCGTTGTGGAACCTGACAAAGACAAGTGACTGGATAAAAGGCTCCCTGTGGCAAGTAATTCTGATGGTACCTGTGGGCAGAGATTGCCTGGACTCTAGGTGGGCGGGTAGCAAAGCACCAGATTTCTATGAAGAGTCACAGCACAACACTTTTTTATTTAACTTTTTTCAAATGAACAAATTAATCAATCATAGCCATTAGTGTGTTTTTATATGAAGTTTAATAAATGCATAAAACAAGGATAACTACATTAAATATTAAATAGCAGAGTAGAATAGCACAAAGTCTTTATCATATTCTTTATTACTGTGTTATTTTCACTGTAATACATCAGTGAATGAGTAAACAAGTTTACTGGCATTAGGCATTTTTAAGCAGATATAACCAAACTTCTACCTTGGCATTAAAATAATAATATTGCTAACAATTCCAGTCATAGTTCTGGACATCATAATGCATCTAATGTTCCTTTAACTGTTCCCAACTCCTGTTATGAAGGCAAAGGGATGACGTTACTACTTTCCTTTCCATTTACTCTTTTCTTATCAATTTCCAGACTTCCCATAATACTTTAACTGACTGCACATATATAGTAATTGGAAGTGGATCTGTGTGATTTTCCTTGCACAAGTGACTTTACTTTGGGATGGTATAGATGCTGGAGAAGCCATGAAGAATGACCCTATGTTGGAGCCCCAGGTACAGAGAGTCCCCTCCCCACAAGTCAAATATTTATCAACACTCTTTCATCGGCCAAAGGATTCTGAGGCGTACAGTGTGTATGCACCATCAAGATTCTGTGTCTCTAGTCTAGACCAATGGTTCTCAAAGTGTGGTTTTCACACCATCAGCACCAGAATCATCTGGGAACTTGTTAGAAATGCAAATTCTCAAGCTTCATTCCAGTCCTGATGAATCAGAAACTCTGAGGGTGAGTACCAGCATTTTGTGTTTTAACAAATCTTCCAGGTAATTTGCTATTTGCTAAAGTTTGAGAATCATAGATTATTCTCAATTTTGGTTCATCAGAGGTAGTATAGTGTGAAAGAATGTGAATTCTGGAGCCAGACTTTCTGACTTCAAACTCTAGGTCACCCAGTACTAACTACATGCACTGCACAAATTACTTCACCTTTCTGTGCCTCAGTTTCTTCACCTGTAAAATGAGGTTAATAGTAGTATACCTATTCACAGGATGGTTATAAGAATTAAATGGATTGATTTAATAACATCAGCTATTTTCATGAAGTTAAACAAGGAAGATCTGGCTCAAGTTCTGCCTTTGTCAAACTCCTCCTAAGACACAATGACTTCATCTGTGAATGGGAAAATTATATCTGAACCATTTGCATCACTGGGTTGGTGTGAAGACAAGTTGAGAAAATGTGTAAGTCCTTTGTAAACTGAAAAAGCTATTTAAGGCAAGGTAGCAACCCATATCATACTCACCAACTTGATTGTGATTTTCCCCTCATCAGGTGCAGTGTAAATCTAATAAACTGTCTCTTTCCATGCCTTTCCACCAACTGATCATCCTGCCCACTTTTTAGCACTGAATTCATACTGAGAACAGCTGTCACAGTGTAGGTATTTTTCTAGTGTCTTCTGTAATACTTGTTTAGATACCAGACATCTCTTTCTTCTTTAGTAACATCATTCTCACCAAATAAATGTTATTCCCCCAGTGGTTTCCATCTGAGTTGGAAATATGCCATAGTTAGCAACATGACCTACTTGTTGACATCCTTCCAAACTTCATATAGAGAGACACATTACAAAAATAACGATTTATTGAGAAACTATTAGGAACAAGCTACTGTGCTAAGGCTCCACATACTTTCATTCATCCCTCCAAACAACCCCATGAAGCAAGTATAGTGACTCGCCCTATTTTATAAATAATAAAAACAAAGCTGAGAGTCTAAGTAACCTTACCAAAGCTTTCCAACTAGAGAGATCTCTCTGATTCCAAGACTCCTTTCAATAGACCCACCGTGTAGGACAAAATCATCTTGCCCTGGAACTCTTTGGTCACTTCGAAAACTGAACACACTAAGATAAGGACAGGGACAAATGAACCAGCTCATCTCACATGCCTCTCAATAAGAAAACCTGTCTTTCAGTGATATTTGAGTGACTTTTTAAAAACAAGTACTCAAGAAGCATTTCATTATTCTCTACAATCTTTGTCACCACAAAGCTCACATCTATGCTCCAGAACGGCACCTAACTTTCCCTAAGACCAAAGTCAAATTACTACTCTAAACACCTTACACAGTTATTGTTGTTTTGTTTAAATTGCCACACTGGTTTATTTGTTCCCCACCCTTAACTCTAGGGCACATCATTTTTTTTTCAATATATGAAGTTTATTGTCAAATTGGTTTCCATACAACACCCAGTGCTCATCCCAAAAGGTGCCCTCCTCAATACCCATCACCCACCCTCCCCTCCCTCCCACCCCCCATCAACCCTCAGTTTGTTCTCAGTTTTTAAGAGTCTCTTATGCTTTGGCTCTCTTCCAATCTAACCTCTTTTTTTTTTTTCCTTCCCCTCCCCCATGGGTTCCTGTTAAGTTTCTCAGGATCCACATAAGAGTGAAAACATATGGTATCTGTCTTTCTCTGTATGGCTTATTTCACTTAGCATAACTCTCCAGTTCCATCCACCTTGCTACAAAGGGCCATATTTCATTCTTTCTCATTGCCACGTAGTATTCCATTGTGTATATAAACCACAATTTTTTTATCCATTCATCAGTTGATGGACATTTAGGCTCTTTCCATAATTTGGCTATTGTTGAGAGTGCTGCTATAAACATTGGGGTACAAGTGCCCCTATGCATTAGTACTCCTGTGTCCCTTGGGTAAATTCCTAGCAGTGCTATTGCTGGGTCATAGGGTAGGTCTATTTTTAGTTTTTTGAGGAACCTCCACACTGTTTTCCAGAGTGGCTGCACCAATTTGCATTCCCACCAACAATGCAAGAGGGTTCCCGTTTCTCCACATCCTCGCCAGCATCTATAGTCTCCTGATTTGTTCATTTTGGCCACTCTGACCGGCGTGAGGTGATATCTGAGTGTGGTTTTGATTTGTATTTCCCTGATGAGGAGCGACTTTGAGCATCTTTTCATGTGCCTGTTGGCCATCTGGATGTCTTCTTTAGAGAAGTGTCTATTCATGTTTTCTGCCCATTTCTTCACTGGATTATTTGTTTATTGGGTGTGGAGTTTGATGAGCTCTTCATAGATTTTGGATACTAACCCTTTGTCCGATATGTCATTTGCAAACATCTTTTCCCATTCCGTTGGTTGCCTTCTAGTTTTGTTGGTTGTTTCCTATGCTGTAGGGCACATCATTTTTAACCAACAATTGAAATGACATCATGACTGGTCTATTCAAAAGCATCTTTTATTGTTTTTTCTTTTTTTTTTCATATGCCTTTCATCACTGCAAGAGGTGTAGAATCACTTGGAAAAGCCTAAATGTCTATAAAATCTTAAAGTTCATTAAAAAATGTAAGCTATATAAAGAGAATTCCATTTACTCATAACATCATCTTCCAATTTGAGGGAAAATGCCCAAATATCACCAAATGAGTGAAAAAACACCAAATGAGGTTGAAAAACCTACAATTGCAAACATTTAAATAGAGCTAAAAGACCTTTCAACCAACCTCTTTACTTGACAGATGTCATCTCTGAGGACTTTTGGAGTAGGCTCACCTGAGCTCCTTCAACTGGTAGAAGCAATACATAAAACTCAGTTTTATTTAAATGGATTTTTTTATTTGCTTTGTTTTGGTGCCTTAACAAACAAATCTATGTAGCTTCCCAAGCATACAGACCTGAGAATTACCCTCCAGAAATATTTGAAAAAATTAATTCGCTGACTTAAATGCAAATGAAGTGTAATTTAGTGGATCTTTCTCTCCCAAACCGAATTCTGTTGTGGTTTAAGTCCATTTGCTTCAACTTTTGAAGTAGACTTTGTAAGGATTTTAAGGATCTTTAGCTGTTATCCATGGATGGTATGAATTTATGGAGCACTAGTATGGATGAAAACAGCATTATAACATAAAATGCATCATTAATACTTTAAAACCCAGCATGATTTATATTTATATAAATAACATAAAGGAAGCCAATTAAACCAAAGTCACTGGAGTGTAAATAACATAAAAACTTATTGTTCTGTAAGCTACTGAAAATAAACTAATAATGAAAGTATTTATCATATGTCTGAAAACCAAGCAGGTATGAGTGGGTTAAGCAGACTTCGGGGGGAAACATTTTTATTCTTCTGACATCTTTTAATGTAGGCCCAACATTTTTATCCAATGCAGATCCATTTAAGATGTGACATTATATCTGAAAGTTGCCTTTTGTCCATTTGAGTAATTAATAATTTAAGTGTAACAAGGACATCTTGATTCAAACACTTTGTAATCTGACTAGGAGGATATTTAAAATTCATTACAGTACATTAAACTTGCAGTGAACAGTTAGCTTCATTGCAAAATAAATAAATAGCTAATTTGCTTTGATCAGCAGAAATTCTGATAAAATCAGCAAAACACCAATTAAAATGTGAAAAATGTCACCTACCGTAGTTATTCTAATGGAACATGGACTTAGAGGAAGGAACTGATTCAATGTTTATTTTCATGCCAGCTGTGGCTTCCAAATGTAAATCATTTCACTTTTTGCCAGTGTAGCTAGCTCCTCATGGCCCCTGCATCCATCCCACAGTGGAGCAATGTGCATTACATAACAAGGCTGTTCAATTGGGGTTGCCGTTGAATTCCTTTACTTTTCTGGCAAATCATTGCTTCCTTCAGATGTTTTTACCAGTCTTCTCATGTCAGGGAGTACTGGGAAGTTGTAGAGGGCAAATGCAGTGACCCAGGGATCCATGGTCCTTCCCGGCACGTGTTACCACTCCTAGGTGGAGGCAGCCTCTCTCAGAAGAATCATGATCCTATGATCTTGTCACATCAGTCATGTTAGTCCATCAGCACAACGCTGCTATCGGTCCACAATAATTCAGACTTCTGTCACCACATGGCAAATTCTAGTTCAGTGTTTATGTGTGTTCATTTCTAGTATTTAACCTAGTGCCGCGTATACCTGGTGGGTGCTCAATCAATGAGCCCTGGAAGGACAGAGGAGTCCCACCTGAGTGTCAGTCTCTTTCAGTTAATTCTACGGCAGGTACTTGGACCTCTTAATCTCAGAATCCAGAAATCAATTCTTACCTCCAGTCCCTCTAAAATAAAGGCACTAATTATGGGGAGAAAGGAAGAAAGTGCTTAACACTTACTGCATGTCCTGTTTATGGAATTAAAAACAACAACAACAACAACAACAACAACAACAACAACAACAACAATAGAATGGCTTTGAATTGCAAGATGGATTTTCTTTCCTCATCTGCCTTTTCTATGTAGGCAGTTTCTTCTTGACAGAAACCATGAATTCATTTCTAACAAGCACCGTGGAATCTCTATCAGTTCTGGCCACTTCAGAAATCAGTAACAGGAAAGGAATATGCAAAAGTGAAAATGATTGTGCTCTGTCGTGGGTGCTGTTTTCTTTTGAATTTTTTCAAAATGTTTTTTCATCATCTTTTCAATAATCATATGCGATGGATATTTAAGAAGAAATGCTATGACGAGGCCCTCAGTGTGGAACCTGGCCCATTCACAAATGCGCTTGCTCATTAACCAATTAGGAGATGAAGTCAACATTTAAGCAAATCCACAATTCAAAAACCCCCAAATTGAATTTAAATACCTCAGGGCAACCTATAATGAGTTTAAAATTAGGTGAAATAACAGGAATTCTACTGAGTTCAAGACAACTAATTGTTGGAAGCTGCTTTCACTCATCTGAAGTTCTGGCCAATTACTGCCATTGCGTTTCATACCTTCAATTTATATTTTGCCACGTAAGGTTCCTTTTCATAATAAGGGGATGGGCCAGTCCATTTGCCAGTAAGATGAGTTCTGCATGTATGCCTTAATATATACACTGCAAGACTCAACCTTGAATATGTCCACATGAATTTAGGACTGTATTTGTATCCTTAAAGAAAAGCTAGAGAGACACATGATGTTATCTGCAACTGGTCATTTGTTTTCATTTAATTAGAAAGCATAATGGTGTAGCGAAATCACAGAGGTCTTTGTACTGACTCCAGCTACCACACTTCACCACTACACACTTAAGGGGATCTTAGGCAAGTATCTTCACCCAAGCCTCATTTTCTTGTATTTGTAAAATGGGATAATGACACACCTAAATGACAGAATTGTTGCGAGGACTGGATGATTATAATAAATGTAAGGCATGTAGGATAATGCTTGGCACATAGTAATCACTCAATAAATTCCAACCACTACCATTAGTCATGCCATGCCAAAATTTTACAAAAACAACACCAGGCAAATTAGTAAGATACAGGAGTTTGATCCTCAAAAGGGTTGCCAGATGCAGCAGATAAAAATACAGGACACAATATTTGGGACATACTTACACTAAAAAAGCATTCATTGTTTATCTGAAATTCAAATTTAATGGTGCATCCTGTATTTTATCTATTAAGTGCTTAAGTTCTGATACTTACAGACCTTAAAAATTTCATATTTCGCTTTAAATATTTGAGAATCAAGAAAAGGGCAGGTTAGAAGTGAAATGTTCAGATTATTGCCTTAATTCTTCACTTCATTTTGGGCACAGAGACAGAAAGTTTCCACTGTCACTCTGGATGTCCTTGGGACACCATGACATGCAATCAACATCACCTGTGCCGGCTGATAATTCAGAGTATATGATGCCCTTGTTTATAGCATCTTCAATTCCACAGACATTTTTACTTGACTAATTCACTGTTTCATACTAGGCAGGGGGTGGGGAGGAAATCATTCAAACTAAATGCGACTCTGAAGTTCAGTTACTTGGCTGGAAAACAGCAGATAAATTGATAATTGCAAATGGTCTGAAATTTGAATGATTTTTTTCCACTTCAACTAAATCTATTGAGCACACCCAAATAATTTAAAAGTGCTGAAAATAAGCAGTATTGGGGATTAATGAAAGCAATATATTCACTCTGTTGCATTTATTATTTTTAAATTATAGTACTCCCACTTGAAGGAATGCAGTGAGGTTGAAATGAAGCAATTTTGTTGTTAAATATTGTCATTTAGAATAAAATGCATGTGACTCTGAAACAGAAACAGCACACACTGTTGTTTTTTCTTTTATCCTTAGTTATTTTCAAGTGAAGCAAAAAAAAAAAAAAAAAAAAAAAAAAAAGTATTAACAAGGAAGTCCTGTGTCTCAATGATCCCACAGGAAATTGACCAGACTTGGCCCAGGTCACTTAGTCACTTTTTGGGATGTGGGAACTAAAGAGGCAAAGATGAGAGAGTTCAGATCCCTGGCAGGTCCTTCTGTGGTTCAGCTAGGAATGGCTCTAACCTAGTGCCTCTAAGAACAGGCAGGGTTACAGGAAATGGAAAAACTAGTAAATAGACCTGGACACCAGGACATTCTTTGGGGGCATAGACCCCATCCTCATAGAACTTATTTTCTGGTGGAGGAGACAAACAAAAAAATTAAAATATATTTACACCAGATGATGATGAGTATTTTGAAAGGAATATGAGCTTTCTGGCTGTGTAACGTTAGGCAGATTACTTACCCTCTCTGAGTTTCAGTTTCCTTATCTGTACAATGGGAAATAATATCTATTAGGCAGTTTTTGTGAGGACTGGAGATGATGTATGCAAAGTGCACACAGTTCCTGGGGAACAGAAGCAGTAACTGTAATGGTTTTATTACTATTATATTTTTACTTTGTAGTTTTATTATTTTTATTATTATTTTCCTGATGTATCTTGTTAGAAATGGAAACCAAAAGTATAGCAAAGGTGGAGTTGCCAGATATAGTATAGAATGCCCAATTAAATTTGAATTTCAGAAAAACAATGTCTAATTTTTTAGCATATGTCCCATATGATATACAGAACATGCTCACGCAAAAAAATCATTTATTGCTTATCTGAAAGTCAAATTTAACTGGGCATCCTGTATCCCCAACCCACTCATTTTATAAAAATATAAAAAATAACCCTAGCAATAGTTTCCTTCCAGAAAGCCTGTCAAAATTAAAATCCTTCTAAGTCATATTCCACTTTCCTACAATATTTTCTGTAATGTTGATATTTTCTCAGTTTCATTTTCCTTTTAAGTTAATGTGTGTCATAGCCAACTCTTTATGAGAATCAAGGTGCAGAGTGCTAATAGCTTTGGGGCAGCACTATATTCCTTAGAGAAGACTCTTGCATGTAGGGCCACTGGAAGTGTTTTCTTGTCTGTAAAATGGGGTGCCAAATAATGGTGAACTAGCTTAGAGTATAGTGTCATGGCCTGCACAAAAGTGTGTGGGGAACTTGGTGTGGAGGGTGGAAAATGCGTAAGAAAGCTATTATTGTTACTGTTCACTCATTCATTCAACAAAAACTCACTGAGTTCCTATGACATGGCAGGCATTGTTTGAGGCACTGAGCATATAGCAATGAACAACTCTCAGCTTGTTGGGGAGGTTCCATATCACACAGACCCTACCCTCAATAAACTTACCTTCCACTGGGGGAAACAATACGTTTCATCATCTGGTGTCAGATGATAAGTGTGATAGAAGAAAAATAAGGGAAGTGGGATTAGAGAGTGACAGGAAGCTGTTACTGGGTGACTGAAGAAAGAAGGCAGGCCTGATGAAAGACAGTTGAGCAGAAACCTTAAATGAAGTTAGGGAGCAAGCCACAAGGATATCTAGGGGAAGAACATTCTAAGAGGACAAAATACCAAGTACAAATCCCTGATGCAAGCTGAGTGCTTGACATGTCACAGGAAGACCATTACTGATCTGAACAGGAAAACACATTTTGATTTTCATAAGCCAGTTTATCTGGAAACACTGGCCTCACATAGACCTCCGGCTCTCATCGACAGCCCAACTGCAACCGCTGCTTACCAAGTTTACATTGACAGCCACCTGTAGGTTTCCCAAGGTCTGAGAAAGTGCCATGTTAGAAGCCTATTCTTATTTTTTAACTTTTTAAGTGTTTTTATTTATTTTGGGGACAGAGAGCGAGTGAGCGAGCAAGAATGAGCTAGAGAGGGGCAGAGAGGGAGACACAGAATTTGAAGCAGGCTCCAGGCTTTGAACTGTCAACACAGAGCCCGACGTGGAGGTCGAACTCATAAACCGCGAGATCATGACCTGAGCTGAAAATAGATGCTCAACTGACTAAGCCACCCAGGTGCCCCTAGAAGCCCATTCTTAAGGGAAGTAAACACTCTCCCAGCTGCTGCCACTGCCTTTACCCAACTGCAAAAACACTACAAGGTAATGCTCCCAAAGCCACCTGCATGTTGTACTAGATGTATGACCTTACAATGGGAGGAAAGCTCCCAGCTTACCTCACCCAACTCCATCTTTGCTTTCTATGTTAGCCATTTTTCTTTCTTAGCTTTTAATTTCTATCCTTTGCCATATTAAGTGATTGATACAAAATTCTGTTCCTTTTGGTGGCTAATATACAACTTGAACTCTGGCATTTGTCCATTATCTCTATTTCTTAGTCATCATGCAGTGTATGTAACTTGGTAAGATGACCTTCAGGAGAAGTCCAGTTTATTTAAAACCTTTAAAAAGGCAGTTTGACTAGTTTTTCAGTACCTTCATATTTTCTTCCCCTAGAGCTCTTGAAAGTGCTTTCAAGAATAGAACAGAATTATTTAAAATAATCAAATTCATTTTCAAAATGCCAGCACCATATTAAAGTGGTTCTTGGATTCAGTAATTGCATCTCACTCTTAAGTAGTGTAAACATTTTTTTCACTTACTTTACTTTCTTCCAAATAAAGATCAATTCCAGTAAATTAACATGCTAGAATCTATATACTCAATGCTATAAAGGGCTTCTTAAAGCTCTTTTTAGTCTTTTCAGTAAATATTTTATCATTGTTGTGGTGGGTAGAAGAGAGATAAGACACTTTTTCTGTGGCTCCTTTTACCAGAATTGACCCTGATACTTCCACAACACCAGGCCAAAAAACCTTCTATCCAACAGAGTTTGTGAAGATTTAGTAGGAGCAGTTGAAGACCTGGGAACAATAATTCCTTAAACTTCCTGCACAAGGTCTTGTTTATGACATTATGACTGCTTTTTATGAAGAATTCTGTACAATTTCCAGTGTACTGACAACAAAGGAGCCCACTACGGGGAAAGAGTCATTCAGGCTAGAAGTTCCCTATATTGAATTCTTTAACCTACTGAGGAGTATGCAAAGGCCAAGAGTGTATTGGTAAGTTATGGGTGCTAGCAAAGCCATCCTTTAGGGAGGTGAAGCCTCCTCTATCTTTTGCTAGAGTCACTTCTCCCACCCTAGTACTTACCAAGGGTTTCCATTTCTATGAGAAATGACCACCGTTTCACGTTCCTTGGAATGAGATCCCTGGCTACAACTTCTGTTACCCTCACAACTGGTTTGAATTCTCAAAATGGAAGTCATAAAGAAACAGAAGCAAAAACAAAAACAAAGCAGACTCTCAGCCAGATCTACCAGGCTGGTGTAACCAAGGACACTTGGTCTACGAAGAGTCATCCAGCATCTCCACCCTATAGAGCACCAACCTAGAAAAGCACCAACTTCCCACTGTAATCATCTACCTTAAGAAAAAAAAAATCTATCTGAAAATGGAAGTGCTCTTTAACACTGTATTTTGTGACACTGAAGATGAATCTCAACCTCCTAGAAGTTCTTTCCATCTCACAATAAAAATAAGATGCAGAGCCTCAAAACATCCTCCCCTCCACCCACACCTAAAAATACCTGAGAGCAGAATGATAGCTTATTATAAGCAAACATCATACAAATGTAATGTACTGATTACTGGAGAAAAATAAAGTTTCGTCTCCATGCTGTTCAGTTATCCTGCTCATTTCTTAATAGTCCTACATTCATAAAAGGCCAAAGGACTCTGACCTTGACAAGCTAACTGAGCAGGAAAAGGCAATCATGTGTACAAGGCTGTCACCCACCCCACAAATTATGATAAAATACACCTCAGGATCAGAAAAAAGAGTTGCATATCTCCAGTGACATCCACAGTAGTACGTTTAAGGATCTGAATAGAACAGCAATTTATTTTGCACTAACATGTTTTATGGTTATCATCAAGCATTATGTCTTCAGAGACTGAAAGGTGATGTTTTTATGGACTCTGGCTCCTTGTTGCATTATCTTCCCAGCTCAGAAATGATCTCCCTCTTTTTTTAACCCCCCTTTCTTACCCCCTACCTTTGCCCCTCATTTAACAAAGCAGCCGTTTTTCTCAAGGAAAGAGGAAAAATAAAATGAATCCACGTTACACAAAGGGCACAAAACGAACAGATTCCCAACCCTGAACAGTTTCAAAATGAGTGATTATGTGGCTAATTAGTGAAATAAATAATAATAATTGCCTGTCCCTCCTCATTAGAGCCCTTAATAGTAAATGGAACCCTAGTGCAGAGTTCCAGAAAGCTGGTTTCACAAGACTCAGTTCTGAGGTGGAAAAAAGGACACATGACTCTATCATGCAGATGCCCACATGCCAACTCCTAAAGCCAGAAGATCATGACAAATGGTGGCTTCAGGATCTGCAAGGGAGATGGTTTGGGACACAGAGAGAATATCTCTGACTTCCTTCTATGCTTAAGGGTTATTCTATGTTCCAGGCATCCAAGAAACAAGAGCTAAGAAGCTATTGACATAGAGCACAGGGGCCAGAACATAGGATTCTTACTTGTTTAAAACTTATCTATCTGGCAGGGTCCACGTTCTTAAAGTCTGATCTAATCCATCTGCAACATTATTTACCTGGGCTACTTGTTAAACCCGTGAATTCCAGGCTTAGTCCCAGTTCCACTGACTCAGAAACTTTGGGAGTGAGCCCAGGGCCTGCATGTTCAACAAGACTCTGAGGTGCTTTGTATGCACCTTAACGTAACACACCAATGCAACAGTCAGTGGCTGGTGAGACTGGGAAATGCTGCGAAATGAAAGCACGTTTCTGCCTTGTGAGAAAGATACTGTAGGAGAATATGTCATCAGATTGGACGATCTTCTCGTAGACGTTTTTGCCTGGTGGTTCAACTACAGCATAGTCTTGCCGGGGCTCCTCTCTGTACCAGCCTTGCCAACAACATCTGAAATTAGTTCTGCCCCTGGAGCCAGCCCAGCCAAACCTATTACTCAACAGTGAAAGCATTTTATTGGGTTCTAATGAGGCAGCAGATCAGCTTTTAGGGATCTGTTCTCAGTGTGATATATGAATAGAGCTCCTGTTAATGTTAATCAGTGGGGAGTTCCCAGTGCTCAGGCAACTGTCTTATAAAGCTCTTGCTACTTGATGCTCAACATATTTTCTTTCTGTGTTTTGGAATCCACCAGTGTTTAGGTGCCAGCTGGAAACAGCAATATAAAGACTATCTTTAAACTTCTCCCTATTTCCTGAATACATCTTGTAAGACTACCTGGGTCTTCAATCCATGCTGCTTCTTATACACCATGGCACACTTTACCCAACCTCATTAAGTAATTAACTAACTATATAATGTGCTTAGCAATGGGAAGACAGAGTAGTTTCTTGAGCTTAAAGAACTTAGACAGACTATCCTGGGAAACAGACTGGTAAACAGACAATTATAATACTACAGTATCCACAGGATGGACTGAGAAGGAAACTTTGGTGGAGTTTCAAATGATGAAGAGGAGATGCTCGAGAGGAGAAGGAATAATGCTCAAGAAGATATGCTTGAAAAAACAGTATTCCAGCAAGGGAAAGAAGTACACCAACAGCCAACTTAGTCAACAGGCTCCAACTTGTCTAAGCCAGCCATGGTGGGCATGAGGTCCAGGGCCCCAGATACTTTGAGAGGACCACAGAAATGCTTTAGCTCTAATTTATCTTTAAATAAGAGGAAAAATAAATACAGCAATATTGAACACAGAATAGTGAATCTCATCTACTTATCCTCATCTTTATACCAATGCAATCATAAAATACAAAATTAAAAAATTTTTAATGTTCATTTATTTTTGAGAGGGGGGAGGGTCAGAGAGAGAGGGAGACACAGAATCCACAGCAGGCTCCAGGCTCTGAGCTGTCAGCACAGAGCCCGATGCGGGGCTCAAATTCACGTACTGTGAGATCATGACCTGAGCCAAAGTCGGACGCTTAACCAACTGAGCCAACCCAAGCACCTCTAAAATTGAAAATTTTTAATGGAAGAAGAGGCTCATAAGGTGAAAGTGCCTACAGCACTCAAAACCCATAATGCCTAAGTCATAAGCACTGGCCTATGCAAAGATACAGGTGAGCAATAAGGCCTAGAAATGTAAGCAACAATAGCTAAAATGTACTGAGCTCTTACTCTGTGCAAGGCACTTTTCTAAGAGCAAGTATTCTTTATTCCTCACAACTCTATGTAGTAGGTACAATTATTACCACCCCCTTTTTACAGATAGGGAAATCAAGGCAGAAGAAAGCAAGTTCCTCAAAGTCATGCAGATAATACACTCACAGTCATCCAGATAACTAGGTCACATATTTAGGTACTATTACTCCAGAGTCCACACATTTACGCTCTATGCTGACACTCCCCAAATTATTTACAGACATACCTTGGAGATACTGTGGGTTTAGTTTCAGACTATCACAATAAAGAGAACATCACAACAAAGAAAATCAAATGAATTTGGGGGTTTCCCAGTGCATATGAAAGTTATGTTTACACTATACTGTAGCCTATTAAGTATGCAATAACATTATGTCTAAAAATATAATGTACATAATTTAACTAAAAATACTTCATTGCTAAAAAATGCTAACCATCATGAGCTTTCAGCAAGTTGTAATCTTTTCAGTGGTGGTGGGTCTTGCCTCAGTGTGGCTGGCTGCTGACTGACTGGGGTGGCTGTGGCAGTTTCTTAAAATAAGACCATGAGAAGTTTGCCACATCAATGGACTCTTACTTTCATAAGCAATTTCTCTGAAGCCTGTGACACTGTTTGATAACATTTTACCCAAGAACTTCCTTAAAATTTGGAGTCAATTCTCTCAAACCTTCCCACTGGTTTATCACCTAAATACTCTGTAACATTTTAAATCCTTTGTTGTCATGTCAACAAACTTCACAGAATCTTCACCAGGAGTAGATTCCATATCAAAAAATCACTTTTTTTGCTCACTCATAAGATGAAGAGTTTGTATGAGGTTTAAGGAAGGAAGCCATCTCTATAACATAGCAGTGCAAGGTGAAGCAGCAAGTGCTGATGTAGAAGCTGTAGCAAGTTACCCAGAAGATCTAGCCAAGATAATTAATGAAGGGAGCCACACTAAACAACAGATTATCAGTGTAGATGAAACAGCCTTCTGTTGGAAGAATATGCCATTTAGGACTTTTGTAGCTGGAGAGGAGAAGTCAACAAACCTCAAACTCCTCATCTGTTAAAGTTTTACCATGAGATTGCAGCAATTCAGTCCCATCTTCAGGCTCCACTTTGTTGTGTTTTTAATGTTTATTTAATTTTGAGAGAGAGAGAGAGAGAGAGAGAGAGAGAGCAAGAGGGGGAGGGGCAGAGAGAGGAGGACAGAGGATCTGAAGCAGGCTCCTCACTGACAGCAGCCAGCCTGATGTGGGGCTCGAACTAACAACCGTGAGATCATGACCCCAGCCAAGGAGAGATGCTCAACTGACGAGGCCACCAAGGAGCCTCCAGGCTCCAGTTCTAATTCAAATTCTCTTGCTATTTCCACCACATCTGCAGTTACTTCCTCCACCGAAGTCCTGAATCCCTCAAAGTCGTCCATGAGGGTTACAGTCAACTTCCTCCAAACTCCTGCTCATGTTGGTATTTTGACCTCTTCCCACCAATCACAAATGTTATTAATGGCATCTAGAATAGTGAATCATTTCCAGAGGGTTTTCAGTTGACTTTGCCAAGATCCATCAGAGAAATCATTATCTGTGGCAGCTATAGCTTTATAAAATGTGTTTCTTCAGTATTAAGACTGGAAAGTCAAAAGTACTCCTTGATCCATGGGCTGCAGAATGGATGCTTTGCAAGTAGGCATGAAAACAACATTAATCTGATCGTACATCTCCATCAGAGCTCTTGGATGGCCAGACACACTGTCAATGAGCAGTAATATTTTGAAGAGACTTTTTTTTTCCTGAGCAGTGGATCTCAACAGTGGGCTTAAAATATTCAGTAAACCATGCTGTAAACAAATGTGCTGTCCTTGAGGCTTTGTTGTTCCACTGATGGAACCCAGGTAGAGTATATTAAGCATGATTCTTAAGCACCTTAGGATTTTCATAATGGTGAATGAGCAGTGGCTTCAACTGAAAGACACAAGCTGCATTAGGCCCTAACAATAAAGTCAGCCTGTCCCTTGAAGGGTTGAAGCCAGGCGTTGACTTTTCTTCTCCAGCTACAAAAGTCCTAAATGGCATATTCTTCCAATAGAAGGCTGTTTCATCTACACTGATAATCTGTTGTTTAGTGTATCTCCCTTCATTAATTATCTTGGCTAGATCTTCTGGATAACTTGCTACATCTTCTACATCAGCACTTGGCTGCTTCACCTTGCACTTCTATGTTATAGAGACAACTTCCTTCCCTAAACCTCATACACCAATCTCTGATAGCTACAGACTTTTCTTCTGCAGCTTCCTTACATCTCACCCTTCACGTAAATGAAGAGAGTCAGGGCCTTGCTATGGATTAGGCTTTGTCTTAAGATAATGTTGCGACTGGTGTGATCCTCTGTTCAAACTACTGAAACTTCACTTTCTATCATTCATGTATTTACTGGGGTTAGCACTTTTAATTTCCTTCAAGAACTTTTCCTTTGCCTTCACAACTTGGCTAAATCTCTGGCACAAGAAGCCTAGCTTTTAGCCTATCTTAGCTTCTGACATGCCTTCCTCACTAAGCTTAATCATTTCTAGGTTTTGATTTAAAGTGAGAGATGTGCAACTCCTTTCACTTCAACATTCAGAGGCCACTGTAGGGTTATTAACTGGCTTAATTTCAATGCTGTTGTGTCTTGGGGAATAGGGAGGTCTGAGGAGAAGGAGAAAGGTGGGGAATGGGCTGGTCAGTGGAACAGTCAGAACACATACAACATTTATCAACTGTTTGCCATCCCATATGAGTGCAGTTTACGGTGCCTCAGAACAATTACAATAGCAACATCAAAGATTACTGTTCACAGATCATGATAACAAATATGATCATCAAAAAGCATGAAATATTGCAAAATGTACAAATGCTGTTGGAAAATGGTGCCGACAGACTTGCTTGATGTAGGGTTGCCACAAACCTTCACGTGGTAAAAAACACACCTTGCAAAGCACAATACAGCAAAGTGCAATAAAATGAGGTATGCCTATAATCATCTGTGATGAAGAGCCCACTTTCTTTCTTTCCTATCAGTTATAAACCATGTATTTGTCGAGAAAAACAGTAGAAAATAATTGCTGGGGAAAAAAAATAATTGCTAGGAAGGTGCAATATAAAACAAAAACATACAGAAGGCAAGCCCAATTTTTAAAAATTTAAATGCAAAAGACATAAAATTATATCCCAATAGCTGTGCTTGGATGTTGCAACCATCCCAAATTTATACAACAGTTTCTAAAGGCTTACCCTCTACCTGTATGCTTACCTCATCTCAGACTAGTAACAGTTTGCAGACCACATGTTAGGAGCACTGCTCTGCCTTACACTGCCAGCTGGACGAGCTGTAGTTTGCTTTTTGATGCAGTAGTGGAGGGGTAGGGAGTCACACAAAGGGGGATGCCACTACCCCAAAATGTTGCTGAGAGGGTTTGAGAAGGGGGAGGTCTGGGAGGTCAGAGTGAATTGGGATATGTATCTTTTTTGCCAATTTGAGGGTATACTGTGTCAAGCACACGCCTATCACAGGTAGAATTGAGGGCCATGTAGCCTGAGCTTCGCATCCATTAAAGCCTCAAACTCTGGACTTTTGGTTCAGCCTTAAAAGAAGTGATACATGAATATCATCACTGAGGCACACTTACAGGATCAAAAGAAGATGTTCAACTATGAACTTTAAATTGGGCCCCATTAGTGGTCCACACTCCCTCTGGTGCTCTATAAACTAGTATTTTGAAAGTAATCCCTCATTTGTCTCATAAATCGTACAACTGTGTTGATTACATAACTTTGCATCATTAACTATTAACTCATTAAATGTAAACACAATATATACCACAATTTTTCATTTCCTTTCTCTATCTTGTTTTATATCATAGGTGAATTTCTGAAAAAGTAGGAGAAAGGAGGATTTTGGTAAGCATAGTCATATTTTAAACATCCTGGGAGATATTAGATAGACAAGTAGACTATGTGTAGTGAATTCTATTTCCTTGTCTGTAAAATGAAAATGATCTATTAGATGTAAAAGACTTTAAAAACCGTAAAGTGTTGTGTTTAAGCTATTAGTTATTAGTAGTGTTAAAAAGAAGACAACAGGCTCAAGATGAAGCCATTTATGCTAAGCCCACATCACTACACTGAGACTTACCTACAGTTTCAGCTCTCCAGAAATGGAATCTTACACCAGCCAATCAGGAATCACGTGATAGCACTAGTGAGGAAATCTGCCTGATAGACTGTGCCATCCCCTAACGGAAGTAATTTTGCAATAACCAACCCACTTTTGTGCCTATTATTTCCTTGTTCTAGCTCCCTTCTGCCTATAAAAGTCTTCCATTTTGTACAGTTGCTCAGAGCTTCTTTCTATCTGCTAGACTGGATGCTGCCTGATTTTAATAGATTTTTGCTTAAGTAAACTTTTAAAAGTTTCAATGTGCCTCAGTTTGTCTTTAACAATATTCTCTTTTGTAAATCCAGGATTTCACACCAAGGTTGTACAAGATGGACCTGTTACCTCTTGGAACAAAATTACAGTAACTGTCTTACATCACTTGCTGCCTTCCACGTTAATCTCAATCAGGATGTTGTGTAGTACTAAGCGCCTAATGTAAAGGATTTTTGTGTGTTATTTCATTTGGTCCCCTGCCTGACTAATCTTAACATCTAATCTTAATTCTACCATGTTTTAATTCCTCCACTTAGTTCCATTCCATGAGATATTTCACCTAAATAGGATGGTTCTGCCTGGGATTTAGGGATTTTGAATTTCTTGCTAATAGCAAAATCTGTAATGTTGTTATAATTCAGGCACTTAATCCATGATGCGATGATGGTCACTATCCTGAAGGAAGAAAAGCAGCCTGGGGTAGATACACTGCTCATGGCTATCTATGCCACATAAACATCTGCCCAGAAACAAGCCAACACATCCACTCTGGAAATGACAGTATGGCACCTCTGGGGAGGCAGACCCACTAGTGAGGAGGAGAAGGACCTCCCCCTGGGAATAAAACAGCAGCACTTCCTAAGAAGTTATGAAATGAATATGTTTTCATTCTATCACTATGGAAGGTATGAAGCCACCCAGAAGGTTTGGTGACCTGTTATGCTAAGATGGCTCCAGGGCACTCTTCTTTTTTTTTTTTAATTTTTTTTTTTTCAACGTTTATGTATTTTTGGGACAGAGAGAGACAGAGCATGAACGGGGGAGGGGCAGAGAGAGAGGGAGACTCAGAATCGGAAACAGGCTCCAGGCTCTGAGCCGTCCGCCCAGAGCCTGACGCGGGGCTCGAACCCACGGGCCGCGAGATCGTGACCTGGCTGAAGTCGGACGCGTAACCGACTGCGCCACCCAGGCGCCCTCCAAGGCACTCTTCTAAGGACTTTATAGATAATTACCTTATTTAATTTTCACGACAACCTTGTGAAATAGGTACTGTTCGTTTACAGAGAGAGAAACAGAGGCATGGAAATGGTGCCCATTTTCGCAGGGCCACAAATTGGTGGTAGTGGGATGTGAATCTGGCAGCACAGAGAAGTGTTTAATATAATTTATTACATTGATTTGACCCATATTTTTCCATGTAGATGCTTTACACAGCCCACTGGAGGACGCTCTTTTTTTTTTCTTATAGATATTTTTTTATTCTTTTGTGTTATTTCCTTAGGATATATTATCAGAAATGAGATTATTAGGTAAAAAGGAGCTATATATTTTCTGATTGTTGATACATATTCTTGAATCATTTTAAAAAATTTATTGCCAAGTTAGTTAACATACAGTGTAGTCTTGGCTTCAGGAAGATTCCCGTGATTCATCACTTACAACACCAAGCGCTCATGCCTCACTTGTTGAAAGTTCCTCCCTCAGCGTCCATCACCCACCTCACCTACCCCCCCCCAACACCCCACCCCTATCAACCCTCAGGTTTTCTCTGTATTTAAGAATTTCTTATGGTTTGCCTCCCTCTCTGTTTGTAACTTATTTTTCCTTCCCTCCCCCTATGATCTTCTGTTAAGTTTCTCAAATTCCACATATGAGTGAAATCATATGATACCTGTCTTTCTCTGACTGACTTATCTCACTTAGCATAATACCCTCCAGTTCCATCCACATTGTTGCAAATGGCAAGATTTCATTCTTTTTCATCACCAATAGTACTCCGTTGTATAGCTATACCACATCTTCTTTATCCATTCATCAGTTGATGAACATTTGGGCTCTGTCCATAATTTGACTATTGTTGATAGCACTGCTATAAACATTGGGGTACATGTGCCCCTATGAATCAGCACTCCTGTATCCTGGAACACGACAGGGATATCCACTCTCATCACTGTTTTTTAACATAGTGTTGGAAGTCCTAGCCTCAGCAACCAGACAACAAAATGAAATCAAAGGCATCCAAATTGAAGAAGTCGAACTTTCACTTTTCACAGATGATATGATATTCTGCATGGAGAACCTGAAAGACTCCACCAAAAAAGTGCTAGAACTGACACATGAATTCAGCAAAGTCACAGGATATAATATCAATGTACAGAAAATGGCTGCATTTCTATACGCCAATAATGAAACAACAGAAAGAAATATCAAGGAATCAATCCCATTTACAATTGCACCAAGAACCATAAAATACCTAGGAATGAACCTAACCAGAGAGTGTAAAAGATCTGTACACTGAAAACTATAGAAAGCTCATGAAAAAAACTGAAGACACAAAGAAATGGAAAAACATTCCATGCTCAAGTATTGGAAGAACAAATATTGTTAAAATATTGATACTACCCAAAGCAGTATACCCATTCAAGGACCTTATTTTTCAAGACTACTATCAGAACTTCAGATACAAGAGACTGGCAAGCTAGTAGTAGCACTACTAACTATAACTAATAGTTATAAAAGGCATGTACACAGTAAGTTATTTTCCTTATTTTATTTATTCCTCCCGATGGCCTGAAATCAGTATTTTATCATACCCAAATTACAGATGAGCAAAGGATGGGTTCAAGAAATTATACAGTTGTCACAGTCACACAACTGACTTAGGGCTGATCAGATTTGAACCTGCTATTTCTAATTCTTCTTCATTTCCTAACCACCATTCTGTGGAGTTTCTATTCAGGGCAAACTATTCCTATCTAGAGCCCACCCCTCTCCTCCAGCCTCTCCTGAACAAATACAGTTACTCTGGGTTCTCTTTACTCTTTCCTCTCTGTCATGCCTGAGGCCCCAAAATAAAAAATATTTAGATAATTCAGCACTTAGTTGCAAAATTTAAGGTTGGGAAATATTGCCATACTCCATGCAGCCTCCTTCACTGTGAATCAGGTAGTCAGAGAAGCCTCCCAAAAGGCACAGACAATTTGTATAAACTCAGCTGAAACCGAACAACCCAACTTCTAGCACTAATAATTACTGAAATTTGTTGAGAATAGCAATAGCTCAGTAAAGCCCACTGTTTCCCTAAAGGGCAAGTATAATAGGCCTATAACTTCAAACGTGTAAGAATAATTTGTTATTCACGTTAATCCCCTCGCCATTGGCAGCCACATCAATCTCTTTCAAAGGGGGACACTGGAAAAAACCATTGAAGTTTGAAGGGAAAAAATAGGCACACAAGGTGAGCAGCAGCAGACAGCAAAGCAACTCTGTGATTCTGCTTGTTGCTGCCTGGGATTTGTAATGTTTCATTAGCGTTCACCCTTCACCCCATGCCCATGTGGATCCAACTCCCCAGTAAGGCAGGGAGGTGGGCGAGATAAAAAGCACCACCAGCAAATCATTCTAGCTATTTTTAGAAGGATAATGTTTTTTAAGAATTTTTACCATGAAGGCCTGAGCAAAATTACTAGCCCTTGTTTAAGTCAGTGCATTCTTTGCCAATTTAGCTTCAACTAAGAAACGGCATCCACTTCACTCAGACAGCCACACTGGTTCCCAGGACTTGGATTTCAAAGTTGATGAAGTATCTCCAGTAGAAAGGATGCTTAGGAATAAGCAGTAGCGGACAATACAAGAAGGAAAATATAACACGGATGTAGGTGACCCTGGGAAACCAAGAATTCAAGCGCACTTAACGTACAGCCTGTGGGTGAACATCTTCCCGGAAAAGAAACAAATGATGTTGGTAGTTTTAATGGCCTCCCCCTTCCCCTTTTACTTTAATCATGAATGAAGATTTATAGAAGGCATTTTCCACTCACAGTCACAGATGGGCCACCACACACCTTTATTTTCTTGTTCCATGAACATGAAAGAGAAGGAAAGGTAAAGATTTTTTCCCCCAACTTTGACTTGCCTTGACCTGGCATCAGAAAAAAAGTGGCATTAGTGATTTTACTTTTCCCAGCTCCTGGCCTTTGGGAGAAAGCTAGGCTCTTTTCTAAGTGGGTACTGACCACAGGACCTAAATCATGAGAAACTAACCTAATGTTCCCTTTCACAAAACAGAGCATTTGAATTTCCCCTCTGCCATCAGCATGGAGCAAGCCACACACGCTCCCATGTTTAGAGAGGGGGAACCTCAGCCACTGGCCCCCAGGTAGCTCTTGACAGGGTAGCCTCTACAGCCTAGAATGAGGCTTCTTCCTTCAAACGTTGCCTGGGAAATCAGTGGAGAAGGAGTCCTGGCCCCACTGCTGGGATGGGAGATGGTTTGGGACCTTATATTGCCAGGGGCAGGGCCAGAGACATAGAGGGGTGTGCACGGAGCATAGGAAGTAAAGCAGGTGCCAACAGTGGTCTAAATAAATAATTTTGGATTTGGCAGGCCTGTATCTTAGCAGCTGCAAACTTATTATTTCTGGGGTATACTTCTTTTTAGTGATTTTTGTAATTTCTTTTTTTTTTTTATTTATATATGAAATTTATTGTCAAATTGGTTTCCATACAACACCCAGTGCTCATCCCAAAAGGTGCCCTCCTCAATACCCATCACCCACCCTCTCCTCCCTCCCACCCCCCATCAACCCTCAGTTTGTTCTCAGTTCTCAACAGTCTCTTATGCTTTGGCTCTCTCCCACTCTAACCTCTTTTTTTTTTTTTTTTCCTTCCCCTCCCCCATGGGTTCCTGTTAAGTTTCTCAGGATCCACATAAGAGTGAAACCATATGGCATCTGTCTTTCTCTGTATGGCTTATTTCACTTAGCATCACACTCTCCAGTTCCATCCATGTTGCTACAAAAGGCCATACTTCATTTTTTCTCATTGCCACGTAGTATTCCATTGTGTATATAAACCACAATTTCTTTATCCATTCATCAGTTGATGGACATTTAGGCTCTTTCCATAATTTGGCTATTGTTGAGAGTGCTGCTATGAACATTGGGGTACAAGTGCCCCTATGCATCAGTACTCCTGTGTCCCTTGGATAAATTCCTAGCAGTGCTCTTGCTGGGTCATAGGGTAGGTCTATTTTTAATTTTCTGAGGAACCTCCACACTGCTTTCCAGAGCGGCTGCACCAATTTGCATTCCCACCAACAGTGCAAGAGGGTTCCCATTTCTCCACATCCTCTCCAGCATCTATAGTCTCCTGATTTGTTCATTTTGGCCACTCTGACTGGCGTGAGGTGATACCTGAGTGTGGTTTTGATTTGTATTTCCCTGATAAGGAGCGACGCTGAACATCTTTTCATGTGCCTGTTGGCCATCCAGATGTCTTCTTTAGAGAAGTGTCTATTCATGTTTTCTGCCCATTTCTTCACTGGGTTATTTGCTTTTCGGGTGTGGAGTTTGGCGAGCTCTTTATAGATTTTGGATACTAGCCCTTTGTCCGATATGTCATTTGCAAATATCTTTTCCCATTCCGTTGGTTGCCTTTTAGTTTTGTTGGTTGTTTCCTTTGCTGTGCAGAAGCTTTTTATCTTCATAAGGTCCCAGTAATTCACTTTTGCTTTTAATTCCCTTGCCTTTGGGGATGTGTCGAGGAAGAGATTGCTACGGCTGAGGTCAGAGAGGTCTTTTCCTGCTTTCTCCTCTAAGGTTTTGATGGTTTCCTGTCTCACATTCAGGTCCTTTATCCATTTTGAGTTTATTTTTGTGAATGGTGTGAGAAAGTGGTCTAGTTTCAACCTTCTGCATGTTGCTGTCCAGTTCTCCCAGCACCATTTGTTAAAGAGACTGTCTTTTTTCCATTGGATGTTCTTTCCTGCTTTGTCAAAGATGAGTTGGCCATACGTTTGTGGGTCTAGTTCTGGGGTTTCTATTCTATTCCATTGGTCTATGTGTCTGTTTTTGTGCCAATACCATGCTGTCTTGATGATGACAGCTTTGTAGTAGAGGCTAAAGTCTGGGATTGTGATGCCTCCTGCTTTGGTCTTCTTCTTCAAAATTACTTTGGCTATTCGGGGCCTTTTGTAGTTCCATATGAATTTTAGGATTGCTTGTTCTAGTTTCGAGAAGAATGCTGGTGCAATTTTGATTGGGATTGCATTGAATGTGTAGATAGCTTTGGGTAGTATTGACATTTTGACAATATTTATTCTTCCAATCCATGAGCAGGGAATGTCTTTCCATTTCTTTAAATCTTCTTCAATTACCTTCATAAGCTTTCTATAGTTTTCAGCATACAGATCCTTTACATCTTTGGTTAGATTGATTCCTAGGTATTTTATGCTTCTTGGTGCAATTGTGAATGGGATCAGTTTCTTTATTTGTCTTTCTGTTGCTTCATTGTTAGTGTATAAGAATGCAACTGATTTCTGTACATTGATTTTGTATCCTGCAACTTTGCTGAATTCATGGATCAGTTCTAGCAGACTTTTGGTGGAGTCTATCGGATTTTCCATGTATAATTATCATGTCATCTGCAAAAAGCGAAAGCTTGACTTCATCTTTGCCAATTTGGATGCCTTTGATTTCCTTTTGTTGTCTGATTGCTGATGCTAGAACTTCCAGCACTATGTTAAACAACAGCGGTGAGAGTGGACATCCCTGTCGTGCTCCTGATCTCAGGGAGAAAGCTCTCAGTTTTTCCCCACTGAGGATGATGTTAGTTGTGGGCTTTTCATAAATGGCTTTTATGATCTTTAAGTATGTTCCTTCTATCCCGACTTTCTCAAGGGTTTTTATTAAGAAAGGGTGCTGGATTTTGTCAAAGGCCTTCTCTGCATCGATTGACAGGATCATATGGTTCTTCTCTCTTTTTTTGTTAATGTGATGTATCACGTTGATTGATTTGCGAATGTTGAACCAGCCCTGCATCCCAGGAATGAATCCCACTTGATCATGGTGAATAATTCTTTTTATATGCCGTTGAATTCGATTTGCTAGTATCTTATTGAGAATTTTTGCATCCATATTCATCAGGGATATTGGCCTGTAGTTCTCTTTTTTTACTGGGTCTCTGTCTGGTTTAGGAATCAAAGTAATACTGGCTTCATAGAATGAGTCTGGAAGTTTTCCTTCCCTTTCTATTTCTTGGAATAGCTTGAGAAGGATAGGTATTATCTCTGCTTTAAACGTCTGGTAGAACTCCCCTGGGAAGCCATCTGGTCCTGGACTCTTATTTGTTGGGAGATTTTTGATAACCGATTCAATTTCTTCGCTGGTTATGGGTCTGTTCAAGCTTTCTATTTCCTCCTGATTGAGTTTTGGAAGAGTGTGGGTGTTCAGGAATTTGTCCATTTCTTCCAGGTTGTCCAATTTGTTGGCATATAATTTTTCATAATATTCCCTGATGATTGTTTGTATCTCTGAGGGATTGGTTGTAATAATTCCATTTTCATTCATGATTTTATCTATTTGGGTCATCTCCCTTTTCTTTTTGAGAAGCCTGGCTAGAGGTTTGTCAATTTTGTTTATTTTTTCAAAAAACCAACTCTTGGTTTCGTTGATCTGCTCTACAGTTTTTTTAGATTCTATATTGTTTATTTCTGCTCTGATCTTTATGATTTCTCTTCTTCTGCTGGGTTTAGGCTGCCTTTGCTGTTCTGCTTCTATTTCCTTTAGGTGTGCTGTTAGATTTTGTATTTGGGATTTTTCTTGTTTCTTGAGATAGGCCTGGATTGCAATGTATTTTCCTCTCAGGACTGCCTTCGCTGCGTCCCAAAGCGTTTGGATTGTTGTATTTTCATTTTCGTTTGTTTCCATATATTTTTTAATTTCTTCTCTAATTGCCTGGTTGACCCACTCATTCGTTAGTAGGGTGTTCTTTAACCTCCATGCTTTTGGAGGTTTTCCAGACTTTTTTCTGTGGTTGATTTCAAGCTTCATAGCATTGTGGTCTGAAAGTATGCATGGTATGATTTCAATTCTTGTAAACTTATGAAGGGCTGTTTTGTGACCCAGTATGTGATCTATCTTGGAGAATGTTCCATGTGCACTCGAGAAGAAAGTATATTGTTGCTTTGGGATGCAGAGTTCTAAATATATCTGTCAAGTCCATCTGATCCAATGTCTCATTCAGGGCCCTTGTTTCTTTATTGGCCGTGTGTCTAGATGATCTATCCATTTCTGTAAGTGGGGTGTTAAAGTCCCCTGCAATTACCACATTCTTATCAATAAGGTTGCTTATGTTTATGAGTAATTGTTTTATATATTTGGGCGCTCCGGTATTCGGCGCATAGACATTTATAATTGTTAGCTCTTCCTGATGGATAGCCCCTGTCACTATTATATAATGTCCTTCTTCATCTCTTGTTACAGCCTTTAATTTAAAGTCTACTTTGTCTGATATAAGTATGGCTACTCCAGCTTTCTTTTGGCTTCCAGTAGCATGATAAATAGTTCTCCATCCCCTCACTCTCAATCTAAAGGTGTCCTCAGGTCTAAAATGAGTCTCTTGTAGACAGCAAATAGATGGGTCTTGTTTTTTTATCCATTCTGATACCCTATGTCTTTTGGTTGGCGCATTTAGTCCATTTACATTCAGTGTTATTATAGAAAGATATGGGTTTAGAGTCATTGTGATGTCTGTATGTTTTATGCTTGTAGTGATGACTCTGGTACTTTGTCTCACAGGGTCCCCCTTAGGATCTCTTGTAGGGCTGGTTTAGTGGTGACAAATTCCTTCAGTTTTTGTTTGTTTGGGAAGACCTTTATCTCTCCTTCTATTCTAAATGACAGACTTTCTGGATAAAGGATTCTCGGCTGCATATTTTTTCTGTCTAGCACACTGAAAATCTCGTGCCAATTCTTTCTGGCCTGCCAAGTTTCAAAAGAGAGATCAGTCATGAGTCTTATAGGTCTCCCTTTATATGTGAGGGCACGTTTACCCCTTGCTGCTTTCAGAATTTTCTCTTTATCCTTGTATTTTGCCAGTTTCACTATGATATGTCGTGCAGAAGATCGATTCAAGTTACGTCTGAAGGGAGTTCTCTGTGCCTCTTGGATTTCAATGCCTTTTTCCTTCCCCACTTCAGGGAAGTTCTCAGCTATTATTTCTTCAAGTACCCCTTCAGCACCTTTCCCTCTCTCTTCTTCCTCTGGGATACCAATTATGCGTATATTATTTCTTTTTAGTGTATCACTTAGTTTTCTAATTTTCCCCTCATACTCCTGGATTTTTTTATCTCTCTTTTTCTCAGCTTCCTCTTTTTCCATAACTTTATCTTCTAGTTCACCTATTCTCTCCTCTGCCTCTTCAATCTGAGCCGTGGTGGTTTCCATTTTGTTATGCATTTCGTTTAAAGCGTTTTTCAGCTCCTCGTGACTGTTCCTTAGTCCCTTGATCTCTGTAGCAAGAGATTCTCTGCTGTCAGCTATACTGTTTTCAAGCCCAGCGATTAATTTTATGACTATTATTCTAAATTCACTTTCTGTTATATTATTTAAATCCTTTTTGATCAGCTCATTAGCTGTTGTTATTTCCTGGAGATTCTTCTGAGGGGAATTCTTCCGCTTGGTCATTTTGGATAGTCCCTGGCGTGGTGAGGACCTGCAGGGCACTTCCCCTGTGCTGTGGTGTATAACTGGAGTTGGTGGGCGGAGCCGCAGTCAGACCTGATGTCTGCCCCCAGCCCACCGCTGTGTCCACAGTCAGACTGCTGTGTGCCTTCTCTTCCCCTCTCCTAGGGGCGGGATTCACTGTGGGGTGGGGTGGCCTGTCTGGGCTACTTGCACACTGCCAGGCTTGTGATGCTGGGGATCTGGCATCTTAGCTGGGGTGGGTAGGCAAGGTGCACAGGGGCAGGAGGGGCAGGCTTAGCTTGCTTCTCCTTAGGTGATCCACTTCAGGAGGGGCCCTGGGGCAGCAGGAGGGAGTCAGATCCGCTGCCGGAGGTTTGGCTCCGCAGAAGCGCAGAGCTGGGTGTTTGGGCAGAGCGAGCAAGTTCCCTGGCAGGAACTGGTTCTCTTTGGGATTTTGGCTGGGGGATGGGCGGGGGAGATGGCGCTGGCGAGCGCCTTTGTTCCCCACCAAACTGAGCTCTGTCGTCCGGGGGCTCAGCAGCTCTCCTTCCCTTTGTCCTCCAGCCTTCCCGCTTTCTGAGCAGAGCTGTTAACTTATCACCTCCCAGACGCTAAGTCGCGCTTGCTGTGGGAACACAGTCCGTCAGGCCCCTCCGCTTTTTGCAAGCCAGACTCGGGGGCTCTGCTTGGCCGGCGAGCCGCCCCTCCGCCCCGGCTCCCTCCCGCCAGTCCGTGGAGCGCGCACCGCCTCGCCGCCCTTCCTACCCTCTTCCGTGGGCCTCTCGTCTGCGCTTGGCTCCAGCGACTCCGTTCTGCTAATCCTCTGGCGGTTTTCTGGGTTATTTAGGCAGGTGTAGGTGGAATCTAACTACCTCTGATTTAGTCCAAGCATGCTCCCCCAGAAAGCCTTCTGTAATTTCTTAAATAACAAAAGTGACATGTTCATTGGAAGATATTTTCACAACAGACATGTTGTACATGTGAAAAGAGTGCTTAAGTCTCCTCCCGCTGCACCGTCCTACTCCCCAACAATGTTAATTATTTGGGGCATATCCTTTAAACTTTTTCTAAGCACATCTACCAGCACACATAACTGTAGGCTTGTGCTTCCAGCATTCTCCATAGATTCTGCCTCTGAAATCTGTGTCACTCTGAATCTGCCCATTCTCTTTTACTATCCTACTCTCCAATGTCAGAATACATCCTTAATTTCATGTCTGCCACAGGAGCATGCATGGGTTGGGTTCTCACCCATGACAGCTTGGCCTTGAAAGCCTGCTCCAACTCTCAATCAATTCAGCCATTTATCATGTTTAAACTGTGTTTTCTGAAACTTGAACACCTCTTATTTGTTTTTATTTTATTTTTTTAATTTACATCCAAATTTCAGGAGTAGATTCCTTAATGCCCCTTACCTCTTATTTGTTTTTAAAGAGCTGCCTGGCCCTCCTCTACTCAACAATGTAAGATTTGGTCATGGTGTTTTTATAAGTCAAAATGCAGGCAACATGTTATGAAGAAGACCTTCTAGCCTAGAGGGAATGAACAGTATTTCCTATATTCTAAGAAAACACTGGTTATAAGATTTAATAACATATTTTTGGGAAAAATACTATAAGCATATTTATGAACTATAAGATGATTTTATGAACAACAAATTATTGAAATGTTTTTCTTCTTTTAATTTTTTTAATGTTTATTTATTTTTTAGAGAGAGAGCGAGTGTCAGTTGGAGAGGAGCAGAGAGAGGGAGACACAGAACTCGAAGCAGGCTCCAGGCTCCGTGCTGTCAGCATATAGCCTGATGAGGAGCTTGAACTCATGAGCTGTGAGATCATGACCTGAGCCAAAGTTAGATGCTCAACCAACTGAGACACCCAGGCACTCCAAAATGTTTTCTTAAGGTGAATCAGGAAAATATGGTACTTTCATTCACTCATCTTTCATGATGAGAAACAAGACCTCACATACCCCAGACCTTTCTTTTGGCATGGTCTACCTCTATGTGTTATCTTAGATATCTATGACCTCAAAAGATGGATAGTTTCAAATACTGGATGTTCAATGCAGACATGAGTTGGAACTTGAATTAATCTAAATCATCTTGACGTTTTACACTGGCAAACCCATCTTTGCAATGAAAAGCTGTCTAGAATGATTGCTCCATTAGGAATCCTGCCCATGGCCTTTAAAAATAAATCAGGTGATCCTAACTATAGGTGATCCTTCTCCCTATGTCTGTGGCAAAAAGCATGGGTCTTAGTCACAAGGCTAGAAGTTGACAATATAGCTAGAATCTAGAAATACAAAGGGTAGGGAAGAACATGAAACTAAGAGTGATCCCTCCTGTTTCAGGACGAGGTTCCCAAAGGAGGTGATGTGACTCAGTAGTACCTGGTCACATAGCAACAGGCACCACACACCACTTCATGGTCTCCCTTCACTAGTCGACTGGCAATTCCTCTAACAAAAATAGTTTTAAGTGCCTATACACATGGGATGATCAAGCAACAAGACTGTCTTGCTAAACAGGTACAATTTGAGATATGCAAAATATCAGAATCCCACCCGAGCTGTTATGACATCTAAAATTCTACTACTAGAAATTTATTTGCACTTATGTGTCCCTGAGAAGAGCAGTATCTTAAGCCTTGTCTTTTAACTAACTTATGATCAGAAAGCTACCAGGACACAAGGGTGAGGAACAAAATATAAAGGAAACATCCAGAAGGTGGAGATGGACATTTAAAAGGAAGTTAAGGTATTAAAAACAAATCACAGTCTCTTCTTCACCTTGTTTATGACTTGACTTGTTTTGGAAAAATTTCTTCTTAGCAGTGGAAAATCCTTAGAATGAACAATGATTTGCTCTAATGAAGCTGGAGGAAGATTTATTCTAAGCAGATAGTCATATACTTTGGAACCCAAAGAAGTTTTTATGGATTCTAACCAACCTGACCCTTTTTTCAGTAGAGCCTTGAATATCAATGACAATGTTAATACACATAAAGAGATAGTATGTAGGGGAACAACAGCTTGGATTGAAACCAACCAAAAGACAACCCCACTTGGTTTCAGGACCCTCCCTGCTGTGGGGCTAATTCCTAACAGAAAACAACAAAACTATTAAAAAAATTTAATAAAGTAACCAATTAAATATTTCAGAGAGCCTCATTAAAACATTTCACTATGTGCACTGATTATCATGTAGCTGCTTATATGAATGCCCATAAATCTGACTACATTAGGTTCTCAGGCCTTTAGTTCAGATCATTTCTTCTCCCTATGTGGACTTGCCCAGGAAATGAGATTTAATGAGTCACTGGCCTCCCTGATAATCACAGGAGAGCTCATTAGCTTTTTGTCAGATTTGTACCTACTATCTGCCCCCAATATGCCTATGACTTCTTTTGAGTTAAATATGATATTACCAAAAAGGATAACTCAAAGGAGCATGTCTGTGCTGAATGCCGCAGACTTGAAACACTATATAAATATTTTTACATATGTTAAAAGGCATCTGAGAGCAGAAGGTAAAAAATAACAGAAACAACATCCCCTATTGATGGCATCACTATTTAGATGACACACACCATTAAAAAGAAATAAAGTTTGACATTATACCTTTGTAAGCCTTGCCAAATCTGTTTAAATGTCTGGGCTGAGTCAAAGGAAGAGAAAGTTCAAAGGATAGAAGAAAACAGTCTAATAATCTTAGAATTCTCGAGTTTAGGGAGCCTCCCATCATGCATCTTAGGATGCTTCACCACAGTTTCCCAATTTCATGACCTTGGGCTTTCATTGAAAATGACCAGAAGGCTCTCATTGCCCTTCAAGGGAAAGGATGAAATCCTGCACTCCTCTCTAAGAAAAGCTTTAAGTGAATCTTCAGTCCTTCCACAGAACATCTTTGTAATAAGTTTGACTCGCATGGCACTGAAATTTCCCATAAAGGAGGTTGTGACATTAATAATCTTCAGCAGAAACCATCTGAGTGAATTTCTGGGTTCTCGTTCGGGTCCTCCCTAAATACAGAGTTATTTGAGGAAGGTGTTGCCTCTGTGTGTCTGAGTGACTGCCAAGGACCAGTGCCCAGTTCCCAATCAATGTTCATCAAGCTAATAAACAAGAGCCACGAAGCCTACATGGAATGCATAAGACTATTTAGCTCTACAGTCCTTAGATTTAAACAAAAGTGGTGCTTAACCCCCTTTTGGGGGTTGCATTTCTTAAGTGTCTGATGGCAAATGTGAACTGGATTGCAAGAAAAATGTACCACCCCTTACAAATGCATACGTAGACACACACACACACACACACACACACACACACACACACACACACACCACAATTTGGGCTGTAATTCCAGAGGGTTCTCAAACACTCTGATTTTATTTGTAGACCTGCATGGGCCCGTGGACCTAAGATTAGATCTTACACAGATTATGACATCCAAGGATGTAAAGTAACACTCCATGAGAACTTACTGTAGGTCAGGTACTACTACATCTCACTTAACCCCCACAGCAACCCTATGGTATATATGTTACCATCCCTATTTTACAGATGGGGAAACTGAGGCACTGGTAATTTAAGCAACATTTCCAAACAGCTAGTGTTAGAATTAGGGCTTCAAACTCAGTGTGGTTCTGGAGTCATGTACTGAACTACTAGGTTATGCTGCTTCTCTCATATAACACGTTTTTATTTTAAAGCATGTTCAGTTCTGCCTTTGCATTTAATTTTTGTAACTTCTTCCAGTAGTTAGATTTGGAAGATATCTCCAATTCAGTGGTGGTAAGGGTATTTCAAAGCGGAGGAGAAGATCTACTTTCTACTCTCTTTTTCAGACAATGAAGTCATAGTTTATGAAATTAAAATTTAAAAACCAAAACTCTGACTTAAGCCTCCTTCCTTCATTAACTACAGATTGAAACGCCCTAGGAACATTTCTAATTCCTTTCTTCATGACCATCCACTGCCTTGAGAACTAAGTCAGCATGGTAAGGTTTTGAAGCCATGTAGTGTTTCCTGCAAAAACCTGGCTTCCTGCAGTTCACAGAGCAGTTTTGTTTCTACAAAGGAAAAGGCATGGGGAAGAGTGGGAAGAAGAGTCAGGTTGTCAATCTGTAGAAAATAACAATGCATATGATCACACTAGACATTACACGCACATCTTTGTCCTTACATATAGCTCCAATTCTAATTGACATGTAAAAACACTTTTTAAAGTATTTAACCCTCCCTTATCTGAACTCTACTTGGCATCCTTCAGCACTCGGCTGGCTATTCCCACTCTATTTTTTGTGGGAAATTTTTTTTTTAAATTGAAGTATGATTAACACAGAGTGTTATATTCGTTTCAGGTGTCCAATATTCAACAATTCAACAATTTTATACATTACTCAATGTTCACCATGATAAGTGTACTCTTTTCTTTTTTTAAAATTTAAATCCCAGTTAACCTATAATGTAATAATAGTTTCAGGAATAGAATTTAGTGATTCATCACTTACATATAACACCCAGTGCTCATCCCAACAAGTGCCCTCCTCATTGCCCCTCACCCTTTTAGCGCTTCCCTCCATACAACACCCCACCAGCAACCCTCAGTTTGTTTTCTATATTTAGGAGTCTCTTATGGTTTGTTTCCCTCTCTGTTTTTATACTATTTTTGCCTCCTTCTCTTATGTTCATCTGCTTTGTATCTTAAATCCCACATGACTGAAATATATTGGTCTTTCTCTGACTTATACCACTTCCCATAATGCAATCTACAATCTAGTTCCATCCGCATTGTTGCAAATGGCAAGATTTCATTCTTTTTTTAATTTTTTTTAATGTTTATTTATTTTTGAGACAGAGACAGAGCATGAACGGGGGAGGGGCAGAGAGAGAGGGAGACACAGAATCAGAAGCAGGCTCCAAGCTCTGAGCCATCAGCCCAGAGCCCGACGCGGGGCTCGAACTCATGACCGCGAAATCGTGACCTGAGCTGAAGTCGGACGCCTAACCGACTGAGTCACCAAGGCGCCCCAATTTCATTCTTTTTGTATCGTAAAGCAATATTCCATTGTATACATTTACACCCCATCTTCTTTATCCATTCATTAGTCAATGGATATTTGGGCTCTTTCCATACTTTGGCTATTGTTGATAGTGCTGCTATAAACATTGGGTGCATGTGTCCCTTCGAAACAGCACACCTGTATCCCTTGGATAAATACCTAGGAGTGCAATTGCTGGGTTGTAGGACAGTTCTATTTTTAACTTTTTGAGGAACCTCCATACTGTTTTCCAGAGTGGCTGCACCAGTTTGCATTCCCACCAGCAGTACAAAAGGGTTCCTCTTTCTTCATATCCTCGCCAACATCTATTGTTGCCCAGGTTGTTAATGTTAGCCATTCTGACAGGTGTGAGGTGGTATCTCACTGTAGTCTGATGTGTATTTCCCTAATGGTGAGTGATGTTGAGAATTTATTCATGTGTCTGTTAGCCATCTGGATGTCTTCTTTGGAAAAGTGTCTCTTCGTGTCTTTTGCCCATTTCTCCACTGGATTATTTTTTTGGCTGTTGATTTTGGTAAGTTCTTTATAGATTTTGGATACTAACCCTTTATCTGTCATTTGCAAGTATCTTCTCCTATTCCATTAGTTGCCTTTTAGCTTTGCTGATTGTTGCCTTTGCTGTGCAGAAGCTTTTTATCTTAATGTGGTCCCAACAGTTCATTTTTGCTTTTGTTTCTCTTGCCTCTGGAGACATGTTGAGCAAGAAGTTGCTGAAGCCAAGGTCAAAGATATTTTTGCCTGCTTTCTACTTGAGGATTTTGATGGCTTCCTGTTTTACACTTAGGTCTTTCATCCATTTTGAGTTAATTTTTGTGTATGGTGTAAGAAAGTGGTCCAGGTTCATTCTTCTGCATGTTGCTGTCCAGTTTTCCCATCACCATTTGAAGAGACTGTCTTTATTTCACTGGATATTCTTTCCTGTTTTGTCAAAGATTAGTTGGTCATATGTTTGTGGGTCCACTTCTGGTTTCTCTATTCTGTTCCACTGATCTCAGTGTCTGTTTTTATGCCAGCACTATACTGTCGTGATGATGACAGCTTTGCAATATATCTTGAAGTCAGAAATTGGGATGTCTCCAACTTTGGTTTTCTTTTTCAGGATTGCGTTGGTTATTTGGGGTCTTTTCTGGTTCCATATAAATTTTAAGAGTGGTAGTTTTAGCTCTGTAAAGAATGCTGGTGTTCTTTTGATAGGATTGCATCAAATATATAGATTGCTTTGGGTAGTATTGACATTTTAATAGTATTTATTCTTCCAGTCCATGAGCATGGAATATTTGTCCATTTTTTTGTATCTTCTTCACCTTCTTTCATAAGCTTTCTATAGTTTTCAGTGTATAGATTTTTCACTTCTTTGCTTAGGTTTAGTCCTGGGTATTTTATAGTTTTTGGTGCAATTGGGATCAATTCCTTGATTTCTCTTTCTGCTGCTCCATTATTGGTGTACAGAAATGCAACTGATTTCTGTACATTGATTTTGTAACATGTGACTGCTGAATTCATGTAACAGCTCTAGCAGCTTTTTTGGTGGAGTCTTTTGGGTTTTCCACATAGAGTATCATATCTGCAAAAAGTGAAAGTTTGACCTCCTCCTTGCTCATTTGGATGCCTTTTATTTCTTTGTGTGGTCTGCGTGCTAAGGCTAAGACTTTTAACAACATGTTGAATAAGAGTGGTGAGAGTGGACATCCTTGTCATGTTCCTGACCTTAGGGAGAAAGCTCTCAGTTCTTCCCCATTGAGGATGATATTAGTGGTGGGTCTTTTGTATATGGACTTTTTGATCTTGTGGAATGATCCTTCTATCCCTACTTTCTTGATGGTGTTTATCAGGAAAGGATGCTATATTTTGTCAAATACTTTCTCTGCATCTATTGAGAGGATCATGTGGTTCTTACCCTTTCTTTTATTAATGTGAAATATTGATTGATTTGTGGATATTGAACCAGTTCTGCAGTCCAGGAATAAACCCCACTTGATCATGGTGAATAATTTAATGTATTGTTGGATCTGGTTAGCTAGTATCTTGTTGAGAATTTTTTCATCCATGTTCATCAGGGAAATTGGTCTGTAGTTCTCCTTTTTAGTGAGGACTTTGTCTGGTTTTGGAATCAAGGAAAAGCTGTCCTTGCAGAGTGAGTTTGGAAGTTTTCCTTCCATTTCTATTTTCTGGAATAGCTCCAAAAGAATAGGTGTTAACTCTTCTTTAAATGTTTGATAGAATTCCCCTGGATAGTCATCTGGCCCTGGAATCCTGTTTGTTGGGAGATTTTTAACTACTAATTCAATTTCTTTTCTGGTTATGGGTCTATTCAAATTTTCTATTTCTTCCTGTTTCAGTTTTGGTAGTTCATATGTTTGTATGAATTTGTCCATTTCTCCCAGATTGCCCAATGTGTTGGCATATGATTGCTTATAATATTCTCTTACTGTTTGTATTTCTGCAGTGTTAGTTGTGATCTCTTGCATTTGTGATTTTATTTATTTGGGTCCTTTCCTTTTTCTTTTGATCAATCTGACTAGGGGGTTATCAATTTTGTTAATGTTTTCAAAGAACCAGCCCCTGGTTTCATTGATCCGTTCTACTGTGTGTATATATATATATATATATATATATATATATATATATATATATATATATATATATATGTAATTTTGATATCATTGATATCATTGATATCTACTCTAATCTTTATTTTCCTTCTTCTGCTGGTTTTGGGCTTTGCTATTCTTTTTCCAGCTCCTTTAGGTATAAGGTTAGGTTGTATACTTGAAACCGTTCTTCCTTCTTTAGAAAGGCCTGGATTGCTACATACTTCTCTCTTATGACCACCTTTGCTGCATCCAAGAGGTTTTGGCTGTCGTATTTTCATTTTCATTGGCTTCCATGTGCTTTTTAATTTCCTCTTTAATTTATTGGTTAACACATTCATTCATGTGTATATATCACTTATTCATGTTTGAGACACAGAGCATGGCGGGGGAGGGGGGGGCGCAGAGAGAGAGGGAGACACAGAATCAGTAGCAGGCTTCAGGCTCTGAGCTGTTAGCAAAGAGCCCAATGCAGGGCTCAAATTCACAGAGCACAAGATCATGACCTGAGCTGAAGTCGGATGCTTAACCAACGGAGCCACCCAGGCGCTCCCCTTCTACGTATGTATGTATGTATGTATGTATGTATGTATGTATGTATGTATATGTGTGTGTGTATATATATACATATATATTTAACATTTACTCATTTTTGAAAGACAAAGAGAGACAGAGCTCATTCATTCTTTAGTGAGATATTCTTTAATCTCCAAGTATTCATGGTCTTTCCAAATTTTTTCTTGTGGTTGGTTTCGAGTTTCATAGCATTGCGGTCTGAAAATATGCAAGATATGATCCCTATCATTTTGTACTTGTTGAGGGCTGATTTATGTCCCAGTATGTGACCTATTTTGGACAATGTTCTATATGCACCCGAGAAGAATGTGTCTTCTGCTGCTTTAGGATGAAATGTTCTGAATTTATCTGTTAAGTCCATCTGGCCAAGTGTGTCATTCAAAACCATTGTTTCAAGTTTGGTTCTATTTGAAAATAGTTTTCTATTGTTGATTTTCTGCTCACATGATCTGTCCATTGTTGTAAGTGGGGCGCTGAAGTCTCTTACTATTATGGTACTATGATCAATGAGTTTCTTTATGTTTGTGAATGATTTATATATTTGGGTGTTTCACATTGGGGCATAAATATTTACAATTGTTAGATCTTCTTGGTGGATAGACCCCTTAATTATGATACAATGCCCTTCTTCATCTCTTATTACAGTCTTTATTTTAAAATATAGTTTGTTTGATAAAAGTATGGCTACTCCAGCTTTCTTTTGATGACCATTAGCATGATAGACTGTTCTTCATCCCCTTTCAATCTGTAGGTGTCTTCAGATCTATGATGAGTCTCCTGTGAGCAGCATATAGATAGGTCTTGTTTTCTTATCCATTCTGATACCCTATGTATTTTGATTGAAGCATTTAGTCCACTGACATTTACAGTGAGTACTGTAGACATGAATTTAGCACTAGTGAGTTGGTGTTTCTGGTGTTGTTATCTGGTCCCTTCTAGTCTTTGTTGCTTTTGGTCTTTTTTGTTTTGTCTTTTCTCCACCTAAAGGGTCCCCCTTAAAATTTCTTGCAGGGCTGGTTTAGTAGTCACGAAACTCTTTATCTCTCTATTTTATAAGTGTACTCATCATCCCATTTATCTATTTTATGCATCCCCCCACCCACCTCCCCTCTGGTAACCACCAGTTTTCTATACTTAAGAGTCTAAGGTTCTTCTGTCCCTTTTTTTTCTTTGTTCCTTTGTTTTGTTTTTTAAATTCCACATGAGTAAAATCATATGGTATTTGTCTTCCTCCAACTTACTTCATTTAGCGTTATACTCCCTAGATCTATCCACATCATTGCAAATGGCAAGATTTCATTCTTTTTTTATGACTGAGTAATATTTAATTGTATGTATGTATACACACACACACACACACACACACACACACATACACACACACACACACATACACACACTACATCTTCTTTACCCATTCACCTACTAATGGACATTTGGGCTGCTTCCATATCTCAGCTATTGTAAATAATGCTGCAATAAACAAAGGTGCATATATCTTTTCAAATTAGTGTTTTTGTTTTCTTTGGATAAATACCCAGTAGTGGAATTACTGGATCATACGGTAATTCCATTTTCAATTTTTTGAGGAGCCTCCATACCATTTTCCACAGTGGCTGTACCAATTTGCATTGCCACCAACAGTGTACAGTGTTCTTTTTTCTCCACATCCTTGCCAACACTTGTTATTTCTTGTCTCCACTCTTCACTGAATCTCTTCCTCTTAAAACTCATATTAGTATGTACTGCTTGTTCTTCAAAATCACTCAATGTCAGACATTGGTCCCAGCTTCTCATTCTGGTGAAACAGTAGACTGCATTAACACAGCCCCCAAACTCCTTCTTCTAAAAATGCATAGAAATGCTCGGAGAAATGTAGCAAAAACTATTTTCAAATAGAACCAAACTTGAAAGAATGTAAGAGTGAGTAGAAAAGAAAGAAATTCTCAAGTAAAAAGGAACACATAACCATAGCTGCCATTTTGCCATTTGTGAACTGATACTTTGGTGGTCCAGCAGGGTGTGGATCTAGATATAAGTGCAAATGGTGAGAAGCTGGGGTTTAAATGCCCACTTAGCAGCAGGAGAGGTGGAACAGGGCTCATGCAAGCTGTGGAACTAGAACTGAAAAAACTCTATGAAGTCAAGAGCGCAGAAGGCACAGGGAGGAGTCAAGGAACTTTGTCTTTCCCCAGCTCCACATGTTAAAAAAAAAAAGGCAATTATAGAAAATCAAACAGTCAAACCTTTTTGAGCATGCAGGATACAAAGTCAGAATTCAAGTTGTCCACCCATAAGGAAACCTCAGTGAAGAAATTTAAAATAAAAATTGGCTGCAGACCAATAAAACCACTGAAATATCCATCCGAAGAAAATACAAAGCTACTCCGTAGGAACATTTTCACAACCCAAAGAGCATGGGATGTCCCCCAGACAAAGAAAACCTTTTGGTGAAAGTAAGCTCACAATTAAAAGAAAAAAATTACAAATCACAAGAGGAAATGATCCTCTGAAAGAGAAAGTAAGTAAACAGGACAGGAAGATTAACACTCTTAAGAATTAAGGTAATAGACCAATCTGAAACAGGCAATAAAAATAAGTATATTCAAAGTTATCAAAGACATAAAAGATTAGAAGCTATGATGCAGGAATGAGATACCATATAGCAAAAAAAAAAAAAAAAAAAAAAAAAAAGATTAGAAAAAGTCAAGTTGTAAATTAAAAAAAAAATCACTGAAATTTAAAACTCAAAAAGGGTATATTAGTTTTCCAGAACTGCCTTAACAGCCACACACTGGGTGGCTTAGAACACAAGAAATGTATTGTCTCACAGTTCTAGAGGCTACAAGTGTAAAATTGAGGTGTTGGCAGGGCCATGCTCCTCAGACAACTAAAGGCTCCTCTTGCCTCTTCTGGCTTCAGGCTGTCTCCAATGTTCTTTGGCTTGTAGCAGCATAACTCCAACCTTCACATGGTGTTCTCCTCATGTCTTATCACACAGCCCTCTCTCTGGGCTTGTCTCTGTATCCAAATTCAACTCCCCTTCTCAGCCCCGTCACCTTCTTATGGATACCTGATGAGGTAGAGTTAGGGTCCACCCTAATGACTTCCTTTTAACTTGACTGCCTCTGTAAATGCTCTACTTCTAAGTAAGGTCATATTTAAAGTACTAGAAGTTATGACTTTAATGTATCATTTTTGGAGGATACAATTCAACCCATAACAACTAAATCTAGCAGTAGACCATGTACAAAACAAGAGAATCAATGGATAAAAAAAAAAAAGACAAATCAGGAAATTATCCAGAATGCAATGACAAATCAGGAGATTATCCAGAATGCAACGTAGAAAAATTAAAAGTTCAAAAACACCAAGACAAGTTGAAAGTTATAAAGGACAAGATAAGATCCACTATATATTTTTAGGTGTTTGAGAAAGATGAAGTAAAAAAAATGAGGGAGAAGAAATATACAATAAGATAATAGATGAGTTTTTTCCAGAATTTATGAAAAATACCTCCTCAGGTCCAGGAAACACACTAAGAGCAAAGTAGCACAAACAGAAATAAACCCACAGCTATATGTATCACATAATGAAACTTCAGATAATAAAAAATAGTATCTAAAAAGACATGAGAAAAAAGGTTAACTATAAATAAATAAAGATTAGATTGATTGCAGATTTCTCATCAGCAAAAACAGAAACTAAAACAAAACTAATTGATGCTGGTAGAAGTCTAGACAGTGTTTAACTGTTGGGGGGCTGGCTAGAGGCTGGATGAGGACACCAGGGGAGCACATGGGGTGCTGGCTGTGTTCTATATCTTGATCTAGGTTTTGATTACATGGGCTAATTGAGCTGTATACTCACAATACGCATGCCTTTCTACATATTACATTTCAATAAAATTTTATAAAAAAGAGAGACCAGAAGATGGAGTAATATCTTTAACGAGAAAAAGTCAGCAAAACTATTGCTCCAGTAGCATGATAAAATAAGGACATTCTTCAAACAAATGAAGATTGTGAGACTTCACTATTCACCAACCATGCTGAAAGAGCCACTGAAGGACATATTGCAGCAGCAAGAAAACTGAGCCCATAATGAAGGAATGGCACTGTAAGGAGCAACAGTGAAGCAAGAAATTAATAAACATGTTAGTGAAGCAAGAAATTAATAAACATGTTAGTGAAGCAAGAAATTAATAAACATGTGAGATAAATTTAAATAAACACTCCCTGAAAAAGCAACAGTAAAGATGACTCACTTTTAACCAAGGAAGAATTAAAATCCTGAGGGGGAAAATATCATGGATGAGGGGAGGGATCTGTGGGTACAAAGGTTCTTGTATAATTTACGAAAAAGGAAGAAATCTTAAATTTTGGCTTCAAGTACACATGCTAAAAATTTGATGGTAATCACTAAAAATAAGAGAATATATACAGTTCAAAGCAGTAGATATGGGAAAAGGAATAAAGAAAATTCAGTCCATTCAAGGGAAGCCAGCAAAGGAGAAAAAATTAAGTCAAGAAAAATCAGGGTATACCAAAACAACAAACAAGACTGTGGAAAAAAGCCCAAAGAAATAGTGATTTATTTATTTTTATTTATTTTTTTTAATTTTTTTTTTCAATGTTTATTTATTTTTGGGACAGAGAGAGACAGAGCATGAACGGGGGAGGGGCAGAGAGAGAGGGAGACACAGAATCGGAAACAGGCTCCAGGCTCTGAGCCATCAGCCCAGAGCCTGGCTCGAACTCACGGACCGCGAGATCGTGACCTGGCTGAAGTCGGACGCTTAACCAACTGCGCCACCCAGGCGCCCCGAAATAGTGATTTAAATTGTGAAATTTAAATAGATTAAATTGGCCAGTTAAAGATATTCTTAAATTTTTAATAATTCTGTTATATGCTGTATGAAACATGCATGAAATATAGTGACACATAAAGTTGAAAGATAAGAAATGAGGAAAAAGATAAGCTATCAAGTACTAACTCAAAGAAACTTTAAAAGTACTAATATCACAAAAAATAATTTAAGAGGGGAAAAACCTTATTAGGAGTTAAGAAGAGGTCATTAGTTTATGAGAAATAAAAAACCAATTATTTCTCCAGAAGATCTACCAAGTATGAGATTGAATGAATCAAACAATATGGCCTCTGAAGAAAAAATTTAACCAAATTACAAGAGAAAACTGGTAAATTTAAAAAAAACACTGTTTTAATTCTGGTGAGTCTAGTTGTGGTGCATCCACAAGGTCCCTGGGTTAAGAGTGCATGTCTTCCGCCATGTTCTCCAGCTTATGAGATGCATTTCCTCTCCACCCAAAAGTAACTGCATAACCCTTTCTCATTTAATGGGTGGAAGGCTAAGTGCTAAAAGCAAAAAAAAAAAAAATGTGTGCTAATAATTTATTACTGATAATATGTAAGTAGAATAATTAATGAAGACATAATATTATGGACTGAAAAGAAACTGTTCTATCATACTGTATGTCTTTTACAGAATTTATAAGACACCAGGATCATTTCTTAAATTATAAAATTACTAAAATTACTGTATTAAGCAGAGGATCACTTGTATCAATTCTAAATGGGGAAAAACATACTTGGAAAGATTAAAGAACTGTAAACAGAGTTCACCTTTAATGGACACCAGACAATAACAATGATGCTACCCCCTAGTGGCAGAGAAGAGTAACCCAAAAAGTTTTCTATCTTCTGGGTCATTTTCCTAAGAAAAATATTAAACTACAGAACACAGACTTGATAGTGATATGTGTTCGATTACATTAATGTCTGTTGTTATAATGTCATCGTTATCATCATCATTTTCATCATGCCTATAGTTAAGTGCCTTTGTAACAGGTGGCATTTTCCAGGCCATCAGCTGGTGGCCAGAGCTGCAAGGTCATATCACATAGGGAAGAAAATTTATATTCAGAGAATAGCCTTTGGCTACTTTTCTCAGAAGGGGGCAATGTAACCATCAGACTAACCTTTCTAGTACATGATTTAAAAAAAAAAGGCAAAAAAAAGCAGCTCTTTGTTTAATTTTTTTTTTCAACGTTTATTTATTTTTTGGGACAGAGAGAGACAGAGCATGAACGGGGGAGGGGCAGAGAAAGAGGGAGACACAATCGGAAACAGGCTCCAGGCTCTGAGTCATCAGCCCAGAGCCCGACGCGGGGCTCGAATTCACAGACCGCGAGATCGTGACCTGGCTGAAGTCGGACGCCTAACCGACTGCGCCACCCAGGCGCCCCAAAAAGCAGCTCTTTGAAGATCAGTGAGATGAAGTTCTTTTTTTTTTTTTTACATTTATTTATTTTTGAGAAACAGAGTGAGACAAAGCATGAGCGAGGGAGGGGCACAGGAAGAAGGAGACACAGAATCTGAAGCAGGCTCCAGGTTCTGAGCAAGCGGTCAGCACAGAGCCTGATGCAGGCTCGAACCCACAAACTGTGAGATCATGACCTGAGCCAAAGTCCGATGCTCAACCGACTGAGCCACCCAGGTGCCCCTCGTGATGTGAAGTTCTATGCTAAAGGACACTAAAGTATCCTATAATGGAACAGAATGACATTATCACGTGGGCCTCAATTTAAAAAAAAAAAAAAAATGGGTACTTGGGTGGCTCAGTCAATTAACCGTCTGACTCTTGGTTTTAACTCAGGTCATGATCTCACAGTTTGAGGGTTCAAGCCCTGCATTGGGCTCCACGCTGACAGCACAGAGCCTGCTTGGGATTCTCTCTCTCTCTCTCTCTCTCTCTCTCTCGGCCCCTCCTCCCTCAAAATAAATAAACTTTAAAAAATTAAAATAAAAAGAAAGAAGATAGACATTTTGGTTACAACTCAACAGGTCTCATCTCACCTGTAAATATGCCCCACATGGTGGGCTGAAAGTGCATAAATTCATGTTTTAAGAGGAGTTAAAGTCCCTATTTTATTTGTCAAGAGAGTCTCTTAGAGTAATTGCCATAAATTATAGGTAGGAGGCAGAAATTCTACCATTTCTTATTTTAATGAGGGTCCAGAATTAAATTTGAGAAGGTCTACTATATGGGTTCCATTAGGCTTTCATCTAAACCCAGTGCCCCAGCGCAGACTTTGAACAGTCTAATTCTTTAATAGAAAAGGAGTTTTAGAATCCTTACATATCTTGTCCTACACATGAAATAATGCTCTTTGTAACCTGAGTAATTCACTCTAGGGTTTAGCTCATTTTCGTTGTGTGCCTTTCAGACCAGTCAGGTGAAATGCTTTCCTTGGGTGGCTCAGTCTTTTAAGTGTCCAACTTTGGCTCAGATCATGATCTCATGGCTCATGAGTTTGAGCCCTACATCGGGCTCTGTGCTGAAAGGCCTGCTTTGGATTTTGTGTCTCCTTCTCTCTCTCTGCCCCTCCCCCACTCATGCTCACTCTCTTTCTTTCTCTCTCTCAAAAAATGAATAAACGTTAGAAAAAGAGAAATTTTAAAAAGTCCTGCTTTAAATACTTAAAGTGTGGACTTCACACAAAAAGGGAATGTGGCAAATTGTAATTCCAAACTAAACACAAATCCAATCAGCTGCTAGTCGACCTATTTGGTCATTTTTAAGTTTACTGATAGTGAAAACAACAGTTAGCTGCTATTTCAAATGGCACCCATCAGAATGGCTAAAATAAAATGTATAATACTAAGTCTTTGCAAGGACATAGAGTATCTGTAACTTTGTTCCACACTGTTGGTGGGAACGCAAAATGGAACAAGTTGGAGACCATTTGGTAGCTTCTCACACAACAAAACCTACATCTACTCTATGACCTAGTAAGTCCACCTCTAGGTACTTAATTAAGATAAACAGAGGTCCACAAAAAGATGTTCACATTAAGATCAGAAGTTTTATGAAGTCCAATTTATTGGTTAAGGTTCATGCTTTCAGTAACTAATCCAGGAAAATTTTGCTTATCTCTAGGGTTGTGAAGATTTTATTTATTTTCTTCTAGAAATTGTATAGTTTTAGCTTTCATTCATAGGTCATGATCCACCTTGAGTTAAGGAAAATATTGGTACATAAATGCTCATAGCAGTTTTATTCATAATGGCCCCAAACAGGGAACTACCAAATGTCCATTAACAAGAGAATGGATAAATACAATGTGGTATATCCATACAGCAACAAAAGGGAATGAATAATTGATATGCATGGCATAAATTAATCTGAAAAACACTATGTTGAGTGAAAAAGACATAAAAATATACTGTATGTTTCCATTTATATGAAGTTCAATGATAAGCAAATCATGGGAGAGAGGGCAGAAAAATGGTTGCCATGGCTGAAGAAAGGGAAGATGCCTACAGAAATGCAGGGGAACTTTCTGGGGAGATAAAAATGTTACATAACTTGTTAGGAGCAATAGTCACAAAGGAATTCATTTGTCAAAACTCTTCAAACTATATACTCTTAGGAACTGCATACTTTATGATGTATACATTATAACTCAATATAAAAAGAACATTGTTGATTTCAACTTAATCCACCAGAGAACACCTTCCAAGGCACAAGGCTACTTTCCTAGAAATGAAGTCAAAGTATTTCCAGCTTTTTGGGCCTTGTCCTTTCTTGCACAACTATTGTCACAGAGAACAGCTATAAGGCAGAAAGGAAAAACCAGGCCAGTGTGGAGTTACATCTCACTTTTCCAGCTTCTGCTATTCAAAAATTCCCTAATGACAGGTTCTTGAGTCTCTGCCATTTTCTTCCCTAGGAATAGCTGAGGGACAATGAACAGGGTCAATTTTTTTTATTAACTTAATACTAGTTTTATTTTCAAAACAGGAACATGCAGCAGAATTCCACATTTCATTTTGAATTCAGCGTTCTCGTTTCATCCATTATTCATCTCCGCTGCATTTTCTTGGTTTATGATTTTACTAAATTTCTTCATTTGAATTATGGCCTTGTGGTCAACAGCGGGCGATATATTATTCTTATATAATTTTTAAATACAAAGGCAAATGGCACGGAACAATTAGAATCGATGGCTTGGGAGTCTGACTCTCGGATGTCATAGGCAAACACTGTGCTCTTGACTTTAACCTATGAGTTCCACTTCATGTGGGTTGTATTTTTCATACATCAGGGATTTTTATAAATTTACTATTCAATCCAGCAGCCCTACTTTGTTCGCAAAATATAAGCAAAACAAATATGTCAGGGTAATGATGCCAGGACTCTCCCTTATTGAAAAAAGCAGTTTATTAATACCTTATTGCTACAAGCTAGATCTTATTATCATCTTGGGTCATTTAGAATCTTATTAGGTATTCTGCTGGTGGATGAATAATCCTGTGATAAATTCTTTGCCATGTCCTTCACAGTTGTCATAGCAGGATCATAAACAGCATTTATAACAATCTAGCCTAGAGGAAGCGGCTGACAATGGTCTGCTTAGCATGCAGGAAATATTCAGATCGGCTGTGTCTGGTTAGACACAAGCCCACAAGAGAGATCCCAAAGTTAAATGTAGCATGGGTTTCTCTGAAGATTCCCCTTCGAAAAATGCATGAGGTCAGGGACGTGGGGACCAAAAACATTTTGGAAGTCACAGATAGTTTCTTCCCATCAGATCTGCTGGGCAGCAGGGGAAGACCCAGGCACAAGCCATTTTATTCCTGACAGATTGTTCAGGTCTTTATTTGAAAACTCCAGATCAAGGTACAAATTATTTTACATTGACTGATTTTTGTTCTCATTTCACTTCACATACAAAACTAGGATTGGCATGTATTATTGCTCTACGTCTAATTAGTGTACTTGATGAGAAGATGAGTCTGAAGGAGAACAAGATTTTGGGTATAATTCCCAGCATAACCCAGGTACTTTTGCTCTTTTCCAAAACTGCAGATTTCAGGACTTAAAAAAAAAAAAACACGCAAATATGTATATATATTGTGTATATATACATACATATACACAATACATATAAATATTTTGTTCCTGTTCACATAGAACTAATTATCTATAGATTAGTACAAATCAGCTGCCGCTATTCTTAAAAAATCCAGACAAGAGACAAATGAGCCAGTCCAGTATTTTTCTGGCCTCATCTTCTGCTATTCCCTGTCATTCACCTCACAATCAACCCAAAGTAGTTTCTCATTATTCCCTAATAATATAGAGCGTTTTTCCAAATCTGGGCTTTTATACAAGCCATTGTCTTTATCCAGAATACTCTGGTTCTTTTTTCTTTGCCAGATGTCCTAAGCTGGATGCTCCCAGAATCAGAACCTGAAACAAGCATTTGAGGTAAAGTAATTTATTTTGGCGGTGACCCCTGGAAGCACAGGTGGGAGAGTGGGGATGTGAGACAAGGGAAGAGAAGGAACCCAATAGTGAGTGCAAACTATGGGCAACTGAGGCTCAATTCCCCTGAGGATTTCTAAGAGACAGTGCAGAATGCACCTTAGATGGCCCACCTCCCAAAGGGCGAGGAAAGTGGAGTATTTACCACCTTTTCCTATCAGCCACTGATTGTGGGCTTCTCCTAGAGGGCACTTAACTCCCCAGCACTTCCAGCCTGCTCCCTGCACTGGCTGAGCTTGCTCTGCCAGCAAGAGAAAGCTCTCAGACAAATCAGAAGTATCAGGGTCAGGGAGCATCCTAATGGTGAATGCCAAAGGGATGTAAGACAATGACAGCATCTGTTCCTCAGGCTAAGTCCTCTTTATTCTTCAAGTTTTAGTCTAAGTATATATTCTCTAGGGAAGCTTCTTTCATTCTCCCAGTCTGAGGTGTATAGTGCTTCACTTGATTCTCATAGCATGATGCCTAATCATGGCACTTACCAGATCATAATTGTGATTTTGTTCCCCTCTTAAGTTATAAGCTCCTTTAGAAAAGGGGTTGTTCCTGATGCATGTTTGTATCACTAGTATAGTTCCTGACACAATGAAGTAGATCCATATATCTGACAAGTATTTACTGAGGACCTACCACATGCCAGGCGCTATTTTAGGAGCTCGGAGGTAGAGGAGTGAACAATATATTCCATTTGGGGATCTTATAATAAACAGAGGTCAGAGGCAAAAAAAACATAAGGCCAAATGTATGTTAGTAAATGCTATAAAGAAAACAGAAGACACTAAGTGGTAGAAAATGACTAGCTTAAGGAGAGGTTGCTATTTTGGCTAAGATGTTCAGGAAAGGCTTCTCTGAGAAGCTAATATATGAACAGAGATTTAAAAAATAACGAGCTGAGGCTGGGGAGAGGAAAGGAGGGATAGGTAGGCAGAACACAGAGGGTTTTTTAGGGAAATGTCGCTACTCTGTATGATACTGTTAACAATGGATACAATTGTATCGTTTCATATTATTCATATCATTATACATTTGTCCAAACCCACAAAGTATACAACACGATGTAAACTATGGATTTTGGATCATAATGATGTGTCAGTGTAAGTTCATCACCTGGAACAAATGTACCACTCTGATGGGGGATGTTGATGACGGAGATGCTCTGCTTGTGAGGTAGGAGGTATCTGGAAAATCTCTGTACCTGCCACTCACTTTTACTGTGAACCTAAAACTTCTCCAAAAAATAAAATTTACTTAATAATAATAATGAGAAGGATTCAGATTTGTGAAGCTATGGAAGAAGAGTTCCAGGTAGAAGAAGTAAGTCCAAAGACTTACAGGTGGGAATAATCATGGCACAGTGGAGGGTCAGAAAAGCCAGGAGAGCTGCACTGCAGTGAATGAGGAGGATAATGTCAGGAGAAGAGCTCAGAGGGGTTGCCAAGGACCATCTCATATAGGGACTTTTTGGTGTAAGAAAAATCTAAAATCCCAAAATCAAGTAGAAGAAAACTGAAGACTACATGAAAAACTATCTCCCTCAATTGTCTGGATATTTAGGCTAATGGTGACTTCTGGATTTATTTATCATGATACCGCCTCAATTTGTGTGGTACAACCACAGGACTGCAATGTTGATTAGAATGCTTTCTCAATGACCTATTCACTCACACAATTCCAGGTAACGCCCAAAATACCATCTCAGAAATCACCAAAATAATGAAAAATAAGTCCCTTATGGTGTTTGGTTTATTGTATCAGCTCTATTAACAAGAGATCTTTGGAAGTCCTTTACCATCATGTCCTTAGTCTCCTCAGTAAAGTAAAAGAGTGGGGGCTAAATGGCCTGTAGAGTATCTGACAGCCTACAAGTCTATGCATCAAATTGTACAAGGTGAGAACAGAGTTATATGACTGATTCTTTTATTTAACTTCTTAATAGGAAAATTTTAAAACATTCACAGAAGTGGAGACAAATACACAATAAAGCCGTATGAGGCCATTATCTATCTTCAAAACATATGAGCACTGTGTCATGGCTGGCTTTTTCATTCATATCAGTATTTTTGCAACCAAATATCCATAATTCCTTCAAAGTGGTTGCCCTGAGAGTCAGTTCTGATCCCCAAATGGAGTGATGCAGCACATTCTTGCACATAGTCTCGGCAGGGGAGGACTGACTTGGGACATGGCTTAGAACCAAGACTGGAGAATAAGATGATATAAGATAGATGCCCATTCAGTTAATAAATATTGAACATTAAATAGTACACATTGGGTTTCCATATTGAAAACAAATAATTTAAGAAAGGAAATAGCTTTTTTTTGACTGGGTGAAACTAGCTTTGAAAGTAAATGTATGTTTTGAGCAGTAGATTATCCACTACTGGAGTGTTTTCATGTGTTTATTCAGTAATTTTTCAGTAAATACTGTACATGAAGCCCAGAAACAGACACGGTGAGGGATACAAAGATGCCTGAGTCACACAGTACTTTTCTTAAGGAACTCACGACCCAGTAAAAGAATCTGAGGGGTCCTACTGGCTCTGGCATATACATTCTTCTATGTTTGATCACACAGCTGTCTCATCAACTTATCTAGTTATTCTGACTTGCCTTTGCTCCCCTTTCTGAGGCAGCTTTTGTTATAGCTGACAATCACCTCTGTCTCCATCCTGGTGAGCAAACACAATTCTAACGTGTTTCCTTCTCTAGCATGATGCCGCAGGACGATCTGCTTCTCCTGAAACTCTGCACACAAGAAAAGGTTGAGATACATGCCACCCATGATCGGGCATTCATGGACACCCACTACGTGGACCCTTTACAATGTGCAGCTTCGTTCTGAATAACTGAATAAGCGATTTCTCCTGAAGGGTCTGGCACCAACTACATCAACTGCTCCCACAATTCCCAGTGAGTGAATGTGCAACTCTCTCACTGATTGATTGACTTAACACCAGCCAATTAGAGCTTAAACTGTCTAATTAAGCCAGCGATGGAGCCATCAACTTGCTGAATTCCGAGGCCTGTTAACTTACCTAAACAATAAAATGATGTCAGGTATGTATTAGCACTGGGAATAACTAGTAAAACCAGAATAAAGCACTTTGCAAATATAAAACACTCCAGGAATGTTAACAAGGATAAGTAAAAGATACATTTCAACTAAAGAAAAAGTCAAAACCTGTACAAAATTCATACACAACTCCTAAAATCCTCTTTCTACATATATCATTCTGAATTCACTTTCTGTCCCAATAACACTAAACATGCATCATTACTTCGGACTCTACCACAAATGGTTTCCATATTTCTGGGGTTTTTTTGTATGTGATTATCATTGCCCTGTGTTGTTTATTACACTACAACTATCAGGACAGCTCTATTACACTCGTTTAGCCACAATTCACAATTAATATGCACTTCTTTCTCAACTCCTACATCGATATCATAATTACTCCCCATTTCCCTCCTCTAAGAACAATAAAACTGCTCACTTCTAAAGCATAATGATTTTTATCCCCTTCAAGAACAAATGATAGAGAATATTTACTGATTTGCCTTAAAATCAGTTCACTTATGAAAAGATGACAATTCTTCACCCAAAACACTCTTTTTTCATTGTAAAACTACCAACTGCAAACAAGAGAAACAGACATGAAGAGATGATGGAGCCTGCTTTGTTTAGTCAAGCACAAATATTTTATAAACACCACAGCACACAGAGACACCATCCTACTCTGTCCATGAAGCTGTAGCTGCACTGGACTCTGAGATAATATTTAGCAAAGAGGCATTTTAAGACAGTCAGCACGAGAGAGAAAAAAAGTCTTCTCAGGAATATGTATGTCATTAATCATAATTAAGGCATATTTGACAGCTTCTTGGCAACAGAGACGATGAGTTCCTTTCTCTGACATCAAAATCCTAAAGGAATACTTGCTATTTCATTATCAACTTCCTGGTCTTTACACCTATAATATCCACTTTGAGAATATGAGGTCTTAGAGAAACCTGAGCTCTGACAACTCCTGTTTGCCCACCGCTGACACCATGTAAGGTTCAACATAAGCTGGGATCTTATACTAAGATAGAGTACAGGGAACCATGCTGGGGTTAAAATGTGAGTTCCAGGAAAACACATGGCCTGCCCCATAATGCATTTCCACTGAAGGGTCATCATTCAGAGTTGTTGGTTTTTGTCTGTGAAGGTGGCTCTGCACTTTTGATTTCCCATTAAATTGGAAAGGGAGCACTTGGTTCCCACTGCAAAGGCATCCTCTGATAAGATGGTGAGAAATGTGAAATGGATCCGTTTTGAGAGATAAACTCATTTTAATAAAACCAAACAAGAGACTTGCTTCCATTTAATCATGCCCAATTTCATTAATGCATTTTCTAAAACTATGCCACTCTGGAAAGGTTCTTATGATGGCTACGTCCTAGAGGAAGCAGCACCAGGATTTCTGTTTGGTGTCTTTGCAGGTGATTTCAAGGACTTTATTCTGATCTTCTGCTGACCACGAGCCAAGTTTCTCTGAGGCCCAACTGGGAGATTTGGCCAGTTCTTGCAAATCCCCAACTCACTTTCTACTGTTCTCTTTCACAGAAAACAGGGGCTTAAGTGGCCAGTGCTTATTTGGGTAACTATTTAATAGCATAGGTTGAGCTCTGGATGGTTTTCAAACATAGTGTGTTCCACTTGGAAAATGATCATGGCCATTCTCACATTTCTCCCTCTTCTTCATTCTCTCTCTCTTAAGCTGTCTCTTTCTCTTTCTCACCCCTTCCCTTTCTCTTTGCCTTCCATTTGATTCTCTTTATTCTCCTATCCTTCCCTCTGTGTCTTTCTCTCAGTCTCCTCCTCTCATAATGTCTTCCTTCATCACTGCAGGCTGAGAAGCATGGGGATCAAGTGAAGACAAGTGGTTTTTGTCTCCATTGTGTAGGTAAATTGAAAGAAAGTAAAATTTAAAATCGCAAATACTCAGTTTTCAGCTTAATTTTTCCCAGAGATATCTAGAAGTGCAGTGTGTGATATTCTGGGGTTGGAAGGTACCTCAAGGGGAAACAAACAAGTTAACTTCCTTCATCATGGCAGGGTGCTCCCCAGATCAGTTATTCATTAATGACTGGTTCCTACCTCTACTAACTTAACATCATGACTATAACGTACCTTTAAATATGGCCTTCTAGATGTTAAAATCACCACCTCTGCTGATTTGGGGTTTTATTGTCTATTCTGGGCCGTATCTCATCTTAGTGAGATCCCTTGGGATTCAGCAATTAGCATGAATACAGCAATTTAATAATCAAAAGTAATTAATGGCATCAAAACACAGTCCTGCCTGCTTCTGAGGACTTGTTACACAAATCTAGATCTTTCTCTTTAAATGAGTACTTTATTCCTGTTAGAAAATTATCTACTACAAAATCCTATTTAGATAGAAAACAATTCAGCTTGATATACTGACATGTTTAAAATAACACTGGGAAAGTGACTCAATATGCCAATTGGCAATAAGTTCTTAATCCACTAATAAATAATTCTAATAACAAAAGAAACACCAAACTTGTTATTCACAGCTATATAGAGCACAGGGAGGTTATGGTTCCTTTAAAAAAAAAAAAAAAGTAAAATTGTAAAACAGGGATTCTGTCAACTGTCACATGAAAATTTAAGAAAAATTATGGTTATTTATTTTTTCTTCCAGAACCCTCATTTAAATATTGCTGAGGAAAGGAAAAGGGGAGGGAGATACTTTATTGTAAGTATTCAATTTACCATGAATCAATTTTTTTAAATTTCTAAAGCTTCTCATAGTAACAGAGGAGTACAGGGAAAGAAAAAGTTTTGCTCAACCTTTTATTTATTTTTTTTTAATTTTTTTGTAACATTTATTCATTTTTTGAGAGACAGAGCATGAGTGGGGGAGAGGCAGAGAGAGAGGGAGACAAAGAATCCGAAGCAGGCTCCAGGCTCTGAACTGACAGCCCAGAGCCCGACATGGGTCTTGAACTCACAAACCATGAGATTATGACCTGAGCCGAAGTCAGACGCTCAACCGACTCAGCCACCCAGGTGCCCCAAATTTTCCTCAACCTTCTTAAGGTTTCTTTCTGGGTGTGAAAATTAAACTGACAAAGACAGATTAATAGAAGACAAGCATACAAGTTTATTTAACATAAGTTTCTATGTGACTCTGGAGCCTTCAGAAGGAAATGAAGACCCAAGGAAACAGACCTGAGGATTTTTATGGTAGGTTTGATGAAGAGTGGGCAGTCGCGTCCTTATTCTCCTTTTCTCCAGGTATAGGGAGGGCACCTCTCACATGAAAGTTTATGACCTATTTCAGGTAAGAAGGCCAAGGAGAAGGTCAGAGTGGTCTTCCTGCTTCTGCTGTTTTCTCAAACTCCTCCAAAGTGCAAAGGTGTCATATGTTGGGAGTACCTTGTCCTGAATCCCACCAGAACTAAATGTGGGTTTTAAACAGATAAACGCAATTTTTACCTGACAACTCTGGATTCCTTTTAACAAGTCACTGTTCATCAGGTCATTGGTGAAGTTGATCCTGTCTTCATATCCACAGGATATGCAGAGTAAAGGTTAGGAAAGGGGAGCATGTTTCCAAATAGTCAAGCTTTACTTTCCCCAGAGGAACTTTATTTTTGAACTGATTTTTCATTTAAGATGTCCCCAGTTTCAGATACACTGAAGCCTAGCACACGTGAACCTTTACAGTTCTCCACATCTGTAACTCATTTCCATTCCTTAAAAAATTGATGATGTTTGCTTTAATGCCACAATCTCCCCTGACCACAAGGGATGTTAGCTGCAGGCAGCTTGGTATCATTATTTAAAAAGCTAATACTTGGACTTTTCGAGTAGAACCAAAAGCAAGAGGAGTGAGGTGACTGGCTGCTGTAGAAGTGAGAAGCTCTTTGGAAACTCTTCTGGAAGCTTCCATGTTTGGCATTTCTATTTCTAGAGCCACTAATATTAGGATAAACATCAAGTTTGGGCTATCTGAACAAACCTCTGATGTCATCTGCTAATCTTCAAGACCAAATGGAGTATATGTATAAGTTCTCCTATCAAGGATTTAAAGTCTCTTTGGTATAGGATTATGAAAATATGCTAACCTAAAAAAATACTTTTTTTTAAGTGTACTTTATTTTAATCATATTTGCCATTTGTTTTGTGCTCAAGAAATAAGAATAACTTCTGAAGCTTAAAGCATCTGAAAGGGATTAACAGCAAAAGACAAAGGGCTTGGATGTCTTTTCTCTAAACCAGGGAAAGGGAAACATGGAAGTAACTTGCTGATTTCTTACAAAGAACTAGGTAAGCGTGCACCTTTTAGCTTGTCCATATTACTGTCTACCAACAATAATATATTTTATCTAGGTTGACGGTAACACATATAAGAAATAAAAAGACTAAAAAACAATATTAAAATATTGCAATATTTTATAAAATTGGGGAGCTTTACATGGCATTGGCAGACATTCATGTAGGCACTTCCACTATAGCTAGAGTCATATAAAGCATCCCTTGAGTTTCCTTCTAAGAAATCTCAAAGGTTATTTTAGTTATGAAATATTTAATGGAAACAAGGATAGAGAATCACTTAATCACAAATGTAACTTCCCACTCATTTTGTCAAAGCTTACATTTTGCCATATTTGTTTCAGATTTTTTTTCTTAAGGAATTAAAACATTACCGATATATAGTTGAGGCCCCTCAAGTATTCCAATCTATTTTATTTTCCTCCTTCAAAAACAAACAAAAAAAAAGATAATTAACTCCAATAGAGCTAAAGCCACAAAAATGCGCTTTAAAATGGTGTACCCATATGCTTTGCCATTAGCAGCTTGTAAGAGGACCAATTTCTTCATGGTAAGATGAATAATGGGGTTTGTCACCCATCCCATAATACATTAAGGAGTCTTTATATTTCAACCTGAAGGAAGTTTTTAGACATCAGTGATAGGCAGATATGGAAGACTGGGGCAAGTGGCCTTTTAGTATCTCTCACATAGTTATTTTAAAAATATTCCCATTACCTCTCTTGTCCTCCTAATCCATTCCCCATTATTAAGCCAGAGTGATCTTAAAAACCAAGTCTGATAATGCCACTCCCAACTTTAAACTCTTGGGTACCTTCCTATCACATTAAAGAGAAACTCCAAACCCTTTGGCCAACAAGGATCCCTGAGTTTGCCCCTTGTCATCTGCACTAGTCACAGTGAACTTCTTTAAATTTCTTAAAGGCAGCATACCCTTTGCTTGTTTCTCTCGTTTTGTTTTTTTTTTTAATGTTTGTTTATTTTTGAGAGACATAAAGACACAGTGTGAGGGGGGGAGGGGTACTGGGAGGGGGAGACACAGAATCCAAAGCAGGCTCCAGGCTCTGAGCTGTCAGCACAGAGCCCAACGCAGGCTCGAACCCACAAACTGTGAGATCATGACCTGAGCCGAAGTCAGACACTTAACCAACTGAGCCACCCAGGCGCCCCTCTTTCACTTTTTTTTTTTTTTTTAATTTTTTTTTCAACGTTTATTTATTTTTGGGACAGAGAGAGACAGAGCATGAACGGGGGAGGGCAGAGAGAGAGGGAGACACAGAATCGGAAACAGGCTCCAGGCTCCGAGCCATCAGCCCAGAGCCCGACGCGGGGCTCGAACTCACGGACCGCAAGATCGTGACCTGGCTGAAGTCGGACGCCTAACCGACTGCGCCACCCAGGCGCCCCTCCTCTTTCACTTTTTAAGTGTACTTACACTTAAATGCTTTCTCCTCTGTACTTAGCCATCTCTGAGTCATCTTTTAGTTCTCAGGTTAAAAGTTCTTTAATAGAAAATTTTTCCCTTGCCTCTCCTCACATCTTACAATCTTATTAAATCTCTTGGGTTTTTAAAATCATAATTTGCAATTGCATACTTATTTGTGTTTGTTTAACTCTCATTTCTCTTATTACACTGCAAACTTCATGAAGATGGGGACCTTGATCTTTTTTTCTCTACTTCTAAATTTATTAGCATGGTGCCTATCAATTATATAACCAGTAACTATTTACTGAATAAATGGGCAAAGATTTCCTGTTCCAGACCTCAGTATTTAAGGCCTTCTTTCCCAAAACTGTGTAATTGCCCTAATTCTTCCCTCTTTTTCTCTATTGACTTACATGTATCTCCTGTCCACTCTCCCTCCAGCACATCTGCATCTTTTCTTCCATTTAGAGAAATAAACTAAGGATTAGTAATAACAAAGTATGTCTTATGGTGGTGATATTAATTCTAGTCTATTTCTTCTAAGTATTACAAAATAAAATGTCCCTGTTACCTGGCATATATGCAGTGAAAGATTTGTTTCACATTTTAGAAGGATCTCCTTTAAAGATACCCTAAGAATACCTCCATGGGTTCAAGATGACTTTAATAAACCAAATGGCCAAACTAATACCAACTATTTTGCAAACATAGAATGAGCCAAGAATTCTCAACTATAAGCCTGAAAACAATGCCAGTCCAAAAAAACAAAAAAAAAAAAACAGAAAAACAAAAAAAGAAAAAGTGGTTTTGAACAGAATTGCAAGGATCATTAACTGCAGCTGAAAAGTCATGTTCCCACAGGAAGTTCTTACAAATATGATACACCATCTTGTCATCTAATATTCAGGGATACATTTGGAGGTTTAAAATTGGATTTTGATCCTTGATATAAAAATTTCTCCAGTCATAGTTTAAAATAAAAAGAAACAGAAGAAGCAAATGGTGGAGTATCACCAAATTCCATGCTTAAAATTAAATGTCAGTACTCTGAAAGCAGTTTTTTCAAGAACTGATGAATGTTTTTACATACATTTTTCAACCTCCACTGCTCACCCTCACAAAATCCCACCAAATTAATCCACGTTTCCTATCCCTGCAAGAATTCTGGATATGACTTCGATACAATTTAAGAACTCATGCCTCTTTTCCTTCAAAACTGTTCCTAACCCCAAAGTAGCCAAAGCTACCAACAGAAAACACAGTGTTGAATCACAAATCCCTAATTTTGACTAGAAGATGTTGCTAGCTGTACTCTTCTGGAACCTTTCTTTAGTTGTCCAGAAACCCCCAATCCCCACTCTGTTCAGAGAGATACTCCAGAGCAAGGAATGAGCAGGCTTCCAATTTCCTTCTTACTGTATTTCTTGCAAAATAATGATTATGAGAGGAGTGGATGAAGGATCCTCCAGTGAAAAAGTTAAAACTCATTCATTCATTTATTCATTCAACAGCCATTTATTGAGTTCTTATCACTAGCTTGAGCACTCTGGCCACAGGGGGATACAATGGTGAGCAAAAGATTCCCCACCTTCATGAAACCTGTTTAGGGATGGAAGATCAACACAGATGAAATAATTACACAAATGAACATAAATCTATAAACTGGTGAGTGCTTGGAAGGAAAAGTATGTGCTCCTATAGGAAATTACTAAAGGGGAGGCAGACTGGATTTTGAGCTGAATGATAAATAAAATGAAGATGAATAGGTGTAAAAAGATGAGGGAGGGCACCTCCCTGACACAGGAAATGGTGAGTGCAAAGGGCTTCAAGCAGGAAGGTGTGCAGGAAAGCACATCTACTATGTCAAGAAGGAGTCAAGGGGAGAGAGACAGAAATGAAGCTGAAAGGTAGAAGGCCAGGATCAAATCACCAAGGGCCTTGGAGACCAGTGTAAAGATTTTGCTCTTTGAAAAGGAATTTGAAGCCACTGAAAGGTTGTGACTAGTGACATTCATTACCTAATTAAGTTCTCAGATCACTCTATCACGTTGAAATGTATGGAAGCAGGTCAAAGAACAGAAAGAGGAAACCAGTAACAATATGAGTTGATGTGTAATTTTTTAAATATTTATTTATTTTTGAGAGAGACAGAGAGCGAGCGAGTGGTGGAGGGACAGACAGAGAGAGAGTGAGACACAGAATCCAAAGCAGGCTCCAGGCTCTGAACTGTCAGCACAGAGCCCAATATGGGGCTCGAACTCATGAACCATGAGATTATGATACAGTTGGATGCTTAAACAACTGAGCCACCCAGGCACCCCTGATGTGTAATTTTTAAGATCAATGGTTACCATGTGCAGAATGAGTTGGAAGGAGATCAGAGAGCACTGGGGATATGAGTTCATTGGCAGGTGCTCACCCAATTGACAGGTGCTGATGATCTGTACCAGGAAGGAAGCTGCATCCCAGAGAACTTCCATGCTGACGTCTGAGCCAGCTAACTCCTACTCTCCCCATGCTTGGGCACTACCTGGGTCCTGAGAGGACTGCCCTCCAAAACATCTACATGGACACTGGAAAAGCTCCTCCTTAGGTAGACTTCTAAGAGACAGTAGTCTTCAGTACAAGGGCCAAAACTCCACTTGCTTCTCCTGAACTTATTTTAGCCCCAGGCACACGAGACTACCACCAATTATGGTACCTTTGTTTCCTTGGTGGAGGAAAACCTCAACCACAAATTTGAGGCCCCCTTTTACTAAAAAAATACCACACTTCCAGCTGCCTCTTTGTGGCTTAAACTCAGTCTTTCTTTCAACTTACTTTTCCTATTCATGTTTTCTTCTGTAAATTTTTTTCTTTGAGTGGGGATATGTAATTTTTAACACATTGCTATTTATTATTTAGCAAGATTCAGTCAGAAATTATTTTTTAAAATGAGTTATTATTTAATACTTATTTTCTTATTTCAAATATATTAAAGGAAATTTTTTTTCTCTTTTCACAACAATTTCTGTCACCAAATATGTGAGTTTTCCACACCAAGTAATTCCCCAATTCTCTATGGACACCAAATGGGTGTTCTATAACTTAGCTGAATTCTGACACTAACTATCCAGAATTGGTGCAGACCTCACAGGTTAAAGACTCAGTCTCACAAAACTGCTCCACTTCAGATTCTAGTCACAAGTATTAGGTGCCAAGGGTACTCACATTCCTGTCTAACTTGACTACAAATCAAATTCTCAAACCCTCTCCCCTCCTCTGGTTCAATAATTTGCTATAATGGCTCACACAACTCAGTCAAACACTTCATCAACATTTAGTGGTTTATTAAAAAGGATATTATAAAGTATACAAATGAAAAACCAGATGACGGGGTACATAGCGTGAGGTCCAGACGTATCCCAAGTGCAGGAAGTTCTGTCCTAGCAGAGTTTGGGGTATGCCATCTGCCCAGGATATGGATGTGTCCACCAACCCAGAAGCTCCCCAAACTACATAGTTTAGGTATTTCAATGGAGGCTTCATCTTGTAAGCATGATCAATTATTGACTCACTCTTCAGTCCCTCCATCCTCACCAGAGGATTTGGGAGTGAGTCTGAGAGTTCCAAGCCTCCAGTTATGCTTGGTCTTTCCAGGGACCACTCTCCATCCTGGAGCTCTCCAGGAGTCCCCAGCCATCTGCCATTTCATTAGCATAAAAAAGGACAGTCTTATCACTCTGGAGATTCCAAAGGTGTTAGAAAAAGCTCTTGTGTCAGGAATGAAGTAGTAAGAACAAATATAATAGAACATGCTCCTATTACCCCTACCACTTGGAAATTATAAGAGTTTTAGTTCTGTGCCAAGAACCAGGCATGAAAACCAAATATATATTTCTTATTATATCATAGTGTTACAATATGATACATAGGCATTAAAGAAATATTTTGAAATATGGAAAAGCTCAAGAAGAATAAAAATAATCTGTAATAATCCCACCATGCAGAGGTAACATTTTGGGGTACAGTCTTCCGATTTTATTTCTATGCCTATCTACATAGCTATCATCTTTCAACCTTTTCCATAGAACAGAATTTGTGTACGTGCTTGAGTTGTATTTGTGTGAGTCTTTGAAATCCATTTTGGAACAAGGAAATAGGCAGAAGGATAAAGAGATGGATAGATGACAAATAGAGACAGAGACAGAGACAGACAGACATTTCCCCCTGCATTTTGAGTACTGGATGATTTAAATCTTAGGCTGCTTCTTTGACAATGTCAAAATTGTTTCTTCACGACTACTTCTATCAATAAATAATACTCTTGCTTGCTCAATCAGAAGCAATTGTTTGGCCAAGTGATGAATGATGACTTAGAGGTTATGTGATTCCAGTCTTTCCATCTTGAGTCCTAGGAGTATTCAGGCTGATGGAAGACTGACCACAGGTAAAAAGTAAACACTCCCCATGGTCATGTCACATGCTACCAGACCGTATAGCACATTATATTTTAAATTGTTTGTACAGTAAACTAGATTGCCAGTGGAAATGACAAATCTCTAGCTTTCTTGTTTCTAGTAGCATTCTGTGGATAAGCAGAAAATTTCTCCCAGGTTATATCAAGGTTGGTTTTGTTTTGCTTTTAATTACAAACCAATCTGAATTCAGTTCCCAGAGGGAAGGCATAATCAAGAACTACAATCATGTGTACTACCTGCCTGAGGGAAGCTGCAGAATTAACACCTAGAACAGATGTGACTTGGAACTCATGTGGTAAAAACCCAGGACCAAATTGCTCTTTAACAGATATTCACTCTTTGCCCAACTCCTACTCTGATAACCAGTTGAGACTGTTTAAAAATGCAAATATCTAATAGCATATTTAGTCCATCTGGTTTTATTTTGGCCACATCTAGGTGGCCATTTTGCACTGAGGGTTTACAGTTGAAATGGATATAGTCATTTGTTTTTTTGGTTTCTATTTTGAGAGAGAGAGAGAGAGCACGCTAGAGGGGGAGAGGAGCCGAGGGAGAGAAAATCTTAAGCAGGCTCCACCCTCAGAGTGGAGCCTTATGTGGGGCTTGATCCCATGACTCTGTGATCATGATCAGAGCTGAAATCAAGAGCCAGACGCTCAACTGAGCGTCCCAGGTGCCCCTAGAGTTTTTAAATTAAATAATTTAAAAGAATATTGGTTACATGGGAAAATTTTTACATATCAGCCTCACCACCAAATCATCTTCTAATTCCCTGCCTCTAATTATTCAGAATGTGCTCAGGAAAGATAACTTTATTGTAATATTAATTAAGGTCAATTTGAAAACTTTTATTGAACATCTAACTTATTCCAGAGACTATATTCTAGGCACTGAGGATTCCAAAATAAGGAAACATAGCCCATCCTCATATATCCTCCGGTTTAGGAGATAACTCATAAACTCTGAGTGGAATATCCTAATTAAAAAAAAAAAAAAAAAAAATATATATATATATATATATATATATGCTTTATTTTAGAATGTGAATGTTTCCTCAAATTTTAATATATAAATGCAGGGTATTTTTCTCCCTAATGTTATGTTCTTTCTCATTAGCCTAATATCTGTTCTCTCTGATAATTAGAAATAAAAGTCAATTGTATCTGTGTAATGGATACTCTCAGGAGTGTCTGCTTAGCTTTTAGCTCACATTGTCCTTATCTATAAAGAAAGATAGAGAACACAGCCCCAAAGTTAAGGTTAGGCTTTGAAACCTGAGACTCTTGATCACAACTAAATGAGCCAGGAGTAAACACTGGATTCAAGCTGCTTCCAAACACATTTAGTTCTTCCTCTTCTGGCTATAATGGACAAGTTCAGGTCAGAAGAAACCTTTCACTGAAAACACCTAGAAAAGATCAATAATAAGGAAAAAAAATCTGTTTGAAGGCAGAACACTAAAATGCATAAAGACTTGGGGACATAAGAGCTCAGAGACACAAAAAAGAAAGCTGAATCCTACACTTTTGCCATATAGGCATATACGAATTCTAAAGTGATGGCTAAGGAGCTTAGAAAATGAGCAGAACCTTTAGTAGCCTCATAGAACTGTAGGGAGAAGAACTGGAATTTAGCGTCCATTGAGAAGAGTGAACATGCCATATACCCCAGGCTTTCAACTGGGATTCCTAAAGAGTATACATCCTAGTTATAAGGGTGAACTGGAAATAGAAATAGATCAGCCTTCACAAGGACTGAAGTTGAGTTTTTAATTGACATAATCCCATACTAGATCAAAGCGATCTGTCCCTAGAGCAGGCAGCTTCTAAGAAGGCCCCCAAAGATACCCACCTCCTAGTACTCATGCCCTTCGGTAATCCCTTACGTGTGGGCTTGACCTAGTGCATTCTAACAAACAGAACCGGCAAATGTGTTGGGTTACCACTTCCAAGTTTAGTTTAGAAAGAGACTGTCCTTCTGTTACCCCTTCTCTCTGCTTTTCTCACTTGCTCTGAGAAGAGCCAGACACCATGTTGTGAACTGACCAATAAAGGAGGTCTATATTGCAAGGAATCAATAACTCCAGCAAATCACTAGTGAAGACCTGAGGCCTGCCAAAAGCCATGTGTGTGAGCTTGGAAACATGTCAAACCCTAGGGGAGCCTTCCGATGGAACCACAGATTCTGTCAACACCTGAATTTCAAACTCGTGAGAGACTTAGAGACAGAGGTACCCAACAAAGTCACAATTGGGTTCTGGATACACAGAAATACTAAGACAATAAATGTTTGATATATGAAGCCTCTGAGTTCTGGGATAATTTGTTACTCACCAATAGACTAGAATATAGCCTCTATCTTAATGCCTTCTAGAATAAAAATAAATCATCTCTCAAGGACTATAAAATTATGCAGAGTTTCAAATTAGTTCTAAAATGTTTATACATAGTATCTGATATTTAATAAAAACATAACAAACACACCCTGACAACTAGGAGGAAAACAACATTAGCTTCAGACTCACTAGACATTCAGGCATTGGTTTATCAGAGAAAAACTTTAAAAAGACTAACATGTTTAAGAAAGTAGATGGTATGACAGAATTTCAGCAGAGAACTGCAAAGAATTGTTTTAAAATACTCACATAGAAATTACAAAACCAAAAACATAATAAATGAAATTTATAAAACAATGAATTAGTTTAATGGCAGAATGGACATAGCTAAAGGGGAGAACAGGGAACTGGAAAACTCCACATTCATGCGCGCGCGCACACACACACACACACATAAAGATGGAAAATACAAAAAAAAAAATGCTGTGTACAAGAATTTTATGGGTAAAATGATAAAACTTAAAAGACCAGAAAAGAAAAAAACTTATAAAACAGAAGATCTTATGAACACATTTAGGTTGAAAACAACCTGAATGCCACCAGGAGGAAAATAAAAATAAAATGTGATAATGGAGTATTACAGAGAAGTTAAAATGAACAAACTAGACTTATATGTATAAGGATAAATCTGAAAACTGTAATGTTGAGTGATGATATAAGTTACTGAAAGATAAACACAGCATCATAACATTGACCTAGAATTTGTCTTCGTATGTAATTACCCTATCAGAGGCAGAATTACTCCAATGCTAATGAAACTTAAGCTTCAGGGCCCCTTACTTTTCTGGGACCCTTTCAAAGCCCTGAAAGAGGCTCTGGCAATGTGTTCACATGATCTCATGTATACATTTTTTAAATGTTTATTTATTTATTTTGAGAGAGATAGTGAGCAGGGAAGGGGCAGAGACAGGGAGACAAAGAATCTCAAGCAGGCTCTGTACTGTAGCACAGAGCCTGACATGGGGCTCAAACCCACAAAACTGCAAGCTCATGACCTGAGCAGAAGTCAAGAGTCAGGTGTTTAACCGACTGAGCCACCCAGGTGCCCTCACGTGATCATATATTTTATTAAATTGGTATAATATTTTAACCACATTTGGTTAAGACAGCTGTCGTTTTCCATGCCAACTTCACCATCCATCTCCCTTCCCTTTCTATCAGGTAGCACTGCAGTGACCATGGTCATTTGGGAATCTGATTCAGGGGGGAACTTGTTTTTGGGATACATTTAAGTTAGGGTTTGTGAGATGTGTTCATGCACTTTACTACTCATCTACTGCAGTAACTGCTCTCAGGAATATTCTTTTTTTTTTATTTAAAAAAAATTTTTTAATGTTTATTTTTGAGACAATTTGAGAGAAAGAGAGCAAGCAGCAGAGGGGCAGACAGAGGGAGACAAAGAATCTGAACAGGGTTCCAGGCTCTGAGCTGTCAGCCAGGGCCTGACGCAGGGCTCAAACTCACGAACCATGAGATCATGACCTGGGCCAAAGTTGGATGCTTAACCGACTGAGCCACTCAGGTGTCCCAGGAATATTCTTGCAACTTACCATACGGATCCTCAGGTGTGGCATCATAACTCAAAGGTGCCGTGTCCAAGATCAGATCAAGACATAAATGTGCCATACAGCGCCAGGGACTAGGAGTATGGTGAGATTAAAAACAACAACAACGAGGGGCGCCTGGGTGGCTCAGTCGGTTAAGCGGCCGACTTCGGCTCAGGTCATGATCTCGCAGTCCGTGAGTTCGAGCCCTGCGTCGGGCTCTGGGCTGACAGCTCAGAGCCTGGAGCCTGTTTCAGATTCTGTGTCTCCCTCTCTCTGACCCTCCCCCGTTCATGCTTTGTCTCTCTCTGTCTCAAAAATAAATAAATGTTAAAAAAAAATTTTCAAAAAAAAAAAAAAAAAAACAACAACAACAACGAAGTTTAGCAGTGCTTGGGTGGCTCAATTCCGCTTTTGATACTGGCTCAGGTTGTGACCTTGTGGTGCTAAGATCCAGCCCCATGTCAGGCTCTGGGCTGACAGTGAGGAGCCTGCTTGGGATTCTCTGCCCCTCCCCTGCTTACACTCTCTTTCTCAAAATAAATAAACAAATAAACATAAAAAAAAAGTTTGAAACATGTAAGCAGAAGCTGGTCAGTGGAAAATTCTTTAGTCAGACACATAAAACTGTAAATGGGAGATTTGGTTTTCATTGACGCTTAGTAAAAACAAAGTTCTCTCTTGTGGGGAATAGACTCATAATGGAGCATACGCAATTACCAACACACTGTTTTGCTTTGGGGAGAATTCTTAGAAATGAGAATTTATCATAATTCCTATGTTTATAAGGCAAAACTCCCTATCAGTAGTATGAAAAATGAGCATTTCCGTCTACAAAGTTTCATGCTTTATGAATTTCAACTAGTAAGAACAAAAAATTTTTTGATCAACCATGCTAAAGGAAAAATATTATCTTTGTATTCAGATTATTTAGGAAATGATATTTCTCTAAAAGTTTAGGGATGAAATCTGTTTAGAAAAAGCTACTTTAGAAAACTATATAGACAATGTTATTAAATCTTTCATATGAAATAAAATGTAACCAAAAAATTACACAAAAAGTATAAGAGAAATGTGTCAAATAGTTAATTAACAAAAATATTATTTTTCTAGATTTTTGTGATATTCCTGAGGTTTTTTTTTTCAATTTGTAAATTGTTGTAATTTTTTTCATTATAAATAAATGATCACTTCAAAGGCTATCAAAATTTTATAAGTTTCTGGTGTGCAAAAATAGGATCTGCTCCTGATCCCTACATATTATTTATTTATGATTTATGTATAGTAAAAACTGAAAACACACATGGGAAGAATACAAACAAACTCTGGGATCTTGTTTACTTTAGGAATGAGAAGAGTAATTTGGGTGATGGGCACAGTGCTTCCTCTGTGTTCATAGCATTTACAAACTGAGTAACTGGAGTCCTTGAACTGTGGTGTGAGTAAGCATTAAGCTAAATCTGAAACATGGTCTCATTAATGTATTATCTTTTAAGAGAATAGGTGGTGGGGCACCAGAGTGGCTCAATTGGTTGAGTGTCCCACTTCGGCCCAGGTTTGTAGGTTCGAATCCTACATCAGGCTTGCTGCTGTCAGTGTAGAGCCCACCTAGGATCCTGTCTCCTGCTCTCCAACACCCCCACTCCACCCCATCTCTGCCCCTCCCTCACTCACATCCTCCCTCTCTCTCCAAAATAAATGAACATTTAAAAAAATGTTTCGGTGGGATAAAATGTGCCTCATTCTGTACAACTGGATATTTTATCTCTTTTTATTAAATACAGTTAAATTAGAAAATAGATAAGACAGGCTTGCACACTATAAAATACTGTCAAATGTTAGTTTGCAAAATGACAATCTATATGCAAGTATTAATAATGTCAACAATATTATCTGACATTTATTGAGTGCTTACTGTATATCAGGTACTCTTCTATGTATTATTCTCTTAATAATCCAAATAAGCCTATAAGGGAGGTATTATTATTATTATTCCTATTTTACATATCAGATCAAATATGTAACTTCTTGATGAACCTATAAAAATATTTACTTGTATTTAATACCTATGAAATATTTAAATAAGTGAGGCAGTTGTCTCACTCAAAAACCATCAGTACAGGTGTAGGAGACTATGTTTAGTAAGGGTGGTAGGCAAGAATGATACAAACATTTATTGGCTGAATTTTCATTTTTTCAGTAGTTACTGTATCATATACACTCGATTCATGCCATGATAAATCTCAGTTTGAATTGTGGGGAATAATACAAAGTAATGTGTATAGGCTTTTAGTTTCTCCCTTACATTTCTTTTTTTTTTTTAAACATGTATTTACTTTTGAGACAGAGAGAGACAGAGCATGAACAGGGGAGGGGCAGAGAGAGAGGGAGACGCAGAATCGGAAGCAGGCTCCAGGCTCTGAGCCATCAGCCCAGAGCCCGACGCGGGGCTCGAACTCACAGACCGCGAGATCGTGACCTGAGCTGAAGTCAGACGCTTAACCGACTGAGCCACCCAGGCGCCCCTCTCCCTTACATTTCAACCCATATTTCATATTATTCCCTCTAAAGTAAAAACTCAGCAAAGTTAGAGTATCACTATATCATATTCAGAAGTTTCATTTCGGTATTTATGTGTGGACTATCTTATTTACCTGAAGCATTGTAAAATACCACAACTTGTATCAGAAAATTTCAGTATTATGGAATCCCCAGTTCCACTAAATATTCAACAACTATATTGGTATAATGTAGGAATTATATGCCACAACTTGGTGTTTGAAAGAAGAAAAATCCCTGCCCTCACAGAGTTTATAGATCCAAATGAACAAGCCAATAAAGTAATAAGTAATAAAGAGAGACAAAGAGAACTCTAATATAAAACCAGGGGGACAGGTATTTAGGTGGGGGCCTGAAAAGACAAAAACTGGAAGAAAAAAATCCCCACCAGACCAGATTCTTTGCAGACCTCCACACTGCCTCACTTCTAAAATGATCCACAGGCCAGTCAGTAGCTTCATTACCAATGGCTTCATTACCAATGGTTCCTTAAGTAAGGAAAAGGAGCTCTGAAATATCACACCATGGCCACAAATGGAGGGGTGAGGGGGATCTTTGGTGAAGCAAATGGGGAAAAAGTTGGATGGAAAATTTCCTGCTGGAACGTGTTGGGAGTGTGTGGTGTTTCAGCCACAGGCTCCTGATGATGGAACTTTAGTTGCTGAACATGAAGATAATTTCAGCACCCTACAATTATGTGCCTAATTAAAATTAAGAAATTAGAACACAGTTAAAAGGAATAATATTTTGCTCACAGCTAATTTCATTAAAGTATTAATGAACAGGACTCTTTTTATGGCCAGAGGGCAACCACTTTCTACAGAGTACTTCCATGCTAGCTAATTTATTCATGCATGAAAAACAATCCAATGAGAAATGAGGGAGCTGAGAACTGCTGGTCCTAATTAAAATATTTAAAACACCATGTCTATTTTCTTCCATCTAGCCAAATACCTAAGCTTGAGCCAGCATGGTGCCAATTAACATGGAAAAAGCAAACACAAACACCCACGGTTTCTGATTAAAGTGCACATTATTGTACCATGCAATATATTGTTCAGCACATATATGTAAATGTTTAATTAACCCATGTCTAAATCTCAGCAACATTCAAAAATCGATACTTTATTCCTAAACAAGTGGCAATCTGTGTGGGGAGGCACTTACTTATTTATCACAGTATTTTATTCAAACCTAATTTGAAACAGTCCTGTGCTAGGCATGCTAAAGTGTTTCTTAAGGGAAAGAGGAGGAAGGAGATTCTTTGCTTGGCAGACTTCTCTTCAGATGGCAGCAAGATTGTTAGTCGCCAAAGACTTGTGAAAGGAGCTAGGTTAGCCTCAGGTGATATACAATTTTTCATTAATAATGCAGGGGGGAGTCTGGACCTAAACCCATTTGTCAGCCTGGACAACAATGACAATAACAAAACACACACACGCGCGCACACACACACACACACACACACACACACACACACCCTCTTCTCTTTGTTAACTAAAGACCTGTCTGTCAGAACAAATTCTAGAAACATCCCGGCCATGGGAGCGTGCTGGAGAAAAATGTCTGAAACTCTGAGAAGATGAAGATTTGAAAACCTCACAAATATTAAGGACTTTATCAGTATGTTAAAAACAACCATAAAAGGAGAATTTACATTTTCATAGCTGCTCTGGCTTATAGCCACATTTATTCCACTTGTCTCTCTTAACAATCCTGTGTTGCTGGAGGAGCAAGGCTGAGCCAGAGAAACCAAAGCTGAGAGCAGTAAAGTGACTTGGGTAAGGTCATGCAGAGCACATGCTGGAGCCAGAACTTAAACCCACGTCCTGCAACCCCAAAACCATTCTACTCCATACCACATTGATCTGAACAGTTATTAATTTTCTGTTTACTTGAGAGATAAAATCTTAAGAAACTTAATTATTACCCACTTACCTATTAAAAATCACTTGTAGTCTGCTTTTCTTGGAAGCAACTGAGAGGGTGACGATGTAGTCAAAAACTTTTTCTCCTCCTAGTGTTTCTCACCACATTTCAACAACTAAAACCCATAAATTTCAGACTAAGATCTTAAAAGTAATTTTTTGTCCACAGGGTTTCAAACGATTTTTAGCAACAGAATCTTTTTCTCAAACATAATTTTTCATGAAACACCAATGTACTGCATAGGTTAAGACATAACCTTTTAACAAAGGGGTGGATCTCACCCCCCAAGATGGCCAATGAGGCACCATGCCAGAACACGCCCTCTGAAAACCACTGTGCTCATCAAAACTGTCATTAAACAGATGGGGGAACTGGGGTCCAGAGAGGTGAGGACACCAGGTAAGTACTTACACAATATAAAAGACCTGGAATATGCCTACAGTAGCCTTGACCCTTTGCCCAGTGCTCTTTCTACTGTACCACAGTCCCAAATGGAATCAACAGACACTACAAAGCATGGAAAGTTACAGTCAAATGGAGACAGGAGTATTCATGCACAATTACCAGCAACAATATAGGAATGTAGGGCCATGAGGTGGGCTGGTCTGGTGTACAAAGCAAGAGATGAGATTGGAAGCGAGAAGCTTAGGAGAGAAATTTGTCTCTGCCCCATGACTACAGTCTTCATTTTACCTCCCTGGGCTCCAGATTCCTCATCTGAGAATGGGGTTAGTATCTCAGAGAATTGTTTTAAGAGCCAAGTAAGAATCAACAAACATGCCATCACAAAAGTACTTTATCACACTGCATTGCATTTGCTTCCTTGTCTATTTCTGCCATTAGAGTCTGTGCTTATTCTAAGATAATGCCTATGTTTTACTATCTCTTTCCCTCACTGCCTATCCAGAAAAGATGTTCAATTAGCATTGGATGATGTTGTTGAATTCTTACTGATAGTAATAATGGCTAACATATATGAAGTATTCACAATGTGCTAAGCATTGATACCAACCACTTGATGTCATTTATTTAATCCTCATAACAAGCCCAGAAGACTGCTATCATTATTGTCTTCAACACACAACTGAAAAACTGAGACACAGAAAATTGATTTACTTGCCTAGGTATCCATAAATAATAAATTATGGAGAAAAGATCCACATTGAGATGGTCAAACCAAGCTCTGAAGCACTACATTCTTCAAAAGCGGCACAATGGGGTAACAAACTGAGAGTTATTAGCTAGGGAATTAGACAAATGTCATAGATGGAAAAGCATAGGGAACATACCATGCATCCACTGAAAAAGATGAAATGCAAATTCCAGGAAAAAAGGAGTTTTGTTCTCAATGACTGCTGTAACAAGCAAAGGTTAGGGAAGATTAGAGGACACCACTAATATCTAAGAATGATGTTATGGAGGCCAGGTTTCTGATTCAGGGTGCCCAAAAGACAAAGACTCTCAAACATGCAATAGCCAAAAGAAAAGAATCAGAGGATTGGGCATGAAGGAGTAAACCAAAGGACATGGTTCACAATGTACCAGGGATTATCCCTGCCATCAATAATGTCACTGTTCTCATATATATTTATTTATTGTATTTACCACACATACACAAAAACCCACGGTAAACAGTGAAGTAGGTGTGTCTGGTCACAATGCAGACTGAAGAGAGTCAACAGAAGACAGCATTGGTCCTCTCTCTCATACTGAACCAGTGAATCACTGTTTTAAACTGTAAACAGAATTGGCAAAGGTTTATAGAAACGCATTAGTGATACAGCCATACTTCATCATGAAGGAAAGTTGTGCACACATGGATAACACCTCAGACATTTTCAGGGATTTCTTTTTGGGCAATAATGATTCATATTATGGTCAGAAACTGAATAATGGGCAAGTTTGACCACTGGTCTAACTCTGTGTAATAGTCTTCATGAGATCTTGGTATTTAACTGGTAATTAGCAACCACATTCATATATACAGTCTCTGTTTGAGGACAAAATGGGTTGCATGTTCCTGGGTTGCTAATTTGCAGCTGGCATTGACTGAAACCCTTGGTGATTACAGTTTTCCAATTATTAAGACTTCAGGGAAAGAGCTAGTATCTCATTACTTTATCCCCTACAACTTACCTACATGCTACCAAATTTCTCAGTTGCTTAGAATCCAAATTTAATTAAATGCATTTTCTTATAATGTTCCAACATGAAAGTTAGAATTTCAAACACCTGGCATTTTCTCCCCCAAAAAGCCAGTATGAGATAACTAGATTTTTCAAAAGGTTTGTTTGTTTGTTTTTAATTCTCTCTCCATAAGCAAGTTTGGTTTTTGAAATTTTCACTTTCAAGGAAAAAAAAGGGCAACAAAGCAGATCTCCAAGATAGAGTTTGCATTTTTATGCATCTTTAGCCAGGCAAACATTAGTCCTTCCCCAGAACTGGAGCAGCTATTCTGAAGAATGTAAATTTGCTGTTTTCTCAATATGCAGATAGGCTGTTGTCACAGATCCCCATAGTAATGAACAACTTCTCAATATTTAATAAGCCTGGCATTCCTGTCCCCAGGCAGAGAGCACAGACGGTTGGTAGCCAACTACTAACTGACCATTAAAATACAGAACCTCTCTTTAAAATGTGCTTCACAAATAGGTTATAACACCTGCAGTGGGCAGTGAGTGCCGTCTTCTGCCGGGAGGTGGCCTGTCCTCCCGCCTGAAGAGATCTGGCAGGAGCAAAAGCAAAGTTAGCCTGCTCAATATTCAAACATGGGCTACAACACAATCCTGTTTTGTGACAGGGCTTTTAAAGGAGGAGGGAGGGGGGAGCCCATCAACAGCTCTTCTCCTTGCGGTGTTTTAGTACCAAGAGCTGCCGAGCAAGTGGAAATTAGGAAATTAGCCATGAGATTTTTTTTAATGTAAAAGACTCGAACTGTTCTGGAACTGTGCTTTTCGTTCTCTTCATGCTTGCTTGTACACAGGAGTGGTCTGTGCTGCCTCTGGTGTGCTGTGTGAGTATAAATATATTACAACAATAATGTTCACTAATTAGACCAAGAAGCCATTAATTTAGAACAGTAATGTTTAAACATTTTAGAAGTGGCTCTTTTTTTAATTCAAGGAGTAAAACTAACGTTAATATGATTATAGGGAAATTCAGAAAATCATTAATACAATTAGATCATTTTCTGAATAACAGAAAAGCTAATATAATGAGTTCTCCTTGCTCTCTTATTGACCATTAAAAGAAGATGTTTGGCTCTAACTGTAATTCCAGGTTAACTCAAATATTCCCACAATCACATTAAGCATATAGAGTTTTAAAACTCTGGAGCAGGCCAACCATAGCTCTTCACCATCACTTCATAAGACATGATTGCAATTTCTCCTCCATCAACAGCGATAATAATTATTTTGTTTTTCAGGACCACTTTCCATGAGGAAATGGTAATATTTTTCTTCATCGTTTTGGGAGAACTGTTGAATGCATAATAATGAGCGGGAAATGATCAAGATGTGGATTATAAAGATATGGAATGATAGGTGGCTTTCTAGCAGACAACTGGCTCTCATCATCATCCTTCAACAGTGACCCTAATCTGTGCCCCACAAAAACTAAAAATGACAACTTCGTGGCCAGTTGGGCCACTTCCTGGAAGCATTAATTCTAAAAGTGTTTACAGTCATGTACTGCTCAACAGTAAAAGGAGCAAACTAGGAGACAAAACTAGGACCAGGGGTTAAATAATACAATGAAGCAGATTCAGGGCCCTCATGAGAACTTCCCAGCAGAGGTGTATGTAATGAAATGAACAGGGCAACTTAGAAGGTAGAGGAACTCAAACAGAGGTTGCAAGACTTTCATGGATGCTATTAACAGAATTTTCAAGAAAAAATATAGTGTGTTTTTCTCAAAACCTCATGTGATATCCCAAAATATAACACAAATGAAAACAGCACTGCTCTGATTGAACTAAAAACTGGAGAACCTAGACCTCCATTTACTCACCTTGTTTTAACCCCCAAGGATCCTCAGGCAACACCACAGGGCTCCAAGGAATGCAGTTTCAAAACTACTGCTGTAAAAATAGTCTAAAAACTACATACTGACCCAGCAATTCTCAAGTTTTCTCCACTGGGAAACACAGGGCAAGTGATAATTAACATACAGAACTTGAACCTATACCTATATGTAGATTCAAATATCCCAAAAAACTTCATGGGGCAGTAAAACCACAAAAATTCCCAGGCTCTACATGTGCTAACAGTACCTACAGGTCTCAAGGAACTAGCCATAACCTGGCCTGCCTCACCCACTCAAGACATGTCTTAGCATACAAGAGAGTTCGAAATGCAGTATTATTGCTGACGTAGCCTTGAATCTACTCTAGTTTGTAAAGCTAATAATTTTTTTAGATATTCACAACTTTAAGTACCATATCAATAATGATCAATTCTTTGGGTCCTACCTCACATCAGGGCGGTGTAACCCTAGGCTTAAGAACCTGGGTGACTGAGGCGGCACCCACACCAAAGCACCAGAGCTGACTGTACACGCTAGATAACCCTGAAATAAAGTGAACATTTTTACGAAATTACACAACTGTTTTGAAATACCCACAGACTTACGATTTTAGGTATAAAAGCAAATAGCTGTCAACTTCTCTCTGTTCAGCCAGAGGGTGAGGCATTATCGAAAAAGTACCCTAGTGGTGCCTGGGTGGTTCAGTCAATGAGCGTCCAATTTCGGCTCAGGTCACGATCTCATGGTTGGTGAGTATGAGCCCTGCGTCCGGCTCACTGCTGTCAGCACAGAACCTGCTTCAGATCCTCTCTCTCCCTCTCTCTCTGCCCCTCCCACCTTCTCTCTCTTAAGAAAAAAAAAAAGAAACATTAAAAAAAAAGAAAAAGTAGCCTAATGAAATTTTACTGTCCCTGCTCCTTTGAAATTCTTTCAAAGTATTCAATACCATGATCAGCAGCTTAGATTTACCTATGTGGTAGAATTTGAAACAATGAGGTATCTTTTAAATAACTTTTTTGGATATTTATGATTCACCAGGTATGGTTCTGAATGTGTTACATGCACGAGCTCATTTAGGTTCTGTAAGAAACCCATGATATGGCTATGGTTGCTACCCCGTTTACACAGATGTGGAAACTGAGGCTTGGAGGAGCTAGGTGGCTCATCAAGCTCTACACAATGGTGAAGGTGTAGAGCTGGGACTTGAACCCAGGCAAATCTGACCACACAGCTCACAAGTTTAACCTTTTTACACTAGGCAAGAAGCCAGAAAAATCTTGCTGTCCAGAGGAAACTGAAAAGGAAGTTTACAGAACAACTGATTTTCACATTGTTATATCATCTCTGCTCTATGTTGTCCGTAAGCAACCAAAGAAAAGAAAAAGACATAAATAAAGAATGTAGTTGAGGAATTGGAAGAAGGGGTATGGCTAAGCTACTTTTCTTGCAAAAGGCAAAAAATGTCAAGAATTCTGATTATTTCACCAAAGGTCAAAAGAGATTTTTTTTTTTCTTTTGAGAAGATAAAGATGAAATGTGTTGGCTCACCCTGGAGCTAAAGAATAATTAGCAACACCCCCTCCACAGCTAATTGATAAGTCCAGGGGGGCACTGGCTCCCTGCTGGACTCAACGCAGTGCTGGGGAAACTTCTGGAGGGCCAGCCTTAAGCAAAACACACAGGAGACCTGTAGCTCACCAGCAGGGACTGTTGTCAGCCTCGTGACAACCAGAGCAATAATGTCACTGGCAAAATTCTAGAGAGTTGTTTAGAACTACAAAACATCCTAGCCATCACAGAGTTTGATCCTCACAACTAACCTATGAAGCATACATTATCACCTGGTTTACAGGAAGAAACTGAGACACATAGAAGTTAGTAAGTGCCTTACTCGAAGCTTCTCGGCTGGTTAAGGGCGGAGTTGGGACTCAGATACCATGTCAAAGCACTTCCCTTTCATCACACCCCTTGGTGTGGATGTTACTCATTCACTAGATGGGGCAGTAGAGCCTCAGGTTAAATATGCAGGATATGTCCTGGACTCACATCTTGGCTCTACCACTTACTAGTTGCTGGATGACCATTAGCAAGTTACTTAACCTCTCTCACACCAAGCTGTAACATGGGAATCATACCTCTCAAACCTCTGTTTACCAAGCTGTAAAATGGGAATCATAATAGTACAGGCCCAGTAGAGTTTTTGTAGTAATTAACTTAAATTAAAGGAGTTAATGTATAGAAAGAGAAAGTAAAGTGGCTAGTGATACTAAGGATTCAATAAAAGTTAGTTTTTATCATCAATCATTCACTCATTTAACAAACTTTGATCACATGGTTATTCTGCACCAAGCCTGTATGCTTGGACCTGATATGTGATTAGCCCTGCCTCATTGTTGTTCACAGTCCTTGGGACATCAACACAAAGACAGACTTATAACACATGGAAGAAGTACAATGATACTGGCAATTTATGATACAGGATATCATGCAGGCACCCAAAATGACTTTTATCTAGAGCAATCAAAGCAAGATGCTTGAAGAGGGTTTGTAAAACAGCATATTTTAATACCAAGAAAGATGCTACAAATGGAAACATAGTTCCAAATTAAATATCAATGTCACAACACTTTATAAAAACAAACAACTCTGAGATTTAGAGTTGAAGACTTAGTTTAAATCCCAGTTCTATAATCTACTAACTATGTTGACTTTAAACAAGTAATTGAACTTCTCTGGGCCTCAATTTACTCATCTCTAAAACTGAGATATAATAGAAGATCAATGTACTTCACGAGGTTGTTACGCAGATGAAATGATGTATCTGCAAGTGTTTTGTAAATTTAAAAATGTCATAAGAATTATTGATTACAGGGGATGAGGCGGATACAGAAGTGGAGGAAAAGGAGGAAGAAGGGGAGGGAGTAACACTCAAGCACCTGCTGGGGGGCCTGGGCAGACAGAGACAGCAGAAGTCCTGTCATGCTCCCAGAGTCTCAGGTGTGCATAAAGGATGATGTTTCTAGTTGAATAGGGCAGGCAAGGATTTTGCAAAAATTTTAAATCTACACAATCAGTTCCCTCCCTTCCTTCTTTCAGGTCCTTCTGAGATCTGAGCATCTTTACCTGAAGAAACCACAGTATTGGCCTGTGAGTATTTATAACTAAAGGCTGCCACCTGCCTCCATCTTGGGAGCCTTTTTGTCCCCTGTGGCTCACTCCTTAGTTTCAGAGAATGCCACCACCAGACCTGGAGACACACGTGCCATCTGCAGAAAAGTTTCTCTTTCCACAGTGTCTCCAGAGGCCCTACCATGAAACACTTAATTGGGCCCCAAGAGGTGCAGTCTGAGTTTGGCAAGTGAACAAGGACAGTGAATGGCATAACCTAAGGAAAGACACCATGTCATAAAAGAGTCTGGAGATTGAGAGAATGATGAGCAGAGCAAGGTGTACCAAGGACATGGAAGGAGTAGGGAAATAAAGGGCCACGTGTGCCAGATTAGGGAGTTTAGGCTTTGTTATGGTGAGTGTGGAAGACCCACGGGGAACATAAAGAGAGAAACAGGACTTGTCTGAAGAGGTCACTCTGGCCACAGAGTAGCAGTGAATAGACTAGAAGCTGAGGGGACTAGCGGTAGAAAGGCCAGTTACCTCAAAGGCCCATAATGAGGGCACAGACTCCATCCTAGTGTGCCTGGGAAGAAAGGGGGAGGACTCAAGAACTATTTAAAAAGAAAAATCAACAGAATTTGGAGAATAGTTGGATGTAGGAAAGTGAAGCAAACAGAGAAATCAACATGAATACTACTTTGAGTAACTGGACTAGTAAGACTATGGTTTTGTCAAAATAGTCAATTTCGGTAAAAATAAGATCTCCTTACATTGAAGATGAGATTTCTGATTTACTGTAAAACCCATTTGATACTCCTGTGAATTTGGAGTTCATGGGTTAGGTAGTACCTCTTCTTTATGGATGGTAGTTGAGGCTCAGAGAGACGAATGCTTGCCTCAGTTCCTGCCAACAGCTAGAAGAGAGAAGAGTTAGGAGTTAGCCCCATTAACCCAGGGTTGACAAGTAAGTCTCAAGTTGTGTGCCAACTGGTAATAACTACTTGAAGCACTGTGTTGAGATTCTGATATTGAGTTACGGCCTTGGAAATCTAGATACTCTAACAAACTGTCCATGTCTGCCATGACATCAGGAAAGGAGAGTGGCAGTATGTCGGATGTTGGCCAGCCCTGCATCAGACTATGGAGACTCATTAGAATTGGAGATGGGTGCCTGGGTGGCTCAGTTGGTTAAGCGTCCGACTTCAGCCAGGTCACGATCTCGCGGTCCGTGAGTTCGAGCCCCGCGTCGGGCTCTGGGCTGATGGCTCAGAGCCTGGAGCCTGTTTCCGATTCTGTGTCTCCCTCTCTCTCTGCCCCTCCCCCGTTCATGCTCTGTCTCTCTCTGTCCCCAAAATAAATAAACGTTGAAAAAAAAAAATTAAAAAAAAAAAAAAGAATTGGAGATGGGTGCCTGGGTGGCTCAGTTGGTTAAGCGTACGATTTTGGCTCAGGTCATGATCTCCCAGTCTGTGAGTTCAGGCCCTATGTCAGGTTCTGTGCTGAGAGGTCAGAGGCTGGAGCCTGCTTCAGAGTGTGGCTCCCGTTCTCTGACCCTCCCCCGCTCATACCCTATTTCTCTTTCTCTCAAAAATAAAAATAAAACATTTTTAAAAAGTAGAATTGGAGAGAACAAGAAGACAAATTTGCTTGGATCTAGCAAACAGCTCCTAAACGATGCCCTCCCTGGGTACACCATACATTGTACCAACTGACAAAAACTGATAGCAGCAAGATGCTAAGTCCTTCCACTACTGCCCCATTTTATCACTCTCAAATGGGAGATTCCGTTTTTCCAGACGATCACAGTCCTCTTCTAACATTTCAAGTGCCAAAAGTGTAACCCCACTGCCATGCCTCCCCTGAAGTTTCAGGCGACGCAACATTTTCTTTTGCCCATCAGAAGTCCTTTTCCTAGAGAACAAAAAAGACTTCTGCTCTTTATCTGTTTAAAAAAAGAGAGCATGTTTCAAAGGGACACATGCACCCCCATGTTTATAGCAGCACTATCAACAATAGCCAAAGTATGGAAAGAGCCCAAATGTCCATAGATGGATGAATGGATAAAGAAGATGTGGTATATATATGTATGTATGTATGTATGTGTGAGTGTGTGTGTGTGTGTGTGTGTGTGTGTGTGTGTGTGTGTGTATACATCCAACTACGTGGATGGAACTGGAGGGTATTACGCTAAGTGAAATTAGTCAGAGAAAGACAAAAATCATATGCCTTCACTCATGTGAGGACTTCAAGAGACAAAACAGATGAACAAAAGGGAAGGGAAACAAAAATAAAAACAGGGAGGTGGACAAAACAGAAGAGACTCATAAATATGGAGAACAAACAGGGCTACTGGAGGGGTTGTAGGAGGGGGGATGGGCTAAATGGGTAGGGGGCACTAAGGAACCTACTCCTGAAATCATTGTTACACTATACGCTAATTTGGATGTAAATTAAAAAAGAGAGAGACAGAGAGATTGAGAGCATGAATACCCCAATCTCAGAATCATTGAAAGGATTAAATAATATATGGGCCTGCATGGCATATGGCAATCATTCTATAAATGCTTTAAAACTCTTATTTATCCAGTAAACTGATGGGATTAAGGGAGGCAGTATTTTGGTCAAACAGGCTTTTGGTGCCCTTAAATTCCTAACTTGGCTTAGGGACAGACTTTCAGCCTCAAGTGACAAATGTTTCTATTTCCATTTATGTCAGACAAAATGAATCCAAATTATTTACAAGTGGTGCTGAACATTCTAAGTCAAAGATCACAATAGAAGTTGTTCCTAAGTCCAACCATCATAGTCTAAGGCAATTCAATCAACTCAACAAAATCAGTAATAAAAGTTCCTTCTAACCTAAAATTCCTTGAGTCCAGGAGTTGTTTTCTTTTCTCAAAAAAGCAAAACATTCTCATGAGCAACATGCAGAAGTCGGAGACTGAGCCCAACTGTAGTTAAGAGTTCAGACGGTACAATCAAACAGACGTGTTTGAATTCTAGCTCTTCCATTTACTTGCTCTGTGGACTTGGGAAAGTTACTTGATGGCTCACAGTCTCAGTTTTCTCATCTGTAAAATGGGTAATGTCTACTTTAGAGGGTTTGATCAAACTAAAATGAAGTAATGTATGTAAAGCACTTAGCAAAGTGCCTGGTACATAGTGGGTGCTACAAAATGCCATTATTTTATGTGATGGATTAAAGTGATATTTAAAAAAATCATGAAGTCTACCAACCCACTGACTAGCATCAGTTGATATTACCTTGCCCATCCAATGCAGGTTCCCAATTATAATACTTTCTGTCTTCCCAGAATAGAAAGTGTAAAGAAGTCTGTACTTTGAAAAATAAATTCTACTTGGTCAATCCATATATTTGATTATGTGTATAATAAATATCAAAGTGATGAATAAAAATTCTGACTGAGTACCCAAACATCTTGGTATTGTGTATCACTGAGAGGTACTTCATAATTATCTTTTAAATTATTTTATGAGGGTCATTATTTTCCACATAAAAGAAGAAATTAAAGTTCTCATCTGACACTGAAAAGCCCATTCAGTCACAGCAATTAAGAAAGCAACAAACATCATGATTTTTCAAGGTCTTGGTACATACTTAGTAAAGTATGTATGTATGTATGTATAATTTATCACCTCTCTAAAGAAATGTGATTGGACAAAGGGATTCCGTTCAGAGTCAAAATCACCACAATCAAGAGCCAGTAGCCTCAGCTCACCCCACAACCAGATGGGTGAGAGATCAGAGAGCTAATATTTGGAAAAAAGCTGGGTTTTCCAGTCCATATCAGAAATGCCCAGTTAGGTAAAGAATCCTTTCTAGAAGAAAAGAAGCCACTTTCTGAAAGCCTCAGGCAGTTGCCCATAGCTGAAGAGAACATTACCAATGTCCTCTGGGCTATTTATCTTTATTGGCACTATTTTTACAGGCAAATGAGAGGAACTACTTGTTCCCATATAGAACCCAGTTACTAAAAGTTTCAGAAACCCTCTCCCTGCCACTATTAAAATCACCACACACACACACACACACGAGCACATGTGCACAAAAAAATCACAGCTCTGGGATTCTTAATTGTGACTCTACTGTGCAGCAATACCATATGTGGAATTCTTGTTACAATCAACTTTTTCTTGAGAACCCACTGCTAGACACCCAAGTAGGAAGCATTTTCCCCCTCCCTACTCCATTCAGCTATCAAAAAATCCATTAGACAACCTTCTCCCTCACAACAAAAGGGCTTCCAGGATGTTTCACAAGCTCTTCTCTGTGGGTTTGAAATTATACACAGCAGTGCCAAAGGTAAGGCATTTCTAGAGGTTTTTTTTTTTTTCTTTTCTTTTTTTATTACAGTTCTGGGTGTTATTTTTTTTTCTGCTCCCTCTCCCTCTTGTGGTATATATTTGTGGCCTACAGCAATCACTTTAGACTTTTTAGACACGTCCGGATAGAGATAGATGACACAAGTGATCTACTTATCTTCCTTTCCCATCACCAATAAAAGTGACAGCCCGCCTAATTAGGCCTAATAAAGCAGCCACAGAAAGAGTGGCACAGCAGCGATCTAAAGAGAGATGGCGCTGACCCGGAGATACAGGTGCTGCCTTAAGGCATTGCTGCTATTACTTTATCTCCAATACATTACAGTTCTGCTCATGCCATATTCAAATGCAAGTAGCATGTTTTTCTCCTCAATTCTTAGATCAAGAACAAAAAAAAAATCCCATCTAATCAAAAAAGGCACTGACAATTTTTCAGCCCCACATTAAAAGCAAAGAGTCATTCAGAACAGTGCACTCCATATTCTATTTTATAATATCACTTTAAGCTATTGCTTTGAATCTCAGACATTTCTTTGTTAAGAAGGAAAATCAAAAATTCATCAGAAGAAGTTCTTTCTTCCTCCCTCTCTTTTTTTTTTCTTCCAGGGCTAGCATGGGGTTTGGAGCTGGAACCAACATTTGTAGAAGTTAGGGGTCCTTAAGCAATTATTGGCGATGAGAGTTTGACACGCTTGAGAGTTGTCAACAACCGACTTTAAACAAAGTGGGAGGAAAGAGAAATAAACGGTGCTCTCAGCAAAATTAATATACAGGCCTGCAAATTAATGATGTCGTGTATTTTTTAAACAAGGGAAAAATATCCAAACTTTGCATGAAACAGCATTTTAAGTACATCTTTGCAAAAATTATCAGATTGTCAAAGGGCATCAAAGTGAATTGAGTCTGCAACTATTCATAATATTTCCACATATGCTAAATGCAAAATTTATCTTACTTTGTTCGCCTGTTCTGTAGCAATTATTTAAAGCTATTAGAAAAGGAAAAACGTCCTTGATCTGAAGTGCCAGTGCTTGTTCCACAGCATTTATTACAAGAAACATAAGCCCCTACTTTGCTGTCATGTGCGTGCATGCGCATGTGTGTGCGTGTGTGTACACACACACACACACACACACACACACACACCACACAATCTAATGACCACATGCTACTCAGCCCTATGCATTCTATCTCACCTTCTTTAACTTATTCCTGCAAATAACCCATCCATTCACACGGATTTGATTGCTACATGTATGAAAATAAGTTTCTCCAATCTCTACTTGCAACTATTAGTTCTAACAGTTCTGTATCCAAAGTGAAACCCTTCTTCCCACCCTTGCCCAATCTGAACCTTCTTAAAACATTTCTCCTCTCCAACATTCCCCCATTACCAATGGTAGGTACAGCTCCCTGTTGATAAGCTGTAATCCACCTCAACTCCTCTTTCTCCTTTCTGCTTTACAAGATGAGGGTGATGTAACAGTCATAACCATCAACCAGTTGTAACACCTGCCAGGTGTTCTGCAGGATGACACAGATGTTGCATTTAGTGGTGAATTTAGTATCTATCAATTCTGTGGAATAGGCGTATTTTGACCACGTTTCAACCAGTGAAGAAACTTTGAGAAGTAATGTATTTTATACAAGGTTATATAGCCAGTAAGTGGCAGAACTGGAATTCATACCTGCTGATTATTATAGCAAACCTATTACAAAAAAAGAGAGAGGGGGAGGATCTTTGGAATTAATAGCCAATTGTCTCATTTCATTGTGTCCATCCTCACAATTATTTATCCCGATCACTTCTCTGAATACTGGAATGGGCCTTTAAGCCAAGTTTTTCATCTCTAGGGTCCATCCAAATCTATCATATCATAAGAGCAATCCCTATTTCCTCACATACAAAAATTCCTGGATCTGCCCCCCCATCAAGCTGGGTAACACTGGGACACTCACTTACCCAACCCAAGTCCCAGTTTCCTATTACACAAAAGGGGATTTATGATGTGCTCAGCTTGGAGGGTCCTTGTCAGGATCAGTGAGGCTGCATGGGAAGGGACTGCCACAATACCTGCCAACCAGCAAGCCCAATTACTAGCAATTTCTATTATTATTATTCCTTTCTGTAATATCATTCCCTACAACTCCGTGGAAGCACAGCTTAAGGGTCCTCTTGGGAGGTCAAGTGTCAAAGCAGGGAAAAACTGGGCTCAGAATTTCACAGATCTCACCTGGATTCTGGAGGGTGCCATTTATTACCTTGTGACATTGGACAAATCACTCACCTCTCTAGCGCTCGGTTGTATCAACAGCAAAACGGGTATGACAGCGCTGACTGCTCAGTATTGGTGAAAGTTCTAAATGTGATAACAGTGAGCTCCTAGTAATGTGCCTGACATACAAACGATCTCATTTAACCACAAAGAAGAGGAGAAGCTGTTGTAATATTTACTGTATCGCATGCCAGGCATGAGCTAAGTACTTCACATACATTCTCTGGTCTAACCCCTATAACCACCCTATGAGGTCACTCCCCAAATCTCTGTTTTTTAGATGAGAAAACTGAACCTTAGGAAAAAATCACATAACTCCCCCAGATTACAAAGCTAGTTGGTAGCTGGGCTGAGATTGTAACCCGAGCTGCCTCTCTCCAGAAACTGCATTCTAAATCTTCTTAGGTAAGTAGTCCCTGTTTCCTCCCTCCATGAAGACCTCACTGACTAACAGTCACACTCCATCTCCTGTCGACCAGGAACACACACACACACACACATGCACTCACATGTGAAGTTCAATAATAGGCAAAACCAAACTACATCTAAAGATATGAGAACTGTGGTTGCCTTTAGGAAGAGTTCAGGGACTGACTGGGAAGGATATAAGACAACTTGTGGTGCTAGAAATTCTGTATATAAGAGTGTTGGTTACAGAGGTATCAAAATTCATCAAATTGTACACTTCAGAATTGAACATTTTAATGGATATAAACTACTACTTCAATTAAAAAAGATAAAAGATAAATTATGTAAAACTATCAAGTGTCAAGCACACAATTTATGGCACTAAATATTTCACATGTTCAGTAACTATGTAATAACAGTGCCCAACAAATGCCAAACACTGTGGTTGGGGATGGAAATAGCATGCTGGTCAATCATTACTATCATCCATGTGGTATCCACAACTCTTACTGTTTAATAGTGTGACTGGGCACAGAATAGTAACTCACTGAGAGAAAGCACAAAGTAAAGAAGCTGATGAGGCTGAAAGCTGGCTGTGTCCATGGGTACCAGGGAGTAAAAGACACACCATGGGAACTGTGCCATCAGAAAGGCAGAACTCAGAATGAAAGGATAATCACAGAAAACAGAGGGAAGTCCAGGTAAGCCTTAGCAACAGAAAGGATGAAGGAGTAGGCCCTGAAGGCAGGCAGAGAACACCAATGTGTGCCAGGGATGGCTTACAGACAGTCCCTGAGCAAGCACGAGGGCCTTATCATATAGCAGGCACCCATTTACCCAAACCATGGGACAAGGTGAGATATTGGCAATGAGACTAGTCCAAGCAGCACTAACCTAGTGCTGGTTGATGCTGAATTGAACTAGGAGTCCAGGTTCACCTCCTCTGTTCAGGCCTGTCTCCAGAGGCAGGAGTAAGAAATGAATGACAAAGGACTCCAAGTATGGAGAGGGAAGAGATATGGGGTCAATGCAAAGCAGATCTCAACATACACATTTCCCAGGCTTTGAGAGTAAACAAATGATGTGCAAGCAGGACCACTGGCCAATAACACGTATACTGAGATAGACCATGGAATTCTATGGGAATGGTAGTGTCTCCTGGGACTTGCACAGGGTTTCTGACATATGTCTTCTATGTTCAAACTAAAAACAGTCATTTGGGACTCAGATGGGATCTGAGTTTAAAATCAGCTCTGCCACTTACTGTCTGACTTGACCTTGTGGGTCTTAGGGTTCTCCTCAGTAAAATGGAGATGATAATGGTACCTGCCACTTAAGTCTATTAAGAAGATTCAAAGAGATAATGTTTGTAAAATTCGTAACAGTGACACACAGTAAGTGTCCAACAATGGAAAGCACCATTATTAAGAGTTGAGAGACAATTCAAGGCAGAGTAGCCAGCACACAATGGGGATGTGCTTTAGTATCACGTAAAACATAAATGCCCAACAACACTACGGTCGTCACTCATATTATTTCATTCATGCCTTCTATACATATGACCAATAGGAGAATTTCCATTCCGTAAGAGTAAAAGCTGGTTTATTTTGCATTCTAATAGTAGAAATCTCTAGCCTACAAAATTCCCAAATTTACCATAATCAGTGTCCATAATGATAGACTTACACCCTACAAAATTTTGATGTGCTTGATCCTAAACAGAATTTCCTAGCGTCTTTTGCTGCAATCTCACTATTCTTTGTGAATTTGCAATACATCTTGGCATCAAAATAACAACCCCAACCCCTGATCATTCAAGGTATCTCCATCATATGAAGAAGACAATCGCAGATGGCTCATATTTTCATCATCAGTTGATATTATTTTAACACGATTTAGTTGTTCATCAGCTCTGGTTCCTATCAACAAGAAAATTCTGAGGAAGATGGGAAACCAAGCTCGGATACATAAAATTGCTTTGTTTAATCTATAGTGATGATGCTGTTTCATATGTCTTATTCCCAAGATATATTGAGTCTCAGGTTAAAAGTTGGTGGCCTACCCGTTCCTTCTTAAGTGCAGTCAGTGGAAATTAGTTTACCAAGAGATTTCAAATTTTTCAAGCTTCCACATAAACATTTTGATGTATTTTCTATCATTCCACAACTAGATTAAAATGTAACAAGTAAGGGGTCTGTTACCCTCCCAAGTTTGTACCAATTAAGAAACAATATGAAAAAAAGAAATTTTGGGCTGCACAATCCAGGGGTCACCTCACACACTACACATATGCTGTGCATATTGTCATCTCTTACACACTTACAGTAGCTAGTGCTCTGCACACAATAAGCTTTCCATAAAAGCATTTGAACAATAAAAATAATGGATTGTATAGCAAAAGTAGAAAGCACTAAAATTACAATTCTCCTATTGAATAAAACAGAGGCAGGGCTTCCTTTGTGGCTATTGGAAGTCCAGTATGGATGAAGGCCAGGTCAGAATATTAGAATTAATTATTTTTTCATCCTTTTTTTTTGCCACCCCTTCCCTACTATTGGTTTAGCATCTTTTCAATACCTCAATGACTCAAAGGTCAAATGATACCTTCCCAGATATATTTTCAGCTTCTACAATAAGGTTTCTAAACACACATGTCACTTAAGGAGTCTAATAAATTCATTGGTTTTTTTTGTTTGTTTTTTTGTTTTTTTCAGTTTGATGATCTTAGGCAGAAGCAATTAGAGAGCTGTTTTAGTATTTGGTTTAGTTCAAATGTGTGGGCAAGCTTTGAGTTCTGAAAACCCTTTGTAGTAACTCTGGGGAAGAATCCTTCAAGCCACTCAGAGGCTTAACTTGCAAATGACTGGGTTGTCCTTTAACCTTGGCTACCAAAAATGGCCTACTCCACAAGTACATTAAGTACAGGACCAATTTGGTTGAAGAACTAAGTACAGTAAGTAGTACTGCTTTTCATTATTGGTTGGATTCTACTGTGATTGGCAACAGGCTTTTGCATTTCCTACCCTTGGCTTTCCACTCCCTCTTGTGAATACACCTCTTTAGGTAACTGGTCAGAAGAGCAACTGCAAAGAAATACCCCTGCTAACAAAACACATGTGGCCATTGCTGGCTCTGCATTGCTCTATCTCAGGATCAACTGGTAACAAACTGAACGAAAGCCTTTAACCCATAATAAAAAGAAATAACGTGCTTTCCTATGTAGGAATGTGCACATACCCACACACACAAAAGGGACATTCATCGTCATCTTTTTAAAGAAAGATAATGAAAACTATGGCAAGAAAACAAAAACAACTTCACCTGAAAAGAGGGAGAGGAACTTCAGGCAGGCCTTTCTTACTTTGAAGGTCACGTACTTAGACATTCCAGGTTCCAGAACTGTTTAGGGAACCCCAGAGTAACATGGGAAATAGGCAGTCCTAGGGTTTAATTCACTGAGCAATTTTACATTGAGAACATCTTCCATATCACAAAAAGCAGGTTTCATCCAGAGTATCATACTCCCTGCCCCCAGTTTCCAACACCAATATCACTTCTTACCAGGGGCAGCAGGGGGAGTTGGGGGGATTGCCTTTTAAATATTGACTTTATCAGTCACTGCCAAGGTCGGCCAGTCAGCCATGAATCACATTTGTTGCTGCCGTCTTATACAGATCTGGAATTAAGCTCTTTGCCAAGAAGCATCTCCAGGGCAAAGCTGAATTAACTATCCTGAGCTGAGATTCTAGGCATCTGAACCAGGAATGCAGGAAACAATTGCCTCCTTCAGTGTAGGAGTCACACCATTCAATCTCCTAATGACACGTCTCAATGACACCTCAAACCTCTACATTCTGAGTTCCTACCCTTCAAGCCAACCTTGCCTTGTGAACCTAATCATCACCATCATCATCACTAACAATTAATTTAACAGTTACTACAAGCCAGGCACTGTTCTAAATTATTTTACATCTATCACTACCACTACTACCACTAATACTTAGCGTGTATTACTTGTCAGACACTGTTTCAAGAATTGTACACATGTAATCCTCACAATACCCCTAAGAAATAGGTACTATTATTATCCCTGTTTCACAGATGAGGAAACTGCAGCACAGAGCTGTTAAGTAACTTATGTGAAGACACATTTAGGAAATGAAGGAGCGGACCTTCTAACACAGGCTGCCCGACTCTAGAACCTGCTGTTTACCCATGCCCTTGGATGTCATGGGAAAGACAGACCTGTAATAACCAGTCCTAAGTCCAGGTTCCTTTAGAAAGGAATCCAGAAAGGGTTTCTGAGACCTGGTCTACCTTCTTGGAGAAAGTGACTATTGGATTGAGTCTTGAAGAATCAGGAGGAGTAAGTCAGGAAGGAAAGAAAGGAAGACCTCCCTGATAAGGTGAACAGTACAGACACAGACTTGGAATGGGAAGAGAAAATGGTTTATTCAGGGAACTCCAGGCAATTCTATAATGTTACAGCAAAGGATGCCGAAGGGAAGGATTAAGAGATAAGAGTGAAGGGTGCTGAACACAGTTCACATGGGCACTGCTTCTCATCTAAAGTCAGACCAACCCTGAGAACAACGGCAGCCTCGAAAGGGTATTAAGACAAGAAAGAGAAACTAGTTAGGGAGCTATCAGCATAATCCAAGTGAGAAATGATGAAAATTTGAATTAACACAATGTCAATAATTATAAACAAAGGAAAAAAAACCAGTCTTGAACATTTTGATACTGCTTTAATAAAAGAATACCTGCATAGACATGGAATCCCCAAAGTTCTTTTCCCTTTAAGGACCTGACTGTAGTTAACCTATTCTCCATGGACATCATAAGTATACTGTCATATCTTAAAACCAAACATAAATGAGCTCACCATTTCAAGTTTCAATGCACTAAAACTCAACTGCTTAGCTTTTTCATTGTTTAATAAGATTTAATTAGCCAAAATATTAACAGTCAATGTCTTATAAAAAAACCTTTATCATCCTCTTCCTCATCTGCATCATCCTCTTTCACATGAGCAACTTTACTATAGCAATTTAAAGAATGTCTCTATCATGTCTCACTTTGGGCCATCGTTCTTAAAATAATGTCTATAACCTACCAGGAAGCCACAGTCTGGCTGACCTCTTATAACATCTGGACAGGTAAGTGACACCACCCCTGGCTCACATGAGACATTCCAAGGTTTAATGAAAAGAATCAGTGAGTGGGTGACACCTATGAATAACTTTCATTCAGTATTTCACAAACCTACATGTTAACCCATCACATTCTCACAGAAGTCTATGCCACTTTAACTCTTTTGCTTGGCAAGGTGTCTTAAGGGATGTCTTTACTATAAAAACAGTGGTTTAGGTGATTCAGTTGATGGTGGACCATAGACCAAAAGAGTTTAAGAAACACTGCTAAGGAACTTGGAGGTTTCACAAGAAGTGAACACAAGAAGCTGGACTGGGAATCATTCGAAACAGTCGATAACTCAAAAATACTCCACTGGCCATTAGGATTTTAAAAGAGATTGGAAGAGATTAGCCCAGAAAGCCGAAGAGATTTACCTAAGGTCACACAGCCAATCAACGGCAAAGCTGAGACCAGGATGAACATAATTCTGAATTCTTGTATCTGTCTTTTTTTCATTATTCCATGCTGCCTGGTCACTTTGTATAAAAATATTACTAAAATATAACTTGAAACTTGATGGGATACAACCCAAGGATACAAAAATAACACTGAGATGATAAGCAAGCCTTGGAAACCCTAATGTTTAGCCCTATTTTGCTACTTGCTAGTTGTGTGGGCACTTAATTATTTTTTCTCAGGTTTCCTGTTTGTTAAAGGTAGTAAATTCACCAGTTCTGCATCTCACTGTCCATGAGACTTGATAGGGATACTACGAATAGATTTCTATTCATAGAGAAGAAACTATCTCAAGTACTGGTCTCCAGCTCAACCTAAAACCTGTTTTCCCTCTTTCCTTTCATAACCAAATTCCTCAGAAGAATCTGTACCCACAGTTCCCACAGGCTGTGGGTCAGAAAGGGCTGCACCAATTCTTAGCTGTGTGACCTGGGGCAAGTGACTTGACCTACCCACACCCTGATTTCCTCATGTGTAAAATGGAGCTATTAATAGCTCCATCTCTGAATATCTGGAAGGTTTAAATGAGATAATCAAGGTTAAGTACATAGGCATTCATTCAACAAATATTTATTCAGCACCTGTTATGTACTAGGCAGTGTTCTCAGCACTGGTGATACAACAATGAACCAAAATAAATACATGTGAGCTCTCATTTCCATGAGGTCGGAGAATTCTACTTTTGAGAGTTTTCTTGCACCTCCCTGTTCCCTTTTGGATGCTTACAATTAGGTAAACAGGGCATGCCTCTTTGTCTTAGAACTTGCAGGAGCTGAGCACTAAACTGTAGATGAAACTACCGTGAAAAGTATAAAAATCAACACAAATCGAAGGGATTTTGAGTAGTACACCTCAAGCATAAGCAAAGATTTGGCAAACCAATCCTAATAAGGCCTTTCTTCCTTGGGATACTGGAAATCTATGATGAATTGGAATCTTCCTCAGGTACCCAGTTAAGAAACCAGAGTGTTACCTCAGTAAGTTACTGCACTTTCTGTGTGCATCTTTAAGGCTACAAAATCTGCAAATATGTTGCAAGTGAAATCTCCTGTAGCAGAATTTCCTTAACCTTCCCCGGGCTCTGTCTTCTCCCACAGACCGCTGCTCACTCTGTTGCTTTTCCTTTTCCTTTTCCTTTTCCTTCCTTCCTTCCTTTCTTTCCTTTCTCTTTCTTCCTTTCTTTCCTTCTTTCTTTCTTCTTTCTTTCTCTCTCTCTCTCTCTCTTTTAATTCAAGTTAGTTAACGTACAGTGTAGTCTTGACTTCAGGAGTAGAACTCAGCGATTCAGCTCTTACATAGGACACCCAGGGCTCATCCCAAAAAGTGCCCTCCTTAATGCCCTCCACTCATTTAGCCCATCCCCCACCCACCCAACTCCCCTCCAGCAACCCTCAGTTTGTTCGTTGTATTTAAAAATCTCTTATGGTTTGCCTCCCTCTTTGTTTTTATCTTATTTTTCCTTCCCTTCCCCTATATTCATCTGTGGTGTTTTTCTTAAATTACGCGTATCAGTGAAATTATGTATCTTCCTCTGACTGACTTATTTTGCTTAGTATAGTACCCTCCAGTGTCATCTACGTTGTTGCAAATGGCAAGATTTCACTCTGTTTCTATGCACATCTCATCACTCCCCTGAGGCCATAAGCTCCTGGAGGCAAGGTGTATGTCTGGTTCACACTGCCAGACGTTTGCTTTGACACAGAGTAGGCCTGCAAAAAGATGTACTGGTGAACAGTCACCAGGTGTAAGGGAGGGGCCCTTCAGAGGGCAGTATATTTTGGTGTCCATCCCTTCTACCAGGCTTACTACCGTTTTCTTTTAAGCCCATCAGTGTGCTTTATAAGTAAATAGAAAATGCTAACCTTAGCATATTCAAAAGAACGTTTTAGCATGCAGCAATTAGGTTATCTCTTGGTTATTTATTTCTTCGGCTTGTTATTAGCTCTGCGTGGAATATTATTCTAATTATGTCAGCCCAATCAGCAGTATTGCATGTCCAGGCTCATTTCCATTAGTTTGAGCTTTGTCTTTCACACTGTGATACTAATTCAATGAGACATCAAACATCTAAATCGACCCGGGATGCCGAGGTCAGGCAGTTTTGCCCTTCCACTCTATTAGCACTCGGGTGTAATTGTGTTTGTCACTCCCCACATGACGAATAGTATCAGGGTGACTATTGGAGCACAAATGAGCAATGTGCTAATATATTATTTTGTTCTATAATATCAATATGTGTTTATTCAGTGCTCATGTTAGCCAACTTGAAACGGTCACTTTAATACAGCCACATAAATGGCTATACTCCAGCCAAGCAGTTACTTGGAAAATTTCCTAGACTTTCAATGGAATTTGGTCGAAGAGGGGCAAATAAAAATGGTTGCAGGGAAAAGGAACCATGAAGGTCTCAAAATGCAGAGCCTCTTACCAACACCAGCAAGAACTTGGAAGCCACAAAAGCAAAAGGTAGAATACAAGAGGTTCTTACCTCTTCAGTGTGCCTTGACAAACTCTTTAGTTCTCTGATATGCTTAAAAAAAAATCAAGATGCAGCTCATTGTATCTGAAAAAATATATACTTGACCTGTAGTTAGTTCAAATCATTGATCTCTATGGCACTGTATTTGAGAGTGAGGGTAACAGAAGAAATTGGCAAGCAGTAAAAGTAAAACCTTTTGGAAATTTGTTTTTGTTTCCACGATAAGGTAGATACTGGACAACGAATTTTATCCCTTAGACCTCAACAAACCTCTCTGTGCTATGGCCATATAATTTACCCTCATCATTATGAAACAAATTTGCAGAGTAGTATAACATAGTTTGACCCATAGTCTTTTACTTATATTTCACATTATAATATCTAAAAAATGACTAGGGAAAGTGGTTTGGCAAGAAGTCTAAGCCAATATGGTACACTACCTGATCAGTAGGCACTGTTGATTTTTTTTTTTTTTTTAATTTTTTTTTTTCAACGTTTATTTTGGGACAGAGAGAGACAGAGCATGAAGGGGGAAGGGGCAGAGAGAGAGGGAGACACAGAATCAGAAACAGGCTCCAGGCTCTGAGCCATCAGCCCAGAGCCTGACGCGGGGCTCGAACTCACGGACCGCGAGATCGTGACCTGGCTGAAGTCGGACGCTTAACCGACTGCGCCACCCAGGCGCCCCGGCACTGCTGATTTTAAAAACAATTCTATTTCTGGGTCTCACTGCCTTTTCACAGTCAACATAGGGCAGATTTTGTTATTCCCATTTTGTAAAGTGAAAAACCGAGGCCTAGAAAGTTAATGTCCAAGCTCGAGAACCCATAGCTTATCAACAACAAAGCTAGAACACAAATATGAGTTTTCAGATTCCTACATGTCATGACCTGTCCCCAAACCCCAAGCTGCCTGCCCACATCCCTGAACTGCCAGCCCGAGTCTGGGTCACCCCTGCTCTGGTACCATCTCTTATCCAGGCTCTCCTTCAATCTTGGCTGCCAGCATATGCTATATAGCCTGTGCTTGGCACTCTGCCCAGGTTGACTTATCTATCTTCTCCAAATCATAAACTTCTTGAACTAATGCTTGCATGCACAAAGATATGCAATGAAGGAAAGTGGGAGGATAAATCATCTCTAACCTCCGCCGACAGGTTCAATGAATTACACCGATGTATGTTAATTGAAAAATCGCTCTTTATAAATATAGATAAACCTAAAAAGACACGATTAAGTGCTTTTTAATAGATTTTTTAAAACTCACCATTGCTTTAAGTGACCCTTAGATGTATTTTTGTTCTATTGATTTTACCATTTTAAATATAGATGCATCTTTTAATTTACTCCAAGGAATTAGCTGACTACCTCCCATTTTCTGTTTAGGCCTCAGTGTGCGTACCAGAACTCCCTCTAATGTAGATATCATCAAAATTTAGTGCTTCCACAGTTTAAGAGACACAGTTTTGATATGTGGTTTACTGTGGGGAGGAGTTGGAACTTTTAATTTTGAAATTACAACTGGACCAAGACTGAAATCAAACTAACATATGAGAATTTGGTGCCATTACTAGTCAATGACTTTTCAAGGGATGAGGGGGGGCTTCATATGCTTTAACGTTTTTTTTCACAACATTTCATATTTAGCCATCATGATATCTGCATAATGAAGAGTTGCAAATCAGACTCTTGTTCTCAAAGATTCAAGTTGAGCAGAAATGCAACTGGAAATAAGAAACTAACTCCAAGGCGAAGAGAAGCCCTCTGAGATGTGGACACAAACCCTTAGAGTTCACAGAACTTTGGAAAGGTGACAGGAGCAGTAATTAAACCACTGGCTTAGATTAGAGGCTGACAACCTTTTAAAAGGGGTGGGCCGAAAAGCTGACCCCTTTCTCTCGGGCATGCTGCTCATGTGCTGACCACTGAACTGCCATCTGCTAATTGGGTGGGAAGGGCTGCTAATCCTACTGGTGGCCCAGCCACCATGTGCATGTTGAAAAACTTCTGGCTTGAGTGCCATCTCAGGCAGTGTTGGGCCAGACTCACCCTCACCTACACTGAGACCCATGATCTACAAAGAAGAATTCATCAGCTCCCCTTCCAACATAATTCTGATGGCATGCAAAGTATGGGTAACATAAAATAATGAGACCAACAGAAAGAGGGGAAAGGCCAATAGATCACATACAAGAGGAATCAGTGATTACGTTCTACCCTTCCTTGCCCTCATCTCAAAAAGAAATCAGGTGGAAAAAATACTGAGTAAGATCCTTTCTGGGGGGTGAGGGAAAAGGTGGTGAATCTTATCATAGCAGACTGGAAATGAAGGGAAGAAAAAGGGAAACCAGAGTCAACATAATGTATAGAAGCAGCCATTTATTTATGCACTCTTTCCTTTTATAAAAGATGTGTTTCAGCCTCTGGCTGCATGTACATAATAATTAGCACTAATGAATATAAATGATACTCACAACTCAACCTGTTTACAGAGTCCTCCCATGTCACTCAGGGAAGAACTGAGTTTGGAAATGAGATATATGCTGTGTTCTTGGGCTTGAAGATGACCCAGAGGTTACAGAAAGTGAGGATGATGCAATCAGTTAGCAACTGACAAGGCAAGAAGTTGCCAAATCCAAAGAATTCTGCATTTGCCATTTCAGGCACTATTACAAAGAAGGACACTCTTCTTCACAGAGTGTCATGTTTATTTCTACATAAATAATGTAACATGTTTATTTCTACATAACCCAGAAACTGAGGCATGTTGATGGTGGAGATTCAGGGAACAACGTTAAAATCATGAGAGGTATGACCAAAAGAACAGAGAATATAAAAAAAGATTAAAAGAATTACACTTCCTTAGCTGACTGATACACTGCCTTGTGAGAAAAGGAATAAATTACAGAGCTATTTGGCATTTATATGCCAAACCAAAGAAATGTCCGTAATACAAAGTTTTATTTTTAGACACGCTTGATTATGTATAACACAGCTGAGAACCCCAAAACAAGCTAAGAAGAGCTAAACTGGATGTCTAAAAGTTCCTCTGCAAAGCTCACCTAATTTACAGGATAACCACTGTACTTGCCTTTTAATCCTACTTACTCTTACATCCAAACAAGGAAGGTAATCTGGGTTCCTAACTCAGACCATGTTTGAAGTAAAAACCTCAGACATGTGAGAGGTTAATAGCAACAGCATAAAGACAATGGAAAGAGGTAATATATGATCTGAGAGAGACTGAAATCCCCAGAAATCAGATATAAGGTTTTCTGAAAATAATATCCAGGAGCTATTTAGTGCAAGGGAAAGTATCTTCATGTAACTCAATAAATATACCCGAGAATTTTACAATACAAAAATGGGCTGGACTATAAATGAAAAGATCACTGATAATTGGTATGCTCTGTTTAAGAAATAAAAAGGACAACACAACTTAGAAAAGATACCCGTCTATGGTTACATATGTACAACAAAGTTTGTGTGTTTCAAAAGGCCAGCCTCAGCTATTTGGAAAATTCACTTATAGAACACCTCATTTTCCTGTGGACCCAGGATCTAATGCTTGGTGTTCTGACTTCCCTAAGAAAGTATTACTCCCTCATGGTTAGATGCAGCTCCTGTTTTTGAGGATACTGCAATCCAGGATATTTTACAAGTAGAAAGGCCCTGTGAGCTCAGTGCTCTGAATTTGCAGAGAAAAAAAACTCTGCTCTGAGCCTAGAGTAAAGCAGGGACATCCCAAGGTTCCAAAATAACTTAAGAACAGAGGTGGGTAGAACCACCTAAATTAAAGGACCCCTGAATCCAAGCCTCCAGCAGTTTCCATGAAATTAAGTACATTGCACAAAGGACAGTGACAAATTTGGCCTCTGCAAGCTGACTGCCTGCCCGGCTCATCCTTCTGAAGGCATCAGAAGGATCCAAATCAGGTGGCAAGAAGAACCCGGTGAATTGGGAAGTATAAATAATAAGAGGAAGTTAAACTCATTTCACTTGCTAGATCCTACAGCAAACCTTCACATGATTGCCTTTGCCCTCTTTCTCTAAAACTATGTTTCAAGTTTGCTGCATCCGGGAAAACTGCCAGGCTAGCCTCCTTCTAATTATTTGCCAGCCATATGATATTTGCCTGAAGACTCAAGTCTCAATTTCCTCTTCTGAAAAAAATGGAGCTACTAAGACCTACTTCCTAGGCCAGCTGTGAAATCCAATGAGATAATATGTGAAGACCCTAACAGAACATCTGACAAATAATTTTTAAAAAATTAAAATAAGTGCTCAGTTAAAGGCAGGTGTTAGTACATTGCAACAGCAAATATAGCTCTACAACTAAGTTGCTGGGTGCCTCTAGGTGAGTCATTTTAGCACAAATGATATTATATTTAGTTTTGTTACTTTGGTGCTATTTTGGTCTCACCAACCATGAGCCCATTGGAAACCAGGGCTGGTCTGTGCATATGCCTTTGCATGTGGGTTGAGGTACTCCCCTCTTCTGCCTCTCTTCCCTCACTAGACTGAGGTTTCTTATGAGTATGGTGGGCACAGACCAACTACCGGCAGCCTACCACGGCTAAGCTGATAAATAGTCACTAACACTCTCAGGACTGTTAGAATCACTTACAAGGTAATTTCACATATAGAAATTCATTTGATCCTCCCAATTACCCTGGAAGGTGAGCAGGACACTTACTATTATCCTCATCTTAGAGAAGAGGAGAAAACACAGGCTTGGACAGGTAGAATAACTTGCCTTTCACCTTGAGTGGTGCTGATATAGTTTCAGAATCAGAAGGACCCTTGTCTGGCTCACTGGTTTTCAACAGAGGATACTAATCCTTCCCCCAGATGACCTTTAAAAATATGACTGTGTTACCGGTGGGAGATTCTGCATTGTGTGAATGGAAGTCTCAGTTCTTGGATTCCCTGTCAAAGATTTACATGAGGATCTGCTCTCAAATAAAGATGGACAGAAAGTAGCAAGTGGAAAGCAGTTTATTAGGACAGTACACTCTCAAAATGGGAGAGCAGGCAGGCCCAGAGGTGGAAACTGCACTGGGGTTAGGGGTATCTTTTCTTGTTATGTTTGCAGAAGTTATGAGTCGTAACTAGTGCGGTCTCCAATTGAGGTTGTTTCCAATCATCTAAGGGACTCCTCCTACTGGTCAGGAGGGGGAGTTTTCAGCCCTACAGGTTATTGTGGAAGTGCCACGGCTGTCTTCCCCTAGCTGGGGTGGAGGGGGGTGGTGGTGTCAAAACCACAATGTAAATATATTATAATGAAGCTACAGGTTATTCTAGGACACAGGCTGGAAAGGAGAGTGCACGCTCTGCACCTGCTGTTCTTGGTCTGATAGCCCCAGAAGTCAAAAAGCCACAAAACCACTGTTTACCGCCACCCTTGCCTCCAGCTCATATCTAGCTAAGTGCCTACTCTAAGAACTGCTGCCATGCAATGTTGATTCAATGACGAGTTTCTAAACACATTTCCCTATGATTTCAGTCTCTACAACTACAGTCTCCTTATAGCAACTTGTTGTTAGCTCATTGACAGAAAGCATCTCTTTCACAAAGATCAGCAAATTGTGGTCAAATCTGGCCCACAGATACTTTTCATAAGGTCTGCAAGCTAAGGATTTTAAAGGGCCATGAAAATCAAAACAAACAAACAAACAAGAAAATGCACCAGAGAGGTATGTGGCCCACGAAACCAAAAATATTCACTATCTGCTTATTAAAGAAAATGTTTGCTCGCCCCTGAATCAGATTGTGGTTCTCTCCTGCTTTGGCAGCCAAGGACCTTAGAGGCCAATCTGTGACCCTTGTCCAGCAAATGAACAGAATTTCATGTAATGTAATTGAGTAATCTCACCCTGAGCTCCATTTTGCTCTCAAAGGAAATATGTGATGTGACTCTTTTGTGCTCAAGAAATTAGAACTACCACTGATGACCCTAAAACACAAACCATTAGACTCCTCAGTTCCTTTTTTTACCAAGTAATACTTGTAGCAGACATCCACACCTTACCCAGTGCATCTTTCACATGATTTATGCTCATGGGAGCTTCAAAATGTCCTTTTACTACAGTTTCCTTTTGCTAACTTTTTAACTTATACTAAGACTTTTATCTTGCATCATAATAACCATTCTTGCAAATTACTGAATCCTTTTGAGAACAAATATTTAAGGGCTCTACATTAAACAACTTCCTTAGAATTGCCCAGGTGACACAGAGCCGGCTTGAACCTAGCCCACCTCATTCCATAGCCAAGGCTTCTCACCACTATCCCTAAAATGTCAGAAGGTTCTAAATGAAAACAATTAAAGACTGAACGCTGTTACTTAGTGACCCTCCCCAGTGGTAGCCCATTCTTCTAGTAGGCCTATCCTGAAGCAGCCATCTGGGCTTCCACGGTATACTTCCATGGTATACTGCCATGGAAGGCACATTCACTACACAAGCATTCTTGAGTTTTGGATGGTTTGGGATCCAGCTACTCAGCATTCCAAAAGAAGAGAAGTGGGACAAAAAACCTATTCCTAATTATGTGGAAAGAATCACAAGGATTTGGAACCAAATAGCTGGATTTGGGTTCTGCCCTCACTACCCACCACCAATATAACCTTGGACCTGTCATGTCCCATCTCTGACTGTTCCCTTGTTTGTAGAAGAGGCTTATACCTAACTTCACATTCTCCTACAGCTGTCATGAACTGCATAGGCAAGGGAGGGTAAAGAGCACGAGGTAACTTTTGGAAGCCCTATACCACCGTAAGAGATTGTTACCACAGCAGCAGGTGTCCTGCAATCAGCCAGAGATGCTTTGGAGTTAGAGTAACCATTCTCCCACCACCCCTGCTCACCTGTTCTAAGAATCTGGACAAGTGGATTTTTTTAGGAAAAAGAGAAGAAGTTCTATATTTCTTTACTTCATCCCCTGAACTACATGTACCTGCAGGGGCTGGAGGGACCCCTTACTTACAGAAAGGACAGAAGACAATGCATACATACCACAGGCTTTAAAAGACACCCTATACCTCCATGGAGAATCTTTTATTTTTTCTTAATGTTTTGTTTATTTTTGAGAGCCACAGACAGAGTATGAGCTGAGGAAGGCCAGAGAGAGAGAGAGAGAGAGAGAGAGAGAGAGAGAGAGAGAGAGAGACAGAACCCAAAGCAGGCTCCAGGCTCTGAGCTGTCAGCACAGGACCTGATGTGGAACTCGAACTCATGAAGTGAGAGATCAAAACCTGAGCCAAATTCGAACCCTTAATCGACTGAGCCACCCAGGCACCCCGAGCATCTTTGATTTTAAAGAAACATGGGGAACAGCAATAACAAAAAAACCTTACCCATGCTGCCAATTAGATGAGACAGAGGAATCTGGAATACAAAGTGACACCGACCCCACAATGGCTCCAGGGAATGGCCAGGATAACCTTACACATTATCCACTTCAAATTTCCTTGATTATGTCCTGCATATATTATATGTTCCCACACTGAATAAACATATTATTTGTGTGTTTTATTTTCCCTCCCCAAGCTCAGTAATTAAACCCCTGTGTATTGCATCTATTCACTTGAGAACATGCCTTTCATTTGACGGATCAAAAGATTAAGCATATATTTTTTCTCTTCTCTCAGACCAGCCATTGCCTCTAAGAAGCATTGACTTCCTTCCTTGAAATTGCTATTGTATTGGGTAGTTTTCACAATGGGACTGAAGAACACCTTTCACCCTCAGGGTTGGCCATAGCACAGGCTGGCCCAAAGGAGATGCGTGAAACCACTGGGGCCACAAGTGTTGTCAAACAGAAGAGGCTATTTAGCATCACGTCAGGACTGCCACTCAAGCTAAAGGTGAAGTTCTAGCTACCATCAAGGGCTGCACACGGGCATCTACTGGCTCCATGCACTCTCGCTTTCCTGGAAGCCCTACCTCTCTCACATGATATCAAATACCCTGCATCCCATATTTAAGATTTGCATAAAATTATATGAATTGAAATGAATTGCAGTTGATGGCTAAACATGTTTCATTTTGTAAAAGCTTACTTAAACCTCTATTAATATCAATTTTATAGCTTTAGATTTTTCATTCAGTTAATTTTCTTCCAGAATTCCAACATTTTATTAAGCTCTTGCAAATTTCAAAGCTTCAGGCTCTGGTTTATGGTTCCAGCAGTTATTAAATGTCTTGTCAATTCTCACTGCTTGAGATCTAAGAGAAGGTTATGAAAGAGACATGGAGGGTATGAGTAGGGCCTGGAGTACATGGAATGGAAAGGCAAAGGACTGAAACTCTCAGTTATGACAGTAAACGCCTCACTTCCTATTCTCCCAGGACCAAATTTTCCACCAAATATTAGGAAAAAGTGAATTTGAAGTTGTTGTATCTTTTACTATAAGAAGTACCTTATAAATCTTCCCAAATTTGGCAACATGACATAATACTACTGTAAGGAACACTATGCTAGCAGCTAAGACATCCAACTAAAGTTCCAGGCCTAGAGATATCTACTAACTATTTTGTAGCACTGTAGAAATGCCTTGTATCTTGGGCCATATAGATTTTCTGATCCTCATTCGTCAGTAAAGCAGGCATAATTCCACCTTATCATCCACAGGCATGATAAGCATGAAATGTTATGAAGTAGGTGAAAGGTCTTTTAAAACTTTAAAGTGGTATAAAATGCAAAAGAATATTACTAGGGAGATCATGATGAGTTAGTCATGCCACATTTCACAGGATATGTCATTTTTAAGAGGGTATGTGTACTCCCTAGCTGACTCATTGTTCCTTGTAGAAACATTTCCCCTGCTCTCTTTTTATAAATTTATTTATTTTTAAATTCAAGTCTGATTGACATAGTGTTATATTAGTTTCAGGTGCACAATAATTCAGTAGTTCTGTACCTTTCTCAGTACTCATCAAGGTAAGTGTACTCTTAATCCCTTTTATATATTTCATCCATCCCCCCACCTCCTCTCTGGCAACCACTAGTTTTTTCTCTGCATTTAAGAGTCTCTTTTCATGAAAGCGGAGAGATCACAACCAACACTGCCGAAATACAAACAATAACAGAATATTATGAGCAATTAGGCACCAATAAAATGGGTAATCTGGAAGAAATGGACAAATTCCTAGAAACATATAAGCTACCAAAACTGAAACAAGAAGAAATAGAAAATTTGAACAGACCCATAACCAGTAAAGAAATCAAATTAGTAATCAAAAACCTCCCCAAAAACAGGAGTCCATGGCCAGATGGCTTTCCAGGGGAATTCTACCAAACATTTAAGGAAGAGTTAACACCTATTCTCTTGAAGCTGTTTCAAAAAATAGAAATGGAAGGAAAACTTCCAAACTCTTTCTATGAGGCCAGCATTACCTTGATTCCAAAACCAGACAGAGACCCCACTAAAAAGCAGAACTATAGACCAATTTCCCTGATGAACACGGATGCAAAAATCCTCAACAAGATATTAGCCAAATGGATCCTACAATACATTAAACAATTATTCACCATGACCAAGTGGGATTTATACCTGGGATGCAGTGCTGGTTCAATACCCGCAAAACAATCAATGTGATTCATCACATCAATAAAAGAAAGGACGAGAACCACATGATCCTCTCAATAGATGCAGAGAAAGCATTAGACAAAATACAGCATTGTTTCCTGATAAAAACCCTCAAGAAAGGAGGGATAGAAGGATCATACCTCGAGATCATAAAAGCCATATATCAAAGTCCCAATGTTAATATCATCCTCAATGGGGAAAAACTGAGAGCTTTCTACCTACCGCCAGGAACAAGACAGGGATGTCCACTCTAGCCACTGTTATTCAACACAGTATTGGAAGTCTTAGCCTCAGCAATCAAACAACACAAAGAAATAAAAGACATCCAAATAGGCCAGGAGGAGGTCAAACTTTCACTCTTCGCAGACAACATGGTACTCTATATGGAAAACCAAAAAGATTCCACCAAAAAACTGCTAGAACTGATCCATGAATTCAGCAAAGTTGCAGGATATAAAATCAATGCACAAAAATCGGTTGCATTCCTATATGCAAATAATGAAGCAACACAAAGAGAAATCAAGGAATCCATCCCAGTTACAATTGCACCAAAAGCCATAACATACCTAGGAACAAATCTAACAAAAGAGGTTAAAAATCTATACAATGAAAACTACAGAAACTTGTGAAAGAAATTGAAGAAGACACAAAGAAATGGACAAATATTCCATGCTCCTGGATAGGAAGAACAAATATTGTTAAAATGTCAATTACTAGCCAAAGCAATCTACATATTCAATGCAATCCCTATCAAAATAACGCCAGCATTCTTCACAGAGCTAGAACAAACAATCCTAAAATTTTTATGGAACCAGAAAAGACCATGTATAGCCAAAGCAATTTTGAAAAAGAAAACCAAAGCAGGAGGCATCATAATCCCGGACTTCAAGCTGTATTACAAAGCTGTAATCATCAGGGTGCCTAAGGTGGCTCAGTCGGTGGGGCGTCTGACTTCGGCTCAGGTCATGATCTCACAGTCTGTGAGTTCAAGCCGCCGCGTCGAGGCCCATGCTGACAGCTCAGAGCCTGGAGCCTGCTTCGGATTCTGTGTCTCCCTCTCTCTGCTCCTCCCCTGCTCATGCTCTGTCTCTGTCTCAAAAATAAATAAAACATTAAAAAAAAAATTTTTTAATGCAAAGCTGTAATCATCAAGACAGTATAGTACGGACACAAAAACAGACGCTCAGATCAATGGAACAGAATAGAGAACCCAGAAATGGACTCACAAATGTATGGCCAACTAATCTTTGACAAAGCAGGAAAGAATATACGATGGAATAAAGACAGTCTCTTCAGCAGGTGGTGCTGGGAAAACTGGACAGCAACATGCAGAAAAATGAACCTAGACTACTTTCTTACACCATACACAAAAATAAACTCAAAATGGATGAAAGACCTAATGGAAGACAGGAAGCCATCAAAATCCTCGAAGAGAAAGCAGGCAAAAACCTCTCTGACCTCGGCTGCAGCACTTACTCAACACGTCTCTGGAGGCAAGTGAAACAAAAGCAAAAATGAACTATTGGGACCTCATCAAGATAAAAAGCTTCTGCACAGTGAAGGAAACAATCAACAAAACTAAAAGGCAGCTGACGGAATGGGAGAAAGTATTTGCAAATGACATATCAGATAAAGGGTTAGTATCCAAAATCTATAAAGAACTTCTTAAGCTTACACCCAAAAAACAAATAATCCAGTGAAGAAATGGGCAAAAGATATGAATAGACACTTCTCCAAAGAAGACATCCAGGTGGCCAACCGACACATGAAAAAATGCTCAACATCACTCATCATCAGGGAAATACAAATCAAAACCGCAAAGAGATACCACCTCACACCTGTCAAGATGGCTAACATTAACAACTCAGGCAACAACAGATGTTGGCGAGGATGCAGAGAAAGAGGATCTCTTTTGCATTGTCGGTGGGAATGCAAATTGGTGCAGCCACTCTGGAAAACAGTATAGAGGTTCCTCAAAAAATTAAAAATAGAATTACCCTACGACCCAGCAATTGCACTACTAGGCATTTATCCACGGGATACAGGTGTGCTGTTTTGAAGGGACACATGCACCCCCATGTTTATAGCAGCACTACCAACAATAGCCAAGGTATGGCAAGAGCCCAAATGTCTATCGATGGATGAATGGATAAAGAAAATGTGGTATGTATGTATACACACACACACACACACACACACACACACACACACACACACAATGCAGTATTACTGGGCAATCAAACAGAATGAAATCTTGCCATTTGCAACTACGTGTATGGAACTGAAGCGTATTATGCTAAGTGAAATTAGTCAGAGAAAGGCAAAAATCATATGCCTTCACTCATATGAGAACTTTAAGATACACAACAGATGACTGTAAGGGAAGGTAAGCAAGAAGAATGTAAAAACAAGGAGGGAGACAAAACATAAAAGACTCTTAAATATGAAGAACAAACAGTGGGTTACTGGAGGTTTGTGGGAGGGGGGGATCAGCTAAATGGGTAAGGGGCATTAAGGAATCCACTCCTGAAATCATTGTTGCACTATGCTAAGTTGAATGTAAATTTTAAAAATAAATTAAATTTAAAAAATTTCTTAATAAAAAAAATAAAAAGTCTTCCTTCTTTGTTAGTTTATTTCGTTAAATTCCACATATGAGTGAAATCATATGGCATTTGTCTTTTCTGACTTATTTCACTTAGCATTCTATTCTATTCTATGTATATCTTCTTTATCCATTCATCTATGGATGGACACTTGGGTTGCTTCCATATCTTGGCTATTGTAAATAATGTGCAATGAACATAGGGGTTTATATATCTTTTCAAATTAGTGTTTTCATTTTTTTAGATAAATGCCCAGTAGTGAAATTTACTGGATCATATGGTATTTTAGTTTTTAATTTTTATTTTTAATTTTTTTTAACATTTATTTATTTTTGAGACAGAGAGAGACAGAGCATGAACAGGGGAGGGTCAGAGAGAGAGGGACACACAGAATCTGAAACAGGCTCCAGGCTCCAGACTGTCAGCACAGAGCCCGACGCAGGGCTCGAACCCACGGACCACGAGATCATGACCCAAGCTGAAGTCGGACGCCCAACTGACTGAGCCACCCAGGTGCCCCTTTATTTTTAATTTTTTGAAGAAACTCCATACTGTTTTCCACAGTGGCTGCACCAAAATGCATGCTCACCAACAGTGCAGAAGTGTTTCCTTTTCTCCACATCCTAACACTTGTTATTTCTTGTGTTATTTTAGCCATTCTGACAGTAAAGTGATATATCATTGTAGTGTGATGTTGATCATCTTTTCTGATGATGATGAGTGATGTTGAACATCTTTTCATGTGTCTATCATGAATAGATGTTGTACTTTGTCGAATGCATTTTTTGCGGCTAATAAGATTATCATACTTTTTTTTTTAATCCTTACTCTTATTAATGTTATGTATTGCATTGATTGATTTGCAAATATCGAACCACCCTTACATCACAGGAATAAATCTCACTTGATCATGATGGAATGATCTTTTTCACTCTATTGTTGGATTCAGTTTGCTAACATTTTGTTGAGGGTTTTTGCATCTATGTCCATCAGAGATATTGGCCTGTAGTTTTCTTTTTTTTTTTAGTAGTGTCTTTATCTGGTTTTGGTATCAGGGTAAGGCTGATAGAATAAATTTGGTAGCTTTCTTTTTTCCTCTGTTTTTTTTTTTTTTTTTGAATAGTTTGAGAAGAACAGGTATTAATGCTTTTTTAAATGTTTGCTAGAATTCACCTCTGATGCCATTTGGACCCAGACTTTTGCTTGTTGGGTGCTTTTGATTAGTGATTCAATTTCATTTCTAGTAATCAGTCTGTTCAAATATTCTATTTTTCCTGACTTAGTTTTGTAAGGTTATAAATTTTTTAAAATGTATACATTTTTTGCAGGCTGTCCAACTTGCAGATATATCACTTTTCATAATATTCTCTTACAATCCTTTGTATTTCTAGGGTGTCAGTTATTATTTCCTTCATTTCCATTCTTTTTAACCCAAGTCCTCTCTCTTCTTTTTAAAATTATCTGGTTAAAGATTTACCAATTTTCTTTATGTTTTCAAAACCAGATCCTGGTTTCATTCATCTGTTCTATTATTTTTTTAATCTCTGTTTCCTTTATTTCTGCTCTAATCTTTACAATTTCCTTCCTTCTACTGGGTTTGGGCTTTGTTGTTCTTCCTTTTCTAGAGCCTGTGGGTGTAAAGTTAGATTGTCTGAGATTTTTCTTGCTTCTTCAGGTAGGTCTGTATTGCTATAATCTTCCTTCTAACAGTTTTTGTTAATCCCAAAGATTGTGGACCATTAGGTTTTCATTTTCATTTGTCTCTGTGTATTTTTTTATTTCCTCTTTGATTTCCTGATTGACCCATTGTTTATTAATTTTTTTATTAAACACTGTATTTTAGTGTATACCATATAATTTTACAATATGTAAGCAAATTTTTATTTTTGCCATTTTATGTAATTCATCCTGTTTTTAAAGAAATCCATGTTGGGTGCATAAATATTTACAATTTTTATATCCTCTTGTTGGACTGTTCCCTTTACCATTACATACTGTCCATCTTTGTCTCGTTACAATCTTTATTTTAAAGTCTATTTTGTCCAATATAAGTATTGCTACCCCAGCTCTCTTTTTGCTTCAACTTGCATGTTCTATGTTTTTCCATCCTTTTACTTCCAGTCTGTCTTTAGTCTGAATGTGTCTCTTGTAGGCAGCATATAGATGAGTCTTGCGTTTTTATCCATTCAGTTATCCTATGTCTTTTGACTGGGACATTTAGTCCATTTACACACAAAGTAATTACTGATAGGTATGTACTTATTGCCATTTTGTTACTTTTTTATGGTTGCTTTTGTAGTTCCTCTCTGTCCCTTTCTTTTCTGCCTCTCTTCCCTTGTGGTTTGTATCTTTCTTTAGTGATATGCTTACATTCCTTTCTCTTTATTTTTTGCATATCTATTAGAGGTTTTTAACCTGTGGTTACCATTAGGTTCATATATAACAACTTATGTGTATAGCAATCTATATTAACTTGAAGGTTACTTAAATTTGAACCCATCTAAAAGCACTAAATTTTTACTTCACTCCCTGCCTCCATGTGTTAGGTATATATGATGTCTTAATTTACATCCTTTTATCTCATGAATCCTTGCCTATTTTTATAGATTATATTTAATTTTACTGCTTTTGTGCTTCTTTCTTTTCTCACTCCTGCTTATGGTCTTTCCTTCCACTCAAAGAGCTCTCTTTAACTTTTCCTTTAAGGTTCACTGAGTGGTGATGGACTCCTTTAACTTTCATCTGGGAAACTCTTTATCTCTCCTATTCTGAATGGTAGCCTTGTTGGATACAGTATTCTTGGTTGCAAGTTTTTTCCTTCCAGTTCTTGGAATGTATCATGCCACTCCCTTCTGGCCTGGAAAGTTTGTGCTGAAAAAACAAGCTAAGAGCCTTATGGAATTTCCTTTGTAACTGTTTTCTTTTCTCTTGCTGCTTTTAAAATTCCCTATCACTAATTTTCGCCATTTTAATTATTATGTGTCTTAGAATGGCCCTCCTTGGGTTGGTTTTGTCAGGAACTCTCTGTGCCTCCTGGATCTGGATTTCTGTTTTCTTCCCCAGATTTGATAAGTTTTCAACTATTATTTCTTCAAATAAATACTCTTCTTCCTTTTCTCTCTCTTCTCCTTCAGGGATCCCTATAATGCAAATGTTATTATGCTTATGGTATCATTGAGTCCCCTTAACCTGTTGTCTTTTTTATTATTCCTTTTTTCTTTTTGGTGTTCAGTTTGGTGGTTTTCCATTACACTGTCTTCCAAGTCAGTGATCCATTTTTCTGCCTCCTCTGATCTGCTGATTCCCTCAAATGTGTTTTTACTTTCCACTATTAAGTTCTTCATCTCTTGTTGGTTCTTTTTTATATTTTCTATCTCTTTGTTGAAGGTCTCACTTCTATCACTTTGTTGAAGGTGGAGATCTCACTGAGATTCTCCACTCTTTTCTCAAGCCCAGTTAGCATCTTTATGACCATTACTTCCAATTCTTTATCAGGAATACTGCTTATGTATGTTTCATTTGGCTCTCTTGATGCAGTTTTGTCCTAGTCTTTCATTTGGGACATATTCCCGTCTCCTCATTTTGTTTAACTCTCTGTTCTTTTCTATATATTAGGAAAGTTGGCTACAACTCCTGATCTTGAAAGTAGCAGCCTTATGAAGAAGAGGTCCTGTGGTGCCCTGTAGCACAATGTCCCCTGTTCATCAGAACTAGGTGCTTCAGAAATGTCTCCTATATGAGCTGCATGTACCCTATTGCTGTGGCTGAGCCACATTTACCTTCAGTTCAGTTTGCTGCAATGGTCCACTTTGCCTGCTGTGGGTAGCGTTTGGTCTCTATGCTGTTAAAGTGCCAGTCTGGAGCTGCTGTGGGCTTGGAGTTGGGCAGCGTCAGCAGTCAAACCAGATGCCTGCCCTCAGTCTGTCTGCAGAAGCTGCAAATGCGCTGACTGACAGGGCACTCTCCGCACTGCCAATTTATAGGGTTCAGCAGCTAGGGCTACAGATAAATGGGTGTGTGTGGTTATCTTCCCCTCTCCACAGAGCAGGAGTCACATTGGAGTGGTGCCAGCCACTGCTGAGGCTGCTTATAGAATGACATGTGACAGGAGCCACTCAGAAGGGATGCCTGCTGAATAGGGCAGGTTGGATGGGACAGATCTGCAGAATGTGAGGACGGGGCATGTGGTGTTAGCAAGGTAGGTGGAGAATGTTCACTGATTCCCACAAGTGTCCTGCTATCTAGGGTAGGCTAGGATAGGGGAGTGTGGAGAAAATGGCACCCACAGGCCCTTTTGTTCTTGGAGAATTCTCCTAAAGATCCCTGTTCCTCCAACACACATTCTGAGATTAGTAAATAAATCTCATTCATGTACACCCGCGTTTTCAAACTGCTGCTTCTATGCTGTATCTTGGTGGAGTTACTTGTCATGCTAGCTGTTTGAGTGCAGGGACTCAGTTTCCTATCACCCTCCAGCTCTCCCAGAGCTAAGCCTGTTGATTTTTAAAATACCCAGAGTTAAGCCCCACTGATTGTAAAAAAAAAAAAAAAAAAAATCACAGTTAAGCACTACTGGTTTTCAACGCCAAATATTATGGGGATTCACCTTCTCACCACAGGTCCCCTGTGTATGCTAGTGAGGGGTCTGCTCCTCTCCCTTCCTGGTGAGTATGGTGTCCTTCCAATTTGTGATTAGTTTCCCAGAACCTTGGTCCCTGGCTGATGGCATCTCCACCCATTCTATCCTTTTTGATGTGGCCTCCTCTCTATGATTAACTGTAGAAAGTCTGTTCTGCCAGTCTTTGGGTCATTTTCTGGTTTGGATATGCTGATCTGGCTGTTACCTAGATGTGCCCATGGAATGAAGTGGACTTAAGATTCTCATACACTGCCATTTTCCCAGAAGTCCTCCCCTGCTCTTTTGTGGTACTAATAAGCATAAGAAATCTTCAGAAGAAAGAGGGAAAAATAACCATTATGAAATACAAAACATACTATTCTCCATAACAAAGGCCTGACCTTAAGAAAAATTACTTTACCAGACAACTTGAGCCCCTTCTATCCTTCCTGTTTCACACCAGGGGAGGAAATACAAAGCTCAAAAACAATTCTGAAAGGAATCAGGTGCAAAACCCCTCAAATTTAATCATAAGGTTATAGACTGCTTCCCCTCCCCAATACTGACCATCCCATCAAAAAGGCTCTAGTACGACAGTGGATTACAACTGAGAGCAGCAAGACACCAACTCTATTTAAAAAGGAATTACTAGGGAAACCCAAAGATAATAAGGGAGACAGAAACAAGGACAGGAGAGGAAATTGAAGCCTAACACCTACATCTACAGTAAACATTAAACACAACCTAACTCCTAGTTAGATAAACATAAAACCTCACCCTAAAAGCCTGTTTACCTCAGTTCCTTTTAATCAATACATCGTGTCCAGCTTTCAACAAAGAATTACAACGCAGGTTAAAAGGCCAGAATAAACAGAGTCTGAAGAGACAAAGCAAGTATCAGAACCATATTCAGCTTTGACATTTATATTGGAATTATCAGGTAGAGAATTTAAAATAATTAAGACTAATATATTTATCCCTGAATAATACAGATGCAAAATCCTCAAAAAATATATTAAACCAAATTCAACACTACAGTAAAAAATTCACACACCACAATCAATTGGGATTTACTCCAGGGATGCAAGGACAGTTCATCACCTGCACATATATGTGATGCAGCACATTGACAAAATGAAGGACAAAAATCATATATGATCATTCAATAGATCGAGAAAAGCATGACCAATTTCAACATCCATTCATGACAAAAAGTCTCAACAAATTAGGTATAAAGGGAATGTACCTTAATATAATACAGGCCATATATGACATGCCCACAGGTAACATCCTACTCAATGATGAAAAGGTGAAAACTTTTCCTGTAAGATCAGGAACAAGACAAGGATGTCCACCCTCACCACTTTTATTCAACATAGTATTGGAAATCCCCACCAGAACAATTCTATAAGAAAAAGGAAGAAAAAAGAAAAAAAGAAAAGAAAAGGCATCCAAGTCAGAAAGGAAATAATAAAACAGTCTCAATTTGCAGATGATATGTTTATATATACAGAAAACCCTAAAGATGCCACTAAAAAACTGCCAGAATAAATGAATTCAGTAAAGTTGCAGGACACAAAATCAATATAAATCAGTTGCATTTCTACACTAACAATATCCTATTAGAGAAAATAAGAAAACAATCCCATGTACAATTGCATCAAAAAGAATAAATTAAAATACTTAGAAATAAATTTAACCATGGAGGAGAAAGATCTGTACCCGGAAAAGTATATGACATTGATGAAAGAAATTGAAGACAAAAAGAAATGGAAAGATATTCCATGCTCATGGATCATGATTATTTAACAACAGTTAATATTGTTAAAATGCCCACACTATTCAAAGCAATCTACAGATTGAATGCAATCTCTAACAAAATTCCAATGGGGTATTTTTCACAGAAATAAAATAAGCAATCCTAAAATTTGTGTGGAACCAAAAAAAAAAAAAAATCCGAAGAGTCAAAGCAATCTTGGAGAAAAAGAACAAAGCTGGAGGCCATAAAAAGGAATGAAACACTGATTACATGCATATACATACATACATGCACAACCTCCAATCACTATACTAACTGGAATCAGTGAGATGCAAAGAACTACATAATATATGATTCCATGTATTTAAAAATTCCAGAAAAGAAAAACCTTAGAACCAGAAAGCAGATCAGTGGTTGCCTAGTGCTGAAGGTGAGAGGGGTAAAATTGAGGACTGGTTGCAAATGGGCACAAGGGTACTTTCTGGGGTAATGAAAATGTTCTAAACCTGGATTGTGGTGGTAACTGTGTTAACTGTTTAAATTCACTATAATCACTGAACTGCACACTTAACAGGTGAATACTATGTATATAAGTTATACCCCCCCCCTCCCCCGCCCATAAAGCTGTTTAGAAATGTTTGAAGAGTTTTCTGGTGGAAAAAAGAATATAATCCTTCCATGCTTTTCAAATAGAATGAAATTTCAGAGACAATAATTCTAGGGAGTTAGAATTTTAGCCAATATGAGGAAGTACATACACTGATAAACAGAGTTATCCAATAAGAATACTCTGGATTTCTAAAGCAAGCACAATGGTACTGTTGGTTGGCCAACCCAACAGACATTCCTGATATCTTCTTCTTTATCTATGTAACTAATGTAGGGTTTGCAAAATGACCTGCTGGATACTGTTATTTACAGTCAAATGAATCCCAATGGATAAACCTACCTTTCAAAAGAAGGAGTCCTAAAATGGTGAAAAGGTTTCTGCCAGAGAAGGTGTGAAATACTCCTATTGGAAAGAGAGAACAATATAATTAGTTGGTTAAATTAAAAAAATAATCATAGTTTTTGGAAAATATGTGCATTATGTATGTTCTTTGAATTAAATAAAATCAGTGATCACTGTGGGTGTATATATACTATACATTTCACAAAGCAGGGAATACTCTTTGCTTTATGCCATTTCAGCTTACACACACACACACACACACACACACACACACACACACCTTTTGTTCCCTGGGGAACCATGAAAAAATCAAAGTAGGAGATTACTTTTACTAGAAGATAAGAAGTACACAGATGTGTTAATATTTGGTCTCTGCCCTCAAGGTACTGGAAAGATAATCTGTGCAGAGGCAGGTAAACACACCTAAAGTAATTAGCAGATATTAGACACTGTTCAATTAAACCATAAATTGTAGCATATAAATACAGTTAAATCCTGTAGAAGCCAACCCATTGCTGGCTTTACAAAAACACCATGATTAAAAAAATCCTGCCTGATGGAGAAAGCAAGCAAGTGACTGACTGTCAACACCCAAAACACAGTTATTTTGATAGATGTTAAATAGTCCTCTGAAGGCTACTGACACCAACATGCTATTAGATTAATACCCATCAGATGATTTCATTTGAACAAGAGAAGTTAGTGCTTTAAAAAGAAGTCATTTAGGGGCGCCTGGGTGGCGCAGTCGGTTGGGCGTCCGACTTCAGCCAGGTCACGATCTCGCGGTCTGTGAGTTCGAGCCCCGCGTCAGGCTCTGGGCTGACGGCTCGGAGCCTGGAGCCTATTTCCGATTCTGTGTCTCCCTCTCTCTCTGCCCCTCACCCGTTCATGCTCTGTCTCTCTCTGTCCCAAAGAAAATAAATAAACGTTGAAAAAAAAAAAAATTAAAAAAAAAAAAAAAAGTCATTTAAAATAGGCTCCCCAAGGGGCGCCTGGGTGGCACAGTCGGTTAAGCGTCCGACTTCAACCAGGTCACGATCTCGCAGTCCGTGGGTTCGAGCCCCGCGTCAGGCTCTGGGCTGATGGCTCGGAGCCTGGAGCCTGTTTCCGATTCTGTGTCTCCCTCTCTCTCTGCCCCTCCCCCATTCATGCTCTGTCTCTCTCTGTCCCAAAAATAAATAAAAAACGTTGAAAAAAAAATTTAAAAAAAATAAAATAAAATAAAATAGGCTCCCCAAGATCATTTCTAGATGTGTAAATTCCATAGTGGATTATTTCTTAAATTTCACTCTTCTCTAGTGTCTGTATGTGAGATATTAAGGAGGAAGATTTGAGAGATAAACACAATTTACGTACTGCTATAATGACAGTATCACAATTGGATTTTTTTTCCTTTACGTTTTTCTATCTGCAGTCTTCCCTTCTGTTACTCTGGAATTTTTTAGAATGGCATAATCACAAAGACCTGTGTTATCCAATACTGTATGGAAAAGCTCCAAGCTAAGGAAATTTTTGAAGTACTATAAGCAGGATTAAAGCCCTTTAACATATGCATGGGTATAGTTAACAAATGATCTACTCTATGACAATACCAAGTGATAGAAAGCTTGTAAAGCAACTACAATTTTCCTATATATCTGTGTGATATGAGTGCTTTATGCATGATCCTTTACTAAAAGGTTTTATCTTTTTTAAAAAAAACAAACAAAAACCAAAAAAAAATGATTTACTATAAATATTTTCTCATTTGAAGTGGACATTAGTAATCAATAAGTGTAATTTGAGTTGGTTTCCTAGGAGTTCTGTGTCACCCACTCTCTAATCCTCCCCCTACCCATTAATGAATTTGATTTCAAAATGTTTGAAGAGACAGTAGGTACATGGACTCCAGGAGATAATTTGTTCTCTTGCAAACTCGGCTTTTGGGACTGACTGTAAGCTTTGTTCCTTTAACACCATGTTCACACAACTGAGAGCTGATAGGACTCATACTCCAAGTAATAAATGAGTTGCTGAGAGTTCATGTACAGCAAACCTTTATCATGGCAGATTTGGCATCTAAATTTGAAGACAACTCTTACCTTGCTGATAGAGAATGCTTTTAAGGTGGAACCCCCTAGAAATGGAGTAAAACAGCCCAAGTAAAATGCTTCTCTTTGTTCACGAATAATCATCCACGTAACAGCTATTTGCCATAAAAAATAATAAAAATTCATCTCCATTGTCTTCTTTGTTCAACTTCTAATTAGCACACACTGTCTGACCTCATTATTCCCCATACCCAAATCTAACTTTTTAGCAAACAAATATTTAGTGCCCTTTGCAAAGGAACACTGCCCAAATGCCTGGAGGTACTTAAAGAACTAAAGCTAGAGGCACTATCAATAGATTTTTTTTTTTTTTTTTTACTGTAGAGCAAATATACTGCATGCACTATTAAATAGTGTTTAAAACCTGATACTTTCTCTGATTCACTTCTTAAAGTTGTTCGCTTTTTAAATTGCTCAGCTTGATTTTCAACCTAACAGAGCTCTGTTTTACATTCACCTTTTAAGGTATTTCTTCAAAAGCTGTTTATTGCCATTATTGCTTTAAACTGGTTTTATTTATTTAAAGAAAAATTTTTAATGTTTATTTTTGAGAGACAGAGTGCAGGGGAGGGGCAGAGAGAGAGAGACACACAGACTCTGAAGCAGGCTCCCGGCACAGAGCCCAACGTGGGGCTCGAACTCATGAACCGCGAGATCAAGTTGAGCTCAGATCAACTGAGCCTAAGTTGGACGGTTAACCAACCAAGCTACCAAGGTGTCCCAAACTGGTTTTATAATTATGCTATACGTTCCTTCCACAATGAACTTTCTTGCCTTCAAAATATGTATATCAGAATTTAAATGTTGGTCACATGGCATTTATAGATTTACTTGCCTCTACTACTGAACATCAACTCAGATAACACTTTCCATATATTTCACGCACAGAGAAATAGCATAACAACGTCAGTGAATGGCACTAATATCCTAAAATCGAAATGACCCAAGGAATGAACCGAGGTTTTTGGTTTTGTTTGCTTGTTTGTTTTGCTTTATGTTAGAACCACAAATTTAACTTAATGATTTGAAGTGGAGAGAAAATATAGCTTCTTTATTTCATCTATAGCTGGTATTTTATAAGCTCCCATCCACTACTTAGTAAGGAAAAAAATAGCTAAATGTGTAACTGAGTTCAAAGCTAAGTCTGATGCGATTGTTTATTCAGCCTTTTTAGAAAATGTTCAACCTGTCAGCCATTCCTTCTTGCTATTTCTCTAAGACACAATCTGGCTGTCTGGAGAGAGTGCTGTCATACACATCCTCATGAACTTGAGAGAAAGAGACCCCTTGGGCATGTGCTGGCTGGCACTCTGGCTCTCCAGGATAAATAATGTCCCCCTGTTGGGTGTCCTGCCAGCCTCAATGCTGGAATTTGCAGTTGGTGAACTGTTGGCCTGTTTTCTTGGCTTGGCCAGTACTTTCCATGATGCAGCCCCAGTGACAAAGGTACATTGCCCTTCTAGGGTGAGCCTCTGAGGCAGGCCCCCAGCCACTTCTCTTTGTCATGCTAGTTGCCGAAGTTTATTTGATGGTGCTGCACCTCCAGTTAGTGTGGCAAAACCTGTGCAGTGACCTCATCCGAGAGTCCGGAAGGGGACTTAGGTGGGAGAGAGAAGAGAAGTTGGGAAAGCTCCTTTGGCTTCAGTTACATCCATTTACAAACCATGTGAGTGCAAATGTTCTGGTTCTTGATATTCTGGATGCCTCAGCAACCACACCCCTGGCTCCATACTTTAACTTCTATCATTTCCACATTGTTCTAGCCTGACTCCAAGCACATACTCCAAGATACAGTTTCTAGTATTTGCCTTTGAACACCTCTCCCTTCACCAGAAAAATCTTAGGTAAGAGGACCTGGAAATACACCTAACAGACAGATATAAAATAGAATCTCATTGATCTGTAATTAGCAAAGACTTCACTACACAATTTAAGAATTTCCACCTCTGACATTTTTCTCATATATGGCAACTCACAGGCAGCTACTTGTATCACCCAATAAGACATAAGACTTAGAAGACAATGTAAGAAACAGAAAATAATTATTTGTAAGTAGTAGATTATTCTTTTATAAGTGAAGGTTATCTAATGTGCTTGAGAATATGTAAGAACGGTTTCATTCATTCATATAGTGTACAATGAAACAACATTTGTTTGCCATCTTTATTATCAGAGAAGGCAAGTTTGTTCACTTCAAAGGAAACTAGAGATAAATTGTAACTTACCCAGTTTTAATCACATTATGAATGGCTAAAGCAAAATTCATGAAGTCTTCCATATTACAAATTACCAATTACAAATCAATGTACAATTTTTAAACTCAAGTTAAAGTGAAAATGTATACAATACATTGTTTAATATAGAATGCTGAAAAAAATAGTTAGAGGAGTGATTTTCTAAAATCATGTAATTTTGTAGAACTCGAGACATAGCTCTTGATGCGCAATGCTTGGGCTAGGTTAGTAGTTCTTACCCTAGCAAATTCCTGTCTAGCTTCTCAAAAGTGAAGGCCTTATCCTACAATGAAAAAAAGAAAAGACCTTTTGTCCAGAATATTCTCAACCCCAGTTAGTTTTTAGTATGTGCTGCTGTAACACCTTAAAGCATCTTAGCAACAGTCTAATCTAAAAAAGCATCAGCCAGCAAAACCATTGTATCAAGTGGCTTTGGGAAACGCAGTCCATCCATTTGTCTCAAACTCTAGCAGAAAATGAGGCAGGCACATTTATTATCTGGCCTTTAAGAATGGATCCACTCTAGGATAAGACAAAGGTTCATACCTTTCTCAGGGAGTCAGCATGAAAATTCTACAGAGTACTTCACAAAAAGAGTGAACTAAATTCATCAGCAAAATATAGGAAATTTTCAATTAACCAAATTGCTTTGGGAATAGGTTGTCCTTAAATGTCTAAGACTGCAGGATTAGTTAAATAAATTATGGTGCATATATACAATGCACTACACAGAAGTCATTAAAAATCATGTTCCAGAATGTTAATTGACAATGAAAGTCCTGTTATATAAAATATTATACGAAAAGCAGGTCATAAAAAAGTAGGATCAATGTTTGTGTTTTGTAAAAATATATATACAAACTAGGGGTCCCTGGTGGCTCCATCGATTAAGCGCCTGACTCCTGATTTTGGTTCAGGTCATGATCTTGCGGTTAATGAGTTTGAGCCCAACATCGGGCTCAACACTGACAGCACACAGCCTGCTTGGAATTCTCTCTCTCCCTCTCTCTTTGCCCCTCCCCCTCTCACATGTGTGCATACACACATGCACTCTCAAACGAAATAAATTTTAATTAAAATAAATATTCAGACTAAAAAAGAGATCAAAATGTTAACAAAGATTATTTTACAAGGCTTTTTATTTTCTTTACCTTTTTCAGAATGTTTTAAATTTTGTACATTTATTATTTTGATCCAAGAAAATATGAGAGAAAAATCAACTAATTAAACTACATTTTTTGGTTAACTAAAAAGTAAGCAAAGCAATTTGGAATTGTTTAAGTATTTTAGTCCATCTCTTGCTTACTAGTCAACACAAACCCAATGATCTGATGATTTTCAGTGTAATCAGTCAGCCTATCAATTTGGCAAGACACCCTTAGCATGTTTTTAATGTGATGTCCAAAAGAGTTAAGTTTTTCTTTCATTCTGCTATTACAATGCTAAGCTGATAACGTGACACAAATTTGAAACAGATGAACACAATTACATCTTTCCTTATTTAAATATCTCATAGGAACTACAGGTTATAAAGCTAAATATCACTCACTAATCATCACCATATGAATGAAAGTATAGAGGGTTTAATATCTACTGGTTCAGGTATCACAGCTGGGAATGCTGTTTACTGACTAAATTTCTCATTTACATTTCTTATTTGTATAGTATTTGTTTCAAAAGTTAAATGCATTTCTTATTCTATCCAAATATTAAACTTTTACTCCCAATCTTTTTTACATAATGATGTACCCTAATGACCCTTCCAAACCAGTATATAAAGAGCATTCTCATTCTTTTTTAGTTGCATAGTATTCTTTTTTTTATGTTTATTTTTGAGAGAGAGACAGGGACAGAGCGTGAACATGGGAGGAGCAGAGAGATAGGGAGACAGAACCTGAAGTAGGCTCCAGGCTCCGAGCTGTCAACACAAAGCCCAACAAAGGGCTCAAACTCACAAGCCACGAGATCATGAGCCGAAGTCAGATGCTCAACCTACTGAGCTGAGCCACCCAGATGCCCCGCATAGTATTCTTTTGTATGAATGTACCATAATTTATCCAATGGCCCCTGTTGATAGACCTCCAGGTTGTTTCCAATCTTTTGAAAAACAATGTTACAGTAAATTATCTTGTATATAAATTATTAGACAAATGTAAATCTGTAAGGTGAATTGAGAGAGGTTGAATTGGTGGGTCACAGAGTATGTACATTTATAACTGTCATACAATTGCCAAACTGCCCTCCAAAGAGCTATACCAATTTCTACTCGCACCAGCAATGTATGAAAGTGCCTGTTTCCCCACAGGCTTACCAATATGATGTGTTCTTAAACTTTTATATTTGCTGAACGGGTGAAAAATGGTAGCTCAGTGTAGTTTTAATAGACCTTTCTCTCTTATTATGCGTGAGGTTGGGCATCTTTACACATTACATTTAAGCATCATTTTTGTTTCTCTTTCAGTGAAATCTCTAATAAGTATCTTCATGTTGAAAATACTTCATATATTTGGAAAATTAGATCTTTACAATAAGGGCTTAAAATATTTTCCCCATTTTGTCATCTTCTGATTTTGCATACAATTTTTGCCATGTATGCAAAATATACAGACATTACACATTAATATACACATAAAAACACACAAATGCACACTTCCATGTATTGATCTTTTTTTCTCTTAAGGCTCCTAAATGTTGTCATAGTTTACAAAGCCTTCCTTATTCTGAGATATAAATCTTTCATGCTTTTTCTTTAATTTGATGGGTTCATTTATTCATATTAAAATTTCTAAACATTTGGATTTTTCTCAGTATTCAGTGTGAAGTATGAATACAACTTTATTTTTTTCAGATGCTACCCTGTTGTCTCTTTACCATTTTTTGAATGCTTCATTTCATCCCACTCTTTCTGTCACCTTTTAATGTATTAAAAATATTACAGTTATTTTTTAAAAATAGGAAGTTTGAGGGGCGCCTGGGTGGCGCAGTCGGTTAAGCGTCCGACTTCAGCCAGGTCACGATCTCGCGGTCCGTGAGTTCGAGCCCCGCGTCAGGCTCTGGGCTGATGGCTCGGAGCCTGGAGCCTGTTTCCGATTCTGTGTCTCCCTCTCTCTCTGCCCCCCTCCCCCGTTCATGCTCTGTCTCTCTCTGTCCCAAAAATAAATAAAAAATGTTGAAAAAAAATTTTTTTTTAAAAATAGGAAGTTTGAACAGACCTATAAGCAACAAAGAATTTGAGTCAGTTCAATCAAAAAACTCCCAAGAGGGGTGCCTCAGTGGCTCAGTCAGTTGAGTGTCCAACTTTTGATTTCAGCTCAGGTCATGATCCCAAGGTCTGGGATAGAGCCCCGAGATGAGCTCGGGGCTACAGGCTCTATAGAGCCTGCTTAAGATTCTCTCTCTCTCTCTCTCTCTCTCTCTCTCTCTCTCTCTGTTTCTGTCTCTGTCTCTATCTCTATTTCTCTCTCCCTCTCCCCAGTTTTCATGCTGTCTCTAAAAAAATAAAATGAAATAAAGTGAAATAAATCTTTAAAAAAACAAAAACAAAAACTCCCAACAAACAAAAGTTCAGGACCAGATGGCTTCACAGGCAAATTCTACCCAATATTTAAATAAGAGTTAATGCCTATTTTTCTCAAACTATTCCAAAAAATAGAAGAGGAAGGAAAATTTGCAGATTCATTGTATGAGGCCAACATCAAAACCAGATGAAGATACCACTGAAAAAGAGAACTGCAGACCAATATCTCTAATGAACATACATGAAAAATTTCTCAACAAAATACTGCCAAATTGAATCCAACAATACATTAAAAAAAATCATTCACCAGGGGTGCCTGGGTGGTTCAGCAGGTTAAGCATCTGACACTTGATTTGGGGTCAGGTCATGATCTCACATTTGATGAGTTCAAGCCCCATGTTGGGCTCTGCACTGACAGCACAGAGTCTTCTTGGGATTCTCTGCCTCTCTCTCTCTCCTCTACACGTGTGTGCGCTTTCTCGTGCGCTCTTTCTCTGTCTCAAAATAAATAAACTTAAAAAAATCATTCATCATGGTCAAGTGGGATTTATTTGCAAATGAGTCAACACGATACATCACATCAATACACAAAAGGTTAAGAACTATATGATCATTTCAATAGATACAGAAAAAGTATGTGACAAACTATAACATCATTCATGATAAAAACCCTCAACAAAGTAGGTTTAGAGGAAACATACCTCAACATAATGAAGGGCATATATGAAAAAACCATAATAAACATCATACTCAATGGAGAAAAATTGAGAACTTTCCCCCTGAGGTCAGGAAGAAGGACAAGAATGCCCACTCTCACAACTTTTATTCAACATAGTACTTGAAGTCTTAACCACAGCAATCAGACAACAAAAAGAAAGAAAAGGCATCCAAATTGGTAAAGAAGAAGTAAAACTTTCACTATCTGCAGATGACATGATATTATATGTAGAAAACCCCAAAAGGCTTCACCAAAAAATTAGTAGGACTTATAAATGAATTCAGTAAAGTCGCAGAATACAAAATCAATGCACAAAAATCTACTGTGGTTGTATATGCTAATAATGAAGTAGCAGAAAGAGAAATTAAGAAAATGATCCCATTTGGGCTCCTGGGTGGCTCAGTCAGTTAAGCATCCAACTTCGGCTCAGGTCAGGATCTCACAGTTCATGAGTTCAAGGCCCGCAATAGGCTCTGCAATGACACTCAGGGCCTGGAGCTTGCTTTGGATTCTGTGTCTTCCTCTCTCTCTCTCTACCCCTCCCCCACTTGCACTCTATCTCTCTCTCCTTCTCAAAAATAAATCACTTAAAAAGTTTTCTTAAAGAAAGAAAATACCTAGGAATAAACTTAACCAAAGAGGCAAAATACCTGTACTCTGAAAACTATAAAACACTGATGAACGAATTTTAAGATGATACAAACAAATGGAAAAACATTCCATGCTCATTGGAAGAACACTGTTCAAATGTCTATACTACCCAAAGCAATCTACAGATTTAATGCAAGCCCTATCAAAATACTAACAGCATTTTTCACAGAAGTACAACAAACTATCCTAAAATTTGTGTGGAACTACAAAGGACCCCAAATAGCCAAAGCAATCCTGAAAAAGGAAAACAAAAAAAGAGGTATCACAATTCCAGACTTCAAATTATATTATCAAACCACAGTAATTATAACAGTATAGTACTGGGCCAAAAATAGACACGCTGATCAATGGGACAGAATAGAAAACCTAGAAATAAACCCACAATTATATGGTCAATACATCTTCAACAGAGGAGGAAAGAATATGCAATGGGAAAAAAGTTTCTTCAAAATGAAATGGGAAAACTGGATACCTACACACCAAAAAATGAAACTGGACCACTTTCTTACACCATATACAAAAATAAACTTAAAATGGATTAAAGGCCTAAATGTGAGACTGAAACCATAAAAATCCTTGAAGAGAGGTCAGGCAGGAGTAATGTGTCTCACACTGGCCAGAGCAACATTTGCTAGATTTTCCTTCCTGAGGCAAGAGAAATAAAAGCAAAAATAAACTACTAGGACTACATCAACGTAAAAAGTTTCTACATAGTGAAGGAAACCATCACCAAAACTAAAAGGCAACCTACAGAATGGAAGAAGGTATTTACAAATGACATAGGCATTAAGGGATTAGTATCCAAAATCTATGAAAAACTAATACAACTCAACACCCAAAAAACCCCCAAATAATCCAATTTAAAAATAGGCAGAAGACATGAACAGACATTTCTCCAAAGACATATAGATGGCCAATAAACACATGAAAAGATGCTCAATATCACTCATCATCAAGGAAATGCAAATCAAAACTACAATGACACTTCACACATCAGAATGGTTAAAATCAAAAACACAAGAAACAACAGGGGTTGGCAAGGATGTGGAGAAAAAGGAAACCTCTTGCACGGTTGGTGGGAATGCAAACTGGTGCGGCCACTCTGGAAAACAGTACAAAGGTTCCTGAAAAGCTAAAAATAGAACTACCCTATAACCCAGTAATTGCACTACTAGACATTTACCCCCAAAATACAAAAACACTAATTCAAAAAAAATACATACACCCATATGTTTACTGCAGCATTGTTTATAATAGCCAAGATATGGAAGCAACATAACTGTCCATCCACAGATGAATTGCTAAAGATGTGGTATATATAAACAATGAAATATTATTCAGTCACAAAAAAGGATGAAATATTGCCATTTGCAACAACATGGATAGAGCTAGAGAGTATAAAGCTAAGCAAAATAAGTCACTTACAGAAAGACAAATACCATATGATTTCACTCCTCTGTGGAATTTGGAAACAAAACAGATGAGCAAAAAAAAAGAGAGACAGAGAGAGAGACACAAAGAAAGAGAGAGAAAGAGAGAGAAGCAAACCAAGAAAGACTCTTAACTAGAGAGAACTGACGGTTATAAGAGGCAAGATGAGTTGGGGGATGGGTGAAACAGGTGATGGGGATTAAAGAGTACACTTAACAGGATAAGCACTGAGTCATGTATAGAATTGTTGAATCACTATGTTGTACACCTGAAACTAATGTAACAGTGTACATTAACTATACTGGAATTAAAATTAAAAACTTAATTACAAAAAAGAATTTTACCCCCCCCCCCCCCCAATTATGTATCTCAATTATATTCAGATCTATTTCTGGACTTTCTATTCTATTTCATTGTTCTGACGACATGCACTAATAACATACCAATTTAACAACTAATGTTTTACAGCATACCTTGCTATCTGGAACATCTAGTCCCCCTAGTTTTTGCTCGTTTTAAAAACCTTCCTACCTCTTGTTAGAAAAAAATATTCACATATGTAGCAATAAATGTGCCTGGTTCTGAAAAAAATATATATCTTTTGGTATTTTAGAGATACCATGTTAAGTTTATAAATTAACTTTGAGAAAACTGACATCTCTTTGATGTTGAATCTTCCTAACCTAGAACAGGATGTACTTTTTCCCACCTCTTTCAATTATTTTAAGTCAGGAATGTTTTAAAGTTTTCTTCAGTTACAACTTTTATAATTATTGCTAAATTTATTCGTAAATATTTTATCTTTTGGGCTGGTATTACAGATTTTTTTCCTTCATTTTATCTTCTCTAATTGTTCTTTGTGTATATGGTAACTATTAATTTCTGTTTATCAGTTTTACACACTATTTTAATAAAGTCTCTACTCACTTTTTGATTTCTTCCCAAACATGTATTTTAAGTATGCAACAATATCATCTGCCAATAATGTTTGCTCCTTTGTCCTTTTAGTTCTATTTTAAGATGTTCAGGAGTAAATCCAGCCTCCAACCCAATATTAACCACTCTACATCTTTGCCTTACTCTTGACTTCTGTGGGAGTAAATCTAGGGTTACCCCATTAGAAATAATGCTTGTTTTAGGGGTACCTGAGTGGCTCAGTTGGTTGAGTGTCTGACTCTTGGTTTTGGCTCTTAGTCATGACCTCACAGTTTTGTGGGTTTGAACCCCATGTTGTACCTGTGCACTGACAGTGTGGAGCCTACTTGGGATTCTGCCTTTCCCCCATTCACACGGTCTCTGTGTCTCTCAAATAATAAATAAACTTTTAAAAAATTTTTTAAAGAAACAATGCTTGTTTTGGGTCTGAGATATATTTTATGTTTAAGAAATACCCCATTTTAGGGGTGCCTGGGTGGCTCAGTCAGTTGAGCGCCCAACTTAAGCTCAGGTCATCATCTCACGGTTCGTGGGTTCAAGCCCCACATCGGGCCCTGTGCTGACAGCTCAGAGCCTGGAGCCTGCTTCAGATTCTGTGTCTGCCTCTCTCTCTCTCTCTGCCCCTCCCCTGCTCACACTCTGTCAATCTCTCTCTCAAAAAATAAATATTAAAAAAAAAAAAAAGAAATACCCTATTTTATTAAGCGTTTTCTATCAAGGATAGCACTGAATTTTCTCAAAATACTTCAGTATTTGTCATCATATGATTGGCACAGCTAGAAAACAATATGATTTCTTAGATTTATCAACATTGTGCATTATGGTAATTTATTTTCTAACATTCAAACATATGTTTTCCAAATCAAACTCCACATGATTTGTTCTTTAAACATGTTTCTGGATGATATCTATAAATACTTTACATAAAATATTTACTTCTAGGTACGCCTGGGTGGCTCAGTCAGTTGAGCGTCCAACTTCAGTTCAGGTCATGATCTCACAGTTCACAAGTTCAAGCCCTGTGTCAGGCTCTGTGCTGACAACTCGGAGCCTGGAGCCTGCTTCAGATTCTGTGTCTCCTTCTCTGCCCCTCCCCTGGCTTGTGCTTTCTCAAAAACAAATAAACGTTAAAAAGATTTTTTAAAGAATTTTTACTTCTATATTCTTTTTATTTTTTTTAATGTTTTTATTTATTTTTGAGACAGAGAGAGACAGAGCATGAGCAGGGGAGGGGCAGAGAGAGAGGGAGACACAGAATCTGAAGCAGGCTCCAGGCTCTGAGCTGTCAGCACAGAGTCCGACGCGGGGCTAGAACCCACGAACTGTGAGATCACGACCTGAGCTGAAGTTGGGTGCTCAACCAACTGAGCCACCCAGGCGCCCCATTACTTCTATATTCTTAAGTGAAGTTGGTCTGTAATGTTCTTCTTTTGTGTGTAATTTTTTTTTTAATTTTTCCTTAGCGTTTATTTATTTTTGAGAGACAGAATGAGCGGGAGAGGGCAGAGAGAGAGAGAGAGAGGGAGACCCAGAATATGAAGCAGGCTCCAGGCTCTGAGCTGTCAGCCCAGAGCCCGACGTGGGGCTTAAACTCACAGACCGCGAGATCATGACCTGAGCCGAAGTCGGACGCTCAACCGACTGAGCCACCCAGGCACCCCTTTTGTGTGTAATTTCTAATGGATTTTGATAACAGTTTTACACTGACTTCTTAAAGAGAATTTGGAGTTTTACCTGATTGATGTTCTGGACAAATGAAATATTAAAATGAACTATTCTTTAATGGTATTGTCAAATTTCTCTGTGACACCATCTAGTCGTAACACTTCGGGGGACTGGTTCTTGAACAACCTCCTCTATTTGTATGCTGCATTGTTTAGATTTCCCCTATATTTTGAGGTCTATTTTGATAAACTTAATTTGCATTAAATTGAACAGAGTACATTGTTATTACTTTTTCTTTTTTATTATTCTCGTTTATTGTTTCCTATCTTTTGCATTTGCACTTTCTTCTTTTACTGAATCAATAAGCAGATGCTTATTTTTCCAAAGCTTTAGGATTTAATAGTTCTACTAAAGTCATTATTTTGTCTATATTCCTTCCTTCTTTCTTGTAATTGTTTTTCCTTTTCCAACTTTTAAGTAGGATTCTTATAACATATATTTCTACTTTTACCATGTGTGTATATATACATTTCTTCTGAGAAATGCTTTAATTATATCCCATAGTTTGATATATAGTATTTATATTATTATTTTCTAGCTGTCCCAACATTTGATTTTACATATCCTCTTTGACTTGATTGTTGCTAAATAGAGGATGTATTTAAAAAAATAATAGAGGATGTATTTAATTACAGAAAGTCATATATTTATATATTTTTCTGTTATCCTAATCCACACATTTGCCTTACTTAGTCTTAATTATACTGTTAAATATATTCAGTGCTCCAATTCTTTTACTAATATCAACCTAGCCATACTGTGGCTAAAATTTGTCTTCTAGTAGTTTCCTCAGGAAGGGCTAAAAACAGTGCTGTGCCAAACCATACTAGAGCCTGAGGCAAAAGGAAAAAATCAGGAATAATGATCCTGTCTTTATTTAAAATGTTAATATTTCATCATGGATGTTTTCCATTAATTTTTAGGTTAATACTGCATTAAATATTATTCTTTATTACAGAGCTTTTTGGTGTCCTCTTAAGCTCATATCCCAAGCACCTAATATTCCTAGGGTTCCTGCATGTTCAGCCTTTACATCTGAAGAACAGCTCGGCTGGCTCACTCTTTCCTTGAGGAACTTTTAGGTAGTGCTTTATAACATGCTGGTGTTAAAAAAAAATACTGTAGAAAAGTCTTATAGCCGATTTTTTTTTTTTTTCATGTAAGTGAAATCCCATCCCTCCCACCCCACCCCTGGTCTTCCCAATGGTTCTTCGTCCTTTTTTGTAAATTAATTTATTTAAATTCAAGTTAGTTAACATGCAGTTTAGTACTGGTTTCTGGAGTAGAATCCAGAGATTCATCACTTAGATATGACCCCCAGTGCTCATCTAAAAAATCGCCCTCCTTAACACCCATCTGTCATTTAGCCACCCCCACCTCCCCTCCAACAACCCTCAGGTTGTTCTCTGTATTTAAGAGTCTCTTATGATTTGCCTCCCTCTCTGTTTTTAATCTTATTTTTTCTTCCCTTCCCTTATGTTCATCTGTTGTATTTCTTAAATTCCACATATGAGTGAAAACATATATTTGCCTTTTTCTGACTTATTTTGCTTAGCATAATACACCTTATTTCCATCCACATTGATGCAAATAGCAAGATTTCATTATTTTTGATCACCATATTCCACTGTATGTGTGTGTGTGTGTGTGTGTGTGTGTGTGACATCTTTATCCATTCTTCAGTCAAGGGACAGTCGGGCTCTTTCCATCATTTGGCTACTGTTGATAATGCTAACATAAACACTGGGGTATATATGCCCCTTTGATTCCGCATTTTTGTATTCTTTGAATAAATACCTAGTAGTGCAATTGCTAGTAAGGTAGTTCTCTTTTTAGTGTTTTGAGGCACCTCCATACTGTTTTCCAGAGTGGCTGCACCAGTTTGCATTCCCACAAACAATGCAAAAGGGCTCCACTTTCTCCACATCCTTGCTAACATCTGTTCCTTCCTGAGTTGTTCGTTTTGGTCATTCTGACAGGTGTGAGGTGCTATCTTGTTGTATTTTTCTTTGTATTTCTCTGATAAGTGATGTTGAGCATCATTTCATGTGTCTGTTAGCCATCTGGATGTCTTCTTTGGAAAAGTGTCTATTGATGTCTTTTGCCGATTTCTTCACTGGATTACTTGGTTTTGGGGTGTTAAGCTTGATAAGTCTTAATAGATTTAGGCTATTAACCTTTATCCAATTTTGCAAATATCTTCTCCTATTCCATAGGCTGTCTTTTAGTTTCATTGATTGTTTCCTTTGCTGTGCAGAAGTCTTTATCTTGATGAGGTCCCAAAAGTTCATTTTTGCTTTTATTTCCCTTACCTCTGGAGACATCAGTAAAAAGCTGCTGTGGCCAAGGTCAAAGAGGTTGCTGCCTGTTCTCTCCCCTAGGATTTTGAGAGTTTCCTGTATCACATTTAGGTCTTTCCTCCATTTTGAGTTTACTCTTGTGTATGGTGTAAGAAAGTGGTCCAGTTTCATTCTTCTGCATGTCACTGTCCAGTTGTCCCAGAACCATTTACTGAAGACACTTTTTTTCCCAATAGATACTCTTTCCTGCTTTGTCAAAGATGAGTTGGCCATACATTTGTGGGTACACTTCTGGATTCTCTATTTTGTTCCACTGACCTATGTGTCTTTTTGTGCCAGTACCATACGGTCTTGATGATTACAACTTTGTAATACACTTTCAAGTCCAGAATTGTGATGCCTCCAGCTTTGGGTTTATTTTTCAACATTACTTTTGCTATTTTCTACATTATTTGGCTATTTTCCAATAGTTCTTAATAGTCCTATAACTTTCCTAAGATTTGTCTTGGTGTTGATTGTTCTGGGTCGATTTTCCACAGCACACAGTATGACCTTTGCAGATTCAAGTCTTCTTCTTTCTTTAACTGTATTTTAAAATACCTGTTCTGGGGCGCCTGGGTGGCGCAGTCGGTTAAGCGTCCGACTTCAGCCAGGTCACGATCTCGCGGTCCGTGAGTTCGAGCCCCGCGTCAGGCTCTGGGCTGATGGCTCAGAGCCCGGAGGCTGTTTCCGATTCTGTGTCTCCCTCTCTCTCTGCCCCTCCCCCGTTCATGCTCTGTCTCTCTCTGTCCCAAAAATAAATAAACGTTGAAAAAAAAATTAAAAAAAAAATAAAATACCTGTTCTGTATCATTTTTTTGATTTTCAACTTTGGGTATTCCATATGTTTGTCGGATCCTTCATGTAACTTCCATGTCTTATTTTCTTGTTATCTTTTAAAATTCTTTTATTTCACTGTGTTCACTTTTCTGTCTCTATCAGGATTTTCCACTGTTAGTTCCAGTTTTGTCTTGATTTCTGCATTTGTATTTTCCCTCTACTTCTTTCCTGAATCCTAGTTTATATTTCTTCCCTGCCTACTGCCTCACTGTCTTTTCTTTCAATTCTGGATTTCTACCTGGTGGTAACTGTTAAGAAAGCAAATTGAATCACTGAGATTTTGGGGTTTATTTTTTAGACTCATGTCAAAATATTCATTCATACTTTTCCTCTACTGCATGACAATGTCTTCCTGGTGAGGGCTGATCATCTGCTAACACACTTTGATGCACCTTTTCCTTCTTTTTTCTTATAGTATCTCTCACAGACATGTTTCTAGTTCCTTTACCATTACTTATTGTTGAATGAGTTATTTTTTTTAAGTTTATTTATTTTTGAGAGAGGAAGAGCATGAGAGGGGAGGGGCAGAGATAAAAAGGGAGAAAGAATCCCAAGCAGGCTCCATGCCATCAGTACAGAGCCCAATATGGAACTCACAAATCACATCATCATAACCTGACCTGAAGTCACATGGTTAACCAGCTGAGCCACCCAGGCACCTCTCAAAGTTAGTTTTTAATGGACCAGCCATTTGCACAGGTTCTTATGGGGAAGCCAGAGGAGTATTTCAGACTAGCTGTTTTTTTTATTATTCAAAGGCTCTCTTTTTAGCGGTTTCTAATTTTTCTGCATGATTCTTTATGCAGCCCCATGTCCCCTGTGTTTCTGATCTGATCTGCATCCCCAGGTCTTCTGTCAACATCCAACTACCCCTATCTCCACCATTGCTGTTTCAGGTAAAGGATATAAATTCTGATTTAAAGAGGGTCTCACTTTCAGGAAGAAAGTGCAGAAGGCTCATTAAATGGAAATGCAACTGCAAAAGTCTCATTAAATGGAAGCATCTGGAGGTGGGAACAAAGCAGGGAATTAAATAAGAAATATTTGTTTGAAGACCATTTAAGAAATAGTTCAACTCCCACCCAGATCTGGGCCATGGAACAAGCCCCCACCCCAATAAAGGGCTAAAAGCTTTTTGTCTAATGAGGGTAAAGCAAAACCCTCTGGACTAAAGTATCTGGGCTAAAAACTACTAGGTACAGCTGATGGTAGATGTACATTCACAAAATAGGGAGAACACATACAACTGAGACTCTCCCCCTACCCTTGCCTTACCTAGATTAGAGGGCCCTGGCATCCAAAAAGTCACCCCAAGGCAGAACCTAGAAAATTCTACATGGCCTTAACAGACCAAGAGCAAAGACTTACACATACTGACCTCAAGGGCTCCTCACTGAAGGCTCACAGTCTAATCATTCTAAAACAAAGCTCCTGATCAACAAGTCCATTTATCCATTTATGTGTTCCAACCTTCCAATCAGATTTTTAGTCTCTGTCTTAGGTTGCTCAAGCTGCCATAACAAAATACCACAGACTGACTTAACACTTAAAAAAATTTTTTTAATGTTTATTCATTTTTGAGAGAGAGAGAAAGAGAGTGAGCACAAGCAGGGGAGGGACAGAGAAAGAGAGGGAGACACAGAATCTTAAACAGGTGCTAGGCTCTGATCTGTCAGCACAGAGACCAACACAGGGCTTGAACACACAAATCATGAGATCGTCACCTGAGCCAAAGTCAGATGCTTAATGGATTGAGCTACCCAGACGCTCTTGGCTTAATAATTTTTTGTAAGACTATTTTCTCACACTTCTGGAAGCTAGAATTCCATAATCAAGGTACCAGACAATTCAGTTTCTGGTAAAGGCTCTCTTCCTGGCTTTTAGACAATATCATTTCACTGTGTCACCAGGTGGCCTTTGCATGCAAACAAATGGAGACCAAGTGAGTGAGTACTCATCTCTTCTGTCCTAGGGACACTAATCCTACTGGGTCAGAGCCACACCCTACAGCCTCATTTAACCTTTTTTTTTTTTTTTTTTTGAAGATGCAACTGGCTTTATTAAGCAATCATGAGATGGGAAGCATCCCATGTAGCAAGTAGAGAGCTTCTCCCCTTAATTACTTTCTTATAAGCCCCATCTCCAAGTACTGTTATATTGGGGATTAAGACTTTAACATCTGAATTGGGATGGAGGGACACACTCTGTAACAGTTCTCCAAGCCTTTTCAAACCAAACAAATTGTATCTATGGGATTTAAATATATTTCAATTTATGAGATTTTAATATATTTCAATATATGCATAGTCCTTACCAGCTATTACCTCTTTCCTTATTTGAATGTTTCACCTCTTGTTATGCTCAGTGAGTTTCCATACCAGGGTGTAACAAAATATGGCAACACACTTCCTGTTTTAGAAGCAGGGCATTTAGAGCTGTTGGGTGTAGAGCAGAAAGGATGTGGTGCTGCCTCCTGTGGACAGTATTACACCTTCTTTTTGAGTTTTAAGTCTGTTGAAGTCTTATAAAACTGGTACAGATGGAGAACTGAGGAATCTAATTAACTCCTTTTCACTGACTATAAATGTGCTCAATTATAAGGTATTGTTCAGAAATATCTATTGATTAGTATATAGAAATATGCATCTATCAGGGGCGCCTGGGTGGCGCAGTCGGTTAAGCATCCGACTTCAGCCAGGTCACGATCTCGCGGTCCGGGAGTTCGAGCCCCGCATCGGGCTCTGGGCTGATGGCTCAGAGCCTGGAGCCTGTTTCCGATTCTGTGTCTCCCTCTCTCTCTGCCCCTCCGCCGTTCATGCTCTGTCTCTCTCTGTCCCAAAAATAAATAAACGTTGAAAAAAAAAAATTAAAAAAAAAAAAAAAAAAGAAATATGCATCTATCTACACCCTGTAAAAACTTTGTCAGTTTGTTGTGCATACTCTTCACTCTCTAGTAGTCCCCTCTAGTATGCACAGGTGGATCGCCACCACCAAGAGAGGCTACTGATGTCTTCATATTGGAATGGGTGAACACTGCAAAACAACCCAGGTGGGACATGCATATACCACTCAGTCTACCAAGTCATTCCTTCAAGGCACCCTCACTTCTACTTATATAGGTACTTTCCTCCCTCCCATCTGTCTACAGGGCCTGGAAGAAAACGCTGATCCTTCAGCAAACCCAGCTCTGAATAGTGAGTTTATGTGAGATATGTTGTCCCTTTGTTTGTTGCTGACAAGCGTAAAGAACCACTTTCACTGCTGGTAATAATGGCTAATTTATCACATCCAGCTGAGGCTGACCTCTGGGTGTCCCAGCCCCTCCATCACCTTCACACCTGCTCAAGCTAATTGTTAGAGCCAAGTGTAAATGAAAATCAACTGGGCTAATAATGAATGGAGCCCATTACTCGCAACAGCACATTGCTTTACGAAGGTTTATCAAGAAACATTATAACCAGTCCTCAGTCACAGTTCCCTGTCTCATAGATGAGAAAAAGCAAGCCAACATCGGGGGACCAGCATATGAAAACAAGCACAGCGACTGGGAACAACATTTAGCTTTAGCTTCAAGAACCTATACTTTAGCAAAATCCCATCAAATACTCCCTCAAAAAGGGGTTAAGATATTTCTCCCAGTGTTGTCGTCATGTTTCTATAAGCAAATGAGATCATTACTAGATATGAAGACCTTAATTAATATGCTAATCTCATTACTCCATCAAAACCATTTTTTAAGGTGGTTATCCCCATGGCTACTCCAGTCACTGCCACCTGCCTTAGAATGGCCTTGCTGTGGTGCCTGGGTGGTTCAGTCCGTTAAGTGTATGACTTCGGCTCAGGTCATGATCTCACGATTTGTGAGTTCGAACCTTGTGTCAGACTCTGCTGAGAGCTTGGAGCCTGGTGCCTGCTTCAGATTCTTTATCTCCCTCTCTCTGTCCCTCCCCTGCTCGCACTCTGTCTCTCTCTCTCAAAAATAAGTATTAAAAACAATTTAGAAAGGCCTTGCCATTCCCATCTGAAAGCAGAGATCCAGGTCCCAAATGCTTGAAATAAAATAACCAGATCTCCCATTAAAGGAAATTGTCGAAAGAAAATTCAGAAACCTTTACTTGATATGAATATTTTACTGAGAGAGAAATTGTTGAGGAACAGAGACTTCCAAGCAGAAAGTGGTGAAGACATTCAGTAGTTACAACTCAGTTTATAAAGCATGGATGAGTAAGTTTTCTATTGTGATTTGTTACTAAAACTTATATGCATCAACTTACTTGTTTATACTTATCATAAACTTACTTGTAGCTGATTAGGTAGGAAGCTGCAAAGGCCCCACAGACATGAAGAAAGCTAAAGTATTGTTGATGGTCAGATCAGCATTTTGGGGAAATCAGGGCAGTTTTAGGTTTTGGTTATGACACTGAATATGTCCCTAGACTGAACACTCACCAACTATGGCCTCCATTTTAATCTCTTTAATCCCTGAGTATCTTCAAGAGGGAGATAGGATACTATCAGGAGTCACCTGTAGTTTGAAGATACAGCCTTGACATAGTGCAAGAAGTCACTTCTCATTGCCAAATCGGGGTTTTAATGTATTTAGGGAATGTTTTTAAAGTGTTTTCATGTTCTTATTTGTTCACTTTTAATGCATTTTAAGCAGTTGAGATCCCCATGTTAAATCATAAGTCAAAAGGATCATTCATACCCCAGAAAATTCAGTGATAGCAGGAAATGCTGATAACGTTGTGGTAAATGTGTCTGAGCACACACTTTATGTGGATGTCTAAGTGATCCTTTGGACTTAAAACATTTCAGACCTCCAAATCAGCAATTTCAGACCAATTTGGACCAAACATGGAGTCATTCCATATTAGATTTGCCAGACTTCCCAGTGGATTCTTTTTAAACCTCATTGAAGATCCAGGACTATGCAATAACAAGGCCCTTAACAATCTCATGGAGAGATATACTCAGTAATTTCTGTGGTATCTGCCTAATAATCTTGAGTTTTGGGAGCACCATTCCAAATTTATACTGCACACCATTTGCTTGGAATATGACAAGGCTGGATAGGTGAGCACATGCTGCTGTGAATAGAAGTATTCACCAGTTCTAGAGAAACAAGGTATGAATTGTTCTTGAGGGGAAAGGGTTCCATGGTCTAGTAAGATTGGGCATATTAAGTTAAATAATATCTAGCAGGAGTTCATTCTTCAATGAAGAATTTCTTAGAGCTAATAAACATTATCAGTCTTCTTGTAATGTCCATGAATATAGAATCCTTAACTGACAGAACACGAGTAAACATCCAAAATAACACTAGTATTCAATAGGACATGAGATGGAAAATCAATTAACAACTTTATCTACTCATACTTCCGTGGTAAGGGTCAAAAACAGTGCTAGCTTAATTTAAAATGAATGAGCTTTTGGACTTCGAGTTATGCAGCTATTGTTGCAGTAAGCCTGTATAGCAAACAATCCCAAATCTTGGACACTTCCAATAAAATAAAAAATTACTTCTCATTGATAGGTCTCTGGGCTGGCTAAGAAAGTTTGCTTTCAAGCAGGTCAAAAGCCAGTGTACTCCAGGTGTCTCTCATTCAGGAATCCAGGCTAAAAAGCAGTGGCTAACTTAGTTGTGCTTTTCTTAAGGAAACAAAACTGCTGGTAGACATTCACCCAGCCTTTTAAGCCTCAGTTCAGAACTGGTACAATCTCACTTTCATCATTGTCCATTGACCAAAACAATTCATATGGCTAAGCTTGACACCAGTAGGGCAGGAAAATATATTCCACCCACAGAGAAGCCAGGCAAGGGCAATGAAGGAGGAAAAATTAGTGAGCAAATGATAGCTACCACACTGACCACAAATTCCTACCCAAGGTTTTATCATATGTATGGGAATTCAATCATATTTCTTTTTTCTTTAAATACAAATGTCCTAGTTAAAATTTCAAACATACAAATGATGAGACTTGGCAACAGGAATATAGACTCTATATGTATTCTTTATTCTTTTTCTTCCTTGGGACAAGTCAACATTCAGTATCTATGTCAGCTAATCCAGGGAAGTTAGCATACTACGGCATCTTCCAGTTGACTTCTGGGTGTATATCCTGAAAACCAACACCATAATCAAGATTTTAGGTAAGAACAATGACTATAATAAGCATTTTCTATGTAGTGTAACAAATTACCAGAAACTTAAAAGCTTAACACATACTTATCATCTCACAGATTCTTTGAGTCAGGAATCTAGGCACAGCTTAGCTAGGTCCCCTGCAAGGTTATGATCATAGGCTGGATTCTCATCTGGAAGCTCAGGTGGGAAAGGATCCACCTTCAGACTAAGTCAGCTGGTTGGCACAAGTCATATGCTTGCAGTTGTAGGACTCCATGGAATTTTGCTTCTTCAAAGCTAGCACAGAGAAGAAGACTCTAGTACAATTGTTATCAATTCTGCTAGCAAGAAAGAGCTTTACATAACATAATGTCATCATAGAAATGATATCCTATCACCTCTGTCATATTGTATTGCTTAGAAATGGGTCTCAAATCTTGCCCACACACAAGGGGAGTGGATTATACAAAGGCATAAATGATAGAAGGTAGACATCATGGGGAACACCTTAAAGTCTGTCCTCCACAACTAGAAACCTAAAAAATACATTATTTGTGTCCTATTTTATTCCAACTTTTCTCAGGTTCTCTCAGTAAAGTCACTCTCCACCATGTTCTAGAACTGTATTTGAAATTAGATGAACCCACATTCACTGGCCAATTCCATTTTACGTTCTATTTTAAGAACTTTTCACAGAGGCTTCTGGGAAGATGGTGGCGTAGAAGGACGCTGGGTTCACCGCGTCCTGCGGGTCACTTAGATTCCACCCACACCTGCCTAAGTAACCCAGAAAATCGCAAGAAGACTAGCAGAACGGATTCTCCGGAGCCAAGCGTAGAGAGAGGCCCACAGAAGAGGGTAGGAAGGGAGGAGAGGTGGTGTGCGATACACGGACTGGCAGGAGGGAGCCGGGCGGAGGGGCAGCCCGCCGGCCAAGCAGAGCTCCCGAATGTGGCTCGCAAAAACGGAGGGGCCGGACGGATGTGTTCTGACAGCAAGCGGAACTTGACATCTGGAAGGTTATAAGCTAACAGCTCTGCTCCGAGAACAGGAGGGCTGGAGGACAATGGGAGGGAGAGTTGCTGAGCCCCAGACAACAGAGTGAAGCGTGGTGGGGAACAAATGCGCTTGCCAGCACCATCTTCCTCGCCCATCCCCCATCCAAAATCCCAAAGGGAACCAGTTCCCATCACGGAACTTGCTTGCACCACACAAACACCCAACGCTGTGCTTCTGCGGATCATCCCTCTGGCGGGTCTGACTCACTCCCGCTGCCGCAGGGCCCCTCCCAAAGCGGATCACCAAAGGAAAAGCGAGCTGAGCCTACCCCTCCCACCCCTGTGCACCTTGCCAATTCACCCCAGCTAATACACCAGATCCCCAGCACCATAGGCCTGGCAGTGTGCAAGTAGCCCACATGGGCCACGCCACCCCACAGTGAATCCCGCCCCTAGGAGAGGGGAAGAGAAGGCACACACCAGTCTGACTGTGGCCCCAGCAGTGGGCTGGGGGCAGACATCAGGTCTCACTGCGGCCCCGCCCACCAATGGCAGTTATTCAAGACAGCACAGGAGAAGTGCCCTGCAGTTCCACACCACTCCAGGGAGTATCCAAAATGATAAAACGGAAGAATTCCCCTCAAAAGAATCTCCAGGAAATAACAACAGCTAACAAACTGATCAAAAACGATTTAAACAATATAACAGAAAGTGAATTTAGAATAATACTCATAAAATTAATCGCTGGGCTTGAAAACAGTATAAAAGACTGCAGAGAATCTATTGCTACAGAGATCAAGGGACTAAAGAACAGCCAGGAGGACCTAAAAAATGCTATTAATGAGCTGCAAAATAAAATGGAGATGACCACAGCTTGGATTGAAGAGGTAGAGGAGAGAATAGGTGAACTAGAAGATAAAATTATGGAAAAAGAAGAAGCTGAGAAAAAGAGAGATAAAAAAATCCAGGAGCATGAGGGGAAAATTAGAGAACTAAGTGATGCACTAAAGAGAAATAATCTACGCATAATTGTATTCCAGAGGAGGAAGAGGGAAAGGTGCTGAAGGTATACTTGAAGAAATAATAGCTGAGAACTTCCCTATCTGGGGAAGGAAAAAGGCATTGAAATCCAAGAGGCACAGAGAACTCCCTTCAGACGTAACTTGAATCGACCTTCTGCATGACATATCCTAGTGAAACTGGCAAAATACAAGGATAAAGAGAAAATTCTGAAAGCAGCTAGAAATAAATGTGCTCTAACATATAAAGGGAGACCAATAAGACTCGTGAAAGATCTCTCTACTGAAACTTGGCAGGCCAGAAAGGAATGGCAGGAAATCTTCAATGTGATGAACAGAAAAAATATGCAGCCGAGAATCCTCTATCCAGCAAATCTGTCATTTAGAATAGAAGGAGAGAGAAAGGTCTTCCCAAATAAATAAAAACTGAAGGAATTCACCACCACTAAACCAGCCCTACAAGAGATCCTAAGTGGGATCCTGTGAGACAAAGTACCAGAGACATCGCTACAAGCATGAAACCTACGGACATCACAATGACTCTAAACCCATATCTTTCTATAACACTGAATGCAAATGTACTAAATGCCCCAACCAAAAGACATAGGATATCAGAATGGATAAAAAACAAAACCCATCTATTTGCTGTCTACAAGAGACTCATTTTAGACCTGAGGACACTTTCAGATTGAAAGTGAGGGGATGGAGAACTATTTTTCATGCTACTGGAAGTCAAAAGAGAGCTGGAGTAGCCATACTTATATCAGACAAACTAGACTTTAAATTAAAGGCTGTAACAAGAGATAAAGAAGGGCATTATATAATAGTTACAGGGTCTATACATCAAGAAGAACTAACAATTATAAATGTCTATGCACTGAATATGGGAGCCCCCAAATATATACAACAATTACTCACAAACATAAGCAACCTTATTGACAAGAATGTGGTAATTGCAGGGGACTTTAATACCCCACTTACAACAATGGATAGATCATCTAGACACATGGTCAATAAAGAAACAAGGGCCCTGATGATATATTGGATCAGATGGACTTAACAGATATATTTAGAACTCTGCATCCCAAAGCAAAAGAATATACTTTCTTTTCGAGTGCACATGGAACATTCTCCAAGATAGATCACATACTGGGTCACAAAACAGCCCTTCATAAGTATACAAGAATTGAGATCATACCATGCAAACTTTCGGACCACAATGCTATGAAGCTTGAAATCAACCACAGGAAAAAGTCTGGAAAACCTCCAAAACCATGGAGGTTAAAGAACATCCTACTGGGGCGCCTGGGTGGCGCAGTCAGTTAAGTGTCCGACTTCAGCCAGGTCACGATCTCGCGGTCCGTGAGTTCGAGCCCCGCGTCAGGCTCTGGGCTGAAGGCTCAGAGCCTGGAGCCTGTTTCCGATTCTGTGTCTCCCTCTCTCTGTGCCCCTCCCCCGTTCATGCTCTGTCTCTCTCTGTCCCAAAAATAAATAAACGTTGAAAAAAAAAATTAAAAAAAAAAAATAAATAAAGAACATCCTACTACTAAAGAATGAATGGGTCAACCAGGCAATTAGAGAAGAAATTAAAAAATATATGGAAACAAACAAAATGAAAATACAACAATTCAAACACTTTGGGATGCAAAAGGCAGTCCTGAGAGGAAAATACATTGCAATCCAGGCCTATCTCCAGAAACAAGAAAAATCCCAAATACAAAATCTAACAGCACACCTAAACGAAACAGAGGCAGAGCAGCAAAGACACCCTAAACCCAGAAGAAGAAGAGAAATAATAAAGATCAGAGCAGAAATAAACAACATAGAATCTAAAAAAACTGTAGAGCAGATCAATGAAACCAAGAGTTGGTTTTTGAAAAAATAAACAAGATTGATAAACCTCTAGCCAGGCTTCCCAAAAAAAAAAAAAAGGGGGGGGGGGGAGATGACCCAAATAGATAAAATCATGAATGAAAATGGAATTATTACAACCAATCCCTCAGAAATACAAGCAATTATCAGGGAATACAATGAAAAATTATATGCCAACAAACTGGACAACCTGAAAGAAATGGACAAATTCCTAAGCACCCACACACTTCCAAAACTCAAATGGAAAGAAATAGAAAGCTAGAACAGACCCATAACCAGCAAAGAAATTGAATCAGTTATCAAAAATCTCCCAACAAATAAGAGTCCAGGACCAGATGGCTTCCCTGAGGAATTCTACCAGACATTTAAAGTAGAGATAATACCTATCCTTCTCAAGCTATTCCAAAAAATAGAAAGGAAAGGAAAACTTCCAGACTCATTCTATGAAGCCAGTATTACTTGGATTCCTAAACCAGACAGAGACCCAGTAAAAAAAGATAATACAGGCCAATATCTCTGATGAATATGGATGCTAATATTCTCAATAAGATACTAGCAAATCGAATTCAACAGCTTATAAAAAGAATTATTCACCATGATCAAGTGGGACTCATTCCTGGGATGCAGGGCTGGTTCAACATTTGCAAATCAATCAATGTGATACATCACATGAATAAAAGAAAAGATAAGAATCATATGATCCTGTCAATCGATGCAGAAAAAGCATTTGACAAAATTCAGCATCCTTTCTTAAAAAAACCCTCGAGGGGCGCCTGGGTGGCGCAGTCGGTTAAGCGTCCGACTTCAGCCAGGTCACGATCTTGCGGTCTGTGAGTTCGAGCCCCGCGTCAGGCTCTGGGCTGATGGCTCAGAGCCTGGAGCCTGTTTCCGATTCTGTGTCTCCCTCTCTCTCTGCCCCTCCCCCGTTCATGCTCTGTCTCTCTGTCCCAAAAATAAATAAACGTTGAAAAAAAAAAAACCCTCGAGAAAGTCGGGATAGAAGGAACATACTTAAACATCATAAAAGCCATTTATGAAAAGCCCACAGCTAATATCATCCTCAATGGGGAAAAACTGAGAGCTTTCTCCCTGAGATCAGGAGCACGACAGGGATGTCCACTCTCACCGCTGTTGTTTAACATAGTGCTGGAAATGCTAGCATCAGCAATCAGACAACAAAAGGAAATCAAAGGCATCCAAATTGGCAAAGATGAAGTCAAGCTTTCGCTTTTTGCAGATGACATGATAATTATACATGGAAAATCCGATAGACTCCACCAAAAGTCTGCTAGAACTGATACATGAATTCAGCAAAGTTGCAGGATACAAAATCAATGTACAGAAATCAGTTGCATTCTTATACACTAACAATGAAGCAACAGAAAGACAAATAAAGAAACTGATCCCATTCACAATTGCACCAAGAAGCATAAAATACCTAGGAATCAATCTAACCAAAGATGTAAAGGATCTGTATGCTGAAAACTATAGAAAGCTTATGAAGGTAATTGAAGAAGATTTAAAGAAATGGAAAGACATTCCATGCTCATGGATTGGAAGAATAAATATTGTCAAAATGTCAATACTACCCAAAGCTATCTACACATTCAATGCAATCCCAATCAAAATTGCACCAGCATTCTTCTCGAAGCTAGAACAAGCAATCCTAAAATTCATATGGAACCACAAAAGGCCCCAAATAGCCAAAGTAATTTTGAAGAAGACCAAAACAGGAGGCATCACAATTCCAGACTTTAGCCTCTACTACAAACCTGTAATCATCAAGACAGCATGGTATTGGCACAAAAACAGACACATAGACCAATTGAATAGAATAGAATAGAATAGAATAGAATAGAATAGAATAGAATAGAATAGAATAGAATAGAAACCCCAGAACTAGATCCACAAACGTATGGCCAACTAATCTTTGACAAAGCAGGAAAGAATATCCAATGGAAAAAAGACAGTCTCTTTAACAAATGGTGCTGGGAGAACTGGACAGCAACATGCAGAAGGATGAAACTAGACCACTTTCTTACACCATTCACAAAAATAAACTCAAAATGGATAAAGGACCTGAATGTGAGACAGGAAACCATCAAAACGCTAGAGGAGAAAGCAAGAAAAGACCTCTCTGACCTCAGCCACAGCAATTTCTTACTTGACACATCCCCAAAGGCAAGGGAATTAAAAGCAAAAATCAACTATTGGGACCTCATGAAGATAAAAAGCTTCTGCAGAGCGAAGGAAACAACCAACAAAACTAAAAGGCAACCAACGGAATGGGAAAAGATATTTGCAAATGACATAATGGACAAAGGGCTAGTATCCAAAATATATAAAGAGCTCACCAAAGTCCACACCTGAAAAACAAATAATCCAGGAAGAAATGGGCAGAAAACATGAATAGACACTTCTCTAAAGAACACATCCAGATGTCCAACAGGCACATGAAAAGATGCTCAACATCGCTCCTCATCAGGGAAATGCAAATCAAAACCACACTCAGATATCACCTCACGCCAGTCAGAGTGGCTAAAATGAACAAATCAGGAGACTATAGATGCTGGCGAGGATGTGGAGAAACGGGAACCCTCTTGCACTGTTGGTGGGAATGCAAACTGGTGCAGCCACTGTGGAAAACAGTGTGGAGGTTCCTCAAAAAATTAAAAAGAGACCTTCCCTATGACCCAGCAGTAGCACTGCTAGGAATTTACCTAAGGGATACAGGAGTACTGATGCATAGGGGCACTTGTACCCCAATGTCTATAGCAGCACTCTCAACAATAGCCAAATTGTGGAAAAAGACTAAATGTCCATCAACTGATGAATGGATAAAGAAATTGTGGTTTATATACACAATGGAGTACTACGTGGCAATGAGAAAGAATGAAATATGGCCCTTTGTAGCAATGTGGATGGAACTGGAGAGTGTGATGCTAAGTGAAATAAGCCATACAGAGAAAGACAGATACCATATGGTTTCACTCTTATGTGGATCCTGAGAAACTTGACAGAAACCCATGGGGGAGGGGAAGGAAAAAAAAATGAGGTTAGAGTGGGAGAGAGCCAAAGCATAAGAGACTCTTGAAAACTGAGAACAAACTGAGAGTTGATGGGGGGTGGGAGGGAGGGGAGGGTGGGTGATGGGTATTGAGGAGGGCATCTTTTGGGGTGAGCACTGGGTGTTGTATGGAAACCAATGTGACAATAAATTTCATATATTAAAAAAATATAAAATTTAAAAAAATTTAAAAAAAAATCTTTTCAGGGTAGGAAACTCCTCCAGTCAGCTGGCCAGTATTGTTCAATCACTGAGTATTCAGCATCATTAATACCAGAATAGCCAAGAAATCATTCCAACCAGAAAAGGCCCAAGTACCAATTATTGAACTGTGATGATTTATGTTTGTGACTGATGTGACTAACATAAGTCAACTGTTTATGTGTGGAAATGCAACCAGTGATTGACAAGAACTGCAGCATATGACTCATGCTGTGTCTACCCTGAGCCAAAGCAGTCAGTCAATTCTGATGGTATAATCATCAATCAAATAAATGATTTGGCAGCCTAAATATTTAACAACCAGATGATGGCTGAAATGTTCACTTTTCAATCAGTCATGCAAACACAGTCCTAGTAAAAGGAGTAACTGAAATTCAGAGTAGTTTTCCTTATCCTAAAAGTCATTCATCCCCAAATATTCATTGAATGCCTACTATGCTCTCAGTACTCTGGTGGGAATACAGAAATGGAAAACCGATATAAATGAGAATTATTTTTCAAACTCTTTCTCTTATAACCTTTTGCTACCTACCCTGCTAAGCAATTTTCTTAGTGGTCATCAGCCATCAGCACTCAGTGACCTTCTATATTGATCCTTCCTCAAATACTTCTTATGGCTAAGAAAAACCTCCCATTTAACCAAAATGTGCTTTGGTATGGCAAAACCTCAGCACCTATACATTTCATTGACTAGAGTAATTGCAATGAGACTGGTACTTCCTGGATAGAGAAAGGTTTATGATAAAAATTCATTACTATCATGCCCATTATATAATTCTTTGTGTTCTATAAGCTCTATAAGCACTGTGCTCTATAAGCACTGTGTTCTATAAGCACTGCCAAAGATAATTTAAAATAGCCTCAGCAGGTCCAATACAACTTCTCCACGTTACATGTAAAGAGGAAATGCCACACAGAAAAAAACAACCTCAGACACCCTTGCCTTTTCTTTCTCTATACTTTTTCTGGAAGCAAATTTTTACATTCCCATGATACTTATATGCTAAATCTGGAGACAGCATATAGATGACTACCTTACTTTAATAATCATTTATCATAAGCTCGGTATTGGGCGAAATATAAACTCTTGACAAACTCCAAGGACTCCTCTATTCTTAAGTTCCCTTTATTCTCAAGGACTCCTTTATTCTATTGCAATGGCTCCTGAAAAACTTCCCTTTTTCAAGGGTAATTTTTTCAAACACAATCAATAATCTACAACCACCTTTGTAATGTCTTTAGAAGCCAAAACCTTTTCAACTTTTGAGTTTTGGTTCTTTTTTTTTTTTTTAAGTTTATTTATTTATTTTGAGGAACAAAGAGTGTGTGCATGGGAGCATGAGTGGGGGAGGGGCTGAGGGAGAGAGAATCCCAAGTAGGCTCCACTCAGCGTGGAGTCCGACACCGGGCTTAATCCCACAACTGTAAGATCACTACAGGAGCCTCTATCAAGAGTTGGATGCTGAACCGACTGAGCCACCCAGGTGCCCCAAGTTTTTAAGGTAAAGTGCATGGCTGGACTCTACAAGCCCAAGATTTAAAGTTTTGCATTATGGGTTATTAATGAAGTTATTAATACCCTTTCTGCTGTTCATACATAATAAGAAATGCTTAATTTACAATTTTTTCTTTAGTCTTAGAATTTCAGAGTTGAAATGAGTTTTAAGGCATATCCAGTCCAGAACTTGAGTGTCTTCAGGAACATCCACAATAATGTTGTTCAGCCCTTGCTCTAACGGTCTCAGCAATGAGGAGGTCACTACCTAATGAGGGAGATCGTTCTATCTTATCACATCACCTTAGAAATGTTTTCCCTATTCTGAGTCAGGTTTTGTTTTGTTTTGTTTGTCCTGTAGGTTTAATCCATGATGCTAGTTATACCCCTGGGGTCTTAGGGGACAAATCTAATCCCTTTATATGACAGCCCTCCATATATTTGAAATCCCCTACCTAGTGCTGAACACTTTATTCTAAAGATGCCCTTGAATCATTCCTCATAGAATATGATTTTGGTTCCATCACCATCCTGGTTTCTGATCTCTAAATCAGCAGCTTTCAACCATTATTTTGTAACACAGTCATTCTTGTGATCAGTAAGAAACAAAAGGGTAAAATACTGTACCAACTACACCTAGAATTAAGAATAACTTACCTTCAAATTTAAAAGGTCACAAAGAAGTGGAAAAACATTCCATGCTCATGGATTGGAAACAAACATTGTTAAAGTGTCTATACTACCCAAAGCAATCTATACATTTAATGTACTATCAAAATACCACCAGCATTTTTCACAGAGCTAGAGCAAACAATCCTAAAATCTGTACAGAACCACAAAGACCCCAAATAGCCGAAGCAATTCTGAAAAAGAAAAGCAAACCTGGAGACATCACGATTCCAGTCTTCAAGCTTCAAGGTGTATTACACAGTAGTCATCACAGCAGTATGGCACTGGCACAAAAACAGACACACTGATCAATGGAACAGAATTGAAAACCCAGAAATGGACCCACAAACGTATAGCCAACTAACCTTTGACAAAGCAGGAAAGAGGATCCAATGGAAAAAAGACAGTCTTTAGCAAATGGTGTTAGGAGAACTGGACAGCGACATGGAGAAGAATCTACCTGGACCACTTTTTTACACCACACAAAAAAATAAACTCAAAATGGATGAAAGACCTAAATGTGAGGCAGGAAACCATCAAAATCCTAGAGGAAAAAACAGGCAACAACCTCTTTGTCCTTAGCCTCAGTAATCTCTTACTCGACACTTCTCTGAAGGCAAGGGGAATAAAAGCAAAAAGGAACTACTGCAACCTCATCAAAATAAAAAGCTTCTGCACAGTGAGAGAAACAATCAACAAAATTAAAAGGCAACCAAAGGAAAGGGAGAATATATTTGCAAATAACATATTGGATAAAGGATTAATATCCAAAATCTATAAAGAACTTACCAAACTCAACACACAAAAAATAAATAACCCAGTGAAGAAATGGGCAAAAGACATGAATGGACACTTTTCCAAAGAAGACATAGAGATGACTAACAGACACATGAAAAGATGCTCAACACTGCTCATCATCAAATCAAAACCCACTGAGATACCACCTCACACCAGTCAGAGTGACTAAAATTAACAACTCAGGAAACAAGAGATGCTGGTGAGGATGTAGAGAAGGGGTACCCTCTTGCACTGTTGGTGGGAATGCAAACTGGTGCAGCCACTCTGGAAAACTGTGGAGATTCCTCAAAAAATTAAAAACAGAATTACCCTGAGACCCAGCAATAGCACTACTAGGAATTTATCCAAAGGAAATAGTAGTGCTGATTCATAGGGACATATGTACCCAAATGTTTATAGCAGTGCTTTCAACAATAGCCAAATTAAGAGCTCAAATGTCCATCAACTGATGAATGGATAAAGAAGATGTGGTATGTGTGTGCATATTATATAATTATTTATATACTATAAATATTATATATATACATATATATATATAATATGTGTGTGTATACATACATACACACACAATGGAAAACTAGGCAGTGAAAAAGAATGAAATCTTGCCATTTGCAACAACATGGGTGGAAATGGAGGATATGATGCTAAGGGAAATAAGTCGGTCAGAGAAGATAGGTATCATATGTGGAACTTGAGAAACTTAACAGAAGACCATGGGGAAGGGAAGGGAAGAAAAAAAAAATAGTTGTAAACTGACAGGGAGCCAAATCATAAGAGACTCAAATACAGAGAACAAGCTGAGGGTTGATGTGAGGGTGGGGGAGGGAAAAATGGGTGATGGGCATTGAGGAGGGCACTTGTTGGGATGAGCATTGGCTGTTGTATGTAAGTGATGAATCATGGGAATCTACTCCCAAAGCCAAGAGCACAGTGTACACTCTGTATGTTAGCTAACTTGACAATGAATCATATATAAAACATATAAATAAATAAATAAATAAATAAATAAATAAATAAATAAATAAAATTCAACATCAATTTAGTGCATTGGCCATCTATGGAAATCATCTTAGAATGTCCCTGCAGTCAGAGGTAACTTATAACCTAAAACAAAGGTGCCTCCCCAAAAGGTTCTCTGCATCAATCTAGTAACTACTGTCAAATGATGTACAAACTACAACATATGACCTAAGACAGTGTATCTTAAAAGCTCTCATCACAAGAAAAACAAAATTTGTAATTATGTGCATAGTGACAGGTATTATTAACTAGACATACTGTGATATTTTTGCAAATATATACCAATACTGAATCATGTTGTACATCCAAATACAAAGTTATATGCCAAGTATATCTCAATGAAAAGAAGAAATGATTAAAGCTTCTAGTTTACAGTAAAATTATTGTCCACAAGATTGTGCTCTAAGTCCAGATAACCAACACTGACTCCTATGACTCATATATCCTCAGACTGGAAAAGAGTGATTTGAGCTATTGCACAAGAAAGTTCAATTCCCCTACTCAAACTTGGGACTCATCTAGCAACTTTCTAACCTGTAATATAACCTCCTGAGTGTACAAACCTAAAGCAGAGTGTGCCTGGTATGCAAAGCTGATGCCAGTCACTCTCTCTCACTGTTGATATATCATCACTACAGTTTGAGCATTGGTCTCCTTTGAAATTTGTGCATGTGAATTGATTTCTCAGCCTCATCCCTGCTGGAAAAATGAAGTGAGTTTGGTGCTTGAAAAGCTGAGCAACGCAGTCTGCACTATGAAGAATCTCACAGTGGTGCTAACTCTAACATGCCTCTGATCCTATATTGACAACACATATATGTTGGTGCCTCATCAAATGTGTAAAAGATGGGGACTCTGCAGCCCCTTTTTCCCACCAGACCTTCCTCTGCCCAACTTATCAGCCCTGATCCCTCTAAGGTGCAAGGAGTTGCTGCTCAGGTCAGATTTAGAGACTTTGTCAGGCCCCTGAGAGAGCAGGACAGCATGACTGTCCTTAGGAGCCCAAGTGACATTCTCCTTACTGTTTTTCCCCATTACCTGCATCCCAGCTAATGCCCTCTTCTCTTCACCCCTTCTGGGATAGGAGTATAGCTGGGACTACAGACCCAATCACCTTCCATTCTACTCCACAGGCTCAACCTACCTACTGGTACCAATAGTGAATTTGGTGATGACGTAGATAGTGGGTTTTGAATGGAATAGAATGTATCACTTGTCTTCAAGTCTAAGCCATTTTTTTCTTTCTAAAGAAATTTTTTAAATTCTTTCTTTAAATTCTTTCTTCCTAAAACCTCTGCTGGTAGAAAAAGGTGTCTTTCCTCTTGCCCTGCCTCCCTTCACAATTCTGTTCACTTTTATTCCCCATGTACTCCAGCATTGGTTATGGTCATGGGAAAGTAACATGTTCACCAAGGCACACTGAACATGAAAGCATATAAACTTTTTTTTTCAGAATAGCAAGAGCTTTAATGGATAGTTACTAACCACTTCTTAGCTGATGACAGTTTTCTATCTTTTTCCAAGGGGTTCAAGCTAGCAGCATTTGCTACCCCACTGGATAATGAGGGGCAAGGGTTAACAGGATAAGGAATCGGTGTAGTACCTGACTCTCCAACTCCCCAATATGAGCCATTAGAACACTGTTGTGTGGAGATAATGGGCCATTCATGCTGAGGCAGGGCTGTTAGTGCTAGGCCAGGGTCTCAGGCAGAAAAAAATTTTTTTTTCTTCATATTTTTGCCACTTTTTTACCTTACCCACTTATGCCCTAAAAACCTGTGTCAAATGGTTTCATTTAGGTTAGTCTGATTTTCTCAAATAAAATGTAATCTCTCCCTGAAAGCATGACTGATATTCTAGTTTCTTCCTGTATCTATTTTCTCCATAGCACCAACTACTAAATATTTGCTAAGTGAAATCATTTGCCTTTCACTTGGTATGGATAAATTAGTTACACCTTAAGCTTCCAATCTGTTCTCACTAGTCCAAATCAATAAACATACTTGGGTTCTTCCTGCCAACACAATTATACATACAAATGCAACATGGGTTCTGACATTGTGAGAAAAGAGCTAGTTACAAAATGATCATCCCAGTGACTCAAAGTATAATTATATTAATATTTCCTAAGATTTTCTGGAAAACAAAAAATGTAAATTCCTTAAGACATAGACTCCCTAAAATTTACATGGAAACTCCAGTTTGAAAAACATTGACTACTACACAAAATAACAGAGAACATAAATATAGTGGATGAAGAGGTAGCAAATATTCACACTATCAAAATATAGACATTACTTGACCTCCAAGGACCATAGTGAATTTTCATTAGGTAGAAAGAGATAGTCAGCTTGAGGAAGGACAAACCAGGGCAACAAAGGAAATCCGAGTCAGAGCTATTGACACAACTTCCCGAAGCTTCTTAATTCTTGCCTGAGTCACTAGTCTGGCCTCCCTCATAAAGCAGAACATGTATTCATAGAGTAGGCTCTGGAGCTAGACTGCCTCTAAATCCCAGTTCTATACACCAACTCTGGCCTTGGGACACTAACTGGACTTCTTTGAACCTCTCTTTCCCCACCTACAGAATGGTGATTATAATAATTCCTTTATGTATGTGAATGACACAGTGCCTGACACATGGTTAGCACTCAGAAAACTACCCTGGGGTCTTAATTCCTACTATTCATCCTAGTCTTCAGCCATTCTTCAGTACTCCCCGTCCAAAGAGAAGAGGATTCCTTCTCTTGCTTAGGTGAATTCATCTCTGCCCAGGACTCCACCACCCTTCCTGAACCTTAGAGACCTGCTCAACTGGTTGCCTCCTCCCTACTAATAGACACACCAATCAGCATCTTAAGGCCTTCTTCCATCTTAAAACCTCCTCCCTCAACACTGCGTCCCTCTCCATCTACTCTTCTACATCTCTCCTTCTTCTTCAGAGAAACTGATAGAAAAAGTGCTCTATCATTTTTCAAAGGCCAACTCATAAAAGGTGATCTCCAACTCGTACACTTCGATTCATTCTTCCACTACTACAGTTGAAAGTCTGACACACACATACACACACACTGAAATTGCTCTGAGAAAGGCTGACAATGCTTCTCTGATGCCAAATCCAATGTGATGTGTCACTGAAAATTATAAACTTGACAGCATGTTAGACTATTTTTTTTAAAGAGAGAAAGAACGTGCACACATCAGGGAGGGGCAGAGGGAGAGAGAATCTTAAGCAGTCTCAACGCTCATCATGGAGTCCAACGCAGGGCTCAATCTCATGACCATGAGATCATGAGCTGAGCTGAAATTAAGAGTTTGATGCTTAACTGACTGAAGCACCCAGGCACCCTGAACCCTCTCTCTTCTTGAAATGTTCTGTTCCTTAGGATTTTATGACATCACACTCCATTTATTTTCTTCCTTCCTCTTTGAGGAGTCCCTCTGAAGGCACCTTCTCTCTCCTTGTCCTCTCAACAATGATATTTTTCAGGACTCCAATTTCGGCCTTCTCATCTGTCTACTTGTATGCTGATTTCACTGCCTCCTGGAATGATGAGGATTCCTAAATTTCTATCTTTAATCTGGTTTCATTCTTGAACTCCAGATGACCACTCTTTAGCCCGATGCCTGTATATCTTCACCTGAACTTCCTACAAACATCTCAATTCAATACATCCCAAACTAAACTCATAATTTTCTTCTCCAAACCTGGTATTCCTCCTGCTTCCCTATGCCCACATCGTGCAAATTAAAACTCCATTTTTACATTTGGGAATGTGGTTTTTTGGATCCTAGGGAACACATGTACATACATACCTCAAAATCTTTAGTGGGCTTACTCAAAAGTATTTCAAGTGTTTTAAAGGGGCCCACAAAAGAAAGGAATCTCTTTCCCTTTACCTCTATCTAAAAACAGACTCCTTTTTGTTTTATTTTGGTTTGGTTTGGTTTGGTTTTCCCAAGAAGTTTATTTGGGCAGACCTGGGGACAGGGAGGCTCTGCATCTAAAAGAAGGTGTTGGGCCTCTTGGTGGTGAAGCATAGCTTGTGCTGGCAACGTAGGTCCCACGTGGGGCTGTAGGAACTTAATCTTACTGTCATCAAACTGCTTGACTGCTAGCTGGCAGCACTTGCTGGCTATAATCTCTTCCATCTTCATGATCTGGATGGAGACGGCCCAGTGGGCAGTGCCAGGTGCCCCATCTTGGCAGCACCAGGTAACAGTGTCTGCAGGGGTCAGGTCTGGGTACTCCCAATATGTGTTGTGGATGCCACTGAGGGAGTCATAATGCAGCCAGATGCCAAAGGGGATTTCTAGAACACCTGTCCACAGAAGACAATTTCCCCTCAAGATTTCTTCAGCTTCTTCAGCTGAGACAAAAAGTACCAGAAGCAGGACTTAGCAACAACATGATTAGGTGCAAAGATTCACATGTGATAGAGAGAAGGAGTGCAGCATCTGAGTGTGGGCAGGCAGTACCCCACCACCGTGTACTCTCGCAGTGTGCCTAACACCTTCATGGTGCACTCTCCACACTCGCCACCACCCAAGCTCAGCTCCCTTTTTTTTTTTTTAATATATGAAATTTATTGTCAAATTGGTTTCCATACAACACCCAGTGCTCATCCCAAAAGGTGCCCTCCTCAATACCCATCACCCACCCTCTCCTCCCTCCCACCCCCCATCAACCCTCAGTCTGTTCTCAGTTTTTAACAGTCTCTTATGTTTTGGCTCTCTCCCACTCTAACCTCTTTTTTTTTTTTTTTCCTTCCCTTCCTCCATGGGTTTCTGTTAAGTTTCTCAGGATCCACATAAGAGTGAAACCATATGGTATCTGTCTTTCTCTGTATAGCTTATTTCACTTAGCATCACACTCTCCAGTTCCATCCACGTTGCTACAAAAGGCCATATTTCATTCTTTCTCATTGCCACGTAGTATTCCATTGTGTATATAAACCACAATTTCTTTATCCATTCATCAGTTGATGGACATTTAGGCTCTTTCCATAATTTGGCTATTGTTTCAGCTCCCCTTTTTTTTTTTTTTTTTTTTTTAATTTTTTTTTCAACATTTATTTATTTTTGCGACAGAGAGAGACAGAGCATGAATGGGGGAGGGGCAGAGAGAGAGGGAGACACAGAATCGGAAACAGGCTCCAGGCTCCGAGCCATCAGCCCAGAGCCTGACGCGGGGCTCGAACTCCCGGACCGCGAGATCGTGACCTGGCTGAAGTCGGACGCTTAACCGACTGCGCCACCCAGGCGCCCCTCAGCTCCCTTTTTAATGAGACCTACCTTTTTACTGCAACACTCACTCCCACTTCCTCTAAGAAGGCTTCCTGAGACCCTGAGAACAAGTTGAAATGTCTCTCCTCCATGCCCTCAGAGTTCTCTGTTTCAACCACTGCATTGTTAAATATCTTAGTAATTTAGTATCCTTACTGCCAGTTAACAGAACTTTCTCCCTCACCAGAATTTGAGGTCCTAAGAACTCTGTTTTAGTGATCTTAGTAAGTCCCAGTGCCTGACACACACTAATGATCAATAACGTTGGCAGAATAAATGAATGGCAAATATTACTAATAAGCATGAACTAGGCAAGAGAGTAGAGGGTTTGAGTCAGAGGCCTAGCATGTTATCTCTGATTCTAACCATGTCTCACCATGTAACTTTGAGCAACTCCCTTCACTCCATAAGCCTACGTGTCTGAATCTTTCAAGGAAATCAGAACAGCAGTATCACCTCCCTCACAAGGCTTTTGACATGTAAAGTGAAGTCCATACCATTTCTTAGTATGTAACAGGTTCTAAAACACTCTTTGTTGACTCTCCTGAGGGTGGATAGAAGATAATGCAGCTGGGGAGGAAGGAGAGAGAGGAAACTTACAAAGGTTTACTTATGTGGTATAAATTCAAGTTCACATGTCTCCATTTTAAAAATGAAAACTGTCAAGACAATATGAATAATCTAAAACATGGTTGGCTAATTATATGTATATATATTTAATGCATATAATAACTAGGGATTAGTGGGGCACCAGTGGGAGGAGGCACCTTAGTAGAAATATGGAGAAAATGTCTTTTCAGACATTTGTGGAGGCTAAGCTTTTTCAAGAGGTGGGAAGAAGGCTTAAAGACCTTGAGCATTATAATTTGTTTTCCTCCTGATAAAGTAATGATGCTATAATTAATCCAAATGGAATGAAAATGGTTAAAGTCACCAAGCAGCTCAGCATTCATTAGGGATTCAGGCTAAGGCAATGCACAAGCACTAATATTAACTATGGTCCTAGCCTTTGGAGTTGGTAAGATGAACCCAGCCAGCTTCCTGCAGACCAAACACTTATACTAATTGAATAGAAACTTTCTGGGAAAAGAAAAAGAGGCAGCCAAATCTAAGAGACCTGTCAACTCCAGGGTCATCAGTGAAGTGATAACCAGAAAAGAGCTGAAATCAAAGGCTGTCTCTGCCTCCCCCTGCACACACTGTTCAGTGGGAGCCCATGGTGGTCACAGTTCCTTTAACAATATTTATAATGAAGGAACAACGTTGGAGATGTCAACCTTGATTATTCATAAAGCTTCCTCCTGCTCAGATCCACCCTGAGGCTAACAGTAAAAGTACCTGATTCCCAATTCTCAAACACAAAAGCATACAGAGCTTGAAAGAGGAGCTGACTAATAAAGTTTGCATATCCCTAAGAAAAAGAGCATACAAGGAAGAAGAAAAGGAATGGCAAGATTAAACAAAAACAGTAAGCTTGGATGGGAAATGATAAAAATTTTAAAAGGCAAGAACTTAAATCTGTTTTCTTTTACTTTTTTTTCTAATGTCCTTGTTCATTTACATTTCAGTATAAGCCATTTGGAGAGAACAGCTGTTTCATCTCTGGACTAGAAAGCTGAGGTGCTTTGAATACTTACTGTGGGAGCATAATGTTGCTAAACTCTGTTCTGCAGAGTGGTCTAGTGGCTTTAAACTGAGAGAAATGGCAGAGGAAAGCCTTCATTGCTGGTTCTATTAGACAAGGAGGTAACCAAAGCAGAGGCTTTGAGGACTCGCTTAGGCAGACTACACAGAGGAAGAGTCCAAGTCAGATCTGGAGTTCACATCCAGGCTCTCCTGTCCCCTCATTCTATGACCTAGTTATTCACTTAAGCATTCTTTCTCATTTATTTATCAGTTTCTTCATTTGTAAAACTGAAATAATAATATTACCTTCCTCCTAGGGTTACTGAGAACTTTTAATTAAATAAGGAAAATAAAGCCCAGAGTTGGGATTATAGTAGGTACTTAATAAATGTCACTTACTTGCTGTTATTACCAATCCTGACAAGATATGTCAAATACAAATTAAACTGTTTACCTTTGGATTTGGTGGTTTTAATAGAGGTATGGTTTGAGCTTATGGTAATAACTGATGTTGATTACAAAATATCCTAGCTCTCCTCTCCTGGCACATGCTAGACTAGGAGTAAGTATACTTCCTGGCCCTTTGTGGTTGGATGGGGTCACGTGACTAGTCTAGCCGTAGTTGTGAAAGGAAGTGCCGTATGTCACTTTGAGGCCAGAGTATTTAACTATCAGTGTAAAACCTTCCAGAACTCTTGTCCTATGGCCATGATAGTTGCAAAACTTCCAAATGATATCTATTCCATCCACCTGGGCTCTGAGGTGCACTTGACTTTTAGCTGACTTAAGATATTTTGGCAGTTCTGGAAACTCTAGGTTAGTAGTAGTTCTTCAAATATTGGTTCTGCCCCATTATCTCTTTTTCTTTTAAAGTTTACTTATTTACTTTGAGAGAGAGAGAAGGGAACGCACGTGCAAGAGTGCGCACATGTGAATGGGGGAAGGGCAGACAGAATTCCAAGCAGGCTCTGCACTGTCAGCACAGGGCCTTACAGAGGGCTCGAACTCACAAACTGTGAGATTATGACCTGAGCCGAAACCAAGAGTCAGTCACTTAACAGAATGAACCACCCAGGCACCACTGCCCCATTATATCTCTTGCACGTGACCACAAAAGACATGTATAGACGTATTCTTGCAGCAATTATTATAGTTAAAAATTAAAAACAATCTCAAGATTCATCAGTAAGAATATCATTTGAATTATATTCTTTCAGTGAAGTATTACATAGTTAAAATATGAAATATTATATAATAGTTAATATACTGAACCCACCATATATAAATAGACAAACCATAGACAAATCACAAAACCTAATAACAATTCAAAACTATATATACCTTTTTGTAAATGCTTTCATGTAAATGTATACAGAAATGCTACATATGTTTAGAGACACATAAACATGTAGTTACAAGTATAAAAAGTATGCATAAGATTGGTCAATAGAAAACCAGAATACAGAGGTTCTTTTTATTTTTTCAATGTTTATTTCTGAGAGAGGGAGACAGAGATAGAGTGTGAGCAGGGGAGGGGCAGAGAGAGGGAGACACAGAATCTGAAGCAGGCTCCAGGCTTTGAGCCGTCAGCACAGAGCCCAACACAGGGCTCAAACCCATCAACTATGAGATCATGACCTGAGCCAGTCAGACGCTTTACCCAACTGAGCCACCCAGGTGTTCCTAGAGGTTGCTTCTGAGGGAAAATGAGAAATTGGGCTCAGTGATGAGTGTTAACTCTAAATATAATGTCATACTACTTTTTTTTTTAAATGCAAAGAAATATGAAACAATACTATAAAAACTGTAATTGTGTATGTTGAAAATGTCTTCTAATTTTTTAAGTAAGTGTGATACAATGAGCATATAAGGGTACATGCCAAGGCATGTTTCTGCTAAATAACAAAGTTCATAATCTTCTTTAAAAAGATATTTATTGGGGCACCTGCGTGGCTCAGTGGGTTGAGCGTCCAACTTCAGCTCAGGTCGTGATCGCACAGTTCGTGAGTTCGAGCCCCATGCTGGACTCTGTGCTGACAGCTCAGAGCCTGGAGCCTATTTCGGATTCTGTGTCTCCCTCTCTCTCTGCCCCTCCCCTGCCCATGCTCTGTCTCTCTCTGTCTCTCTCTAAAAAATAAACATAAAAAAAATTTTTTTAAGATACTTATTATTTAGGTCCAGTCACTACAGAGATCCAAAACTACAGTAGGCTGACAAGACACAAGTTTGTCTTCTGTGATCACAGTCTAAGATCCAGTGGTCCAGAGCTAGTGGCACTGCTTTGCCCATTCTCAACCCAGGGTTTCCATCTCTAGGTACAAGGTAGATACTCTAACACTCTCCATCACATCTACAGAACAGCCAATGGGAGAGGAAGAAAACGTCAAGAACAGAGTGCTTCATTCTTGTCATGGAACAACATTAAATTGCCATGAACTTTAATGCAGGACTACATCTTGTATGGAAATTTGAGAAATGTAGTCTCTGGCTGGGAAGCCATGTGTCTAGCTAACATTTGCAGTTCTATTATTAAAGGAAGAAGAGAAGAATGGATGTAGCTCACCACTAGCCACCTGTGCCACAGGATGGACTACACAGAGCCACAACAGAGGTACGGTAAGAGCATTTGCATAATGGGAAATTTGTCCTTCTGTCTTTAGGGGATCCAACCCCACAAACAGTCCCTGCTAAATCTTTCTTTCCATAGCTTCCTAATTCTAGTCTTACTCAGTTGTTCTTCATTCTCCAAGCATAGTTTGTGGAGATTCAAAGATAGAATGACACAGACCCTGCCTACAAAAAACAAAACAAAACAAAACACCATTTTGATGTCTATGATCAGCATTAAAATTGCAGCATGCATGGTTTAATCTGAAAGGGAGGATCTTAATCTCATGAAAGGATCCATGAGTCAGCCAGGGGAGTCTACGAAGACTTCGTTATAAAGTCTCTCCAGGCTTCACAGAGAATGTGGCTCTGGAATTAAGACTTGGAGGTTGAATAGGGAGCTGTTAGGGAGACAAATGAGGTTCTGACCAGGAGGAAATAAGATATGCAAACCTAAGAGAATGAGAAACTTAATACATTCAGGAAAACAAAGATGTTCCACGTGCCTGTAAATTTACAAGGCAATGAGCCAAAGATGAAGCTGGTATGTTAGATGAGATCAGATCATGGTGAATCTTTCATTCATAAGGAGGAGTTCAGATTTCATCTTGCATATACAGAGGGAGCCACTAACAAATTTTGAACAAGGAAGGAAAAGGGGTTTATATTCAATTTGTTAGAGGACTCTGAAATCAATGTGGAGGATGGATCAGGATAGAGAGAAATCTACTAATAGTTAATAAAGGCAGAGGAGACAGTTCTAGGGGACAGGAAGAGTCCAAGTCATGACGTATTTGAAGTCCCAGTAAATACTGGGACACAGTTGGACACACTGGAAGCTCAGGAAAGAGGTTCTGGTGTCCACGGTGTGCCACTCTTTTAGTTTGCAGTTTCTCAACTGGATAAAACACTAAGCCCCAACACTCAATTTATGCTTCTCATTTCATGGTGGCTGGTCTACCACTCTGTGACAGTCAATAATTCTAGTCTTCTGTGATCACAGTCTAAGATCCAGTGGTCCAGAGCTAGTGGCACTGCTCTGCCCATCCAGCTTGTGCTTCCCCTCACCCTAGTTAACTGGCCCCCTCCTTATACAGCATTGACGATGGCACAGGGCTGGGAATTCAAATCTAGTTAAACACCTTACTAATGGAACAATGTCAGCCTGAAGGGAGACCTCTGGAATGTGTACCCAGCTCTGCATTTGGCCCTGTCATGGTTAGCAGTTTTATAAGACAAGATGAAGGCAGGCAAGACATCTTTAACCAATTTCCAAATGACATAAAGACAACAGAGTTATGTTTGTGGATGTCAGCAGGAGAATCCAGGGAGAACTAAGTATGCTAAAACCAACAAAATAAAATGGACAAACATGGAAAAGCCTGTGAAATAAAGTTGTTCAAATAAATAGACTGCGAAAGTAAACTCATGGGGAAATACTGTTAAAGGTGTCTGCTACCCAGAATACTTAATTTTTATAAAACACTCTGGAAAACTTAATTCAGAACACAAAGACCACCGTTTCCTAGTGCTCAGTCAGCAAAACGAACCTGAATCCCCTTTCCAGGGAGATGGCTACACCTTAAATCAAATAGTCAATAATCTTCCTAGTTACTGTTCTATTTTACAGGGACTTCCACATTCACTCACCCTGTATCCTCAGGACACATAGTTACATTTCTCTGCAAATGCCTTTCTAAGGGGCACCTGGGTGGCTCAGTCAGTTAAGTATCTAACTCTGGATTTCAGCTCAGGTCATGATCTCATGGTTTGAGACAGGCTCTGCAATGACAGCACAGGACCTGCTTGGGATTTTCTCTCTGCCCCTCCCCTGCTCATACCCTCTCTTTCTCTCTTAAAATAAACAAACATTTTTTTTTAAAAAAGAAAGAACTGCTATTTCATGTACCTGTTAATTTATGTACTTTTAAACTACTAATCAAGACTCAATGCAGTATCCAGACTATAATTTATCATCCTTATCTGATCACCCTTAGAGCACACTGTACTTCCTCAAAATTTTATCCCCATTGTCATTCATTATTTCAGTAATTTTCAATATTTATAACTCCATGTCTGATTCCTTGCTCTATCTCCAGTGCCACGTACAGTGCCGGCACTTAGTAGGGGCGGAAAAATTATTTATATAGGGAGTGAAGAAATGAATGAAAAAATAAATGACAAACACCCAGCAAGAATGGTAACGTGTTTTACTAACACAACATAATGTCGAGTATCTTTCTTGTCTAAATTTTTCATGATGGAAACTGAATTCTTTTGGTCACTAATTGGTCATAATCACTAGTGTCCATATTGTCAGCTGTTTCTAGTGAATTAAGCTATATACCTCTAGGCACCTGCAATAAATGGCTTGCCTATCAAAGTTGCCAAAAAAATATGTAATATTGTCACATTCCCTCCTACAATGCAAATTCTCCTTGTATAAAATAGATATTCCAGGGGAGAAAAACTTAGTTCCTGATTTCTTTCTCCTTATACTTAAGGCATGAAAAAATGACTATTTGTTATACAAGGCCTGATTTAGCTACGAATAGGATGAAAGGTGAAAATAGAGAAGGTCAGGAGGTAATTCAGAGAATGCAGAGAGAATATAGGTGAAGCTAATTGCATCAATTCTCTTTGAAGCAGCTCCTATTTTATTACAGATACCACAGGCAGCTGGTGATTTTGTTCTGCTGTTACACTCAACTACAGCAATCAAAAATTCTTTCTGCTGAACTTTCATTGAGGATTCCACATAGTGTAAGTGTGGGCCATTTTATTTTCACAGTGGTCTAATTAAGGTGTTTCCTTTCACATTTGTTCTGTCAACTGTACCATAAAAAGCTACCATTTAAAATTTTTGCAATCAATTCTACTGCCCTAATAGGAGGAAAATGTGATTTAGAAATTAATGTCATGCAGGATTGATGAACAAGTTGTCAGCAACCTATTTCAAAATTCATTTTATAGAAAACAACCTGGGTGCTTGCCCACTGAGAGATTAAAAAGAGAATTTCTCAGGGGCGCCTGGGTGGCGCAGTCGGTTAAGCGTCCGACTTCAGCCAGGTCACGATCTCGCGGTCCGTGAGTTCGAGCCCCGCGTCAGGCTCTGGGCTGATGGCTCAGAGCCTGGAGCCTGTTTCCGATTCTGTGTCTCCCTCTCTCTCTGCCCCTCCCCCGTTCATGCTCTGTCTCTTTCTGTCCCAAAAATAAATAAATGTTGAAAAAAAAAATTAAAAAAAAAAAAAAAGAGAGAATTTCTCCACCAATTAGCTAAATTTCATAATTCTTAAAAGGCCAAAATTTTAGCTTTCCACCACCACTATTCAGCAAATCCAACAAATGATTTCAGAAGATAACTAATTCTTCCCCTACAGACTGACATGGAAAGAGAGAAAGGAGCTGTTCTACCCTCAGGAGGATTAACTCACTAATTGAGCATCCAAAGCTGCACATAACATCCAACATCAAGCAAGTATCCCAGCTATTGCCACTCTTGGCAACATAAAGGGAGGACTATCTTACTTTCACTGTACAGTTAGTTTAGCATACCTTTCGTGTTTTGTTCTGTTACAAATATGGAAGTTGATTACTCTGTAAATACAGTTTTTTATTTTTTTAATTCATTTCACATTTGGGTTACTTTAATTCTTGATTTGTGAGGAAACAAAATTTTCAATATCATTGCAGTTGATTTTTGGTTTTAAAAACTCTCCCTCGGGGAGCCTGGGTGGCTCAGTCGGTTAAGCGGCCGACTTCGGCTCAGGTCATGATCTCGCGGTCCGTGAGTTCGAGCCCTGCGTCGGGCTCTGTGCTGACAGCTCGGAGCCTGGAGCCTGTTTCGGATTCTGTGTCTCCCTCTCTCTGACCACCCCCCATTCATGCTCTGTCTCTCTCTGTCTCAAAAATAAATAAACGTTAAAAAAAAATTTTTTTTTTAAAACTCTCCCTCACTTCTTATTTTCCTCTTAAAACATCTTTTTCCAAAAAAATTTTTTAATTTGTCTTATGTTAACAAGTAGAAACCACATTCCTAAGTAGATGGGCAGCAAGGAAAGTAGGTAAATCTTCCTCCATTATGTAAGTGCTAGAGAGCAGAGTTGTCAAGTGTTTCACCACTAGGGCAGGTCTGAATAGCCATAAACACTCAAGACAGAAAAAAGGATTTCAGGGGCCCCTGGATGGCTGAGTCAGTTAGCTCAGGTCATGATCTCATGGTTCCTGAGTTTGAGCCCTGTGTCGGGCTCTGTGCTGACAGCTCAGAGCCTGGAGCCTGCTTTGGCTCTTGTGTCTCCCTCTCTCTCTGCCCCTCCTCTGCTCCTGCTTGGTCTCTCTCCCTCTCTCAATAATAAACATTAAAAATTTTTTAAAAAATATTTCAGTTTGATTTTTCTATAAAAACCTGTCAGAATAATCCAAAATTAGGAAACTATACAAAGTTCTCAGTTATCACTCAAAAATAAAGTCCCAACCACAACCTAGAAAGGCAGACTTTTTTTTCCTTAAAGAAACATATTATGTGGGGGCACCTGGCTGGCTCAGTCAGAAGAGCACCAACTGTTGATCTCAGGGTCATGAGTTCAAGCCCCACATTGAACATGGAGCCTACTCAAAAATAAACAAATAAAATAAAGTGGAGATAAGCTATACTGGGATGGAAGAGAAAATAAGAATTTAGATTCCTTTTGACATCCATGATGACCTAGACGCCTAAAGGATGCTCTTTGACATTTTTAATCCCAGTTCCCTAGAAGCAAAATATAGAAGTATCCATAGAAGAAAACAAAGAAAGGGAATAAAAACAATCATTTCATCCCAACACTATTATCCTAAGACATAAAGTGGCTAGTCAGGAGGCAATCCACATTTTAACCACTTTTGGTAACAGATGGTTCTAAATGTGACTAATTTTCCTCAACATTTAACAGCAACATCAGAAATTAAACATGTTACAGAAACCATTAGGTTCCGTCCCACCCCTGTTACTATCAGTGTTGTGTATTAGGAAAATCATATCCCATTAACGTATTTACATTAATTGAAGGAAGAAGCTTGAAGGAAAGAAAAGAATTAGCTATCACTAAACATTCTCAAGTAAAGGCTAGGCTCTTCCTTTTCCAATTCAAACCCAATACCTGCTTGCTGACCCCACTTCCTGTTTGACCAAGAAGGTTGGTGGATCATGTTGGGGTTTTAAAGTAAGTTTTTGTAGCTAGTATCCTGATCCATTCCAAGAAGCTAGAATTCCACCTCAGGTGAATAAAATATCCTGCTTATAAATGTCTTAGTCTATTAAATATTAAGAAGGCTTGAAGCAGCAATTCCATCTCCAATCCTGGTTTTGTCTGAACCTACAGCAAACAGTTGAGGAAGAATGCAGATTTACACACGGAAAGAACTCCTCCTAGTGGCTCGCTCAGCCACGTTTCAATGTACAAGCCTAGGCAAGTACTGACTTTGCTGACCTTTCTCAACTAAACAGCCTGCGTGAAAATCATTTTCCCAAAGCCCTTTCTTCTGCTGTAGGACTTTGGATTCCACAAGAATGTGAAGCATTTATAAAGGCTTTTTCTGAAAACCTTTTCGCCAAAGATATGATCATTATTATCTCCTGTCCTTCCTTCTTAAGAGATATATTAAAGATGCTCTATGAGTAAGGAAATATATGAATATCATATTATCACCTCAAAACGTCAATCTCAAAATGAGCAAAGGAACTATGGTGTCACCAACCACTCTCAACAAGAAGTCCTTCAAGCGGCCCTGGGTGGCTCAGTCAGTTAAGCATCAGACTCTTGATTTCAGCTCAGGTCATGATCTCACAGTTCCTGAGTTTGAGCCCCACATCAGGCTCTGTGCTGACAGCACATACCCTGCTTGGGATTCTGTCTCTGTCTCTGTCTCTCTCTCTCTCTGCCCCTCCCTCACTCATATTTGTTTTCTCTCTCCCCCCGCCAACTTCTTCCCTTCCTCCCTCCCTCAAAAATAACATTTAAAAAAAGAAGTTCTTCAAGAAAGGACCACAGAAATACAAACAATTCTAAGAGAGTATTATGAAAAAACTATATGCCAACAAATTGGACAACTCAGAAGAAATGGATAAACTCCTAGAAACATCAACTACCAAAACTGAAACAGGAAGAAATAGAAAATTTGAACAGACTGATAGACAGCAAAGAAGTTCAGTCAGTAATCAAAAAACTGCCAACAAACAAAGGCCCAGGACCAGATGGCTTTACAGGCAAATTCTACAGTTAATACCTATTCTTTTTCAACTATTCCAGAAAATAGAAAAGGAAGGCAAACTTCCAAATTTATTCCATGAGGCCACCATTACCCTAACACCAAAACCGGATAAAGACACTACTACACAAGAGAATTACAGGCCAGTATCTCTGATGAACATAGATGCAAAAATTCTCAACAAAATACTAGCCAAATGAAACCAACAATATATTAAGAAAATTCATTTACCATGACCAAGTGGGATTTATTCCTGGGATGCCAGGGTGGTTCGATATTCACAAATTAATGTGATATATCACATCAATAAGCAAAAGGGTAAGAACCATATGATCATTTCAACAGATGCAGAAAAAGCACTTGACAAAGCCTAACATTCATTCATGATAAAAACCCCAACAAAGTAGATTTAGAAGGAACATACCTCAATCTGATAAAGGCCACATATGAAAAACCCACAGCAAACATCACCCTTAAAGAAGAAAAACTGAGATCTCTTCTAAGGTCAGAAACAAGAGACGATGTCCACTCTCACCACTTTTATTCAACATAGTACTGAAGTCCTAGACACAGCCATCAGATGATGAAAAAAAATAAAAGGCATCCAAATTGGTAAGGAAGAAGTAAAGCTTTCACAATCTGCAGATGACATGATACTCTATAAAGAAAACCTGGAAGACTCCATCAAAACCTGCTAGAATTGATCAATTAGTTCAGCAAAGTTATAGGATCCAAAAATCAATGTACAGATATCTATTGCTTTTCTATAATCCAGTAATGAAGCAAAAGAAAGAGAAATTAAGAAACATTTCATTTATAATTGCACCGAAAATAATAAGATACCTAAGAATGAGTTTAACCAAAACAAGTGAATGACCTGGACCCTGAAAACTATAAAACACTGATCAAACAAAATGAAGATGACATAAAGAAATGGAAAGATGTTCCATGGGTTGGAAGAACACTGTTAAAATGTCTATACAACTCAAAGCAATCTGCAGGTTTAATGCAATCCCTATCAAAATACCAACAGCATTTTTCACCACACTAGAACAAAAAATCTTAAAATTTGTATGGAACCACAAAAGACCCCAAATAGCAAAAGCAATCTTGAAAAAGAAAAGCTGGAGACATCATAATTCTGGACTTCAGGCTACCTTACAAAGCTATAGTAACCAAAACAGTATGATACTGGACCAAAAACAGACACACAGGTCAATGAAATTTAATAGAAAATCTAGAAATAAACCCACATTTATATAGTCAGTTAATTTCCAAAAAGCAGGAAAGAATATCCAGTGGGAAAAAGACAAATGGTGTTGGCAAAATAGGACAGCAAAATGCAAAACAATGAAACTGGACCACTTTCTTACACCATACACAAAAATAAATTCAAAATGGATTAAAGACCTAAATGTGAGACCCAAAACCATAAAAACACAGGCAGTAAGTTCTTTGACATCAGCTGTAGCAACTTCTTTCTAGATATGTCTAGATGTGCCTTCCGAAGCAAGGTTTTTCCCTAACACAAGCAAAAATAAACTATTGGGACTACATCAAAATAAAAATCTTCTGCATAGCAAAGGAAACAATCAACAAAACTAAAAGGCAACCTTCGGAATGGGAGAATCTATTTGCAAATGACATATCCAGTAAAGGGTTAGTATCCAAAATCTATAAAGAACTTACCAAACTCAACACCCAAAACCTTTTTCTTGCCTAATGCTATAAAACACGTTACTCACGTAAGTCTGAACCCTTTTGTTGCCAATTTTAAAAATGGGCAGAAGACATAAATAGACATTTCTCTAAAGAAGACATTCAAATAGCCAACAGACACATGTAAAGATCTCCAACATAAAATTCATCATCAAGGAAATGCAAATGAAAACCTCACTGAGCTATTACTTCACACCTGTCAGAATGGCTAAAATAAAAAAAACACAAGAAATAACAGGTGTTGTTGGCAAGGATGTGGAAAAAAAAGAACATTCGTACACTGTTGGTGGAAATACAAACTGGTACAGCCACTGTGGAAAATGATATGGAGGTCCTAAAAAAGTTAAAAATAGAACCATGTTATGACCCAGCAGTTGCATCACTGGATATTTACCCAAAGAATACAAGAACATTAATTCAAAGGGATACATGCATCCCTAGGTTTATAGCGGCATGTATAATAGCTAAAATATGTAAAGAATCCAAGTGTCTATCAAATAATGAATGGATAAAATGTGTATACACACACACGTGCACACACACATAATGGAATATTATTTGGACATAAAAAAGAATGAAATGTTGCCATTTGCAACAACATGGATAGAGCTAGAGAGTATAATGCTAAGCGAAGTCAGAGAAAGACAAATGCTGTATGAATTAATTCATAGGTGGAATTTAAGAAACCAAAAAAGCAAAGGGAAAAATGAGAGGGGGAGGGCAAACCAAGCTACAGACTCTTAACTACAGAGAACAAACTAATGGTTACGGGGGGGGGGGGGGGGGTAGGATGGGTAAAACAGGTGATGGGAATTAGAGAGTGCACTTGTTCTGATAAGCACTGGGTGTTTTGTGGAAGTACTGAATCACTATATTGTACACCTGAAACTAATATAACACTGTATGTTAACAGGAATTAAAAACATACATACATGCATATATGTGAAGGCACAGAGCTATAAAGAGTCCTGAGAAGGGAGACCGGATTGTGGGAGAGGACAGGGAGCCTGTCTAAACTGCCTGAGCTAAAGATCTTGAGATCTGAGAAGATGGAGAACTAAAGGGGAATGACCAAAAGCTTTAAATTCACAAAGAGCAAAGACAGCATAAACATGAGATTGTTCACAAAATGTTAGAATTGGGGAAGGTGTGAAAAGACAGGCAATTTTAGTATTACAGACACACATTTAGGATAAAACACTGCTTTCCACAGTAAACTAATGGAATTAATTTGTTCAAACCTCCCCCCACCCCTTTTGGTTATGATTAAATGGACTAATACCTGTAAAGTTCTAACGGTGTAGTAAGTGATCAATAAATACTTATTGTTATCATCATCAATTCCTTCCAACAAATTAAAAGATCCTTACAGACTGGGATGTTATCTCACTCCCATTTTAACTGCCCTGCAGTACTCAGCCCATTGCCCTGCACATGGGATGTGCGCTGGAAAACAGTGAACAACCAGTTCTCCAGAGGTGGGAAAACTCTTGATTTATAGGGATAGCCAGGTTCCATGGTGTAAACATGCCCACTGTGGCCAATTTCAAGTAACCAAGATGATGTCACTGAAAGTGGTGCTGGGAAGAGATGCACATAATCAGTTCTTAGAGGTTGTAAAATCAATCCAGCCCATCACTGGATGCACTCAGTAAGTAATTATGGAATTGAAAATGGATCCAGACTTCAAGTGATTTTATACCATGGCCAGCCAAGAGCCAGTAGCATCCATTCACCATCACCTGCACTATCAATAAAATAACCGAGTTTTTCTCCCAACCAAGAGTTTTATCTCACTGCCTCTCAGAGTACATTGTTACTAAGCAATTCTAAGTGTAACTTTATTAAGAAAACCCTCTAACATGATAAATGTAAAGTGTATGCACCAATAAAAAAAAATAAGAGTCATAGTATTTACTGTTGCCAATAAAATGTAAAACGTACTGTGGGTTAATAAACCAGTAACACTCAGGGCGCGTGGGTGGCTCAGTCAGTTAAGTGTCTGACTTTGGCTCAGGTCATGATCTCGTGGCTTGTGAGTTCGAGCCCACGTCAGACTGTGCTGACAGCCCGGAGTCTGGAGCCTGCTTCCAATTCTGTGTCCCTCTCTTGCTCTGCCTCTCTCTCACTCATTCTCTCTCTCTGTCATAAGCATTAAAAAAATTAAAAAAAAATAAACCAATAACACTTAATAACTAGTAAATAATATGAATCACTCCAAAGCAGAAACCATAAAGCATTAGAGCACTTTTCAAATTCTCAATTAATGTAGTCAGTTATCTTGAAGATGTTTTTCTTTTACACAGGCTTACAGCCTAGTCAGCCTTAACTAGTCCAGCATCAATTCCTCCTACCTCCCCCACTGCTGGTCAAGTCCTGCTTCCAGCCCTCCCCAAGACAAGCTGTCTCAGCCACTTGGGCCACCTGTGGAAGGTCACCCGTGGGTGGCTCTGTCCCCTGCCCATTGCTCACTGAGCTCTTTCTATCCCTATCAAAAGCATAGCTACTGCTCTGCTTTTAGGCTTAGTAAAATTAGTCTCTGAATCAAGTGGAATCTTTGTTTTATTTTCCTTCTCTTTCAAAATCAGCCTCAGTTTTAGTTGCTTTCATCTGAGAAGAAGCCCTGTTTTTTTCTCATCTCCATTTCAATTTGCTCAGTCTTTCAGGGTCTTTTCTCTCTCAACCTCCTCTCACTCAACCTCTGTCAATCTGTGAGTGTGTATGTATGACCTTAATCAGAATGCCTCCTTTGGCAAGAGCTGTCCTTAAAATAAAAAGCTTCTCGGGGCACCTGGGTGGCGCAGTCGGTTAAGTGTCCGACTTCAGCCAGGTCACGATCTCGCGGTCCGTGAGTTCGAGCCCCGTGTCGGGCTCTGGGCTGATGGCTCAGAGCCTGGAGCCTGTTTCCGATTCTGTGTCTCCCTCTCTCTCTGCCCCTCGCCCGTTCATGCTCTGTCTCTCTCTGTCCCAAAAATAAATAAACGTTGGAAAAAAAAAATAATAAAAAGCTTCTCTCAGTTAATGCCTCATTACCTGAACTCTTTCCTCCCTCTAAGAAAAGTCTGCATACATTTGGGAAGAAACAGTCATGGTCTGCCTGCATACCATGTCTCTCTTAGTTCCACTCACAACCTCTCGACACCTGTCAGAACATCTTTCTTTCTCATCCCAGTTAGAATGGCCCATACCTCTCCTACCCTTCAAGATGACACATAGCTTTCTAAGTCCAACAGACAACCATGACTGCAAAAAACAAACTGACCAATTTAATCAAATATAATAAAATGTTCATGAGCTGAGATTAATATCAGAGGCATTCACAAAAGACTGTGTATCTTATTTCAGCAAGTTTATTGTCACTAATATCAAGTGATGTGATGTTAACTAAGTGATGTGATTGTCACTTACATCAAGTGATTCATCAATGGACCTGTCTACAAATCATTCAATCCCATCAAGAAAGCTTCTACACCCTTGCTTTCCTTAGCAGAAATAAATCCATTGTTCAATGTATGTGTTGAGACATGAAGCACCTGGGTGGCTCAGTCAGTTGAGCGCCCAACTCTTGATTTTAGCTCAGGTCATGATCTCACAGTCATGGGATGGAGCCCTGCCTTAGGCTCTACACTGAGAGTGTGCATCCTGCTTGGGATTTATTCATTCATTCATTCATTCATTCATTCTTTCTTTCTTTCTTTCTCTCTCTCTCTCTCTCTCTCTCTCTCCCCCTCCCTCGCTCTCATGCATGTGCATGCATTCTCTTGCTCTCTTTCAAAACAAATAAACATGACAAAAAATTTAAAAATATATTTATGTGTTGAGGCAAATTAATTCTTCTCCCTCTGGACAAGTCCTGCATGAGAGCTCTATGATAACAAATATTACGCAAATGCTTTAAAATACAGTGTCTTATTTTTAGCAGTCATTAAAAGCATTTTTTTTAATTGATTAATTTTGGAGTCTGCACAAGCACGAAGAATAATGGAACAAACTTATGAAGAAGCTCAACAAGGGAGAATCCAGGCTTTATCAGAATCTGTAATTTGGGAGCCTCTGTTTAAGAAAACGTAATAAATACAAAATTAGGTACAAAAGAAAATATTTTAAAAGGGTATGTGCAGGGCCCCTGGGTAGCTCAGTCAGTTTAGTATCTCACTCTTGATTTCAGCTTGGATCATGATCTCAAGGTTGAGAGATCATGCCCCACGTCACTCTCTATGTTGACAGCACAGACCCTGCTTAAGATATTCTCATTCTCATTCTCTCTCTCTCTGCCTCTCTCTCTCCCTCCCTGCCACCCCCTAAAAATAAACTTTAAAAAAAATTTTTTAACTAAGGGTGTGTGCAAGTGAGGAATCCTGACATTTAAGTTCCATAAGCTTCACAGTAATCCACTTTCCAACTAGGTTTTCCTAAAAGTGAACCCCAACCAGTTCTTTCTTAATCTCATTACATAGGGAAGCCTACTCAATCGTACCAGTGTTCTGACAAAGGTACTAGTTTCCAGCTTCTTTGTGTAATTGAGGAAACCCTGGCCAAAAAGTGCTGACTGACTTTCCCAAGGTCATACTGCCATGGAGGACCAAACCAAGACCCAGCTCAGCACATTATGGTTGGCCAATAGACAACATGAAGTCCTAAGACCCAAAGAATATTTATAAATCTTACTTCTACCTTTTCTAAACATTACTTTTATTCCATCCTACATTTCTTAAGAAAAACAGGCATAAAAGTAAGAGTGTTTATTTTAAAGTGAACACAAATTTGGACCTTGAAGTTGCACAGCAGATACTCCATCATTAGGTCTTATGTTTTCATCCCCAATTGCTCCAATTCAATCCTCCCCAACAAAATGAGCTCCTTTATGAGTCATGACCAAATGGGTTTTGAGTGGATGAAAGTTATAGTGCTGGTTGTGGGGTTCTCCAAATCATGAAGTTCAGATCATTTCAAATGTCAAACTGGCACTTAAGAGGCAACAGCTGAGAATCTGACTTGATTTTATTTTGGAGTAAAATCCTCTCCAAGCTAAGGTATTATTCTATAATTCCTCACATTACCTAGAAGTGTCATCAAATAGAAAATAAAGATATTTTTCACATCCTTAAGTAATTCAGAAACATTGGGGATGATCCTTCTAATGTGGAAGGCTCAGGAATAAAGTTGCTCACTTTCAATGGGGGCATTAACTTCCTTAGGACTCAGAGGCCTTCAGGTGCAAGGAAATAGGTAATTTAACAAATGGATACCAAGGCAGCAAGAGTTAATGTACTTAACATATTTACCACCAAATATCATTTAAAACTGAAATTAATGCCACAAAGAACTGTGCATCCATTAAGCTAATCAAGAATGTTTACCAAGTGTACTGCACTTCATATACCACCCCCCTCACACACACACACACACCCAGTGTGACTACAGCGCTAGTACTGTTTTATTACAACATAGGAGAGACCTCAAAACTGGTTTGTCAATGACAACCCTATTTTCAAAACAATTTGAAAACAGCTTATTTGTCTGACAATTAAGATGTAATTGTTCCCCTCTCCTCAGCTCATGTGCACTCTCTCCCTCTCTCTCTCAAAAAAAGATGTATTTGTTAAAAGCCAGTAACTAGGAAAAAAGAAACCGAAGGAGAAAAGCATTGTCTTCATAAGTGCTGGCTGGCACTTCTAGAGAACTAAAGGCCCTACTGCCTTAGCTATCTCTTTCCTCTAACACACTTTCCCAGTTTTTGTCTAGAGCCATGCTCCATGGAACAGTGTGGGCCATCTAGGAGAAGAAACTCATGAATAGGGAACCCAAAGTCAGGCTCATGTAAACTTCTTTTAATTGAACAGGCCCCAGATGCAATAGAATCTCAGAAGTCCTATCACTCCCCTAGGACCTAAATTTGGTATGGTATGGGGATATTTTGAGCCTTTTTTTAAATTTTATTTTAACTTGTTTTATTTTTTTTTAATTTACATCCAAATTAGTCAGCATATAGTGCAACAATGATTTCAGAAGTAGATTCCTTAGTTCCCCTTACCGATTTAGCCCATCCCCCCCTCCCACAACCCTCAGTTTGTTCTCCATATTTATGAGTCTCTTCTGTTTTGTTCCCCTCCCTGTTTTTATTTTTGTTTCCCTTCCCTTATGCTCATCTGTTTTGCCTCTTAACGTCCTCATATGAGTGAAGTCCTATGATTTTTGTCTTTTCCTGACTAATTTCACTTAGCATAATACCTTCCAATTATAAAAGCCATTATTTTTTCAAGAATCCAAAGACCTCCTTGGAGGTCAATTAAACTCTTTGAGCATCACTTATTCTTTTCCTTCAAATATTTACTGGAAATCTACCAAGTCCCAGACAATGGGGTAGGAGTTCTATGTATAGACTGTCTCTAATCTTTGACTGCCATGTTTAGTCTTTTGACTCCAGGACCTAGTATAGTATCTGGCACATAGTAAGTGGCTCAAAAATGGAAGTCATCATCACCATCACTCTTGTTAATAGTACAAAGGTTCACAAATGACATAAAATTCAGCATGTTTTAAAGGTGTGCTCCTGTAGAGCTCATGGAATGCTTAAGTCCTGCTCCTGGCAGCTGTCAACCTCCAAAGCAATGGTTTAATGGTTTAGAGAGTAGGACATAGTGAAGGATTTCATCAGAGCTTTCTCCCTCACAATTTTCCACATAAGCAGTAAAAGCATGTTACCATGAAGCTAAAATGAGTTAAACTGTTAGCTCAGTCGGTTAAGCATCTGACATCAGCTCCGGTCATGATTTCACGGGTTTGTTAGCTCAAGGCCCACCTCAGGCAGCTCAGTGCCTGCTTCAGACTTTCTGTCTCTGTCTCTCTCTCTGTCCCTCCCCTGCTTGCTTGCTCTCTTTCTCTCTCTCTCTCAAAAACAAAAATTTAAAATAAAACAGGTTTAACTGTTAACAGAAAAATTATTCTTGTGTTTCTCAATGGAAATCTACAGTGCAAGTGTAAAGGAAACCAACATATTTCATACTATTTCTAAGTCAAATTTTAAAAGGAAATTTAATTAAGAACATGATGGTTTTAACCACGACATCTCTGAGACTCCTCCATGCCTCACTCCTCTGCATTAGACAATTCATATCCATCAATTTACTCAAATCTTACCACCCCCTCTTATGAGGTTACTGGCTTTATTTCCCACTTTACAGATGAAGAAAGAAGTCTCAGACTATCATGAGGCCAGGGAAGATGAGCAGGTAACATATGCCAAACCCAAAAAGAAGTCCTTCTTCAAGTAGGGCAGAGAGCTAGACTAAGTCTTGAGAGGGGCACTGGAATGAGGGAGAGGATTGGGAATTTGGTGGACTAAAAATTTGAGGGCACTTCAGCCTGGAAAGATGAAGAATCAAAGGGGGAAAGATTAAAGGCTATAAAGTCAGGAAGGTTAAGGAGAGCGTAAACATGGGTTTGTTCACAAAGTGACAGACTAGAGATGGGTTGGGGGGGGGGGGCGGGTATAAAAAAAAAGAAAAAAAATGATAGGCTAGAGATGGAAAAATGTGAGGAATAAAAATAGATAATGGATTGGATGCAATCACCTAAGAGAAAATTACCAAAAAGAAAAAGATGAAGGCCAAAATCAAGATGCAGAAGGACCCAAAGAGGACACATGTCCCCTAGACCCACTTTTATTGATTCCCTACTAAGTTTCAAGCTTTGTGCTAAGCTCCTTCCCTTATGATCCCATCTGATTACAATAACAACTCCTCCAGGGAAAATGATAAGTTTTTTCCTAACTGCTGGATGATCCTTTAAATTCCACGCTTGTGACTGCATGTCGTAAGAGTAGCTGGGTTATTTTCAAGTTTCTATGTCTCCAAATTCATGCTCATGGTCATTGAATCTGTTGTGTTTACCTATTTCTTTGTTCCGATTTCACTCTACTTGAATGTGGAATCTAACTCTGCCACTATGAACAATCCTGCTCACCCAGACTCTTCCTTCTCCTTTCTAGGGAATGCTCTAGCAGTCTCCTCATCTGTTATGAACTGAATGTCTGTGTCTCCCAAAATTCTGATGTTGGAACCCTATGCTCCCATGTAATGGTATGAGCACGTGGGGCCCTTAGGAAGTAACTAGGATTAGATAAATTCATGAGAGGAAAGCCTTTATGAGTGGGATTAGTGCCCTGGTAAGAGTCATGAAATAGCTTCCTTCCCTCTCTGCTGTCAAGTGAGGATACAATGACAAGTCAGCAGTCTGCAACCTAGAAGAGGGCTTCACCAAACCCAACCATGATGGTACCTAGATCTTAGACTTCCAGCCTCAAGAACTTTGAGAAATAAATTTCTATTATTTATAAGCCACCTAGTCTATGGTCCTTTTGTTATAGCAGCCCAAGTTAAGATATCATCTTGCAGAAATCCAGGGTTTCCCCACATAAACTCAAACTATAAGCCAAGAAAACTATTTCTGTGGATCCAATAGCAAAGTGCAATGTGGATGGAACCAAAAGAGGTCTTTGAGAGCTAGAATATGAGCTGCAGCTATTTCCTAAGATGGTATTTAGCTATGATAAACAGAAGTGTCTTTACTTTTGGTTGAAAAAATTGCACACATAAAAAAATTGTAGATGTATAGGTTTATCCTGTCAAAGGAAAATTTAGGAGATCTCATCAATAAATCTAATCATCAATTTAATATAACTGCCAGAAAAGATAATGTGACTTAGGCCTCATTAACAGCTATTATACTATAGAACCCAACCCACACCCACCCCTTACGTGAATATTGCTTTCACTTCTGGAAGCTACATCTAGAACAAGAAACTACAACTTGTTCAAGGCAAGTGGCAAGTGGAGAAACTCAAGCCTAGTCATGTGAGGAGTGATGCAAGTTAGTGGGAATATTTAGCTTAAAATATGGGAAAGGGAGCTAGGTCAACAAGTGACAATAGTTGTTTTCAATTGTGTGAAGGAATTCCAAATGGAGGAACTGGTTTGTGTTATACAACTCCAAGGAGCAAAATAAGAACAGTAGCAAGAATAAAAGCAGTTATCTTTTATTATGTTCTTTCTTTGTGCCAGACACTATGCTAAGTATATTATATCCATTACCTCATTTGTCACAACGATCCAGATATTAATGAGTGATAGTTGCCAAGAAACAGATTTAAAGCCCACACAAAAAAGGATATTCTAAAAATCAGAGTAACCCAGAGGTGAAATAGGTGGGACTGGAAGATTTAAAGCATTTTGTCAGTGGATATGACCAACTATGAGCAAGAACAGAAAACCGTAGATGAGAGGACGTTCTTGAGAGAATTCAAGTATAAGGTGGGCAAATGAGTTAGATTCTACTTCATGTCCCTTCTAGGACTTGGTGGAATAAAAAAGAAGATACAAATAAGTAAAGGTTAACAAGTGCTTCTGAATGAGTGAAACAGAGGAACATGAACGGACTAGGAGGAGAAATCAAAATTATTTCGAGGAAAATGAGATAGTATTAACAGAAATCAAAACATGTTCAGTAACAACAAATTCTCATCTCTATGGGATGATTTCTTTCTGATCCCTTATAATGCTAAAGGTTAGGGGGCAAATGAGCTCTAGGGGCATATGCATCCTCCAGGTTTTATAGAAAAATTTCAGATGAGGTGCTGCCTTCTCTGGATCCCATCAGGACTTGACAGCTCCCAAATTGTAGAATCCAGCAGAAGGGAAGCCTCCAACTCCCAGGGTATCTAACCACTTCAAGCTGCTATTCCTCTCGTTGTAAGGACTAAAAATGTAAGCATGTCAAAATGGCCTCAGTTAATCTGCTAGGTAACAGCTTTGTGTACAACTTTGTGTACAGACTTGGGACAATCCAAAAATTTATACCGCAACAAAGAAAACTTTGGGAAAAAGACTAAATTGCAACTCAAGAATAGTAGTGGTGGTATCTAGAATATTTAGGACAAAATACATGATGTCATCAAATTTTAGAAAACCATCTCCAATGCCCATCTTTGTGCTTCTTCCTGGGTTTTTTTGGTGTGCTCATCAGAGCAACTGGATATATTCTCTAACATGTGTTTCCTACCACATAGGGAGAAAGAAGGAAACATGAGAAAGTGGAATCGAATAAGGAGGGGAAGGAGAGAGAAGAGAGAAGAGGAAAGAAAGATACAGTCACAGACCAATGCAAAGGGTGTGGGGTTGCAATCCCTTAAAGATAAGAAGGAGCCAAATGGAATGATTACACCTGAACAATAGGAATGTGGGAGCCAGTTATACATAAAGCAGCTCAAAAGACAAGTGGAAGACACATATGTCAACCATCACCAAACACCGCTTCTGACTCTTACCTCAGAAACAACACAAAGAGGGAGTTAATATCAAAAGTTAACAACAAAAACCCTCCGAGACTAAATTGTTTCCAAACTACTACTGCAGCACATCTGTTACCCCCTCTTCACCGGGAAATGCACTGTCCTGGCCTGTAGGTTTTTCTAGGAGGACAGAATTCCTATTTGCTAAATGATGTTTCTAAAATAAACCCTTGCTCTTGAGCAGCAGAAAGAAATGTATGGAAATTCAACATGATCAAGAATCCTCTCAAAGCAGTTTTTCTGAGTTCCCTTGCATCAAGCAGGTTTTTCCCTCCACATAAACAACAACAATTTGTTTTACTTTGATAGGTCTTCCTAAATAATGGTTTCATCATTAAACATCTGGCTTCTTCCTAGCAGATTAGGCCTCCAATGAGGAAATTGTGTTTATAATTCTAATTTGAAACACAGCACATTAATATGCTGATTCTCATAATGTTTGCCTTAACCTGTTTGGAGAAATTATGACTACAAATATCTTGTACACAACACCTCTAACTACCAGCTTGTACAAACAACATAAGAGCCGGAGTGCCTCATCCAGACGATTGGAACCACTTCAGAGGCGATCATGATTAGTGCTTTGGCTGGAAGCCATATTTTACACATAAACTCAGCATCTGTCTCAGAGATGCTGTCCCAAGCTAACAGACCCACCTCTACTGTTACTAATAAGCACATTCAAGAGAGCCAGATGGTCTGACGGACAGAGCTCTGTCTTTTCCTGAACTAGGCACACTGGAGGGAGGGAGCCCAAGCAAGCTCCAAGTCATATTTCCTCAGGCTCCAGATTCCTGCAATGCTGTGTGCAAACAGGCACCACTAAAAAAGAATGTAAATGAGGGTGCTATTCATTATTTACAGCTGGCACCTTGCCATCCCCTCCTCCTCTGGGCAATGCCTGCCTGTAGGAACAGGGAAAGCATCTGATGAGAACAGGGCAACCCTGGAGGCATGGAGCCATTGCGAAGCAGTTTCTTCCCTTGTGCTGAAGAACCTGCCGGCTCAGCATTTCTGGCCCACAGAACAGCTGAGCTTTTCACTTCCTTCCTAACAAAGCAATCGAGTTCTTCAGCTTCCACGTTTATACCAAGGGTGTTTATTTACAACCTAACCTAAAAAAGCAGAGTTGCTGCTCTATTCTCATTCATAGCCAAAGTCCTTTACTCCATGCCTAGGTTCAAGGAAAGAAGGGAAAAAATGATTAGTCTATATAATGGAGAGAATTCTAAGAAAGTTCTAGACTCACCTGGCTAGAAGTTGCATCAAGAGAATGGCTCCTTTCTCTTGGGTGAGTGCCTATAATTCTTATCATGTAATACTTAAATATTTCATAAGTCTACATGATCTTTCACTGATTTTAGGCAACATGAAAGCATCGATCATACTTTATACTTATTCTGCATTTCCCCAAAGTGCCAACCTAACACAGTGTCCAGAAGATCATAATTAAACTCTTAAATATGGGTTTTAACTCTTTAAGTAAACTTTCTGATTCAATATAAAATGTGTAACTTACAATTTTGAAAGGAATCAAAGTTATCTCAGCAAAAGTCATAAAACTAAAGATTTCTTATTGTTGGCATTGATCCAAAGCAGTTCTGGGTTTCAAATGTCAAACCATCAGATTACTTTCTTTTTTTTCTTTTTTTTTTTTTAATTTTTTTTTTCAACGTTTTTATCTATTTTGGGGACAGAGAGAGACAGAGCATGAATGGGGGAGGGGCAGAGAGAGAGGGAGACACAGATTCGGAAACAGGCTCCAGGCTCTGAGCCATCAGCCCAGAGCCCGACGCGGGGCTCGAACTCACAGACCGCGAGATCGTGACCTGGCTGAAGTCGGACGCTTAACCGACTGCGCCACCCAGGCGCCCCCAAACCATCAGATTACTTTCAATCCCATCTAAGAGTCTTTAGCTTTCAATGATATAATCCCAATTGTTTAAAAAAAAATTAAGCAGAGGGTAATAGGCATGTCTGTATGCTCTCTTTCTTGAACATGGAAAAAATTCTTCTTGCCTAATGCTATAAAACATGCTAATTACTCACATTAGCCTGAACCTTTTTGTTGTCAAGTGACAAAAATCCCAATTCTAAATAATTTTATCAAACAAAGAAAGAGATTTGTTGGCTTCTGAATTCCAATGACAAAAAGGGCAGGGATGGAGCTAGGTCAGCTGGATGCAAAGGCTCAGAGGTCTTCGGTCCCTCCGCACTCCTCCTTTCTGACTTCTTCCATGCCCCACAGTCTTTCTCATCTCTCTATCTGCCTGCATATTTGCTTCAATTTATTTGAAGAACTAACTTCACACATTGGAAATATAGCTACAGGCAGCTCAGGCTTACATCCCTATAGCATGTGGACAAGACTGAAAAAAAAAAAAAACTAAACTAAAAATCTGCTCCCACCAACAGCTGGTGGAAATGCAAACTGGTATGGCCACTCTGGCAAACAGTATGGAGGTACCTTAAAAATTAAAAATAGAACTACCCTACAACGCAGAAATTAGCATTACTAGGAATTTATCCAAAGGATACAGGAGGGCTGATTCATAGGGGCATGTGTACCCCAATGTTTATAGCAGCACTTTTAACAATAGCCCAGTTGTGGAAAGAGCCTAAATGTCCATCAACTGATGAATGAATAAAGAAGATGTGGTTTATATGCACAATGGAATACTACTTGGCAATGAGAAAGAATGAAATCCTGCCATTTGCAGCAACGTGGGTAGAACCAGAGGGTATTATGCTAAGTGAAATAAGTCAGTCAGAGAAAGATAGATTTCATATGTTTTCACTCATATGTGGAACTTGAGAACTTAACAGAAGACTATGGGGGGAGGGATGAGGGAAAAATAGTTAGAAACAGAGAGGGAGGGAGGCAAACCACAAGGGACTCTTAAATACAGAGAATAAACTGAGGGTTGATGGGGGGGGCGAGAAAGGGGGAAATGGGTGATGGGCATGGAGGAGGACACTTATTGGGATGAGCACTGGGTATTGTATGTAAGCAATGAATCACAGGAATCTACCTCCAAAACCAAGAGCACACTGTATACACTGTATGTTAGCCCACCTGACAACAAATTATACTAAAAACAAACAAACAAACAAAACCCTACTCTTCTCCATCACTTCCAGTTAGAACAGTAAAGTATCCTGATTGACCTAACGTGAGTTAGGTTCCCATTCCTAGGCCAGTGGTATAACCAGAGGGAGAATGAATGATGATGAATCAGGTCAGGCTTGGTCATCTGTAGGCACCCATCAGTACTGGCTGAAGTGGAAATAAAGCCATTTCCCAAAAGAGAAGGTGTGATGTTACCAGGAGCAGGCAGGAAAAAGGCCTGGGCCAACTAACCATACCCTCTAAATTGCTTTAGGTGGGGGAAAAAAAGCTATGCAAAGGGAAATCAATTTAATCATTTCAGATATGTTCAGCATCAAACAAATTGACTTCTACAGCCTTGGAAAAGGAAAGACAATAGGACTCCTGAACATATTTTTAATCATCCCCCAAACAACCTGTCAGATATTAAGAAAGTCTGCCATCTCAACTAAGGATACCTCATTTCTAATATTTTTTGATGGTTGTTTTTATCTTAATCAAAATTACCTATATATGCAAAAAGTGTAAAAAGGCAAAAAGTTCTGTAAAGACTAGTCATCATGGACCTCTCCTCCACTCCAGTAAAGCACCTTTATTACTTATTTTGATATCTATCTCTAATAGCAAGTATAAACTTTTTCCTCGAGTTTTTAATTTTAGGTATTACCTGCTGACTTCCTCTATAGAAAACAGGTATTTTATAAATACAACTCAACACCAAAAACCAAAAACCAAAACAAAACAAAGGAACACAAATGATCCAATTAAAAATTGGGCTGAGGCTCTGAATACACATTTTTTCCAAACACACAGATGGCCAGTAGACACATGAAAAGATGCTCAACATCACTGATCACCAGGAAAATGGAAATCAAAACCATAATGAGATATCATCTCACACCTGTCAGAATGGCTGTATCAAAAAGACAAGAAACAACAAGTGTTGGCACAGACGTGAAGAAAAGCAAACCTTCATGCACTGTTGGTACAATGCAAATTAGTGCAGCCACTATGGAAAAGAGTATGGAGATGCCTCAAAAAAATAAAAATAGAAAGAACTACCCCAAGACCTACTACCCTCCTTACCCAAAGAAAACAAACAAAAACACTACTTTGAAAAGATATATGCAGCCCTTATTACAGCATTATTTACAATAGCACAGATATGGAAGCAACCTAACTGTCCATCCATGGATGAATTGATAAAGAAGATGTGGCATATGTAACAATGAAATATTACTCAGCCATAAAAATGAAATTTTACCATTCACAACAACATGGATGGACCTAAAGGGTATCATGCTAAGTGAAATTAGTCAGAAAGAAAAAGGCAAATACCATGTGATTTCACTTAAATGTGGAATCTAAAAACCAAAATGAAGAAAAGAAATAAAAAACGAGAAACACACTCATAAATATTGAGAACCAGTGGTTGCCAGAAGGAGGAGTCGTGGGTGGATGGGTAAAATAGATGGAGATTAAACAGTACAAACTTCCAGTTACAATTAAGTCACAAAGATGAAAAGTATAGTAAGAACACAGTAAATAACACTGCAATAACTTTGTACAGTGACAGATGGCAGCTACACTTATTGGGGTAAGCATTTTGGGTTTTTTTAATTGTTTTAATGTTTATTCATTTTTGAGAGGGAGAGAGAACGCTCAAGCAGGGGAGAGAGAGGGGGACAGAATCTGAAGCAGGCTCCAGTCTCTGAGCCATCAGCACAGAGGCCAACACAGGGCTCAAACCCACAAACCACAAGACCATGACCTAAGCCTAAGTCGGACACTTAACTGACTGAGCCACGCAGGTACCCTATTTTGTAATGTATATAATTGTCAAATCACTATGTTTTATATCTGAAACTATATGTCAACTATACTACAATCAAAAAGAAAACTGGCATTTTGCATTCTCTCTATCCCAACTCATACATACCACACAAGGGCAGGCTTTCCAATCCTCTATGCCTCCAACATTTTTTATCATAATTTTGGTTTGATCCTTATTCAATTTTGTATTATGATGATTATGTGGATGTTATTCACTGCTAAGCCATGAAGTATACCACAATTTTTTTTCTTTCTCATACAACTCTTTTTTTCCCCTAGAGTTAATACTTCCCTTTTTTTGTTTTGCTTAGTTTTCTGGTTTGCTTAGTTTTTTTTGTTCGTTTGGTTTACTTTTTGTTTGTTTGTTTTATAAGCTCTCACTACTTTATCTTCAGACTTACCCCTGATTATCTCTTTTTCCTTTCAGTACAAACACTATGGATTTTATCTTTTAGAATTATCTCTTCCTGAACTTTCTGACTTGCTCCAATCTTCTGGTTGTTCTCTTAGTCTGCTTCATAGATTCATTCAGGAATCTCCCTCCACCATCATCCCAAAAATTATCTTCACCTCTCTCTTAAATCTAATTCTCCTTTTCTTAAAATTTGTATCTTCATCATTAGGAATTTGCTTTTTTGTTCTGATAAAACACTTCTTCTGGTTGCTTTAGGAGAAAAAGCTGCAGGGGGCATAAAACATTTGAGGCCCTACATGTCTGAAAAATGTTATTTGTTCAACCCTTATACCCCATTGCTATTTTGGCTACGTTTAGAATTCTAGTTGGGGAGCACATGCAAAGTCCCAAGTGATTTGGATTCTTGACTGTTTGTATATAACTCCCACCCACCCTGGTCTCTGGAAGTTTTAGGCCCTTCTTTTTGTCCCAAGAGCTCGTAAGTACTATCACGATATCCCTTAGTATGGTTCTATTTTCATCCATTTTGGTGGGTACTAGGTTCTTTTCATTCTGAAATCACAAGTCTTTCAAGTCTAAGAAATGTTCTGGAATTATTTATTTCCTCATTTTCACTCAATATAGGACCCCCCAAAAAATTTTAGGTACTTTTCTAAAATTTACCTAATGAAATTTGGGCAAAAAGAGATTATTTTAGAACTTTTCTTCAGCATTAAAGTGAAGACACACAACCTACAATATGAAGTTTCCCTTTGTGCCAGGAAACATTTGAGAAAGTTCAATTGTATATTGGGGGTATTCTTGTCCATTTTCTTCACTTAGAAAAAATATATAGGCTTGATTCATTAATTAATGAATACACTAGTATTCATAAGGCCTGGCACCCCAAAGCCTTGAAAACTTATCCCAAATGGTAATTAATGCAAGTTGCAACAAAAGACAAATACAGGGAAATGAAATGCTTACCTCTTGCTCTGTCTAAAGAAATTATGCATGCTTGCTACTTAATATTTCTGTTAAAAAATAAGGTCCAACTCTCAATATCTCAAAATAGATAATATTGCAAATGATGTCATCAATGCCAATTAAGTAAGAGGAGGTACAGGTAATCCACAGACCTGGATATAGAGGAATTGTTCTTTGGTCCACTCCTCCTAATACATGGGTTTCAGCTGCTCAACTATTAGGCCATGAGAAACCTTTTCAGCAAAGGCCTGAAAAAACAGTGGGTTAGCTGGTATTGCCCACTGAGTAAAAAAAAAAAAAGGGGAGGGGACTTTTATTGTCACAATTTTCTTTTAATTGACTTCTGTTCTTAGGGTTTGATTGTTCTATTTTCTGACTTAAATAAACCAATTTAGAGAAAAGGGATATTTGCATAGCCTCAAAGTATCTTGCAAAATATTTATTAATAATTGTGGTGGTATTAATATATATCCATAAATTCTTTGATATTCCTCACTCCAGGAAGTAGAGTTTAATTCTTTTCTCCTTGAGTATGGGCTGGACTTAGTGATTTCCATCTACTGATTAGAGTAAGGAAAAAGAAAAATTTTAACATTACAGCAAAGAAACCTGGCAGATACAGCCTTAAATAAATGATCAAGGTAGGTTCACTGATGGTAAGTCATGCTGATAGCATCTACCCCTCACTCAATGTTATAAGGACACCTTCACTTCTGTGAGGTTCTTCCCAAAAATCCATAATCCAGTCTAATCCTGAGAAAACATCAGACAAACCCAAACTGAGGGACATTCTACAAATACCTAACCAGTACTTTTCAAAAAGGTCAACATCACGAAAAACAAGGAATAACTGAAAAACTTTCACAGATTAGAGGAGACAAGACAACTATATACAAATGGTATTCTAGATTGTGTGTTGAATGAAGGGCATTAGTGGAAAACTAGTGATATCAGAATAAAGTCTATAATCTAATTCTTAGTATTACACCAGTGTTAATTTTTTGGTTTTCATAACTATATCATGGTTGTATAAGACGTTGTTAGTATCAACAGAAGCTGAGTGGAGGGTATACAGGCACTCTACATCTTTGCAACTCTTCTATAAACCTCAATTTATTTTTAAATAAGATTTTTTAAAAGAATCAATTTATTAAATAAGTCTTGGATAAGAGAAGGGATCCCTAAAATATTGCCTTATAGAGGTATTTCAAGGAACACAATTAAATTCATGTTGTATCCCAATTTATGATCTGCATGTTGTTAACAGGGCTTAGCAGTGTTTTGCTACTCAGAGAGTCCATCTGTGTCTTTCTCTGTGTAGCATTATAAATTTGTGGTGTTTACACCCATTCTCGAAATTTGTGGTGTTTACACCCATCTCCAAACTCCAGAAGATGCATTGGAGAAAGACGCACATGACAAGACAGGTTAGTTCCCAAAATTTAGCTCCTCTGTAATTTGGGAAAAGATTATTAACTGCAGTTGGAAACCCATTCTACTCTGAGGTTTCTGCCTGCTACAGTCATAATTTCAACTTCATTTTCCAAGAATCCTTTCAAAAGTGGTATGGGACATTACAATTATATCACTCCTATCTATATCATTATTAAAACGTATCATACTATACCAGGCTAAGAGCCCTATTCTATCAGATCAAGCTGGGGGTAGAAAAGGTCCTTTCTTTGACTTTATTTCCCAGAGCTATTCATACACAAGGGCTATGGCATAACACCTACTTTATCATCTGTTTTCACTCAATGGTTATGTATTGAGCAACTATGTTTGGCATTCACTATCTTAGGTATTAGGGAAAGCAAAATAAAAAAGATACAGTCCCTGACACAACTACTTTGACAAATGTTTGGAAAAGTCTGCTAAAGGTAAATCTGCATATATATTCTACCCAGATGTCCTTCTTCCAAGTATACATTTCTAATGCCAATCCTATCTCTGGGCCAGAAGACATGAGCAAAAATGTTCACAGAAGCCTTGTTCATAACTGCAAAACCTAGAAATAAGTCATTAACAATAGATTCGGTAAATAAAATGATGTATTTGTAAAAGGTAATTTATACAATCATGAAAAAATGAAACATGACAACACATAACCAAATAAATCTTATAAACATAATAAAAGAAGTCATATATAGACACAGAACAATTCCATTTTATATAAAGTTCAAAACAGACCCTATTAAATAATGTATTGCCTAGGAATAGACACACACACACACGTGGCATTTTTCAAAAACTACAAAGAAAAGCATGTTAATAATTAACATAAAATTCAAAATACTCATTACCTATAGGAGGTGGGGGAAGCAGAGGAGACCAGAGAGGGACAAAAAGGGGATTTCTGGGGATTGGCAAAGTCCTGTATCTAAGGCTAGGTGATAGACACCTAAGTGTCTGATTTTATAGTGGTTGTTCTTTAAACTGCACATATATATTTAACACTCTGGTATGTATGCTACCAGTTTATAAAAATATGTTTAAAATGTATTCTTATGAAAGTGAAAGACAAAAACGGCTCTTAAAAATTATGTACAATATAGTACTACCAGTGCTTTAACATTGTCATACAAAGTCAAAAGAAGAGAAGAGTCAACTCTGCCTGAGGAGTCAGGTAAGACTTCAAGGAGGAGGTGAGTTTTGAGCTGAGAATAGTAATCCAGACAGAGCATGAGGGAAGAATTCACAAAAAGGCCCAGACAATTAAGGATTATGCTCCATTTGGGAGAATAAAGTAATGCATTCCAGCTGATTTTGAGAGGCCAATGGATTTAGCTAGAGAGGCAGGCAAGGGAGGAACAATAAAAATATTTTATCCCATGATAAAAGAGGAGTTTGGACTCAATTCTGAGAAGCAATGAAGGTTATGCATGCTAGCACTGTTTAGTTCATTCTAGGAGTTTGGGACAAGACTGACAGGGAGACTGGAAAGGGATAGCAGTAGGAGACTCCAGAAGAGCAAGGAATGTGGGGACAAGGGAGAGAGGCAATCTGGAGAGATTTGAGGTACAACCAAAAATATTTAGTGAATTGTTCCATGTTGAGGTGAGCAAGAAGGAGGGGGTCTATGATGATCTGCTAGAATCTGGTTTATATCAGGTATTCCTAAGGAAGAAATTCACAAGGAAGAGCAGACGTATTGGTGGAGAAGGGTATTCTTGCACTGAGGGGAAATAAAAGTAGAGAGAGGAGTCCAAGTCAGCATCTAATGGCTCACTTAGCACTGAAATTCTGTGGAAGCAGCCATCTGATGCTCATTAGCCTAAACCCAAGTGGAAAGAAGGAAAACCACCAGAGAAACCATCAGCTCGTTTGTCTTTTTATGTACAGTGAGGGAAGACACAACCTCATAGCAATAGGGGAGTTCTTAAGTTATCTCTGGTTTTAGGTGTCTATGTCATCCCTGATCATTTGGGTCAACCAGACAGAGGGGCAGCAAATCACTGAAGGGATGGCACGAGTCTCATCAACACCAGAAGGGTCTCTCACTGGGTACTAACAATGTGGTTATTTCCATAAAGTTGTAAAATTATATAGACCAAATTATGGTCCTGATTTCATGTACCTTTAATAAATGCAAAAACGTACAGAATCCTCTAAGCATTTGGAGTAAATCCTTCAGTTAAGCTTTGATGGGCAATATCAACTTAGTGTTTGCAATGCAGCTATTATCCGTTCACTCAACCCCATCCTCCAAAAAAAGAAAAAAAAAAAAACACAAAAAAACACAAAAAAAAACAAAAAACAAAACCTGCTCTGCGACAATCTAAGGAATGTCATCCTTATTACAAGGACTCTAAATAGCTGCTCAGGACCCTGGGTTGTTTTCTTGGTGGGAGAATAGATGGAGAGAAAGGAGGGCTGCACCACTGGCTGCTGCACAGGTACAGGAAGGTCAAAAGGGATGAAGCAATCAGGTCCTGAAGTGGTACCAAAGGCTCAAATATATAGAGCCTCCATTTTCCTTAAAGTCATCAGGACAAAGCAGCTGGAATTACATACGTTCATCTTCCTTTCATTCCTTAATGTTTACTTTAACATTTTAGCTGCATAAATAGTTCTGGATGTAGAAAAACACAACAAGATCTTGGCAAACGTTTGCATACATTCTAAATACTGCCAACTGATAGAAAGAACTTTGAGGATGAGCAGCTCTAGTGAGTACACTGAAGTAAAATTATTTTCCCTGAGCCCCATACAAATACAGATTCAATTTATTCCAAATGCATTCCAAAAGTGGGGTGAAAGGAAGATGGAAGAACCTGGAAAGAGGAAGGGAGATTCTAATGATAAGTTCATGAGTGCTTTACACACTTGCTTACACATATCCCTCTCCTCACATTGTTGGAATGCATGACCACCTACGAGGTAGTACTATTTTTGACATGGCATTCCCCATCACCCCCCAAAAAAGTCTACTTCAAAACATTTACTGCTCTGCAAATTGTGGCAGTACCATCCCATCCACTGTTTTTCTTTTGTTTTGCTTTGAAATCTTCAATACTGTACAGCGCAGATATCCCATGAGAAAAGGCAAAATTCCAAGAGTCCTCTCCTAGGGAGTAGGGAAAGCATTAAATAAGCATCAGAGAATAAACTAAATAAATTTGATCCACTGCCTAGGTATGCATGGGGTCATCCCTCAACACAGTAATGCTATTACCAAAGCATTAAGTTATGGCTTTTAATCATCACATCGAAACTCTATTACTGCATTATCCCTGTTTTAGAGATCAGGAAATAAGCTCAAATGTGGTTAAATCAAAAGCATGGCCAACATCACACAGCAAGTAAGAGACAGAAGCATGACTCAAATCCAGACAGCTGGTCCATGGTCATGGGCAGCCATAACCACCAAGCTTCATCCCCTGGGAGGTAGTGTTTCACAACCATGGAGAACCAGGGAGTGAGCATCAGGTGCACAGAAGTAAATCAATAGAGTGGAGGCAGAGGAGACCTACAATGTATCAAGAAATATTTTTCTTTAACCTAAACAATGGTTAGCATTGCAGAAGACTGGGAGTTGGGAGATTAACTTATATGAAATCTTCCAAGCCAGCAGCAGCAAAACTTAAAGGGCCAGACTCTCACGACAATAGGGCGTATCTGAGGAGCCACTTGTTCTCAGAACTAAATAGCACATGCGTACAGACCAGGAATCGACTAGATTTATTGGCTCAATACTAAGGCTTCAGAGCTCAAAGATATCAATAGAATCAATGAACTTTCCAAAATTTGCTTTCTTCAGGGGTAAGTAGTAGAAAGAATGTTCATCCAGGATTCAGAAGACTGGGTTCAAATTCCTGTTCAAATGTCACTAGCTGTGTGTCTTCGAGCCAAAGAGCTAAACATCTCTGAGAGGCAAATATAACAAAAGAAAAATAAAAAATTTTTTAAAAGCATGGGACTTCAGGAAACAGGCAAAGTCACAGCTGAGCCTTTTTAATGGGATCATAATGCCTACCTCATTGAGCTATCAAGGGGGTAACAGGTCAACAGGCACCAGGATAACTACAAAACCTACATAAAAAGACAGCACATGCCTCCACCAAAAAAAAGGGGAGGGAGGAGTCAAACCAGGAAATCCTTCAAATCCTTCTCCGAAATCCTTCTTGGTCAATCTTTAGTGGAGATCCTTTTGGTGAGGATCCTTTGCTTGCTCCTGTGGAGTATCTATTAGGTGACAAGCAGGACCACCTTCTGGGTGTTCAATCTGTGTAGCCACACAGTGACCTCCACTGAGAAGGGATTAATTCACAATTAAAGGGAATTGGAGTTAATGCCCTGCTGTCACTGTCTTCAAATTCTTAACTTTGAACAAAGAGCCCTACATTTTCATTCTGCACTACAAATTATATAGCAGGTCTGGTACATAGCACTATGCTCAGCATCCAGGACACAGCAATAAAATAGACCAGCACCCTCAAGAGGTTCCAAGCTAGTGTATTACTTTAGAAGCAAATCCTACAAAACAAAAACAAAACACTTAAGGAAAGATATTAAGTTGGGTATTTTATTCCTCGCCCGAAAGTGAGACTGAAACCTCTAAAAATTAAAGCAGTTACTTACCCTTAGGACAGACCCTGGTTTGTCTGCACACGAAACACACACCTACCCCTAAAGACTCACCTGGCCATCCACTTCTGAGGTGAGAAAATATCTTCCTTGGACTGTTACAGCTCCTTGAAGCACATCCACCTAGCTACAGCATAGACAACTGAGTGCCTAAAGCAGTGGTTCTTAAATGTGGTCTTTAAGCATTATCGGCATCACCTGGGAGCTTGTTAGAGATGCAAATTCTCAAGCCCCACTCCAGACCTCCTCAGGGAGAAACTCTGAGTGTGACATCCAGAAATCTGGGTTTTAACAAGTGCTCCAGGTGATTCTGATGTGTGGGCTACAGTTTGAGAACCACTGTCCTAGACAACAAAATAGAATCACTTTGAAATTTGTTTGCTATCTTTTTTCTTTTCTTTTCTTTTCTTCTTTCTTTCTTTCTTTTTTTTCTTCCTTCCTTCCTTTTTTCGTTTGTTTGTTGTATTTTGTTTTATTTTGGCAGGAGAGAGTATGTTGGGAAATTGATGGGGTTGGGCCCTCCCAGCATCCACCCCTAAACCACAATCACCAGCAATTCCCAAAGATCCGGATCTCTTTGTGTGTTTCCTGCAAAATTCAATTTAACTCACACACTTTGTTTTTGCCTGTTCATTCAAGACACAATGTAGCCCGGAGTCCCCTGTGAACAAATATCCCATTTGCACATGTCAAGTATCTGATTCATTCTGACTTATCCCAATTGCTTAATGTTTGCAACAGAAGCCTCCGTGATACTCTTCATCTACACAGCTGAGTTAATGCCCTTGGACAAAGGGGGCCTGGTGTTTGGGTGAGCTCCCATGAGCCTGACAGCCACAAAGAGAAGCTTGTTGAATGCACACATAAAAAAGGGAAGAGATAGGAGGCAGAGACTCTGATCTTTATGACCCTCTGATTATTCTATCAGTTAGTTAAAACATAAATCCATCCCCCAACCTAACAAAATACTATTTTACTTCCTTTTACTCCATATTTTATCTTTTATAGCCAATAAAACATAAAAACCTTACAAAGGTTATGTTCTCATCAATTTTTGCAGTAAATGACAATAAATTAAGTGGAGGTTACTGCAGTAGCAACACAGATGTCAGCTTGAAACTTTCTGGAAAGACGATCCTCCCCTCCCACTATTGATGTTCATAGTTGCTACTCAAAGACTTCATTAAAATTAAAGCCCAATTTTAATCATATTGCCATTCTATTTCCTTAAGTAGTTACATGGTGTCTAGCCTTTCTCTTGTATCTTAAATATCTGCTATGGGGATATTAAAATAGCAAATAAAAAAGAATGTGAAAACATGAAAACTTAAATATTTGTCAGGAATGAAAAAAAAAAAAAAAGCTACATTCTGCTGAATCACGTTGAGTCCAAGGTCCTCCAGTTCTCATTGTGAAAGACAGTCTCCCAAACCTCCACAACACTAAATAGTTCCCAGATGTATAAACTCAAAGTTCTTTTCCATTTATATCAAAATCATTCAACCAATATTTGCCAGAAGTTCCAATACATGAGTTAGTATTAAGCACCTAGAACACTACCTAGACCACAGTAAGGGCTCTGTAAGTATCAGCTATCATTCTCATTCATTGTTGTTGTTGCCATTATCACTACATGCTACAACATGCTATTATGTGCTAAGTATCTACAATGACAAGCAAAACAGATGTGGCTATCCTGCTCCCATGAAGTTCAAAGGCTAGTGGCAGAGACACATATCGATCAGATAATCACACAAATAAAAGTAAGTCACAAACTGTTACAATTAAGATACAACCCATTTGGGGCTGGGGTAGTAAGAAAAATCCAGAGTACTTTTATATCATTTTATGATTTTGAAACCTCTTGGATATATAATTTGGACCAAATCATGACCCTTCCCCAGATGTTTTTCAAGATCTTTCCATATTACTATGCAAATTCCAACTGTACAGCAGTCAAGAAGATTTCTAAACAAATGTTCATATTTCATTACTATACTACTCCATACCAGAAATATTTCCTCAATTTTACAGATTATAACTTATTTTTGTATACTGTCAACATCTAGAAATACAGAAAATGGAATATCTCAAGAAACAAACCATATATATTCAATGAATCTTCCATGAATTCTCTCATGACTTTATGAATTAAAATTAATTTATAATTAAATTATAAGCCAAATTAAAGCTAGGGTTTACCTTTAAGTATGCAAACTACCTTCTTGAACTTTATCGCATGTTATTACATGAATTACTTTATTAAAAATATTTTTTATTCTCCTAACATTTTTTTGCTATAAAATAAGTTTTCTGGTGACTTCACTTAGACCCAAGAGCAAGAAAGAAATTACCTGACCCACAGAAAGCGGAGACCCATTCTCAAATAGAATCTAACAAGGAGAACTGGAGGCATTCAAAAAGGCCCAGGGACATCTCCACAGGCAGAGTCACACTGAAGTGTATTAGAGCAAGAGAAAATCCCAATCCTCCAGCTTCTTTATAACATGGCAGGAGGGCCTGGCTCTGGGTTCAGGGCCCCATGTCTGGAGTCCAGCTCTACCTCTTTGCGTCTGAACTTCGTGTCTGAAAAGACAAGTAGCTTAACCTTTTGCAGTTTCAGTCTCTTACTCTGTAGAGTGGGTACTTCCCTCATAAGGAAGCAATAGGACTGGATGAAAGAATGTTTGCAAATGCTTCTTAGCATAATGCTGAAACAGAGTAAACACTAGTTAGCAATACTTCAAATCTCTCAAAACTCTGTTGCCTAATGAGATAAAACCTAAAGTTACAACTAGTATAATAAAACAAACAAACCAGGACCTGGAAACCCAGTTTCCACTGCCTATTAACTCCCACTTGGGCACAATAGCCTAGGATTCCTCATGGGAGTAGAGGGTGGTTGCTCCTGGGAAGCACACTTCCTCTGAGCCTTTAGAGGCCTCTACAGCCTGACCTCCTTACACACATTCAACCCTAGCCCACACCTCACAGAACAATTTATTACCAGAGTAGAAACTGCCTCTAAACCAACATGTCAGACAGAACTTTGCCCTCCATAGTTATCTCATCAGGCACACTACTTATATGCAATTGCAATCAATTCCAGCATGCTAAGAACTTTAAACCACTCATGAATAAAAAAAGTCTTTAGACAGTCATCTATTCGTTTATCCATTTAAAACACTTGTTAACTGCACGCTGAGTGCCAAGCTCCATGCTAGGCCTACATACAAGGACGCTAGAGACTCAGTCTTTGTCATCCGTGTTCACAGTCTTGGAGGAGAAAGACACTTAATAGAAAGTTTCAATATAATGTACTCAGCATAGTGAAAAAGTTGCACACAAGATGCTAAAATGTTTTTTTTCTTTTAGGAATGTAGCCTTGGAAGAGAAATATTCAACATTTAAAGAAAAAATGCTCTTCCAAAATAATAACTTTATCACCACCTTTGATTAGCTAATACAGGTCAGTTGTAAATGAGCCATAAAATGAATATAAGCAAAAAAGAAATATATAACTATAATACCCTCTGAAGTAACTACTGTTAACATTTAGCTTTATGGCCATCTGATTTTAAACTTATATACCTATTTCTAAACAAGATAGGAGACCATTTTATACAGAGATGGTAACGTGAGTTTTTTACTTATCAACAAATATATGTGGAGCACCCTGATGGCTCAGTCAGTTAAGTGTCCAACTTTTGGTTTCGGTTCAGGTCATGATCTCACGGTTTGCGAGTTCACGCCCCGCATCGGGCTCTGCACTGACAATGTGGAGTGTGCTTGGGATTCTCTCACTCTCTGCCCCTCCCCCACTTGCACTATCTCTCTCTCTCTTTAACAAAAAAACAAAACAAAACAAAAAAAACCTTTAAAAAACATATGTAAACAGATTGCTGGAGTATTAAATGCTCCTCTAATTTATTATCATTTAAGTGAATGCATAGTATTTCTCTGTAGGTTTCATAATTTCCTTAACTATTCTCTACTATTAGATATTAGGCTGCTTACAACTTTTCAAGCTATCATAAACATTACGACATTCTTACATATCTTTTCAAACCAGTCAATTATTTCTCCAGAGTAACTTCCTGGAAGGTGGAATTGTTGAATCAAATGGGTATGTAAATTTTTAAGGCTTTGATACCTATTACCAAATTGCCCTCCAGAAGAGTTGTATCATTTAGTGTAACCATTTCCCCGAATCTTCACCTTTACTGTATAGCATCACTTTTTTACTCTTTGCATTTTTAAATTTTAATGTACTCACCTCAGCTAAAAATGTTGCTTACAACAGTGTCTTTTAGAAGTTGTTATCACACTTGCTGAAATTAGGCAGCTTTGAGCTGCCCAATCATTTTAGCTGGTGTTTGGGGCAAAGTGCTCCTCAAACTCTATCATGCATAGAAATTACCTAAAGATCTTGTTGAAATTCAGAATCTAATAAAGTAGGTCTAAAAGAGACTGAGAAGGTGCATTTCTAATAAGCTCCAGGTGATGCCAATGCTGCTGGTCCATGAACTACACTTTGGAGAACAAGGACCATAATTCTCTGATCTCAAGGTCCCTCCCAGTCCCAAAAAGATGTGCCTGTTTCCCCAGAAGCTTCCTCCTCAAAAGTGCCCTGCAGGAGCAAAATTATTCTACCACTAACTCCTTGCGCTAACTTGAACAATTCACTGAACTTCAAAGGGCCTCAATTCACCCATCTGAGAAATGAAAAGCTTGGAGTAGCTGGCCTTTAAGTTCCTTCCCATCTCCAATATCGAAGGAAGTTCTCCTTTGCCCAAATATGACTAGATGTATCCTATATTTCTTCCCACTAGGACAATTTTGAATATCTTCTTCCCTTCGTGCCAAAGGACTGCACTTAAAAGTGAGGCCAACTGAAGAGCTGACATTCAAGCAGCTGGTGACATTCATTTCCTCACCCCCAGGGAAAAGCATCACTGGAAAGAGGGCATTCTACTCCAAATGACATTTCTCCTGGTGGTGCCTATTCATGAGGACATACATTATTTTCTCTTCCCAAAAGGAACAGGTTTAACAAGAACCTAAGGCTAATTTGTCCATTAAAGGAACAAAGAGTGGAATAAGGGAGGAGGCTGACAGAAATACTGCATCTGTAAATACCTTGCCAAAGAGCCTCCTGAAGTCAGGGGGAGTTCCACGGTCCTCGATAATATTTCACTTGTAATGGCTACTCCCTTCTGTGGTGTTTTTCCCTCTCGCTTTTCTGCAACAATGGAAGGTGGGCAGAAGCAGAACATGATCCTTGATACCTGAGTTGACTGAAGTGGTTGCCTAAATAACACAGAATCAATAGGCATAGTTTCTTCTTTGCCAATAATATGACAATGCTGTGCTTCTCATCCTGTAGGAGCATCAACTATGCATTATCTACCCTAACAGGAGACAGATTTTAATGTTAGTTCAATTAAGTTACTGAATAAGACCACAAATGGTGCTTACTTCAATTCCTTATTTCTGAAAGACTGGACCAGAATGATTTATTTTTAATAACAGTTACCTTTCCTCCCCACCCCACCCCCCCCAACATTTTTCTCCTGCTTCTTTCCATTTACTAGCAGGGAGTTTAATTCGTCCACTAATTTTTTTTTTTTTTTTTTTTTTTTTTGCTCACTTTAATTTCCTTCAGCTTCCTTTAAATACTTCCTCAGTTTTGTTTTTTTTGTGTGTGTGTTTTCTTTTTTTTACTCCTAAGGGAACTTTTAAAAAAAGGTATCAAACTCTTTTGCTTTTCTCTTACATGGATGGTATCCTGCCCTACTTTCCAGGGTCTCCCACAAAGTCGGGAGGCTTTTGTTTCTTAAGTTAGACCTGAATTAGGCATGTTGATCAACTCTAATCAAGGACATTGGCCAAACTGCCAGAACCAAAAATACAATAAACAAAAAAAAATCATCTAGCATCTTGCACTTTTTTTAATGTTTATTTATTTTTGAGATGGGGGAAAAGGGGCAGAGAGAGGGAGACAGAAGATCCGAAGTGGGCTCTGTGCTGACAGCTGAGAGGCCGATGTGGGGCTCAAACCCACAAACTGTGAGACCATGACCTGAGCCAAAGTCAGACGCTTAACTGACTGAGCCACCCAGAGTGTTCCTAATATCTTCCACTTTTAATATTTATGCTAGTGGCCATTCCCCTGAACCCACTTCCATTCTTCAAGCCCTGAGCCCCTTGTTCTGAGCTGTTTTAAGTCTCTTGCTCTCCTATTTCGAGGTGGAGCCCCAGCCAGAACACATTTCTCTGAAGAGCTGCTGCCCTAATACCTCCCCATCACTTTGCAGATTGTCAGCAGGACCCAAGCAACAAAAAGATCAATAAGAAAACAAATCCCACCTTATTAGGTCTTGTTTGATCTTAAACCCATACCATCCAAGATTTCAGCTGCATAATGCTGGCTCCAGACAAGAGGGGCAGAGTTTTCTTATGAAAATAAATTAGACAAGCACACAGAAGAAAGAGAAAATGGATGTGCAACTACTAAAATGTTCGAGAGCCTTAAATATGGTCAGCAAGCTAAGCAAAGGGCAACGGTTTCTTTTCCTTTCCTCTTTCGCCTTCTATCCTCTACTCTCTATTCTCCCTGCAACAAGACAAATATCTTTTCTTTCAATGTACATTTTTAAGGTACTACTTTTCAGGCAGGGATGGCTTTATTTCTTTTGTATGCTGGGTTTTTTTTTCCACACTGAAATTATAATGTATACTAAAGATGGCAAATGCAAGCCCTAGGAGTCTCCTTGCTACAATCCATCAGCCACGATAATAGCAAGATGAATATATTGTCAGGAACCTGCACGCAGCATTTCATTGATTCCACTCCCTCCCCTAAGAGTGGCTCCACCAGCGATTACATTATTATTCAAGCTTCCTGGACTCACTCCAAATGCAGGTTGCAACTACTGTTGAAAGGCAAACTTATAAAAAGTGAAAGAAAATAGACATTCTACAGAACTTAAAAAAAAATTAACCTTTTCAGACTTTTATTCCATCCTACATACCCATAAATAGACCACCTTTCAGGAAATAAAGACTAATCCAATATTAATAACATAAAGCTCAATTTCTCATTCCATATGATCATTAATATTGCTTTAAAAATCACGAGAAATCTCTTGGTCTTCTTAAGCTTTGTAATTCATTTCTGTACACCAATTCAAGAAACCTCATTAATTTAGGTGGCCTTTTTGTGGTACATCTGAGGCACACAAATATTTGGATTTTTTACCTTAGGTCAGAGTTTAAGAAAAAATTAACTTATTTTCAGAAAAGATTTATGAATGTGGAAAAATCGTTTGACAGTAGCATGGCTTAGTTTTCTAATTTGCAAATAAGATAGGCTACACAGAATATAAAAAGTAAAAATTGAAAGAAACATAAAGAAAAGCTTTATATAAATAGAGGAGGATTTTAAGAAAGAAAAAAATCTTATTATATCCTTAACATTTGTTCCTATAACCTAGTTTCAATATTCCAATCAAACAGAAGATGGAAGAGCTTTGATTTAGAAGGGGAAAAAAATCCTTTGAGCATTGATCGACATGTGATTTGTACAATTATTTTACCTAGACTTAACTCCCTATGCTCTACTCTCTAGTCAGTGGATTGACTGAGATGCTATTTCCATTGAGCTGGGTTTACAATTATCCTTAAACAAGTGAAACTTCAAAGGCTGCTCAATAGGTATTTTCTGTTCTTCATTAGAACTCGTAAATGTATAACCTGCACATAAACAAGTCACTCTACCTAATTAAATAGAATCTCTTCATCTCTATTAAAAATTTAGAAGTGCTGCTTAAGTATAAACATGTCATCTGAAAGTGGGGGGGGGTGGAGAACCTCATAACATCCGTGAATAACCATCTGAATCTCCTTTAGGCAAAACCATGTTAATAATAGTGCACATGCCCATAAATTTTTCTAATTATTTTATTATCAGTAAAGATTGTTTAAATGTAAAGGATATTCATTGTTGGCAATAATGCCCTCAAGTATTATCTGTCCACGAGGGAAATGCAGTCCGAGTGCTTTAATTTACTTCAAAGACAATCACATAGCCTTTCCCCTACTTCATTTCTCTAGTATCTGTATCCTGGAAGAGGTAACACAGCACTTTCTCTGACAATTTTATCTAGATTAGAGAAAGGATTTGTTTGGTTGCTTTTGTTTTTTATTCAATTACATATCTAGATTCCAAATTCTTAGGAAAATTATCCATAAAGGATGTAGTTTGGAAATGAAAATGCTCTTAAAGTGTTTTGACTTTGTGTTTTTTGGTCTGTTGTTAAAGACAGTAAAGGTTTTTGAACTCTTTTGCCCCCTTTTTAGAAATTGATGGAGGAATTATAAAGCATCTCCAGCTAAACCAAGTAGTTTAACTTGTGCTCAGGGTTTACTTCTCAGGCTCCCAACATTCTTCAGAAAGTCTCCTTTCATAAAATTTGAAACAATATTTGTGACACTGAGCTTTATGTCACAAGACCAGCCTGAAATTGTAGCACGTAAATGTTTGAGAAGGTCGATGTAGATTTTTGAGCTGTGAGGTGTTTTGTTAGAGCGCTCTCTTGTGGTAAAATGCCATCAGCATGATTTCTGTTCCACATTTTTTTAAAGGGCACATTTAGCAATCCACAGCAACATAATTTTGACAAAGATAAGATGCAATATGGGGTTGAACCTTCTAGTATCTTGTTGGATTTTGGACCCTTCTCGCCCCCCCACCAAAAAAACTTAAAGTGCATTCACTCCATCAAAGAGGAATGTTTTAGAGTTCTTAGATTATAAGAACTCTTAAAATACATGGCGTTAAACACATACGGAAAGCAACATTCCTTACTCATTTGGGGACATAGAAAGTCTTCCTCATGAAATGACACCCATCCTGAATGTCCTTTAGCTGCCCATGTAAGGGATGGTTTCTTTCCCTAGAATCAATACTACTGTCAGATACTGACAGCATGAGATTGATATAGTGGCTGGGTGGATAACGTCACCCATCACTGCCCAAGATGTCTTAAAATGCTATGATGTCAAGTGCACACATCTGCAAGGAAAATATATCTTCAGTGCAGTGAGGGCCCACCTGCCTCAGTCCCTGAATGGAATTGAGTATGGCTTTTCTCTGATACCTCATCCTGTAGGACTACAGGAACTCAAAGTGAGGATACCAATACTGAAGGAGTAATTACATTCAAGTATTTCCGTAATTTGTTACTATGTAAAATATAAACCATTTCCATGGCTTCAGAATGCTCTATCTACAAGCTTCACTAAAAATAAATATCTCTGTGATAAATCCCACCCTTAACCAGGAAACCTGGTTATGAATGAGACATGAGTCCTTCTCTTTGATAAATCAAATTTCAGGCCTTGAAGAGACCCTGGAGAAGATGTATTTCAAAGGTGTTATTTCACAGAATGAAGAAAAAAAAAAAAAAAAGAGGTGTAGGGATTTTCCCAAGGTCTCATAGTAAAAAAACAAAACGAAACAAAAAAACCAGTAAGCCTGGAATTAGAAGGGAGTGTCTCAGCAACAAGTAGCATGACTTGTCATCCTTGGCTCCATCCTGTCAAAGAGCTTTCCAGGATCCAATTCCCTATCCTGGCCTGTAGTCCACCATCTGACTCAGTGGTTCCTGAATTGCTACTAAAACTTCTGTCCTGTTACTGAGTGGTCTTTCCTGGTTCTTTGCTCATACTGATAAATAAGTAACAACCATACTCGTTAAGACAAGACTAGCATGGATTGAAAACCACAACCAAACTCAATATAATGATAAATACAAAACATTCTCCCTGGAAATTTCTGAAATTCCCATTCCATGTAGGTTCATGTACTATGAAACTTGTCAGCAAAACTTCTTATACAAAATGGAATTTGAGTATGTAAAGGAACTGATAATATGCCATTTTTTATTTTAAATGCCCCTCCATGACTGGTTTTATAGGTTATTAGGAAGTACCTTTTAGTCATTTATGAAAATAAAAGTCCATAGAATGATTTAATATAGGTAAAAGAACTGAAGAGATGTCTTTAATCCATTGCCTTCAGCTGATACATTACATACAGATGTGTTCCTAGGCCAAATGGTGCTCTAGGGTTGATGGACTTCCCCCAGGATCTGATGTGATTGTGGTAGTAACAGAGATGCCCACAAGATGGCACTCTTCTTTATTTTTAATTCATTGTAAGCAAAAAAAATAAAATAAAATAAAATAAATGTATGTCTGATTTTCACACACTCAGATAAACAGGACTGTGAAGTATGTAGCTAATTTCATGCGCTTTATGTTGTAACATACATCACAGTTAATGAAAATCTGCTCCCCACTTCCCTGAGGTTGAGGCATGTGACAATGGAGAGCTTCTGTCTGACTCTCTCCAAGACCTGGAAAAGGGTATTGATGGTGCTCTTAAAGTTAGCCAAGCTTTGGGAGAAAGGCTGTGTGTGGGTGTGTGTAGGTGTGGGTGCGTGTAGGTGTGGGTGTGTGTGGGGGTGGGAGTGTGTTTGTGTGCACTTGCGCACACACAGGTGTATGTACATACTGCAAAATTCTTTATTTTTCCTAAGAGATAATGTTTGTCTCAGAAGTATGTTAATTAAATTCTATCCATCTTGAGAGTTTTCTATCTTCAAGGATAAAGTAGAGAGTCTCCAACCACTGCCCCTTCCTCTACAAACCTCCCCTCCCGAAGGGACTTTACTGTCTCTCTCTCTCTCTCTCTCTCACACACACACACACACACACACACACACACACACACACACACACCAGTTTCTCTCCAGTGTATTGAAATAAGAAAGTTTTTGTAGTTATCTTCAGTAGGCAGCAGCTAGCATTTGATTTGGCAGGAAGATGGGTGAAAAGAAAATAGCATATGGAGGTTACAAGAAGACTTCAGTGACTGGGCCAGAGTTCTCAAAGCTTGATTTCAAAGAACTCTAGTTCCACAAATTGGACAGAAATATTTTTCTAATAAAATAAATAAATGGCTTTCCAACAAATGGTGCTGGAACAACTGAATGTCCATATACAAAAAAAGATGAACCTGAACACAGACATTACACCTTGCACAAAAATTAACTCAGAATCGATCACAGGCATAAATATGAAATGGAAAAATATAAAAACTTCTTGAAGAAAACATAAGAGAAAATCTACATGACTTTGGGTTTGGTAATGAGTTTGTAAATACAACGTCAATAGCACAGATTATGAGAGAAAAAACTGATAAGCTGGGCTTTATTAAAATTAAAACTTCTGCTCTGTTAAAGACACTGCTAAGAAAATGAAAAGACAAGCCTGGAAGACTGGAAAGAAAATGAGAAGATAAACTGAAAGAAAATATTTGCATAATACATGTCTGATAAATGCTTCATATCCAAAGTACAAAAGAACCTTAAAAGTCAGTATTAAAAAAAATAAAAGGCAGAATAAAAAGGAGGCAAAAGATCTGAACAGACACATCACTAAAGAAGATCTACAAATGGCAAATAAGCATATGAAAATGTACTCAACATCATTTGTCCTTAGGGAATCGCAAGTGAAAACAAGATACTACTATACAACTATTAGAATGACTACACCCAAAAAACTGACAACACCAAATGCAGGTGAAGATACAGAGCAACAGAAACACACATTCATTGCTGACGGGAATGCAAAATGGTTCAGCCATTTTGAAAGACAGTTTGGCAGTTTCCTACAAAATTAAACACAGTCTTAACATATGACTCAGCAATTGCACTCCTAGGTATTTATCCAAATGACTTGAAACTTATATCCGACAGAAATCTGCAGATTGGAAGCAACCAACATGTCCTTTAACAGGTAAATGGATAAACAACTGTGGTTCATCCAGACAATGGAATACTAGCCAGTGATAAAAAGAAACAAGCTATCAAGACACAAAGGCATGGCTCAACAAAAGAAGCCAGTCTGAAAAACCTACCTGCTGCATGATTCCAATTATATGACATTCTGGAAAGACAAAACTGTATAGATAGGAAACAGATCAGTGGTTGCCAGGAGTCTGGAGGGTGAAGTTGGGTACATGAATTGCAATGGATTCTGGGGGGGTGCTGAAACTATTCTCTGTGTTACTGTAAACTAGATGCAAATTAGAAAAAAAAAATTACTTAGGAGGACAGAAGATCCCAGAATGGAATACAAATTGTGACAAGCAACCAACTATATTACAAATGTGTGAATATTGTTCACACCTCACTGAACGGAGTGGGGAAAATGGTACTGACTGAAGCAACTTTGGAAATGAGCAGAATCTGTAACACCAAAGTAAAAAGGAACTGTACGTGGCACTGTGCTCCAGCTGATAAAGCTGTTTTCCTTGGGGATTTGGGTTAAAAATTCTGATACTGCTATACATGTATACTAGAATTAAACAATTAAGTAAATGGATGATAAATGTCAGGAACCTCATTTCTCACTGTTGGAGAAATCTGTGAGAATTTACAGATAAATGAGGGGAGAAGGCTAGAGTGATCCGTGTAGTGACAAATTAGAGTTGGAGATACTAGTATGAATGAACTCATGTTTAGTTTAATGTAGATACAGATGGTTACATATAGAAAAATTTAAAGATATGTATAACGCATATATTTTCTTGCTCTTTTACAGCTGAAAGAACCTAGAAGCAATATCCCAACAGCAATGAGCACACTTAGGGCCCATATTTTGGTTTCTAATGCTAATTCTCCAATGAAGGGAACCAGGGCTGCTTGGAAAAATGGCAGATTCAAGGACTGGGGCAGGAAATATACAAGATGAGCCTGGAGCATCTTGCAGCTCCAGAGAGAAAAAAAAAAAAAATTTAACTTGATGCATCACAGGGACACAGGAGCCATCTAAAAGAGCTCCCAGTAGCCAAAGCTAAAACAATTTGAGCAATAAAGTTATACTGGATAATAATCCAAAGTATGAAATAAATATCCATGATCCCATACTAACATAAATGACCAAATAAATAATAGGAATGAATAAATAAGGAAAAGACACAAATCCACCATGATAAATTCCAAGTTAATTGCATAGATACTCTATCCTCAAGGAGGTGGTGCATAACTTCCAACTCCTTAAGCGTGGGCTGCACATAGTGACCTTCTTTCACAGAGAACAGCATGGAAAGAGAAGGAAAGAGTAACTTGACAGGGGAGAAACCTGACAAACTCTACCTCAGCTAGGTGATCAACATTAACATCAACAGTGACAGGTCATGTTGATAGGATGACCCTTGATATAAAATGATGAAAATGGCATTTTACCTCTATGATCTTCCTTCAAAAAACATATTACCCTAATCATGAGGAAAACATCAGACAAATTCCAACTGAGGGACAGTCTACAAAATATCTGACAAGATAATCCTCAAAACTGTCAAGGTAACCAAAAACAAAGAAAGTCTGAGGAACTGCCACAGGACTACTAAATGTAGTGTGATATCCTGGATGGGAACCTGGAACAGAAAAAGGACATAAATAAAACCTGAGGAAATCTGAATGAACCATGGACTTTAGCTAATAATGTATCAATGTTGGTTTACTCATTGTAACAAATATATCATACTAAGGTAAGATGTTAATAAAATGAGAAACTGGGTATAGAGAATACAGGTACCCTCTGTACTATTTTCACAATAATTCTGTAAAACTAAAACTATTCTAAAATTAAACGTTTAAGTTTTCAAAGGTTGAGTCTTTTCCCATTAACACATAAACACACACACACACACACACACACACACACACACACACACAATTAATGGCAAGATTTTTCTTCCATTTTTATTAAAATTCTGATGCAGAGGCAGTAGAGTGAGCGATTACCAACAAAGGTATTGGAATAATATATTTGAGCTCTGCCTCTCCTAGCTGTATGCCTTTGAGAAAGCTGCTTAACCTGTCTGAACCTCAGCTCTTTCAGTCGAATGGAATCATGATAACCTACTTCTTAGGCATAACGCAAAAATTAAATGTCATAATCTGTATCAAGCACTTAACACAGTGCCTGCCACAGAGTAACTTCAAAAAATATTACTATTACTGGCTACCTAGTGTGGAATGATTGACAAAACAAATGTCCTGGTTTACTTAGAAAAACTCAGAATATGCAAAATCTTTTTTTTTTTAAAGTACTTTTCCTTGTGATGAGAACTTTTATGTTTTTTGTGGGTTTTTTTTTTTTTTTTTTTTGAGAGAGAGAGAGACACAGTGAGGGTGAGGGAGGGGCAGAGAGAGACGGAGACAGAATCTGAAGCAGGTTCCAGGCTCTGAGCTGTCAGCGCAGAGCCTGATGTGGGGCTTGAACTCACAGACTGTGAGATCATGACCTGAGCCGAAGGCGGATGCCCAACCGACTGAGCCACCCAGGTGCCCCTATGCAAAATCTTTATATCAAGTCCTTTATTGTGGATGTGAGAATGATAAATTCTTTTTTTTCATTTTTCAGTTTTTTCTAAGTTTATTTATTTTTGAGAGAGAGAGAGAGAGAGAGAGAGAGAGAGAGAGAGAGGCACAAGCAGGGGAGGGTCAGAGCCACACAGAATCCAAAGCAGGCTCCAGGCTCTGAGATGTCAGCACACAGCACCATGCAGGGCCCGAACCCACTAGCCATGAGATCATGACCTGAGTAAAGTCCGATGCTTAACCGACTGAGCTACCCAGGCACCCCGAGAGAAAAAAAAAATTCTTAATCTTACTCTATCAAGTACCAACATCAGTTCCAGAAAAATATTCAAACAGCTATTTACCCTAGATTCAACCGATATATTCTAACTAATAGAAAGCCTTTCTGGTGAGACAGATTTGGGGGTTTCTTCTCTAATTTCCTCAATCTGCCTCCTGGGCTCAGCCCATACAAATGAGTTTTTAGTCCCTAGCTCTGTGAGGACAATCTGAAAAAGGTGTCCTCTCTCCCTTCTCTTCACCATGCCCTTGTGTCTTCTTTCGCTCTGCCTTTTCTTTCGCTCCATCACTCCCCTTCCTCTCCCCAAACCTGTCCATGCCTCTCCTTTGATATACATGGAGCAAGTATCTTCTGTTCTATCTCTGCTCCATGTTCAAGTCCAAAGAATGGAGGAGAAAATGGAGAGGACTAAAACGCAATCAAACTCTATACCCAGAAATGGTTAACTTCCACTAGCAAACCTTCTTAAATGTTATTGAGCTAATAGGGAAGTCCTCCAAAGGCTTACTTCTACAACCTAGCCTCAGCAAGAGCCAGTCTCCATCCAGGAAAGGAGGTGAGGAAAGATACAAGAAGGACCATCACTATAGATGACATTTCCTAGAAATATTTTATGTGTAAATTTTTGAGACATGGAACCTGTACACATATGATTATAGAATTTTCAATCAAGAAAATTGCTCCTGGTTTATATAACACATGGAAGATGGGTCCTTATTCTGTGATGTCCCCAGAAGTGACTCAGAGGGACTTGACCACAAGAACAAGTCTGAAAGTCACCTCCTAAAATTAAGACTCACCATGCTGGTTTAACATGTTCATACAGAATAGAAAACATGTCTCTGAGGGCTTCCTGGCCTTTTCTATGCTTTCTGATCTTGCGGGACCAAAACTCCCCCAAATCTAGGCAGCTTGATATTTCCTACAGCTTTTACTACCGTAATTTAATTGCAGTCATTGTCACATGGTTTCAGAAAGTAAGCCCTTAACTCTTCTCCTTAAAGGAACTGGTCTGATCTTTAACAAAGGAGGCAAGAATATGCAATGGGAAAAAGACAGTCTCTTCAACAAATGGTGTTAGGAAAACTGGACAGCAACAAGGAAAAAATGAAACTGAACCACTTTCTTACAACACACACACACACACACACACACACACACACACACACAACTTAAAAAGGATTAAAGACCTAAATGTGAGACCTGAAATGACAAAAATTCTAGAAGAGAGCACAGGCAGCACTTTCTCTGACACTGACTTTAGCAACATTTTTCTAGTTATGTCTCTTGAGACAAGGGAAACAAAAGCAAAATATATACTGGGACTACATCAAAGTAAAAAGTTTCTGCATAGCAAAGGAACAATCAACAAACTAAAAGTCTACTAATTGAGAGAAGATATTTTCAAATGACATATCCAATAAAGGGTTAGTATTCAAAATATATTTTAAAAAATGATACAACTCAACACACACACACACATACACACACACACACAATCAAAATAGAAAACAGGCAGAAGACATGAACAGACATTTTTCTAAAGACATACAGATAGCCAACAGACACATGAAAAAAGTGTTCAACATCACACATCATCAGGGAAATGCAAATTCAAACCACAATGAGTTATCACCTCACACGTGTCAGAATGGCTAAAATGAAAAAGACAAGAAACAACAAATGTTGCCAAGGATGTGGAGAAAGCGGAGCCCCGATACACTGCTGGTGGGAATACAAACTGGTGCAGCCACTGTGGAAGACAGTACTGAAGTTCCTCAAAATATTAAAAATAGAATATATGTTCCAGTAACTCCGCTACTGAGTATTTACCCAAAGAATACAAAACACTAATTTGAAAAGATATATGTACCCCTATGTCTACTCCAGCATTATTTACAACAACCAAGATATGGAAGCAACCTAACTGTCCATTCATAGGTGAATGGACAAAGAAGATATAATGTATATATATATATATATATACTCAACCATAAAAAAGAATACAATCTTGCCATTTGCAACAACACAGATGGATCTAGAGGGTACAGTGCTAAATGAAATAAGTCGGAGAAAGACAAATACCATATGATTTCACCCATATGTAGAATTTAAGAAATAAACAAAGAAAAAAAGAGACAAACAAAAAACAGACTTTTCACTTTAGAGAACAAGCCGATGGTTGCCAGAGGGGAGGAGGATGGGGAATGGGTGAAATAGGTGAAGGATTAAGAGTACATTTATCTTGATGAGCACTAAGTAATGTAGAGAATTGCTCAATCACTATATTGTACACCTGATACTAACATAACACTGTATATTAACTATACTGGGACTAAAATTAAAAAGAAAGAAAATAAAATGATTTGTGCTAGGTCATCAGATTACATGATTTTCAGGAACAGGAGACACTGGCCATAACAAAACACTATTTCCTACCCATCATCATATACATATTCACCAACTTGATATGGTCCAAAGTTGATGGAAACTTAAAGGACAAAACGTGGGGGTATCTGTCTCGCTGCCAAGAAGATGAATGATGTTAGCTATAAAATAAATTCAAGGACATCCCATACTACAATCCAAACACTGTACACTTCCCTGATGGACTTGTACTGTCAGGTCTTGTGATTTGTTGACAGATAGGAAGGAATGAGGTAGAAGGCACATCCCAAGCTAACTATATGACAAAAAAAAAAAAAAAAAAAAAAGGCAAGGGGCACCTGGGTGGCTCAGTCAGTTGAGTGTCAGACTCTTGATTTTGGCTCCGGTCATGATCCCAGGGTTGCTGGATTGAGCCCTGTGTCCAGCTCCACGCTGAACATCGAGCCTGCATAAGATATTCTCTCTCTCTCTCTCTCTCTCTCTCTCTCTCTCCCTCTCCCCCCCCCCCCCCCCCCGCCCTTCTCTCCCACTCTCTCTCTTTCTGGAAGAAAGAAGGAAAGAAGGAAAGAAGGAAAGAAAGAAAGAAAGAAAGAAAGAAAGAAAGAAAGAAAGAAAGAAAGAAAGAAAGAAAAGAAGAAGAAAGAAAAGAAGAAAGAAAGAGCCAAGAGAACCATGGAAGCTAAATTCCCAAATGGACACAGGCCATAGAAGGACAAGCCACATAGGACCCCTGAAACTAAAGTCCACTGCCCTGTGCAAATACCATACAGTGGAAAGTCTCTCCTGTGTCTATGAGGGGCAACTCTTTAATATTATACAGTATTACTTATTTATATATTATCTACCTGGTAACATACGAAACTTATTTATTTGACTAAATACTTCGGCTATACCAAACACTATGCTAGAGACATTACCCAAATTATCCCTTTTAATCGTCACAACAACCCTGCGAGGTCAACAGTATTATTCCCAGGGAGGGCAGACCCATCAGGCACAGTGGGGAAACTCCCCGGAAAGAATTCAGCTTCCGTGAACTGGCAGGCATACGCTAGGGTTCAAGGGAAAGAGACCCGTGCTGGGGACGAGCCAATCATCCTAACTGCCCCCATGGCCGTCTCACCAGGGACTTGCAGCAGCAGAGCTGGATCCAGACACAGCCCAAACCCTGAGCACTCTCACATCTGCATTCTCTGCTGGGGGGGGGGGGGGGGGGGGGGCGGAGGGTATTTAAATCATCTCTGAGGAGGAGCCCTCGAAACAATGATATCTAAGTCAGAGTTCCATTATAAAACACACCAGAAGTCTGCTAATGGAACTTCCGGTTAAATGTCTTACTTTGATTTAGTCCGCAGTTGAGCGCCGCACGTTTTGTTAGGCTCACGCCTCCTTCAAGACGCTTGGCCCGGCTTGCAGCACGACGACGGGCGGCGGCACGCGGGGCGGGAGAGGCTTGGTGGGCGGCTGCGGCCCCGCGGCGTCACACTGCCGAGCCTCCCAGTGGGCACCATAGCCACGGGTCCCCGCACGCCTCGTGGTACTCGACGGCTGCCCAGCCGACCTAGGCCCCCTCAGCGACGCGCCACTCGTTCTCAGCCCACCTTCTCTGGGCGCGTTGGTAGCCGGCCACGGCGCGGAGTCTGCGCAGTATGTGCTGCCCCGTGGGGCGCCGGGAGAATAGTGACTGCGTGGCGGCCTGACGCTGCGTGGGAATAGCTGCGCATGCGCCTGGCTCAGCCCCCTAGCCCGCAGACCGATGGGTGTGATTCCCCAGTGGGGCGTGCGAGACTTCCCACTTGGAATGGCCTGTTACGTGGGTGTAAACCCATTTCAAGAAAGAAGATGGAAACCGGGAGAGCGCTCGGTAGCCAATGTGCACAACAAGTGCTGGACATCAGCCACGGCGGGCTGGTGACCAGGGCGGCCAGCTGAAAAGCTTACTGTCCTGTTGCTTGCAAGTGCCCACCGTGCATCCAAGCGCGAGTTGCTCGCCCACCTGCATGTCACTACCCTGCTGAATGTCTCACGGTGAACCTCTGAGGCCCGAAGGACCTACCGGCACAATAAATGGATCCCCGTGGAAGACAGCCACTGACGTTAGCTCCCACTTTCAGGAAGTGCTAGATTTCATTGACCACGTCAGTGAATTGGGAAGCAACGTCCTGGTCCACTGTGAGGCTGGGATCTCTCATTCATACCTTATGAAGGCAAAGCAGTTCCGCCTCGAGGAGGCCTTCAATTAGGTCAATCAGATGACTGTCATCTAGCCCAGCTTTGGCTTCCAGCTCTAGCAGCTCCTGCAGTATGAATTTGAGATCCTACCTTCCATGCCCACTCCACGGCAGCCGAGAGGAAGCAGCCAGCTCTTAATTTACAGGCTTCTTGCAGAAACTGAGCCCTGATGTGCAACGTTCCTACTGCACATTCCCCACTTAAATGCGGGTGCCGGTGTCCACTCTCAGAGCTCTCCAGGAACCCCATGACCACAGCCACATCCTGCTAAAACTGGAATGGGGGAAACAGCGCAGCCCCAAGAACAATCATGATTTTGTTTTTTAAACTCACGGACATTTCAGGGCGCCTGGGTGGCTCAGCTGGTTAAGCTGTGGACTCTTGATTTCAGCCCAGGTCATGATCCCAAGGTCCTGGGATTGAACCCCACGTCCAGCTTCATGCTGGGTGTGGAACCTGATTAAGATTCTCTGTCTCAGCCCCTCCCCTGCTCGTGCTCTTTCTCTCTCTCAAAATAAATAAACATTTTTTTTTAAATTAAAAAAAAAACCAAACTCATGGACATTTCCTATCTGGGGAGTACTGAAGACCTCACTCTCTCACACTGCCCCAATGGGATAGTGAGTGGTCACCAGGCTTGCAGAGAACTTCAGACTGACCTCAGGGATAGGTTCCTGGGATACAAGGAAGGCCAAGCCTTGAGAGCGCAGCCTGTCTGACTACTGTACTTGCAGACCCCCTGTCTTCTCAGGATTGCGCAGTCCTTGCACCTCAAAATTCGGTTTTTCATTTCAAGTGTAAGGCAATAAAACCTGCAGCAGTGTGGGAGAAAGAAGTTGCTAGACCAGGAGAAAAGGCAGTTTCAAAGCCAATCCATTTTGAAGAAAGCAAAATTTCCACCTTTTTTTCCCCTTAACTTTGGCAGTCTTGGTACCTGTCTCTGTTGCTTCAGGACATAAGCTGATCACCATCTAGTCAGCAAAGTAACCCTGTAGGGTTTGTAGGGACATGATACATATGCTGATTTGAACCCTCAAATGTTTTTCAGACTCCCTTTTGGGTACAATGGAAGCAGTTGGTTGAAGTAGCAAAGATGTTGACGTTTCTGGGTTTTCTTTTCACTATGTGTTCTTCCCTGAGTTTTGACTTTATTATTCGTGCTTTCTCATTGCACCTCTCCACAAAGCAACTCTTGTGTCAGTTGAAAAGAGTTCTTCAGACCATAGGCCCCAAAAGACCCCTTTAAGGTGGTGGCAGTGGGTGCCAGGAGAAAAAGGGTTCCTATTGTCTGGGTCAGTGGCATTGAAACAGTGACTCCCTCAGCTTACTATCCCTATATGTGCTTGTCTCATCTCTTGTGACACTTGTATTCTTCCCTGACCCTGGGGATTGTCTTCAAGCTGTTGATTTCTGGGATTTACAGATTTCACAATGTGGTACTGCTTTTTTGTCTGTTAGTTCTCCAGGGGGAAAAAGCAATAATTTCTTAAAAACCCATACGAATGTGAAGAAAAGCAGTATATTACTGGTTGTTGTTGTTCATAATACAAAATAAAAATAGTAAAAGGAAAAAAAAAAAAACTTCTATCCCACATCCCATGCTTTAAGAGCCACATTTTCTTTTGAGGAAATGATAAATGGCTATAAATCAAGTATGCTAAAGGATTAATTAGAACCACCCCTCCCAAATAGCATGTTTGCATGGAGACAATGTCTAGATGCAAAGACTAATGTTAAGGGAGGAGTTTCTGGCAGAGCAGTAGGTGGAGGATGAGAAAAGAAAGAAAGAAGTTATTATCTGATCTCTGAACTTATGTAGCATGTTTTTTGTGCCAAAAAATTGTGTTATCGTCTCTGAATTTATCAGTGCCTGGCTGGTTATTTAGAGTAAGGCAAAGCAAACATGAAAAATGTTTGAAGTACAGGCAAACAGTTACCCATGACAATGGAAAGAGCCAGTAAGGCTCAGAAAAGTGAGGGGATGTTCCAATTGCTGGGCAGAGCTCATTCTTCAAGAATGGCTGCCCCTGTTATGTGGACATTCATTGAGGAGGAACTGAGCTAAGTAGAACTGAGATTGGAAGAAATGGTTCCAGGGTACTGAGAAAAAGATCAAGCCCAGGGTTTAGGGTAGCTGGGAGATGAGGTCAGTTACCAGGGCAGAAGACAAGTTACAACAATCTCAGCCTCTACAGGGCCAGGGTTATCATAGCCAGGCACAGTGCTGGGGACAGAATGTGAGCCCCAGGAACAGCTCACTCCTCTCCAGAGCAGTATGGAGGCCACCAAATTCCCAGGAGCAGCAGGAGACACAGATGATTCAATATTCCATGCTCAGGCCAGCATAGGTCTGAAACGAGGGTCAAGCCAGGCCTTAATTTCCATGTGGGGATTTGTAGACCTTGGCTAAGGGGATAAACAAAAGCTACAGAGGATGGGAACAAGACCGACATTTCTTTTTTCGTTTGTTTTTTATTATTTATTTTTTGAGAGAGAGAGAGAGAGAGAGCACAAGCAGGGAAGGGGCAGAGAGAGAGGGAGGCACAGAATCCAAAGCAGGCCCCAGGTTTGGGCTGTCAGCACAGAGCCAGTCATGGGGCTCAAACTCATGAACTGTGAGATCATGACCTGAGCTGAAGGCAGACGCTTAAACGATTGCGTGACCCAGATGCCCCAACATTTCTTATCTTACTCTGTATTTGTCAATATTAGAGGTCAAATAGTAACTACATGGAAACCTCATAATTAAAAACTGGCAAGTGCACCTGAGTGGTTCAGTCAGTTGAGTCCGAATCTTGATTTCAGCTCAGGTCATAAGCGCATGGTTCATGGGCTAGAGCCCCACTGTCAGTGCAGAGCCTGCATGAGGCTCTCTCCCATTCTTTCTTTCTCTTTCTCAAAATAAATAAATAAACTGTAGGGGCGCCTGGGTGGCGCAGTCGGTTACGCGTCCGACTTCAGCCAGGTCACGATCTCGCGGTCCGTGAGTTCGAGCCCCACGTCAGGCTCTGGGCTGATGGCTCGGAGCCTGGAGCCTGTTTCCGATTCTGTGTCTCCCTCTCTCTCTGCCCCTCCCCCGTTCACGCTCTGTCTCTCTCTGTCCCAAAAATAAATAAACGTTGAAAAAAAAATTAAAAAAAAATAAACTGTAAAAAAAAAATAAACATAAAAGAATTGGCCATAATCCCACTGACAAGCTGAAAATTTTTGATTCTACATCTTTCTTTTTTTAAACTGATGCTCTGAAATCACTTTCTGTTTTTTCCCTGTTTTTCTAGCAACCTGGAATATGAGATCCAGAGCACATCCTTCATTTTCCTCTCATGTTTCATGACTCTAGTAGGATCCTGTTTTCCTTACTGATTTACAAAATTTAGCTAACTTAGGGTCTTCAAAGTACAAAGTTAGATCTAAATTTAGCGCTCTGAGGTGTCAGGAATACTTAGTATGATTTACCTGGGATAGATATTGTAGGCCATAAAATGAAAGGAAGGAAGGAAGGAAGGGAAGGAGGAAGGGAGGGAGGAAGGGAGGAAGGGAGGAAGGAAGGAAGGGAGGAAGGGAGGAAGGAAGGGAGGAAGGGAGGAAGGGAAAAGAGGGAGGGAGGGGCCCCTGGCTATTCTGGTGATTGAGAAGATAGAATCAGGTAAGGATTGGAAAAAAAGATTTCAACATTGGGCAGGGCTTCATTCCTCATTCACCATGCCCAGCCACTAAGACCTTTCCGGAGATAGCCAATTCTGTTATGGGCAGTTTTTGATCCCCCATAAGAGCTCAGGACACTCAGGCACTATGTGGGGGCCAGGCTCCATCCCTATCACCTGAACACTGTCCTCCTTAGTCTCTGGAAAGCCAGCTGGCCAAGGGATAGGCTACTTCCTTCTTCCTTTCATCCAGAACCATCACCCAGAACAATCCAGGCCTCTATCTTCTTGAACTCGACTTTGAAAAAGCAAAAGCCACTTAACTCTTGCAGCAAAGAAAGCCAGACTTTCACTGCCTAAAGCCAGCTCTCCCTTTTGAGGAGGAGGAAAAATTGTCTCTTTCTTTCCTGATGTGCTTACTGCCAAGGAAATAAGACCTAATTCTCAAATAGGTCATCCTGCCAAAATGTTAACAATGATTGGTTGTGGTTGAAGTTGCAGGTGATTCAGATTTTCTTCTTTACACTGTTCTGTATTTTCCAGCTTTCTACAATTATTGTGTATTCCTCTTGTACATCAGTAAAAAACACTGCAACCCCCTTTACTGCAAATAAATCCTGCTTTGAGGATTGCCTGTCCCAGAAACCTTCAGATGTTTCATCCTGGGTGAGATTAGCTACTATGGACCCCCAAGTACCTCACCTGTGCCTTCCTCAGTCACAGCCCTTTCATTCTACATGGTCAGTGACACCTTGTTCCTTAAATCTCCAGGGCTTAGGTCAATCATCAGCACATAGTAGGTCGATCTGTTGATTAAATTAGTAAGCCAATGAATAAATCAGTGACTGAAGCCCCATATTACCTGCTCAACTCTAGACTTTAAAAATCTTTCTAAGTCATAAAGGAGTTCATATCTATTAGAACAAATGTGGTCCATTAAGACCAAGTTGGTTCTCCAAAAACTCAAGAATCCATGGTAAAATTTGAAAACTGGAAAACTCTCCAACATAAAAACCTAAAACTTGTTAGAAATATTTCTCAGGGTGCCTGGGTGGCTAAGCCGGTCAAGCGTCCGACTCTTAATTTAGGCTTAGGTCATGATCTTGCAGTTCATGAGATTGAGCTCCGCATGGGGCTCTGTGCTGATTGCACAGAGCCTGCTTGGGATTCTCTCTCCCCCTCTCTCAAAATAAAAAAATAAACAGGAAAGAAAGAAAGAAGGAAAGAAAGAAAGAAAGAAAGAAAAAGAAAGAAAGAAAGAAAGAGAAAAAAGAAAGAAAGAAAGAAGGAAAGAAAGAAAGAAAGAAAGAGAAGAAAGAAAGAAAGAAAGAAAGAAAGAAAGAAAGAAAGAAGAAAGAAAGAAAGATTTCTCAATTCCTGATCCAAACCCTTCCTAATCCCTAAATTAATATTTAGAAATGTACTTGCAAGTATGATAGTCTTAGGCTATAATGGATTAAAGCTAGGAAAGTTCCATTTGTCATCACCACTTGTTTAAAAATAACAGCCACCCCACAGCCAGGTAGGGGACATACTATGTCTTTTCTGGTTTGTTTCTTCTTAATGGAAAGCTGATTGTTCAACTATAGTAGTTCAACTACTACCAATTGGGGAGGCGGGGAGGGCCGGTGAATATCCCAAATACTTAGCTCATTGCTTCACTGTGATTCTAAGGGTCCAAGAAAGTCCTCTTGCACCCAAACATTGTGCATTTCCTTAGTAACTCCTCTCCTTCCTGTGATAGGGAAACAAAAGCTTTCATTCCAAGATAAGGCTGACCCTATAAACACATGTCCAGGAAAGGGACATGGGCTAACAGCCATACTAAAGTTTAAACAGCATCTGTTTAAAGTTTAAACAGCCCCTAAAGGAGAGAGAGGCCCTGCAGAAAGCGAGGAAGGGAAGTTTGGAGAACTTAACTCCATCTGGACCAGCCCCCTTTTCGCCCAGAGCTTGCTGAGCATTTAGACTGGGTACACGCTATTTAAGGTTGGAATGGTTGGGTTTGGATTTCACCTAAATAAAGTGGCTTCTGGTTTACTCTTCCCGTGCACTCTACTGTAGAGAACAAGACTAAGCAGACTGATTAGGGACACATAGCTGGGAACAGCACAAATGCAAAAGAAGACTTGCAAAGGGGGAAAAGTGTGCTTTTCTGTTTTAGGAAACCTGCTGACGTAGGGAATGCTTCTGTTTTTCTGCAGAAATGCTGCCTTCAGTGGACAAAATTCAGCCACAATCAAGCTAATTGAATGCACAAATGTAATATTTTTCCAGGGCACCTCCAATTTAATGCTTGATGAAATCGTGTCTTTCGCATATATTTACAAAAGCTTTTCTTCATCCAGAAATGTCTGTTAAAATTGCTTATAGATGCTGAGATAGCAAATCACTCTTCTAATGTAATGAGATAAGTCATCTCTATAAACTTTGCTTGCTCAAATGTACTCGCATAAAAGAAATCAGGCTACAGGCTTTTCTCAATAAATAGAATGAACAACTAGAACTTGATGGCTATAGCATGTTCTGCCTCATTGCTAAGGGATGTTTAAAATTGCACCCTCTCTCTCTCTCGAAGCAGAGTTTTCATTTTGGTAGTTGATGGAAAAAGGAGGTCAAATAAACTGATGTGGATAAGAAGCCAAAGCCGTTTGTCAAAACACGGGGAGACGCCTGGAGATTGGAGTCATTTAAAGACTAAAAATTGATTTAAAGGAGTTCTGTCCTCAAATCATTTTTCTTGCTAAATGTAGCCACTCTGTGAGTCAGGTTTTCCCTGTTTTAGCCATCTTTACTAATAATTTACACTACAGGAACTTCACATGCTGGGAAGATTCATATGCAGAGCCGTTCGTGTATAGCCCAATAAAACGGATCCAAATATCCGTTTGGAAAAATCTGTATGGCAAAATCGAGGCCTTCAGAGGTTTAGCCAGTTGTTTCCAAATAAAATTTGTCTTTAATCTGGAAGCCAACTCTGTGACAAAAGACCTAATGGGCCATCTTACACATGCCTAGGGTCACCATATAGGGCTGTCATGTATGGCCACTCAGGTTGTGTACTGCATAATTCAAAAGGAGATACCATTCGTATAGTATACAACGTGAAGGGTGCCATCTGGAGTTGTACGATGTGACAGCCTTGCTTAGTTCCACAACACAGGTCAGAGGGGGAAAAGGTCATCCTCTTGTTCACATAGTTCAGTAAGTTTCCATGGCTATACTACATGCATTGCCTTTAACTCCTCAAAGAATAAAATCAAAGTTCTTATTATCAACTGACAAAATGTTAAAGCCTGCCCGGTGCTCTCTTCCTTCTCTTTGCAAAGTAAAATTGTTTGGGAGACTATTCAAATCTCCAGATGGTTCTTTATTTCAAGAAATGCTTTGGACAGCTTGACCGAGGACAGACTGGAATCCGGAAGAGTATGAGACCAAAGTCCAAGTGCCCTATCAGTTTTGGATGATAATAGACAACCATTGCTCCATACAGGGGAGAGACAGCGGGCGGTGTTTGGAACACTTCTCCCAGAGCCTTTCCGGTGCCAGTCTGCCTTTTGAATTTTCCCTCACGCCTGCTAGAGGATCCGACCAGCCAGGATCCGACCAGCCAGGATCCGACCAGTGGCCAGGGTGCCCTAGGCCCGGTGGGGGCAGAAGCCTTCCCACAATCCGGCTGCACAGCCTTACCTTCTCCCACCACTTGCCCCCTTGCAGCCTGAAACACACTTTATGATGGAAAGAAACAAAGCCCAGATACTTCTTGATATGAAACATTGCTCCTGACAGCTTCTGCCCAGCCCTATCAATTTTGAGTTCAATACCATAATTTAGGGTTAAATGTAAACATCCTGCTTCTTACGCAGTTCCTTGAACTCTGCCCCATGCACACAGAAACGTAGATTTTAGGATTTGAACATCAATTCTAATATGCATAGATGGATACATTTGAGAAGGCACTACTTTTGCCTCACATCCTTTTTCAGAAATAGTGTCGTGGGCTTACAAGTACATCAAGGGCCACACAAGAGCCATGCTCCACCCTGAGTTTCTACCCCAAGTTTGACACAGGTCAAAACGGCAAATCAATCAGGCCACAGATATATTTTGTTTGGTCAACACTGTGTCATTTTAATGGAATTTGAAGTGCTCAACGTGGGGCAGACCTTCTTCATTTCTCCAGCACCCCCACTCCCCACATTCCGTCCGACTAGCCATTTTACCTGTTTATTGCCATTACCTGCGGTCCCCGCAGACTACTGTGTCCTATGTCGGCCAGGTTCAGGAATTAGCAGGTGACACAGAATCCTCTAAGGAGGAGGAATAAATACAGCATAAGGGTTTGGGGATAGCCATCAAGTCCCTCTGCCTCCAGCCCTATTCCCAGCTTAGGGGAAGTTCCTGGGTGAGCAAGCTGTCCACAGTGTCCTGGGCTAGCAGCCCATGGACAGCATCTTGACATTATGAGACACAATGACACACATCATGTTTACTGCAGTCTTTCCATGAAAGGGGGGCAGACCTGAAACCAGGTGGTGCCAGGAATGACCCCTGGCTGCCGGGAATTAGGGGAGACAGAATTCTTTCTGCCCTAAGTCTTTGTGCCTATAGTACCTTTAGTGCGAATCACCTATTCGCCATTAGCAGAACCAAAAGAATCTGGTGGAGAGCTTTCTCCCTGTGTTAAAACTTCACCTTGGATTTTCAGGCAGAGCTCAAATGCTTCCTTCTCCTCTGGGTCATCTTTCCCAATCCTCCCCAAAGCAATCACTTTCTTCTCTGTGCTCTCAGTCCACTTTTGTTACACCTCCTTCCAAGAATATTGTAGCCTGACTCACTGACAGGTGAGTCCTTGAGGTTGAGACAGAACGTTATTTATTTCTGTACGTCCGAATGGCTTTAGATATATTTACAATATTTGCTAAATAGAGCCCACAATGCCACCCCACTCGTCTTCCCAGTTTGAGGCCATCACTGATCATTTGTTTTCATGTAATTTACCTGCAGGAAGATGAGCAGATGGAAGTCTTTTCCCGTAGGTACTATTATCCCCTGGGCATGAAGAGCTGCCCAGTAGAATTTTCCCTTATAATGGAAATGTTCTCTGCCTGTGCTGTCCAATACATGGGCTGCTAACCACATGTGGATACCGAGCATTTGAAATGTGGATAGTGTGACTGAGGAAGTGAATTTTTAATTGTGTTTCATTTACATAAGTTTAAATGTAAATCGCCACATCTGGATACTGGCCACCATATCAAACAGCTGAGTCCCAGAGCTTTATTCCTCTAGCGGACAGCTTTACCAGCTGAGCGATACAGCCCTGATGCATGTCTGATTTTTATTTCTTATTTTATTTGTTTTTACACGTGTTTGATTGCTAAACAATTAAGTTGAAAGCAAGGTCCACAGAGTACTTGTTTATAAAGTAAAAATTCAGTTTATTCATCTGTTTATGACACAGTACACAAGAGGCAAAGTGTTTCACATCATAGGCTTCACTTCCAACTCCTTGGAATGTTCATTTCTTTGGCTAAAGAGACTAGACATGAGAGGCAGGCAATGCTTAGGCAACTGAAATAAAGATGGGGAAGGGGCAATGCTAACGTCATCCTCGCAGGGATGAGCATAAGGGGGCTGTTAGTCACAAGCTATTTTCTAGAACTGTTAGCTGAAAACAAAGGAACACCGCTCCTGGCGCTCATGCTGTCATGGGCTCAGTCATCCCCACCGCACAGGTACAGCAGCGCTTTCTGGTAGTCGCCCTTCGTGTCTTGCTATAAATGGCCGAGGAGAAAAAAGAAATTCAGTATCAGCAAAAAGACCCAAGGTCTGCAACAACATACAAGCAGGCTCAACGCATAGAGAGCCTCCCTGAGCAGCAACAAAGACAAGACTCTGAGGGACCTGTCCAGGCACAAAGACCCAAACCATCATCAGCAGACCCTCAGGGGGTCTGAAACTAGTTGGGAGGGTGGGGGGCGTCAAGTGACATGATTACTGCGAGGGCAGAAAGAATGTGAGGTGGTAGTGGATTAACACAGCAAGGAACCAGACCCACAGAACCCAGCCTGCTCTTACTGCAGTGAGGTCCTGTATGCACCACCACTTTTCTCTCTGGCCTGCGTGCTTCCAGAGAAGAGAGGTACTTTCCTGCCTCACCGTGCTGTTTCCAGGATTCTTAAGGTCACGTGGGAATAAGCTAGTGAAGTGAGGAAATGATTACTAATGGGCTCATTGGTCCCTAAACTTTAAACGCGTGCCCTAACAAACCTGGGTGTACCAAACCCACCTCAAAATTCATCCTTTGTAACCACGGACATGCCTTTGAAATTTGCAGGGTCTTCTGGAAAGGGGGGCTGCAATGCCTGTCTGAAGGACACGCCAGGGGGCTGATGTGTGTGCAGCCACTCCTTGCATGCAAATGCTCCGTCTCTCCAAAATAGAGAGACTGAATTGATGGGAGATGGAAGTTCTGTGTAACCAAATGTTGCCAGGCCTATCACAGAGGATTTTCAAAAAATAGAAACAGTTGACCCTTTAACAAGGCCAAAGTTAGGGGCACCAACTCTCACCCCTGCCCCGAGCTGACAGAAATCCGCATATAACTTTTGACTCCCCCCAAAACTTAACTACTAATAATAGCCTACTGTTGACCAGAAGCCATACCTGCAACATAAACATTAACACACATTTTGTATGTCATATGTATGATATACCGTATTCTTACAATAAAGTAAGCTTTAGAAATGGAAATATTAAGAAAATCAGAAGGAAAATACATTTACAGTACTGCACTGCATTTATTGAAAAAAATCTATCGATTTTCAACCAGTGCAGTTCAAACCTGTGCTGTTTAAGGGTCAACTGCATAAAATTCAAAATTTAATTGATCTCGGGCTCTTCAGGAGGATGTCAGCAAGTCTTGCAGGATCATTGTCATGAACACCAATTATCACTGTAGAACAGCAGATGTGGGAAGTGTAAAATATTTGCCTGTCTCTGTAAGATTCTAGGACAAATCATTAATGGCACTTTCTAAATAAACCGCTGATACCTGAGGACTAGCATCTCTTCCCCAGTGAATTAGAAAACCACCACTCTGTCATTATTCTGACAGGCCACCAGCCTGGGGCTCCAGGGCCTTCTAGATGGCCAGGAAGGGCCAACACGTCACCACGGGGCTTACCTGGATGCAGTAGTACAGGGACTTGCCGTACTTCCTCTTGAATTCAGACCTAATTTTCAACATGTCCACTTCACTGCGAGAGACCATGATTCTAATCAGGACTTTGTCGCGAGTCCCCTTGCCCTGAAAGTCAAGTACATGTTCCAAGTTACAATTCACTGACAACATTAACCCAGTAAGTTTTCTTGCACATGGAACTCATCTGGGTTCTTGAGGCTGCCCTTTAAGAAAGTGCAAAGGTAATGATGAAACTACTCCTTTAAGAAAAATGAGCATCTTGGAATTTCAAACACTCCAGGATGACATCAGCACAAACCCCCACTGTGTGCATTCAATAAACGTGTACGGAGCATTAACTACTGCATGGTTCAGTTTAGTAAGTGTGAGACTTTACATATGTAACAAACAGCTCCTGGCTCTCGGGGCTTAGAGGACACAGGCCACCACACTTTCACTGTGGCTCTGTGCCACTGTGAATGGTGTAAACAATAAAGACCACAGAATCTACTTTGAGAGTCTCAGACCAGAGGCACTGAGGAACATGTCCTATTTGACCAAAACCCTAGGAGAGATGGGAGAGGTGGTGTGGGCAAGGGATGATGCAGGAAGGAGCGGGAGGGCCAGGAAGGTGGAAAGCACAAGGGACATCTGAGGCGCAGAAAATGGGATGGGATTGTGGGAAGAGACAGTCGTGGGGCCGCCTTTAGAGTCGGACAGACCTAAGTTCAGGCTAGTTATTTCAGGCTAGTTAAAGCTTTCTGAGCTTCAGTCTCCTGATGTGTAAACAATATGTCACAGGCCAAATGGGCTTTTTGGTAATGATTTAAGATGAAGTAAGTAGCACAATGTCTCCTGCACAGTGGGTTGCTTAATAATCTCTCCCTTCCTTGCCCGTCTTTGCTCTGGGGTAATGGAAGACCATCACTGAGAAGTCTGAGCAGGAGTCAGACACGATTACCATCTGGTACTTTATTTTCTACCTGCGCACAAACACACGTTCAAGAAGGTAGGAGAGAGAGACAGAGAAGACTGACTTGTGGTTTTCTCACCTGTCCGATACAACCACAGCTGACTAGTACATTCCTGCACCCAGACAGCAGTGTCCCTTTCACCAGCCACTAGTCAAGGAGACTTATAGTTCGGGGCACAAAAGAAGAAAAGCCCATTGTGGAAACATGGGCCCCTCAGCTGGCTGCCCTTACCTTCATGGAGTCGTACAGTCGGTCAGCAAAATACAGGGGCTTGTTCTGAATGCACTGGACTGTGGAGTGAAGAAAAGGGGTCAGCTACTCCTCTCCTCACCGGGGAGGAGTGAGGCCCTGACCCCGGGCCGCAAATAAGATGACCTAATGTAACAGGAACAGGCTGCAAAATGGGAAACACTAAGGGAAAACCTGGGCTCCTCTGAAACTCGGCTCCATGGTGATTTTAAACCAGGGGATCTTGAGGGCTACAGGATATGTGAGTTTCCCCAACAGGGCCCCTTTTGTTGTTATTTTATTCTTCCTGGGCAACTCCTCGCTCTACCAACGTAAGCGTGCCTCAGTTTCATACCTTACATTTATTCAGTGAAGATTATACAACTACCCAAGTCGTCTAAAGGAGCCACACCTCCCAAACACACTTGAATTAACAGGATGGCCGCTTGTTACTTCTGCTATGGCAGTTTACTGAAAGCTGATGTCCACTATGGATGGGAGGGGAGAGCCACATGCTCACCCAGGTTCAGGAAAGCATTTTCCAGGTCTCCCTTGACCTCCTTCTTGATGCTCTCCAGCATGTCATAAGGGCTGTAGCTCTTGTACCTGTCAAACACTAAGGAAAAACAAAAAATAATTACTAGAACAGAGAGGCTGATCAAAGCCATCAATGGTCACTCACATGGTTATGCACCATGATAAAAATAAACAAACACATGAGGATGATCACAGCATCTTAGAGGGTTAGGGGTTGCCATGATGGACCAGAGCTGACCCTGCACCGGTTGACCTGGGACAGCTGTACTGAATGGCACTGTCCTGAATGGCACGGCCAGACCACATTTTTTGACCATCTTCAGCTCTGAGTGGAGCCTTCTATTTGGAAGCAACGAGTAACAGTACATAGTGCCCAGGAAAGTCCATTTACTTCAACAAATACAGCATGATAAAATGATCCTAGACAAGAAGGGGCAGCAAGATACAGCACCAAACATGCAAATAGGAGAAAGAAGGATCCAAAATGGAAGGGAAGGGCCAATGGACTTGGTGATGGAAAAATGAGTGAGATTATGGGCTACAAAGTAGAGAGTGAACTTTGTTCTGGCAGACCCACACCCCAACACACATAACCAGCAGGCCTGGCTGAGAGGACCATCCCGAGGCTCTAGGACCTCCTCAGCACAGCACCCACCTTTCTGGAGGTGACACACACTCCGCTCGGTCATGATGCTGATCCACTTAGGCACGTCTGTTCCTTTCCTCTTCACTCCAGCATCATAGAGGTCCTACAAGCACAACCAACCAGGAAAGTTGACTATGTGGTCCAGAGTAAGGTCATAAAAACTGTCATGCAAAAAAACCCCCAAAAACCTATACACTGAAAATGCCAAATGAGAAAGGACAGTTGCACTGAAGACACAGGCAGCAATGTAGTATTTAAGTCAAAAGTTTTTCTTTTTAAAGGGTCAAAAGTCTTAATCAAGTCTTCACTAGGCACAAAGTATGAGACTAGATTATTTGTGAGGTGGGTGCCGTACACATCGATGTCCTTGAATGCCAAAGGGAGAACCAAGAGCTTCTATTCCTACACAGAAGGACAAGCAAATGTTCATTAGTACATCCAGCCCTCATTCCTTTAGTACTTTGGATGGCAAATAAGCTAATGGTTGTCTGCTGAAGACAGTTGCAGATCAGGTACCTATACCCGTGCTTCTTAGAGACTCAGAAAGTCTCATTTTTAGTTTCTGGAAAATTTAGGGGCTACAAATCATGCTAAGAATGGCAAGGAGGGAAGAAGAAAGATTCATTCAAGGTTAAGATACTCATTAAGTGACCACCCACCATCTGGGGGTTGTAAAACCTAACTTCTGTCACTTCATGTAAAAACCTTCTCTACCTCCTGCTAAAAGTGCTGTGAGAAACACACTGAATTTTAAAACTAAAATGAATTAATTTTCTCTGCAGCTCTTATAAAATGCTTTGAGATTAGCTGTTGACCCTCTGGAAAAGGCATGCAGCTCACAGTGATCTGAACCAGCTTAACAAACAGTTCTCGGTGATTCGCGACTGGAACCATCGAAAGTGCTATTCAACCAGACAAGAAGGGTCTCTGCCACCCTCCCCTTCTCCCTCACCACAAAGGACAATAAGCCTTCCTATCCCTGGCTGTGCCTCCACCATTTTCTTCCACTCTGCTATGTTGTTTATGTAGCAAGTGCACACCAGTGCACACAGCCTTAGCACACTCTGCAGAATCTGGTACTTTCATACAAGCAAAGCCTAAACAAGCATATGTGACTCAGGTATTGATCCTATAATTCATACCAGCATCAAGAGGGAATATCTTATGATAACTACTGTTCCCAGAGAGTGAAAATGAAGCCCACAAATTTGACTTTCCTCCCTTCCAAAAGTGGTGCGGTGCCTACTTCCCTTTGCACTAACTATAGGCTACACATAGTGACCCACTTCTAACGAAGGGTATGACAGAAGTGACACTGTGTGACTCCTGACATTAGGTGATAATAAGCGTTTGGCTTCCTCCTTGCTTTCTCTCTTGGATCACTCACTCTGGGGAAAACCAGCTGCCAGGTTGTGAGGATACTCGAGCAAGCCCTTAGAGAGGCCCATGTGGAGAAATAGTAAGGCCTCCTTTCGACAGTCCTATAGATGGGTGACCTTGAAAGGAGATCCTCCTAATGCTGTCAGGCCCTCAGATGATGCAGCCGTGGCCCACATTTTGGCCCCACCCTCATGAGAAGTCCTGAGCCAGAACCACCCAGCTGAGCCCCTCCCCAATTCCCGTCCCAAAGAAACTGAGAGATGTAACTTAGGGCTACCACTAGGTTTGAAGGTAAAGTGTTACACAGGATCGATAATTACTAAATAGACTATCTAGAGATTTTCTGGAAAACAGAAACTCAAACCAAGAAGCTCGCTTACCCGAGCATCCTGGTCAATCAGTTCATAATCAATGACGGAGCCATCCTCTGCTCTTCTACCCTACGGAAGAAAACAAAATTAAGAACATCAAATAGGTTTCTTTGTATATTTTAAAGTTGAAAATGGTATCTTCTCCCCAACTCTTGTAAGCCGTTATTTAATCTACTGAGCAAACACACACTTAAAGTTTTTCTTCACTTGGGATGCCTGGGTGGCTCAGGTCATGATCTCACAGTTCGTGGGTTCAAGCCCCACATCAGGATCTGTGCTGACAGCTCAGAGCCTGGAGCGTGCTTTGGATTCTGTGTCTCCCTCTCTCTCTCTCTGCCCCTCACCCGCTTGTGCTCTCTCTTTCTCAAAAATAGACAAACAAACAAATATTAAAAATTTTTTTTTCTTCATTTTGAAGTCTAGACAAGACTAAGGATTGGTACAACTGAGGTAATGAAGTGGGGGGAGGGGTGGGCCTCACCATCATCAACGCCCCCCCCCCCCCCCCCGGGATAGGCACTTTACAGAATTCCCTCTACCTCCAAAAAAAAAAAAAAAAAAAAAAAAAAACAAAAAAAAAACTACCGATATTTAGTTCCCTCCCTCAGTGAGCTTACAGTCCTGATGGAAAAATAGCATGGAACAAAGATAAAACAACACAGTAATCCATGGCTTAAGAAGACATGAAATGCAAAAGAAGGGAGAAATCTGACAGCATAGTCAGCAAAGTCTGTGGACAATGGGGTAGGGCTGAGGTGAACACTGAAGGATGTGTCAAATGAGGCTAGTAAAGGGGATGGGGAGAAAGGCACTCCTCGTGGGAGGAACAGCACAGGAAGAGGCTGAGCGTGGCCACAGGTCAGTGAGGTGCCACGCAGCTACAGGGGAAGGGAGGCAGGGGGGAATCCTAGGAGGATTAAATTAGGGAAGGGCAGGATATAGGGACCTTTTTATTTACTGTTTTTAATGTTTATATTTGAAAGAGAGTGAGTGCAAGCAGGGATGGGGCAGAGAGACAGTGGAGACAGAGGATTGGAAGCAGGCTCTGTGCTCATAGCAGGGAACCCGATGCGGGGCTCAAACTCACAAACCATGAGATCACGACCTGAGCTGAGGTCTAACGCTTAGCCGACTGAGCCACCCAGGCGCCCCTGGATATAGGGAACTTTTAAAGGCAGCGGAGAATCTGGATTTGATGTAGCAGAAATGCATGTGATCAAGGGAGTGAAATAGTGAAGGCAGCCTTCAACAGATGGGTGGTTGGTGGTACACAGGGCGAGGAGTCGCCAGGGAGGGCTGTATGGAGTTGTTACAGTAATGGAGATGTGAGTGGGCAGGATGCAGCATGCCAAACAATCATCTGTCATTAAGGTTCCTGGAGAAAATCATTTCTCTTCCCTCCCCCGGCACAGAGGCTTTAAATTGCACACTGGTCAGGACTCAGAGGGAAATGCCTTTCATCCACATTTCTGCGTTAACATTAACAAACAAAGACCCCCTCTCCAGACAAAGGACTACCTGGGCAAATCCTCTCGTAAGATGTGAGAGCAGAGAGAACGAAAGAAAAAACAAGAGGGTCACTTCCCATCGAGTCCTATGTGGCTATAGATAGAGGCAAAGTGACCTTCCCCAAGTCATGTGGCAAGGGCTGCCACATAATCCAGGCCAGGACTTAAGAGCTGCCTATTCCTCCTCTGGCCCCAAAGTCCACTTGACCATGCAGTTTCTCAGGATAAGAAATCCTATTATACAAAAATGACATCTCTGCAGTGACAGTGCAAACCCACTGTCAGAAATGAAGCTGGCATTTCTGATGCAGGCACAGAGGATTGACTTAATTCGCTCCCAGGTATAAAATGCGGTATGTGACTTGCCTTGGGAGGAAACAAGGACAAAGAAAGAAACCGGAAACCAACCTTTGCAAGGGCAACCATCAGCTTGCGGAAGTCACCGGATGTGTCAGAAATGATGTCTTTCTCCAGATCAGTCTTGTACACTTTGAAAACAACACATCTGGTTTTATGCTTCCTGCCTGTGCAGCCAGCCAGCCACCCACCCCAACTGCCCCCTGCCCCATTAAGCCTCTGAGAAGCAGAAACAGTTGTGGCAGCATGGATGTATCCACCCAAATGAGGGCAGATGGTCTAAGATGATTTTTAGACTCATAAAATCAGAGCTAAATGTTATTATCAGTGACAGGAGATAGGCAGGGCTGGATCCAATCAGGCATTCTCAAGCTCACCTTTCATCAGTGACCTCTTTTGTAGCTAAAATACTGGTTCCCAAACTCCTTGACTAGGAATAATCACTTGGAAAAGGAAAAAAATTGGAGGGCTACACACACACACACACACACACACACACACACACACACACACACACCTGTGCTTTGTTATCCACTGAATGAGAAACTGCACAATGGCAAAAACTTGTAGGAATTAAATATTACTCTTAAATGAATCTGTATTTTATTATTCAAATAGCTTCTACATTGAAACCTAGTAACAGATACACATGTAAGCTGCATCATTTATTCTAGCCACAGCCTCCTGTAATGCTTGGTGCACACAGATCCACATGCCTCTTGCAATAATTATCCACAATCCAGAGTTGGGAACTTCTTAAGCAGAGACTGGAAAGCACCCAATACATTAAGTCCACGTACGCTGCTTTCTACTTCCCTCACCAGACCCTTAAGGAAAAAAAATTGTTTTCTCGCCTTTCCCTCCTGCCTATCCTTTTATAGAAGTTCTAGCAGAATGTAATAACCAAAACCCAGGCCACAAGAAGGTAGAAAAGAGGGACCTGGACAAGGGCAAACCCCTGGACGGTCCAGATGGCATTTCTGCATACGTAATCTGGGCATCCTATCCCCAGCACTAGCCCAGGTAGCCATGACGGGGTTACAGAAATTGGGCTGACAAGCTGCATCACAGAGCGGGAGCTACTCACTTTCCTTGTAGACTCTGTTAATTTCCTGAAGCTCTTGGTTGGTCCTTGAGCAGATGATCTCAATGAGGGAGTCCTCATCAGTCCCCAGCCCCTGTGAACCAGGCAGCACAGACATCAGCAGGGGAAGTTCTCCAGGCCATTAGCCTACTTCTCCGATCTCAATCAGGTAAATCGCAAACATGGATTGGGTCAGTGAGCATGCTCCTTTCTACATTCCTACCTAGGGGATCTGTACTATATTCCTCAGCACAACATAATGTTATTTTCTATGTCTATTTTCTATGTGCGAATGTTAAAAATACATATATATGTATGTATATCAAATGGGAAGAGACAGTAATGGAATACACCAAAATGTTAAAAGGGGTTGCCTTTTGGTGATGGGTTTACAAAATGAGTAACTTTTTCTTCTTCCTATTTTTCTTTATTTTTCAAATTATTTTAATAGATGGGAAATTTTTCTTTATTAAACGATTCTGCTCAGTAATTTAAAATAAAGGAAGAGAGAGAGTTTGTTGTCCTCTGCAGCCAGCACCACTGGAAGGGAGTAAATCTTTTACCAGGGAAAGGTACAGATAAGATAAAATTTTTAGCTTCACTTCTTTGAAATGTAAAATTGGGTTAATGTTAAAAATTTCATTCTTGTACTTCCACTTTCGCTTGATTACTATGCACTCTTCAGGCATTTTAGGGAAGCAAAAGGAAATAATGAAGTGCCAAATAAACCTAGACACCAACACTTTATTAAGGAATAAGAATCTGATGGGTGATGTATTCAAATTTAATATATACATTTTTGAACGTGCCAGATAGCTTGAAAGGACTCAATGAAACATGTATTTCAAAGCTGGCTTCATGATCAAAGTCAAGATTTAATAATCAGGATTCTCTAATACTTGTCTTTCCGAATATGGAAATATCACTTTGAACTAAGTAGAATTACAACTGTTTAAAATGTAAATCAATTATAAGGTGTTAATACAATACGAAACTTCCTTATCCACATGAAAAGTGTGTCAGCTATTAATTAAACTTATTAGAGTTTATATGCCCCTGAAAAGTGGTTCATATAATATAAGCTAAACCTCAGGTTAATGGTTAATTTTGAATTTTATTCATAATCTAATCTACGAGCAAATGCCTCTTCTTCTGAGTTTTTAATCATGACGTGTAGAGGTTCTAGCAAAGCCAAACTTTCTTTCCATCTTAGCAAAAGGTCTATGCAACATTCTACACAAATGTTATAGAATGACTACTGAGTGTCTTCAAATATTTTAGGGGGTAGGCTTTCAATCTCGAGATGATAAAAATATAGACTAGAAATAATTCATGTATTGGAAGAAATGCCATATCCTGACACTGTTGAAATATAAAACAGGTATATCAACATAAGATGTTTTCTTCCATCGCTGATACGCCAGTGTTAATATCTGAGAATTCTAATAGTGTTTTTATCTCCATTCAAAGGTGACCTTGGCAATTTCCAAAACTTGGCCCAAGCTTTCCACAGATTGTCTACAATTCCTATCACAAGGGCAACTTCTACCGTAACATATGGCTAATATTGCCACTGGTATTGCCAGAAGTCAAAACAGATTTTTTTTAAGCATAGTTCAGTTAATGTCACTTCGAGCTTTATGGATTTCAGAAGGGTACTCAACTGTAATAGCTAATGGAAGAGCTGGCACCAGGTCAAAGATTTAGTCGTCAAAGCACCTTTCATTGGGCCCAATTACAGAGATTACAATGGTGACTGACAGCTCGAACAGGTCTATTTCAAGTCACTAATACCTAGTCATCGATACTAGTAAGATTGTATGAATTACAACTAAATAGATTTTTGACGAAAATAAGATAAACTGATCTGAAGTGATGATGGTCAGAAGAAACCTAGGACAGGCTGACTTCCATGACTCCAATAAACCCACGATTTGGTTTTCAGGAATGCTCTTTTTATCAAGCAGGGTCATTAAATGTTGTTGACATTTTATCATTTGTAATTCTACCTTCTCTGCAATATAGCCCACTTAGGAAACTCAGAGCAAGTCAGCTCAAATAAACTGAGTACAGGTTGGACTAGGCTGGAGAACTGAAGGAAGAAAGAGATTTCCTAACAAATCTTTCAGCAGCCCTGAGCTATCAAGTCCTGGGCAATGGAAGTGCCCGGTGTGAGAAGCCGCCTCACTCTCGAGGTGTTCTCTGGGGAGAGAGATGACATGAACCGTGACATCAGCTCTGGTGACAGGCTTACAGCTTGGTCCTTCATAATTCAGGAACAGGCATCATAGAAAACGCACTCGGACTTAGAATAAAAAATGAGAGCTATAGTACTCTGGAGGCTTTACCCAGTTTTATCAGCAGAGGGCAGTATCAGATTATTCAAAGTGTTACAGGCACACACCACATATAAAAGGGGTTATATTTTGCTGTAAAATGCCTTTATGTTTATGCATCTATCACATTTATATAATACTGGATGTTTTAGGTATGCACAAAATTCAGGGAGTTTCTAACCTGGAATTTTTACTATCTAATGTAACTGAAAATTCTAAATTAACTTTGCAAAAGCAAAAAGCAAACAAGAGATAATCTGTGCTACAATACTTTGAACAAAACACAGGTACCATTCACAATCTGAAACCACCCTTTATATACACTATGATGTTCTGATTTTTTCCTGAATTTGAATCAAACAGTGGGACTCACAGAAGGTCAGAAGAAGAAACACTCAAGACCGCATAGGCAGAATTTGCAAGCTTCACTTAACAAAAGCTATGAGTTTTACTTTTGCCTCAACATCACAACAAATCTTTTTTTAAGAAGGAAGTGCAATCAAGGAAGTACTTTTTCCAAATGGTAATTCCAATTGCCCAGGTGCCGAGCAGTAGCAGCTGGTAAGTGACTTCTCAGCATCATGAAATTTCTTTACAGTCTTAAAAAAAGTAATTGAAATATTTTTGGTACAAATCCTGAGACTTATAGCTCCAGTTCATTAAAAAAAAATGGTTCCAAATGAGAATTCAACAAAACTAAAAATCACCTAATTATACTTAGAAAGCTGTAATTTACAAATATTAATGGCAGATTTGACAAAGATTACATCTCACACATGTTTACCTTCATGGAGGCTTTCAGCTCAGAAGCATCATACTGAGCAGGTGTTTTCAAGAGGCCCAAAATCACGGTCTCCAGGTGGCCGGACAAGGCTGACTTCAGTGCTGATGTAAGTTCCTTCAGAAAAACGGGCAAGAACATGGAAAAAAAACAGGTTGGTAACCAATGTTCCCTTTAAAACTGGTGAATGAAACAAAAGTAAGTGGGATATGTTTGTAAGGCAGGTTGTGATTCCTTAGCCACTCTGGGATCTCAGACCAAACTGTCCCTCAACTGCATTCCCCTCAGTGGACCCAGATGTCAGAAACAAAAAGATCAGACTGCTCTGACAAAATCCCTTCACATCCAAGCTGAGCCATCTTCTTCCAGTCATTAAAAGGAAACCAGGGCAGTATGCAATTTCTCAGAAAGCTAGGGGTGTGAGGACACTTTATAACACCCTCACAAGTGATAACCACTCATAGAATACAGGGCACTTTCCAAGCTCAAGACCTCTGCTAAGAAGGAGGTGGTTAGACTAGGGAGCCCCCTGTAAAAGATGTTTATGCAGCTGCACTAGAGGTGGCTGCTAAAAGTCTCCAGAGGAACCAGAGGCCCCACCATGGGTGGAAGTTGGATCATGAAGTTTTCCTATGCAAAACACTTCATCCAGGACTGAGAAAACATCTATTTGTCCATACCAAACTGGGGCCGAGTTGACAGAGCCGATGGGAGACTGAAGTCCCTCTTTCTCACCCCCTTGACTTTCCCGCTCTGTATTATATCTTAAGGTTTTCACTGTCATAATTAATGTAGATTTTAAGTCAGAGGTCTGAGTCAGCACCAATGCATGCAGACAAATACACCAATTCAATGTGTCTTTTATAGCTGCTTCCTTGACGATTAAACTTCCTACACATTATGAGCATTGAGTGATGCCTGAACTCTCCCAATGTAATTATTTTCCTTTCTTTTCACTTTTTCCCTGTTCTCTCCCTTCTTTCTTTCTCCCCTGCTTGCCAGCAGCACCTCACAGCATCTATAATGGTGCCAGGAGATGATGTACAGTCTGCTTCTGGCAGAATCTTTGCAAACCATTCATAGGTGGTGAGAGCTGAGATGGATCTCAGCAATCACCTGGCCCACCCCTTCCAAACCTACTCTCTTCTGATTCCTGGTGTTCTAGTAACACACAGCACCTAGAAAGGGACTTGAAAAGCAACACCTGCCAATTATAACACCAATTTTCCAATTTGGAAATTTGAGGTTAGGGAATTCCAAACTTAGCCTACCCTTGACACTCCTTGACCCATTGTCTGTTCAAACTCAAATAGCATTTGGGTAGCTACTGACTTCTTCCACTTCTATTATAAACTCCTATTGGCATTCAACTTCCTGCTTCTCACAAGGTCTAGCACAGAGCTTTGTATGTAACAGATACCCCAGAAAAGTTTGATTAAAAAAACATTACCATTCCTTATACGGAGAAATCTGGCATCTGCTTGAACATGAAAAAACAAAACAGAAGACCGAGATTCTCCCCCAGCTCCTCTCCACTTCTATTAGCTCTGCCCATGGTCTTCAAAGCTCATGACCTAGGCAGCCTCAGCTCATATCACTAACATACTCTACAATACAGGGCTTTCTCCTTGACTATGCAGACAACTCATTCAAAACACTAAGGTTCTACTTCCAAAATCTCCTTCGGAAATTATCTCAAGTAATTTATGTATCTTTCTGCACACAATGACAATTTTCCTTAGCCCAAGACTAAGAGACATCACGAATCAGTAGGAGAGTGAACTGTCCCCACCACACACAAAGCCTGTGTGATCAATGAACCCTACCATAATTCTGGTAACATGTTCCTTCCAACATAGTATGTGAGGGCTTTGTTCATCTATCTACTTGAAATCAAGACCCAGGCATCTCTGTTTCCATATACACTTATGTGTACACATCCAAGTGTGTTCTAACACCCCACTCTGTAAGTGACAGATGAGGAAGCAATTACAGGCATAGTGTCCAAACAGGTGAGACTTCTGCTCCACCTGGAACTCAGTCCTACCAGCTCCCAGATCCTTTTAAAAAATTGGAGAAATAAAGCACTCCCCTCATGGCTCACTACAAAAGACTGTGCAAGTCTAGTTGGAAAAAAGCATTCTAATGCACATGAGATAACAGAAGCCAGATTCTTCCAATTGTTTAAGTGGGGGTTGGAGCTATAGAAGGCCTTGACCTGCAACTCTCAGAACCCTGGTGGTCATGTCAACCCCAAGAAAAGAAATGTCTTTTCCAGAAGCCTTCCAGCTCACCTCCACTGTGGCTACGAGTGAAAGCCGTTAAGTCAAACAGGAGCTGCAGGAAGCCACGCTTACTGCACTGTCCAAGAATAAATCAAAAGCTTTTAATAGCAAGAAGTTAAAAATAAAACATCCCGTCCTTAAAAATAAAATTTCCTAACACTGCAACAAAATAAAGGATGAACAAATGCTGGGTTGTTCCTTAACCACTAGAGCACAAGCAAGGAAAAAGCTCACAAAGGCTCTTTAAATAGTGGGAACATGGCATATTGAAGATAGCCTAGTAGACCAAATGAACTACTAACTAAGCGCAAGAATTCAAGTATATATATATTTTTTAAGAATGAGGAGAACCTACCAGGATCAATCCTAAATGAAGTCTAGGGTCCTCAGATTAAATTAGAAACATCTTATCAAGAGCTAGCAGAAGTCATAAAGATGAAATGAGTTGCTACATATAAAGAACTACATGCCTGGCACAAAGCAAACATTCTAGAAATGAGACATGTTGTTGATAATCCCTAGTCCCTCCTAACTTTCTGTTCCCAGCAGTGCTCCCTCCATACTCTCTGGTTGGAGGAGGGCATATAGTCTTTATGGTTGAGCTCCAAGCACTCCAGGGGGCCATGAAGTGTGTGAGTGATGACTCTTACAAGGATGTAAGAGGAAAACCTCGGATATCCAAGGAAAACCTGGCTCTTGCTGGGATGAGCCAGAATCCATTAAAAGAAAAAGCAATGGCTGAGGAAATGAAATGGAACAAGGAATGCCCTCCATCCCTGAAATTGCTTGTACCTTTTTGGTCCTTCTCTGGTAGGCGAAGGCAATATCCTGTCTCTGTTCATTGCTGCGGTTGGTCAAAATGTTGACAATGGTGACCTCATCCACACCTACGGAGATACAAGTTGTGAGTAGTTAATAACCCATGTGCTCTAGTCTTCTGGGCTTATATTGAAGGTTTCAAGCAGTTTTTTCAAACTGTTTTCCAAACTGTTTTCCAAATACTGTTTTCCAAACTATAATGCCAAGACATCAAGGTTTGTTCTTTTTGTCAGTATCCTGCACCCAATGTGTTTACCAAATTTTTATCCTGACAGCCTCAAACCTCAAGTCTAAATGGACCTTTTGAATATCTGCATTTAAAAATAAACTACTTTATTCATAAATTGGTTTCTGGAATCAACCGTGGGAGGTGTGTTTGTGGGGCTTTGGCAGTCAAATGGAACAACAAAGATTTAGGAGGATTTTAAATGAAGGTCCCCAAATTGCCATTTAACTGGGGATTTAATAGACAGTAACTGTGAACTGAATTAATTGAGACAATTATTTATATTTATTGCAGGATTACAGCTATATAAGCAGCTAGGTATAATTTCTATAATTATAGAAACTGTCATGACAAATGAGTCAGATTTAATATGGCAGTTGTATTTTAATAGCATAATTGATTAATGCAATCATACTTATTGAAGACTAAATTGTTTTTTAAGGAAAATAAATGTTCCACTGCTTTTAATCTTCAATAGCAATTTTAATAATCAATTTTATAACTTTATTAAAAAGAGTAAGTGGTTTAATCTAAATTAAATCTAAATTGGGAGTTATGAAGTGCCACCAAAATATTTTAGTACCTATTTTAATTGGAACATGTGTATTTACAAAGATAAGCAATGCCTTCTTGTATCTGAAAGTTTCCAATTTTATAACAGAAATACTCCTAAAATGCCATTTAACTTAAGAAAGCACGATTTTAAGAATTCAGAAAGTGAAAGGCCTCCCTCCTGACTGATTCCAAACTTTGTTCAGTAAAAGCAAGAGTCTTTTTGCCATAACTGGATAGGTAATTCTTGGGTGAGGGAGAGAACAGCAAAGCCCAAAAGGTCACATGCGAACCGCAAACAGCTTTGCCTAAAGGAAATCAGAGGAGCCCCAAAACAACAGAACTGTTAGAACTATAATGCTTTGAGGCAGAGGCAATAAGCCAACTGATAGAGAAGGAGTCCTCAACTCTCAAGCATATTAGATCAAAATGCATTAGGTTAGATTTTCTGGGTATAAAAATAAGTAACATTTATTTTTGTATTTATATACTCATTTCAGAGTGAGTTCATACCAGTACGGTGGTCACTTATCTTAAGTGCAGCATCTATAACTTTAGTTCCGATTTTGAAAGTACCAATGTCAACAGAATAACGCAACTGCTATAAATGAGATGCAGTTTTAAAGATGCTTATTTCAGCATTAGAGAGAGTATCAAAAATTAAGGGGGAAAAAAAAGCCCTATGTCCAATAAGAGATCTATTACATAAGTGTTCTTCTGTCCATACAATGGGATACTACCATCCTTCAAAATGATGTCATAAAATATTAATTGATGTGGAAAATGTCCACAATAAACTGTTAAGTAAAAAAAAAGAGAGAGAGAGAGAGAAAACACAGATGGCAAAGCAATATATACAGTGTAACCCAATTTTTGTAAAATGCATGTGTACCTACAAGAAAAGATCTAGAAACCTTTATACCAAAGTTTTAATAGTGCTCCTGTGGGTGGTAGGATTACAGCTACTGAGATGGGGGGTGGGAGGGAGGGGAAGGTGGGTGGTGGGTATTGAGGAGGGCACCTTTTGGGATGAGCACTGGGTGTTGTATGGAAACCAATTTGACAATAAATTTCATATATAAAAAAAAAAGGATTACGGCTACTGTAAAGTTTTCTTTCTTTTGATTACATGTACCTTCAAAGTTCACTATAATGGCATAAAAAGGGTTCTTTTACATACAGAGTAGTGACATGCAGTCATTGATCTAGAATCGACTAGTGACCTCCCATCAAAAGATCCCTAGCATGATTCTAAATACCTTAATTAGAATGAAACACAATATGCATAATAATTACAAACTTCATCTACATAATTCTCGTCGGTTTCTAAAATATCCTAACACAAACTATCATTCTTCACAACTACCCAGTGAGGATAGGTATTCCTCTTTCTAGTTTGTAGATGAAGAAGCTGAAGCTCAAAGACATTCCAACTATTACAGGTGTAAACATATGCCTTCTTTGGGTCTCAGTTTCTACATCTGCACAAGTAAGGCACTTGAAAAATGACCCCAGTTCTGCTTCCAGGAAATACTAACAGATACAATCTTGCGAGCCTACCCACAACTGTGTTCTCTCTCTCACTCTCCTTAAATATTCTATGGCTCTAACTTCATGTTAGGGAAACCATTGTTTACAAATGTGTTTTTGCTTTACATTCAACTTTCTTACCCAAATCTGAAAATGCTAGAAAACAACAAAATCCATCATACCCTCAAACCTCAATTCTAGTATTTCCTGAAAACAATTTTAGGGCTGCTGACCTGAATGCATGCAACAACACTGACCCATAAAAATTCTTCTCCCTTGGGGCGCCTGGGTGGCTCAGTCGGTTGAGCGTCCGACTTCAGCTCAGGTCATGATCTCACAGCTCGTGAGTTCAAGCATCGAGTCGGGCTCTGTGTTGACAGCTCAGAGCCTGGAGCCTGCTTTGGATTCTGTGTCTCCCTCTCTCTGCCCCTAACCCACTCACATTCTGTCTCTGTCTCTCTCAAAAATAAACAAACATTAAAAAAAAAATTAAAGAAAAAAAATTCTTCTCCCTTGGAAACAAATGCCAAGTTTATGTTTGTCGTCCTAAGCCCACGTGAATCAGAATCACACGAAGCACTTATTAAACACAGAGCCCCTTGGGCCACACCTGAGATCTACTGATTAAGACTCTCTAGGACTTTAGACCAAGGAAGCAGCATTTCTACCAGCTCCCTGGTGATTTTTTATTTGAGAAGCACCAAGAGACGGATAAGTGTGAGGAATGGAAAGATCTTTAGTAATCTGCTTATGAAGAAGACTCTTAAGTCACTGTACCGACTGCTTTTGTGAGGTACAGGATCCACAACAATTTCAGGGAAAGAAATGCTTACCTTTGTCCAAATAACCCAGGTAAGAAATAACACCTGACGAGTTCACTGCACAAACTGCAGTGCAGTCCCACGCTCTTAGTCAATGAAACAACCTTTTGCCTTTCTGTTCACAATAGCTAAGCACCCAGCCAACAGAATCCGAACTCAATCCAATTATTGGAAATCCCCGTAAAGAGCCTGAGTGGTTGACCTGGATCTCATGTAGGTGGCAGCAGCTATGATAGTCTGAAAGAATCTAAATGTATTTTACTGAAATGATTTATCAAGCAAACAGCCTGCTGAGCATCCAACATGCTGGGACCCCTTACAAGTGAACAATCTGATCTATTACACAAATGCTAATGGAAGCAACTACAAAGAAATAGAAGCTATTTCTGCAAGTGAAAGCCCCCTCTCCCTTCCTAGAACCTCACCCACGTAAGCCATTTCTCCCATACCTTTGTCTGCAAGGTTCAAATTGAACTGGGAAGAGGAAAAAAATATCATGGAGTCCAGGATCAATTGCCTAGTCAAAGCCACTTAAGGCATATCCAGTGTCCTAACACCAGAATACACATTTCTGTCAGTGGGATTTAACCATCTTATCTTCAGAACGCTGCTGCTTCCTCTCAACTTGCTCTCATAATTAGTGAGGCAGTTTATTCCTGTGGAAAATACTTCAGTGTAGGTTGAAGCTGCAAGGGTCATCCGGTTACTCACCATTTCTGCCCAGGACACGGCTGAAGGATGAGGACTGAGCACTCAGCTACCTATGTCAGGACAATCATCGTCAACAGTGCATAGCAAGTGCCAGTACACGAGGAAAGCTTTGAATTTAATACATTTAACGTAAGTGCAAATGCTTGGAAGATGAGGTTCTGCCCCCCTAGATTTGCACCTTCAGACCGCTTAGGTTCCAGTACGTAAGGAAGTGTTTGCTGGGCAGAAGGACCCAGGTTCTAATAGAAACTGTGTGGGCAGGGCAATAGCATAAAGAAAAAACAACAACAACAAACTTGAATAATGTTTCTTTTCCGTCCCATTCCTCTTGTGTTTCATGTGGAAGGTCAAAGAAATGGAAGCCAAAGGCTCACAATGGGAAACAGTGATGTGGGCGGGGGAGCCTACAGAATGTGGCTGAGAACACAGTACATTCTGTGTTCCACGCTGATTTTTTAAAATCTCTTTTCAAAACTAATAGAAGTTGAAAGTTTCAAGATTGGCTAAGGAACTAAGACACAAATTTATTTGGCTCCTGATGGGAAACACTACAGTAAATTTCATAAGCACCGATGCCATTCATGAAAATGGTCGGCTAATCTCATCAGCTAACTAACTACAAACATGTTTCCACTGCTCCTTAGCTGGGGCATCCGAAAGGTCAGTCACTGTTCAAAATGCCAGTCAACATGAAGCAGTCAGCATGTTGCTTACGAAGAAGACTTGTAAGTCACTTCCACCAACTGCTTCTGTGAGGTATAGGGTCAACGACAATTTCAGGGAAAGAAACGCTTACCTTTGTCCAAATAAGCCAGGTAAGAAAGAACACCTGAAGCTCGCTGCACAAACTGCAGCACCACGTGATGCCACAGGGAGGCGCCGCTGACGGCAGAGTTCAAGCTGGAACCATCTGCCATATTTTTTTTAAACATAAAGAACACTTGCTGTCTAAAATAATGGCCAACTCCAAAACCATAAAATCAGCCTCCTGGAGTTCCCTCCTCTCTGCGGGTAGAAACCCCAAGTCAGCTCCACATCTGGCATTCCATGGAAAATGTGGCTTTATTGTCCATGGCAAGGAACCAAGAGGCCATTCTGAACAGGATGCTGACTCACATCTGCCAAGACACATTGACTGCACAAAGAAAATGGATTTCATTTTGTTTGATGAAGGCTCAGGAGTCCCTCAGGGCATGGCTGATTGGTTAGAAAATTAAACTGCCCAGATTCCCTCCTTATCTAGATGTGGGAAAAACCATGCCTCAGCTTAGATTACTGGAGATATGGGTATCAAACCTCAGAAGAAATCACCTTTGCAACATGAAGGTCAGCGGCAGGCCACAGAGAAAGGAGAGGGCCACAGGTCCGTGGGTGTGGACATATTTTTTTTTTATTATAATAATATCAGCCACTCATTGAATACCTACCATGTGCCAAGCATGTTCCTAAGTACTTCGCACAATTCTACCATGTACTTTTCACCACATCCCTAAGAGGTGGATGTTATTGCGCATCTTACCGATGTGGAAACAAATGCTCATGCAAGGCAAGGACATGCCCAAGGTCACACAAGCAAGTCACCTGCAGAGTTGGAATTCAAACCAGGATTAAAGACCCAGGCTCACCGCATCGGGCTATCCTGCCTCCTGTTATAGAAAATTATCCAAAATTTAATAAGATCAGAGGAAGAGAGCACGTCCTCCCAGTGTGGCTAACAGGGCCTTCCAAGGTGCTTCTCCATGGCATGCTCACACTCAACCTGCTAGTTACTACTGTAGGGCACAGGCTCCATGGGGTTACACGTTAACTTGGGAGATTATGGTCCAAAAGTTAGGGCTTCAGTGCCCTGTAGGACACTAAAGGTCTTGTATCCAGCCCAGCAATCCTTATCCCTACACTCTTTTCTCAATGCCTATAAACATTTACCCAGTCTTTCAAACGTCTCTTTGAACTAGTCTTATCTCCTTTGAGTTAAATAAATATTTGGCATATGTTCATCCCAAAGCTGTATGAGTCATGTTGGTACCTTTTTGAAATTACACTTCAATACTTCTTCATATCACACTCCTCCATCTAGCTCCTAAAAAGGATATGGGACAGTATTGTGCCTATATGTCTATAGCACTGGACTTACTATTTAGTACATACAAATGTACACACATTTAATAATCTGTAGACAATGATTTGCCACCCACTAACAGTGCATGGCCACTGAAGAGATATCCCAACTGAGGTTTTTTCAAAAGAAAGAGCTAAAGACTCTCTCTTCCAGATAGCCATTACTAACTTGGGGAGAGAAGTGCAGCCCCTTCCCAACAGGGCTAATATGCCAAGTCATCTGTCTCCTGAAAGTGACTTCAGGGACAGAGAAGCACACACACATGTACGTACACACACACACACACACACACACACACACACACAGTTGCCCAAAAGTATCCTTCCCACCATCAGCCACAGTGTTGCCTGGCCCAGAATTCCTGCTCTCGGAGGCACCCCGTGGGATCACTCAGCAAACGTGAGCACTCGGTGTCCAGAGGGTCCTGCCAGGAACTGGACATTCAAGTGGACAACAAAGACAAAAAAGGGAGATATCTAGATCAGTGGCAGTGACATATGCTTTGGAAATTATGTGGGGCTCAGAACTGTACTATCTGGGGCATGTTAGTTATCTCCCTGGCCTCGGTTTCTTACTCTGTAAAACAGATCATGAGAACATTTAGTGGGATGCAAAAAGAAAGGACAGGCTGAGTTAAAGACTGGAAACATGTCTACTACCTTCTCCACTCAGCTTCTGTCACAGGCCTGGCTCTTGTCTGCATTCGGTTTTGAGTCGATGACAATAAGGGCAAAGGGAGGACAGGGAACACTTTTGCCGTTAGCACTCATTACATTCGTTTTCATGATAACCTGTGGCAGCTGCCTGAGAGAGGAGAAAGAAAACAAGTACAGGGTGGAAGGTGGATGGGGAACCCTGGCGCCTCTCCCAGCACTGGCACCGACAGGGAATGGTTCTGACTCAAGCAAAGTGTGGTTTAGCTAAGCGCCTAAGAAGAAGGTTTGGCCCCAAAATCAATTTTCTTCTATTTCCATTCTGCTCTGGTCTCACCTCTGAGGAGTCCCTTAGAAAGTATGTCCGTGCCATCCATTGGTAATCCCAGTGTGCATACACTTCAACAATCTAGAACCCTGTCTGCCTTCCATGCATAGTTACATTTCTGAAATACTCTACAGGACCAGCAGGAAAACACAAAGTAGGCCACCATTCCAAATTCAAGCCAAATCAAAATGTAAATGAAGGACGACCTGTCAAGTGCGAGCACCATCTTGTATCCTGCTACTCTATTAGCCTCAGGAGAGAAAATTTTAAAATCTGAACAGATGCACGAGGAACCAGCATACCCACCCTTAACTTGACTGATAGTGAAGAAGTCACTATTTACTGTCTTAGCATTGCTAACACCAAAAAAAATCTGGTTCCTTCCATTGTCTCTAGGTAGAACTGATATTTGGATTTCCTCAGGGGAAAAAAGTAAATTTTTACAAAAAAAAAAAGAAAAGAGCTGAGAGGCAGGCAATCAAAGCTAATGCCTATGGTTAGACAGGCACCAGGGACTCCTGCACCCATGTTTTGCAGACTTCTTGGCTCAGATTTGGCATCTATACACCCATGTAGACAAGATCATCTTGAAGAAAATCACAAAATCTGTGCTCAGAGTAAAGGTGGCCATGACTCAGCACTGGCGCCTCTTTGTTCCCAGTGCTGCTGTAAGATGAGAACTCAGCCGAAAGTAAACTTGATCACAAAGGGAAAAGTCCTCAGTGAAGGGAAGGTTCCCTTCCTCCTGTTTCCTCACAGGAGGGTGGGAAGGCCCTGGGCTGCATGGGTCACAAAGACCTTCCTCACGAGTACAGTCTCCCTCAGGCTTAAGGGTTCTTGTAGTTTGGGCCCTCACCTCCCACTCCCCTCTTAAGAGAGAAGCCACCTTTCACAGCCAGTCTGCCTCCTGGCATCTTCGAGAGACTATATTCCTAACTGCTGTCTCAGCTGGACGAATATCCCTCCAGGTGTGCAGGTGAACCAAAAATACACGTCCCGGCCTGCTTTCCACTGGCATGGAATGTTAGTACTTTGGGCCATGCTGGAAAACATGGTTCCTTTTCAAAAATATAAGAGAAAAATAAGTGCAAAAACTTGCTGCAGTTATGCTTCTCTATACTTGTTATTAGGAGAAGGGGGAAAAATCACCCGCTTTTGCATCCCTTCCGGAGAACACAAATACTGCTAAAATCAAAACTGGCAATAATAACAGGGCAACTCATTTCCCTCCCCTTCTAGAGAGAGAGAGAGAGAGAGAGACCGAAGCTGTAGCCGTCTCTTGGCACTTACACTAACTCTGGGGTTGTGCTGCTTCTAATTACAATCTATTTTATGGAGTCTGGATTCGTCCTTTTCTAATTTAGCTGACTTTCCTTTCTAGTTATTTGGACCCATATGGTAAACCATTCACAGCTGTGTTGTACACTCTATAGTATATATTTAACCCAGGGCCAATCTAGACCAAGAGACTCCTACAGATTTAAGTCTCAGAAACCTCTTGTTAATTAACCAATATTACTACTTTTGCACAGCCTTATTCAGTTTCTAACTAGACGTAAATTAAGGTAAGTAATTGCATAGTCTACCTCAAGCCAGAGTATACACAAAACAATCATGCATTTGGTTTAGGTGACATACTCAAGAGATAGTAAGATCCCTTCAAACTAAAAACAAGGCAGACTCACGAGCGTGAGCTAAATTCATTTTGTGAAAACAGATCAAAGCTCACTAGGGAACTGTTATCCTTCCTGGATACTGTCCAGATTCTGGAATTGTCCTCTGCTGCCTCATCTCGCTCCCTGCTCTGCACTCACCTGTGTGTGGTCTGGGATCTGTGCACATTTGACTACACTTTAAATATAGGTTAAATATTTACCTTCTCACACAGTCTCAGGGGCCATGTTAAATCAGATTAAATAAGTTTAATGAAATAAAGTCCTTGCCTTCAAGGAACTCACATTCTGGTCGGAGAGACAAATCCATACATAAATAGCTACAACACAGTATGACAAGAGCTGTAAATGACTTACATGAAGTATCTAAGACAAAGACCAAGGAATAATTGATTCTTCCTCCTCCTCAGAGAAAACTTGGAGAAGAAGCTGTGTACGGGCTCATGCTGAGAGGTGAGTGGGAGCTGCTTAGGGATAGAAGTGGGCTAACACTCCCACTAGATGGGGACTGCACACTCCCATCAGAGTAAAGGCTCTGAACAGCCTGGAGAAGCAGCTAGAAAGAGAATCTGCAATGGATGAGGCAAGGTGACCCATTAAGAGGACAGATGCCGTAACAGGCCAGGTGAGAGAGGATATGACTGAGGGGAAGGAAGGCTAATAACTGCTTCTGGTCCTCACGACTAGTCCAGACAGTAGTAGCAGCCCACTGTTCTCACCCAGTCCTGCCCCTCCCTCAAATTCCTCCAACTTCAGGCCTGTTCCCGTTTACCATCTTTTTTTTTTTTTTAATGTTTATTTTTGAGAGAGAGAGAGAGAGAGAGCACAAGAAGGAAAGGGACAGAGAGAGGGAAATAGGATCTGAAGCCAGCTCCACACTGCCAGCAGAGAGAGTGATGCAGGGCTTGAATCCATGAACCGCGAGATCACGACCTGAGCTAAAGTGGGAAGCTTAACCAACTGAGCCACCCAGGCACCTCTGCCATCCTTTGTTCAACAGCAGCTGCAGAAGCCTCCCCCACAGGTGACTTGCTCCCAGCTCTCCTTCCTGAGAGTACCTGCACTAAAGGGAAGTCTGTGGTCAGTCAGAGGGAGCAGAACACGCCCAGTGAGCTCGGTACGTGGCACACACTTGCACATGTGTGCACATACACTGAGGTGACCTGATCTAGGAGGGGAGGCCCAGAGAGTCATCTTGTCATGGTCCTTTGCCCTTTGTTTAGGTCAGCATTTGAGGTTTACCCTTTGTTTCCACTGATGTCAAGGAAACAGCAATTACGGAACATGGTGTCCTCCCGATAAAGGGTTTGAGGTGGGAGTGGGGTTAAGGTGTGGCACGAGCTTCTTAATTACACTTAAGGTAGAAGGTATTTTAAATGGGAAGCGCAACTATTAATTAGCTCACTTTTTAAAAGTAGTGTTAGTTATCTACAAATATCAAGAGGAAGGAGAAAGGAACAAAGGGATGTTACTTTCCCAACTACTGACTTCATTTGTTTGTAATTAAATGTATTGCCTTCCATTTATGAAGATGATGTGTGCCACCATAGCAAATTTGGAGAATACGCAATGTGCTGAAAGTGCAATAGAGGAAAAGAATCAATTATACAACTGACACCTTTAAGGTGAATGTATGTTAAAATGGGCATTCCAGGGGCTCCTGGGTGGCTCAGTTCGCTGAGCGTTTGACTTCGGCTCAGATCATGATCTCACGGTTGGTGAGTTTGAGCCCCGCGTCAGGCTCTGTGCTGACAGCTTGGAGCCTGGAGCCGCTTCGGATTCTGTGTCTCCCTCTTTCTTTGCCCCTCCCCTGCTCACGGGCGCACGCTCTCTCAAAAATAAGTAAACATTAAAAAAAAATTAAAATGAGCATTCTAAAATGTTGGTGATGGTTGCAAAACTCGGTGAATACACTAAGAAACTGAATTGCACATTTAATATAGGTGAATTGTATGTATGTGAACTGTATCTCTGTAAAAATTGCTCATAAATCTCATTTTTAACATTTCTGTGACATTCTACAGATATTCTAAGTAACACAGAAGGAGTTACCACAACTTACTAAGTCATTCTCCAACTAGAAGAGATCCGGGCTTTTCACCACCATAACTAATGCTGATATTAACATCTTTGGTACACTGAGCTCTACATGAATATCACTTTCTTTCTTCTCAATAGTTTCCTGGATTTAAGGTTCCCAAACATACTGACAATCCACAAATTATTTTAAGGGGCCAAGAGAACTAACACAAGAAAATTCAGTTACTTGGTAAAATTACTAGGTACCAAAAGTAAATAATTAAGTGGTCCTAAGTGGAATCACTAGGCATTAAGTCCGGAAGAGAAGAAGACAGGGGATCTGAACCTGGACCACAAATATGACAGGTATCCAATATCGATAGAATCCCAACTACAAAATGTTCTTCACGTCTGAAAATAAGTTATGGCAAAGAAAAAAAGTCCAATCCTTGCAGGTGGGTGGCACGAGATCAGGGTGTTTAAGAACACAGGCCTGGGGCTGAACAAAGCTGTTCAAACCCCAGTCTGAACCAAGGCCAAGAGACCTGAAACATGTTAACCCTAAATTGTGTCACCCATAAATCCGAGAGGATACAACACTATGTCAGGATCAGTTTGAAGTTCACCTAAGAAGAACATTCCCTAAAGTGCTTGGTGCAATGCCTTCCCATAATCAGCGCTCAATAAATAGTGGCAACCATATTAGTGATGTCAGCTGCTTTTGACCAAACTGGAATGCAGGAATCCAATTCTTAGTCCTCCAGACATTTCTGTTTAGAAACTACAGTATTTTCCTACTAACTCAGAAAGGGCCTGAAGGTATTTTTATTACCATGGGAGTTTCAGCTGTTACCAGAGTTCATTTGCACAATCTTTACATTCCAGTGTGCTTAGAAGCTTTCTCATGCAGGGATGAAAGCAGCCTTTGTCTCAAGCTTGTAAAAGGCACCATCTTTGTCAGATGAGTTAACTGTTAGGTGAGTGGAGTGTGTTTCTACAGTGGCCTGTCAAGAATCCCCAGGAATGTAGGCACACCCAAATAGGGAGATAAGGTGAGTGTTAGGACAGTGGATCCTGTGTGTTAAGGTAACATGTTTTGCACATTTTGAGCACTGTCTCTATGGCAGGCCCCACTCTTACCTCACAACAACTGGAGGAGAAGAAAAAAAAACCGTAACTGTGTGAAGTGTAACTTTGATTAGCTCTACTTTATAGGAGGAAACTGAAGCTTAAGGAAGTCAAGTGTTTTTCCGGAGTCAGAGAGCTAGTAAATTAGTGGCAGAGCCAAGGTGGTAAGTGAGCCACAATGGCACATGCACTCACCCACTACACACTTCAGCTCCAGCGAAGAGAAAGGTCTGTGGTGAGATTAGCCCTGCAAATTTTTTTTAACTGTTTATTTATTCATTTTGAGAGAGACCACTGGAGTGCCTGCATGCCCACGCACTTGCGCAGGGGAGGGGCAGAGAGACAGAATCCCAAGCAGGCTCCCTACTCAGTGGGGAGCCAGATGAGGGGCTCCATCTCACAAACCATGGGATCATGACCTCAGCTGAAATCAAGAGTCATACACTTAACCGACTGAGTCCCCTGGGAGCCCCAAGGCCTGAAAATTTTAGTCTCATTTTCTGATTAGTGACTTCCTGACTTCCCAACCCAGCCTTTGACAAGTATGGTCATTTAAAAGCATCAAGAAAAGAAGACTCATATTAAACGTCTAATTTGGATGCTTCTTTACTCTCCCTCCAGTTGTCCAGGCAGCCATTCTGGGAGGTTCCCAGTGTCCTCACACAACGTAAGGCTGCTTCAGGCAGATGGTGCAAATCCTTGTGTCCTGTTAGAGCCACAGGATGTAAAAGATTTTTATCCTCTCCATCCTGTCTCTAGAAACAAAGTCACCAGTTTCTCTGAGGTTTTAGGAAAGATGACCATGTAATTTATCCCACAAAACAATTCTGAGAGTGACAAGGGGCACAATCAGTAAATAACGTAGACATAAATAAGCCAGGTCATATGATCATCCTCGTTTTAGGTTCCTAGGTAATCCTGTTTGAAGTTCCCAGTCTGTCAGTGACCTGAATGCAACTTGTACAAGAGTGTCCCTAAGTTAAAACACTCTACTGTGAAGAGAAAACCACTCATCAGCACAGGTAGGAACCAGCAACTGCTCTGGTTGCTGGGTCACATCCACATTTCAGTCTAGCCCCTCAGGGAAAGGAAGTGCTTTGTCCAAAAGGGGGAAGAACGCAGTGAATCACAAGCATCACCACACTAATCACAATGTTCCAGGGATTTGGGGGTGGGGGGACCCCAAAGACACGTGCTTCATTAGCATAAGCCAGAGTCTGAAGGGAAAACAGCACAATGATGACCTGAACAAGTTCTTGCTCAGCTCCGCCCAATTAAATGCTTTATCTGCTGTATTTCTAAGGGAAGCTCATATGCCCCCAGCCCTCTCTTACTCATCCTAGAACTTGAGGAAACACTCATTCTGACAGCTTTTCTAATTCAAGCTCCAGGCAGAAGAAGGGGCGTAACTAATAGGGTTAAAAAAAAGGTCTGAATTTTTTGTTCATTAGATCAATCTAAAAGCAAAGCAGTAAAAATTTCCCAGCATTTTTCCAACAAATGTAACAAAATTCAAGGGGATCCAGGACAAAAAAGGCTCTTTCGGATCACCATGACCAACCTCTTCCTTATAAAGGAGGCGCTGAGGACTCCAAGTGAAGAGTTGAGCCCAAAACACACATGCAGGGGATCAGGCCTCATGGCTCTCAGCTTAGACCTATTCCCATGTTACTGGGCTCCTTGCTTAAAATACTTTCTCATGTTTTAAGTCTTCAAAGTGGGGAAGGAAGAGGGAGGGAGGGAAGGAGGGGTGGGGTGGAGTGGGGAAGGCTTAGATCCACTCCATCAAGGCTCGATGACAATTTCAAATGGGCAGTATATGGAGATTTGAGGGAGAATGAAGAGACAACAAAAATGCCTCAATCAGAGCCTGGCAAGAGGAAGACAAAAGTCACCTACCTTTGGTCTTGATGGCCGTTTCAATGTTCAGAGCATCACGCTCAGCATCAAAATTGGTGTATGCTTTGACCGACCCGTATGCGCTTGGGGGAGTGGAGTGCTGAGGTTGAAAGACAAACACACTCAAGTCATAAACATTTCAAACCCTCCAGCTGAAACAGCCCTAAAATGGACTTTTTTCCATTGTTTCTTTAAACAATTCAAATCATTCGTAAACTAGGTAACTAGGGAAGTATCAATGCGCCCATCACACAGAGGATAAGAAACTTCATCATTTCTAATGAGAATTTGTCTTGAAAGGCTCAGCTACTTTAGAATACACCATGTGTATTTCCACTTACCCTATTTCTGGTGCACACTCAAAAGCAGACAACCCAAAATTGGGCCTCCTGGCTCTCAGCTTAGGCCTATTCCCATGTTACTGGGCGTTTATCTGGTAAGGCTTTGGAAAGCATGAAACTAGGCCGGCAACAATGTGAAACAAGCTGAAAATGTGGTAATGCCTGAATGACAAGTGTGTTTAGCCAAGTTTTTGCTACAGGCATATGAATTTCCACTGGGCCTGTATCACTGGGCTCACAATTCTTTAAAATATAAATGTAAAATGCTGACCTGCTTATTTTAGACTATCAGATAAGCGAGGGAAGCCATGGCACTAAGGTGGTCAGGCCTCATGGCCCACAACCTCTTTCTGCTCACCAAGTTCCTGCTCCTCTCTCTCTCCGTTCCCTCTCCTCTGCTATCCTTAACACTATGCCTTGAACCCTATGTCTACCACTCTTCTTATTTTCTTATCGCCTTTTAAACAATACCCTCTCCCTTTTCTAATGATCTGATGGCCCTGCTCCCACCCACCCCACCCCACCACCCAGACTGAGGGAAGGACAGTAGAGTGCATCTACATCACTTCCTTCCAAAGCGTTAACTTCTCTCCTTCCTTGAGAGCTCTTGGAGCTTTCCTCCCTGCTACCTGGTCCCAAAGCAAAGAACAAGCAAAAGAAGATGGACACTGGTTTATGCTGTCAGTGGAACCATCCACCTTCAACATCAAGACTAGTCCATCCCCACCACCTACCCCAAGTACATAATAGCCATCATGATGTGATGACTTTGCCTTGCTTCGATTTCTGGGAAGAGTCCCAGACCGAGGTGCCCTGACTTACCTTTCCACCCACGGGCAACACATTATGAGGCATCCCAGCACCCATTTCACTTGGTTTTATTAGCAGTGAGGTTATACAGGTAAGTAACTATGATGCCATCCTCTCAAATATCTCCCAAGGCAAACCAGAAATCTAAGCTCAAGACTGGACAGAGTATTTCAAAATGTACTTGTGATCATCTTGGCCAAATACTGAATCCATTTAATATTTAAAACTCTGAAACACAATGGATTCTTAAAGTATTTTCCATCTAATTTTCCTCAACACTCCCGTAAGATTGTATCAATGGAAATGAAACATATATTCAGGAAAAGGTAAGGACAAAATGCTATTCTGAAGTAATATATTTATTATGGTGGCTACAAAATGTGTTTGGAAATCTAAGAAGAACATCTTAGATTATTAGATTATTATTATTATTATATTAAAACATTATTAACAATAAACAATCAATTATTTACATCAATTATTTCCAAAGGCAAGCAGTCTGGTCATTGAGCCATATCATATAAGGCTTTATTTCTCAGGTCCTATGCTGTCTTATTCCAAAAACAACAGTGAGTAGGGAAAAGTTATAAATAATTTATAAATTTTCTGGAAACAAAACTAAATGGATAATTGAACCTATTACCTGTAAAATCCACTTGTTTGAAAATCAAATTATTGAGGAAAAGTGATTTTTTTTCTTCCTTCAAAATATGAGGGAAATCGGCCCCTGGGTGGCTCAGTCAGTTGAGCAGCTGACTTCGGCTCAGGTCATGATCTCTCAGTTTGCGGGTTCGAGGCCTGCATCAGGCTCTGTGCTGACAGCTCAGAGCCTGGAGCCTGCTACGGATTCTGTGTCTCCCTCTCTCTCTGCCCCTCCCCTGCTTGTGCTCTGTCTCTCTCTAAAATAAAAAAACATTAAAATATGGGGGAAATGTAGGACATTTTCTATTGCAGGCCCATCTCTCCACACAGAGAAATGCATCATACTAAAGGCTACAAGAGAAATCAACTTCTGAAATCTGATACTAAAAATAATCTAATGATCAGATCCATTAAGGAATAAATTATTTAGCTCTTGGACTTGTCTGGACCTCAACATGCAGCTTGTAAGTGTTGCCAACAACAGTGTGCACAAGTTCCAAGAGGAAAGGTTAAAAAAATACACTATTGGGGCACATGGGTGCTCAGTCAGTTAAGCGTCCAACTCTTGGTTTTGGCTCAGGTCATGATCTCACGATTCGTGGGTTTGAGCCCCAGGCTGGGCTCTGTGCTGACGGCTCAGAGCATGGAGCCTGCTTTGGATTCTGTGTCTCAGTCTCTGCCCCTCCCCTGCTCTCACTCGGTCTCTCTCTCTCTCAAAAATAAATAAACATTAAAAAAATTTTTTAAAAAATAACAAACGTCTAAGTCCTTGTCTAGAACAACTTCCTGTACACTGTAAGAAGTCCAAAACACACAAGGATCATTTTCAAGATGGCTGTAGCTTATGACAGTCATTAATAAAATGCCAGGGCATGACATTAAAAGACATGTATCATCATAACAATTACTACCATTGTCATGCTAAGTATATAGCAAGGTAAAACTCCAGCCACTCCAATGTCATTAGTGTATGTTCAATTTTAATGTGATGCCCAAAAAGTTTCCAGTGCCATAACATTTCTACCAAATTGAACTACTAGGAACAGCAAAAGTAACGGGGAAGGAAAGGGGAACAAAGACGGGGAATGACTGTCTATATTTTGTCCTCATTTTCCCTAGATGCACAAGGAAAGAGAGTAGCACAGTTATCCAGAGAGATGTCCAATTTGCAAAAATTACACAAAGTGAAAATGATATACTTACATCACCCTCCAAGCTGAGCTTGCAGAGAATTTCGTGAACAGTAGACATTTTGAAAGAAGCTGGGGAAAAAAAGTACAACAAGAAAATATTTATGAAGAGGCTTTCCTTTCCCCTGAAGCGCAGTGATTCATTATACTAATCTCTATTTCTTGGACCATTTCATCTGAGGATATTAGAGTAATTTTTGCAAATAGATTCAATTCCTATCTTATGATTGGGCAAATTAAAGCTGGGAGATGGTATGCCTTAGATTTGGGATGGACTACAGAAGTAGCCAGTCTTTCTCCTGTTCTGTATAAACAGAACCTGGGGAGACTGATTTGTGAATATAAAAACATAATGCTCCCCAAGGCTAATGCAACCTGTTCAAACAGGATAAAACTGAGTCTTCCACTTCTCATAAAAAGTGATAAGCTTGTCAAACCAGCCAATGCTTCTGTATTTCTCACCAGTAATTTAACCTATTGAAAAGGACCTGAAAACCATGAGTGTGGCCTGAAATCAATAGCATTTGCACACTGGCCCATTCTATCCATACTTATTACTATCCATAATTATTTTCTTAGCTCACTGATGTTTAGAAGATATTAAACTGTTTATGAAAAAGACAATGGACAGATTTTCTAACATTAACTCATTCCATAAAAGACTGATCCTTGTATTTAAGATTCAAAATGGCTGAAATGAAGTCATCTTCCAATTAATACACTTAATCGGGCTGTGACACGATAGCCTGATGAATTGGCTTTCCAGCTTTGCAATCACACAGTTCTCGGAATTGATGCACCAACCTCTGCCAATGAAAAGTGCCCAAGTAGCAGGAAATTTATCTCAACTGAGACAAGAGAGGTCATTTAGCACCATCATCCCAAAATAAAGAAAACAGAGCAGAGCTGTATCCTGAAACAGTGGGATCGACAATTGAATTACAGCAACGTTCACTTTGATCTCTCTGTGCTTAATATTCTTTGATCAAGGAAATTATGCTTATGCAAATCCTGCTTTCCATTCTCTTCCAACAGTTAGCATGGTCTAAGTATCTTCATAAAACTGGCTTGGAGGCAGTGTTTGGCACACACATTTGTTAACTCTTCTCAACACTTTGGACGAAAAGCAGGTGCCAGGCTCTGTGTTGGGTGGAGGTGTAAGAAATATAAGAAAAGAGGATTCACCTTTATTTGTGCTTATAGATATATTTTTGCAAGATTTTCATCCTGAGCTCTCTCCTAGACCACCCCTCTGTCTTCAAGAAAACCACCGCTATTCCAAGTACCCCCACTCCCTCAGCCCTCAGACACCCCCACCCGCAAATATGTCCCACCACTGGGATAGAATCCTGACTGTAAAAAGTCTTGCTCTACAAATAAACTGTGGTACCCAGACAATGGAATATTATTCAGAACTGAAAAGAAATGACCTATGAAGCCATGAACACACATGGAGGAATCTTAAATGCATATTACTACGTGAAAGAAGCCAGTCTGAAGGGCTACCTACTACACACATGGTATGATTCCAACTAAAATGACAGTCTGGATAAGGCAAGACAAAGGAGACAGTACAGGGATCAGTGGTTGCCAGGAATTAGAAAAGAGGGAGGGATGAACAGAGGATTTTTAGGGCCACGAAACTACTGTGTAGGATACTGTAATGGTAGCCACTATACATTTGTCAAAACCCATAGAATGTATAGTACCAAGAGTGAACTCTTATGTGAACTATGGGCTTTGAATGACAGTGATATGTCAAGGTAGGTTCATCAGTTGTAACAAGTATGCCATGCTGGTATGGGTGGTCATGCATCTCTAACTGAACTGTCCAAAACAGTGGCTACCAGCCACACCCGGCTATCAAGCATTTGAAAACTGTCCAGTCCAAGGTGAGATGTGCTCTAAGTGTAAACTACACCCTGGATTTTGAAGACTTACTATGAGAAAAAGAATATAAAATATCTTTGTTTTTTATATTAATTATATACCGTATTTATAATATGTTAGGTACATTGGGTTCAACCAAATACATGATCTAAATTTAATTTCACCTGTTTCTTTTCCTTTTTTTTTAAACGTGGGTACTAGAAAGTTTACAGTTGCATGTGCAGCTCACATTCTATTTCTGTTGGGCAGCACTGGTCTAAAGGATCCCATGGTGCCATGGTCCAATCCTAGTCCAAAAACGTCTGCAGTAGCCAGGTTACTGGAAAACCAAGTTTGAGATTTCTTGTCAAGACAAACAAGTTTGAGTCTGCCTTGATAGAGCAGGAAATCTCCTACTTCTACTTGTGGAAAGAAACATTCCAGAGGGTATCACCAGTATCCATCCGCCTGAGAATCACCTAAGCAGAATTCCCTAGGACACTAACCACCCAATCCTGACCTTGACCACCACCCCCGAGGCTTAGTCAGAACTGCAATAGGTCTGCAGTAAGGGATGAACTGTTGTCACTCACCTGGAAGAATTCTAGTCCCAACCTTAAACAGCTAAGAAATAAAAACACCGAAACAAAAGCAAAACCTTGAACAGAGGACCGCTAAGTCAGACTTGCAGACAGAATTGTTTCTCCTCACAGAGAAGTGTGGATTAAAGTCCACTTCTTTCTTAAATCAGTTACCTCACATTGGTTCTGATGTTTAGGGAATCTCAACCACAGAGACACAGTAAGTTTTTATTGCATAGTTCTTCCTCTAAGTTGCCTTTCCGGCCATGAGCACTGGCTTTGCAAACAGCTGCCTAAGCTTGTCCCACGTGGGACCCTCGTTACCGTATAAGTCAAAGGCAATCTGATACACACTCTCCATTCCTGTTAATTCTTCTCCCACAGCCACAACACATTGAGGAGAGCCAGAAAATAGGGCTTTTTTTAAGCGCCACAAATCTTCATCTCCATTTTATCGTCCACAGTTGTGCTGTTCTTTCATCAAATCAATCCTACATGCTACTATCAATTAAATTCTTGGGGCGCATGACTGGCTCTGTCAGTTAAGGGTGCAACTCTGGCACAAGTCATGATCTCACGGTTCCTGAGTTTGAGTCTGGTTTGTGAGTTCGAGCCCATCGGGCTAGCTGCTGTCATCACAGAGCCCACTCCAGATCCTCTGTCCCCCTCTCTCTGCCTCTCCCCGCCTCTGAAAAATAAACATTTTTTAAAAAATAAAATTCTTCTATTTCATCCTATTGAAATAGTTAAAAACCCATCCTTCAATGGTATTCTCTTATTCCAGCTTGGGGCAGCCCTCAAAGACTGGCACAGAAACCCCATTTCGGCGCCCTCTATGTACTCCCCAGGAAAAGCGGACTTGAGCCCAATAGTTACTTGCTTCTCCCCAAACACTGTACTCCTTTCATCCACAGCACCCTGATGCCTAGTTCCTCCCCCATATCCTTACCTTTACCTCTTTTTCTAGTTATGGAGACAATACCCATTCCTGAAGTTACCACTACTCTGGCATCTGCTAATGGGGTGGCTGTAGCTGCCATCCCACATGCTCTCTCCCACCTTTCAATGCCAAAAGCACTTTCTGATGCCACCAGACTTCTTTGCTGAGCAAAACGTACTGAGTTCCTGCATGTACCAAGTATTCAAATGGCAAATGCCTAAGTACCATTCAGAGTGGCAGGGAGTATGTTTTACTTCATCTTCCTCATCGAGTCTTGATCCCCCGCAAATTTAAGAGTGCCTTGCACACTCTAGATGCTAAATAAACTTTTAGAAATGAGTTGGTATTTGGCACAATTAGCATTTATATTTGTATTATTTATAGCCATTCTGCAGAAAAAGCAAAAAGATCACAATAACCACAACAGTATCCATGACATTTGCTATAACTCAATGCAAGTTCTTTTCTATCCAATAAATATTTCCTATTTCGTGCAAGCTTAATAACAAATACATTTTTACCTTACAAATAAAATATGGCCCTTGTTTCTTCATCCGATCCCCTGGCAATGCAAAGCCATTTTGTGAACGACTGACTAGTCACGAGAAGAAACAGTCGGCTCTGCCACTTACAATGCTTGTTAAAACATCAGTTAGCATAGTACGTTTGATTGATGAGAATGTGTCAGTGCAGCGCTACTCTTGAAAGCAGAGAAAGTCTTGGTAGTGCTACTGTAGGTTACAAACACGGGTAACATGCAAATAATCAATAAACCCCTAGCAAGCACACACTTGGTCTGCACTCACTGAGGGCTATGACAGACACACACAAAACTGTGAAATGCAGACTCCACCCCCGCAGGGCTTTCCAGCTCTCTTCCCTTCCTGCCCCAGTGAGACGCCTGAGACATAAGCCCAAGTTACTCAGCTAATGAGAACGGAGGCAGGGCCAGAATCTGGGTCCTCTGACTCTTGGGCCTTCACCTTTGCAACTTCACAACAGTTCTTCATTCCAAAGACTAAGACTCAGGCAGAGAGAAAGATAAAAGTAATAAGGGTGGGATCAGGTAAGAGCTTTCTGGTGAGGTACTGACTAGATGGAGAACAGCATTCACTCGGGAAGGTTCCAACCAGAGAAACATGGGGGAAAGGCTAGGGAGAAGAAATGGAAGAGACGGTCTATCCCTGGGTGGTGGGAGAACCAAGAGGACAGGTTTAAAACATGTCTAATGTGGTATCCTGTGGGAGGCCTAAAATATTGGATTCTGAATGGTGCAAAATTAAGATTGGCTGTGGAAATACTGGAGAGCCAGAAAGCCAAAGTGATTTGTTCACCAATGCTTGCAGTATCTGTTCACAACATTTGCTGTGGAGGCTGAATTTTTTTGGGGGGAGGGGGTGGTGCAGGGGGGATGCAGAAGGGGAGGGAGAGAAGAGAGACACACAGACAGACAGACTCTTAAGCCCTAACGTGGGGCTCAGTCTCACAACCATGAGATCATGACCTGAGCCGAAATCAAGAGTCAGACTAAGCTTAACCAACTGAGCCACCCAGGTGCCCCTGGAGGCTGAATTTTCTTACTTAAGCTCTGCCTTAGTTTACCTAGTGCTTTGAGAATAAAATGAAGTCTACAAGCCATGAGACAATTCCACTCTCACCTATTCCACATCACGGTGTAAAAATTCTGAAGTGTTTTAAAAGCAGAACAACCACTCCTTGCCTGGCAGACTTCTTACAGAACATGAAAATGGCAGTCTGCATCACTCTTTCCAGCACTTTGACCTCACCCAGATCTCCAACTGGTTTCAACTTGTAAAACAGAAGGGAAAAAAAAGTCAGCAAATACCATCTGTTGGTGAGTTAGGATCTGCACGCACCAGTACCTTCCATTCCCAGGGAAGGGCTGGCTGACGAGACAAGATCATTAAAATGGCTCTTTATCAGGTAAAGTTTTTTCGTTTAAGAAAATAACTGGAGAGGTACAGAGTGACTTACTGAAAGAGCCACACCTACTTCAAACAAGTCTGAAATAATTCACCACCGGGGTGAGAACACAGACTCACTGTGCCCCTCCCTGCCCCAGCCATAAAGGGAACAGTTTTTTCCTCTGGCCTTGAAAATATTAATGAATGAAGACAGTTAACTGCCTGACTGGAAAAGCTCTTCGAGTACAAAGCCAGACATTAATGAAATCTGTGCAGCTGTCGAAAAACAATCATTTACATTTAACATAAGGACTGTCTTAAAGATACTTAAGGGAGCGCCTGGGTGGCTCAGTCGGTTAAGCCTCCAACTTCCTCCAACTTCGGCTCAGGTCGTGATCTCACAGTTCTTGAGTTGGAGCCCTACACTGGGTTCTCTGGCTGAGCCCACTTCAGATACTCTGTCCCCATCTCTCGCTGCCCCCCTTCTGCTGCTCATGTTCTCTCTCTCTCAAAACAAGTAAAAAAGATTATTAAAAAAAGATACTTAAGGGTTTGTCCTTTTTTTAAAAAAAACCCTACATTTTAAAAAATATTTTACTGTTTCACTGCAAACATGCAGTAATAAAAATGGTACAAGTGAAACAGGTTTAACTATGCCCATAAAAAGAAAATTAAGGGGCGCCTGGGTGGCGCAGTCGGCTAAGCGTCCGACTTCAGCCAGGTCACGATCTCACGGTCCGTGAGTTCGAGCCCCGCGTCAGGCTCTGGGCTGATGGCTCGGAGCCTGGAGCCTGTTTCCGATTCTGTGTCTCCCTCTCTCTCTGCCCCTCCCCCGTTCATGCTCTGTCTCTCTCTGTCCCAAAAATAAATAAAAAACGTTGAAAAAAAAAATTAAAAAAAAAAAAAAAAGAAAGAAAATTAAAACAAAATTTGCAAAAAACAAACAAAAAAAAGTTGAAACAGACAAAGCAAACCCAAGAGTCAACACTACAAATCAAAAACAAGTCCTACTAAAAGGAATTAGGAACCAGCTCCAGAAAACCCAAATACTAATTCACACAAACAAACAAACAAAACCATGTTGCAACAGGGCTGGTCTGCACAACCAAATCTGAAATCTGAGTATAAACCAGCAGTTTCGTGGACACACCCACTTTACAGTTTTTACGTGGCATGTTGATGTGTTGCCACAAAACACAGCCCTAGCAACCATGATGAATCAATCAGGAACTGGATGATACAAATGAGGATTTTTAAAGCAAAAATGTGTGGGGTTGGGAGTGTGGAGGGTTGGGTTTCCCCACCAAAACCTTTCCTGTGCAGAGTTCCAGGTCCACAGGATCAGACTGGGATTTTAAACCAAAAGTGGGGAGGAGGAATGCATGAGTGGGGCTGGGCGTGGAATTCATATTGTACTCCGTCCACTCTTCACCCTACCCCCCCAAAGCATCTCTACTGAAGAGAACATTCCTGAAAACACATACTTTTCTCCTTGGTTTTACGGTCTTGATCAATGCCTGAGTCACAGGACCAAGTCATTCCGCAGAAATCCTGGAATTTTGCCCAGTGGCCTTGATCTAACTGAGCAGGGCGGACACAATAGCACTTGCTCTGGCTTGCTCGTTTGCTGCCAGACCTGTATCAGGATGTGTCTGTTTGCTACCTACAGACCTACGTGGCAGCCTCCTGTTCTCAGAGATTCTCTGTCAGTCCCCTCACATGGGTTTGGAGTGGGTGGAAAGAAACTGGCAGGAAGAATGAAGTCAGCTGGCATGAAACACTTTCAGGGTTGGGAAATCAAGGCCTGCACATCTACAGTTCAATTTCAATGTTTTATGACCCACTTATTATATTTCTAATGGGGTCCTGATGCCTACAGGAAAGAGTCTAAACTCAGCATTCAAGATCTTGACTCTGGACTCTACCTACCTTTCCATAAATATCTCCTACACAGCCCCACACGAATGCACGCATACAAATACGTATGTGTGTGTATACACACATACACACACACACACACACACACACACACACACACACACACACACACATATATGCACACACCCCTAGCACTGCAGTCACACTGGACTGGTAATCCTTCTCCAAATACACTGAGCACAGTTCTACTACGTTTATGCCCAAGTTCTTCAAGTTCCCTCCTCTGGGAACACCCAATCTTGATCAGCTGACATCCTCATGAGACTTCAGGATACAAAAAATCATGTACTTTTCTCCTGCACCTCTCCCTGCCCTGTGCTCCTGTCTCCTGTATATGAAGGTGGTCTTCCATTGTATCTGCTCATAGGGTTTGTCACCTTCACTTCTGTTTCCTCACAGGTCTGAGAGCAGTGCCTAGCTAACAGTTGGCGTTCAATCGCCCTTATGGATGGTTTACACACACTGGGTCTTTCCAACTTATGTGTCCTATTTCAATGCACTCTTGCTCAGTCTTCTTTCTCTCCTTCAGACTAAACAACCCAAATGCAGTTCCAGTTCCATATATTCTGAGCTGGATGCTTAAGCGGCCAGCTTCTGTGCGAATCTTCTCAAAGCCTGGCAGAGGGGCGCCTGGGTGGCTCAGTCGGTTGAGCGTCCGACTTTGGCTCAGGTCATGATCTCGCGGTCCGTGAGTTCGAGCCCCACATCAGGCTCTGTGCTGACCGCTCAGAGCCTGGAGCCTGTTTCAGATTCTGTGTCTGCCTCTCTCTCTGACCCTCTCCCGTTCATGCTCTGTCTCTCTCTGTCTCAAAAATAAATAAACGTTAAAAAAAAAAAAATTAAAAAAAAAAAAAAAAGCCTGGCAGATCACTTCAGGGGCAGCCTCCTTCTCGTCTTGACATACAGCCCCTTCCAACCCGCAGCACGCCACCTCTGTGCTGTTAGGGTCACTTGGACTCTAGCTCTGTCCCCTAGACAATGTGGAAATGTAACCTGCATCTCCTACAGCATGGAATGCAAGGAAGGAGGTGGAAACGAGGACCTGCAAGTGGCCTCTGGACTCCCATTTCCTCTGGGTTAAGAGTGTGCACACTGGGTGTGGCCAGGAGACAAAGAGCAAGGACTCTAGATCACGGCCACTCCCTTGAGTCGGAACTTCCCACACCAAAACTGGGATTAGAACTCAGACTACTTGGATGCTACTGACTTCTCTCTCATAAGACTGAGAGCAGAGGACTTAAAGTTTCAGGGTGTACCCCAGAAGGGAGATTCAGAGGCAATCTCAGTGGAGTCACTCAAAACAAGCCTGGGCATCTCCTGACCCCTACTGATGACCTGCTTCCCAACAAAAGAGATGGAGACCGTCTCTGGAAACAGAAGGAAAAGTATACCAGTGAACGGGTGGAAAGAACTTTTTTAAAGAACTGGAATTTCCTGAGGTAGCCTCTAACTAGAACTGGGTGTGGCACCAGGGAAAATGAGGGAGGTGGAGTCCTATGTGCAAAAAAAGAAAAAAGAGGAGCATTCCATTTCTATTTAATTCTAACAATCAAATCCAGAAGGCAGGTTAAGTCACTATAACTTTAAAGGTCACTGCCACAGGCAAGCTAAATATGATGCTCAGGTTTGTGGAACAGCTGGATTAAAGGGGAAATGAGCTTTCACCAAGTTTGGAAACTAAATATTCATTTGGGAAAATGTAAAGTTCAAAATCCAACTACTACCTATATAATTCACTTATTTTGTCTGTTTTCTTTCACTTCCTGCCAGACTTGAAGTCTTAAGAGCAGAGTTTGTTTTGGTTTTATTTGTTTGTTTTTGTCTGTTTTGTTCAGTCTTTTATACCCAGTACCTATACCTGTGAGTAGAACATAATAGATGCATAATAAATGTTATGGAATGAATGGATGTTCAAAGCAGCCCAGAAGACCCTGGGACTCCTTTTTGTGACCCGCCCACTCTCCATTAACAAAAAATGCCTCTGCAAGCCCACAGCCTGCAAGAGTGTTAGTGCAAGATTCCAGTTCCAACGGTGCAGAAAGAGCCTACAGCCCTCAAAATCAATAACAATTATAGAAGGCTACCTACCTTGCCAAGAAAACTACTTAAATCAGAAATTAGTCAGGAAACTAATGGCCGTGAGAGCCAGCATAATGTCAATCAATACAGTCCTTTAATAGCTGAAAGACACAAAATGTTAAATACTGAGATGCAATCCAAGACCTAGAACCTAATCAAAGCCAGTGAGCAAGCAGTATTTCCTGGGCATTTGCCACAGATAGGCTGTTTGGCTCTGTGGGAAATTACAAAATCCAGGAGGTCTCCAAATCACAAAAATGCACATTGATGGTCACACCCTTTTACTACAGATGTGATGGATACTTTTGGAGAAACCCCTGAAGCATCTAGATAAGAGATGGACTCAGAAGAAAGAGAAGTGCTAAACTGAAATGTGTTAATGTCACAGGCCAGAGGACTCCTCTCCAGAGGTTGCCTCTGTGAACTTGGCCTCATCTGAGATCTTCCCTCACAACGCCTGAATGTTGTTATTATGCGGCTCCTTAATTCCACGGCCTCTAACTTTATAAAGCATAGATGTGTTTAGGTTAACAAGCTTTTCTTGGTTTTTAAATAATACAACTCCTTTGGGTTGCTGAGGATTTCAGGATCACCAACCACTCTTAACTTCATAAATATTGGTTCAATTTGCTAGTCTCTAGCTGGGTCTAAGTACACTGATGTGGGAAGACAGGCCTGGATAAGCCTAATGGCTTCTGCAATATGTCAGAGAAGGGGGGCACTAAGGACACAGGAGGTAGGTGGAAAAAAAAAAACAAATTGGGGGATGAGAGGGGGCAAAGATCTAATTTTCCAATTAAAATAATTAATCAGGGCCAACCTTAAAATTATGGAAAGTTCCAGAATGACATTTCAGTGATTTATTCTTCCTACCCACATACCCTCCTTTATCTTCCCACCTTTCCTCCTCACCATCACCCGCCACCAAAGTAAGCATGTACTATCAGTACAGAATTTAGATACAACCCATGTTAATTAGGAACCTAAGCACCTCTCTAACATTGTTTCAATGAGAAAGTGCATTCTGCATTCTAAATCTCCAAGTTCCAGACCGGCACAGCAGAACCCACTTTTGGACAGAATCCATCAGTAGAGTCATTCTAAGCTCAGGGGCCCAGACTCCATGACTCTAGGATCTTATGGCTTTAGGTAAAGACCATTTGTACCCATGAGGCCACTGCTCTTTTAGATTCAGAATACCCACAGCATTAAAATGGCAAATCTTAACCGAAAAGTGACAATCTGCAATTGTGGGGCACTTCGTGTTTTCAGTATGCTTTACATATTTACTTTTGAATGTTTTTTTTGTTTTGTTCTTTTTGTTTTGAAATCTTCAATGATAACCCTGTGTAGGTAAGAGCAAGCATCCTGAAGCCACTTTCATGGGTAAGGAAACTGATGTCCTCCTCCCTACCTTCTCAACAGCCAGTTGATGGAATCCAGCCCTCCACTCCAGGGGCTGAGACCGGCCTCCCAGCTGCCTGGAGCAGCCCAGGGGGCCACGCCCTTTTCTGTATCCTGGTCCCTGACTCACTGCTGCATCACCGGGAGTAACAGTCAAGGACAACCCTCTTCCTTCCCTTCCCCCAAGCTTGGGGGACACTTCCTTCCTGACGCAAAAAATGGTCAACCAAGATACTCTCCAGATAACAATGAAATCAAAAGTTGCTCTCCTACAAGATAATCTAGGCAAAGGAGAATAAGCGGAGTTTTTTTTTTCCTTCTTTGTTTCGTGTTATCGGGTAGCTACTACAAACTCCCACACCTCAATCTCCCCCCCCCCCCCCCCCCCCGCCAGCTGCTTTCCTCCTGCGGGTCGGTACAAGTTCCACAAAGGCGAGGTTTTGTTTTGTTTTTCAAGTAAAGTAACTTGAAACTGCTGGGGGTTACTTTTTAGATGGCCGTAAAGCTTTTGTTAAACGTGGAGGGAAATGCCCCCCAGACCGCCCCGCCTGGGAGCCGAGGCTACCCGAGCAGCCACACCCTGCCCACCGCCCGCGCCCGGCGCGTCTGGAATGTAGGGCCTCCCTCCGCTCCCCTCCCTGGCGCCCCTCTCCAAGCTTCCTGGGAGCACTGCGGGGGGGATACCCGACCCCCTCCCTCTGCCCCCCACCCCCAACGCCGGGGCGCAACTGGTCCCCCTCACCCCTGCCCAGACCACCTTGCTACTGGCGCCGCTCTCCACCTCGTGCGGACCGTCCCTCCAGCCCCCTCTCCTGGACGGCCTCCCGAGGCCGTTCCCGTGGCCCAAGCCTCTTTGCCAGGCCGTCTGCCTCCTTTTCCGCCCCTCCCCGCCCCGCTAGCGCGGCGGCCCCGGGGCCATAGCGGGCGGGCGGGGCGCGCCCCGCTTACCTGGGCCGGGCGCCGAGAGCAGCAAACGTCCCCAGTTGTGCAGCAGAGCTGGCTGCCCTGGGTGGGGCTTTTATAGCCTCCACATCCTCGCGGTGCAGGCGAGGCCCGCCCCGCCCCGCCCCGCCTCCCCCGGCCCGCTCCCACCCGGAGTCCGGGTGACTCACCCTCCCCGACCCGCCCGCCCACTGGGGCGGCCTCGCCCAGGAACGTTCCGGAGCAGCGCCACGCGGGAGCTGCCCCCGCGCCCACGGCCCTGCCCTCCATTAAAACACCAATGAGGCTTCCTTGAGGCCCACGTATCAGCTTGTTTCTTCTTCCCTCCTTTTACTTTTTTAGCGCCACGTCGAGTCCCCAGCCCTGGCTTAAGTTAATAAATTAGCAAGTCTTTAGTAGGCTCGGAGCTTGGTTAAGTCACTTTTTCTTTCTTTCTTTTTTTTTTTTTAGGCATCAATGCAATGGAAGGAAGAATTGTTCCAAGAAACATAAATCGGGATTCCCCTGAACAGGGGCCGTTGGCATCCAGCTCAAGCTCTCCGTTACCGTCTGCAAACATATTAGCTTAACCTCTGACCAGCAGTTCCCGGGAGGAGAGTGGGGCGGGCGATCCGCCGGGTTCTGCCCTGCAAAGACTGGCTCTCCGGGGCCTCGCAGCGGGCAGTCGGGCCCGGAGCCAGGGTTGGGGTGGGAGGAGCGGGTGGGAGGCCGAAGCCAGGAGCCAAGATCCCACCCCGCTCGCGCCCGGGAGGAGCCCGTTTTCCGGAGCGCGGTCCGCTCAGCTTCTCTCCACGCCTCGCACGACCCCGCTCCGCACGCTGCGCGTCCTCGTGGCAGGCCGTCCGGACTGGGTGGGGCCGGTGGCTTTGAGCCTCGAGTTCCAACAAATAAGTTCCTCCCTTCCCTCTTTCATAACTGCCGCTCTTCCGCAGCCTTTTTGGTTTTGCTCAGTTTCTTGCTTTTTCTCCCCTGCTATTTTCCACAAGCCACAGTGGAAACATGTAAGCAAACGTGATTTTGTGTGTGACTGCTCAAATACTGCATTCAAACTTCAAACTAGCAGGAATATTTGACTAAGAATCCCAAGGACGTCTCCCTGCACCTTTGAAGTACTTCCTTTCTCACCAGTCACCGAACTCTTCTCTACTCCTCGTGCTTCTGTGTTTTAATCTTCCATCTACTGTAAGGTCTATTTTCACTTTCCAGTTGAGCCTCATTTCACTCTTAGGAATCAGAAAATGATAGGAAAGCCAAGAGACACAGGATGTCATGCTCACGGTCACCTAGCAGGCTAGCCACAAAGGGGCTCTATGGACACTCACCCCTGAGCTGTTACCCAGTTCATTCCCTTGTAATTATACATAATAGGCCCTATCAGAAGGACAAATAGAAAATAAACCAACTCTTTTGGTACAATTTCTGATTTACATTTTTTTTTTTTAATTATTTCATTTTTAAGTCATCTCTACACCCAACATGGGGCTCGAACCCACAACCAAGAACTCAGGCTGCCGGCCAGGCACCCCCCACCCTTTACATTTATATACAGCTCTTAAATTTAGGCTGAAAGCCTTACAGGCAGAAATCGTGTTTATCTGCCTACTCCTCAGAACATTTTGGAACAGAAAGGGAAACAGACTACACAGGTGGACAGAATTCTACCTCTTTTCTATTCCTTTCAGGGCATGGTGCACAGCTTCTTATTCCCACCTGTGTGTGGTGGGGCCTCTACAGAGCATAAGATTAAATTCAAATCATGGAATACATTAAAGCCACCAAGTATCCAAAAGAATGTGTTTGTTTGTTTGTTTTTTCTTATCTTAGTTACGACTTCAGCAAATTCATAAAGATCTGGGCAATAGCCAGAGTTTGCTTCAAGCTACAGAAATTTACACTGATAGTATCATAAAGCTGAAGCTATTAGAAGCCATGGTTTGCTATTTCTGAGGAGCGTGGGACCAATTCTGCCAGTATAAAAGAACTTTTTAATCTCTTAGTGCAAAGATTCTCTTTTTCCTTTCTATTCCCCCCATAGTTGGGGAGGATGTTTACTACAAAGGATCTCAGATGAGGTCTACTGTTGTGCATACTGACCCCTAAAGCCTCTATTTTACTCACACTTTGTCTGCTGTACCTCAACACGGCTAATAATACCTACCTAGCAATGATAAGCACTCACAAAAAGGATAGAATAGAAGAGAATTATTTACACAGTAACAGAATGTTAGAGCAGAGAGGGATCTCAAGACCAACTTGCCCATCCTTAATTTTTATAGATGAAGAACCTGAAACCCAAATAAAATCTCCTACCCAGTCCAGAAATTAAATAATGCACTCAAGTTATTTATTGCAAGGCATCAAATTACCACCAAAACTTAGTGGTTAAAACATAAATAACCACTTATTTACTCATGATTTTGCAATTTGGACAGGATTCAGTAGGGACAGCTTGACTCTGTTGCACATGATGCTGGGTGGGGCAGCTTACTAAGGTTGGAAAATCAAAAGTGGCTTTACCCATTTGTATAGTGACTTAGCAGGGGTTGCTAGAATGTCTGAGAGCAGGCTAGGTCTCTCTGTCTCTTGGTCTCTCATCCTCCAGGTCCTCATCTCTACACCAGGGTAGTAATGGTGCTGGCTTTTCAAGAAGCAAAAGGTGAAGGTGCCAGGGCTCTTAGCTTGCAGGCTATACAAAAACAGCAACAGGCTGGATTGGCCTCATGGGCTGTAGTTTGCTGATCCTTGCTTCAATCCACTGTCTTTTCAGTGTTGGGCTTTGCTTTTCAGCCTCTAGACTACACTGAGACGTCTTTCCTTTTCCTTAAGAATGGCCCATATTTGGGGTGCCTGGGTGGTGCAGTCAGTTGGGCATCCAACTTCAGTTCAGGTCATGATCTCACAGCTCGTGAGTTCGAGCCCTGCATCGGGCTCTGTGCTGACAGCTCAGAGCCTGGAGCCTGCTTCGGATTCTGGGTCTCCCTCTCTCTCTGCCCCTCCCCCACTCACACTCTGTCTCTCTCTCTCAAAAATAAAGATAGATAGATAGATAGATAGATAGATAGATAGATAGATAGATAGATAAATAAGAATGGCCCAAATTTGTGGCTGAGTAGCGCTCTCAATATACTTCATGCCAGTAGAAACTCAAAGGTCCAGAAACTTTTCGTTTTGTCCTGTTTGTGTCCAAGCTGACAGTTCTTTTATTAATAAAAATTATCTTTAAAACTCGGTGGATTTTCTATAAATCTTAGTGACGTTCATTCCAGGCTCCAAAATTTATATCCAATACAATCTTCTCAAAAACATTATGGGTCTTCTGTAAATCTTAATGAGGTTTAACTCCATGCTCCAAAATTCACATGTATTATGCTTGCTAAAAACAGACCTCTCTCAGGGTGTCTGGGTGGTTCAGTCAGTTGAGCATCTGACTTCCGCTCAGGTCATGATCTCATGGTTCATGGGTTCGAGCCCCACATAGGGTTCTGTGCTGACAGCTCAGAGCCTGAAGCCTGCTTTGGATTCTATGTCTCCCCCTCTCTCTGTCCCTCCTCTGCTCACGCTCTGTCCTCTCAAAAATAAATAAACATAAAAAAAAATTTTTTTTAAACAGACCTCTCTCTCTACTTGGTGCTTGTCAGGCTGGACCAAAGCACTTAAGATTCCTAAAAGACCTGAGATAGTCTTCAAAGTATCGCATTAAATCTCTCTGAAATCTTAAAAATAAAAGAAGGTTTTGTAGCCACACATGATTTGATCTTTATCCTGAGGCCATTTCTTACTTTGTAAACCTTGTACTGGCTAACAATTCTGTTTGGAAACCAAACATCTTTCTTTAGTGATTTTCCCCCCTCTTATACTTAATCTTAAGAGGCAAAAAGATGACCATTCTCAGGATTCTTCCTGGAAACCTCCTTGGCTAGATTCAGAGTTCATTGGGCACATTTTCTATCATTGATGTTAACCATAGGCAACAGTGGTGTTAAACATTCTGCCAATACATAGCCTTTTTCTCCAACCTCCTCACTACTCTTTCAACATCCACTAACCATCCACTGTCTGGTTACTGCCTGGCAATAAGGTCAATGCCACATATTTGAGGTTTTTGTTACAGCAACACTCCATATCTGGTACTAAGTTGTTTCAGTTACTGATATTAGGAAATAAACCATCTCTAAATCTTAGAGGCTTAAAACAACCACCACCATTTGCTTATGATTCTGCAAAGGGCAGAATTCGCAGGGTCAGCTCATCTCTGGTCTATTTAGCAGTGGCTAGGGAGACCCAGATGAGTCTGGAAGATCCAAAAGGGCCTCTCTGCAGCAAGGTAGTTGATAGTTTTTAGGAATGAAAGTGGAAGCTTCCAGGCCTAGACGGTAACATTGTCCGTTTGTCTGTATCCCACTGTTCAAAAAGCAAGTCATTTAACCCAAATTCAAGGGGAGGGGAAATAGATTCCACCTCTTCATAAAGGAAGTGACATGTGTTGAGAGGGGTGGAAGGAAATGTTGGAAATCATTTGTGCAAACAATCTAACACAGTACTTAAACTAGTAAGTAGCAGAGCTGAGACTAGAATATATGTTTCTGCCTTTCCATTACACCATATTTTTCACATACCACCATTTTTTCAGTGACACAAAGGCTGGCTCCAAGTCCTCTGTTATATGGCTTAAAGTCTCTCTAACCATTTAGCTGTTATTTTTCTGAGCCCTGCTGCATATAATCAGTACATAATAATGGCTTGTATTTGAATATGTGGCCAGAAGAAAAGAGTATTTGTAAAATCTAACATTCAAATAATACGCGTTCTAGCAAGAATAAATAGGTAAAACAAAGGGAAGAAAATCATCAAGAAATAATCAAAGACAATTTTCTAGAACTGATGGCCATGAGATTTTACACTGAAAAAGTCACAATAAATAGAAAAAAACAAAAAAGCAACAACAACAAAATAACAAGCCTAACACACAAAGGCACATTACCATGAAATTTCAGAACACTGGATGGAAATGGGGAAATTCCTAAAAGAGTCCAGAAATTTTTAAAGGTCATACATGAAGGGTAAGAAATAAGAATGGCATTATACTCAGCATTCAAATCTTGGTTTCTAAATACTATGTTCCAGTAAATGAAACAATTCTGCTAGGAGAAAGGGCTGGTTCCAGAAATGGGGCAGAGAAAATACATGTGAGCTTTGTGTTAAAAAACTTATCAAAAAGACACAAAAGCCAATTTTAAGGGGCTCTCCTCGCTAAATTTTGGGATAATCTGAGCAAATGACAGGAACTGATGGAAAAATGATAGGAACTTATTATAGTACACTGAATTGTCTAAATTGATAGTTTAAAAAATACACAAAAGATAGGATAAGGAAGCTCTTATTTACAGAGGAATGCCAACTTATAAATGTATTAGGAAAGAAATATGAAGTCATTAGTTTGCAACTAGAATTCTATACCCATCCCACTGTAAATCAAGGATGCATGCATAAGAAACATTTTTCAAAAATGCTGGCTAACGGACACATGAAAAAAATGCTCAACATCACCCATCATCATGGAAATACAAATTAAAACCACAATGAGATACCACCTCGCACCAGTCAGAATGCCTCAATTAACAACTCAGGCAACAACAGATGTTGGGGAGGATGCAGAGAAAAAGGATCTTTAATGCACTGCTGGTGGGAATGCAAACTGGTGCAGCCACTCTGGAAAACAGTATGGAGGTTCCTCAAAAAATTAAAAATAGAACTACTCTACAACCCAGTAGTTGCACTACTAGGTATTTATCCAAGGGATACAGGAGTGCTGTTTTGAAGGGGCACATGCACCCCAATGTTATAAGCAGCACTATCGACAATAGTTGAAGTATGGAAAGAGCCCACATGTCCTTTGACACATGAATGGATAAAGAAGATGTGGTATGTATGTGTGTGTGTGTGTATATATATATATATATATATATATATACACACACACACACACACAATGGAGTATCACTCGGCAATCAAAAAGAATGAAATCTTGCCATTCACAACTACGTGGATGGAACTAGAGAGTATTATGCTAAGCAAAATTTGTCAGTCAGAGAAAGACAAATATCATATAGCTTCACGATACAAAACAGATGAACATAAGGAAAGGGAAGCAAAAATAATAGAAAAACAGGGAGGGGGACAAAACATAAAAGACTCTTAAATACAGAGAACAAACAGGATTCCTGGAAGGGCTGTAGGTGGGGGGATGGGCTAAATGGGTAAGGGGCATTAAGGAAGACACTTGAGATGAGCACTGGGTATTATACATAGGGAATCAATCACTGGAATCTATTCCTGAAATCATTATTGCACTATATGCTAACTTGGATGGAAAGGAAGGAAGGAAGGAAGGAAGGAAGGAAGGAAGGAAGGAAGGAAGGAAGGAAGGAAGGAAGGAGAGAGAGAGAGAGAGAGAAAGAAAGAAAGAAAGAAAGAAAGAAAGAAAGAAAGAAAGAAAGAAAGAAAGAAAGAAAAAGAGAATTTTAAAAATGCTATTTATACCCCTGGACCCTGTGTTTGTTTCCTAGGGCTGCCATAACAAATTATCACAATCCTCGGGATTTAAAACAACAGAAATGTATTCTCTTACAGTTCCAGAGGCCAGAAGTATGAAATCAAGGTATCCGCACAGCCATACTCCCTCTGGAGGCTCTGGGAGAGAACCTTCCTTGTCTCTTCCAGCTTCTGGTAGCTATCAGCATAACTGGTGGCTACAATATTCCAGTATCTCCCCATTTTCACATGGTCTTCTTCTGTTTCTGTCTTCTCCTCTTCTTTTTAAATTTTTTTTAAGTTTAGTTATTTTGAGAGAGAGTGCATGTCCACGTGCGAGAGAGCATAGAGTGAGAAAATGGGCTGGAGCAAGTTGGGGAGGGACAGAGAGAGAGGGAGACAGAATTCCAGGCAGGCTCCGCACTGTCAGTGCAGAGACCTTAACTGACCGAGCCACCCAGGCGCCCCTACTAGTGCAAAGACCAATATGGGGCTCGAACTCATGAACCATGACATCATGACCTGAGCTGATATCTAATGTTTAACTGACTGAGCCACCCAGACACCTTCCCTACCCCTGGCTCCTGTCTCTTATTAGAACGCTTGTCATTGGATTTGGGACCCACGTGGACAATCAAGAATGCTCTAATTCTGAGATCTGTAACTTAATTACATCTGCAAACATCCTTTTTCCAGATAAGGAAATAATCACAGATTTTGAGGCTTGGGATATGGACACATAATTTGAGCATCACCATTCATCCCATTACACATTACACACCCTTTCTTCGGAGGCTCCTGAATGACGTGCTCTACCAAAACAAGAGAATAAAGCAAAAATAGGAAGCACTGGATCTAGACAACTGGGGACTGAATGCAAAAATATGTGAAGAGAATTCTCAGAAAGACGAGGAGGAGAGAACTCAGAACAACTATGCAGCAGGTATACAGAGCAAACAGTCTAGACTGGAGAAGGTAAATGGAGGCTCTAGCAAGGAGGCCTCAAAGGAGTGGGAGGAAGTAATTGCCCAAGGTGTTTGAAGGCACGAAGAAGAAATGAATAGCTTTACTGAGTGGTTTGGGAATGAATTAGTGAGACTGTCAAGAAAAACTATCAAATAAAAACCTCCAGGAAAGCAAAAAATTATTGTATTTTATTGAGTGTTTTTCTCATCCCAAAACTCATATATTGCAACCTAACCCTCCATGAGAAGGTATTTGGAGTCAGGGCCTTTGGGAAGCAGTTGGGAAATGAAAGCAGAGCACTCCTATAGGATCAGTGTCCTTATAAAAGATGCCACACAGAGCTCCCTCACCCTTTCTCCACATGAAGTCACAGTGAGAAGACAGCCATCTATGAACTAGGAAGTAAGTTCTCAACAGACCTTGATTCTGGACTATCCAGGCTCCAGAAATGTGAGAGATTAATTTCTGTTGTTTTTTTAATAGAGATTTTTAAAAAATATTTTTATTTATTTTTGAGAGAGAGAGGAATGAGCGGTGGAGGGGCAGAGAGAGGGAGACACAGAATCCCAAGCAGGCTCCAGGCTCTGAGCTGTCAGCACACAGCCCCATGTGAGGCTTGAACTGAGCCAAAGTCGGACCCTTAACTGACGGAGCCACCCAGGCACCCTGTTTTTTAATAGAGATTTTTAAAAATGTTTATTTATTTTGAGGTTGGGGGGGGGGAGAGGCAGGGAGGGAGGGAGGGAGGGAGGGAGAGAGAGAGAGAGAGAGAGAGAGAGAGAGAGAGAGAGAGAGAGAGAGAATATCCCAAGCTGGCTCCATGCTGCCAGCACAGATTCCAATCCCGATGCAGGGCTCAATCCCGTGAACCATGAGATCATGACCTGAGCCAAAATCAAGAGTTGGACGCTCAACCAATTGAGCCATCCAGTGCCCCTTAATTTCTGTTGTTTACAAGCCATACAATCTATGGTAGTTTGTTGTGACAGCCCGAAGACAGAACATGTTATACTCTCCAGAGATAACCACAACAATATTTCCCATCCCATATGCTCTGCTAGAACCTTGCCACTTCTCCATCAAGGGGAAGAGTGTATCCCCATATCCCGGAACCGCATCATGAACTATTTGACAAACAGACTAACTGCAGAAATCACTCTGTGTGACTTCTGAGGCTAGATCATGAATGCATTTCTACCTTACATACTTGAGATGTTTGCCTTTGAATCCAGCCATCATGCCATGAAGAAACCCAAGCAGTAACCTGTGGAGAAAGTCATAGGAAGAAGAACCAAGGTCCTCAACTGACAGCCAGTACCAACTTGCCAGCTGCGTGAGCCATCTTGAAAGTGGACCGTCCAGTCTCCAGTTGAGCCATCTCAGCTGAAGCTTCATGGAGCAGAGATAAGCCTTCCCCAAACTGCAGAAAACAGGTATGACTAGAAAATCTTCAAGTTCTCTTTGAGCTCTAAAACTCACTCCTTAATGTGCAAATGTAGTATATTTAGGCCCATTAATCATGTATGTGCACATGGATGTTACTAGACATAAACAGGTTTTATCTACTCATTAAAATAAGCATAATAGACTTTCTAAATGCAAGTACTTTAACAAAATTGTAACTCTTTACAAGTAGATCACTAGATCACTTTTATCAAATATGATCAGCTTTCTTCTTTCCATTCCATTCCATTTCTTTACATTCCATTTTTGTCCAAATTGGGAAGAGTATCCCTTGTGTAATTGAATATATCCATATATAGTTGTTGCTTTAGTTCACACGCTGGATCATGGATCCCAGCACGTTTTTAGTCCTTAGGTTACTCAAATGTATAGCTATGGCTGCGAAAGAAACATCACTTTATAGTAAAATGAGTCTGTGTAGAATATTATCAAAATAAAAATAACAGGAAACTGCTGAATATCTCTAATGCTGCAAAGGAACTTAGATTTCTAATAATGTGAATGTGTGATACACTCAGGTAACTAGATAAGGGGATTTACCCTGAAGACACACGTATGCAGATGCTATCACTACTGACAGTGTACAAATATTCCTCCCCACTCTGTAAGGGGACATTAGCAAAAAGCAGTATGGAGCCAGTTTTGTAACCCAAGAGACCAGAGACGGTGCAGGATGCTATGGTGGAACATCAGAAGTGAGGTAGATCTAAGCTAGGTACCAAGGGAGGGGCAAAGGACACTATGACTTGTTAAAAAGTCCACAGGACAAGAGCAGATTCTGGACAGGAGATGAAGCCAAGGTTCAGTAGCTGAAACAATACAGAAGCAAGCAGAAGGGAAGCAAGGAGTGTGGTAGAAAGGCTGTAGGTGGGGCCAAAGTGGCATGTGCCTGCCTCTGTGGCCCAAGGACATGTGATACCTGGACTCGGTTGACATGAAGAGTAGGCACCAGTGGTAAATCATTCATGCCATTTCTTCAAGTAATGCGAAAGACAAGGAGGAGGAGAGGAAGATGATGGAGGAGAGCACTGTGAGGGAGGATCCTGGGCTATTCTGACACAAAGAGAAACAGATTGGGAGGCCTGTACTCCTGACCTAGGCATACCTGTAATCTCATCATTTCCATCCTAATTTCTCCATCTGGGAACTGCACAAGTTAGCCCAGACCATCTGTAAATCCTTTGCTAGCTCTTAAATTTATAAGGTCTTACTAAAACAGAGTTTCAAATTCTTTAAGACTCCATTAAAATAATCTTTGGAAGATTCATAATCCAACTTTATTACTCAGGCAGTACAATTTTAGTTCAGCTTCTTAACACTTTGGCATCTGGTATTCCTGGGGCCCCTTGGAAAGAATTCCTGATTGTCTTCTAATAGGGTAGATCCCAGGATGGGGTTAGAAGCAAAAGACAGACAGATGGGTGAGCTGCTCTAATCAGCTCTAGTTGCAGTTTTTTTTGGGTTTTTTCCCCCCTTTTTGAATGAGAGGTTAGTCTTCCCCAAATCCCAAGCCTCCACTCCCTAATTTGGAGATGAACCAGATGATTTCACTGGTCTTTCCCTTCTCTGGTTTCTATGACTCATCAGCTATAGCAACTAGGGTGGGGTAAAGAAAACAATTCTAATATTCAGGTTATGCTGTAGCTCCAAAGGAAGGAATCTGAGAAAAACTGTTAAGATTGAAACAGAATGAAAAAAAAACAATGTAACTCACAATACTCCTAATTGAGAAACTGTTCCCAGGATGTGTCCCTACATTGAGTGCCCCCATCTTTCCTCTGTAAATATCACTTACATGAATGTTTTTTTCATCAAATGTTTTACACATCTTTTCTATGAAATTGCTAAAATGCTTATTAAAATAGTACAAATAAATGCCTAGTTGATTTTGATTGTCCATGTCTTGAAAAAGCAGCCAGTGCCTAACTATAAAATTCAAGGAACTCCCAAGACAAATTCACTCAATTTAACAAACAATGAGTATTCACTATATGCCAGGCACTAGGGCAGGACTACAGCAAACTCATAATAGGAAAAATGGTAACTCCAACCTTAAGGTGTAGCAGAGGTAAATAAGTAATTACAATTTGACAAATGTATGAGACATGAAATCAAAGTACAGGGAAGCCCAATGTGAGAATGACGAATACAGTTAACCATTAGAGAAAGGAAGTAAGACATTCTGTCTTGGCCAATCCATTCAATTACTCATAGCTATTTGAAGTCATTGTGTAACCACAGAAGAGGAAATGTAACATATACCCCATGTATTCTATATCTGTGGACAGTGTCAATGCAGAGGTGTGACTGTTTTTAGGCAAACCATTCTGGTATAAAAACAGGTAAGAAGGAATAGTCACTAAGGACGGTATATATTTATTTGGTTGATGCCACTAATGTGAAAATTTGAAAAAAATTTTGGAACTCCTCTACTTAAGTATTTTCCTCAGAGCCTAAGGCAAATCTGGGTCTACTGAGAGGAGCTGAACAGCTAGAGGTCATTCTGAGCCAAGGCTCATGACTAAACGGGCAAAGGATAGTAGGAGTTTCAACTGGAGTTAAAAATACAGGAAACCATGATTAAGCCCTTACTTACTTACATTGTTTGATGGAGTCAGCAGTATTGATTTTCTGGTTTTAAGAAGTCTGATCATTCTGATACGAGGTCTGAAGTGAATATCTATCAGTCCAATAAAGTTTTCAGAGTTCCTGAGATACTACATATTCAAAATCATGTAATACAATTTAAAATTACTTTTTTGGGGGGTGCCTAAATGACTCATTTGGTTGAACATCCAACTCTTGATTTTGGCTCGGGTCATGATCACAGGGTTGTGAGATCAAGCCCTATGTTGGCCTAATGAGCCCCGTGTTGGCCTCCACACTGAGTGTGGAGCCTGCTTGAGATTCTCTCTCTCTCTCTCTCTCTCTCTCCCTCCCTCCCTCCCTCCTTCTACCCTTCTCCCCCATTCACGCACACATCCCCCCCTCAAATTAAAAAACAAAAAAGGTACTTTTTTGTGAGAATGTCCAAAAATATAGTGGACTGAAATGGAATCTTCAGTAATGACATACCTATGGTTGAGGTACTTATACATCAAAAAAAGTCTGAAAAACCAATATTCCATGGGCAAGGGACTAGCCAACCAAGCTGGTTACAGTTTCCAGTGAATGACATTGGCATGATGTATGTCTCATTCAAAATGGATTCAGTTAATACTGTCAGTCCCTTTCCTCTTCCAGAGCCAGGGGCATTGTAGAGTATTCTGGATGGCTGGAACAAACTTAGATATGACCCCGGACACCTGGAGAGGAAAAAGAGAAGGCACAGAATTAGTGGATGCACAGTCGGGCTAGAGATCCCTGCCAATCACTCCTCACAAAGATTGAGCACTCTCCGCGAGCGGTACTCTTCCTTCATAAACAGAAATCTTTCTCAGAATCACTAACATTGATTCTGTTAGTTTTTTAACAAATTACTCTATTAATAAGTAATGCACATAATAAAGTTAACTGTTCTGTATTGTGAAAAAAAAAATACTTGAAGTCTTCATACCCTTCTCAGATATGAAACCGGAAAGGAACGAGGGGCAGGAGGCATGGTAGAGACCCACATGAGCTGGCAGAACTGGTCAACATGTTACTATTTTAACTGATTAAGTCAACTTTCTCATTCAAGGATATAGTACTCGTGTTAAACACTTACCATTAACATAATTATCCCACAAACATTAAAATGTTCTGGGGAGGAGCCCATAGCATGACTTACCCGGGCCCTCAAGCCTCTAAAGGGAGGGCAATTTGGGTTTCAGTTTGGGCATCTGGGCTCAGCTGCTTGGCTCATTTTGTTTTTCTTTCGTATACCCCAGAGTCCAAGTTTTAAAAGGTTAGGAAAGAGACCAACTAGGTAAAAGTGGCATTTAAAGAGCTAACCATTCTTTTTTTTCAAATGACTTTCTTGAGAGGATACCAACATTTTTTCCAGATTTACAGCGTACTTCCAAACGATATAATTAGAGTTTAATGCCCCAAAGAATAATTTTTTTTTTTTCACAAAGAAATCCTTACTCCATGTAACTTGGGGCTGTGGAGGAAGGAGAAAGCATCTGACCAAGCTCGTGTGAGGGTCTGCCCTACTTATCACTCCATTTCTGACTTGTCCAACTCCAGGAGATTTAAGATCAGGCCACATTCTCCCAAACGTGGCAGGTATCATTTAGTACTGCAAAAACAGAGGTGACAGATGGCCAAGTAAGATGGATCATCAGAACCTTCAGTTTAGACTGAAAAATAGCCTTCCCAGATGTTCCTGCCTTCAGGCTTCCCTACGTTCCATTCTGCCCCCAAATCCTTCCTACACATTATATATTGCCATAGTTTCCATGATAGAAGTTCAACCGTGTTGTCCACCTCTACTGCCACCTCCATTAAAAAGCTTTTACTGGGGTGCCTGGGTGGCTCAGTTGGTTGAGCGTCTGACTTCAGCTCAGGTCATGATCTTGTGGTTCAAAAGTTCAAGCCCTACGTCAGCCTCTATGCTGACAGCTCAGAGCCTGGAGCCTGTTTTGGATTCTGTGTCTCCCTCTCTCTCTGTCCCTCCCTGCTCACACTCTGTCTCTGTCTCAAAAATAAATAAAATACTTTAAAAAATTAAAAAGCTTTTCCTTATTCCCCACCTCAAGGCAATGCCACAGTCTCTAAGGCAATCAAAGCTTTTCAGTGACAAGTTCCCCAGCATGCTTTCTTAGATCCTTTGGGTCCCTTCAACCAAAGGCACCCTGGTCATGTCTTAGCCATACCAATGACCTGCCATTCCAACATGCTTTCCATGTTTGCACCAACGAACATTGACTCTACTTTGTCCCTGAGCTTGAAATTTCCCTTCCGGTCTGGCAAACTCCTTTCAAGTTTTAGATCAAAAGACATCATTCATTGATTTGATCTGATGATACTTCACATTTATGTAGTGACCTGCAGTTGTTTTTTTTTTTAATTTTTAAATATGTTTATTTATTTTTGAGAGAGAGACAGAGCATGAGCGGGGGAGGGTCAGAGAGGGAGACACAGAATCTGAAACAGGCTCCAGGCTCTGAGCTGTCTGCACAGAGCCCGATGTGGGGCTTGAACTCACAGACCGCGAGATCATGACCTGAGCCGAAGTCGGACGCTCAACCGACTGAGCCACCCAGACGCCCCAATGTGACCTGCAGTTTAAAAAGAACTTTTAGAGCCATTTTTTATAATATTTATTGGAAGTCCACTAGAGCCTATAGAATATGCTGGGAAGGTATAAATATCAGGATTTTACAGATGAAAAGACTGAAACTCAAAGAGGGGAGAGAGAAGGCCTTAGCAAATGAAGGAGTGGAGACTCTAACTCAGAGCTCCCTACTTCCGCCTCCTCTCCACACCCCATGCCTCTTCCAACAAACTCTGACTCTGGGCTGCCTACTTCTGAGACTCAATTTCTCACACTTCTCTCTGAGTTGCAGCTGACAGTCTTAACATTCTAAAGACTCCCCCATCTGCTGGATGAGAATTAACTCTAGCACCGGCTCCTTGGAGGCAGAAGGCTTGGCTGACAGCAAACTCAGCACTCCCTAATATGCAAAATGACATTTTGGCCTTAGGCACTTAGTAAGTTACACAGTCCTTCCTCCTCAAGAGTAAAAGTTTTCAGGCACTAGAGTGTAGCATTAAAAAAAAGCCAAACTGAATTAGGGACTGACCCACCACTTTATTAGCCTCCCAACATGCACACATACACAGAGACATTCAAGTCTCATGCACTGTGATTTCACTTTCCCTCACCCTCTTCTTGAACTCAAAAGAACTCATTGTGCAATTCTATGAAATTGCATTTTGGAATTGGACAGAGACTCGTGCCAGCTGCCCGTTGTGGCAGTTGGGAAATTATAATCTGCATCACTTTTTGTGGGGCAGAGGGCAGACATTATACTTGCAAAATGCATTCCATTATTTATTTTTCACATTAGTAAAACTGCTGTGTGCATAGTGTTAGAACAAAACACAAACTTTGTAAAATACATTCTACATCTTAGTCGTCGAGAAATGTTAACTTTAAACAGACTGCAGTCACTTGATCATTTATTCTGGACTCATTTCTCACTTTGAGTTGCACACTTCAGGAGGAAATTTAAATAATATCTCATGGAGAATAAGGCAGTCAGTAAAACTGGTTCTGGACACAATATCCTCTTTGTTTATTTGGAGTCTAACAGGCTAAAACCAAAAAACCTTATAGTTTATTTCTGGAGAGTAAGTTGGGCAAAAGGCTTGCTGGAAGAACACCTCGAAAAACTGTGGATGTTTACTTGGCATCGGGGAACATTACCTGCAGATGATCAGACCTCAGAACTGTGTCAAAGAGTAGCCTTTTTTTTTTTTTTTTGCCGCACCAGGAAGAAAAATAGATTTGTCCAGACAAGTTTTGGCTGCCAGGTAGAATGTTTTCAAGAGGTTTTGATATACGGTTTCTCTCAAATTGTTTAATCTGAATTTGTATGTCTTTTGTTGATCTAAAATGAAATAGAGTAACACTGAGTGAGTCAGACAGTAATATACCACCTAAATAATGTTGTGCTTTTCTTGGTGCATAGTAAGAAACATACATTGGTGATTTGTCTCATTACTGATGACTCTAATTTTAATCTCTTGGTTAAGATAGTTTCTGCCAGATTTCTTCAGGATTAGGTAAACAAATAGGTATATTATACTTCATAATAAATATCTAATAGGGAGATTCTTTAAGACTATGTGAATATTTCTATTTGCCATCAAGTTTTCACCCACCATATTTAGCACCCTTCAAGGATTCTTAGATACATAATTATTTCTATAATTATTGCAAATAGATTTTTCTGATTCCATCATTCCCTCTGGATTTATTGATTGGCAATAAATCAACTGTAGAACAGAGTATTTCCTTCTTCCCCATTTATTTATTCCTTTATGCCAGGATGAGCTTGTGGATTACTATTTTACTTAAAGCATTATAAAACATTACTGTCATCATTTCATGCTCAAATGTTCCCAGACATAAGAACTCCTTTAAGCTAGTTCCTGGGTTCTTTTGGCATGCACCCATCACTCTTTGAGCACTTTCTTATTTTCTGGTGCAAGATGATGCTTCAGGTTCATCTTGTATTCTCCCTGCTCAGTCTCGGAATTAATAATTTCTCCAAGGAGCTTTGATTTCTTTTAGTGAAGAAGAGAATTTAGAAACCAAGATCTGGGCACTAAGTGTGTTCATTGCTTCTAGAGTATCATTGCTTCTAGGCTCTATCAGCAGAGTTAGAAACTATGTATTCATACACACACACACACACACACACACACACACAGCTGTATCTGTTTCTCCCACTCTCTCTGTATATTAAGTACCATGGATTCATTCTGATACTTCCAATTCCAGTCCAATACTACAGGGTTGATTCTTGCCTTCCCCTTCCCCATGATTCTCAGTGTATTTATTAGCTCAGTTAATCTAGTATATAACCAGACTCCCAGTTACTTCGCCCTAGTAAAGAGGAAGTGGGGGAAAGAAAAGAAAGAAAAGGCCAGCATGGTCCCAGACATGCCAGCCCCAATTTCCTGGTTTATCAGCCCAAAAGTGATACTTCTCCCCTCTAAGTTGTAGACCCACATTTTGAGTTTACAGTTTCCATAGGACATCACCTTAACTGTACTGCTGACATTTGGTTGAAAACATAACTAGTTGTCTTTTTGCCAAATCCACATTCTTCCTCTGATATCTTCATTTAAGTCAGTGACAGCACTCAGGCTAAAAATTTCAGCTGTCTTTGAAACTTTCATTTCATAATTCCACACACACAAGCTATTTCATGTGCCATGACCTTTAATTCATCTTTGTATTCCCAACACCTAGTGTCTATTACCTACTTGTGACTATATTACATGAGTGAACATTCATTTGGGGGATAGGGTCAAATCTGATAGCTGCTAACTAAATGACTTCCCAATCTACACCTTTTCCATCCACTTGCTAATTCATAGAGTTTCCACCTCCTCACTGTCTTTCCTCTCTCTAAATAATTCTTTATATTGTAAGTATCCTAAAATTGATGTCATCTTGCTCAAAAAGCCTTCAACATCTCCTCACTGCTTTTGGAATCAAATCAAACTATCTGGGAATAATACTCTCCACACTCAGGCTCTAACTTACCTCTTCCACTTTATCTCCCATTTATCTTCTTTCCCCCTCATGCTTGTCACATGAGCATATTTGCTATTCTTGAAAATCAGCACTTTTCATGATTTTTACTCATGATGTAATGCTTTGCTTCCTTTTTCATTTTATTATTTTTGAGAGAGAGAGAGAGAGAGAGAGGGCAAGAGCGCAAATGGGGGAGGGGCAGAGAGAGAGGAGGACAGAGGATCTGAAGCAGGTTCTGTGCTGACAGCAGAGAGCCCCATGTGGGGCTCGAACTCATGAACTGTTAGATCATGACCCAAGCCAAAGCAGATGCTCAACTGACTGAGCCACCCAGGTGCCCTTCTGCTTCCTTTCTTGTCCATATTAATATTTTACTTGTCTTTCAAACCAAATATAAAGGTCATTTCTATCATGAGCTTCTCTTATTGTCAAGTACCGCCTTTTCTTATTCCTATGCACTACTGTGCTAAATTCTGCTCTGTATTACAGCTAATTGCACACATCTATCTCTCCTACAAGATTAGATACTACCCTTAAGACCAAAAAAACCAATCTTATTTATCTTTAAATCCCAAGAAATTGGCATAATGCACTACCCCCAATAGATGCTCAAAAAAGCATCATCAAATCATTTCCAAGTTTTGCTGATCAATTGGCAATGAAGAATTTCATTGTTCCACCTCACCTTCTAGTTAGTCCTTAATGTTTATAAACCTGATTTCCCACTGACTGGCCACTCTAATGAAACTTCCGATTGGTGATAATAAATCCAAGCAGGTACAGCTTTACGTGCAAAAGCATGCAGGCAGGGACTAGATGGCTAATCTGTTGTTGGTAAAAGCTGGCTAAAGAGGATGTTGCATTAAAGCAGGGCTCGGGGGAGCCGCAATCCCTGGCATCAGTGTAGCACTGCCTTACTGCAGTGTGATTCTTATGATTAACATGCATATACTCTCCTGTGCTGTACATTTCTGGGTAAGCCAAACCTAGGATAGTGGATGGAGAAAAGATTCCCCCTCCCCCTCCAAGAAATGCAGGTGCTCAAGAAAAGGGAAGGAGGAATTCAACCTACTAATCACAGACTCTTTAGGTTTCTTCACTTTCAAAACACTGATTAATTCACACTGTGGCTTTTCCTCCCATTCCTTAGAGAATTAACCAGGCTACTCCATGCATGGAAAGCAATAGCTCCTTGCTTGATCCCTTTCTAACAATAGCTCATATATTGAAAGCCAACGTGTATGCCAAGGCAAACCCTGTACTGTTTGAATCTTCCTATTTGATGAGGCAATCTAAGCCTCTCATCCTAGAAATGGACATCTGGGCCTCAACTCCTTCAGTAACTTTTTCTTGGCAGCTCAGATCCAATCCCCAGATAGATGCTTTGTGTATCTGCCCCTACATACCTTGATAAGTTTAGACATTAGCCAAGGTAACATGGTGAGAATGGATCAATGAGATACATCTCCTTTATTTCTACATACATCTCAGTGAGAAACTCAATAAATCTTGATATCAAATACTTTTTTATGCTTTTTTTTTTTAATGCAGTGTGCCTTATTTGAACGAGAGAGAGTGTAAGCAGGGGAGGAACATGGAGAGGGAGGACCCAAAGCAGGCTCTGTGCTGAAAACACAGTTGATATCAAACACTTATACGGTTTGATTAAAAAGGTACCACGTACCTGTAACACATAACAAACATCTTAGTATGCGAATTAGTGAGACACTTCGGATTTAGTGTGTTCATAATAAAATACTAAAGTGTTATTTCCCTTCTCTACCCTAAACCCATGCCTCCTTGTAATATGTCTAAAATGTTTACAACGTCCAAAGCCATAATCCAAGGAGAAATGGAAAGGAACAGGTTAACTTCCTTTGCAGTTGCAAAAGAAGATCCAACTAATGAAACTATTTCCAAGTTTTGGTGATCATTTGGCGATGAAGAGTTTCATTGTTTCCATCTCACCTTCTACTATTCCTTAATGTTTATTTATTTACTTGGTCAAGTGATACTTTAATAGGCTATAAATAAAAATCCTGTCTTTGGAGAGTATCAAGAGCCACAAGTGGGCTAGAGCAGAGAGCAGAGGCAGAGTCTAGAGGCCAGGAAGAATCAACAGGCTGTGAAGAATCCTTGAGCTTGGTTATATTTAAATGGCTTCATCCTGCGGGGACCCCTGAAAAGCCGCAGACACATCTCCTGGGGAAATTCCTTGGGCTCCTCCACACTGTCATCATGGCTCTCCACGTCCAGGTAGACGTCCAGCAGCACACACAGGCACTGCGGCTGGTTGGTCAAGAGCTGATGGCTGGACTGAGGGACATAGCTCCTATAGCACACGATGACCTCACTCTCCATGCCCTGAATGTTGTCATCATTGCTACTGTTTTTCTCCCCTTTCCAGTTCAGACAGAGCTGGAAAATGGGTGGGATGGAGGAGTAGCTGGGGTTCAGCACCACGGCAGCCTGGAGTTTGGCTGTGCCCCTTTCCATGAGAGCCAGGAGTAGAGATTGGTGTCCTCAGCTAGTCCCATCTCCACAATGTCCTTGGTGAAATGTAGCTGCAAGTAATCCTCATGGGCAATTGTGTGACCCACTCCACCAGGCAGGAGACAACCTTTGCAGGGAAGAGGTACTGTCAACCACTGGTAACTGGTTCAATGCCATGTTCCAAGGATGCAAACTTTGGAGGGCCAGGTGGGACTGCACCCTAGTCTTCAGCAGTTTCATGGTGGTCCCCATGTGGCCGGCGCTCGGCAAGTGTTCAGCAATCACCGTGTGCTGAGGCTATTCTTTGCGGGAAGAGGAGGTCACCTAGCTTCTGTACCCAGAAATATGGGTCAAGCACATAGTCTCTCAAAGTCAGGATGCCACTGAAACTGATACTGAATGGTGGATTCGGAGTCTTCTTTCTGTGATCTCCTGGATACAAACAGCTCAGGACTGAGTGAGGAGACAGAAAGTCACCTGCACTGATGGGGTGATCAGCTCCGTGGTGGTCATCACTTTGGCTTTAATCATCATGGTGTTGAGGTTCATGAGGTAGTAGAAAGTCAAGTGAAGCACACTGTCATCTTTGCACTTCAGGTCTAGCATGACAGGCAGCAGGTGCCTCTTCAGCATCTCCATGCACTTGTCATCAAACTGAACTTCCAGTGAGGGCCACTGGCATTTTGTGGTCTGTTCCTCCTCAGCATCAGAGTCACTCTCATCATCTTAGGAGTCTTCAGGAGGCTTAAACAGAGCCTTGGCTTTGTCCACACTGCCTTCAATCGCCACAATGTCTTATGACAGGCCCGCCTACATGCAGCGGCCTGGACAAAGAGGATATAGAGGGGAGATGGCAGGTGTTTAGCTGTCTCATATTGCTTGTGAGCCTGGTCAAACAGTAGGAATAGGTACTCTTACACTGGGAGGGAAGCCTGCGTGATGCTACTGAGGCAAGCCTGGAGGCTGCTGGGGTACCCTTCTTTACCTCAGTCTCCTTGAAGATCTCCTACTTGCTGGACAGGCACTGTACGTACTTCTCTGTCAGCCTTTTCCTCTGCTGCAGCTCCCAGTCCAGACATGCAAGGGTTTGCTGGTGAGGGTCTCCTATGGTGACTTCAGCCTTGCTAATATCTGGAGGAGCCTCTGTATAAAACTCTTCTAAACTGACCAGATCAATTTCTTCAATGCTTCGACTTAAACTCCAGACATTTGGTGATTTCTTTCTGCAGGTGTATCACCTCATACAACAGGTTCTGGAGCTGCACATGACAGGCATCTACTTTCTACTTGGCCTCATGGGTCTGATCTCTTGCCTTCTTCAATCTGATATGGGCTGATCGATTAAGCTTCTTCAGAGTCATGAAATGCACACAGCTCTGGATCTTCTAATCTTCCATCTCAGTCTTTTTCTCATCTTCTTCAGCTCCCGGATCTCAGCCATGAGCCTCCACAACTCCTGTGTGTACTTACACAGCTCAGTCTCTGCCAGGGTCCCACAGGTCTGCCTCAGCCTCCTTGCTCTAGTATTTACCTTCCTGTTCTTTGTCAGAATGGTTATGCTTCCTTTCGGATGGAGCTCCATCACTTTGGATCACTTTGGGCTTGTTTTTTGCTTGATTCTGATGACATGGTTGTTTGGCAATGTCAGGAGGAGACAGCAGAGACTGCATGCAGCCTCAAAACTGTCCAGCAACTTATTCCTTAATGTTCATACACTTGATTTCCATACTAGCCACTTTAATGAAACTTCTCCTTTTACTGAAGTTATATGGTTTTCTCTGGGGCTCCTTTCACGATCCTCCTCTCGTGATGCTCATTTCTGCTATGTTACCTTATCTATTTCTCTCAGTCACCACAGACATACCGATTCCCAAATCCGTACTAATGAGATCAGGCTCCTGAGTTCAAAACTCAAATTATCAACCCTCTTTGATGTCAACTACCTCTATTAGATTCAACATACTGGTAATAAGACACTAAACAGTGTCCTTTCTTTTTTCTCCACCTCAAACCAAATTCTTCTTCTGCATCCCTAAAATGTTCATGACATTTGAGATAGTTAAAAACATGTTCACAATTTTTTTCCATAGTCCTCCTTTCAAGAGGTGGAGCTTGAGTGTGCACTTACTGACTTGTATCTCATGAGGAGAATATGCCAGATGTGACAGTATTTGACTTCTAAGACAAAAAGACATTGGGTGCCCTCTTTGCTCTTTCTCTTGGAGAGCTCACTCTGGGGTAAGTCACCTGCTGTCATGAGGACAGTCCAGGAGACCTATGAAGAGGTACAAGCAGTGGGGATAAGGCTTCCTGACGACAAATAGTGGAACACGGGCTACACCTTTTTGAAAGTAGATGCTCCAGCCCCAGTCAAACCTTCAGATCACTGCAGCCCCAGCCAACAGCCAGACTGCAACTTTATGAAAGACCTGGAGCCAGAGACACCCAGCTAAGCTGCATCTCCTGACCCACAGAAACTCTAATACATGTTTGTTGTTCTAACTAAATTTGGGGTAGTTTATTTTGCAGCAATATATAACCAATACTGCATCCAAACCCAGAATCCAAGGAACAATGAAAGGAAACGAACATTTTAACTGAAATCTTTCCACTCCTATCCACATTTGTCCTCCTCCCTCTAAATGAGTAACATCACAATTTACCCAGTATCCCAAATGAGAAATTGGGATTTCTCTGGAAACCATATTTGACTTTTCCTACCAACTGCTTCACTAAGTTACCATTTTATTTTCCTGTCACTTGAGCCTAGCCCTACTCTTATTGCTTTAATTCAGGGCCTTTACCATTTTTTCAATTATTTGTAACACAGCTTTTCAACTTTTCTCTTTCCCTACAGTCTTTCCCACCTCTATTTCATTCTCTAGACTGATGCCATCAAGCTTTTTCAAAAGACTACCTGCTCATGTTGTCTTTATTTAAATTTACTACTAGTTCCCAAATGGCACAACATTCAAATGTCATGGAATGGCATGTCTCTCCCTGGCCAATAGCTTTTTCTCTCAAATCCCAAGTTCAGAGCCTACAATCTGGCCATCTTTCACCTTTGCATATGCTTCTTTCTTTTTATGTAGAAGATCTTTCATTCTTTCCTTATAACCCTTTCTCACTTCGAAAAGACTCACCTCAGGCTTCACCTCAGACAACTTGCCTTAATTATCAGGTTCAGGTTATATGACTTTTTTATGTTACTTTATCAGAGCACTTACCACATAGTTTAGTATTATGTCCTCCACCAGAATGTGAGCTCCTGGAAAAAATAAAATCTGTCCTTGATACCTAGACCTTCATTTAGGCATCCATCCAACTTCTATCTATTAAGCTGAAACTATAAGACAGAATACCAGGTTAGGTGTTTGTGACATAGTATGAACAAAACAAGTATGCTTCTGTTCTTACACAGCTTGTAGTCTATTCAAGAAGAAAGACAGTAAGTGAAATAAACAAATACTATGGTATATGAAAAAAAGAATATGAGAGTAACAAGGAGGACCTACTTAAGACTGTGTGACATACAAATACACTCAGACATTTCCTGAACTAAATGTTTTCCAAGAGGTACGTATAAATTATACCTTCACCATGGGTGTAGGGAAACCAGGTCCATCGCATTCTTTCCAACACTGACTCTGCTTGACCCAGGGTTGCCACAAACCTTCAATTTGTAAAAAAGAAAAAAAAAAAGTACTACCTGCAAAGTGCAACAAAGAAAAGTGCAACAAAAGGAGGTATGGTTGTACAAAAAAATCAAGGAAAAAGCACAAACAGGATCAAATACATGCTATAAGAGACTTGATTAAGCACAAATGAAAAACTAAGGCTGGATTTATATATTTATCAGGGTTACTCAAATTTATGGCTAAGATAATTTCAAAATAATCACTTGTAGGACCACCCGTTTTACTAAGTAAAAAATAATATTAAAAATTGAAAGCCAAGTCTTTCTGGAAGGCAGCTATGCTCACCACTTGCCAAGTCTTTCTGGTATTTAGAAGTCTGAAGAAATCATCATCTAGTTTTTTTTAAAAGAGCAAATTCCAAGGGAATCCCTGCCTCTCCCTTAGTTCACTGCCAAATGATTCACAACTAAAATATGTCTGGGATATGGAAGCATGTGACAAAGTTGAAAAAAAAAAAAAAAGCTCAAGTCCATTAAAAAAAAGCTCAATGTTTTAAAAAGGGAATGGCAGGGGGTACGTGGGGGGCTCAGCCTGTTAAGCACCTGGCTTCAGCTCAGGTTATGATCTCGTGATACGTGAGTTTGAACTCCACATCGGGCTCTCAGCTGTTAGTGTGGAAGGAGCCCGCTTTGAAATCTCTGCCCCTTCCCGGTGCTCTTTCTCTCTCAAAAATAAATAAACATTAAAAAAAAAAGGGGAATGGTAGGATGAGGAAGTTACATATTAAAATACATAAAACAATTTTACTAATAATTACTCATTAAAAAATATTTTATAACGGATTATAAAAATCAAAACAAAACTTGGTAGTTGAGAATAAAAATATTCAACTGTTACTTATAATAGTTAAGATTTCTCGAACTAGTTCTTCTACTAGTTCTTTTACTAGTTCTTTTACTAGCATAAAACACATTTAAAAATTCCAAAAACAAAGCAGATATAACTCTGGATTACAAAACATGTATTTTACAAACAGTGCACATATTTCTGAAACTTTCACTGCACATTAAAGAACGAGATACAAAAATTAAATAAGTCCATTCCTTCTTAAGTCCAAATTGGTTACAGTAACATCAGCTGATGACGAGCTTTTCCAAATTCATCTCCTGTGGTCTTAGGAAATTTAATCAGTACAGATAAGAAAAAAATAGCTTATGATGTATCACATATTAGCCTTATCAGTTGAAATAATGAGAATTTTTCAGGAAAACATGATCATCTCTGCTTTCAGTAGCATATTTTAACACTCAGCTGAAATTTGTGCCAAGAGATAGAGGTATTCATCACCAAACCTATAACGCCACAGTAGGTTTGTTTTATTTATTTTTTATTTTTTATTTTTTGAAGGTTTTTTTTTAAGAAAACTGATGGTTGACCAACAAGAAAACTGTTAACTTGTGACTTTTCAGAGGCATGGAGTTATTTATTTTTAATTTTTGGCTTCTGCAATAAAATTGCATCAAGTTTTTAAAGATATTAGCTTTATTAACTTGCAACAATCATTTTAAAATAGTATATAAAAACTGTCACAATGCATCAGAAGCAAGGTTTATGTCTCAAAATTATTTCTGACAGTGCCAAGATTCAGCTTTTTGAGCCAATCTCAACAGATTGGTGATATAATTCAAATTGTTAACATAACACACAATGATAAATATTGCTCTTGAAAAAAAGCAAATGATTTTCCTATTTACAGTTTTTGGAAAAGGTCTACTATAAAAATATTTTTCTCCTCTATATGTTTCCCTGCCATGATAATGTTAAAACATATCTAGATTCTCTTCAAACATCAAGTGGTAAAAGTATAACATTCCATTTTAGCTGAAACATTCCTTTACATAGCCAACATATTTTTTCAAGGCACTCTAAGAACTCTCAAGGACACTGAAAGAAAAATGTTCATCTTGTCCAGTGATATTCTGGGTATATTTCCCCCTCCAACTTTTCTAAATTGAACATTGTTAAAACCAGTTTTTCTTCATTTTCCATGGCAGAGTCCTTAAGTTATTTTTCTTTTATTTGGAGCTTCTCCTTCATTTTCAACTTGCTGAGCAGGCAGACTTTTGGTTTCCATGGAAACTGGATTCCTGCGGCTGCGTGTAGGCATTCTTGTTCCACCAACCTAAGAGAGGAAGCAAATAGTTTAATATGTTTACAACATATTTATATACAGTCAACTCCATATTATTTATATATGTACTAATTACCTTGCAAATAGTCCTTTATATATTTTTAATCTCCAGCCACCTGGCTGCTTCTAAACAAACTTTAATTTGACACAGTGTAAAGTACTAAACTTTCAAATGCAATCACAGAAGGAATAGATCAGGGTAGGTGGAGAGAAGTGAAGGGAGAAACTACTCTGTGTGTTAAACCTGGAAGAGGATGAAATGTTAAATTAGAAAATGATAGGATGACAGGCTTTTTGAGCAACGTGTTTGCAATAAAGACTGAAGGACAGAAGAAAGGTAGAAATGAAAAAAACAATAGGAGAGAAAGGAAATACAAGAAAAAGGTCGGAGGTGGTTAAGAGGGGGAAAAATTGTAAAATGGAGAAAGAGACAAAGAGTAAGAAAAATAGCCAAGTCTGCAGAGAAAACGAGGGAAAATAAATGTGGGGAAAAAAAAGGAAGGCAAAAAAAGAACCCAAGTAAAAAGGAAAACTTGAGAAGCTGAAAGAGAAGATTCTTGCAAGAAAGAAAAATGGGAAGAAAAAATTGGAAGGAGGCTACAGAGGAAAAAAGGAAGAAGGGAAGTGGGAGGAAGAAAGTTTGGTGGGGGGCTGGTGCTACCTTAATATCTACTCCTCTTCAGCAAAAGTAGCTGCCCACCCTCACTTTCTAGTCCACACAGCCTACAGAAGAGAGAAGACGTATTCTTAGGACACAATCCCTTGCTAACTGTAGTCCTGCTGAAGAGGAGATCTGGAAATTCTGTCATCTCCTCAGACACTAAGAGAACATAGTTTTGACAAGTGGTAATGGAGAAACTCAGGCCTTGCAGAGAAGGGCCAAGGCCATACAGCCTAAAACCATCTCCCCAGGACCTGTCCATTTCTGCTTCTATTTTCCCTGGCCACCTTGCACCCTTTGTATCTTCGCATCTTGTCCAGTGAATTCCAGACCTGGTGGTGATGGGTAATATTGTTACTCCAAGCACACTCATATTCCTAAATATGAGACATATTATTAGCATTGCTCTAAGGGGCTACTGGCTCACTCAGGATGCACCAGACTCCAGCTTCCCTAACCTAGTATGTTATCTCTTCAGGGCTATTTTTTAGTTTACCATCAGATGACCAGAAAGGACAAACTCCAGTTGGGATTTGAATCTGCCAGTGTCTGTCCGAATCTGATGAACTTTTCAAATGCACTGATTAGAAAGGGCTGTGATTTTCAGATTATCTATACCACTCCCTACTCAGCTGATATTTACTATAAGAGTATAGTGATGACCCTAAATTGTATCTACTATATCGCTGAGGAAAGTAAGCATTGTGAAACTTCCATCGTGAGATTTTGTGTGTGTGTGTGTGTGTGTGTGTCTAATGAGTATCTATTACCAAAGTTGTAGAAAGAGAAAAGGGATGGGCACAGAGCCTCTGCAAAAGTACTGGAAGTGGAAAAAGTCAGGAGTGGCATAGGAAGCAAGGGGAATCTTCCTATGAAGCGCTCCTCCATGAAGCAAGAGGCAGATAAAGACTCCACTGTGGTATCTCTCAGGGTTAGTACTTAAGGCACTACACAAAGATGAGAACTGCAAGTGGACTAGGGACTAAAGGATTGTATCAGAGACAGGAATATTTGTTATATGAGTTTTTACACCATTAAATATGTGGATGATTTTTGTTTCATGTAGGGTGTTACATCCTTAGGTTTCCTGAAGCTTTAGTGTTTTCCTATTGCTGCTAAGGCTAGAAACCCTGTCTGCTTACCTTGACTTGGAGTCCCATTCCCATGGCCTGGTTAGGAGGAAGTAAGGGAGGAAGGTCAGGTAATTCCCACCAGACATAAAGCTAGATTGTAGCGAGATGTGTAAGAGATGACCAAAAACTTTCAAGGACTTGAAAACATATCAAACCAAGCATTAATTATCTAACTGGACCTAACAGCTGCGTCTTAGATAATCTCACTAAGGGTTTGTCCTTGGCACTGAATACATGAAGTGTCTTAAAAAATACAAACCAGCAACTACTCGGTCATATACATATAAGTGAACTGTTTACTTTTGTATTTATATGGCCAAACCCTGAACATATGGAATCGTATTGAAGTATTAAACCAAAAAGGAATAAGTTACCCCCATAGAGAATTGTATGTCACAGGTGAGACACTATAATCAGGACTTCCAAATGAAATGGAAATCTTTATCCTTGAAAGAACATAAATCTTTCAAAAGTAGTTTTCAATTAGATTTAAGTTGGTGAAGAAAATTTTGCCTTAGGAAGTTATAAAAATCACTAGTCAAATGAAATTTAAACTGGAAATAACAAACCAGAACTGTAGACAAAATGATTTAAAATGTTAACTTTATCCATTCTTTCACTTATAGCAACTAGTTAACCATATTTATGTTTTCATGGCCAGAGTTAGCTAAGAATGAGCAAGGAGTTCTCATTTCTAAAAAGATCTTCCCATACAGTAACATTAGGGTAAAGAACTGAAAAATATAAACAACATCATTACTCTAAATTATAAAAAAGATCCTCAATATTTGCATTCCAGCCATTTCTAAAAGGATTTGAAAACACAGATTAATATACCATGGCGGGGGGGGGGGGGGAGAGAAAATATCCATAGAATATGTAACTGATAGCTGTTCCAGGACACATATACTGGTAAGATTATGGAACTCAGACAATAATTTTGACTCAAAGATTTTTGGCAGCAGGGAAGGAAAATACACTCAGTTTTTACTTCCTGAACATTCAGATCCACTTGTACAGAACAAAACTCTTCCTACAACTAAACCCAAACTGGAGTATCTTAAATGATATAAAGAATGAGTGACATGGTGAAGAGTTTCTCTAGCCATGGCTTTACAAAAGTTTCAGACAGGGAAAAGTCATTCAACTGGTATTTCCAGGAAGGATTCTACAAAGAGAGTAATGTTAATTATAACTCAATAAATATGGAGTTATACAATACTTTGTAAACACAATTTAGTCCTTAACAGTTCAGCGTACATTTAATAAGGTGCTGCATTCACTAATGGCTAACACTTGCTTTTCTATTTTTCTATACCCTACTTATCAATTTTCTTTTTTTTTTTTTTTTTTTAAATTTTTTTTCAATGTTTATTTATTTTTGGGACAGAGAGAGACAGAGCATGAACGGGGGAGGGGCAGAGAGAGAGGGAGACACAGAATCGGAAACAGGCTCCAGGCTCTGAGCCATCAGCCCAGAGTCTGACGCGGGGCTCGAACTCACGGACCGCGAGATCGTGACCTGGCTGAAGTCGGACGCTTAACCGACTGCGCCACCCAGGCGCCCCCTACTTATCAATTTTCAATTGTACCACCGTAATTTTATCGTATATATTCTTCTGCAAATTGTCTCAAATATTTAATGATATCAAACAGTATAAATAAATAAAAATCAGAAAAAATGTAACTTTGCTTTTCATAGGAACACAGGGATTTAACTAGGTGGATGCTCCCACTGGACAAGCTATTAGAATTTTCTTTAGTTGACTTATAAACCTTACAAAAATAGAAACTTCCACTGATAATAAATGGACTCAGTAAAGCATAAAACTTTATCTACTCTTATGAAAACAGTTTTTAGAATGATATTGCGATTAATGTAGCAAATGTGGACAGGATGTTAAAATACTGTACTGTCAATGAACAGATAAACAACCTAATGGAACATTTAATTGCCAAAAAGATCTTACCTTTTGTTGTGGTGTGGGACCTAGTGATTTAGGTGGAAAAGTACAAGGTATTCTTCCATGATGGATATGATATGGTAGTAACAGACTGGGATCTAAAGGGACCCAGGGAACTGAGAGACTGGAAGGTACACCAGGAAGGCTGCAATGTGTTTTATGTAAATTGTAGGCTGTCCTAGTAACTTTTCCATCAGATGTCTTGTAGATCAGGAGTGAAGAATCTTCTGCTGCGTGAGACAACAAGTAGGAACCCTCCTGCAAGCTAAATCATACAAGGAAATACAACTCATTGGCTCACTGTGTCAATTTCAACAGCATTTTCTCAATCATGATCTATTAGTAAAATTGAAAACAATTATGGGAAGGGAATACCACCTCTAAAAACACTTCTATGACCAAATAACTTTTAGTAAGTCTTATTTTTGACTATTTTCATGATTTTTAGGCAATTTTTTTTTATTACATTTCTTTATTTTTGAGAGGCAGAGACAGAGCGTGAGTGGGGGAGGGGCAGAGAGAGAGGGAGACACAGAATCCAAAGCAGTCTCCAGGCTTTGAGCTGTCAGCACAGAGCCCGACGCGGGACTCGAACTCATGGACTGTGAGATCATGACCTGAGCCGATGTTGGACGCTTAACCGACTAAGCCACCTTTAGGAAATTATTTTAATTCTTATTTCAAAGTTCAGGATATATAATTACTTTCTTTTTACTGTTATCTCGATCAATTTTTAAGTGTTTGGTAATTTAATGGGAAACAGTCTAATTCTCTAATCCATGGATAACATATAATGAAAACCATTTCAGGAGTGTACATACACAACAAACACAGAACCTGCTTTGTATCCAGTAATATAAAGATTAAGAGATATAGAAGTGAATATGATATAGTTTAAAAGAAAGTGGAAGGAAAAAAATGGAACAATCACAAAATATGAGGTGCTATTAGAAAAAAAATAACAGCAGCAGCTGATAGGTATGAATGTTTATCATGAGCTAACTATTACACTGCTTAAAAACCATTTTACTATTGAATTCTCAACAACAATTCTTTAAGGCATAATTTTAATTATTCACCCCATATTAGAGCTAAATAGAAATTAGAGACACTAAACAATCTGCCCAAAGTTCTGAGTGCAGGGCTTAGATATACACTCAGGGGGTTGAACTCCATAGGCCATGACCTTAATTATGATTCTCTACCATTACAATAATCACTTCTATCAAACAACAAATCTACATTTTCCTTGTCTCCTTAGAAAGCTTTAAGGAATTCAGTATATCAACATAAAGAGCCAAAAGGCTATGATTAACATCCTGTGCTTTCTTGGGATTTTATATTCCTCTAGCTCAAAGGTGCTAGAACATCAGCTATTTCCCATATCATTTAAAATAAGGATTAATCATACTTTAGTTAAATGCATCTGCCTACAAACTTGGTAAGTTATGTTCCATTAATTTCTTTTTAGAAATTAAAAAAAACAATTTTAATGTTTACTTTTGACACAGAGTGCAAGGAGGGAAGGAGCAGAAAGAAACAGAGACACAGAATCGTTCTGAGCTGTCAGCACAGAGCCTGACGCAGGGCTCACACTCATGAGCCATGAGATCATGACCTGAGCTGATGTCGGATGCTTAACCGACTGAGCCACCCAGGTGCCCTGTTCCCATTAATGGGATACTTCAAGAAGAGTGTCTTCAAAGCACCATACAGTGCAATGTACATGGATGGGTACTAACCATGGTAGGCAGAACAATGACCTCCCAAAGATGCCTATACCTTAAACCCTAGAGTCTGTGAATATATTACATTACCTGGCAAAGCAGAACTAAGATGGAATTAAAGTTCTAATCTGATTTTAAAATGGTAAGATTTTCCTGGATTATGTTAGTGGGCCCAACGTAATCAGAAGAGTCCTTCAATGTAGAATAGGGAGGCAGAAGGGACTCAGCGGGGAGATACAACTATGAAGAAGTCAGAACAATGTGATGTGAGGTCTTAACCTGCCTTTGAAACTTTGAAAAAGGAAGAGGTCAACAAGCCAAGGAATACAGGTGGCCTCTAGAATTCACAAATGTCCAGGAAAGAGATCATACCCAGAGTCTACAGAAAAAAAAAAAAAAAAAAAAAAAAAAAAATCACTCTGGCTGACACCTTGATTTTAGCCCAGCAGACCTGTTAGACTTAACAGAATTGAAAGATAATAAATTTGTATTGTTTTACAACATGAACTTTGTGGGAATTTGCTATAGCTGCAGTAGGAAATGAATACACAAACTAAGATATCGATAATAAAATTTCAAAAAGCATCTGACAAATGTCATGTATAAGTACTGTGCTTCACATGAAGAACCCAGTACACAAAATAAAATTTCTGCCACAGAATCACAGAACTGAACAGTACCTACGAAATTAATAAACTCAACACCATCATTTTATAAATAAGGAAACTAACATAATAAGTTGCATAATAAGTAGAAGACTCAGAAGTTTGAGATTTTTTCACTTTTAGTTCAGACTCTTGAATTGTTTTTTAGTTTATCTTTAGTAAGGGCATAACAGGAATGCAAAGGTTCACATAATGAAACAGTCTGATAAAAATACTCAGGTGGGGAATCTATATTCAAGATTTCTCTGGACTTACTGAGTTTTGAACACCAGCTCTATGTTGCTTCCTTATCCTGAATATATAAGCAATATAGCTAGGCTACGCTCCTTAATGGCCACCAGAATATCCACATCTTAATCTCCAGAACTTTGGAATGTTACCTTCAATGGCTTTCCAAATGTGATTAAGGTGCAATGTGACAAAGGAAGCAGAAATGTGAATGATGCACTTTGAAGATGGAGAAAGAGGCCACAAATCAAGGAATATGACTATGACCCCAGAACCTCCAAAAAGAATCAGTTCTGCTGACATGATTTTAGACCAGTGAAAATGATTTTGGATTTGTGACCTCCAAAACTGTAGAAGAGTAAGTCTGCGCTGTTTTAAACCAGTAAATTTGTGGTAATTTGTTACAGTGACAACAGGAAACCAACACAACAGAGCCTTACAGAAAAATGTTTATTTACTAGTAAGCTGGGTACTATTATATTATCCTTTTATTTATATTTTCATAATTTAAATCTTGACAAAATAGAATAAATGTTGCATTTCTGTTTTTTTTTTTAATCTACCCCTAATAGTCTATATTCCAAGTTTCTACGAATTTTCACCCAAGAAAATCATACATATCAACGCAAAATGTCCAAAAAATACTTACCTACTCAATTTCTTTAGAATGTGTTGGAGGATGTTAAATAAACTTGAAATCCTATTAAACAGAAGAAATTCATGTAAAGTTAAATGTTAAAAAAAAAAGGTATTCTTAACAATTGTGGCTTCTCAGAAAGAGAAATACCCTCATTAACAAAGCAAAAAAAAAAAAAAAAAACAAAACCCATAAAATAATAGAAAATAGAGAATGCCAAAAATATGATTAAATTAAAAGACTTGGGGCGCCTGGGTGGCTCAGTCGGTTAAGCGTCCGACTTCAGCTCAGGTCACAATCTCGTGGTCCGTGAGTTCGAGCCCCGCGTCGGGCTCTGGGCTGACGGCTCAGAGCCTGGAGCCTGCTTCCGATTCTGTGTCTCCCTCTCTCTCTGCCCCTTCCCCGTTCATGCTCTGTCTCTCTCTCTCTGTCTCAAAAATAAATAAACGTTAAAAAAAAAGTTTTAAAAGACTTAAAAATTTACTTAATTTTTGCCATTTCCTGATTTCTCTTCACAATCATAAAGTATTTGACCTGTGTGAATCAGATGTAAAGAGATCACAATTTTATATTCAAATTATAAACTTTAAAAATATTCAGAAGTCTTCAGCAGAACTAATCTGCAAAGAGCTTGCCTTTTAGAGAAGGTGGTGAATTAGCTTCCAAAGTAACTGAGAGGTATTTTAAATGTGTGATGCCAGAGAAGCCACTGAGTGGCGACAGGATAGTTAAAGGGAAATGAAATATATTTCTTTTGTGTCTTTTCTAGACCTAAATTCATTCCTCAACTATTTATTTAAAAATAGGTTTCATTGGGAATGGTGGGGCAGGCAGTGAGTAATGCATGGAAAACATTTTTTATTCATGTAAAGAAAAAAAATTACCCCTCAAAAGAGGTAGTCCTTATAATAGAAGTGGACATTTTTGAGAACAAGCAGAGAATTCAAGACTGAATCTGAAATCCTTCAAAAATTGTGTCAAGTCCCAAAGCTGGAACTCTGCAACCAGTCTAAGTCAGGACAGTGCTTATCCTACTGGTGAATCAAACATCTTCACTACCAAGGTTATCACTCTAGCTTGGCTGTGTGCTCTGGAGCAAATCACTCTAAGGCCCAGCTTCCCAACATGTAAAATGGGGATAATACTACCACCAGTCTTTTCTCGAGAACTGTGACATACAAATTAGATAACGTTCTTAAGTTATGTTCCTTTGCATTTTGGTACATGGAGTCCTGAGCACAATAAACTCATTTCAATCTGATGTACAGTCATCCGTGGCACAGGGGAAACTTTTAGAAGTCGGGATGTCTAAACAGAAAGCTTGGAGCTAAGAGTCTAGGACTGTACTGTTCTTTCCCATCCCTGAAAAGGAGTGACGTGTGCTCTCATGCACTTCCCAGATGCTGGGCTACTACCCTCCCTCTAGCCTTCTCTGTCTGAAGTAGAAAGACTGGAACCACTGGTATTCCATTTAACTGGAAAATGCAGATGATTAATACAGATGGAACACAAGCTGGGTCAGGGGAAGCCTCAATGTATAAAAGGTATAAAAGTCTTGAAAATAAATGATTTAAATTTAACCAATATTTAGAGATAAATGAAAATTAGTGATCATATTAACAAGTTTTTAAAATCCCACCACAAAGTAAACTTTCTTACTTGAGTGCTGAGAGTTTTTCTTTTAATTCTTCTGAGGTAATTTCTTCTAGCAGAAAAAGCTTTGAAGTAAATGCATCAATATGTCCTAAAATAAAATATCAAACTTAAAAAGAACAATTGCAGTACTGAAAAACAAAAAAAAGTTATCCAGTCTCCTTAAAGATGTTTTTACAAAAATGTAACCCCTGTAACAGGAACTTTACGTTCTAAAAGAGAATTATACATTTTATTAAGTTTATTAAGTAAAGCTGCATTTTAAAATGACACTAAAGTCAGATTATAAAAGAAATAGATATTAATCGTAAAATGTTTGCTGAATATAGAAAAGTTTACACATATGCACACCAAAAACTAACCTCTAAGTCCCAAATTTAAGAGTAACAACTGATAAGGGGCCTGGGTGACTCAGTTGGTTAAGCGTCTGACTCCTGTTTTCAGATCAGGTCATGATCTCAGGGTTCATTAGATCAAGCCCCATGTCAGGTTCTGTGCTGACAGTGTTGAGTCTGCTTGGGATTCCCTGTCTCCTTCTGTCTCTGCCCCTCCCCTGCTCGTGCACACCCTCTTTTTCTCTCAAAATAAATAAAATTAAAAAAAAACCCTAACTTAAAATATTGGTGTTTCTATTTCCTATTAACGTTGCATTTTCATAGAGATTAAATTTTTAGAGAAATATGTACCTATTATCAAAGTAAGTGGATAGTCAGATTTATAGTTTGGGTATGTTCTCCACATCTCTAACACACACCTGATTGTTAAGATAAGAATTAGATTATAAAAATCCAGCTTAATTATTCACAACAGCCAACATATGGAATCAACCTAAGCATACATCAACGGATGAATGGATAAAAATGTGGTATACATAGGGGCGCCTGGGTGGCGCAGTCGGTTGAGCGTCCGACTTCAGCCAGGTCATGATCTCGCGGTCCGGGAGTTCGAGCCCCGCGTCGGGCTCTGGGCTGATGGCTCAGAGCCTGGAGCCTGTTTCCGATTCTGTGTCTCCCTCTCTCTCTGCCCCTCCCCCGTTCATGCTCTGTCTCTCTCTGTCCCAAAAATAAAAATAAACGTTGAAAAAAAAAATTTAAATTTAAAATAAAAAAAAATGTGGTATACATAAAAAATGGAATATTAGCCATGAGAAAGAAGGAAATTCTGTTTACAACAATATAGATAGACTTAAGGGCATTATGTTACGGAAAATAAGAATGAAAAAGAAAATATTATGTGGAGTCTAAAAATAAAAGTCAAACTCATAGAAACAGAGTAGGAAAGTGGTTTCCAAGGGCTGGGGGAGGAAGGAATAGACAGAGGTGGTAAAATGGTACAAACTTTCAACCACACAGTCTGAGAATCCAGTATGTAGTGCGGTGACTATAGATGATAACACTATACTGTATGATTGAAATCTGCTAAGAGAGTAGAACTTAAATGTAAATCATCAAAGGGAAGAATCCTTTCACAGTGTACACGTATATCAAATCATCATGATGTACACTTTAAATATCTTACAACCTGATTTGTCAATTATACTGCAATAAAGCTTAAAAAAGTCTGGCTATTGAAGCACACCATAAGATTCCCCATGGTTAAAAAAAACAACAACAAACTCTGCTTAAGGTCCTACTTTCTTACAAGTATGACATAATTCCAGAATTCTAAGAAACAACGTAGCAAAAGACAACACTTCCATTTTAAAAAGTAACATGTACCTTATACAACAAAATAGGTTGAGACGGACACTTAGGTTTTAAAATGTACCAAGGAATGGGAATGCAAGCTGGTGCAGCCACTCTGGAAAACAGTATGGAGGTTCCTCAAAAAACTAAAAGTAGAACTACCCTATGACCCAAAAACTGCACTACTAGGTATTTATCCAAGGGATACAGGTGTGTTTCGGAGGGACACATGCACCCCCATGTTTATAGCAGCACTATCAGCAATAGCCAGAGTATGGAAAGAGCCCAAATGTCCATTGATGGATGGATGGATAAAGAAGATGTGCAGGGGCGCCTGGGTGGCTCAGTCAGTTAAGCGTCTGACTTCAGCTCAGGTCATGATCTCACAGTTCGTGAGTTTGAGCCCCGCATCGGGCTCTGTGCTGACAGCTTAGAGCCTGAAAGCCTGCTTCAAATTCTACGTCTCCCTCTCTCTCTGCTCCTCCCTTGCTCATGCTCTGTCTCTCCTTCAAAAATAAATAAAAACATTTTAAAAAAATTAAAAAAAAAAAAGATGTGGTATATATATACAATGGAGTGTTACTCGGCAATCAAAAAGAATGAAATCTTGCCATTTGCAATTATGTAGATGGAAGTGGAGGGTATTTATGCTAAGAGAAATTAGTCAGAGAAAGACAAATATCATAGGACTTAACTCATATGAGGACTTTAAGAGACAACACAGATGAACATAAGGGAAGGGAAACAAAAATAATATAAAAACAGGGAGGGGGGACAAAACATAAGAGACTCTTAAATATGGAGAACAAACAGAGGGTTACTGGCAGGGGTGTGGGATGGGGGATGGGCTAAATGGGTAAGTGGCACTAAGGAATATACTCCTGAAATCACTGTTGCACTTTATGTTAATTTGGATGTAAATTAAAAATAATAAAATTTAATTAAAAATAAATAAATAAATAAATAAATAAATAAATAAATAAATAAATAAAATGTACCAAGGAAGAATGATATAAAAGATAGCCCTGGGGGCACCTGGGTGACTCAGTTGGGGGCACCTGGGTGACTCAGTTGGTAAGCATCCGACTTCGGCTCAGGTCATGAGCTCACGGTTTTTGAGTTCAAGCCCCGCATCGGGCTCTGTGTTGCCAGCTCAGACCCTGGAGCCTGCTTCGGATTCTGTGTCTCCCTCTCTCTCTGCCCCTCCCCGACTTGTGCTCTGTCTCTATCAAAAATAAATAAAATGTAAAAAAAAAAAAAAAAAAAAAAATTTAAAGATAGCCCTGAGTTAAATGTTACGAAATCAAGTCAATACAAAAACCATGCTTTGTACCAGAGTTAAAAACATCAATTAGTATGACAAGAATGTAACACTCATCAATGCTGAAAATATCACTTTTTGTCTTTATTTTTTAACTTGCAATATTTAGTTATCAAAACACATTACCTGGGAAGCTGACGTCAATCACTGGGACAACAAAAAGTGCACGTCATTTTTATATATAGCTCCCTTTCATTTGCTTTGTGCTCATAAAAAGAATTAGAAACATTTTTATCAGATGCTCTACCTTAAAACAATGAATCCATTTGTCCCACGTCCATTTGTTATTTCCTATGCCAAGTTTTAGTTTCAACTCTGCATTTCTAACACTCATTATACAGTGGCATTTCTAATAACTGCTTTAATAACTGCAGAAAGGGAGTATTAAATATAATAAAATATATTTAGACATTTACTAAATATGCCTTTGAGAAGATTAATAAGTCATATCTTTTTCAAGAAATCTCAGTAAAAAATATAGTATATGTCAAATATGGTCAAAGATAACTCTATAGAGAAGGCCAGACTAAGTGCTAGGAGCCCTACTTCTTCAAGGAGTTTACAATTCTCTCAATATTTGAGCATTTTCACCTGTGGGCCTCAAATGACTCCTGTGTACTTGAGATATTTATCTCCTCAGCCCTTGGGGCAGCCGAGGAAGGCTGGGCTATCCAAAGGTGGGAAAAATTGCTTTACAGAGTACAAATAAAGCCTTTGTGTAATACAACTAAAGGCTTTCTATACATGCATCAAATCATACATATATTCAAACACACCTATACATGCATACATACATACACACAGGCAATCTTTGCTTTGCATGCAGTATGGGATGATAAAAATAACCATACAAACTGAAACCATGCAAGCAATTTTAATGATCAGCTGGAAAAATACAGTTGTTCCATAACCATTAAAACTTTTTGTCGGGGCGCCTGGGTGGCGCAGTCGGTTAAGCGTCCGACTTCAGCCAGGTCACGATCTCGCGGTCTGTGAGTTCGAGCCCCGCGTCGGGCTCTGGGCTGATGGCTCAGAGCCTGGAGCCTGTTTCTGATTCTGTGTCTCCCTCTCTCTCTGCCCCTCCCCCGTTCATGCTCTGTCTCTCTCTGTCCCAAAAAAATAAGTAAACGTTAAAAAAAAAATTAAAAAAAAAAAAAAAAACTTTTTGTCAAAACATTATGAATTCCCCATCAATTGTAAATGTTTAGGGAAATGAAAAAGATAGTAAAATTAATATTTATTTATATATTGGAATTTACAACATAACAAACACTGAAGATTATTTTATTTATAGAGAACTTATCAAGAGCAGTTTGAACACTGCTTGTCACCTTATTTTGGTACAACTTATGATAGAAAGCAAGCATCTCTTCTATGCTGTGAACTGTCATACTCCTTTCTAAGTTAGGATCAGCTTCCAACATTGTATCCTCTATACTTCTGATGTCAGGAAACATCTCCAAGAGTTCCTTTAATGTAAAATCTTATGCTGGTGTCACTTTTTCACCCTTTACGTCACAACCACTTTCCTCATTTGTGTCCCTAAGTTGGCCTTCACTTCATTCCCGTGGCGACACATCTGTGGTCTCTTGAACAGCAGCGGTGCCGACATTCCCACGGTTGGCTATTTCTCCTGCAACCCCACTTCTGTTCAATTCCAACTGTACTTCCAGCAGTATCGCTGTATATTTCTTGGCTGTGCTTTAATCGTGGTCGGCCAACTATCTGTGTGATTATCCACTTTTGTAAAATGTCATGAGTTTATCACTGGGAGGCAAGGAAGGAACACAACGACACACTTTGTTTTCTGTGTGTGAACTCGGGACACAGGTACACAGTGACCACTGACAGACTGGAAAATGTGACATAACCGGTCACTGGTCATGATGTGCGTCTGTGTGGACTGGAGAGTCAGCAGTGAAGTCTGGAGTTTATACGATTAGTTACAGTAAATATACCAAAGTAACTGAAACTGGTGTATCTTAAAACTGCAAATTCACAGGCCTGTCTTTTGTCATTTATATAGAACTGATATATAAAAAGGATTAGAAGGTAGATACACAAGTGGTAAGATTACTTCAGGAATTTTCTTTAAGGAGTAACTCTTAATGTTTTTATGGGGTTTGAGGATAAAAAAAATACTACAATTGAGGAGAAGAGAACTTGTTCATGGTAAAGAAGCAGACATATATTAAAAAACAAAAAAAACAAAAAAAACAAAAAAAAAAACAGTACATTTATTCTACCTGAAAAAGAGACTATGAGATACAGAAGTGGTTCTCAAGGGGCAGTCCCCAGACCAGCAACAGCAGCAGCACCGGAAAACATGCTAGAAATGGTAAGCCTTAGGTCCCCTCCCAGCCCTACTGAGTTAGACACTATAGAGTCAGGGCCAGAAATCTCTACTCTCACAAGCCCTACTTGTGATTCTGATGAACAATCAAATTTGAAAATCACTGAACGCATGTCCTACAAACCAACGTGCTCTTCAGTTAAAGAAAGTAACTCCGATCTTATATCACTGTCTTTCTTGTAAGGTAAGTTTTATCTGAATCGCTCAATCATGCAGATAAACTCTATCCTCACTGTTTTCTCCAAAAGATCTAATGCACTGTTCCCCAATTTTGATTTCTGAGGAAAAATCATCTTAAATTTCCTCAAAATCTTGAGATCACAGGGTTGGATGTGGAAAAAAATAACAAAATGCTTAAGTTAAATAGAGGAGTGGTTAGCAATGGTCAAAAGGAAAACTCAGGCCACATCTGAGAAAGGACTGTGGTGCATGAGTGCATGAATATGAGCATTTGGAAAGTTTCTAATCAAGACTTTAAGAATTCAGTTTCTAGAACACAGTAAAATCAGTTGTTTTAATTTACACTGATTAATATTGTCACATACAAAGTACTTCACTTTTGTTACATCTAACACCTACACCTCCCTCCCCCAATTCTTCCGTAGGCCTTTTTAGTGTTATGGCAAAGTTATTAACACTTAAAAACTGAATGAATCCTGGTCCTGCCAACTGAAAAACTCTGTATCTATGAATAAGTTACTTAATTATTCTGAACTTTTCTTTTCTCTTTTGCTTATAGCAGTGGTCTACACATATCAAAAACTTAAACAGAGCACTTAAAACAGAGCAAATTATTTTGGAAAAGTTAAAATAATATACAATGTATGAATAACTATGCTTTGTTTTGAGAAATCTTGGTTTAATGCTGTGTGATACAACTATTTGAAGGATGGATTAAAAGTTCAATTCATTTTGGGGTGCCTGGGTGGCTCAGTCAGTTAAGCATCTGACTTCAGCTCAGGTCATGATCTTGCGGTTTGTGAGTTCAAGCCCCACATTGGGCTCTGTGCTGACAGCTGAAGCCTGGAGCCTGCTTCAAATTCTGTGTCTTCCTCTCTCTCTGCCCCTCCCTTGCTTGCTTGCTGTCTCTCTCAAAAATAAGTAGACATTAAAAAATTTAAAAAAAAAGTTAAATTCATTTTACTACAGGTCTGTGAGAGCTAAAAAAAAGATCCAATGATACAAAGATCTAAATGCAGCAAATAGCTCATTGCTGGGCTTGCTGAAGAGTGACAGTGATTGTTTTTAACACCATACACCAATTACACAAAAGTCTTTGTCTGAATTCTACTAATTAAAGTCCATCTTCCCTGTTGTTAACCAGTTTTTCTTACAAACATTACGACAGGGCCTGCATTCCTATCCTTGAGGCTCTCTGGAAGATTTCAAAAGAGGTTTCTTTTTTTTTTTTTCTAATCTGATTCCAAGTTTTTAAAGTATACAGATATGTAAGTTTTTTGTTTGCTTTTGTTTACAATAAGTGACACTTTGGGGTGCCTGGTGGCTCAGTCAGTTAAGCAACCAACTCCTGATTTTGGCTCAGGTAATGATCTCATTGTTCATGGGTTTGAGTCCGTGTTGGACTCCGCACTGACCATGGAACTAGCTTGGGGTTTTCTCTCTTTCTCTGCCTAACCCCTGCTCTCTCTCAAAATAAATAAACATTAAAAAAAGTAACATCTTTCATTTTTGGCAAGAAAATCATACTTAACATACCCAAGGATGCTGTACGGCACAACTCTTGGGGTGGCTGTTTACAAGGAAGGGATTGAATACAATGTCTCTCTAGAGGTGTGCTATGTGGAGATAATGAAGATTATTTTCAGTATTATACGTGACAGGACTGTATGACAACATAAAGACAGAGTACGATTTATTAATCCACATACTTAATAATATAAGTAATGTTTAATTTTTCTTTAGAGAACAAATAAATAAGAGTTACAATATTCTCTTCCTACATCCCAGTGGCTTATCTTATGCACACCTAGGGACAAAAAGAACAAAGTATACAAATTCAAAGGTTTGTTTTTTACCATTCCCCTTTTCCTTGACTTTTACTGTTCCTTCAACCAGTAATCAAAGGCAACCTCATTCATTCTAAACATAAGTGAGTATCTCCATGTGCCAGATACTGTTTGAGGAGCTTGAGATATGATCAATCAACAAGAAGCCCAAAGACGGGCATCCGATACAATTAAAGTACAAAGTTTACTAGTGGCAACCAGGAAAAGGGATTGGGAATACATTTGTGTGGGGAAAGAGTAAATGAAGCCAACTAGAGGAAAGAAACCTAGAGATGTGAGCCTGGTCTTTGTGGTTGCTTTTCTCTGGAAAAAGCAATGAAAGGCTAAGAAATGAACCAGGGCTTTCAATAGTCTTTCAGAATCAGAGGAACAAAACTGTATTTCGGGATCTATCAATGAAGTGAACACCTAAACTCTGAGTTGGGACCTTGTGTAAAAAGGGGTCCCTGGATTTGGTGATTCTTTAAAAGAACTCATAGGATTTAGCATATAGCTGTACTCATGGATAAGACGTATTACACCAAAAGGTTACAAAGCAAAAGAAAAATGACCAAAAGGAAAAGGTGGGTGGAGTGAGGTCCAGAGGAAACCAGTTGAAATCTATGAGTCTCTCCCGAATTTCTGTTTGGGGATGATGAAAAAATTCTGGAAGTGGACAGTGGTGATGGCTGCATAACACAATGAATGTACTTCATACCACTGAATTGTACGCTAAAAATGTATTCTGAATTGGATACTACGATGGTTAAGATGGTAAATTCTAGGTTATTCTAAAATATGTATATTTACCACAATTAAAAAACAAAGAGTCCCTTCCTACTGAAGTCACATAGGATGCACCTTAATTCTTCCAGCAACAAGTTTTTTTTTTTTTTTTTGTATATTGGAAAAGCTCATCAGAGATTTAGCACTCAAGGTTTTTATTGGAGGTTCATAATGTAGGTGCCCACTGCCTACCACATACCAAAATTCACCTTTCAAAGGAAAGCAGATGTTCAAGATAAGCCATATTGTCTGTACAGTGTGGGTACTATGACCTATCCTTATCAGTTAGACAAAGTCTTCTATCAGTATAGAGAATGGTTTACTAGCTAAGTTCCCACATATCAGCTAAGAGCCAGCCTTGCAAGGTCTTACACAGGTCTTTCCAAGACCTTACACAGGTCTTGTACAAGACCTTACACAGGTCTTTCCAATGATTGGTAGTGTCAGTCCTGCTACATCAACTCCTATCTACACGGACCCCGAATAGCAATACCTTAGCAGTAAGTGAGAAACAGACTGGACTTTCTAGGGTCCAAAGTCAAGCTTTAAATGATCTAACTCCCTATAAGTGAATTAGGGTAGATTGCAAGTAATCTTGTCTAGGGCCATCTGGGTGGCTCAGTCTGTTGAGCATCTGACTCTTTATTTCAGTTCAGGTCATGATCCCAGGGTGGTGGGATCAAGCCTTGCATTGGTCTCCATGGTGAGTGCGGAGCCTGCTTGAGATTCTCTTTCTCTCTCTCTCTCTCTCTCTTCCCCTCTCTCCAACTCACATGTTCTCTCTCTCAAATAAAAAAAAGTTTTCTTTAAGTAGTCTTGTCTAGAGGAAGATACATTTTAGCTTTCTCATTATCTCTACAATTTTTCATATATAACAGCTGGCCCATGATAAAAAACAGCCTGGCATACAATGAAATAACATGGAAAAAAAAAAAGAAACGTGAGATTAATTGTGTCCCCCACAAAAGATATGCTGAATCCCTAATCCACAGTACCTTAGAACATGACCTTCCTTGGAAACAGGATCATAGCAGATATAATTAAAGATTAAGATGAAGTCCTATTAAGATGAGTAGGGTGGGCCTTTAATCCAAGTGACTGGTGTCTGTATAAGAAGAAGACAGAGACACAGGAAGAAGATGCCTTTTGATGAGAGAAACAAGAGATAAGGGTGATGCATCTACAATCCAAAGATGTCAACAACTGCTGGCAAATACCAGATGACAAAAAGCATTCTATCTTCTGAAGGATTCTCTCCTACAGGTTTCGGAGGGATGATCCAGTGACACCTTGATTTTGGATTTCTAGCCTCCAGAACAAGAAATATCTGTCGTCTTAAGCCACTTACTTTGTGGTACTTTGTTACAGTAGTCCTAGGAAACTAATACATAAAAGAAAATAGAAAAGATCCACAAGAAATCTAGAAAACAGAGGCGCTGGGCACAGATTTTAAAATAATTTTACCTAATATGACAAAGGAAAGATTGAGAATTTCTATAGAAAACCATAATCTGTAAAAAAAGAAGCAAATGCAGGGGCCCCTAGGTGCCTCAGTCAGTTGAGCGGGTGACTCTTGATTCTGGCTTAGGTCATGATCCTGGGTCATGAGATCAAACCCGTGTCAGGCTCCACACTGAGTGTGGAGACTGCTTAAGATTCCCTTTGCCTTCCTCTGCCCCTCTCCCCTGCTCACCCACGAGCTCTGTCCCTGTCTGAAAGAAAGAAAGAAAGAAAGAAAGAAAGAAAGAAAGAAAGAAAGAAGGAAAGAGCCAAATAGAAAATCTAAAACTGAAAAATACAATAACTGAAATTAAGGACTCAAGTCATGGGTTAAATAGTGTATCAGGGACAGATGAAGAGGGAATTAATGAAGTAGAAAAAAAATATCAAACATGATGCATGAAGAGTCAAAAGGAAAGGTAAAGAAAAATAAATATAGGACATTAGGGTTACAATAAGATAATAACACTGCAACTAAAACCTTGGAGGAGAAAGAGAGACAATGGAAAAGCAATGATGGTTGGGGACATAATGACAGAACCCTCCAAAATTGTTCAAAGTCATCAAGTCACATTTTCAAGGAGAAATATGAACCCCAAAAGGAATATTTACAAAGAAAATCTAAACTAAGCACATTGTGGGAAAATTGTTCAAAACCAGGAGGAAGATAAAATTTTGTCTGCCAGAGAAAAGAGACTTGTTACTTTCAAAGGAGCAAAAAATTAACATGGACAGCTGACTTTTCAAGAATAAAGTTGAAATAATTCATAACAACAACAACAATAATAATAATAATAAACCTTTTAGATGAATAAAAACTGGGATTCTCTGTCACTAACATATCTGTAATAAAGATAATATAAAGGGTATTCTTCAGACAGGGAAAAATGACACTAGTTTGAATCTTAAAAATATGAGAAGAAAAGCAGTAAATCAGGTAAATAACATGAATAAATGTAAATGAATATCAAAAGTATATACTAATAATAATGTATACAAAAATAAAATACTATTGTTTGAGAAAAGACTAGAGTACTTTTTAATGGAGGTAAGTCAGGGATGCATGTTAAAATTATTAAAGTAGCACTCTCCAATTGAGCTTTTTGTGATGCTTGGAAATATACACACTGTCCCATATGGTGACCAGATGCAGGTTTCAAGCACTTGAAATATGGCTGGTATAAGTGAGAAACTGAATTTTAAGTTTTACTTAATTTTAATAAATTTATAATAGTCACCTGTGGCTAGGAGCTACTGTATTGGCACACCTCTAGAGTAACCTTTAAAAGAGGAGTAAAAGAGAAAAGAAAAAAACAAGTAGCAAAAGAGTATATATATATTTATGTTAACAAAGAACTATTCTGTTAATAAAGGGGAATAAATGGAATAAAAATATATCCAATTCACAAGAAAGCACTAAGACAAAGGTCTCTAAACCAATGAGTCAAATAGAAGTAATATATAAACTCAAATTTATTACTAATATGTGGTAATTACTATAGGTACTACAGACATTAAAAGAGAAGAGGATATAATGAAGACCTTTATGCCCGTACTTTTCAAAATTTAAACTGAAAACATTTCTTAAAAGCATACACATACCACAAGCTACGAAACTGATGCAAGAAATTAACTATCTGAATGGCTCTAAAACTAATTTAAAAACAGAATTGATAATTAGAAGCTTCTCAAAAAAGAAAACTTTAGGCTCACATGCTTCCTAAGTAAAATTTACCATTTATAGAATTAACACCAACTTTACAGAAATTCTATCAGGTAAGAAAAGAAGAGGGAATACATCTGAACTCACTTTATGACATAAACATAACCTTAATATCGACATCTAGGCAAGGTATTACAAACCAATCTCACTCATAAACACAGATGGCAGAATATTAACAAAATTAATATTAATATTAAATTAAATCCGCAAATATATAAAAAGAATAATATATTATGAGCAAGCTGGGTTTATGGCAGGAACACAAGGTTGTATTAACATTTTCTTTTTAAATTTATTTATTTATTCTGAGAGAGAGAGAGAGAGTGTGTGTGTGCGTGCGCGCGCACGCGCGAGTGGGGGAGAGACAGAGAGAGGGAGAGACAGAGGATCCCACGCAGGCTCCACACTGTCAGCACGGAGCCCAACATGGGGCCTGAACCCATGAACTCATGAGATCATGACCTGAACCTAAAACAAGATGGACACTTAACCAACTGAACCACCCAGGGGCACCAAGGTTGGATTAACATTTTAAATTCATCAACAGGATATGTCACATTAGTAGAATAAAAAAGTCACAGCAACACATCAAATGCGAAGAAAATAACTGATAGTTTTTTTTTTTTTTACCCATTCATGATTAAAATTCTTAAACTAGGAATACTAAGGAACTTCTTTATTATAATAAAAGGTATCTACAAAAACCTATGCAAAATACCAAACACAATGGTGAAATGTTGAAAACCTTCCCTCTTAAGATTAGAAATATGGTTAAAATGCCCATTATTCACCCTCTAATTAAGTGCTAGGTAATGAAGGCAAGGAAAAATCGGTATAAAGGTTGGAAAGAAGAAATAAAATGGTCATTGTTTGCAGAAGACATGATTGGTTACTTAAAACATCTAAATCATTAGAATGAATAAGTGAGTTTAGCTAAGTTGTTAGATAGAAGATCAATATACAAAATCAACATGCAAATAAAGTTTATATTTTAGTAACAAACCATAAGAAAGTAAAATGTCAGAAATACCATTTACAATAGCTTAAAAATACCAAATACCAACAAAATGCACTTAAAATATATACAAGATCTCTACATACAAAATCGTAAAATACTAAGAGAAATTAAAGATATAAATAGAGAAATATACAAAATTCATAGATTAGAAGATATGTTATTGTGAAGCTATCAATTTGCTCCACATTGAGTCAATGCAGTTGCTAACAAAAATCCCAATCTTCTTGCTGTTGTTGGTAGAAACTGACAAGCTGATTCCAAAATTTGTAAATGCAAAGGGCCAAGAATAGCCAAGAAACTCCTAAAGAAAATCAATTGACAAGATTCACTTTACAACATAGAACATTTTATAAAGCTAGAGTGATTTAAAGTGTTAATTGTCTAGCTAGAGTAGGTAGAAAAATTAAGTAATTACTCCAGGTGGAGTACTTAAAACAGGTACTGCCTGAAGGACATACAGGGAGTGAGAATTAGATTCACATATATGATTTATAATACAAGTAGCATTGGAGAGCAGCAGAGAAAGGGTGGTATTTTCAATAAAGAGTGCTAAAAACTGAAAATATGATCTTGATATTCCATGTAAAAATACCACATAAACTGTATATCTAAATAGAAGGGGTAGAAAAAAAAAAAAAAACAAAGATTCTAGAAGATAATATAGGAGAGTATCTTCATGATCTTGCTGGGGGATGCAGTTTAAAATAGGACAAAGAAAGCACTAATCATAAAGGAAATAGTAAGTTCAAAAGATAGCATTAACAGACTGAAAAGGCAAGTTACAGAGTGGGAGAAAAATATCTGTAACATTTAAAACCAATAAAGAAGGACCAAACAAACAAAAATGTCACAACAGAGAAATGAGCAAGAAGTTTGAATAGGCAATTCATAAAACTGAACATCCAAATGTTCAATCACATGAAAGAGTGTCCAACTTCATAAACAACCAAAGAAAGGCAAAGTAAAACAATAATGAAATAATACTATCTACCTACCAGCATGGCTAAAATTAAGTCAACTGAGAAGCCCAAGTATGGGCAAGAATGTGAAAAAAACTGGAACCCTCACATATTGCTAATATAAGTGTAAGCTGTCTCAATCATTTTGGAAAACTTTCTGAAATTATCTACTGAATTTGAAAGCATACATAACCTAGTAATTCCACTCCTTGGCATATGCCCAATAGCAATATGTATGCATGCACTAGTAGACATTTACAAGTATGTTCAGAGTTCCATTAAAATAGAAACCACCCAGACAGGTTCCTAAAGTTAAATGGATAAACTGTAGTATATTCTTATAAAGGAATATGTCAAAATAACAAAAGTAAACTAGTGTTACATACAGTAACAATATGGATAAATTTCACACAACATGGATAAATTTCAAAAATTATGTTAACTGAAAGAAGGCATAAGCAAAAAACTACTATTTTATGGCTCCATGTGTACGGAGTGGGAAAACAAGACTATCACATTGGAATTATGACTACAAATGGAGAAGAGGAAGAAGGCAATGATTGGGAAGGATCACTTGGGGATCTTCTGGGTCACTGGTAGTTTTCAGCTTTTTGATCTGGGTACTAGTTGCAGAGGTACTGGCTTTGTTATAATTCCTTGATTTGTACATTTATACTCTTTCCATTTTCTGAAAGTGTATTATACTTAAAAAGTTAAAAATGGAAGACAAAAACACATCAAGTCAATGGTGTACTTTACAACTATTTTATTTTCTTAGAATGGAAAGAGTACTATGTAGATATTTAAAAATTATGTGTAAGTATAGAGAAATTATTGCTCTTTGTTTTAGGCTGCTTTTAATTTTTGGATAAGAAATCCTTTAACTCTTGTATCATAAAGATGATCTTCCATATTTTCACCTAATTCTAGCTTACTAGCTTTTTCCTCAGCACAAATATACAAAATCTTCCTTCATTGTCTTGCAGTTATCTATTTTCATCAAGAAGTCTACTTTTGGGGCAATATATTAGGTAATAATTATAATAAAAAAGGTTTGTATATACAGTCCCTGAAGTAAGTTGAACAAAATATTATTATGTTCATTATGTATAAGTGAAAAGGCTCAGGCAAACAATTATAAAATACATAGTAATCATACACACATATCTTCTCACTCCCACATTTAGCATGATTTCCACTACTCTATTTATAATGGAAAAAGCACAGGCTGTGGAATCAGAAGAGATATGGATATAAATTCTGGATTTCCCAGCAACTGTGTACTCTTGAGCAATAAACACAGAGAACCTTAGTTTCTTCCTCTGTAAAACAAAGATAAACATCATCTATTTCACAGAATAGTGAGGATTAGCAATAATGGATATATAGTCGTCGACCCACATTACATATTTCATAAATGAGAGCTCTATTATATTCTTTTGTTCTATTGTTTTACACACACACACACATGCACACATGTGTTTAATAGTTTCTAAGGATGATTTTAGAGCATTTCAAGTGCATCTGATAATATACAACTTGGTTTGTGAGTGGTAGATACATAATAAACCGAAGAAGAAAAAAAATACTCAACAATATTCTATAAGCTGTACTTTGGGAGGCTGGGAGAAGTGTAGTGAGGAAAACTAACTTATTAACAGGGAGGATCAAAGAACAGAATATTTGAAAAGAAACACATTACAGCTTTTAAGGGTATACTGTAACTCATATCTAGCAACTCATTTCCAATTTAGTCTGTTACCTGGATGTCAAAGGGCAATAATAAACACTTCTGAAGTGGGATGTCTTAAGTATTTTCTACACAGCTCCTTTACCTTTTGACTATCTGCAGACAGACACTCTTCTTAAAACCAAAACCACTAAGTCTACATTATATTAGGTGTAACTATAAAGAGATTAAGTAATGAGTCACACAAACCACTTTCACAACTGATATATAACTTATTTTAATTATATTCAGTCATTCTAGATACAACAATAACAAAAATGACTGTTGCTTTCTGTATTTCCAGAGAGTAATTATAAAAAAAACTTACTTAGGAGCCCTTTCTCCTACACTCCCTTCCTGATGTAACATTTTTCTGAAAATTAAAAGAGTAATACAGCAACATGAAACAACAATAAAAAACAACCCTCTAACCCATAGATGCTTTTAAAACACCATTTAAAACATATTCACGCCCACATAAAAATTCAAACCTATCCCCAACCTCAAAGAAAACACAACCATGCAACATAGGTTTCTCATCAAACAAATGTCAGAGAAACCAAATACACCATCCCATTAAATTAAAATGAATGGCTTATAAGTGGGTAAGATTTACGGAAGATAAAGAGCACATAGGACAATAAACTTGGACTTCAAAGAATACTTTAGATGAAGTAAGCCATATAAATGATGGCAGTTTTACCTGTTAGAGTACATCAGAAATCGAACAAAAAAACCCCACCACTTCGTACTGTTTTCGTCATGAGTCTCTATTCTTTCCGTGCTTTAAACAGGATTTAAGTGCTCAGTTTTTGTTTCATCCTTTCCTAAAATGGATGTGGCTAGTAACTGCTTTCAAGTAGCTTACATGAAGACTGTTGGTATGTTTCATGGCAAGAGGTCTTTTGGAGGAACACTGCAATTGTGGTCAGTGGCTGAAAACTAAAAGAACTTCGGGCACTGAGTATGAAACAGGAGGAGGGGGCTAGTGCACTACCAAGTAGGACATTTAGCCACTTGTGTTTTTGAGTTAAGCAGAGAAAGCAAATCAGTTATCTTATTAACACTCTTACACAGTAAAGACAAAATATTGATTAACCAAAATATGGAAAAAATTTTCAGATGAGTCTCCTTTTTCTGATTAAGCAAGAAAAACACACTCGTAACAGTTATTTCACAACCAGGAATTACGCTAAGCACTATGAAAATACAAAGTTTCATCAGACACTGACCTTAAACTACTTACTGTCTACTGGGAAGATAGGATAAGTATCAAAAGGAACAATACAATACAAAGTAACAAGTCATAAAAGTGGTGAAAAAAGACTACCTTAAAACATCAAAAGAAGGAAATGACTTCACAGAAGGGCAGCTTGAGATATTTGGGATGGACTGAGACATATGGTATGAATTAAAACATGGGATGAGACATTCCACTTGGAGGGAGCAATATCAATAATGACTGGTAAGTAATCCTTCATGTGAAGTATGTTAACTGTACGTGAACCCAGATAACACAAATCAAATCCCTAACCACCCCCTCAAATAGCAAAACAGAAACAAAGTAAAAAAATGTTATTTGAAAAAATTCAAATGTCATTATAATTTTAAGAAAACTTCAAAATATGTTCACAGTAACAGTTTAAAAGAAGCTTGTTAGAAAACACCTCTACAGTTTTAGTTTATTATACTGTAAAATAAACTAAGTATTTTAAAAATAAAAGGACTATGTTGACATTCAAGTACAACTGAACAATGAGTAAGAGGGAAATGAAAACATTTGATCTCACTAGTCACACCCCACCATTTAAGTCTGCAGGAGGAATGCTGTTTTAATAGAAAAAAATGTTAACACAATAAGAAAACTGAAAACAAAGAGTACAGAATGGAAGTATTTATAATTGATTAACAAAAGTATGTTTTTACAAAGGAATTAAAAAGGAGAATAAAGCCTCCTGTGTAACTTACCAACATAAAACGAGCAGTTGGAATGCAATAAACTTTCAGTCCATAAGCGACACAGTTCACTTTCAGTTAGAGCTTCAACTCCATAACAAGCTTGATATTCCACTTTGGGTAGTACATAAACTGGAAATTGCTGAAATGCAAGGTTATGCTTTTTCAAAGCTCCATTAATTTACTTTTCATAGCAAATACATTTGCCTATATAGTTCTGCCACTTTCAAAATACTTTCACGTCATCTTATTTCATCCGTTCGGATACAGTAGAATTCGAGGTGGACAGGTAAGACATCCTGAACCAACAGCTACCTGCCCCCCATCTCCACCCCAAATCCACATACCTCCCTACATATGCACACATTTTATCAGGCTGTGTAAGTGACATTAGAAACCTGGGAACAGAGCCTATAACACATATTTGCCCAAAGGTTCAAAGATGGATGCTAGGAACCAAAGACTTATACTATTAATTCTCAGAGGATAAAAAAGGAAAAAAATTTTTGGCCCTTTAAAGCATTAAACACATGGTCTCAGGCTCAAATGCTCTGACTAGCTTGTTTTCATTCTATGAATGTATAGGCATTAATATCTACATTAACACCTGTCAGTGTCCTTATCTTCATTAATACAAAGGCTTTGTTCCAAACATTAAATACCTGGTAAATTATCCATTTAGAGTTTATTGGTCAGGACATTAAATAGATTAAGTAAAATAACTGTGGCCATGACTGGTCTAAACGAGTATATGCAAAGATATACATGCTTCTGAAATAGTATGTTAGTCATGTTCACTATGCTCATGTTATCTCATTTCTGTCAAAGAATATTCTACTTTTAATAGTAGTCTCTTCATTTGCAGCTGCAGAAGGAGAAATACATGATTCAAGAAATTTATTCAAAGTGATATGGCTAGTTAGTACTTTTGAAATTATACTAAGCTGTCACTATTCATATACTTGAAAATATTTCATAAATGTTTCAGAATTCCTGATTTTCGCAAAGTGGCAAATTTAGTGTGCTTGGAACAATGATGGTGGTAAGAACAATTCAAATCCAGTAAAATTTTTCTTAACAGTAAGCTTGGTTCATAAGATTACCTTTGAATGTTGTAAAACTCTTAAAGCAGTGTTTCTTAGATTTCAAAGTGCATATGCATAACCCGGGAAATAGCTTTTTTAAAATGCAGAATCCGAGATGAAGAACAAGGTTTTTCTTTTTTTAAAAATTGAAGTATAATTAACAGTGTTATATTAGTTTCAAGTGCACAATATAATATTCCAACAATTCTGTACTTTAGGTTTTGCATATTTAATAAGCTCTTGTTCCAGGGGGCCAAACCTCAAGTATAAGGCTCCTACGTGTCTTCACATTTAAAAACAAATTACACTGTGATAAACATAATTTTACTGCTAAAAGCGTTTTATTATATAATAATTCTTTGGCAATTGGTAGTCCACATTGACAGTTGCTTATAGTTGCAACTATAAGCTAGAGATAAGGAAGGAGAGGCTAAAATGGTTGAGAAATTTGCTCAGGGACAGAGTCAGTTTACAGCAGAGTTGAATAACTGATAGAGAAGATACTCCTTTTGGATCGTGAGTAAATTTTCCTTGATAATACTGCCGTATCTATAAAACTAAGTCCTGAATCTGGTTTTAATTTCTGTGTGTATTCTACTGCCATCTCCAGGAAGCCAAGGGAAAGAAAAGTCTGGATATTTTATGGTATTATTCCAAAACTAAAGTGAAATTTTAAATACAAAGTTTTCAAACTATAAAAATTAAATTTACTGGAGCACCCAGGTAGCTCAGTCGTAGACTGTCTGACTCTTGATTTTGGCTCGGGCCATGATCTCACAGTTTGTGTGTTTGATCCCTGCAATGTGCTCTGTGCTGGTGGCGTGGAGCCTGCTTGGGATTCTCTCTCTCCCTCTCTCTGCCCCTCCCCTACTCACGCGCATGTGTGCTCTCTCACTCTCTTTCTCAAAATAAATAGGTAAATTAAGAAAAAATTATATTTACTCTTCCTTTCTACCTTGAATAGTAACTCCTATTTTCCCCAAATGAAAGTTTTTATTGGTTCTGTCTTTCAGTTACTCATATAAACCTTTCTAAACTTTTACATGAATTCCTAAATAGATACTTAATAGCTAGTATCAGAGGTTGAAGAGACCTTTAGGTATTTTAAAGCTTTATCTAAACAAGTTGGTTTTTAAGTAGTAAATATTAATGAGAATGTTTTCTTACCTAGAGTTTAAATAGGGCTACTTTAAAACTTCTCAAACTAGTGCTTAAATTTCCCTGAAATAATTTCTTCCTTAATAACACCCTCTTCTCTCTCATCCCTCAATTCTTCTTGTTTATAGAATACCTGTTTATTGTGTTTCTAGGATATAAAACATTTGGGAGAAACAAGTAAGTCAGACATGATTCCAAGGGAAATGCATTCTACTAAGGGATTTTAACCATGTGTACTAAACTATTACAGATAATAAAAGGTACAATATGATAAGAATTCACTGAAAATTTTACAGTTTTACTCTGGTTTTGACATAATCAAAAATATAAGGCTATTTATATTCTATATCTAAGGCTATAGATATTCTTTGGGGCTTGACTATTTTGATATATTTTGATGAAGGGTGAATTCTTAACTATAAAGTTGTGTCTCAATATTTACAAATTGCATTTTAGTCAAGTGAATGACAATGTCCTTAATAGGTTATCTGTTTCAAGAATTAACTAGGTACCCAATATATCCCTAAAGCTATTCTTTCTTAAGAGATACTGGCCACCAATAGTTACTAACTGCTGGCAGCTGGGAGATCAATACAAAGTGCTAAGGGTACACAGGGTAGCAAGTGAAAGAAATGAGGTTAGCTCCCAAATAAATCAGAGAGATAGTAAAAATTACAGAAATAAAACACTGAAAACACAGTCCATAGCAATGACACATATTTAAGACATTCATGCTATGGCCATTAAATTGATCACAGTTAAGTATACACGAGAAGGGAAAAAAATAGCAAATAAGGTAAAATCTTTTAATTTAGAGAATATTAGCCTTTATTTAGGAGCAGACTAAAATAAAATTTTTAGTATTCTGTCATTCCTTGACTTTCTCTTATAAAAAACCCTACTACATACATTTAATTCAAAACCATTTGGTTTCTAAAATTTCAAGTCTTAACCACTGATAAAAACCAAATTATGAAAAGAATTAAAAAATTTATTCACAATCTTCCTTCTATTTAACAAAGGATAACAGTATCATCAAGCAAAAGATCCTCCAAGTCCACTAGATTCTGCTGGACAAAGATCCTAGATCCTGATGGGTTCCTTTTAGAATTTTTTCTTGATAGACACTGCTATTAGCAGCTTGGAAAGGCTGGCACTTCCTCCCTCCCTTTCTTTTCTTTCTCTCTCTTTCTCCCCACCTCCCTCCCTCCTTCCTTCCTTTTCCCAGTTCCTCCTTAATATGACAAAGTAGTAATCAGGGACTTGATCCACAAGGGTCAATACTAAAGCATCACTAATTTTGATCACCTGATTCCTAGCTGCAACTATAATGACATTTTAAAGTGATCACTAAGGATTCTTATTAGGAGGTAGGTTAGAAAGCAAGAGACAGAGACATCAAAATTAAAAAAAATACACACACACACAAAATGACAAATGTACACAACGGAAAAAATTCTCTTATGTAAAAATGAAAGACATCACTATAATCAGTTATAATATAGAGGCTCCTCTTTACCAGAATTCAGTGATCACACAAAAAACAAACTAATCTCAAAGACAACTTCAAATATCAAATACAGAAAACTATTTAAGAACCAATTACTCAAACTGTAGTAAGAACTTCTTACCTGAAAAAAATTTTTTACATCAACCCTCCTCCTCCTCCCCCCACCAAAAAAAAAACAACAGAGGAAAAAGAAGACCAAAAATGTGGCCTTTTAACAACTCTGGGAAGACTTCAAATGTGTGTGAAAGTGCACCTGTCAAGATGTGGTACTTCTAAAATGAGTCAAGAAGATCCCCAAAGTAAGAGAGAAAGGGGCTAAGTCGTAATGGAACTCCAAATTCACAGAAAGCAGGAATATATGTGCCAGCCTAGGTCAAATCTATGATGGTGCCATTTTTCATAAAGTTTATAAATTCCATGCAAGAATGTTACGAGCATTCATGAATTTTATATTTAACACTTTCCATTTTCCCTTGTTAAAAGTGCTTTCAGTATTTTACTAAAAAAACAATAAACAAAAAGCCTCAGCTCAACCTGGAAAAATTCTAGAGTGACCAACAATTTAAAATTAAACTTCATAACAATGGCATGTTAAATATTTGCTGATTATCTACTTATACTACCACATCCTAACTCCCGAGGTAACAACTTACTCTTCTGATTTTCTTCCGTTTTTTAGAACGTGGTCTGGTCTCTATCCTCTGGACACTGCATCGCACAAGTAACAACAGGTCTTGCAGGCTAAATAACTTGTAAACAAAATTTCCTTCCTGCGGAGCTACATATTCTGTTGTATCTTCAACATAGTCCTGAAGTTCATATGGCAATCCTTTAAAAATAATTATATTTCTCATTTTTATTTTAAAATACATTAGCTCTTTATCCATCATAATTCAAAATAAAATAATTCCATTATCTAATTTTAGGTTTCTATCAACTATACTTTCTATTTCTCTGAGTTGAACATTCACACTAGTACCATTTCTGTTTACTTTTACAGGAACTGCAGCCAAGAGCTGAAGTCAAAACTTTTACTACCTTCATTAACACCAATGTTAAATTAGTGAAACAACATATGAAGCAAGAAGAAAAAAAGTTTTAAAAAAAGTGATGTCATTTTCCCTAACCTGCTTTTCAACTGAAAAAAATTTTTTACATCAACCCTCCTCCTCCTCCCACCAAACAACAGAGGAAAAAGAAGACCAAAAATGTGGCCTTTTAACAACTCTGGGAAGACTTCTCAGGCAGAGCTGAGATGCAACTTTATATCTATCTCAGAATGTGAAAAAGTATAAAACTCCGGTCTGACACCACAAATTAGTCAATTTTGAACTCATAAACGTTGATGATTATTTTTGATCACTTTCCCTTCATCATTCCAGTGAGCCATATCACCTGCAGCTACAGTAGCCACTGTACATGTTGGATAAACAGTACACTGAAAAATGAAATCTCAATGACGATGTAAAGATTATGAGACAGGGGGTGCCTGGGTGCCTCAGTCAGTTGAGCATGTGACTCTTGATTTCGGCTCAGGTCATGATCTCATGGTTGTGACACCAAGCTGCATGTGTCAGGTTCCGTGCTTGAAGTGGAGCCTGCTTAATATGTTTTCTCCCTCCCTCCCTCCCTCCCTCCGTCCCTTTCTCTCTCTCTCTCCCTTCTTCTGACCCTCCCCTGCACTCTCTCTCTCAAAAAAAAAAAAAAAAAAAGAAAAAAAATATATATATATGAGACAGGTTATAACAGAGAAAGTGAGGGAATGCGGGAGAAAAACTGAAGGATAAGGAAGAGGCAAAACAGTTAATACAAAGGTCTTTGTAAATATTTACTTACGTCCTTTTGGCTTCTGAAACGCAGAAGGCCAAACAGATTTTGGCCAACTAGAGGCATCTGAAGGAGCAGAGGATTGTTCAGAAGGTGGAGTTTGTTTAGAATTTTCCAAATTCATTAAGGGCAATTCAGGTATTTTTCTGGAAATTGGCTTTAGGAGTTCATCCTGCATTTTTAAAATTTCTCCAACTGGATCAAATTTTTTATATACTCGTTTGATAGGTTTTTTTAAAACACATGACTCTTCAGGACTACAAGTAGCATTAGTCTGGTTTCCTACAGAAGCCTGTGTGGAAGAAGAATTGGGGCTAGCTGGTTTAGAATTTAAATTAGAATTCACATCGGCTGTCTTTCCATTACTATTATTTTGACACTCTGTGTCAATGATTAAACAGTCTTCATCTGTATCACTATTGCAAAGAATTACATCTTCACTTCTCACTGCTTCTGATGTAACAGTCTTTTCCTTTGAATTGTCTGTGTTCTCTAGAATATTTAGTTTTTCAGGGACATATACTGTATCAGTAGCTATATCATTTTTATTAGAGGTTTCAATTTCTGTAGAACTTTCTAACTGTAAGGAATCAGACATTTTCAAGTCACTATCTTGCACCAAAGACTTCTCAGGATTTGATGCCTTTTCACCACATGGTACATATCCCTGATCTTTATTTTTGCACTCTTCAGGGCCACCATCCATACCAGTCATGAGCTGTTTCTCCTTTTGCAACTGTTCCATCAGAATCTGAGATAAACTTCTAGAATGAGCAGAAATGTCTGGAGCAGTTGGTGCCACAGATGTGGTTGCTGTGCTGGGAGCTGTGGGGGTATCTGTTGTGTTGGGTACTGTGTAAGTGCTTGCTGGACTTGGTGACTTTGATGGTTTGGTGGTGTTTACTCCAAAAGTTTCAAGTTCTGTGACGTCACCATCAAAATCCAGGTCCAAATTTTCAAGGGTCTCAATTTTTCGGCACTCATTAACTTCATAAGACATCTTAAGAAAACATATTGGTAAACTATTAATAGATATTCCAGGACAGTCCTCACCTATCTCTTAATGCCTCTACACATCACATAGATAGTTCATGCTCTTTAAAAGGAGAAAGAAATGTCTAATGGCTTTGAAAGGTTCTTGCTTAAGAGGATGATAAACTACTACCAACTAACTGATTCAACCTTACTTTCCTACTGAAATGTTGATGAAACAAAGACAAATTTGTGAACCCCCACATCCCAAAAGCAATTTCCACTCATCGAAAAGAGAACCACAAAGAACAAATGTGGGGCCAAACAGAAATGCAAAGGATTTTCACTGATACCCACTGTATATACACTGTAATGAGGTGACCAGGAGGAAAGCCTCTTTGCCCCTATGAGGAAGCTGCTTTCTACCGCAGCTGGGGAAGCGTCACCAGCCTCCAATGCATCCCTAACATCAACAATGACTTTCTACACCTACTCAGAGAAAACAACTCTTCTAATATGGACAGGAAATGATTTTATTGTATTCTGGGACATCAAATCATTTAGGTTATAGTTTTTCATGTATTGTTTTGGTAACGGAAGAACTATAAACAGGTCTAATTTATTCAAAAATAAACTGTCCTCTCCCCAAGTAGCAATAGATCTCTCCTCAATCTGGCAAAGGACTTTAGATAAATACCATAAAAATTTGGTTACAAGCTATACATACCCACTAGCCATACAGGTTAGAATCTGAGAGAGAAATATTCTGACAGTAATCATGCAGTAAAAAAGAACAACTTATGTCAATTATTCAACTTCTGTGAACCTCAATTTCTTCATCTCTAAATAGTGATAAGAGGGTCATCTTCTTGGATTTGTTCTAAGGATTAAATGAGAACTTGTATATAAAAAGTTCTTACCATAGTCCCTGGTACATAGTAAGGAGCTTCTCAGTAAACGGTAGCTCTTATTAAAACAGGCCACCAGATTTAGTAAAAAAGTAAAAAGTAAACCATAAGCTATTTACATGAGGCATTCTTAGACAGAAAGGTTAAAAACAAAACAATGGGACAAACATCAAGAAACAGAGATAAGAGATAGCAATATTAAGTGTTCAACAAAGCAGAATTCAGTGCAAAAAACATTAGACAGAAAAAGGAATCCTATGTTGAAAAAAGATGAAATCCATTAATAATGATTTTTCACATGCCAAATAACTTCAAAATATGGAGTCAAAATTGAAAAATAAAAGGACAATCTGACAGAAATACAATTGTACTTGGTCAATAATATACTATTTCTAAGTAAAAACAGGGATATAGAAAGTACATATAATATTAAATGATGTATGAATGACTGAAAACATATACACAGACTGCAAAGATATACCTTTTCCCTCCCAAGAATCCAAGGGGCATTTCCAAAGATGGACTATAAATTAACATACAAAGAAAACATCAATATAGCACAAAGCAGAATCTGCTAAGATCTTACTCTCTGTTTAGAAGGAAATAAAATTGGAAATCATTAAGAAAAATGTAAATAAACAACAATAAACCCAAGCACCTAGACATTAAAAAACATTCCCAATTATTGGATAAAAGAATTAAAATAATTGCAGAATAGTTAAAAAGCAACAAAGAATAGAACACTAGAGATTAAAAATCGGAAATATCATTCACAGCCTTTTCAAGATATAGAAAAATAATACTATTATAATCATAATAATAAAGTGAAGAAATTTAGTAACTATAAAACAAAAAATCAATGAACTGAAAAACAATGGTCTCATCTCTAATAGAACAAACTTAGGTAAAATTTTAAATATCATTTATCTGTAAATACTTCAGTATGTAGCTGTAAAAGGATTCTTCTCTAAAGCATATCATTAATTATATCAATAAAAATTAATAATTTCTTAATGTCATAAAATAGCTAATCAGTGTTAAAACTACCCAGCCTGATAAATGTCTTTTACAATTGTTAACTGGAATCAGGATCAAGATCCCTACACTGTATTTGTTTGACATATCTGTCAGTTTTGATTTGTCAAATGCCTCTCTCCCATACTCTGCCAACTCCCACATCACCAGATATTTGTAGAAAAAAAAAAAAATTAGTTATCCTACAAAAATTTCTAATTCTGGATTTTAACTTCTGCATCTCCCTGATGTCACTTAACACATTCTTCTATCCCTTAAATTTCCTATTAAAACAACCTAGTAGCTTGATTAGATTCAGGTACAATTTTTTTTTTTTAATTTAAAATACATATTTATTTATTTGTTTTTGAGAGACAACTTGCGTGCCCACAAGCAGGCACAAGCGGGGGAAGGGCAGAGAGAGAGAAAAAGAGAGGCTCAAGCAGATTCTGCAAGCAGTTAGCAGAGAGCCTCACATGGGGCTCAAACTCACCAAATGTGAGATCATGACCTGAGCTGAAATCAAGAGTTGGATGATTAACTGAATGAGTCCCTAGGTGCCCCACGGGCAGTTTTTTGTTGTTTTTAACCTGAATATGGTAGTATTGTGTACTTTCTACTTCAATCAGGAGGCTAATAATGTCTCTGGTTGTCTTTCTTTTTGTGATACTATAATTGATCTATTGAGTCATCAAGGGTCCTCAGCTTAATCTACCCACTATGAAACACCTCACTGATCAATTTTAGCAGCCATCACTGATGATCACTGTTCACAAGTTTATTTAGTGTGTGTGTGTGTGTGTGTGTGTGTGTGTGTGTGTGAGAGAGAGAGAGAGAGAGAGAGAGAGAGAGAGAGAGAGAGAGAGAAGGGGGGGGAGAGAGAGAGAGAGAGAAAGGGAGAGAGAGAATGCCAAGCAGGCTTTGTGCTGTCAGCACAGAGCCTGGCACAGGGCTCGAACCCACTAACTGTGAGATCGTGACCTAAACCAAAATCCAGTTGGACGCCCAACCGACTGAGCTACCCAGGTGCCCTGATGATCACTGTTTAGATTCATTCACTATTTTATTAGCTGAAAAATGGTGACAATCACATTCTATCATTACCCTAAATATAGATTGCACTGGAAAGGCAAGACAAATATCTGGTATTTTTTAAACCAGTTTTTAGCATGACTTTATGCACTAACACCCTCCAAAGGTGACTAGTACTTTTTAAAAAATTATCATTATGAATTCATGGGTTTTAACATATTTTCTATGTTTTATTCCATTGCAGCCATTCTTTGTCATGTCAAACTGACACATCTCTGGTCAACAGAAAACCTTTCAGTGGCTCTGACATGTTTGTGATACTATTCCAATATTATTACAGGGCTTTTACTTAACTTCTTTGATTGGCATTTACTATCTCTCGTATCTCCAAAATTCTTGGTTCCTAATATAAAGGAACCATGGAAATTATCTAACATGCTCAAAAATCACAAAAGTAGTATCATTACTAACAATATGGTTACTAAATGCAGTTTAAGATTTTTTGGCAGCTCTTTTTGAACTTAGGATATAAATCTTTTGGGATGTATGGTCAAATTAATGAGTTTCAAATCATTTAAAATAATTCACTGAGTGGTTAAACTACTAACTTGATATATTGTGGATTAATTTGTTTCATTTCAGCTTAGGTTGGCTTTTATAACATCCTAAAAATTTGTTTTACAGACATATAAAACAAAAGTGATTCAAAAGTCAGAAGTATAAAACAAAGTACATTTAGAGAAATCTAGTTGATATCCTGCTTCCCCTACTTTGTTCCATACTTCTCCCAGTTTTAGGTTTATTATATGCAGGATTTTTATTCTTTTTAATATAAGCAAGTCAGTTTATGTGTGTATATATTTGTATTTCCCCATTCATAAATAAATAGTAGTACATTACACAAAATGTCGTCTTCTTTGCGTTTTTCACTTAACAATGTATCTTGGGTATCACTCTGTAGATTCCTGTCTATAGTTTTTTCATTCCTTTCAATAGCTGCACAGTATGCTGTCAAAGACATACAGTTTATTTAATCAAAACCCTTTTAAGGGACATGTGGATGGTTTCCAATCTTTTGCTACTACAAATAGTGCTGGAATGAATACTTTGCATATACATTTTACTCTTTTCCTGGTGTACTTTTTTTCTTTTTAAGATTTTATGTTTAAGCAATCTCTACACCCAAAGTGGGGTTCAAATTTATAACCCCAAGATCAAGAGACATACGCACTACTGACTGAGCCAGCCAGGCGCCCCTCCTCATTTACTTCTGAGCTACATTTTTGGAATTGAGATTTTTATAGTAAAGGATGAACCCATTTCATGTTTTGTGGGTACATCTTTCTTCAGATGATTGTAGAAATGTTATAGCAATTATCTTTTTTTCTTGGAATACCTTTGTAAGAGCTTCCATCAACAATCTTCTTCTGTTGTTCCTCTTTAATTTGGATGGATTCTCCTGTTCCTGGACAATCCCGTGTGAGGGCAGGCCAAGTCAGCTTTCTGAGCTTCATGGCTCTAAGCTCATGTTCCACTCCTCTACAAAGTATGTACGAATGTATGTATGTATGTATTTATATATAAGTGTGTGTGTGTGTGTGTGTGTGTGTGTGTGTATAAAATCTTAAGTACCTTCTGATATCTGCTTTCTCTATTCCCCTCGTCCTCAGCTATAGGAAAACTTCTTTTCCTTACCTTTAATGTCCTTGTTATGCTCAGTATGGACTGTACTACCAGCCTGAATGAAGGCTTTTGTCTGGGAAAGAACTTTAGTTGGTTAGTTTCTAGAGTTTTTAGGGCCCAGGTCATCCCACAACTCTCTTTATTTCCTGAGTGTCCCTGTACTCACCTACAGATTAGAGCCTATCCACATTATTTTCACTTTTGTTTTTCTTCATTCCCTCCTGCATCTTTTACCATGCTCCTTCTGTCTGGTATTATTTTCCTTGTGCCTGAAGAACATCCAACAGAGGCGATCTGCTGGTAGCAAAGTCAATTTTTATCTGAAAATATCTTTGATTTTTTTATTTACGGATATTTTCATGGATTAGGTAATTTTAGTGTAGGGGTTATTTTAGCACAATATATTGTTCCCAGCGTCTTCTGGTTTCCCTTGTTGTTACTGCAAATTACTTGCCAGTCTAACTCTCAGTCCTGTACAAGTAATGTGCCTTTTGTTTTTCTGGTGGCTTTTAAGAGGTTTTTTGTTTCCCACTATTGCTTTGGTCCAATTATCTCTGTTACAATATCTTTCTGGGTAGAACTACATGTGTTAAATGGTCTCACTATATCCTCTATATTTCTTGCTCTATTCTCCCTATTTTCTTTCTGTTGTCCGTGCTTTATTATGGATAGTCTTTTCAGACTCATCTTCCAGTTTATCAATTCTCCTTTCGGCTTCATCTAATGTGCTAATAACCCCACTTAGAAAATTCTTAACTGCACTTACTATATTTTTCAGTTTAAAATTTTTTCTTTAGTTCTTTTTCAAATCTACTCTTTCAAAAGTTTCTAGTTCCTCATCAAAATTTTCAAGCATGGCTTTAATTTCTTTGAATGCTGTATGTTAAACAGAGTTGGCTAATAATCTGTGACTGATAACTGTAGGATCTATTTTTCAGTCTATTTCTATGGTCATTGTTTCTGATGGTTCTTGCTCTTCTCCTTGTGGGTTCAGTTATCTTTAAATGTTTTCTTGGGGCGCCTGGGTGGCGCAGTCGGTTAAGCGTCCGACTTCAGCCAGGTCACGATCTCGCAGTCCGTGAGTTCGAGCCCCGCATCGGGCTCTGGGCTGATGGCTCAGAGCCTGGAGCCTGTTTCCGATTCTGTGTCTCCCTCTCTCTCTGCCCCTCCCCCGTTCATGCTCTGTCTCTCTCTGTCCCAAAAATAAATTAAAAAAAAAAAAAAAAAAAAAAAGTTGAAAAAAAAATGTTTTCTTGATGCTTTATTTAAAAAGTTAGTGGTAGAAATAATTTGAGGCCCAAAATGACATTATGTTTCTTTAAGAATTATTTTCATTTGCTCTTACTAGGTGTCTAGAGACACTAGCAATCCAAAAGCATTTGAATCCAAGTTGAAGGCCTGAAAACTCGGGCTACAATCTCTGAGAAGGTGAATTTATTTCTAGTTCACTCTTGCTCCTGGGGTGCAGCCCTGTAGGGTTCAAGCCCTTGGTAGAAAACTAAACTCTGACTTTTTTACCCTAGTCCTGTGATCCTGACAAAAACAAAGTTCATTTTTTGCTGCCTCTTCAAAACTGGCAGATAACTTTCAGGGCAAAAATGACTCTCTGAGTGACAGACTTAGCTCTCTGAATGTTGGTCTTCTCTAGTATCTCAGCCCTGTAATTCCTCACTGTCTTGTTAGCTCTTTGATGATGCTAAGAAAGAAAATTTTATATTGTGTCCAGCGGTTTTCGTTGTTATCAATAATGATAAAGGTCCAAAATACTTGGTTTGTTATTACAGAAAGAAATTATTGTTACTTTTTTTTTCCTCTTAACCTACTTCATGTTTCTTCACAGCACTTGTTACTTCCTGACACTCACCTCACACCAAGTATAAGGTAGATTTAAAAATGTGTAAAAAGAGGGACACCTGGGTGGCTCAATCCGTTAACCCTCTGACTTCGGCTTAGGTGATGATCTCACTGCTCATGAATTTGAGCCCCGTGTTGGGCTCTGTGCTGTCAGCTCAGAGCCTGGAGCCCACTTTGGATTCTGTGTCTCCCTCTCTCTCTCTGCCCCTTCCCCGCTCATGTTCTGTCTCTCTCCCTTTCAAAAATAAACAGTAAGAAAATATTTAAAAAATGTATAAAAAGAAAACTTAAGAAATGTTGGAAGTGCTTTATGATATTACACCATAAATATATTAAAGGCAAATGTCAGAGAAGAACATATAAACAAATATGAAAGACAGAAGGCCAATATCCTCAAGATAGTATGAGCTCTTAGGTATAAATAAAATAAAAAACATTTTTCAATTTTATTTTCCAATTTTGTTTGCTCTCCCACTTTATTCGGGTCTCTGTTCATATTTCTTGTCATTGGAAAAGTCCTGATCATCAATTTAAAATAGACACATTCCCATATGTTTCCCCTTACCCTACTCTATTTTTCTGCATAGGATTTATCACAACCTGCTTGTTTGCTATGCTTTTATCTGCATCCTCCATCACTAATGTAAGCTGTGAGAGAAAAAGAGACTTTATTTTTATTCACTGCTGTATGCTCAGTGCAGAGAACAGTATCTGCTTAATAAATATTTGTAAAATGAATTGGTAAAGTTTTGTCTAAACAGAATGTCTTACTTTAAGAATCATAGAAAATATTTTTAAAGACACAAAATAATAAAAGTACTATTTATGGAGAGGCAAGCATTGTCCTAAATGTTTTATGTGTATTAACTCATTTAATCCAAAATAACCTTATGAGTTAGGTACTATCATGAAACCCATTTTGAAGATGAGCAAACCATATACAGAAAGAAATTAGAAAGCTTGCCTAAGGTCACGCTGCTCATGAGTGTACTGAAAAGAATTAACAATCTGGCCAAATACTTTTCTGCACCAATCAAACTCATCTATTCCTTTTCATACTTAAGAACTCCTGAATATGAATGAAGTCAATTAAATAAAACCACTATCATGATTACCACCACCACTAAGTTTTTAGTACATATACACTAAAGACTGTGCTCAGCATTTTACATGTAATATCAAACTTAATCCTTGCAACAATCTTGTGAAGTAGGTATTATCATCTCTCCTTTACAAAAGGAGAAAACTGAGGCTGAGGGAGGTTAAATTAGTTGCTCAAAGTCTAGCTTGACTTGGGGTTCAATTTTAAGTTTCAATATAGTGCTTGTATTTTAACTATTAGATTTAAAGACCTGCAGTAAAACTTTATGCTTCAAAAGGATAAACAAAGTACATTTCTTGGGAAAAAAAAAAAAAAAAAAAGGAAGCAAGCATTACATACTTCCATTTCAGACATATAATCTTCTGGTTTGTCCATAAATACTGCAGAAACTGGAACAGATGTGTTTTTGGACATCATGAATTTTAATGGAACTTCATGGTAGATTTGATTTCTCTCTCTCATTGTCATTTTCTTTTGAGGAAGTGGTGAATTAATATAAATTACTTTAACAGGTTTTGAACCTTAAAACAGAAACAGAAGAAAGAGGGTGATTAGTTTCTAGTAGTTATATTTAAAAGAAACAAACAAACAAACAAGATACAGGGCAGAAAGATCACCAAACAAAGCAATACAGGATAGGAAAGTGGTAGCACATGTCTCATGTATTTGCCACTCTTGAGCTTGTGATCTTTAGAGATATAAGGCTGAGAGAATTTGGCTAGAAAAATGTTCTCTAACAGATTTTTAAAAAGCTTTTCTGCTTTTTATTGTTATACTTTTGCTGTCATTATTATTCAGTTCTTACAAGACTAGTTCCAAAAAGTGACGAAGTTTTTACCACAGATAATATATTACATTTAGCTCTAAACTGTAGTTTTTTCATTAGACACAGTTCTGTATTTACTACAATTGTTACACAAAATAATATTAATTCTAGAAGATATTAACTTGACTGTCCAAAGAAAGACTATCCTATGCTTACAAGTACAGACCTACTTTCATTCTGAATTCCAGTACCAGACACATAAGTAAGTCCTGGAAACTGACCCATCTGAGGCTATCTAATAAAGTTCTGCATTCCTTTCATTTCAGTGAAAGAAGAAACTCATTATTGCATGTATTTTTGGCTACTCTAAACCGTAATTATTTTTCTCTTTCACCCCACAAAATGAGTACGGGTTCTGTAGACCGAAGAACTCATGCAGGAGTATCAATTCTAGAGTAGCACTATTTAAAAGTTCTACTAAGTATAAATGTAAAATTCACATTCTCCTTAAATCAAAACTTAAGATTTTTTAATCTGACAAATGATCATCTATGTTTAGAGAGTTGAAATAGAACTGGTCCAACTCCGCTTTTGAGAGCGTTACTTGATACAGCAAATCACAAACCTGCAACAGGTATTACTTGAATACACACTGGAATTTCCCACTGTTCCCTGTAGTTTGGTCCATGATTATTTAATAAGGTAAATAATGATTGACTAGTTAGAGCTATCTGAGGGTGATATCTTGAAACAAGCTTCTCTGCATTTGGATCTTTACTAATATCCTGAAAAACAAAATACAACTTGTTACTTGATTATATTTATTGGAAATTTCTTTGAGGAAGTAACAAAAAGAAGGGAGACATTCCACTAGGGGACTTTAGAACAGTAAGATGGTTATGTACTTTATGAGATACAGAAGATTACTTAGGAAAACTCAAAAGCACTTTTCTACTTACGTAATGCATAGCTGCAGCTGTTTTTTCTGGTGTTTCAGTGGTAGATATGTTATCTTTTGAGAGCTGTAACTTTGCAGGCATTGAGGGAAATACCGTTTTCACGTATTTTACACTGCCCTAAGTAAGAAAAAAGGGAATGTCTTATTCCAAATATCTTACATATTTTTCCCCTAAGTCAGGTATTCTTTTCAGCATATGAAACCCTCAACTTAAAATTCTTCACTCTACTTTAGGACCTTCTCAAAGTCAAGACTTCCATGATTTTGTTGGAAAACCTGCATACATGGGTTTTTCTTTTCAAAGAAGGTCCAAGACCAGGGTGCCATGTAATCTTCCTTACCACTTTAAATTCTAACCTCTCATTTAATGAGGTACAAATATAACAGAAACTCTAAAATATCCTCTTTACCCATACTTACTTCCAATGATTGTGAATAAAAACCTTTAAAAGAAAAAAGGTTACCTTCTTTGCATTTAGGAACATTACAAAAGGTGGGAATGAAAAGAAAATCAAGAAATAAAGTTGGTAGTGACATTTTAAAAAATATCAAGGACTGTTATCCACAAAATAAAGAAGACCCATTTGTATTGCATATTTTAAAAGTTCTATCTCATTATTGTTCAAAATCTAAACATAAATATTGTCTGTGAAATACAGATGATGTTTCAGACAAAAACAAGTTTATACTTTCATTGGTAAACCTTACCAATGCGAGAAGAGTTTTTTCTAACTTTAATCCCATCTCTATTCTGAATGGGAAGAATCCCATTAAGCTGGTGACTTCATGGAGAGTATAGAACTCTGGATACTTTTTCACTTGTTCAATGCAAGCTTTTAAAATTTTCTAGGGAATAGAAATTAAGAGACAATCATTTGTATCATACGTCTGCAATAATAAAACAAAAATAACTTAGTTACATGTGACTATATAATTGTTCATTGAAATATTAAATTCATCTCATTAATCAAACTTCCAAAAATCAAAGCATAATGTATATTCCTTTAGTTAATCTCTTATTTTTCATAATTCTTTTTAACCTAATTTCTTAAAATTGATATTTAAAAATATTAAAACTAGCAACTGTATTAAAATTTAAAAATAGAAAAGATGCATATTTTCTGTGCTATTTAAGAAACTGTCAAGGAAATAAAGTCACATGAAAATTTCAACACACTTTCCTGCAATAAAAGCAGTTATATGACTAATTAGAAATAAGTAAGTTTAATACACTAATGATTCCCAAGCACAATAAATTAACAAAGAAGTTATCTCACAGACCACTATAATCTACAATCTAAACAAATAAATAACAGGGGTTTCTGGGTGGCTCACTCAGTTAAGCATTTGACTCTTGATCTCAGGCTCAGGTCATGATCTCAGTTCGTGGGTTTGAGCCCCGCATCAGGCTCTGCACTGAGAGGACAGAACCTGCGGAGGATTCTGTCTCTCCTTCTCTCTGCCCCTCCCTACCACTCTCTCTCTCAAAATAAATAAAAAAACTTTAAGAACTAAGTAAATAACAAAAGTTATAAATGATGGAGTATTTAGTATTTTCTTTTCTCCAAACTTTTCAAAATACGAATAACTTACCAGGAAATATGATCAACAAGGAAATAAAATTCACAGCTTTACTCAAGCAGAATGTATGACAATTGTGATAACATGTAAATAACTCAAACATGCACAGTACTTTCGGGTGGGAGTGGGGTTATAATTAAAAAACATATGTACATAGGGGTGCCTGGGTGTCTAAATTGATTAAGGGCCCAACTGCAGCTCAGATCATGATCTCATGGTTTGTGAGCTCGAGCCCTACATTGGGCTGTCTACTATCAGCACAGAGCCCGCTTTAGATCCTCTGTCCCCCTCTCTCTCTGCCCCTCCCCTGCTCTTATACATGCGCTCACTTTCTCTCAAAAATAAGTATTTTTTAAAAAACCCACAAAACACATGTATATCATCTTCTAAGAAACTTAGTTTTTTTCTCCTGTCAATCTAATCTGAACCTTTTAGAATATATTTTACATCATAAGAGTAATTAGCAATAAGCATATCTTTGTAATATCTTTATATCCTCTTTCACTTCAGACATTTATGAAATTTGTCAAGTTACAAATCAATAACTTTACTCCAGTCTATCTTTTCATCTAGTTTCATATCCCCTTCTCCTCTTATTTAATTCTTACTGCCCCGTCTTTCACATTTTCTCCCTCAATCCATGCTTTTCAATGCTGACTTTGATATTTTATTCAGGATATACTTGCAACTAAGGCAGATGTGGGTTAATATGGAAAAATTCTGTTTGTTTTTAAAAATCCTAGTCAACTGCAAAGTGAAATTTGCATAAAATCTTTGTTCCTTATTTATATTAGTTAACTTCCACCCCTAACATTCCCATCTTATGGCAGTCATTATAAGAAGTTGAACATACGGGCAAAGGTAAGCAATATATAAGAACTGTATGACACAGAAACTATTCTACTTGGATGTTCACTGGCACATCTTTCTTGGTAAAAACTCTACTGGATGTTTCACAGGGTTTTACTGAATTCACTAATTAGGGATTCACAGAAAATCTAACACAGTTTTACTCCTATAACGAGATAGATTACTATATATTATTGTTGTTGTTATTATTATCTGAGAGAGAGGGATAGAGAGGACAAGCTGGAGAGAAGGACAGAGAAAGGAAATCTTAACCAGGCTCCAGGCTCAGCAGAGCCTGACACGGGGCTCAATCCCATCCTGGGATCATGACCTGAACTGAAATCAAGAGTTGGGACGATTAACCTACTGAGCTACCCAGGGACCCCATTTTTTTTTAAGCGTTTTGTTTTTTTAGTAATCTCCACACCCAATGTGGGACTCGAACTCACAATCCCGAGATCAAGAATCACATGCTCTTCCAAATGAGCCAGTTGAGGTGCCCCCATTACTATATATTATTAAAGATATTTCATAACTGGTAGGTACTAAGCAACTAAAGAATCATTATTTGATACATTTAAGACGCTTTAATAATTTGTCTTTGAAAAACAGCTATGAGGTTAAGAGATTCAGGCTATTTCCCATCACCCAACCTCTGAATGTTATTTAACACCCTAAATATCTTGAAAACTAAATACACCAAAAGCATATACATGTACACAATACAGATTTATCATTACAAAGAAAGGTGAAAATGATTCAGCTCCCTGAATTCAGCTCCCAAAATTTTATTTTGGGCCAGAAAGGAAAAACATAGTATCATACATGTTTGAAACTTAAAAATTTAAAGGACACTACTTCTGGCAGTATGGTAGGGTCGGTACTTTGAAGAGGACTTCTACCCAAATCCCACTAGATACGAGATAAGTCACAGCTAACAATTTTTATGCATTATTGGACTTGGTACAAAGCAAAAAGAATCTCAAGGACCCTAAGTAAATAAATAACCCCCAAACACCTAGAGCGAAAAGAAACAGGAGCAGTGAACAGTAAGAAAACCCATGAAAACTGAGGTGGCTTGAGGGCAAATGCCTCCACCTGTGGCAAGATCCGGTGAGGTAAGGAGCTGAACATGTGATTCTTACACTTACGCCTTACAAAACAGAGATGTGAACAGATATTTGTACATCCGTGTCCACAGAAGCATTATTCACAACTGTGAAAAGGCACAGTAACCAAAGTGCCCATCAATGGATGAATGGATAAAAAAAAATGTCCAAATACTTACAATGGAATATGTATTCAGCCTTAAAAGAGAAGATTTAGAAACATGCCATAACATGGATGAATCCTAGTTGAGAGTTATTGTTTAATGGATGCGATAAAATAAGAACTACTATTGGGTCTTTGTCTTGGTTCCTGACACAGGGCACCTAAAACCTTGGAATTTCCTGAGTGATAAGAAGGAAGGTCTTTTGTATGCTACAGAGATGACTCATGGCTCCTAGATAACTTCAGGGTGGGGGATGTTTGCCAGGAAAGTCCAAGGCCCATTACAGGGCTACAGGTTGACCTACTCACCAACAACCCATAGTTTATTCAATCATGCTTAGGAAACAAAGCCTCCATAAAAACCCCTAAACAATGGGGTTCAGAGAGCTCCAAGGTTGGTGAACACATGGTGGTACTGGGAGGGTGGTGTGCATAGAGAGGGCATAGAAGCTCTATGCCTCTTCTTCCATTTCTTGCCAAATGCATCTCTCTCCTCCATTTACAATCAACTAGAAATAGTAAGTAAAGTGCTTACCTGAGTTCTATAGCAAATTATTGAACTAGAGAAAAGGGTCATCGAAACCCTAGGCCTACTGTCCTGAGGTGGAATACTGGTTGATGTGGGGGAAAAAAAACCCACATAGTTGGTATCAGAAGTGTTGTTAGAGCAGAAACAGTTCAGAAATAGGTATAAAGTCTCAATTTTGCAAGATGAAAAGAATTCTGGAGATTGGCTATATAACAATATGAATGTACTTAATATTACTGAACTGCACACTTAAGATAGTAAATTTTGTGTTGTATTTTACCACAACTAAAAATAAAATTTAAAAAGGGGAAGGAAATTCTGACACATTCTACAATATGGCTGAACCTTGAAGAAGACATCATTCTAAGTAAAATAAGCCAATCACAAAAGGACAAATACTCTACTTACGTGAAGTACCTAGAAAAGTCAAATGTCAAATTCATATAGCTAGAAAGTAGAATGGTGGTTGCCAGGGACTGGGGAAAAGAGGGAACAATGAATTATTTAGTGGGTACAGAGTTTCAGCTTGGGAAAATGAAAAAGTTCTAGAGATGGGTGGTAGAATTACATTCACAAAAGTATATAAAAGTATTTCATGCCATTCAACTGTCCTTAAAAACGATTAAAATAGGGGCACCTAGGTGGCTCCGTTGGTTAAGCATCTGACTCTTGATTTTGGCTCAGGTCATGATCTCATTGTTCCTGAGTTCGAGCCCTGCATTGGGCCCCTGCTTGGGATTTCTCTCTCTCCCCTCTCTCTGCCCCTTTGCCGCTCACACACACTTGACTGTGTGCATACACTCCCTCTCAAAATAAATAAATAAATACAAATTAAAAAAAAAAAAAAGATTAAAATGGTAGCTTTTATGTTATGTATATTTTACCACAGTTAAAAAGTGGAGGCGGGGAGGGAGAGAGAAGGAGGGAGGGTGGGAAGAGGAAGGAGACAGAAAAATGGAAAAGAGACGGAGGTCTGACCTAGGCAATATGGGAATCTCGGGAAGACAGGTTGAGAAAATGAAAGAAAAGCAATAAATGAAAATGGCTGAGAATTTTTCAGAACTGAAGAAGGAAAGGAATCTACAGATACAAGAAACATAATGAACCAAGCATCATTTAAACACACATACACTGTAATGAAACAGTAAACCACCTAATATAAAGAACAGTCAAGACAGAAAAGAGAGATTCCCTAAAAGAAATGACAGATAACACACCTTTCTTTCTTTTTTAATGTTTATTTGGGGAGGGAGGGGGAGAGGAAGAGAGAGAGAATGAAAGAGAGAGAGAGAGAGAGGGAGAGAGAATGAATCTCAAGCAGGCTCCATGCTGTCAGCACAGAGCCCAACACGGGGTTTGATGTCACAAGCCATGAGAGTATGACCTGAGCTGAAATCAAGAGTTGACACTTAAGTGACTAAGTCACCCAGGTGCCCCCTGATAACACACTTTTTTTTTTTCACACTTTTCAATAACAGTAACATTCACCAGACAAAGAATTATTATCTTCAGATAAAGAAACAAAACAGTCAAATTAGAATTATGTATGGAGTAAAACCATCTAATCAGAAAAACAAAAAAAAATATTTTCAGATGAACAAACCAAAAGACTGTTTATCACCAAGAGACCTTCATCAAACAAACATCTAGAACACGTAGCGTTTGAGGAACAATGAAGAGGATCTCAGAATGTGATTTGAGAAGAGATTGAAAGTCAAAAAAATTATCAAAATTTGTGGATAAAACAAATATTGCCCATATAAAATAATAATGTAGATAGGTTTAAATAAGAGACAGCATTAAACAATATCAGTCAGGAAGGGTGTGATGAAAGTCAAAATGTTCTATGGTTTCTGCAGACATATAGACTGATAAAACTGAATAGAACCAGGAAATTGACCCACACATCAATAGTGACAAGACAATTCAGTGAGGGAAAAAATTCATTGTAAAAATTCAAGTGTAACCATTAAGAGAACAGAAAAACAATGAACAAATTCCAAATTAATAAGGAGGAAAAGGAGAAAAAACATCAATCCCCTCAAAAGAAGTAAAAATAGAACTGTAGAAAAAGACAAAAAGAAATCACAAACAAGTCTGTGTACATCAATTATCATAATGAATGTAAATGACTAACCTTTCCATTTAAAAGGCAAGAGAGGTCAAGAGTTTACTCAAAAAGAAAAGGAAAAAAAAATCTAGCTAAACACTATTTTAAGAGATATTTGTAAAATACACGTTCTACAGATTCAAAAAACCCCATTAAAATCCCACCTAGCTCTTCTTTAGAAATTGACAAGTGGGTTCCAAAATTTACAAGGAAATAAAAAGGACTAAAAAGAGCCAAAAACAATTTTTAAAAAGAACAAAGTTGCAGGACTTACCCAACATGGTTTCAAAACTTACTAGAAGACTAGGTGATGCTGGCATAAAGACATATATAGATTAATGAAATAAAATAAAGTCAGGAAAGTAACCCACATATTGGTGGCGACAAGGCAATTCAATGAGGGAAAAAAGAGCTTTTTCAACCAATAGTGCTAGGCAGAGTTTCTCATCATTGACAGTTTCAACATTTTGGACCAGATACTTCTTTGTGGTGGGCGGGGCATCCTATACACTTAAAGGCATTTAGCAACATTCTTGGCTCTACCCACTAGACGCCACAAGAACTCGTTTCTCAGTTGTGACAATCAAAAATGTCTCCAGAAATTACCAAATGTTCTCTGGGAGGCTAAAGCACTCTCAGGTGAGAATCATTATGCTAGAACTAGACATCCATTCAAAAGAAGAATAAACTTTGATCCCAACATCACATTTTACACCAAAAAAAACCTTGAACATTCACACTCAAACTATAAAACCTCTAGGTTAGGGTTTTTCAACACAAGCATTACTGTCATTTTGGGCTGGATAATTCTTTGTTGTGGAGATGTCATGTGCATTGTAGTATGCTTAGCGGCATCTCTGACCTTTAGCCAGTAGATACTGGTAGCATTCTGCCAGTTGTGACAACCAAAAATGTCTTCTGACATCGCTAAAGTCCATAGGGGTAAAGAAGTAAACATGATCCCAGGTGAGAACTACTTGGGGTCGGCAAAGATTTCTATGCTAGAATACAAAAAAGTCTTATTTTATATATATATATCCTCTAGATTGTTTAAAAGTGAAATGACCTTAAGTGTCAACTTGAGGATATAGAGCAACAAAACTCTCAAAACTGCTGGGTAGACTGTAAATTGGTATAATCCTTTGGAAAACAGGTTAATATTATGTTCTAAAGTTGAAATATGCATACTTATGACCCAACAATTTCATTCCTGGGTATATACCCAGTAGAAATGTGCACATGTGCACCAAGAGACATGTATGAGAATTGTCACAGAAGCACTATTTAGAATAGCTCCAAATAGGAAATGACTCAAATTGTGATCAATAGAATACATTGTAGTTTATTCATACAATTAACAATGCACAGAAATGAAAATTAATGAACTGTAGCTACACACATACATGCATCTCACAAACCTAATGAGTGAAGGAAGGAAGAATTCTGTTCACTTAAAACTCAAAAAAAAAAGGCAAAAGTGAGCTTAAAGAAGTACCAAAATAAAGGGTATGGAAATTATCAATACCAAACTTGTATCACTGATAACTTCTCAAGGAGGAAGAATGTTACCATCAGGAGGGATACATAGGGCGCTTGTGGGTTACTGGAAATGTTTTATTTCTTAACTTGGAAGAGAGTTACATAGGTGTTCACTATATAATTATTTGTTAAGCTGTTTATATTTGGTCTGTATACTTTTCCGTAAGTATACTGCATTTCATAATATAAAATTAAAATTTTTAAACTGTAAAAAATCAGGAAAAGATCAGTGAGCCTTTAGAGTGGAGATATAAAATGTAAATTAGACAAAATATGTTGCCAAGTCAATCTGACTAAAAAATAAGACTTAACGCTGATTGTTAGCTATCAAATAATGTACTTTGTCAACAAACATTTTTATATTCATGTAGTTAAATTCAGCACTTGAGAACTGTGTGTCAGGCATTATTCTAGTCATTGGGAACACAGCAGTGCACAAAAAAGTACTTACATACAAGTTGTGGAGAAAGACAATAAAAAAGAATCAACATGGTAAAGGGAACCCTGAAAGCGATGCTATGTTTTTAGGGTAATTAGGGATATCCCCACTGATACTTGGCATCTGAACAGAGAGAGACTTTAAATCAAGACACTATTCCACGCACCTCTCTGGGAAAAAGCTGCCAGAAAGATGGGAGGAGCCAAAAGCCTTAAGGCAGGACCATGCTTGGAGTATTCAAGTAACACAAAGCCCAGCAGGCTGGAATAGAACAACTGGGAGGGAGGTATGTAGGAGATGAAGCAGGCTGGTGTGGGGGGGAACTGAGAGGGTGTGATCACAAAGGGCATTGCAGAACTCTGTAAAGACCTCTTTCTGAGTGAAGTGAGAAACCATTTTAAACCAGTGACATGAGGGGATGTGACTTAGGTTTTAAAACCATCATTCTGGTCCTTTCAAAGGCACTATTAAAATAGGAAAAGCTACAATTCCTTTTCTATATGGAAAGATATGATACTTGGTTTGAGTGTATCACATATAGGTTCGGAGAAAAGAAACACGTAATGCTTCCTTTTATTTAGAAGAATCATTCTTTTAGTTGATATTAATAGCAAAATTTCACCTTAAAAAGTGTTCAAAAAATGGTAAAACTAAAATCCTCTGCTGTCCCCCAATTTACAGTGACCAGTTTTTTTTAATTATGGTAAAATACACAGAAAACTTACCATTTTAAACCATTTTTTACATTTAAGAGTTCAATAGTGTTAAGGGTATTACAATGTTGTGTATAATGACTAATTTTAAAGACTTTAAAAAAATTCAGAGCAGTGTTGATGTTTTTAGATAAACTCCAGTACAATAATACATATTATTAATAAAAACAAGTATGAATATACTACAGTATATGATTTTGAGATGCTAGTATTTCCATTATCAAAATATGTGATGAATAAAAGACCTATTACACACAATTTGTTCTCTAAATTGGTGACATTTCCATATGATTTTGGCAGGATCATCACACATTTTAAAATGCTGTTATTGCTTATTTCTCAGCAGTTTAAATAAATGTGATTTTTTTTTTTTTTTTTTACCTCTGTGAAGAGACGAGCATCATCAGAAAGCATATTATAATCCTGTGCACATTTCTTTGCAGAATTCTGCAAAAACTTTAGGAATTCAGTAACTTCTTCATTCACATGTTTTTTCATATCCTGATTTTTAAAAAAGTAGACACGTCTTGGAATAAGAAGCTTAATTAAAAACAATCACCTCTCAATCACTGCTCTAATAATCTGGATTTAAAGACTAATTAAAGTATCACATCCAAAGCAGAAATCAGAAAAATAGTAAGAATTATTATATAATAATGGCAAACTTGTTATTAAAAACACTACATTGTATATCAATGTTAAAACACTATGTTGAACACTTGCAACTAATACAATATTGCATGTCAACTACACTTCAATTTAAAAAAATTCATAAAAATAAAAAAGCAAATGACTATTGTACTACCTATTTAGGAATCATTAAGCTTTTTTATAAAATGCTCTAAATTAACATAAAAAAAGACAAACATCCAAATGGAAAAATGTGCAAATAACATGAATAGGCAAGTTATAAAAAAAAAAAAAAAATAGAAATGGCTTATAAGCACATAGGAAAGACTTACTTTCATTACCAAACACTGTAAATTAATATGAAACAAGGGATCACCATATTTTCCATATCAAATTAGAGGCAAAAAGGTAATGTGCTGCATTAGTGAAGATACATATTTTTTTAAAGAAATTTTTCATACAATAGTGATACAAACTGGTTTAAACTTCTTGTAGAACAATTTACTCAGGTATAAATACAGATTGAAGCCTTAAAAACATGTATAGTTTTGATCAGGCAATCATATTTTTAAGAATTTATCTTAAGGAAATAAGTATAAATGTGAACAAAGAGTTTGCAACAAAGATGTTCAATACAGCATCATTTATATAATTGAAAACTTAAAACTAAAGAAATTAAAAACTTAAAATTGTTTGTGAGCATTATAAAACTGTATTGCTAGTACTTAAGATGGACTGGAGTGAAATATGCTCAGAACCAAAGGAAAATGCCTATTATAAAAGAACCAACAAAAGAATGAAAGCACCAATGCTCTGTCAATTAAACTCTTTAAATTTCCATTTTTGTTAATAGGATTGTACCTAAAAACATAAAAGCAAAGTTAAAATATTTTTTACTGAAGCTGAAGAATAGCATACATACCAAATACTGCAAGTAGTCATTTTTATTTATTCCCACAGCTTTGGAATTTGCAGGAATTTTTGCGTATTTAACCAACAAGTCCACATAACTCCTCTGCTCTCTCTGTGAGAAACGAGAGAAACGAGGATAAGGAACTCTTGGTTTTGGAAGAAGAACCATTCCAACTGTGGTTTTAACTTTTTCCTTTGCTTGAGTTGCTGAACTAACTGCCGGCTCATTTTCTACAGAACTTGCTGAGGCATTCAAATTTTCTCCTATACGTCTGGAAAAAAAAATACAATTTACAAATATGTGCTTTTCACATGAAGATTACTATCATGGAACTTCATGATTCTCAATCACCAGGGAGAATATAGCGTGATTAACATAGTAAATTCCAGATTATTATCTAACTCTGCCACCTGCATTTTGATGTTTAGCCATTTGGTGTAAATTAAGTATTCTGCAGGATACGATCACATTACAAGTTTACCTTCAATTATCTGATGGAGAGGGAGAGGCAAACTCCTTAGATAAGTTATTCAATTTGGAACTATTTTCCCTTTACTCAAGAGGGGTAATTGCTCTTTCCAATCAATTATATATGCAGATATTCCATGTTTACATTTTATTACAATAGAAGTTGTTTTTATTTTTTTTATTTTTTTTTTAATTTTAGTTTTTGAGAGAGAGTGTGAGCAAGGGACAGGGGGAGAGGGAGAGGGAGAGAGACAGAATTTTAAGCAGGCTTCCTGTTCAGCATGGAGCCCGACTCAGGGCTTGACTGCAAGACTGTGAGATCATGACCTGAACCGAAACCAGGAGCTGGATGTTCAACCCACTGAGCCACCCAGGCACCCCAACGATGCGAGTTGTTTTTAAAAGCTTAAATTCTTCAGTAAGTGACATCCATTAATATAAACAAAAGCCACTAAAAGCAGGATACGATGAAGTCAAAAGTTCACAAATTGAAATTCTAAATTTTCTAGTTTCCTTTGCTTTAATTATCTCAAGATTTAAAAAGAAAATTCCAACACTGTGTGCCATATTTTATGGAAGCAACAGTGGTTTTAGAAAAGCTGTACAATTCTCTATCACTAGTACATGGCTGAATCCATGGAAATGTCTTTATGCCTTGAATGAATGCAAAAGAGAAAATCTGGTATTATCTATGATGAAATGCACTAGACGAGAAAGTGGTAACTACAGAACCTGTTATCATATCTATGAAACGATACCTGCAATTTCTAAAAAACCACCTTTCTGCCCCAGGGAGGTATATGAACATGAAGTTCTTATCTTATTCATAATCTGTTTCTATTCCTAGTATTCAAATGTAGTAACGTACATTTAAAAAAATATTTGTTTATTTATTTATTTATTTTGAGGGGGGTGGGGAGGAGAGAGAGAATCCCAGGCAGGCTTGGCGCCGTGAGCATGGAGCCTAATGCTAGGCTCAATGCCACAAACGATGTGATCATGACCTAAGTAAGCTGTGATCAAGAGTTGGACGCTTAAATGAATGAGCCACCCAAGTGCCCTAGCAATCTACACTTTTAATAAGAGAGTTTTAAAGTACACACACATACAACTACACTTCCTTAGCCTCTATAATTCTATTTTCCATAGCAGTTAACTGTTCACCGTGATCTGGTTCCAAATTAAATAACAACAATAACACAAGAGGAAGGGAAACTAATGAGAAGGATGGCTGTCTATTGATTCATTCTTCATCTCCCCATTCATTAATATTTACTGAGTGACTATCATGTGCCAGGCTAACGCTGGACACTGGGGCACAATACAGTCTCTATTCTCTAAAACTCTGCAATCAAATGGATATGTACATTAATACAATGTAACTATGGAGATCTTAGGTTTCCAAACTGGGTACATACTGAATAGGTGATAGAGAAGAATCCTAAGGATAATGGGATAAGGGATTAAGAGGGAGAAAGGAGAGACACAAGAAATATTCAGAGCTGTGGCTTGCAATCATGACAGTATTAATTTCTTCGGGGAATTTTAGAAGCCTGTGGCTACATCCGGGTTGTCACAAAAGAAGGCATGTAGAGAGAGATTAAGGAACACTAGATGCCTGTAATGTAACATACGAGAGTGTACTACACAACTTTCAAAGGTCCCTTTAGGCTTTCTCTGATCATATACAAACAAACCTGGTCTGTTATTACTTATCCTACCAATACATTTTATTCTCTTTTATTTTTATGATCTTCTATGGCACAGTTTATATTAACCTCTTTTCAATCTAACCTTGTTCATTTTAGCTGGTGCATCTGACTACTGCATTATATTTTCTAGTGCAGTAGTATCTATGCATTTACATATTAAAATATATAATATGTATTCTTTTCTTTGATTTCACATTTATATATCTTGGACGTTACTTTTAAATATAGTGTCGGAGGCTAATTCCATTTCAGGCTAGTAAAGGAGGTATCTCATCTCTTATAAATATTTGTTATCAAAAGTGGGACAGTGTTGGCCTGATAAAGCTAAGAATTATCAACCTAGATCTGTATCTGGATAAAAGGTGAGCCCCATCTAAAACCACTGCTAATTTGTTTTAAATCAGCTTTATAATACTAAAGCAAATACAGTAAAAATGCAAAGATTCTTAGAAAAAAACAAAATAAAGCAAAATATTCAAGAGTACTCTTCTAGAGCTAAACTAAAGATGGAAAACTAATCAAAAGAGCTGGTTAGTGGATGGGAAAAGAATTTTGGAAATTAAAATACAGATGCTTAGACTGGCTGTGAAAATAATACAGGTGAAAGAAGACATACTTAGCTACTAAAGTTTCTCCAATAACTGTATAAAAATAAGCATATTTTAGGTTAACAAAATGAATATTAACTGCTGATCTTGGGAGAAATGTATTACAGCAAATTGATTTCTCACTAGAAAATGTCTTGAGAGCTATTCAAACCTAACGGTATTGTGTCCGCAACTCTTAACAATACTGCTTCACAGCTGTCTCTCTGAATATGAGAACATGTCTGTCCTTGTGGCACAAACTGGCAAATTTAATTAAGCTGCTGCAGCAACAAGATGCTGACTCAGATATGCCAGAGTAGGAATGTCAAGAAATCCTAGCAGTTTAAATTGGCTACATTCAGCAAAGAATGAAATGGCAGTACATCAAGATCATTTCCATGTGTAGTGCTGTCAAAATCTTCAACAGGGCGCAGGCCAAAAGCATCTGACAGGGTTTCTCTATGCACATTTACAGCATTATATTTTATTTCAGTTGATGGTTTGAAGTTTTTCCCCTTCATTTTGTCAACTACCCACTCTCCTTTCTTAAAGTTTCTATGAAGAAAAGGCAGAATTCAAACTTAGTTTCCTATGCTTTAAGTCTACTGGTTTAGGTGGCTTCTTAAAGTAGCATTTGGAAATGGTGCTTCTAGCCTCCATCTAAAGTCTACCTGTACCTTCTGGATTGATTTACTTTTCTCTATTCGACACATTAAAATTTCATAATTTTTTAAATTGGAAGCTACTTTCCCCCTTGCTGGTTTAAAGCTCAGTTATAAATATCTACAATCAGAAACTTTGATTTAAAAAAAGGTAAATGTTTACTTTTCAGTAGAGGGAGAAGGGCTGAATAAAAATCTCATATTACTGAAAGCAGAGTAATGAGAGTTACCAATATTTTCCTGAATATGATGGGAGAAGGCAAAACACACAAAATTATGGATAATAAAAATTTTACATTTTTTCTAATGTTTCCATCAATAAAACAGCTGTAAATTACCACAGTCTGAAAACCCATTCCTTACTGTGACAAAACTTAGTAAAATTTAACGTGAGCAAAAAAGACTAGAAACATGAAATCAATGTCGTGTCTTTATTTTTTCTGTGCCAAAAGGTAAGTTACACTAATAAATTGTTTTGTGCTATACAGAAATCTAAAGAAAAACAAGCATATCCTAAGAAGAAAATATTTTAGGAGCTGTACCCAACTGCCAGCAAGATATCCTTTCCCTTACGTAATTCAGACTATAACCCACATCTAGGATATGCTGACTAGAACCAAACTTGAAAAGAACCATTAAAATACGGTGTGCCTGGGTGGCTCAGTTGGTAAAGTGCCCAATTCTTGATTTTGGCTCAGGTCATGATCTACAGCCCTGCGCAGGGCTCTGTGCTTGGGATTCTCTCTCTTCTTCTCTCTCTGCCTCTCCCCTGCTCATGCTCACTAGTGCTCTCTCTCAAAATAAATAAATAAATTTCAAAAAAAAAAAAAGAAAACCATTAAAATAATTAAGAAGCAGGATAAAGAAGATGAATATTAAAAATTTTTAGTCTGAAAAGACGAAGGCTGAGATAAATGTACATAAAACGGTGAGCAGTGGTTTTTTTTTTTTTTTAAAGATATATGTTCATTTTACCTTTAAGAAAAGGTAAAGATATACCTCTTTACCCTCCTCTTCCAGGATATTACAATTGGTAGGCATTCTTTGATTCAAATAAACATGGCAATTCTTTATTTGATAGTAAGTTTTAAGAAATTAAAAAAAGAAATTAAGGTATCCTCAAGAAATGGTACAAGTTGAGTAACAAAATCAGCTTGAAAAAAATCCATAGATACATTTATACAGGATTTACTCAACCTTCTATAGCTGATATTAGCAAAGACATTATAATTATGCACTTGGCAAGAATGTTGCTTTTAAAATTGCCTCTTTAATACAACATCTGCTTGCTTTTATGTGAACTTATTTATTCATCTGATAATCAAAAAAGCATTTTTAAAATGTTTTTAATGGCAATCTGGCAGCATCTATCAAAATAAAAAACATACATACCCTCCTCTTATAGGAATTTATCCTTATATCAGCACATGTATAAAAAGGATGCTCATTGTTTATAATTGGAAAGGGATGGAAATAACCTAAATAAATATCAGTGGGGTCAATTAATTGATTCCAGAGTCATCCTTAAAGGTTTGGATTCCAAAAGCTGGGTTGAGAGTACAAAATCATTATTTCTTAAAAGTACCAGAGTGAGTCTAATGAGCCAATATAATGAGGCTGAGGCAAAAGAGACAGAAATATCACTATCACCAGAAAGCCAGGAGAGTGAGATGTCTTCATAGTCAAGAGCTCATTGATGATCCTGAGAGGAGCAGTTTTAGTAGACTACCGAGGGTGGAAGCCAGATTACAGTGAGATGTTCAGTAAAAGCAAAGGCAGTGGGATGTGCAGTGACGTGTTTTCTTCTGTTTTATTCATCCATTCTCCTAATCTGTCTTTTGACTGGAAAGTTTAATCCATTTAAAAAGTAATTATTGAAGGGATGGACTTATTATTATTGCCATTTTGTCAAATGATTTCTGTACGCTTTACAACTTTTTGTCCCCCTTTTCCTCCCAGCAAACACACACGAGTTTTTAAAGAAGTCTAAGTACAAATGAGAGCAGAAGTAAGAAAGTAACATGGAATCCAGGGATTGAGCAGGAAAAACTTGAGCACCTTTAAACACTGAAAGATGAAAATACAGGAATAAGAGCAGATGCTAATTGACAGAAAGGGTACTGAGAAGGCAGAACAGATGGGGGCCCATTCCATATACAGGCTGGAAATATGCTTCCTCCACTGCAAAATGAGTGAAGAAAAGATGAACGTAAATGTTGAACTCTAGAGAAGCTCCCCAATTCCTCACTTGGCGTATTTACAGTCCATTCTAGTAAATTCAATTACTTGGTTTCAAGATTCATCCACAATAACAGCCAATCACAAAGGAAAGGAGATGTTACAGGCAGGCAAGCAGTGAGAAGGGAAAATTACCACTCAACAGGCATGTTCATAGCAGAGAGGAATTTGGCAGTATCTATCAAAATATAAAATGCATACACCATCTGACCGAACAATTCCATTTCTATGAATTTATCTTATGAAAACTATTACAAGAATTTCATCAACACACTGTTTATAATTACAAAAAAAGAGGAACATATTTTGCAAATTCAGACTACCTAAATGAATTGAAAGTAAATCTATATAATGAAGTATTAAGCAACAATTAAGATTAAGCTATGTGTAGAGGCATGGAAAACTACACAAAATATTATTTTAAATGAAAAAAGCAAACTGTAAAACAGTTTCTTAGTATTTTACATTATTTATAATATGATCCCATTTTTGTTTTTATATCTACGTGGAGAAAGATCTGAAAAAATGTATACACACACACAAACAAACCAAAGACCAACCATCCTTGGGTACTGGGTTCTTCCATTTTCTAATTTTTACATTTCTATAATTTGAATGTTTAATACTGGACACATTTATAACACTTCAACTGCCAGAAAAATAACAATCAAATATGAAAACAAATAGCCAAATAAATAAATACATTACCTGTTAGATAAAACACATAGTTCTTTTAAACTTGGAGCCATGGAATGATCTTTATAATTTTCTTGAGAGAAAAATGTCTTAAGGCCATTTTTTGGGGAAACATCCCTGTGAAACAAAGTAATTAACTTACATTTGACAATTCAGAATCTCATGCTAGACTAAGCAGCACACTGGTACAACTGTAGTTTACAACTACTATTGCCCCCTATACCCTTTTCCAAGACAATCATTTCTTTATAATTTCAGTTTCATGTACCAGATGTTTGAGTTTAGATGTTTTACTTGGGTAGCTTTTAGCCTAGGCTCATTCTGAAATTCTCCAGTTCAAATAATCAGCCTTGCTCCTTAATACCCAATTAAATGCCAGAAATACTTAAGAGTCAAAGAACAGACTGAAGTATAATAAGAGCCTGTCAGGGGCAGGGCTCACCCCAGGCTCTTAGTTTTGTACCATGCATTATTGTGCCAGGCCAAAAGACACTACAAAGACTGAATATCTTACCTATTTTCATTAACTTGGCCAATGTGATAAATGGGGTGCCTCTGCTAAAGCCACTTCAAGGTCTTATATGATTTTCCATAACATCATAATTAGAGACTAAGCTATTATAGTCAATGCTTTCCATATAGAAGGCATCTAATAAAAGCTGGCTGAAGGAATTAGAAAGTTAAAAACAATGAGAACCATAATCTATAAAGGACAAAGATTATTAGGACTCTGTGGAAAAAGGGCTACAATACTGTGCAAAGGTTCACATTTGGTTTCACAATGTCAATGGCATTTTTTTTTTTAATTTTTTTTTTTTTTCAACGTTTTATTTTATTTTTGGGACAGAGAGAGACAGAGCATGAATGGGGGAGGGGCAGAGAGAGAGGGAGACACAGAATCGGAAACAGGCTCCAGGCTCTGAGCCATCAGCCCAGAGCCCGACGCGGGGCTCGAACTCACGGACCGCAAGATCGTGACCTGGCTGAAGTCGGACGCTTAACCGACTGCGCCACCCAGGCGCCCCTCAATGGCATTTTAAGAGCATCTGTGCTGCATCTGAATACATCTTTATGGCAAGGAGCATAAATGTACATGCCTTCTACAACTTACAGTAGAACAGTCTATCAAATGGTAACTTCTGGCTGCCCATTCCCCAAATAGGAAATCTTAGCATATTTGCTCCACACTAATTTCTGTTTTTAAAAGTGTTTACCAAAAAAAAAACCCACTGTGATTAAAGTACAAATGATAAAAATTAGAATGTCTTACTTGCTATGTGCCAATGTAGTTTCTTATGATTCGTTATGGTACTCTATCTGTGAAATCTCATTAAATTATAAGGATTTTGGGGCGCCTGGGTGGCGCAGTCGGTTAAGCGTCCGACTTCAGCCAGGTCACGATCTCGCGGTCCGTGAGTTCGAGCCCCGCATCGGGCTCTGGGCTGATGGCTCAGAGCCTGGAGCCTGTTTCTGATTCTGTGTCTCCCTCTCTCTCTGCTCCTCCCCCGTTCATGCTCTGTCTCTCTCTGTCCCAAAAATAAATAAACGTTGAAAAAAAAAAAATTTAAAAATAAATTATAAGGATTTTGTATATCATACAAAAACAAAGTCAGAGACTCAGGGACAGTGAACTCCCTGAAGGAAGGGAGTACTGTTTGCAACAACAACAACAACAACAACAACAACAACAACAAAAACACTTACTGAGCACATACTGATTGAACCTTCTGAGTCAGGTACTATTTTAATCAGCTTTGTCATCTCTTGTAACTTTAGTATTCTCTTTGGCTAGCAAAGAGTGGATGCTCAGTAAATGTGTGTTAAACTGATCTAACGCGGCTATGTATTAGATCCCTACAAAACCACGCTTACTAAGTCTGCTATTTGTGAAGTTCTCATATATTTCTAAAACAGTCTATGCATTTATGTAACCACTTGACATAGACTCTAACAAAATGAAGCTTGTCTACTCTTAAAGAGGTTTTTCTATTACTTGTACAGATACAGGCAAGGTTCTTGGACACAAGAAAATTCTAGCCTGTCTCCTTCGCTGAGAGACCAACAATAAATACATGATGAAGCAATACCTAGTAGCAATCTGAGTGATGAACTATTGTCATTTTTAGGAGAGGAAGTGCAATCAGCTATAACTCAAAAGTGCTCAGTACGTGAAGACAAGATCCAGGTGCATTCTTAACCATTAAACTTGTATCATCTTTGTGTTTCCTCCAAATCTCTCCAGGCCAGAAACTCTCCTTTGCTAAACCAGCCACCAGTCCCACTTCACTCCTCTTTAGAATACAAACAGATGTAACTCACCAGTTCAGCCTGGGTTCACCCATGGCCATCATGGAGCTCATATTTCTAGATTTCTGCTTCACTCTAGCCCACAATTCTGCTGCCTGGCAGTGCAGGCTCCAACGGAGGCAGGATTTCTCCAGAATCTACGCTCAACCGAGGAAAAACCAAAGGTCAGGATCAAAAGCAGGTGACCGGCTGGGCCAGGGGCTGTTAACCTAGGTGTAAGAAGAACCTTTAACACCTACCCTCAACTGACAGGGACACCTAAAAGAGAATACAGCAGACAGATGAATATTCCCAAGGTTCTTTGGAGCAGAACAGCAATGCTGATGTAGGAGTCCTTCTCCATTTAACTTACTCCAGTAATGTAACTCTCAGGACACTCACTGAGGAAATAAAAGGGTCAAAACAGAATGGTGTTCTCATTGGTTACATACTAAATCACTTAGAGCATGGCGCTGTAAGTCCTAACTCAGACCCCCTGCACTCCCTTAATGCCCAAATAAACCTTGCTTCCGTCTTCCCAAACATACACGGCATGGGGCAGATTCTGGCAAGCAATGCTGGACAAAAACTCCCTGGTTATCAAGAAGCTTTCAAAAAGAATCTCACTTTTGAGGAGGCTGAGGTCCAGGTGACTTAAGTGACATTTCACAGGATCATACAGAGGAATCACTAGGACTGCGAATCTGGGTTGACCACTCTATGTTCACTGCTTCTCCTTCATCCGGAACGGACTGGTAAAGTGGTATGTGAGAAACGAGCAGTCACATTTAAGAGTCGGTCTCTCGGTACCTGACGGGCCTGACCTGCTCCTACATAATCCCACCTCTCACATTATGACCCGTTGTGGGGTTGGGGAGGGAGGGTCGATGAAGGTAAAAGGAATGGCTGGGGAAGGGGGCGGAAGGAGAAACAAGGTTCCAGAAAGGCAAGTTAAAAGGGTGAGCAAAGCCGTGGGAGGGGGCCGCGCCAAAACCCGGGGCAGAGGGTCCTAGTCCGGCCGAGGGGGCCGCCATGTTCCCTCCTCCCGCCCTCACGAGCGCCCGCCTGCAGGGCAGCGCCCTTCCTTCCGCGCCTCTGCTGCAAAGCAGCCTTTCCGCCCACCTCTTAGTCCGCGGCGGCTCTGACCCGGGCCGCGGCCCCCACTCCACACACGCTCCACCCCACTCCTTACACTGTCGCGCGCGCCTTCGGAAGGCCTTATTTAAAGGACGTAGCCGCGCCGTCTCGGCCCTGCGTAATGACGTATGCAACGACGCCGGGGGCGGGGCCCGAGTACTCCCTCTCGTATTCGGGATATTTCGGCTAGAAATTGCGAGGTCCGGTGCGCCGCGGCTGGCCTGAAGGAAGGAGCCAGGGGTTGCGTGTTGTCCTAGAAAGTCCTCGACCTTGAGGGGATGATGAATTAAAAGGAGGACGGACGACAAGTACAGTACTGGAAGGACCCAATCAGACTTGGTTGTGACCTTAGGCTAATAATGTCTTAGCTTCCTAACCCTGTCTCCTCATCAGTAAGGTGGAGATATTATTAGTACCTACTTGGTAGTATTTTTTCAAGGATTACATGAAATAACGGAGAAAGTTGTGCTCAACACGGTACTTTAGATGTCAGTTTCCCCCAGCAGCCCCTCTGGCTCTCCCACTAATTTTGTTCTCATTAAGGAAAGATTTATTGAGCACTTACAATTTGTGCTTGGTGCTGGTTACATATATAGGCCTAAGACTGAATACCAGTTCTTCCAGGAGCTTTTGATCATTGGGAATCTCATTCACATTAAATAATTATAAAACAAAATAGAAAGTAGTAAGCTACGTAAGAGAAATTGTACGAATTCAGAGGGAGAGAAATTACTAGTGAGAGGGACAAAAAGCAGCTTTTAATAGCTAATGATACCTTTTGAATACTTATGTATCAGTTACCACGTTAGACACTTGACATGTCAGCTCATTTGAAGAATTTGAAGTATGCGGATGATGAGAAAGGAAATTCTAGAAAGAGACCAGCACAAGGAGCCACATAAATCTATTGCATGAACAGAGTCCAGTGTGTGTGCTAACAGAAAAACATGTTCTAAATTTTACAGTGATTTATGATATTATGTAAAGCTATGTTCAGAGAGAAATCATACTTCTATTAAAAATCTCCCTTGGGAAAAAAAAAAATTTAAAAAAAAAAAAAAAAAAAAAAAAAGAGGCGCCTGGGTGGTGCAGTCGGTTGAGCGTCCGACTTCAGCCAGGTCACGATCTCGCGGTCCGTGAGTTCAAGCCCCGCGTCGGGCTCTGGGCTGATGGCTCAGAGCGTGGAGACTGTTTCCGATTCTGTGTCTCCCTCTCTCTCTGCCCCTCCCCCGTTCATGCTCTGTCTCTCTCTGTCCCAAAAATAAATTAAAAAAACATTGAAAAAAAAATTAAAAAAAAAAATCTCCCTTGGGGCGCCTGGGCGGCTCAGTCGGTTGAGCCTCTGACTTCGGCTCAGGTCATGATCTCACAGTTTGTGGGTTCGAGCCCCACATCAGGCTCTGTGCTGACTGCTTGCTCAGAACCTGGAGCCTGCTTCAGAATCTGTGTCTTCTTCTCTCTCTGCCCCTCTCCTGCTCACGCTTTGTTTCACTCTGATTCTCAAAAATAAATAAATGTAAAAAAAAAAAAAAAAATCTCCCTTGAATCCAGTGACCCTTAGGTAATTTATTTTATCTGAAATGCAAGGACTGTGAAAAGTAGTAGAGGAAAAGGGTTTGAAAAACAGACTGGGATGAGGCCACACAAGAACATATGTGTTAGATTAAGGATTCTGACTTTATTGTATAAGAAATGAAATGCTGGGCTGGGTGGGGGTGTTTATCAGTAGAAGTATGACACAGAGTTTCTGTGTTTCAGGAAAGTTTATCTGGCAATGTATTAAATGAGTTGTAGCACAGAGGCAGGTTAGGACACAGTGCTTATGAATACTTGCAAATCAGCCAGAGCAATGACTGGCACTGTGCAGGTAGCACTTATTAGGTGAGTGATGTTGACAGCCTGTGCTAGGACAGAGATGGACATCAAAGCAGTGTAGAATTTCAAGTGTTGGGTACTGTCTCTTAAAGCACGCAGAGAGAATTGGGAATCCTGTCCTACTGTTTAGCAGCTGCTTACGAAACTGTTCAAGAATAGTTCAGGCACTTATGCTGCTGTTATCAGCACATAGTAGTGTGATATAGTAACATCACCATATGTGGCCTGTGTTGAGATTACAAATTATCATCAAAGAGTATACTCTGGTTTGGTCTATTTGATTTCCAGTGGTTGCAAGATAGCACATAGAATCAGAATTTTCAGAGCCAGAATTCTCTGGAGATTATCTAGTCTAACTTCTTATTTTCCTGTTAAGGAAACTAAGGCCCAGGTTGTCCAATGACTTTTCCAACATTATATGATAAGTGATAAAGTGGATCCTAAAAATTAGGTCTTATAACTTTTGCCATTACAATATATTAAATGTATGTCTCCTTTATTCTTTTTTTTTTTTAATTTATTTTTGCGACAGAGAGAGACAGAGCATGAGCAGAGGAGGGGCAGAGAGAGAGGGAGGCACAGAATCGGAAGCAGGCTCCAGGCTCTGAGCTGTCAGCACAGAGCCCAACGCGGGGCTCGAACCCACAGACTGTGAGATCATGACCTGAGCTGAAGTCGGACGCTTAACTGACTGAGCCACCCAGGTGCCCCTGTCTCCTTTATTCTTTATGCTCTGCTTGTAAACCAGAAGCAGCTTAGTGAAACGAACATGGATTTTGGAGTCTAGCTGATATGGGTTTTATCTCAGTTTTCTTGCTTACTGGCAGTGTGATCCTAGACATGTTGTGTCTCCTCTGTGAGCCTTGGTTTCCTCATCTGGGTAACGGAGACTGTAATATCTCCCCTACAGAATTGTGAGGATTAGAAGTAATATGTAAAAAAAAAAAAAAAAAAAAAAAAAAAAAATGCAAAGAGTAAATATTCAACATAAAATAGCCATCAGTATATATTTTTTCTGCCGTACAAAACCCCACAGTGGTGGGGCGCCTGGGTGGCTAAGTTGGTTAAGTGTCTGACTTTGGCTCAGGTCATGATCTCACGGTTCGTGAGTTTGACCCCACAATGGGCTCCATGCTGGCAGTGTTGAGCGTGCTTGGGATTCTCTATCTCTCAAAATAAAAACAAACAAACAAACAAACAAACAAACAAAAAAACAGTGGAGGTGGCATTATAAACAAATGATTATAATACAAATAAGAAACAGTACACAGACACACACACACACACACACACACAGATTCTATGGGAACACAATGAGGAATAAATTCATTCTGATTGAGACAGTTTAGATACCACTTCAAGGAAGTTTATTTTACATTGAGTCTTGAAAGATGAGTAGGAATTCCCTGGGTAGAGAAGAGAAGAGACCTGTGGGTTTTCAGGTTTGGAAAAAATGCAGAAATGTGAAACAGCACTGTATGTTCTGGGGAAGGGGAAGAGCTACTCCCATATGGTGTGTGTGGTGTGGGGGGTAATGAAACTCATTGGACTGAAAAGGAGAGAAGGGGCCAGAGAGGTTCTTCATGCTATGTTAGGGAATTAAGCTGGGTTTTATGCTCTTGGTGATGTGGAAACCAGTGTGTGTGTGTAGTAGGTTTAAAACAGCTTTATTGTATCCATGTATCATAAGACATAATCTATGTATCATAAAATTCACCCATTTTATTTGTATCATTCAGTGATTTTTAGTAAATTTACGGAGTTTTGCAAGTGTCAGTCAACTCTGCCAAGTTATAAAACATTCCATTAGCCTGATAAATCCTTTGTGCCCCTTTACAATTAATCTCTCTTCCCACTCTCTGGCCCCAGGCAAACCCTAATCTGCTTTCCATCTCTATAGATTTGCCTTTTCCAGACAAAAATTATACAATATGGATTCTTTCTCTTGGCAAAGTATTTTCAAGATCATCCATATTGTAGTAGGTGTTAGTAGTTTTGTTGCTGGATTGTAGGGCACTTACAGATATGCCCCATTTTGTTTATCCATGCAACAGTTGACAGACATTAGATGGTTTCCACTTTTTGGCTGTTATGAGTAATGTTATGAGCATTTGTATACCACCCTCTGTGTGAAGTTTGTATGTTCATTTCTCTTGGGCAGACACCAAGGAGTGGAATTGTTGGGCTGTATGGTAAACTTATGTTTAACTTTTTAAGACCCTACCAAACTGTTTTCCAAAGTGATTGTGCCATTTTATTCAATGGGTTTTTAGGCAGAAGAAAGATGCGATTTTCCATTTTTGCTATATTGAAAAACAAACTCAGAGGTTGAATGAGAAGTCAGTTTCATATTAAAAGTATTTAGCAGTAGGTACTTAGTTTGAATTTACAAGATGTTTCATTGGACCAAATTTCAAAGAGAACTCTTCAAAGGGTGACCACTTGGTTAAGTAAAGTTATTACAGTCGCTTCTAGATTTGTGTTTCTTCTTGTGGACCAAGAGACAGAGAAATTTGCATGGTCATCTGTTTTTTATTAGTTCCAAGTCATTTCCTACCGTTCAGCCAATGAGCTTCCTTTGCCTGATTTGTGGTGAACTTAGCTTTAGAGAGTTTATTGCCTGGTAAGTACTTCACTCAGGAAATCGCTTCATGAACTTACAATCATCCATAAGGACCTTTCAAGATGGGAGTCCAGAAATAGTTCTCTAGCAAAGAGGTTTCAATCTAGTAATTGATTCAGGACTATGGTGGGGGGGGGGGGGGAATACTATTGCCAGTAGTAGTTTGTTCAAATTGGGCTTTTCAGCAAAAAATCCTATTTCAAGTGGGGAGGGAATTCTCATTACTTCTGAAAACCAGCTTAGCGCTCTGGCTCGAGATATCCTGTTTCAGAAGAGAATGGCTGAAGAGTTCAAAATTTCCCACTCAGAAGATAATTTGTGAAGTTTATTTTGTTGTGTTCTGTATGACATGGTTCCTGTGCTAAAACAAACAAACAAATAAATAGAAAACCCAGAACTAACTGTTCATCTGAATGCTGGTCTTCTGTAGGGAGCATCTAACTCTCCCACAGAGGGGTTGATGACAGAAGAGATAATTTCAAGTAGGATAATTAAGTAATTATTTATATTCGTCTTTAGAGCACAGTATGTATTTTATTGGAGGGATAAAGAAAGAAGGGTAGAAAAGGTGGGTGTGAGATTTGTTAGGAGGTTATGATCATAATTTTGGCTGAGGCCAATATTAAAATTAGTTTTTGTTCTCCAAGCACAAAACAATAGTTGAAACAACTTCTCCCCCACAAAGAGGAAGTCATCTTGGAGTGAAAAAATTGTCTGAGAAGCCCATCAAGTGGAAAAACAACAAATGCATTGTTGAGACATGCCTATATTTTACTGGAGTCAATAGTACCCCTCCTGAGGAGAAAAAAAATCCAGAGGCAAAGTCAAATGTATTAAGGCTAGCTTATCTCTTTCCAACATCAGAGATAAATGACGTTAGAAAAAAAAAATAAAACAGGATTTTTCTCCAGCTTACTACTGGTGGTACAGTGCAATTACAGAGTGCCTGTTAATCTAGTAGTAGACTTCTGCCCCTCTGGAGAGTCTAGGCTTGCATTAAGAAAAGTTGGGGATCCATCAGTGTGATTCTTCTGGGAAGAAGAAGAAGGAGTGTTCTCCTGACAAAAATTCCCTGCTTGCGCCCATGTTCCTGAAATCCCGCAGGCAAGAATGTTTTTATTCTTCTGGTCTCTGGTGGCTTATATGATATTAACCGCCTCTTTTAGGGCTTTGAATACCACTGGGGCCCATCTTCAGTTTCTTGTTCAAAAGGGGAAGTCGACGTGCTGAGCTGCATCTCAGCAAGTCAGCGGTTACCCTCCGCAGCTCGCGAGCATAGTCTTTTCGCAGACCTGTCGTGAGAAGTCAAGGCCTGCTCTTCACTGGTCCGTTTAATCCAAGTGCACATTAAAAGTGGAAGTCTAATTTTGAGGGGCTAGACTGATCTTGGCTTATGAGACAAAGCTTAGTAGTAATAGTACCAACCAAGAGACACACTGCGGTCAGGTCTTACTAGAATTATTACTTTTGCTTTTTCTCCAAGAGTTTTTTAACCAGATGTTTGTTTTCCTTTCTATTCCCCCATGAGACCATTATATACAGGAGGTAAGAAATTCCTCTTATACTCCTGTTCTGGTATCCCTCTGGAAGCTGGGCAAGTTAATACATGATGCGGAGGTGAGTGTAAACCATTGTTTTCAACAGAAGGAGGTTAGGCATGGGTTTGGCCAAAGGCCTGGATGTGACAGATTTCATAATTTGAACTCCATTATGTGCATTAATTCTTAATTTCCTGAGATGCTAGAAGGTGGTGAATATTTGTAATTATGTAGAACTTGACAGTCTACAAATATTTCTTTTTCTTCCTCTTCTCTGAGGCAATTGGAAATAAAAGCAGGATTAGGGACTCTCACATGAAGCAACTTTTGGGGTCAATTCACATATTTATTTTACTGAGTGCAAGAGACACTTAGGTATTATAGTATGCATGTAGAGGAAAATACCAACTCTGTTGCCTTTATTCTGACCTCAGGGTAGTTTACAATTTGAATGTTCTTGACATTACTTTCAAAATATTTTATTTTATTTAAGAGAGAGTGAGAGAGAGTGAGAAGGGGAGAGGGGCAAAGGGAGAGAGAGAGAGAGAGAGAGAGAGAGAGAATCTCAGGCAGTCTCCACACTCAGCCTGGAGCCCCATGCAGAGCTCTATGCCATGACGTTGGGACCATGACCTGAGCTGAAATCAAGAGTCAGACACTCAACTGACTAAGCCACCAGGGCACCCTCCTTTCAAAATAAATTATGATGAGGGTTTTTGCATCATTAAAATATTGTGATACGTAGCTGATGTTAAATTTATTAGTTTCCTTCTATATAATCTACACAAGTGGTGGTTGGGCTGGAGTAGGGCAAAGATAGCTCAGGTAAAGACAGATTTTTCTGTCTTTGGCATCATTTCTGACATTCCATTCTAATGATTTCTAAAGCAAAGATGACAACGTTTGGTGTGCATTCAGGATTTCTCCCCTCCCATACATCAGGGCAGATACCACTAATCAGTCGTAGCACCCTTCTTTGAGACAGCAAACAGCCTGAGAATCCTCAATGCTGCATTTCTGGTAGCTGTGTCCAATCAACAGACTGGTTAAAATTTCTTTCTTCGACTTCTCTGATCCAAAGGGTAGCTTGATCCTTCTATACATTTTCCCTCAGCAAATGGAAATGAATTAATTTTTTAAAAAAGGACTATACTACAGACCAGTACTGCTCAAACTTTAATTTGCAAACCAATCACCTGGGGATCTTGTAAAAATGCAGATTCTGACTTAGTAGGTCTGGGAAGGTGCCTAGAATCCTGCATTTCTAGTAAGGTCAAGGTTGCAGGTGATGCCAGTGCGAATGATCTGTGGATGGCACTTTGAATAGCAAGGTTCTTCTGGTCCATTTTCTGGAGACAAAATGTGAGCTAGCGAACTCAATGCAACTCAATAACCAAGAAAAAAGAAGAAAAACAGGCAAGTGTTCCATTAGAAGCTGAAGTTTTATTATAGGATAACAGTACATAAAGCACATCTAAAATTGATGTGTTCAATGCACTTTTAATAAAGGTAATGTAATATTAAAGGTACAGTTTCTAAGTACAATATAACAACATTCATATTAGAATGAAAATCGGAGTATTTAAAAGACAACATTAAATCTCTCTTTTTTTTTTTTACAGCTTGTATTTACAAAATGAATCAAAATATTTTTTTTTTAAATTGAGGACTCAATAAAATAACAAACAGCTGGAAATAAGCAGACTACCGTAAGAGTGAATTGAAAAGAAAACCCAATGTAAGTGAAAAGTTGGATGATCCTCTAATAAAGATCATTAGCAAAGTTTTAGTACAATACTGTTTTTAGGATTCCCGTAAATGGCTTGCATTTTTAGTGTGGCAGAAAAGGAGTTTTTACATACTGTACACAAAACAGACAGCATATATTTATAGGTACAGTATTACTGTTTCCAAACTTGCATGTATATTTACAGAAGGCTGAGTTTGTTACTCACAGAGTTTTGTGACATTTGTGTGCTTAATCCTTAAGACCTACACACAATTAGAATCAGCATTTCATGTGGTCTTTTTAAATGTGGCTTTATTACTTGGTTGTAGAAGAAAGTGTTAACCATAAGGCTTGACATACTTTATAAATTTACCAAAAAAAAAAAAAAAGAATCCCAGGAAAAAGTTTTAATTTGGGCACACTTGTCATTTAACAGTTATCAAATGCTGACGTGTGCTGGCCATTGTGTAGACGCGAAGAGATACAATCTCTACCCTCAGGAAGTTTAGGATGCTAAATGGTGCTGAAAAACAAAACAAAACAAAACAAAGCAAAACAAAAACAGGTTTCAATCTCTACGTGAAGCAATAAGGAATGACGTGATTTGTATTTAAAAGAGATTTCTCCCTAAACTGTAGCCAATTCACTTTAAAAGGTTAACTCTTAGCATTCGCTCTCATTAACCACATGATTGCATTTATAATTAAGGTAACAGCAACTCTTCCATAAAAATGGAAAATGTCTAGAATTGTGGGTAAATATGCAGTGCACGGAAGCCAATAACCATGGCTTGAGAATTTATTACCTTCAATTACAAAAAGTGCAGTAAACAGAAACATTTGCTCTATATTTATAAATTGCTCAAAAATCTTTGCTAAAGATCTTACAAATTCAGTAATATTACAGAACAATTCTAATCAATATTTAATAAGGTTAACTACATCCTTAGTCAGATATTTGATATACTTTGATTTGTAAGAAAGCCAATAGGTCTTGGGAGAACAGGTGAAAGAGTTTTAAAGTGAAGGTCTTTCACTCAGTTCATGGAACTGGTTGAGGTCATATTAAAACAGAACATCTCTTGTCAAATTTGCTTTATGGCCCATGTTCTGCCATGATAGTGGACATCTCTATGCTTCCCATGGCTCAGGTAGGAGGGGAAAGTTTCTGCCATCAAGCCACCAAGGATATTTTATATAAATGCCTATCATCTATAATAGGAGCTAAGTACACAACTCTGTCAGGTGCCAATAATATAATTCCTTCATAAGAAAAAACAAAAGTATTACTCCATTAAACTAGAGTGTTTCTTTAGGATCTTGAAGGCCTGGCAAATTATTTCTCATCTCAGGAGATACGGTATAAAGCCAAGTAGCAAACATAAAGTAAATGCTAATAAATTTTCATATATCCATATTTATAAACAAATTCACCCTATAGATGTCAAATATCCATACTAAGGAAGTAATTTTATCCTAATTAAATACACTCTAGAATAATTTATATAATGATATTATGTATTTAAAGAGAAAAGCATGTCCCAAATCCAGCACTCTGATACAGCTGCCAGTGGGAACAGGTAGATATATATATATATGTATATATATACAAATATATAGTTATACTCAGTGAAATTAACAAGACCCAAAGGTGGTATTGTCTAGGAATAAAAGGGATTTTTTTGTTGTTCACAAAAGTAACTTATCTAGCACCACACATCAGAAAAACACAAAAATAGCACACTCTAGTTCTAAACAGCTATGTCTAAAATAGATTATATAGTAAAACCAGTATTATACAGCATATTGTGGATTTGATAAACAGATAAATATTTGCACTGAGTAGGCTGTTTATAATATAACATTTTCTTATCTATACAGAATGAAAGCCAAAAAGTTAACTGTATAGAGATGTGCAGAACAACATTAAATATTATGACTTAAAAGCAGGGACAAAGGTAAATTTGAAAGAAGAGTAAGAGAGAAAATGTTTACAGGCCATTACAAGTTCTTAAGTTAATAGTAAATAAGGAATCAATTGCTCAAGTTGAAGAAAGCAGTAAACAAGAGATTGCATTTACATGCAGATGTCTAAAATTTGTATTTTTTTAAGTCTATGCACAAAAGTCATTTGTTTTATTGCTTGACATTCAGTTATGGCTAGATTATTTAACCTATTTTTTTTTTTTTGTACTTTGGAAACAAGAATATCGTTAAAGGTGCCATAAAAATGGACAACATTGAAAACGGTTTGCAAATAAACCACCTAACACTGCAGTTCTTTATACATATTAAAAGCCTTGTCTGGGGTTTGTCATATGTTAAATATATTTAAACTGGGAAAATATGTTGTAGCTTGAAGCCTCCCATTGGCCCAAACATCCAATACAAAAACACATCTCCACAAAAGGAGCAGGCAGACAATACAGGTACATTTAAAGAAGCAGCCAGCTAATGTCCTAACGTTTAAAATTTACCACTGTTTTATATGAGATTTCAAACCACTGTGGATAAGAAGAGAATTTCGGATTCAGGAAGATGTGTACAGTACATATGGATTTTTTGTGTGTGAAATCATATTCACTATATTGCTCAAGAATTATCTGCATTTACATATGCAATCTGTTTAATAATAACCAAGTTCCTAGAAATGGTATTCATCCACGTTAAAGTCATAATGAGTGAAAAGGAAACACACAGACATTGGAGAGAGTTTAGTTGCTCTTAGAGAACAACATAATGGCGTGTGCAGTGTGTCAATGCTAGTAGCAAGCTGTCTTTCATTAGTCCTTAGAAGGAAAGAAGTAAAAGGAAATGTGGCAAACACACTAAATGGAAACAGCAAACACAGATTCTATAGGCATCTATTTAAAATATTCATGTTCAGTTTCTCAACACAAGACTCCATTTTATGTTGCATTGCTGAAAAAACATCTCTATTTGGACTGAATATTCTGTCATTCATTTGTAAATAAGTAAATGACTGAATGAATGTATTTATTGCTCTAAGATCTGAGGGTCTGGTTAAACACGGAGATCCCTCTATCTGTGATGTTTCCTTGGTATAAAGCCAGGCTTCTGGATTATTTTAAAAATTATTCTGAGAGCCTGACAAAACTGATCTCACGCAAACAAGCAACAGACCCAGAAGTGAAACCGATTGCTATGTAGAGACATTTACAAATCTGCCGCCTTCTCATACCTTAAGAATAAACAATAATAGGAAGGCCTCTTTAATAAAAAATCAAATCTGGTGGCACCTCTTTAATAATACTAGTGTTTAGAGATAGAACGAAGACTTGTATTACAGACATTAGCAACAGATCAAGATTTACTATTGCAATTACATTTGTTAATCTGATCCATAGTATAAAGTTGTTTTCATAGGGTTCTGTTGTATCATATCTTTATAAGTAAGAAGTGGCAATCACATGAGACAGTATGTGAAAACGTCAATAACCTGTGTGTTTATATATATGCATATGTATGTATATATGTAAATGTGTATGTATATATACCTATATGTATGTGTGTGTGTGTATACATATATATAGGCAGAGAGAGTAAGAGAGAGAGACAGGGAGAGACAGAGATTTCTGCCATGTTCCATAGTCTTTAATATCAAAACCAACAAGGTCAAAGTTTCTTTTTCATCTACACAACATGGAAAGTTTTCCCAAATTATACTCTGCTATGGGAGTAAGAAAATATGTAAAACTTCTTCTGAATGTGTATTCCAGGTATGGAAGAATCAAAGCCAACAGTATACTGAGGTCCACTGACCTTATGAAAAGTAATACAAGGAAACATAAGAGCGACGCTCCAGTTCAAAAATGTCCAACGTAACCTAAAAGCTGGCTTGTGGTGCTGTTATATTGTCTTTAAACATTAGCTCTTGTATTAATTCAACGGATGAAAACTATAAATGTGGCAGTAAAAGAATGGTGTTACATAGAGGGATTTTTTGGTTTGCTTCTGGAGAACACAATTAAAATAAGTTATTTGCTAGCATTTGAAAAGACTTGTTCAAACTTTCACCTGTTTCACTGCACCAATAAGCAGGCTCTCATCTCATGAGTGGTTTCAACAATTTTTTGCACACCATGTAGAATTTGAAATAGTTCCTAATATATAATGCTATGAATATATTTATCATGGATGGTTTAATTATTAGAGAAAGGTAAATGGAGCATGTGGAAATGCACTTGAAGTGATACTCCCTGTTGGTATATCGCCTATGAATGTATCTTGTGAAGTACTGCTTTGGAAGTTATTCCATGTTTTTAACCACACAAGACTGAAGAACACATACATTTTGAACTCAACAAAACAAGACGATAGTGAAGAGTTTACACGCACGCACACGCAGTCCTACACAGTTCACTTGTGCCTTGAGGGATAGCATTATTATCACTATTATTAATAATAAAAAACACAATTTGTCCCAGTAGTACTGGCCACCCTGTTTGAAGAGTTTTAGGAGATCCCTGAGCACATTGTTTCTGACTCTTAACCCCAACTCCAAAGTGATAGGGTTTCTATTGTTGATATCAAGATGGATTGTCATTCACAGTAAGTCAATCATAAGGTGCTTATTTACCCTTTTTTTTCCACCAATCAGCACAAAGAACTGTCAGAAAATAACTTTTTTTATTATTGTTACCTTAAAATAATAGCACTGGAAGGACACGTGATTTAAACAATCAATGTTTGAAAACAGTGGCTTTAGGATTATTATCTGGCTGCCCCTCAACAATAACAAGTGATTCAATCGACATTCCTTAGCCAAAAACAAAAGGCAAAAAAAACCAAACCATACCAAAACAAAACAAAAAAAACAACCCAAAAACAAAACAAAACAAAAAAAAAAACCAACCAAAAAAAAAAACAAAACCCAAAACAAACCAAAACTGTACAAATATGTATTTTTTCCCTGAGGGATCAAGGTACACCCGCAAGTGCTCTATGTACATATTGCACTAGAGAGGAATGGAGAACATGTGCAAAAAAGCAACAATGAGAGAAGCTTACATCCTACTTAAACCTTTTCATTCAAGATTCCACTAGGTTGTTTTGCATTTTGGAATGTCGGAACACAAACAGCTATTCCTTAGTCTAAAACTAAAAACACATATTTCTACTATGGCACATTCAATGAAATAAAAAGTTTCCCAAAGACAGATAGACAAATTCCATCAAGAAAATAATACAAAGTTTGTTTGTTTGTATTTTTTTTTTTAGAAAATTACATTACTTTCTTTCTTTGTTTCACATTACAAAATCTTTTTTTTTTTCTTTACACAAATCACATTTTATTGCAGGAATATTTCAAGTGCCATCAAATATTTATAGAAGGGTTAAAAAAATAGAAGTCTCTCTAAAGTGGTCCAGACAAGGCTTTGTATAGAATAAGTCATTTTTTCCCCCATCTTCTAGTTTTGATTTAAGTATTTTGAATACATCTTCTTTTCCATTGACACTTAGTAGCCTAGAAGCGGTCCGACACACGCACATCATACACACGAAAACCACACCCACACCTGCATACACACCCACCCACACATACTCCCTCCTCCCTGGCCCTCAGCCCACCCCCATACGCTCACAGAGATCCGGGTATCCACACTATAAAGAACAACCAAACTTAGAAGCAGTGCCGTAAGTCATATTTTCCTTAAATTAGGAAGGGTGAATTAGGATGCTGAAGACTTTTTTTTAAAAATCCATAGCTTTAACGCAAATTAGGATGCTGAACACTTAAAAAAAAAATCCATAGCTTTAACACAATTTGCAAACTGTCCAAAAAAGCACTTTCATCTGCACTTTTGTTTTCATTGTGACCAAGGCCAGGTTCTCCAGAGTATAATGCAATCATTTGACACCATTGTAACCAAAGGTATTCGGGCTTTGTACAAAAGCCTTACGTACCTTATATGAAAAACTGTATACAAGACATAGCAGCTGGGATAACAATGATGTGATTCCAATCTTTCAAAGACTACTGGATGTTTTAGTTTAGGAAACTTTAGTTTATAAGCACTCTTAAGAATAATTGTTCTGTATCACCAAGTATTTTGTGTCATCACACAGGTGTTTCTATAGTAAGAAAGAAAATAAAAATGCAAAGTTTTTCACATCCTTTTCTGAACTTCACTTTTTAAAACTGAATTTATTGTTTAACTTCAGATCCCAACTTTTATCCAAATAATAGTTGTTCCCTCTGTTCACCGAGCACACCTCTCCTGCTCTGTCCCTACACTGTCAATGTACTTTGCTCTTAAAATCCTCACCTTGCTTTTCTTTCAGAAAGATCTGGTAGCAGCATCATGTCAATGTATCTTGGTTTACTCTAAAAGCAATGTCACCATGGTGGGACTACTATTGAGATTAAGCATCATTTTTTTTTTTTTTTTTTTTTTTTTGCATTTGGTACATGCAAAATCCCTTCTGGGAAAAGGAATTTCTTTTAAGCTCAACATTATGCTCTCTCTCACCCTTAGAGAAGTTCAATTAGCTCTTTTCATTTCACAAGTGGACACTGGAATTAGGTTTAGTTGCTCTTTAATGCGCTAGCACCTGAGGCTGGTCATATTCAGAAAGCTTTGGTTAAAAAGAAGTTAATATACTTTAATCAAACCACCCCCAAATTTAGTGAATCAGAATGACAAAAAGCCAAAAAACAGACCAAAAAAAAAAAAACCACCCCAAAAAACAATACCATACCATTTTCCCCCACAAGAGAAATAATAGGAAAAAAGATGGACAAATAAATAACTGAACTAAACGTGGTACTCTTTTCAGAGTATAAATACTATTGATCCTTACAGGAACTATGCTTATTTAAATTAAAATTTTGATTTAACCCTTCTTGCCCAAATATAAATACTATATGCTGATAGTTAACCTCTCTGTATAAACACTCACATAAAGTTTTATATACTTGTAAGAAATTTAAGTAAATATTACTTGCGTCTTCTATTTATGGTTAAACCCTTACTATATTTTTGAAAAAAAAAATTAAGATGTTATTTAGGCTTCATACACACTTTTGTGTGAATAATCCCTTCCTCTTCTCCAAATCCCTCAGGAAACAAGTCAGAAAATCAGTGGAGTTAAAGCCAGAGTATCGGGCTCTGGGAAGCCCATGCTGTTATCCACGTGACATCAGGATTCAGGAGGGACCCTGGTGGTAGAGACACTTTCTCTGCTATAAAGGGCTGCCTGGACACTCCCACCTTTATGCTATGGGAAGATATTTCCTTTTCTGTACAAACGTGGTCTTTGATGTCAGACCACAAGTTTGAATCCTACCCCCAGGGTGACTAAAATCATCTTCTAAATGCCTACATTTCCAAAGGGCACTTATTTTTTCAAATATGCACACCTGTATATCAGACTGTTCATTTTCCCTTCCCCCCTGGGAATTATTAAAATTAAAAAAACCCCAAAACATGAAATTAAACAAGAACATTCAATATTTCTCACCTGAACACAAAAGCCAAACAATCTTCTAAATATTTAATAAAATAAATTACAGTCCACAGTTTTCTAGTGAAGATAAATACAAGAGTAAATGTTTGCAGCTTAACATCAACTTCACTTTGAATGCTTAAAATATTTCATATTTAAGTAAGAGAAACTGGTTCTGCATTGCATGCCTCTCTCGCCCCTCTATCCAGGGTCTGTGAGCTATGGAGAGCAATATTCTAGAATTATAGCATCTAGAGGCAGCTAGTCTAGAACTAGTTTACTCTGAGATACCCTCTTAGGGTTCCTAGATTATACCAAGAACATAATCATTCACAAAGTAAATGCTTCATGTCCTCACATGGGGAGTGTGTATTTGCTCCAGATATAATCTTTGGGTCCTTCTTATAATAAAAGCTGAATTCCAATAAATATTTGGGTTACTGATTTGTTCTCAAAGCATTAAGAGTTCCAAGTTGAGATGGACTCCATATAACTATAGAATTGTGTAAAATGAGCCTCCCCTCTCTCCCCTGCCTCCATGAGGTGGCATTTAAAAAAGCTTTTTTAAAAATAATGTGCGTGATGGTGTAAGTCCATAGCACCAATCGATCATTCAACTTTGTATGAAGCATAAACACATCTATCCTTAAACTTACCACGAAGCAAAGTATAATTTAGGTAGAGTTCTAATTCCGAATTCACGTGTAAAAAAAAAAAATAATAATCCACATCGTGATTTCTAGATATGACCAGCCAGTCTTTTAAAAGTAATTTGTAAACAGCAGCATAAATACCTCCTGACGTACCTTCCAAGCCTTCTCAGTTAAACTTGTGTTTCTGGTGCACATGCGACACGACAGTGAACACGCTAGCATTTAATTTAAAGAAAAAGGTGCAAAATGAAAGTGCCTTATCAATTCAACAGGAAAAGCTACACCAGTAACTACATTTTATATTAATTAAAACAATATATAAACAATATCTCTTTTAGCTATATATAGTCTTCATGCCCATTTACCCTGTAATATATTATAATGCTATTGTTGCTAGTGCTATGGACCCTTTTCATGCCATCCTGCTGACTGGCAATAATCGGTGGAAACATAAAAACTTCCTTCATGAAACAGAGAGCAAGTTGTGCAAAATAATGCCGCAACCTCCGCTATGCACACCAGTCACCGATTATTGCTGGACTCTCTGTTGTTACCGACAGATTGGTGACTCTGCAGAAAGTCTGTGGGCAGTGAGCTACAAGAAAAGGAAATCCTCCGACTTTAGTACCCTCCTTCAGTTGTAAACAGAGGTCAATGATTGAGAAGTTGAGACAGAAAAAGGGTCCATATCTGTAGGCATAATGGAAATCATATGCATGAGAAAAACAAGTTCAACTTTTATTTGTTTTCATTGTTTCCCCTCCTTTGCCTGACCCCGATCACCAAAAGATGTGCAGTGTGTTGGCGCTCCAGGTCTGTGCAGGGCCATATAAAGTGTCTTGGTTAATTTGTTGTTGTTGTTGTTTTTCATGTTTGTACTTCAGACATTCTAGAAGTGCTTAGGTGATACATTTACCCATCGATTTGCATTGCTGGCTCAAATTCTGAAGTGAACAACTCCTTGTATAATGGAGGAAAATGAAGTCGCACAATGTCTGGGTATATTGCTTTAAATGCCATTAGCTTTTCTGTATGTCGTCCACATAAGGCTCTTAACGTAGACACCTTGCATATTAACTGCAAGTGGAAGAAAGGACATGTTGTGAGGAGAGAACAGACATGAGCATCACAAATCAGAGAACCTGGATGATCTTTACAATGTTGTTTATAACAGTGAAACTCACTTGAAGCGACTTACGTCTTCTTCAATAAGGAAGACTGGTAAAAACACATTTTAGGTACATCGTAGAGTATCAAGTATACATGAAATACAATTCTGAAGACAAATAATATAACAACCCGAAAAGATGTTCACGAGCAAGAGTGGCAGAGTTGAGATGAGAACCCAAGCCTCTCACCTCCTCCTCCTATTCCAACATGGTTTCTGCTCTACTGTCCTCAACCCTGCCCTCTGCCACTGTGGAGAAAGAAGACATCTGGTGACAGAGAAGAGGACAAGGAGGTAGTCAGGGGCAGGTGAGGTCACTGCAACTAGAGATGATGGCATCCCCCACGTATTTTAGGCAGCACTAGTACTAGCCAACTCCAGTGACAGCAAGTTTCTTCTGGGAAAGCCCTTTGCCTGAAACAAAGCAATTCTGGGTCTGAGCAAAAGGCCCTGAGTAAAATAAAAAAAAAAAAAAAAAAAAAGAAGAGTCAGAAGGCCTGGACGGAAGTCCCAGCATCAGCCATTTACCAGCTGAAGATAGTAACAGCTTGAAACCACGTTTTTTTAAAACTCTAAACCACCATACACACTATGTATCAGCTCAACCAGAATAATCCTCTCTAAGAAGCATGTTCCACGGATCGTGGATCTTGTCCACATGTTCGGTGCCCTCTATGATAAAAGAAGCTGACGGTACCCTTGCCTTGGGGCAAAAAGTTGGAGAAGAAAGTACGAGTCTAGAGACCTCTTCTTCTATTTTCTATTCCTGCCTCAATCTCTCGTTGAACAGGTGCAAAATAAACACAAAACAGCAATTAACCCCCAACCTCCCCTCTCTGTATGAACTTAGCTATTGGGAGAAAAGAAGAGAAAGCAGGAAGAAAAACCCAAACCTCTCAAATCAATCTTCTTGAATAATAAAACGCATAGAATAGTCTAAGAAAGAATTGGGCTGATTTTTTTTTAAAGACCAAATATATACCACTAAGCACTAGCACTGAAGAATATTAACGTATTTTAAATTGACATCCTAATTATATTTTTATTGCAAAAGGTAATAATTAGCAAAAATGAAGCCTTCTGCTTGGAATACAGGGTAGTAATGGGAAATTGATGAAGAAAATACAAGTCACTTTCTGTTGATTATGAATGAATGTAATGGAAATAGAACTAATATTAGACTATGTGATTACCCTGCTTGTTTTAGTCCTTTATAACTTCCTCCTTCTAAATTCAAAGATTCTTTCTCTAATTTATGTCAATGCAGAACATTAGCTCTGCTTTATGCCCAACTTAGATGGAATAGGAGGAGGATTTCCAGAATGTATTAAAATGCTTAAAAAAAAATTATACCATTGCCCTATTATTGCAGGATACTTCATAACCAACGATGGTAGAATGTAAACTGAATTTTGGCCCAATGGAATTTTTTGAAGTGGAGACATTTCTTTCTTATCAGTAGCCTACTGCTTATAGATACTTTTGGGGTCTGGTAAGATGATTTCCAAAGGTGGCTGGCACCGAGATCTATGGCAAGGGATGATTCAGGCTATGCCAGCCAGACCATCTTTTACTCTTACCTTTGTTAGGATTCCATCTTCTCGGTGATTCTTCTGCAGGACATGTTGAAGAGCTAACTGAATTTTCTGTTGCAGTTTTTCAATCTTTACCTTCTCCTGCAGCCATGAGCGATCTACACATGAAAAATGATACTTCTTAGTATTTCTCCTCCATGGTCTCGGGACACCCCAATTCCTCCTGACTCTTAGACACAACTATACCACAGTGCTGAGTTAGAGAACAACAGGCCAGTTTTACTCCTTGTTCAAAATTTGCTCCTAAAACAATGGAAAACTGATCTATGATAGCTATAAAACTGAGTGGTAAAGCTTTCCATTTTTACTGGTACTTAAATGAAGGGAGAGTCCTCTCCTTCCAAAAGAATAGTCATTTAAATTGAAGGCCATATTCACACAAGGACAAAAGAAACCATCACAGATGCTCAAATCTTTCTAAAATTTTTTTTTAATGTTTACATATTTTTGAGAGAGAGAGACATAGCACGAGCAGGGGAGGGGCAGAGAGAGAGGGAGACACAGAGTCCGAAGCAGGCTCCAGGCTCCGAGCCGTCAGCACAGAGCCTGACGCGGGGCTCAAACTCACAAACCATGAGATCATGACCTGAGCCAATGTCGGACACTCAACTGACAGCCACCCAGGTGCCTCGATGCTCAAATCTTTCTAATAATTACATTTCTGGATAAAATACTCATAGCAATTATGCTTGCCTTTCTGGTAAATAAGAAAATTGCCTTAGAATCCAAGGCAACTAAAATTGACAAGAGAATTCCAAACAACTGAAGGGTTGTTAATGTGCAGTCTTTAGGTATAAGAATTCCAAACAGAAGATAGTAAATTTGCAAAGCAGATTATCCCCAAGAGGCAGTACTAGTTGAAAACACAGATAAATTCAGATCAACTTGTGGGTGACATCCAAAAGAATCTTAAGAAAAAGTAGGATGCTTTAAAAACCATGTTATCTTGAAGATTTGTGTTAAGAAGGGCAGCCGTTCTCTCCCAGAGCATTTCCTGTGTTATGAGGAGGTTAATTATGGACTGGGTTTTATTCAATTCGCATTAAAAATTTTTTTTTTTCGTTCTTTCTTTAAATTTGATTTTAAAATATTTTTAATTTTTAAAAAATTTACATCCAAGTTAGTTAGCATATAGTACAATAATGATTTCAGGAGTAGAATCCAGTGGTTCATTCCCTACATATAATACCCAGTGCTCATCCCAAGGAGTGTCCTCCTTAATGCCTCTTGCCAATTTAGCCCTTCCCGCTACCCACAACCCCTCCAGCAACCCTATATGCTCTACATTTAAGAGTCTTTTATGTTTTGCCCCCTCCCCCCCAGCTTTTTATATTATTTTCGCTTCCATTTAAAAATTTTTTTTTAAATTTTATTTAAATCGAAGTTAGTTAACATACAGTGTAATAATGATTTCAGGTCAATTCTCATTTCTTAACATGTTCTCAGAATGGCACGAAGTCTTAAACACACATACATGTGCATGTGTGTGTGTGGGGTTGTTATTTGAAAAAAACTTAAGATTAGATTTAATAAGCGTGGCAACCTTTCTTTGTAGGCACCTCAATATTCTATAGCCATTAAAAGTTATGTACCTTGTAAGAATTCTTTACCTGACATTTCATTGTCATTTGGTTCTTACCTGCTGACATTAGTACAAATGCAGAAAATAATGCAATTTCATCTTCGGTCAGGTGCATAGAACATAAACTCTTTCCAAATTCAAATACAAAGCTAATAAAGTCTTCACAACCTGCCAAAGTTAAAGACAGTTTAGGATTTTGGTTATTATCCTAGGAGAAAAACAAAGAGTAAGATGAAGAAGGATGTAGTAGTTCAAAATCCATGGGGATAGGAATAACATTTCTACAGTTTAACAGTTTGAAATCTCAAAAGAAAAATTTGTTTAGCCATCATCACTATCAACACCATCATCATCATCATCCAAAATAATGACAGTGGACTTTCGTTGCAAGGTTACTACGTCATTAAGCACCACTCTAAAAGGTATCTTACTGCTTTACAACAGCTCTGTGAGAGAGGTATTATGATTATTATCCCCATGTTAAAGGTGAGGAAACAGACTTAGAAGAATTATGCACTTTAGGTTATACAGGTAGGAAGTAACAGCCTGAAGTTCAAAGTCAGGCGGCCCAACTTCAGAACCCGTGATCTTTTTTTTCTTTTTTCTTTAACGTTTTTTTTTTATTTATTTTTGAGACAGAGAGAGACAGAGCATGAATGGGGGAGGGGCAGAGAGAGAGGGAGACACAGAATCGGAAGCAGGCTCCAGGCTCTGAGCCATCAGCCCAGAGCCTGACGCGGGGCTCGAACTCACGGACCGCGAGATCGTGACCTGAGCCGAAGTCGGCCGCTTAACCGACTGAGCCACCCAGGCGCCCCTTTCTTTTAATTTTTTAAAAAGTTTTATTTATTTTTGAGAGAGAGTGAAAGAGAGACGGACTGTGAGCAGGAATAGGGGCAGAGAGAGAGGGAGACACAGAATCTGAAGCAGGCACCAGGCTCTGAGCTGTCAGAACAGAGTCCAATGTAGGGCTCGAACCCATGAACAGTGAGGTCATGACCTGAGCCGAAGTCAGACACTTAAGTGACTGAGCCACCCAGGCACCCCCAGAACCCACTATCTTAACCGGTAGACTCGAATGGGCACAATCTAACTGAAACATTACATTCACTGACTTTCTGTTTTCTACTGTATTTGATCTAAAGCACCCTTAAAAATGATAACAAATGACATATTATGGTGGTAAAAATCATTATAGCTATTACAGAATTGAAAACATAAAATGTGAAAGTCCCATAAAATAATAACCCATCCTCAAGAGATTGGTTAAGTTTGGGGTCTAGTCGTTCGGTTTTGCATATTATGTATACATATTTAAACGGCAATGGGCCTTACTAAAGTACATAGACCTTCTATCATTTAACTGTTATTAAAATCATTTAACAACATTATCTTGGATAGCGTTTCATTCTTAATGATTACATCCCACTACAAATTATAGAAATCTAAACTAATTAATTTTTATAGTACATGTCACAGTTTCACCTAGCAATACCTTGTTTCTATGATATCTGCATTTCATTCTTATTAATGGTTGTTATTGGAGAAGTACGGAAAGGGCAGACATTTAGCTATTTGCTTGATTTTATGTATCAAATCACATCCTCTCATTTACGTGAATAATGTATCCTTTGAAAATCTGGTTCTTAAAATCCAGAAGGGAATTGGAAAGTTAGACAATATAAATTTCTTCGATTTCCACCTAGATGAAATGAAACGCTAACCCTTTAAATGTAAGACAGACACGTGTGCATTTTCTGCATTGACTATAAAGTAACAGAAGTATAAAATCCTTTCATTTTTGTTTCCAAATAACAGCCTCCATTCCATGCAAAAGCTCTTTGGCGGGGTTCCCACATTTTCCTACGACCCCGGTTTAAAGACAGAGCAGCCAGGTTTCCTTACCCAAGGATTTGAAGACATCGGGGCTAGCATATTTCCCATCAAAGTACACGGTGTTGTTCTGAGAGTCGAAGGCACGGCACATTCTGATAAACACCACCTCTAGAGAACCTAAGCGAAGGCAGAAATGGTGTCGATTATTCTATCGTGGTGAAGATTCATCTAGCTTGAAGGCACGAATGTAGAGCCCCCCTTGCAATTCAGTGCAGCAGGGGCAGTATTTGGCAAACGGCTCCCTGTCACCTCAGCTGTCTGTTTAAAGGGGCAAAGTTCACGAGTGGAATTAAAGATGTGTGCTGAAGCTAATGAAGGCCTGTATTCCTGAAGACAGATGGAGTTACAAATTACTTCTCTGGCATTCTTCTGTCTTGCATTACAGAGTCTCAGAGTTGCCGGGAAAACGTATTGATTCCTATTTATTAAAACAAACCAAAAAACCAGGGGCGTACCTCTGAGTGCCACAAATAACCTTCCTAACAACTTACTGTTTGCTCCCGAGAGTCTGGAGTGGGAGAAACGAAACACACAAGAGACGGTAAGATGGGGGAACGCAGGTGTCCTTCAAATTAATTGTTTCATTCAGAGGAGAAGCAAAATGGAGGCAGTGTTTCCCACAGATAGCTCAAAACCCTTTCACAAGGACTCAGTTTCTGCTAAGAGAAACCCGAGCTATCATCGTTGGAGGAAAACTGTTCCCGACACCTTCCTTACCAAGCATTTCTTTAATAAGCGGGTGAAAGCAGGTTAGGAGGAGATCTCAAAATTCACTTGCAGAAAGCACATACCTGCTTTGAGAAGCACAATTTGATCATTTTGACACAGTTCCATAAATCCATCAATGCGTTTGGCAAACTCCACCACATACTGTATAGCCTCCGTGATTTTGATGGCACACAATTGCCACATCACCTCCCGCTGCTGTTGAGAAGCGAAGCACATTGACATATACGGTCACCCATATCCTTGACACACTCGTTTTAACTGTTCGTATTTTGTAAAATCCTTCTTTGGAAACGGATTAAACAAAGCTAGAGGATTAAAAATGAACATCTGGGTTCTAACGACTGCTTCCAAGCCCCTCTCGTCTCCTCCAGTTCCTCTTTTGCCATCTTGGTGGCAAAGGGACGGGAGGAAGGTGTTATGAGCAGGTGAAAACACGAGGCAGGAAAGCAACACATGCCACTGCTTTACCCTTGGGTCTCGGAGAGAAGCAAAGTAGGATCTTCTTTTATTATTATTATTATTATTATTATTATTATTATTTTGTAAGTTTATTTATTTATTTTGAGAGAGACAGAGCACAAGCAGGGGAGGGGCAGAGAAAGGGAGACAGAATCCCAAGCAGGCTCTGCACCATCAGTGCAGAGCCCAATGCAGGGCTTGAACTCACAAACCGTGAGATTGTGACCTGAGCCGAAATCAAGAGACAGACGCTTAACCGACTGAGCCACCCAGGCGCCCCAGTAGGATCTTCTTCTGAGTAATCATTTTACCTTGGGGAATTTAACACCACTTTACTGGGGGAAGGGAAGGAAAGGGGGAGTCAATTACATTCACTGTGCACCTGCTTTGAGCTAGATGCTTTATGACACCTTTGCCTTGTTTCATTTCCCCACGAACATTTTTCCGTTTCCCATAAATGGACATGAATGCTCACAGAGGTTTCACAGCTGGAGGTGTTGGAGCTGGGATTCAAATCCCAGCATCGCTGACTCTGAATCCCATTTCATAAGCCTTGCTGTTTCTTACTGCTTTCTGGTTTCCCTTTGTAACACTGGTTGGCCGCTATCTCAAAGGCAAACAAACTGATGTGTTGCCGTTCTTCAACCTTTCCTGTTTACCTGCTTTTACATACCCACTCTTTAGTTACAGGGTATCTATACCCTGGATCTGTTACACTGCTCATGTGTTCCCCCCATCTTAGTTTAACACTGCTTCCACCAATATGATGGGGGTGAAGGAAACACTGCATTAGAAGCCAGGAGTCACTGGTCTAGTCCTGATATCCTCAATCCCCCACCATATGCCAAGGGTTGTTAGTTTCCTCATTTGTAAAATGCAGGGGAGGATTAGCCTGGATAATCTCTATCATCACTCCTAGCCCTACCTTTCTATAAGTATTCGGAAAAACCACAGCATTTCCCTTTCCCACGCCAGCCCTGCCCTTCCATTCTGGGGGCTTGTTGATCAGAATGTGTAAAGAAAAAGGCTAGAAGCAGTGCTCTCTGTCAGCCTCACGTTGCTAGGTTCACTGGAGTTATGGCAATAGCTTCTAAACCTTGTTTTGTACACACTCTCTACTGCTCTGGAAACACGAGGCTGAGATTATTTTCTATCAGCTTCCAGAGCTTGAAATCTTCCACTGTGATATCAGGACAAATCTCAATTCATTTGGGCTTTTGGACGCTGCTTCCTCCAGCTCCCATGGACATATGATAGGAGATATGTGTAAAGTCGTAGCACAACAAAATCGGTTTGTTATTGCAGAAATTTCACACACTGGCATCTCAGTAAGACAAAGCCCCAAGTAGATGATCATCTCTAGGAGAAGGATTAAAAAAAATTTTTTTTAAATGTTTATTTATTTTTGAGAGTGAGAGAGAGACAGAGTGTGAGAGAGGGAGGGGCGGGGAGAGAGGGAGACACAGAATCCAAAGCTGAGCTGGCAGCACAGAGCCTGACGCAGGGCTCGAACTCAGGGATGGTGAGATCATGACTTGAGCCGAAGTCGGATGCTTAACCGACTGAGGCACCCAGGCGCCCCTCTAGGAGACAGATTTTTAAACAGACATCTGATATCTGATGAAATACATTCATTGTCTAGTCTGTTTGTGTTCTTGATCAGATCTCCAGCATAAACACCCTTCCCACCGTTGCCTCAATCCTGGGTAAAATTCTTCAGAGTATACCTTGTTTTGGTAGCTCTCTATCTCCTCCTGCAGAAAAGTCTGCCACGTTATCTGCTGGAGCTCTTCTCTCAAGTATTGGCAAGTTTCCAGATGTGATTTAGATATATTCTGTGCAAGGTGTTCTAAGGAGAAAACAGATCACAAACATGAAAAGCCAAGTTCTTCTTTGGATAATCAGGGTTTTCTGTACTTATGTGGTTTAAAAAGTAATATGTACAAAGTAATGAACCAGTTTTCATTATCTTTACATATTTAAATGAGCAATTTGGAACTATTCTGTATTTTCGAACATGAAGATGAAGGACAGGCAAAGCCAATATTTAGCAATAAGTCTTGGGGACTTCAAAGACCCTCCTGACCTTGACCTTCTTCTGTGGCCTTACACCGTTTGGGAGTGAACAATTATTGACCTGGACAAGAGTAGGAAATGACTGACACAGCCTCTTCTTGGCATTTTTATGAAGACACATCTGCTGTATACATTGACCTCGGGAGGATTTCTCTTGAAAAATTGGGAAATGGGATGTTTGTGTGAAAACAACGATTTCTTTCTTTTATTTTTCCAGCAACTAGCACAACAAGCATTACCGAGGGCCACTATGCCATTACACATAACGTGGTGGTTAAGAAGTGGACTCTGGCACCAGACTGCCTGCGTTTGAGACTCAGCTCTTGTATTCACTAGCTGTATGACCTTGGGTAAGTTCCTCAATGTCTTGGTGCTTCAGTCTTCTCATTTGCAAAAACAGTACCTATTTCAAAGAGCTTGTAAGAATTAAATGAGTTGAGCACTTAAAACAGAGAGGGTCACCTACTATGGCGCTACATAAACATTTGTTCTTATTATACTGGAATATAGGCAGTCTGAAGATATTAAAAGAAATATATGCCAAAGAAATTTCTCTAGGAACTTATAATCTGGTGAACACGTATGCACATGCTAAAAGGACAAGTCAAGACATTAGGCAATTCAGCATCAAGTTGAATTATATCAGAAGAGACAAAAAGATCACAAGCACTGTCATGGACGGGAAACGTGAGGGGAATTAGAGAATGGTTCTTGGCAGGAGAGGAGCATGTGACGTGGACCCTGAAGGATGAGGAGGGAGGATTTGGCAGGCAGAGGTCAGTGGTGCGAAGAGGTGGGCCGGTTTCGCATTCAAGGGAATGACAGATGAAGGAACAAATGATGGCATGTGCAGGGGACAGGCAGATGGGCTCAAGTGATAGTATCAAAACAGAAACATGAGTATGTAAGAGTCCAAATTCTGGAGAAGCTTGAATATTAGGAATGTGGGGTTGGACCTGCTTCACAGAAGGAGTCCGCAGAATTCTCAAGGTGGAGCAGACACACTGAGCACTGTATCTGGGGAAACAGAACAAGCAGTTTTGTGACTGGTGGATTAGAGCACGGGCTGGAGGCCGGGGCGTCATCAGAAGGCTGCTGCAGTCCACAGTGAGGGACTAAGAGCATGCAGGAGGTTGGTAATAAATGTTATGGAAGAGAAGGATGATGAAAGTATTTTAAAAGAACAGACAAGATTCCGTGAATATGAAACCATACCCAAAAGCGATCCCCTTCCACGGTCTTGATTATGTAATAGGAAAGCCCTTTAAAAAAAATGGTGCTGAGTGAAACCTTGGCAATCCCAGTAAGAATGTCTGTTTGGAAATTTGTTACTGCTTTCATTAGACAGAATCAGACTTGTTTGTGTGAAAACAGAGTGGGTTCACCTAAGTGAAGCTTGAAACCAGAATCTCCTTAGAGACTGAAACACAATAAATCTTAACAGTTGTATTTGGCAACACACAGACACAAACACAACATAAATGGATATCATGAAAACAAAACAAAGAAAAAAACTGAAGTGAAGAGACAGAGAGACACTGACCAAAAGAGGGAGAAGCCGATAAATGATGTGTCATAGAATCAGTGAAGCTTATGGAGAGAAGAGGGGAGTAAAGACAAAAACAATGAGGAGCCAGAAATAAGAAAATAATTGTGCAAATAGTCCAATGATTTTTGCAGATATGAAAAAAAATAAAGTGTTTGCAGGGAAGCCAGAAGACCCTATGAGGTAAATAATGGGAAGAGACTCATAATATTCCCTTCCAGATCATGCTTCTTTTCCAGTTAATATGGTCAGCATCTTGTTTCACTTCATCCCCAAAATTGTTCCCACCCCTCCCTGCCTATCTGAGCTGACAAGGAATGGCGTAATGTACACATCGAGCCAGTAGAGGGCAGTGCCTGCATTCTCACCAACTGCCTTTGCTTACATTTCACAGTTGATTTGGCAAGTGTAAGATTTCAGACACTACTATTTTTAAATCTCCATTTCAGCAAAGGACAATATGGTCAGACTGAGTAAAAGTTAAGTTAGTGTGGTCTCTCAGAGAAACACTCTGGAAGGGTTAGGAGACCTGGTTTCTGGTGTGAGTTCAGCAGATAAACCACTTCATGATGGGCAAATCCGTTCACCTTATCAACCACAATGGTTTCCTCAACACAGCTAAGGTCTAGGTACTTCAGATAGAAAATCCTGACTTCTCAGTCACAGATTTTCATAGCGGGAAGGGACTCTGGACATCGCCTGGTCCACCTTCTCCTCAGTTTATAGATAATGACACCCCATTAGTAAGGATGATAACAGTTAATGTTTATATAGCTCTATGTGCTAGACCCATACATATAGACACATATATTCCGAATATACAAATTTTCTTAATCTTCATAACAACCCGAGGAAGCAGGTGCTAGTATTTTGCCCTCTTACTGATGATGAAATCAAAAGGGAAGTGGCTTTTCCAAGGCATCACAGCTGGCAAGTGGCGAGTGATTCAAACACACACAATCTGGCACCAGAGTCTGTGCTCTTAATCTTTCTATTCTGCAGGCAGGGAAACTGCAGCTTGCAGAGGTTATAGGACTTAAAATGGGTTGTACAACCTATAGCAAAGCTAGGACCATAAACCATATGAGCTGACTTTTTGACTAGGGCTTTTGTCCAATAATTGTCTCTTCTGCACAAGGCTTTAGTTATCAATTATAGTGACACGTGCAGCTAGCTTTTTTTTTTTTTTTAAATGAATGTAGGTTGTTTATCTGCAATGTATAATTCAGGTACTAACTGTACCTCAAGGGCGAAATTTCCTAGCCAGGAATGCAGATGTATTTCCACTGAAAGTCATGGATTGTAGATACTATTGTTGAAAGATAGAACTGAGGTTAAGATATGTCAATTTACAATTTATTCTCCAACTGTAGAGTTGGTTTCATCTGTTTAAAATCTGATGACAAAATTTCGCCTACAATGAAGTCAGGAGTGTTAGTTAAGATAGTAAGACAGGAATCACTATATTGTACAGCTGAAACAAATATAACGTTGTATGTTAACTATACTGGAATGAAAAAAAAAAAAAAGACAGCAGGACTTAAGGCCCCAGAGGAAATATCAGGGAACCCCAGGTAGCTATGAAGAAGGAGCAGCAAAGTCTTTGGCCACTTCTATGCTACCCTTAGCTCCTCAAACTATTTTGTACATGTAAATGGGGAAGAAAATTATAACCCAATTATATTCTTTTCAGACAAATTCTTGCTTAGTTTTAGGTTTGGGACTAACCCTAGTGATAAGCTAATTTGAGTCATTCTGGAAAGGGCCACAGTACATGTGAAAAAGCCCTAATTTAGGAGAGCATGGAGAACATAAGAGGCTACAGGGCTCCCAGACGGCAGAGGGAGGTGACAACTGTGGAAGAGGACATGGACGTGTGGGGTCAGGGAGAAACGGCTTGGCCATTTGTGGCCCCACTTAGGTATTAGCGCACATTTAGCCCCAGGGCCATATTTAAGGGCAATGCTTTGGCTAAGCCCTATGGATTTATTCCAGAGTTGACTATTTGACAAGCAAACAGGCCAGATTCAAATGTATTTATGATAAGGTGGGAGCACACCGAAAGTGAGCCAGGTCAGTTTTCATGATATCATGTCAGCTTTCAATCAAATGCGTATTCATTTCTGAAAATTTCACTTTCATTACAGTCCTGCTTAAGTCTCGGCCAGCCAAGATTTCACGACAAAAACGGAAGGTTTTTGTTCTAGTTCAAGAAAAAAATATCAAACCTACCTCTGCTCAGCTTGGCTTCTAGTTCAGAGGTTCCTCTGTTAATCAAAAGAGCTGTGATACACCTTTAATGCTGTTCAGTGGTTAAAGACCGAGCTTAAAATGTCCCTGCTCTTGAGGATTTAAATTTAGACCCATAAAGAGGTGCTTGTGTAAAAACCGTAAAGAACATTCAATTTGTTCTATTTGGAGAAAGATTTTACTGGAAATATAAATTTCACTTAAAATGTTTTATGGGGTACAGAGGTGGAGAAACCATCTAAAGAACACAACCGTTATTTCTGTGAACTAAGAATGTCTGTGCTCAAGTCAGAACCTGCTGGTTCTTTTCCATCTGAAGTCTCCATTCTCTCCTCGTGTTAACTTAGTCACCTCCACAGCAACTAATTGAAATATCCCAAAGGACTGCAACCTTGTGTGAAGAATCGCAGGGAGGAGCACATCAAATTCTAGAACTGCAAAGTTTCTAATCAAAGTTTCTCTAATAACAGTGTTGTACCTAAAAATCGATCACATATTATAACGAGGGTTGTTAACACAACTTCCTTGAAATGGCAAGTCTTCCACTGTCTGTGTTATCAATATGGCTAGGTCACATTTCCCAAAAAGCAACAATGTCTCACAGGAATTAGGAAACGACAAATTTTGTTTTGTTTTGCATGGTGAGTCTTCTTCTATGAAATATACCAGTGTTGTCACCAATATCATCACCAAACCATTTTGGCAAATAAAGACGCCAATTTCCCTTTAACATTTATGGAATACACCACAGTTGCAAAACCTAGATGCCAACAGGAGCTGGGCAGTGATATAAAATGGGAAAACACGCCAAGGTGTTAGGGCCTATCTGGGGCCAGCTGCTTTATTGTCATTCACCGATACTGGTCCAGTGTACTTAGATCATTTTTTTCCTCTCACAAGAAGCTGAAAATGTGAACTTCTAGGCAGAATTGTCTAGGTTTAAAATTTTAGCAACCAATTCAAAAATCTTACAACTCTGCATGCGTATGGACCGGGCTCAGGGTCAAAAAAACATGCGTATGGACCAAGTTCAGGGTGTGGGCTGCCATTTTTATGACTCCAGGTATAAAGAAATACCTGGAATATAACTAAAGAAAATAATGAACAAAATTAATGGGGCTGTTTCCTGAGTTTATAGCCTCTGTGGAATTTAAAGACCGCTTTAAATCTCTGAACCGAGATGCTGTTCCCTCTCTGATACTGACAGGTCAGTGCGTTTCTTTGATATGCGATGGGAAATAGGGCATAGTCAAAAGCAAAGGGGCAGCGTGAAAATCTGAAGTGGCCCATATGGTAAAGGCGAATTTCTCTTTTAGTGCCATTTAAGTACCATAACTTATTACGGGAAAGTCCAACATATCCCACTTATCTGGAAGGGAATGAATAATGCATCACAATGGAAACATGGAGGCCATTACCTAGTTCCGCCATGGACACAGTTGGGGAAGTCTCTCCATTGGTGAAAGAACAGTAGGGAAAGAAGCCTGATGCTGGTGTGTAGTCACATATTGGTTCTGGCTTGATTCCGTTGATATCAAGACCTGACTGGTCTGGGGAAGGCTGTATGTCCAGGTAGAAGCTGCTGACAGCAGAGTCTGCCTTGCTCCCCTCAGGGGTGTGCCCGTCAATGTAGTTGCTGAGGTCCTCGTGAAGCTCTGTCAGCCCATTGGCCGAGATGTTGTAGGTTGGAGTCAGCGGCTCAGCCTCTCCAGGCTGCTGTTGGTGGTCTCGCTGCTGCTGCTGCATCCGGTGTTTCTGCACTTCTGCGTACAAGCTGTCTCTCTGCTTTTTGGACATTCGGCCAAATTTTACAGCTGGAAGAAAAAAGCCAAACCGCACCATATACAATACGTTCTTCTTTATTATTCTCTCCAGCACGCTTCAGGGGTTCCTTTTAAGTCTCAGACAATCTCAATCAAAAACCACATAACCACAGAATGAGGACATGATCCAGGGGTGAAAGCAGTCCCACCCCACACAAGCTTGCCGGCTCCACATCCCAGAGGAGCAAAGTTTCAGAAACAGACCTAGGACTCGCGGAAGGGCAATGACCATGTATGTTTTCCTGCTGTCATATAACCCTACGCCCAGTGGGAATCACTGACAGGTGACTTAATGGGCTTGTTCATTTTCCACCCATGCAGCCTGCCTAGACCACCTCTTTCTCTTCCCAGGGTTCAGACCAGTGTACAGGGATGCAGACGCATAGAGGTACAACGAGGCACAAGCAGCCAAACTTCAACTTTCATTCATTTCACGCATTCATTCATTTGCTCCTTCCCAATCCAATGGCCCGACACTGGGGCTTTGCTGAGAGACCTAAACAGACTGGATGAGACCTTTGCAATTCCCTGAATTATATCTCTGAGTCTATGTGACCTAAGAAGCCCCCCTCATCCTTCTGGGTCATGGTGACCCTTGTGAAACCCTTGGGCCCACCTTTAAGTGACTTTCTGCTGTTTAGCCTCCAGTAGAAAGAGTACTGGAATTTTGGGAAGGGCAAACAATGCGTAAGATCCCTGTTGGGAAAATTTGTGTTTGCAAATTTCTCCTTGCCATGTGTCCCCATATTTGAAAAAAGTTTTTATGTTCACTTATTTTTGAGAGACAGAGAGACAGAGTCAGAGTGTGAGCAGGGGAGGGGCAGAGAGAGAGGGAGACACAGAATCTGAAGCAGACTCCAGGCTCCAAGCTGCCAGCACAGAGCCCGAAGTGGGGCTCAAACTTGTGAACTCTGAGATCGTGACCTGAGACCAAATGAGCCACCTAGGCACCGATGTGTCCCCATATTTAAAGTAGAACAATGCGTGTAGTAACTATCCAGTTCATTCAGAATCCAAAATGATCTCTCTTAAAACACCAGATAATTGATAAAAGGAACCCTACGATTTCCTGGTCTGAACTCTCCCAGTAACCCATTTATTTGTTAGCCTGATTCTTTTTTTTTTTTTTTAATATAATTTATTGTCAACTTGGCTAACATACAGTGTATACACTGTGCTCTTGGTTTTGGCAGTAGATTCCCATGATTCACTGCTTACACACAACACCTAGTACTCTTCCCAACACGTGCCCTCCTCAAGGCGCATCATCCATTTTCCACTCCCCTCTCATCTTTCCCCCCACTGACCCTCAGTTTGTTCTCTATATTTAAGAGTCTCTAATGGTTTGCCTCCCTCTCTGTTTGAAACTGTCTTTTTCCCTTTCCATTCCCCCATGGTCTTCTGTTAAGTTTCTCAAATTCCACATATGAGTGGAAACATATGATATTTGTCTTTTCTATGACTAACTTATTTCACTTAGTATCATACCCTCCAGTTCCATCCACGTTGCTCCACATGGCAGGATTTTATTCTTTCTCATTGCCAAGTAGTATTCCATTGTATATATAAACCACATCTTCTTTATGCATTGTCAGTCTGATTCTGTGTATGCAGATAAATCCTCTGCTGGAGGGACTAAGATCTACTAATTGATTATGGTTACATTAATACCCGATCAGGTGGATGAATGCACCCATTTGGCTATCATTATAATACTTGGAGTTTCGGGGCAGGAGAGAAAATAGATGGAAGTGAAATTGGGATCCAGGGCCACCACCCAGACCAGCTGGGAGATTCATTTTCTGCCAAGGAAGACATGTTGTTCCTTTTCACATAGGAAACAAGGGAGTGGGATCCCGGTCAATTTCCAGTTTCCACGACTCAGGTAACAAACTTGGGTGGGGCTGGTTAGGCAGCGATCAAGCTGTTCTGAGCTCTAGGTTTCAGGCCTGTCATTGTATAAGCCCCAACATATTAGAATACCCAGTGGGACGGATAACCATAGGTACGCACACAACTTGTGATCTTAGCCTACAAGTTCACAAGAGAAATGCCTAACTTTGTCGGTTTAGTGCCATCGGAAGATGAGATCTGCAGAGCTGCCAATCACAGGAATTTCTGAGAATATAAATTCTGTGACTTGCATCTTTTCATGCCCCAAACTTTCTATTTTCTGTTCCCACACATTTTTGTTGCTACACAGGTGCCATCCTGTGCACCACTACTGAAGGACATCACAACTTGTGCCTGGACAGGCCTATGGGCCCCAAGAACATCTAATTAGGGGGAAAGACAGGCTTTCAGAATGCCTGCCCAGCGTTCTGAAATATTTTCCACACGCTGAAATTCCACTGAAAGAGATGTTTCCTTCAAGGGATCTCTTAAGAGAGCCAGCCAGCCTGTATATTCATAAAAGTATCCATTATACTTTGTGCCCAGTTTCCCCGTTTAAGAATAACTGTCTTGAAATCTGGGGTTGATTACTCCATGTACATAAGACAGTTTTACAGAAAGATCTTGAAATGTTTTACAATTGAATGATGGCCTCTATTTTTTAACATATTTTCTTTTAAGGAAAAAAAAATTGTCATTGAGCCATGCTTTGTACTATTTTCACACATTCTCTAGGTACAAATATATGACTTTTTCTTTTGTTTTGAGATATATTTTGATTTGCTGTTTGATTTCTTATTTGGCCCACTGCTTGTGCAGTAGTGTGGTGTTTAATATTTATATATTAAATACTGAATATTTACATAGTAGATTCTCCGGCTTTGTTTTATTATTGATCTTTAGTTTTGTACCATTGTGGTTGGAAAATATACTTGGTATAATTTCAGTCTTCTTAAATTTATAATATTTTTTATGTCTCTTTTTATGTGACTTATCCAGGGGATTCTTGAAAAAATGTAAAGAAAATGTGTATTCTATTTTTCATGGATGGAATGTTTTACATTTATTTCTTAGAACCATGTATCCTAAAGTATGCTCTTAGTAAAAAATGTTCTGGTTGAAAAAAGAAATAATAACTTTAACTGGAGGTACTCTTAAAGCCTATTGGAGGGTAGGAGGGAAGACGGACAGGTTAAATAGACAATGAGTATTCAGGAGTGCACTTGTCATGATGAACACGAGGTGTTGTATGGAAATGTTGAATCACTATATTGTACACCTGAAACTAACCTAGCACTGGATGTTAACTACACTGGAATTAAAAAAAAGTAATAAAAAAAATTTTAAACTCAAATATATGACGTTGGTATGTGATTCAAAACACCCAGTTAACATAAAAGCTAATTCATTCCAACTGCCAATAAGCTTACTAGTGTCAAGCACGTGATGATTAGCTCTGGCTTATATTTCTTACTGGGGAAAGTGCCTATAAGAGGTATATTTATTTAGGTCCTCAGATGACATTTACCCTCAATCAATTCATCAACCTGTAATGTCTTAAATGTAAAAAATCTGAAGGTGTTCTGACCACACCTGCTTCTCTTCCATGCCACTCCCACCCCCAGCTGACTCCAATGGATTACAGAGGGGGTAGTAACTGTTGTGGAACCCAAAAAGCCACCGGAGAAGGTGGGTGGTGTAGGGGAGGGGGAGGGACAGAGGGGACATCTTTTGGCAGATCTGGGTCCAGGTCTCAGAAGGCACTCTCACAAGCCCATGCATTCTACAACTCAAATTATGAGGGCTCACCATCTCGAGACATCCCTACGGCAAGGCATTTCTGCAATCGACAGTGTTGGCAGCGGTTTCTACTGGTTCGATCAATCAAACAGTTCTTCTGACGAGGACAGGAGTAGGTGGCATTGCTTTGCTGACTTCTCCTGAAAAAGCCCTGTGATTCAGTTATAAAATATAAAACAGGTTAGTGTCAGTTTGAGCCGTATGATACTAAAGGCAGTATACTAAGTGCTGAGCAGCATTAATGTTTAATGGAGAATTAAAGTTGTAGCAGAATGATCCAGGAGACCATTAATGAAATTAAAGTCACTTCTTTTGCTTGGGTAAAAGTGATCCCCAGAGCTTAATCCTCCGTCCCTTACACATGCGAAACTTTCTTTAACTCCAACAGATGGTTGCCTATTTGAAAGGCATAGGATTAGACCCTGTTGTCAGCTTCTGACAAACAAACCATGTTCTTGATGGATCGGTACAAAGTCACTTATCTTTAACCTTTATCTCCAAAATATTTTTAGTGGAATAAACACAAAACACTTCTCTGGGATGTCCAGAGATAAGGAAAATGCTGCCTCAGTGTAACTCATGGTGGCTGTAATCCTGCTACCGCGGGTAATCTCTACTAGCCCACTTAACTCCACCACACCAGGCATCTTGCATTTCCTAAGACAGAAGCTACTGCCCCAAGAACTTAAATGACATTTGGATGGATGACCTTGGTAGATCAATCAGAATGGGAATACTCCTCAACCTCTGACAGTTTGGAAATACCACGTGTTCAGGGTTATGGCCTTAATTTAGCAAATCCAATCTGATGTTCATCAAGTTCCACTTATTTGTTAAGCACCATTTTCGGAAATGAGAGGGTATTCAAAGATGCCAAAGAGGGGCGCCTGGGTGGCTCAGTCGGTTAAGCGTCCAACTTCAGCTCAGGTCACGATCTCGCGGTCTGGGAGTTGGAGTTCGAGCCCCGCGTCAGGCTCTGGACTGATGGCTCAGACCCTGGAGCCTGCTTCCGGTTCTGTGTCTCCCTCTCTCTCTGCCCCTCCCCCGTTCATGCTCTGTCTCTCTCTGTCTCAAAAATAAATAAAACGTTAAAAAAAAAATGTTATATAAAAAAAAAAAGATGCCAAAGGAAGTACTGATCTCAAGGATTTCATTCATTCATTCACTCATTTTTGCTAATTTTTTGAGCTGGATCCTCACTATGTCATTAATTTTCAGTGTTTATCATTTTCCTAAAGCTGCACATTTTCCTTTTTGTTATGTTTTATTTATTTATTTTTTAATTTTTAAAATTTTTTTAACGTTTATTTATTTTTGAGACAGAGAGAGACAGAGCATGAATGGGGGAGGGGCAGAGAGAGAGGGAGACACAGAACCGGAAGCAGGCTCCAGGCTCTGAGCCATCAGCCCAGAGCCTGACGCGGGGCTCGAACTCACGGACCGTGAGATCGTGACCTAAGCTGAAGTCGGACGCTTAACCGACTGAGCCACCCAGGCGCCCCTTTGTTATGTTTTAGAAGTAACCCACAAGTTTTGCTATGTAGCATTTTCATTACCATTCACTTGAAAACATGCTCTAATTTTCCAATAGATTTCTTCTTTAATATAATATTTAGAAGCATATTTCTTGATTTCTAAACATATGGGGCCGTTGGTTGTCTTTTTCTTGTTGACTTATCTCTTAGTGGTTTCACAAGCTAGGGAGGTAGTGAAGAAAAGGAAGGTAACCAGAGTCATTTCTATGATGTAGAGCCATGAAGGGTACAAAAGAGCATTATTATCCTCAAATCCTTAATGTTAAAGATACATGACCTCAATAAAGGGGACACAAGTGGAGAGGGGAGAGGTAAAATCCGGAAAAACTGACAGAGTAGTGGACAAACTGACAAAGGTACTATCCCATCAAAAGGTTTTTCTGGAGGTCAATTTGGCAGTTGTATCAAAATCCTTAAAAACATGTCTATTTATTAAATTAGTAATTATCTTTTAGTGAATATATTTAAAAAATTTTTTTAATGTTTTATTTATTTTTGAGACAGGGAGAGACAGAGCATGAACAGGGGAGGATCAGAGAGAGGGAGACACAGAATCTGAAACAAGCTCCAGGCTCTGAGCTGTCAGCACAGAGCCCGATGCGGGGCTCGAACTCACAGACCGCGAGATCATGACCTGAGCCGAAGTCGGCCGCTTAACCGACTGAGCCACCCAGGCACCCCAGTAATTATCTTTTAGCGAATATATTTTAAAGGAATATTAAGAATGGTACAAAGACTTATCTACAAGGATGTTTATCATACACAGTATCTGTTATATCAAAATAATTTAGAAAGATGCTAAATATCTTACATTAGTGAACTGGAAAATAACTGGATATCCATACATTCAGAAACCATTAAAAATGGAATTTCAGAAATACAAATACTGACTCAAAAAGATGATAAAAATAAACATCTTTCTGTTTATCTGCACTTTCTGAATTTTCTACAATATGTAGGTGGAAATGTATATGAACTACTTGGGAAGTGCAATCTAGTACATCTGCTTTCTTTTGTGACAGGTGGGTGACTATGGATTAAGTCAATAGGTATGATGGATATGACCTTAGTTCCCACTTCTTCGTTTTGGAAGTCAACCTGGGATGGGAGGGGGAAGGGCAATGACCTGTCACCTGCTCTTGGCTCTCTGCCAAACCACTCACTAACCTAAACATGGGCAAGGCTGGGGATCCCGGGTCTCAGACTGTCTGTCTGATATGCTTTAAATCTCCCTTATTTTGAGTCTGGCCTCTTCTGTGAAGCAATCTCTCTTTTCTCAAAAAAAGCTGTGGGCTTTTTCATTGGTTTTGTGTGTGTGTGTGTGTGTGTGTGTGTGTGTGTGTTCTGTGAAAAGGAAGTGAGAAGAAGTAAAGCTTTCTTTGGGACTTAATGGAGAGAATTCAGGAAAATATAAATGGTAACAGAGGCAGATAAGCCTTAGAAAGAGATACCGAGAGGTCACCTGGCTAGGTATTCAATTTGTCTGAGATGCATAATCTCTGTCAAAGCTGAAAGGTGTCTATTTCTTTCTTGAGACTACTACCGCTCAGACCAACCCACGTTCGCTGTCACCACAGGTGCCTAGGATCAGGAATCACTTGCTTTTCCTGCAGTCGAAGCTGAATTTTGTTGCTTCACAGTTAACCTGCTCCATTTTGTTCCATGATCATCGAATACGGAGAAATGTCTGAGTGATCTCCTTTTTATGTGAATGGAACCAGTACTTGTGGATGGCCACCCTACTTCCCAATGCCATGTCTGTAAACCAAATCACAGCATCTGTCACCTTTCTCTTCCACCTGAAGTATTTCTTCTCAGAATCCTCTCAGGTTTCTCCACTTTCTTCAAAAATATGAAATTCAGAACTAGATACAGCTCTCGAATAATGTTCGGGTCATTAACAAAAAAGGATGCCACTTTTTAGTTTGCACTTACTAAATTCAAATTAGTATCAACCATCACTAGTAAGTTCCAGAATGCTTGCATAGAAGCCATCAATTTGCTCTGCTACCAGAGAACACTGAGAGAGGATGGTGATGGTGATGATGATGATGATGATGACTGAAAAACTTTAATGAGTACTTGTATTAACCATATGTTTTTATTCCATACTTTTTATGCTTTGACATCTTGGGGCCTTGTGACCCAAGGAGAGATTACATTTCCCAGGGCTAGCTAATTCTTAGACATCTCAAACAACTTGCCTGGGAACACACTCTTCATAGGCAAACCAACCAATCCCGAGCCCGTATACCCAAACACCTCCTCTATAATGCTCTCACACTCTGGGCCACTAGTGCCCTGACCAAATTACCCCAGGACCAGGTACCAGACAACTAGGGCAGCCAGAGCTGGCTAAAATTATGAAAACTAGCCAATCTTAAACCTGCTTATCCTGCCCTGCCCATTCCTTTCTAGGGAAAATCACAACAAGGCTCTTGCCCACATTTTCCCCTTGCTCCCTCTACCCCTGACTGATCCTGGTCCTTCCCACTGTGGTCCCCCCTGCATGCCATGCTGCACCTCTTTTTCCTAGGGACCTGTGAGTATAAAATCTTCATCCTTCATGACATTTTTGCATCTGTGTGTCTTACCTACCTGATTAAAACAAATCGAAGGTATTGCTGAAACAGTGATTATGTGCTAGGCACCCTGTGCTTTACGTGGATGACATCATTTAATTATAACAAGGGCAGTATGAGGAAGGCATCATCAATTCCTTGGTTTTAGGTACAATGACTTGCTCAGAGCTCCACCTTTAGCATGGGGTAAAGGCAGGGGATGAATGCATGTGGCTTAATTCCAGAACTCACACTTTCATTCTTTTTTATTTTTCTGCTTCCCTTGCATGTCAAAAGGATTCCCACTTGCTTGTTCTCATAGAGGGCAACCATTAACTTAGGCAAAGAAACAGATATGAATAAAGCAGCAAGACTGATCTACTCTGAAACTGCTGTTTTCCTTCAGGTTAGCCCCTTTAGCAGACAAAAGGGCACTGCCCAGGCATTTTACAGATTTCTCTTCCACAGTCACCTCCTGATGTGGGTTAGAGTCAGATGAGAAAACCAGTCCCATGATCTCACAATTTCCCCTCATTTCTGACCAGAGGATCACGTCTCCTTTTATTCACCTTATTTAGGTCTACATTACTTCGGCTTACTTGGAAAACAAAACAACAAATAACAGCAAACTTACTTCAAGGACACTGAATCATTAAAGACATGTACCATTAAAGATGTCTGAGTAATTATGCCATAAATCGCAAGGAAAATCCATGAAGCATTCCACATGTGCTTTGAGCAATGGCACTGAGGCTGGAACTAATGTCTGGCTTCCAAGCTATCAGCTTGGAAAACAACTACACTTCCTTAGATGTGTCAGCTTTGAAGGGATTGGGAAAAGCAGGCGAGCAAACAGACATACCATGCTCTTCTCACCATTTATTCTTCATTGGGTCAGTTGAGCAAGTGTCTGCTGAAAGTTCTAGGAGTGGGTAAGAGCCAGAGAAGAAATGTTCCTTTTGGACTAAGACAACAGAGTCATGCCCACGAGGAGAGCTATCACATACCAGATGGGATGGGTCAAGTAGGGTTATAAGGTGAGAGCCATGAAGAGAGACAGAGGGCAAGCCTGTATGACTCAGATAAACACTGAACTCTGCATTTCAGAGAGAATTAGGACTTGGTCTTGCTTCCTTCCTTCCTTCCTTCTTTCTTTCTTCTTCTCCCCTCCCTTTTCTTTTCTTTTCTTTTCTTCTCTTTTCTTTTTTTCTTTTCTTTCTTTCATTCACTCATTCATTCATTCTCTCTCTCTCTCTCGCTCTCCCTTCATTTCAGCATTCCTTGGGGTTTCTCAGAGGAGGAGGACTGGAAGAGCAAGAAGGACGAGGAAGAAAGGTAGAGGTAGAAATACGTTCATAAATGTAAAAGGATTTTACTGACTGGGGAGTAATCCTGTAGAGGGTCCGAGTGAGAAATGAGTGACCTCTGACACAAGTTCTAGGAGTTGGGGGGTGTGAGGCCACACAGAGAGTGTAAATAGCACAAGCCAGCGCATGGAGCTTTGGGTGGAACTGAAGAGGTATGTATAAAGAAGAGAGAAAGTGCTGAAGCTATGCGTTAGCTAGAAAAGATATTAAGTTCATAATTTTGGAGTTGTATTGCCAAAAGATGAGCTCATGAATTACTTCTTTGGTTTTTTTAAAAGAAGACAATTTTTATGGATGTCAAAATACATGGAGATGTGCCATTGTGAACATGGTGGACTTGACCAGAGAGAACTTCAGGGTAGCAGAACTTGTTGTGACTGTGGCACACGATCACCACCTAGTGGCAGCATACCAACGTGCGGTTACTGCAAATAGTAAATGAGAGTAATACAAACAGGTCTTTAGAACTGGAAGGAAGCTGTGAGATTATCAGGTTCAGTAGTTCTCAAACAGATGGTGCATCTGAATCACCCATGAAGCGTTTAAAAAGTACACCTGAAATTTATTGAACCAGAACCTTTGGGGATATAGTCCTGAACACATATATAGTTTGAACAATATGAAAGTGCCATTTTTGCAGGTAAAAAACCCCAAAAGATATCACTTTTACATGATAAATATTTTAACAAAGGCTCCTGAAGACTCCACTGCCTTTCCCTTGTTAAGATCTACTCTAGTTTTCTTATTTTGTAGATAACAAAAATGAAGCTCAGAATGGTTAATGACTGGTTTAAGGTTGTCCCATGCCTGATTAAGTATTACTACTAAGACTCAAACACCACTGTCCTAATTTTAAGCGTGGTACCGTCTCACTTAAGTATCTCTCCCTCAAGTGTCGGGCTAACAAAAGTGATGCCACACAGTCTTGATTTCCTCATACACACCAACTGTTTGTATCAGTTTCAACAGCCTCAAAGACAACTCTCCAGTGTCTCCTTCCTGATTTTACCTAGTCTTTCAAAGTGCCTTTCCTTGTTTTAAAAAAAATTTTTTTTCAACCTTTATTTATTTTTGCGACAGAGAGAGACAGAGCATGAACGGGGGAGGGGCAGAGAGAGAGGGAGACACAGAATCGGAAACAGGCTCCAGGCTCTGAGCCATCAGCCCAGAGCCCGACGCGGGGCTCGAACCCACGGACCGCGAGATCGTGACCTGGCTGAAGTCGGACGCTTAACCGACTGCGCCACCCAGGCGCCCCAAAACACCTCTATTTTATGGTGAGTATTCAGTGTAGAGTATCCTGCTGGGGCTCCCTTCCTCTGTCTTCCTCCATTTCTGCTTCCATCCTCTGGGAAATTCTCTTGCCTAACTTTTGACTTTACGCTACGAAATTGTTCACCAGTCCTACTAGTTTGGAGTTCCCCAGGACTGGGACTGAGGCCATGATGTATGGGAGAAGCCTCACAGCAGGTTGCAAGAGCAGAGTGTTAAAATTTCAGGAATTCTGTGAACCAATTGTTAAACATAGCCATTATTAAAAATTAACTCATTATTTTATTATTATTTTGCTATTATCCATGCTCTTGAGGTTATTTACATCAATTATATCCAGATGGTGTGGCTGCTACAAATGGTGTGCTACTGTGAGTGAATCTTCCCTGCTCTGTCTTCAATGGGATGTCAGGTTGGGAGTCCTCAAATTGACCATGAGCTGGGAGTATTTATACCATGGAAACTGGCAAAAGCTACAAATCAGGGCTTGATTTATTGTTCTGCCTATTGTCTAGATTTAAAAAGTGATCAAGAAGGGGTGCCTGGGTGGCTCAGTTGGTTAAGGGTCCGACTTCGGCCCAGGTCATGATCTCACGATTCGTGGATTCGAGCCCTGCATCGGGCTCTGTGCTGACAGCTCAGAGCCTTGAGCTTGCTTTGGATTCTGTGTCGCCCTCTCTCTCTGCCCCTCCCCTGCTCATGTTCTGTCTCTCTCTGTCTCTCAAAAATAAATAAATGTAAAAAAAAAATAAAAATAAAAAAAAGTGATCAAGAAAACAATAATGTGGGTTAAAGTTAAAATATGTAATGTCTCTGGGGCACCTGGGTGGCTCAGTCAGTTAAGCATCCGACTTCCGCTCAGGTCATGATCCACTGGTCTATGAGTTCGAGCCCTATGTCAGGCTCTGTGCTGACAGCTCAGAGCCTGGAGCCTGCTTCAGATTCTGTGTCTCTCCCTCTCTCTGCCCCTTCCCCACTCACACTCTGTTTCCTTCTCTCTCTCTCTCTCTCTCTCAAAAATAAACATTTAAAAAAATAAAAAATTAAGAAAAGTACGCAATGTCTATACCCACCACATTGTGAATAGCACAACAAATGTGAGGAAGTATTCTAGTATTTAAAAACTATTATCTGATTCTGGAAAGAGGTTGCTCATGTCATCACTGATGAATGAGTGAAGTTCCAAAACACATTTTCCTTATTTCATTTTCCTCTTATTCACTAATGTAAATGAAAGTATCAACATTCATGTTGGCACTACAGTCTGTCATCAACTGCAACTGTACCTACAGATGGAGGAATTCAGCAAAGATCACTGGGGGCATTTAGTGACAACCATTTGTCTATACGTTTATAATGAAGAATATTGTAGATTTTACTACTTGTAAATTGTGTCACATATCCATGAAACATACACTGAAGTTTGGTATATACAGACAGACACTGTTTTCCAATGAGTCAGCTGTTAAAAACTGACCAGCAAGTGACTGGACTGAGCCCAGTCCTTCCCCAGATTCCCATCACACTATCTGAATGAATCTTCCCTACTCAGGATGGGCCTTTCGCCAAAGCTGTGGCTTGGCCTTCTATAGCCCTATCACCCCCAACCCTGTAACACACACACACTCTCTAGAAACTTCAGCTGAATGGTTTCTTCTTCATTCCAGAAGAGAACATATCCCAACCCACCGCCTGTTTCCTACCTTTGTCTCCTTCGGTGTTTGCTTGCTCAGCCAAGGGACCAACTTCATCCCAGTTACTTAAGGCAGAACGATAAGCTTCATTGCATCTCTGCCTCCTCCCCTCCCCCACCCAAGCAGTCACCGTATTAGGCTGTTTCTTGCCACTTTCATATTTCTCAAATCCATCTACTTCTCTCCATCTTTACTGCAATTTTCTCAATGCTCCATATCTGTAATCTCCTGAACTGGTTATTATACAGCCTCCCAAATGGACTTCCTGCTTCCATTCACACTCTCTCCAATCCATTTTCATACGGTCACTGGAGATCTCTTCTAAAACATAAACCTGATCAGGCCACTTCTCTGCTTATTAGCCCTTGAATAGCTCTCTACTACTGACCAGGCCACAACCACCTATCCAGGCAACTCTCTCCTGCATTCACTCCTCTTCTCAAAGTCATACTCTGGCCAAGCCTAAACTGCTGTGTTCACAGTTCTTCATAGGACAGCCACCCCCACAACCCCCCAATTTCCCCCCCATTTCCTAGAAGCTCGCCCCTTCTCTTTTTTTTAATTGTTACTATTTTTTAATGTTTTACTTATTTTTGAGACAGAGAGAGAGCATGAGCAGGGGAGGGGCAGAGAGAGAGGAGACGCAGAATCCGAAGCAGGCTCCAGGCTCTGAGCTGTCAGCACAGAGCCTGATGCGGGGCTCAAACTCACAAACCGCGAGATCACGACCCGAGCCGAAGTTGGACGCTCAACCGACCGAGCGACCCAGGTGCCCCTCTCCCCTTCTCTTAAGAATTCACTGAGATAATCACTTTCTCTGACTATGCCCCTTCCAAGACTGGTTGAGGGGCCCCTCCCATGTATACGCTCAGAGCCAGGTCTCCCTCACTGACTGCTTTGTTTCTTTCCAGTAATTAACCCAGTACTTCAAGTCAACAAATACTTGTTGAATGAATGACCAGAGGGAAAAAAAGATGGTACTGATTAAAACCTGTGGTGACAATCATATGCTGAACACCTATTCAATACCAGGCACTATGTAGGACACTTTGCAAACATTATGGGTCTGCAATTCACATCAACCTTGCAAAGTGGGTATTGCTGTATCTGTTTTACAATAAGAAAATTAGAGTGCACAGAGGCTAAGCCATGTGTCCAAAGTTGCACAGCAGGTAAGGGGAAGGGCTGAATCCTGGGTGCATCTTATTCTAAATGCCGTAGACTTCTTAATACAGTACCAGAAAAGCATTGAGGCAAACACATCGGGCAGATCAAACAAAAGCAGATAAACAACAAAACCAAACAAATAAACACAAAAGGCCCACTTTTCAGTTCTGTACTCAAAGCTCCGTATAATGGTTTAGACACAGAAGAGGGAGGTGACATTTCGCAGGGTACTGAATACCAGGTTTACATATGGGTAGGAAAACATTTTCATTTGCTGGATCTACTTAATAAACATGGCATTGCCTATGGGGGTTATTAATAGTTTTGCCCAAAGGTGAGGGTTGGCTGGACGGAGGCCGATGGGTGTGGTTGGAAAGGTGCTCAGAGGATCTTGCTCTGAGGGGGCTCCCCTCCTGTTTGGGGCTCCTTCTCAGTAAGGCATAGGCTGAAATGCTGATCCGATGTTTGGTCTTTTGACAATTTTCACTTAATGAATTGATTCCTACAGTTCATTAACATACCCACTTCCACTTCTGTATACACATATGTCTTAATTAGCTGTTCATTGGCTGTTTAATTACAAGAAAACAGCTGACAGCTGCCTTGCTGAATTCTAATGGCAGACGCTTTGGAACGGCTACACATTTGCTTTTGACAACCAAGATTTATTCATAACTCTATGATTTATTGTGAATGCTCCTATGCCTGCCTAAATTATTGTATTTTCCGATACAACTAAAAAATTGAAATTGGGGGGGGAGCTCTTGAAGAGAGTGTGTGTGTCCCTGTCACAGCAGAGAATCCCTTATGTAAAAGATGAACTGTTACAATTTTATTTCTCTTGGGAAGTTTCTGTTGAGAATATTCAGAAATATGGGAGCGAGGAAGAAGAAACGTCTTTGGATAAACATGGGGAGAGAGTTAAGTATTTAAAGTAAAGAAAGAAAGAAAGAAAGAAAGAAAGAAAGAAAGAAAGAAAGAAAGAGAAAATAATTGCCAACGTAATCTTACTGAGGGGGGAGGAGAGGGCATGAATAGATTAAAATCCGAGACAGGAAGAGGCAGAGGGAAATGATAGAATTAAGTTGCAGGGGGTGGGGTGGGGGCAGGAATAATATTCCCCAAGGAAGCAAATGAAGAAGAGAATTTGTTCTTCAGAAAAGAATAGGCAACCTCATTCGCAAAAGTTAGCTGGTACAGCTCCACACGCATACATCTGGTAGCAATAAATCATGGAATCACAGATCTCCTGAACAACTTTCTCCTTCAATAATGACTGGCCTCCCTGTAGAATTGTATGTGCAAATGATCTCTGATTAAAGCTGACCTCACGTGTCATGTTTGGTAAGCGTAGACGTCTGCTTTGGCATACTGTGATCTGTGACACTCAGACCCAATCCAAATGAACACATTGAACAGCAGGGATTCCCCAGGCAAGCATGAGGGGCCCTGCCCAGAGTCGGACACTACGTTAGAGCCCCTACTGAGGACAAGGCCATAAGCCCAGCACTGCCTGTGAGCCGAGGAAGGGCAGTAGTTACTGAGACATGATTAAGACCAAAACAAAGAAACAAAAAATACAACAATAAAAAAAAAAAAATCCAAATCATCTGGATGCACATTGGAATTTAACACACTCTATTACCAGTGTATTTCACCACAGGACTGGAAGAGTGAGCTACATACATTTTTTTTCTTATCACCTGTATATAACAGAACCGAAACCCTGATGTCACAGGTTGCAGAAACAGCCAAGTCTAATTTTTGTTTTAAATGGCTAGCTCTAATATTGGGTCCAGGTGTTCTAAAACACTAAAATAAGGGTTAGGGATGCCTGAGTGGCTCAGTCGGCTGGGCATTTGATGCTTGATTTCGGGTCAGGTCACGATCTCATGGTTCTTGGGTTTGAGCCTTGCATTGGGCTCTGTGCTGACAGCATGGAGTCTGCTTGGGATTCTCTCTCTCTCTCACTCTCTCTCTCCCCCTCCCCTGCACACATGCACACACATTCTCTCTCTCTCAAAATAAATAAACTTAAGAAAAAATAAAAGTGTTGGGCAGGAATATATCACTGTTGAAAAGTGGATAAAATTGCTCCAAAGCTAGTAACATTTCACAACTGAAATAAAAATATTAAAATCCTCTAAGAAACAGTTGGAGCCTAAATGGAATATTTATGGACATTTCTTTTTAGCCTAAAACATAAAAAGCTCCAGAAATTGCTTTAACTCTTTCAGGAAAAAAAAGAAAAAAAGAAAAGTACCAATTTTGCACTCTGGCTATCTTTGAAAGGCTTTTTATTGTTAACCTCAGATAGCATATTGTTTTTTTTTTAATCATTTGTTTTGAGAGAGTGCATATGAGAGAGCATGTGTATGTGCAAGGAGGGGAGGGGCAGAAGAAGGGGGAGAGAATCTTAAGCGGATTCCATGCTCAGCAGAGCCCAACGTGGGGCTCGATCCTACAACCATAAGATCATGACCTGAGCCAGAATCAAGAGACTGAAGCTTAACCAACAAAGCCACCCAGGTGCCCCTCAGATAGCATACTGTTAATGCAAAGATACTCCTCCAAATTCTCTGGGTGGAAAAGCAAACTTTGCATAAGACATCATCTTACATGTATTAATTGACGAATAAGTATGTGACAAACAAACGCTAGTCTGTTGTTACCCTATCAAGAGCAAAGGTCTTAAATGTAATCAGAAATCAATTTGCCAACTCCAACACTTGACTGTACATTATTATTTAAAAAGTTAAAGTTGAAACTGTATATCCAACAAAATCTAAAGAATATAGATTTTTAAAAAAACCTGTGTTTTTTATCATGAGATAAATTTTTCTTCATCATCATCTGAGCAGCCACTGTATCTAACAATGAAGCTGGGAAGGGAAGTGGAATGACAAATAGGGCCATTTCTCAAAGGAAACCTCAACCAGTGTCATTTTTCTATAAACACTTCAGCAGTTTTATTCACTTTGAAGACTGAACCTCAACCCTAATATCTGCAGCCTCTTGTTTTATTTCTGGCCTTTTCTTCTGCCTGCCCATTCCATGGCCTGGCCCCTCCTCCCAGGAAGGCCTGCCTCAGTTTACCCCCACACCCACCTCCTAACTTATCCAGTGCTAAGACTCAATTCTGTTCCAAGCCTTCAAAAGTATCTTTAGTGACAGACCCACACCCCTGCAGACCTATTATCGATGTTTTTCTGAGATGCAACATTCAAGGCATGACCAAGGCTGGTATACTGTTACCTCATTATTTCAAGAGAACAAGTAAAGTACCTTCGTAATAAAAACCTTGGCATAATGGACTCTTTATAAATTTGGGAATGGCGTACCTATTTGTCCTTATTATCCAGGGTCCACAGAAAGCTACCCTTTGCCCCACTTAAACCGGATTATATGTTGTCCGCAAAATACAACCAAGACTTTCCCGTCTGTGGGTTCTTGCTGCCTAGTGGGTATGTGCTGTTTGTGCCACATCATAGACTGTGACATTACTCCAGGATTTTGTTCTTTTTATGTGCATATATTTTTAAAAAACTTTTAAGTTTATTTATTTATTTTGAGAGAGAGAGAGAGAGAGAGAGCGCGCACACGGGAAGGCAGAAAGAAAGAATCCCAAGCAGGCTTAGTGCTGTCAGTGCCGAGACCAACATGGTCCTTGATCACATAAACAGTGAGATCATAACCTGAGGCTAAATTAAGAGTCAGACACTTAACCAACTGAGCCACCCAGGTGCCCCTTATTTTATTTTTAAATGTTTATTTCTTTTTGAGAGAAAGGAGAGGGATTGGCAGACAGAGAATCCAAAGAAGGCTCCGCACCGTCAGCACAGAGCCCGATGCAGGGCTCGAATCCATGAATTGCAAGATCATGACCTGAGCCGAGATCAAGAATCGGACACTGCTAGGAGCCCCATTTTTATATATATTTTAAATGAACTTCACTGAGGCATACATTAAATACAAAAACGCACCACTAAGTGAAGAGTCCACTTTGATGAATTCTGACAATGGGCACACCTGTGTAACTACCGCCACCTTAGAACATTGCCACAAACCACAAAAGTGTCCTTCCCTTAGCGGTCATTCCTCACCTTGGCTCTAGGTAACCATATCTGCTTTCTGCCATTATAGATTTAAGATTGGTACTTCTTCTAGAATGATTTCTGAGTGCAATTATACGGTATGTATTCTTCTGTTTCTGGCTTCTCTCATTTACCAGAATGTTGCTTTGTGCATACAGGGTACATTCTCTCTTATCGCCAAACAGCATTCCATTCGATGGATCTTCTTTATCCATCCACCACCCACTTTTACTTCTTTTTCACTTGACGGGCATTTGGGTTCTTTCCAAAGTTTTGTGGACATTGTGAATAAAGGGGCTACAAATACTCACAGGAAAGTCTTTCTATGACAGGTGCTTGTGTTTCTTTCCGGGAAACACCAAGGATCGGGTGTGAGGTCATATGTTAGGTTGATGCTTATGAGATGCCACCTTTCTTCAGAGGGGCTGTGCCACTTCACAGCCCCGCCCCCAGATGACAGGAGACTGGAAAATTCACCGGTTTCTCTGTATCTTCATCAGGTTTATCATTGGCAGAGTTTTTGTTCTTCTTCGCCTTGCTGCTGTTTTGTTCTATTTTAATTTTAGTCTCTCAGGTGAATATGTCATGGTATTTCCCTGCGGTTTTATTTACATTTCCCTAACGATTAGAGATCTTGAGACTGTTTCCATGTGTTTATTGGCTCCTTGTCCGGGTTTTGTGAAGAGATGGTTCTTGTTATTGTTCCTTTTTATTATTATTTTTGTCCTTTTATTTATTTTCAGATTTGGCTTTTTTTCCTTCTATTTCTTCCAGTACATGGCTTGCCTTTTCGTTTTACTGATGATAGCTTTTGAAGGGCACAAATTTTCAATTTTGATGAAGTCCAATTTATTATTTTTAAAAATAAGGTAAGGACTTCAGTGTGTGGTCTGAGGAAATATTTGTATGTCTACTGTTACAAAAACATGATTCCTTCTAGAATAATACAGCATTATGTCGTTTTCTTAGGATATTCTTTTTTTTCTTCCTCTTCTTTTAAAAAATGTTTATTTATTTTGAGACAGAGAGAGAGTGAGTGGGGCAGGGGGTGGGGTGAGAGATGCAGAGAGAGGGAGAGAGACAGAATCCCAAGCCCCAACATGGGGCTTGATCTCATGAACCATGAGATCATGACCTGAGCCGAAATCCAGTCAGATGCTTAACCAACTGAGCTACCCAGGCGCTCCTCTGACCCTTTTTTTTAATGTTTTATTTTATTTTTGAGAGAGACAGCGAGAGAGTGAGCACATGTGTATGTGGGCACATGTGAGTGAGTGGGGGAGGGGTAAAGAGGGGGACAGAGGGCCTGAAGCGGGCTCTGCACTGACAGCACAGATGCAGGGCTTGAACTCACAAACAGTAAGATCATGACCTGAGCTGAAGTCAGATGCTTAACCCACTGAGCCATCCAGGTGCCCCAGTTAGTACATTCTTTAAGTTAATTTTTGCTTTCAGGGAAAGGTATAAACGTGAAGTTAATTTTTTGCTTTTTCATATTAATGTCTGGTTGTTTCAGCAACATTGTTTGAAATGACCCATCTTTCTTTCATTGAATTAAATTGGCATCTTTGTCAAAATTCAACTGACCTTAAATGGGTGGATCTCTTCCTGAACTTCCTCCCCCTTTAAAATTTTTTTTCTGGCTTACTAAATCTAGGATTTAGTTCTTGCATTGCTATTTAGCTTTTCCTATGCAGACCTCATCTCTACAACTAGATCATAAACTGCTTGAGGGAAGGATCAGGTCTTCTGTGTCTTTGGACCCCTTACAGCTCTTATATGGTGCCTGGCCCCAAGGTGGGGGTGGTTCTCATTATTTTGTTTTTATTAGCAAGGTCTGCATAACAAATAGCAAATGGTCACAAAATTAAGACTTGACCCCTACATGTCCTAGAAATGATAGCTGACTACAGTAGCATGACTCAAGCATGTGGAATTTGGCTAGGAATGATTATAACAACAGCCAACACTTACTGAGTGATTGTTATACGCCTGGCATTTTTCTCAGCGCTTTACCTAAATGCATGTGATAACCCCAGGAAATAACTACAATCACTATCTTGATATTACAGACGGGAAAGAGGCACAGAGAGGTTGGGTCGGTGCTCAAGTCAGTAAACAGAAGAATTAGATTCAAACCCAGGCAGTCTTGTTCCAGAGTCAGATCATAAGTGACGCAATACTGTCTCTCCACAGGTAGCAAAGGGGACACGGAGAGGGTGAGCTGGGAACACCCAAGAAGCAGAGAAACAGCTATGAAACTTCTATCAGTTTTGCTGTTGATGTGCAATGCTTACCTGAGTAAATATGTGGTAAAATAAATGATCATTTCAGCAATTAAATAGGTTCTCTGGTTTCTAATGGTTTCAGGTGGTTGACTTTAAAATGCAATTTAAAATACATTCACAAAGTGATTAGCTCCAAAAATGACTGAGTCCCTTTCCTTCCTTTCATTAGATATCTATTTATATATATAATTAGAAATTATCCTTATGGCTAATGATCCTATCACAGAGATAAACTATTTACAATTTATGATGCTGTAACCACCCTCACCTGGTTAGAGCATGATAAATCATTAACATCAACGGCAAAAGCAGAAGTCTCTAGACTTCACCACAACTAGAGATAAAAATATTAATTATAGCAGAGAGAAATTATAATTGCAGAGCAAATACCATGCGCATCAAATATCAACACACACCACTGCATTGGTCCCAGGCTGGGCATAGGCCCAATCTGTTAATAAAACTAAGTTTTAATTGTTTGTCTTTGTGATTTCCAGTGTATAAAGTCAACAGGACAGGAGAATAGAACCACAGATAACCAAGAAACAAACAAACAAAAAAACCAAAAAACCCCTCACTTTGGCATTGAGGCGATATGAGATCCGGAAGGGAATCTAGAAAAGTGATAACTATGAAATAATAGCTGCCTTTTGCTTTCTTTTTTTTTTTTTTTAGTTTATTTATTTTGAGAGACAGAGTGAGAGAAAAAGAGAGCACACATGTGTGCAAGTAGGGGAGGTCCAGAGAGAGAGGGAGAGAGAGAGAGAATCCCAAGCTGTCACTGTGGAGCCTGATGTGGAGCTTGAACTCACGAACCGAGAAATCATGACCTGAGCTGAGGTTGGACGCTTAGCTGACTGAGCCACCTAGGCACCTTGTGCCTTTTGTTTTCTTATCGCTGTTATTTTTGTCATAAATAAACATTGGGAGTAAAAAGAAAACACACATTGTTTATGCCTATGTAAACCCAGTGGTTCTCAGACAATTCTGATTTTACTGAACAGCCTGTTGTTAATTAATCTTCTGAATTGTTGGGTATTCATACGAGGGGGCCCCCACCTCTACCCTGGCCCTGACTCAGATGCCACTCTTAGGTATTCACTCTGGCTGGCACAGAAAATGACACGTGGCATTACTAAGAGACTCAGAGAGAGTAGTCAGCTTCTCAGGCAGAATGAAGGGACACGTGGGTAATGCGCCCAGGACCCTGTCCACTTCAGGAAATACCCAGGCGCTGTGCAGCGCACAATATCATGTTTGCTTGGAGTTTCTGGTAGGGGGCATCGCCATCTATATTCCCTTCACCGAGAAAGGCTGGGTCATCTTCCAGCAGGACGAGGTGTGAGCACAGAGTAGGTGGGGGTGAAGTGTGACGGCTGCCCAGCCACGTCAGCTGAATTAACTTCGAAAATCAATGGGATGTCAGTCGTTGCAGGCAGACCACCCTCCCTTACATCCTGGGATGGCATAGGTCACGCAGTTGATTTCATTGTGTCTACTTTTATTTACTTAATTGATTAATTTTGAGGGAGGGCAAATTGAAGAAGTAAAAGGACATAATTTTTTTTCTTAGTAATCTAGAACCTGAGGCCTTGAGGACTGATGTAACGATGAACAATTCAAAATCCCCTTTAAGTAGCAAACCCCTTATTCCTAAAAGGCAGATGATTAAAAAAAAAAAAAAAAAAAAAAGCGTGCTTGGCGGTGTGCAGAAAGCTCAAGAGGCACCAAGATGGGATCAATACAGCGGATCTGTGTGCGTACAAAGCAACACATGTTACCATGATTAAGAGTAAAACAAAGACTTAAAGAAATTACGAGGCAAATTTCCCTGAAATCTCCCAGTAGTTATTTATTATCAGAAGGTGATTTTGTATTTTATGACATTATATTTTCTAATTTCACTGAAGGAAAGCTAACCAAATTTGTGGATTTTATTTTATTTTATTTTTTTGCCTTAGCCTCAAAACGCCTTAGGGCTAATCAGGCCTGGTTCAGTGGCAGTCAACTGTCTCAGAGGCCTCCTGCATGTTTAAATAGCTTCTTGCCTGTTTATTTTGCACTGTTTTATCCTGTAAGCTGTCTCAAGGCCCTTCCAATATAAGCCGGAGGATTTAAATCTTAATAAATTGAAATTTGAATAACAGAGGCAATCTGGGTTTGGAGGTCTTGAATGATGAGGATAAACATCTCTATTCCCATTCCCACATTATGCCTGTGCTGAACGTATTGCCCTCGATCAGCACCAGCGATAATTAAGTAGTAACAACAGCAATAAGAATGAAAATATTTCGATTTAAATAGCACTTTTCAGTTTGCAAGGACTTTTATTTACAGGTTTTCACGCTATCCTTGGAATAGTTCTAAAAGGTAGGAAGAACAGGTGTTATGCCCACTTTATAGATGAAGAAACTGAGTCACTAAAAGATTAAAACAAGCCCAAGCAAGAGGGACAGTGGTGGCATTAGGACCAGAACCGAGTTCTATCCAGTGGCTTTGCTGTAATTTGGCTAGATATATCAACATATGTGTGCCAACAATAAGATTCTGATTACATTCTGATTAAACCATTGGAAATATTTTCTTATAAAGTTTATAACAGGGACACTACAGAAATCCAGAGTCATTTCTTTAAAAAACAAAAAAAAACCCAAAAGGGATTGTTCATCAGTTCAATCAATTCCAGGATTGGAAGTGACAAGCAATGCTCAAATACTTTCCTCTAGCTTCCTGTTAGTTTGATGGAAGGCATAAAAATATATACGACTTCCTTAATTATAATTTAACACCAAAATATTTATTCCGTCCTGTCATTTCTCATCACTCAAAATGCCAGGGAGTTGAATTTTTAGACATAGCAGAAGTAACATCGCAAAGATACATTCCAGCATTAATAGAAACAACAACAACAATTAAAAAGGCTTACCTTGCAGCCTTCACATGTAATGACACCATAATGGATTCCTGATGATTTGTCTCCACAGATCTTGCAAGGAATAATTTCAATTTGAGCTGCAACAGAAGCACGCAACCAGTTAATTACATTTTCTTTTAAACACCTTATAAAAGCGTTCCCTGATCAGCATTTGTATAGTGAAAACTAATAACCTGCTAAACATTATACTGCATTAACTATTCATTGCTGAACTGTGAGGGTCCCCCTAGAGCCCTGGACTAAATTATGGCTGCTCGTTATATAATAGCTTTCGGGTTATTAAAATGGGTCATTTGAGAAGGTGTTTAAGAACCCACAAGAAGACTGGAATCAGCATTTCAAAGCCTTCAAGAACTGGAGAGCTCGCAGTTTAGGCCTCAGAGCAAAGCAGATACTAAAATGTTTCCTCCGATCTCATTTTCCACCATTATTTTTAAAAGGTCATAAATCTGTCTTGGCTGAGCACTGTAGCTCCACTGGTAGGGAAAAAATATACTCCAAAAAGTCAAGACTGCTTAGGAAAATGATTCAACTCAAAATATTAATAAGTTACACATGATGGCAAGATAAGAATGCCTTAATCATCTTTTTTAATTAATGTAGCTGCCATGTGTTAAAAATCAGTCCATTTGTGTATGATCAAAACCTTTTAACCATTAAGTTAATATCCTAGCTGAATTTAATAATGGTGAATCCTGACCAATCGTATATGTAGCTTCTGAGTTCTTCAAGTTGGAAATTGACTGCCTGGTACAGCGTGTGTGTGTTTCTATCCAACTGATTACTTGAAGATGCCTCATACTGGAACACCACCCAAAGACTAATATACATGACACCAAAGTTCTCAAAGATGACAAAGCACATTTCTGAGCAAACACAATAGATCTTTAGCACAGTTGGTTGGAAAGAACAAAATTAAGGACTTAAAAAAATAACCTAAGGAATAGAGTAATTAGGCAAAACAAAGTTCTTGGCTCACCCATTAAATATAATTTGTATGTGAAATAAAGATCAACACTGAGCTGGAGATACAGGATGGCAACGTTCACCAGTTTACCCGGAATGTTCCATTTTGCTAAATTTTATTTCTCATGGGCTTCACTATGGATATCATAGTATCATAGATTACTAACTCACACACACAAACACAATTGCAAGAGCATAAGTGGGCTTCATTTTCATATAGCCCCGAACTGGTTCCACGCCTTACACAAAGCAATGACTTAACCTAAGGGCTATGTTGCACGATGTAAGTAACACACTTATACATATAGCCCGCTCTTAGTTCTAATGTAATCCCATATCCTGGAATAATTTCCACAACCTCTTACTGCGGATTTGATGCAATGTTTGCATTTGATACTCAGAAACAGCATACATTAAATTACTGGATTTAACCTCATTATAAACCATGTGTACCTGCTAACTTCCTTTCAAGGGGACTACTACAGGACTGCAGTGACTTTTGGGGAATGCAAGCTATTCTAGAAGGAGAGGCCTTTTCATGTCGATCACTTTTAGTGTTGACATACTGGGCTTCATTGTCCAGAATTAAAGATTGTTTGATATCTTACATCCAGTACATTTTCTGTAATGGGGTTTTCTAATATGTACATAATGGTGTTTTCGTATATTGTCTATTCTGAGTTACACAGCTTAATGTGTTATAAGGTTGCATTTAACAAAAATGATCATTTCTAAATCTTCCACCACATCTTGATGTCTTGTTTGATTTCTTCAAGGAAATTCTTTATGAAATGTGAACTCTAATAATGCTTCACATTTATGGCTCCTCCAGTATTTTTAATATAGTCAAGGCCAAGTTTTGTGTCACATAGTGTCTGTAGATCTAGATAGAGTTATGTCCAACCTTTTTGAGACACAAAAGCCAAGTGGTAGTAGAGACATTCTGGAAGGTGATGTCAGCTGAGAGTGATGGCCTGGATTTTCCCATATGAATTAAGTAGTCTATAATGAGAACCAGCCTCCGCCCCCCCTCCCCCAACCCCTAAGGAATAGAATAATTAGGCAACACGAAGTATCTGGACCATCTATTAAACAAAATTTATATGTGAAATAAAAAGACGGACACTGAGCTTTTCCTACGTCTTACCTCAAGCCATAATCACAGAAATTAGACACAGATGAACCTCATTAGGCCCTATAGTTTAAGTCTGTGTCAAAACTACCTGAGGCAATTAAAGCAATGTTAGTGCTGAATTTGGACCTTTCAAGAGTTACCTTCCTTCCAGCTTAACAATAGTGAGATCAAGCACACCTATTTAGTTCTTTAAAAGATATGAAGGCCCTCCAATATTGGGAATGCTGAGTAAAGCTGTATCTAGATCGAATGGAGAATAACGTATTGCTGTTCATTTTGCCTGGGGTCACAGTGGATTATCCATGAGAAGTGAAATGATGATGTAAACATCACCTTAATAGGTAAGACCCAAACACCTGCCAGTGGCTCCTGTCATCCTGCAAGTGATATGTGCAAGGCACAGAGGGGTCTGCTCATGATGGGGGGAGCCCTGGGATCCGGGCCCAGAACTTCCACCCTCAGAATGACTCATGGCTTGGCTCGGGCTGGGGAATGGGTGGTTGGTGGAGGGTGGTTGTAGCACAAACCCAGAGTTTGGTACCAACTACTGCATAGCTCTGCTGGTCTGAGTCAGGCTCCCAAATTCTTGGGGTTCAGCCTTGCTTCAGCTCCCAGGTCTTCAGATCTGGAGGACACTCAAGCCCGAGACATATTTCACAAGATTTATGGACGCCAAGATGCTTAGTCTGAATGGACTCACTGTATATTGACCTGTATTTTCAAGCAGGGGTCATTTACCCAGACCTTTGACTCCCGCTGTGTTTGTGCTTAGTTCTAGGGGACAATGTTGGCCAAAGAATCAGAATTGGAAAAGCCTCACTAGGAATCTCATAGTAAGGTGATGGGAGCAGTCTCCAAAGCAAAATTCAGGTGTTCTGATTGGCCAGATTAAACTATTCTACTAGCTTACCCCCCGGGGGGCTCTCTTATCTCAGAAGACAATTTCAGTTGCAAGTGCTCTTTAGGAAATGATTAAAATCCACCTGCTCCAAAAAAGCAAACTGTCTGAATGTGATCTGATCACATGTGTTGATTATTTCCAGAAAGCAAACATTTGCAGATTGGAGCGGGGCACTTACTCAACCTTCCATTTAATCCAACAATGCATAAAAGCCACTTCCCTCCACCTTTTAGTCAATTCACAGAATTCAAATGTATCAATGAAGGAAAAAAATGCCTTGCAATATTTTTTCAAAAGGAAAGCAGTTTAGTTCTTTAAATTTGAGTTTCCAGACCAGTAAGAGGGAAAAGGACAAAAATCCCTTTTGCCCTTTGCTTTCTATCCCTCAGGCTTTTTCATTTTCTAACAGGCAGTGTTGTGTCTTTTCAAAATAATCTTCTTTTAAGACAAATTATGAGTCTTGGCCCATATATATACTGCACACATTAACTCAGCCAGCCTTTCAAAGGATGAGTTCTGTCAGACACCACTACTGTCACAAGTATATTGATTAAATTAGTCCACATACATATTCATCGCAGCAAAGACGTTCATTGTGTAGCAGAATATCTGAAGCAAGACGTACACATATAATCATGAATTGGCTTAACAATGCACAATCTTGCTATGAAAAATTCTAATTTGCCCACATTTTCTGCTCTATTGCCTAAATAATTTGCTCTCTCACGCACCCTAAGTAATTCAAGCACGCTCTCCACACCTGCAGAGGCAAATTTCTGCGGTTTCAAGGAGCTGACAACAAGTGGCAGCGGGGAGTCAGGAAATCCTGGAATGCAAGTGTGCTAATTAGCCAAGTGGTCCTTGGGCTGGGCTGTCATTTCACATTGTACTTTGAGAAAAGGCTGGCTTTTTACTTTTCATTATAAAAGGGACAAGAACATGGACAATGGCATTCTTAACACTTCACTTATTCCTCAGTACCTTTTTGGGGAGATATCTTAGTCCAGAGAAAAATACCCATTCTCTCAAAGAATTAAAAAATACAATTGTACAAGAGCTGTACCCATTCAATGGGGGAAAAGGTGATGTCATGATAATCTAATGGATTTATAACTAACAATAATAATATGAAACATGTATTTGGCTTATAATGTGTTAGGCATTGTATCCATTTCTCCAATAACCCTATGAGGAAGGTGGTATCATCACCATCACCATCACCATCACCATCTGCATCACCATCATCTGCATTTTTCAGATGAGAAAACTGAAGCTCAGAGACCCTAAATAACTTGCCCAAAGTCAGAGAGCTAGGGAGATGGAAGGCTGGGATTTGGACACATTTTGTCTTTTTTGTTTAACTCAAAAGTTTAGTTGTTTTTTTTTTTTCCCCATTTCCCACCATAGTTCACAGCCAAGCTAGCCTTCTCCAATAACAAACATCAGGAACATACTATGACTGGTATGCCACCACTCACCAAGGATGCAAAGGACACAACACAAATGATTTGGTTAAACTTACATAACTACTGAGAACCGATGTCAAGATATCTTTCTGGAAGTTATATGTAATTACTTTATAATCAAGTACTTTATAATTGTAAGAAATCATCAACCTTCTAGAACATTCTTCTTCATTTTATAGAATTGAGGAGAGTTTTGACCTTAAGATGACTAACACCAACGTTTAACAATTCTTAAGGTTGGGCAAATTACTTCACCTCTCTGAGCCTCTGTTTCATATTTGAAGATCCAGTGAAATAATGTAGACATGATACAGCACATAAATGATTATTGTATGTATGTATTCTATGTAGATACACATGCACATCATACAGAAATATTTGGCACTCAATAAATAGTAGTTATTATTATTGCTATTGTTGATAAGAAATCCTGCCTTATAGCGAAATTAAAGTCTTTTCTCCAGACTTTAAGCTCTTTCCAACGTGGGGATAGAGAAAAGCTGCTTATCCCCCAAATAATATGACAGGCAGTTCAGACCAGCTACCACAGCAATCCTTTACAGCCTTGGCACTTAAATGCTAGGACGCGGCCGTATATTGCCATCCGTTATGGTGTGTGTCGCAAGGAATTTGTTACTAATAATAGTAAAAAAAAAAATTAAATTTTTTATTGGTTCATATAAAGAATAAACTAATAGGGGCCTACGGTTACCTCAATAATATCTACCACTCTAGCTCACATACACAACCAGATACTTTCTTGAACTGGACTGAACAGGGCGGGGTTCCTGCTGGCTTGCCAGGAAAATGGCCCAACCTTGGATGCACCCGAGAGAGGAAGTTATATGGATGAATGTTAACGCGAGTTTGTGTGTCTTGCAAAAACCATCGAGAACTACCGCTTAAAAAAAAAACAAAACCCAAAAAAACAAAACAACCAAAACTCCCAAACAACTATCTTTTATACCAATCTGTGGACAGCTTTTTTTCTGGAGGGCTGAGAATGTGGAGGACTTAGTACTTGCCATGTTACATATTCCCCTAATATTTGAATTTTTTACAAGCAGCATGTATTACTTTCGTAAGCAGAAAAACCAATAAAGATTAAAAAAGAAAAACCCTAAGGCATTCGATTTTTTTATTTTCGGTAAAATGGCTTGAGTCCTTTATGGATTAGACACTTTATTTTATCCCCAGTTTAAAACTGCTGGGGTATTAAAAGCTTCTGTGGCTGCCTGGATGGCAGGCTGGCCTGCGTGTCAAGGCCGGCTGGTGGACGCTACACCTGCTTACCTGCTCCTGGCTTCTAGAGTTTCATGGCTCCTCTGGGTCTAGCCACCTCCTAGTTCCAGGGACAGTGTGCCCTGCCCAATGGGGTCCCACTGAGGGGACAAAAGTCGGGGCTGAAATTCACCTGGCTGTTGAGCCTGAAGGGTGTCTGTAATAGCCCGGAGTAAGGGAGTTTGCACGGATTTGTCTGCCCAGATAAGCACCTTTTTCTCAAACCAACCTTGCAGGCATGGTGCCGTCCTTCATAATGTGCAAAGGCACTGTGTGTACTAGTGGTGAACAATTCAGGGAGCAAAATGATTTTCCTCCACTCTCTCAGGGCTGCCGCTGGAGGCCACAGGCCGCCGCAGGATTTGCAGAGAGCTCTCATTACCTCTCCACGATGGCAGGGGAAGAGACTGTGGGCTTTGAATAGTTCGGCAAATTCTGTTTTCCTGGATGCACGGCTTGGGAGTACAGCATGGGTATGTTCCACAGCCCAGGCATGCTCAGTGGTCCTTCAGGGTGGGGAGGGCCAAGTTCCAGCTGCAGCCTATACAAACTAATGAGCAACTTGTTCTGCCATTTATTTTGTCTACTAAATATATACCAATACTAGTATGTTTCTCTGTTATGGTCCTTCCTTCTATGGACTTTGGATTCTTTCATAACAGTACTTAATCCTCCCTAAACATCACCAAAGCAATTAGCCACCTAATTAGAAAAGCCCTACCCCCTTTGCAGTGCAGCCTCGTGGTCATTTCTGGCAACAATAATAACATCTGATTTTTGCAGGGTTGTGTAACAAATTTTAAAGTTTTTGTTCTCATTAGCTTGTTTTGATTTTGATGCTTACAACAACTCTGAAGTAGGCTGCTGGGTATTATTATCCCCATTTTACAGATGCAGAGAATGAATCTCGGGAGGGTTAAATGGTTTCTTCTCTAGGTCTAGATTTCCCAGAGATTTAATCGTAGAGGCAGCCACGAGTAAGACTGACCTGGCGTCTCTTCCCTATTCAGGATTATTTGATGCCTTCAGGTTTATGCTATCATCAATCTGGGGCTCTCGAGGGAAAATGACAGGAGAAAGCGCTGTAGGCTGATTTACCTAAGAAGCAGAGCTTGCAACACTTCCAAGTCTCCCTCTGACCCTTGACTCCCTGGGTGGCCTCAAACAAGTCACCAAGTCACTCACACCCCCACTTCCTCCGTCCACAAAATGGGAATAATTCTTACCTCCCAGGCAGGTGGTGGCAAATGAATGCTCGCAAAGCTCTTTGAAGATGAAAAGACTTACATAAATGGGAAGCTTTAGGAAGCTTGGCATATCATTCTTGGCAAGGGCCAGGACGCCGTGCCCTCACTACCCACAACAGGCTTCTCCACAAAGCGAATAAAGAAAAATACACAGAACTGTAATTTTCATCTGCTAGCTAGACTTGAGTTCTGTTTTGTTTTGTTTTGGTTTTAATTGGTGGTTTCCAAAATGCCTTCTCGAAGGACGAATAGGTTCAGATCTTACTATTTTAGTCTCAACTTAAGAAAAAAAGGACACACAGATGGAGAGGTCATCTCTCCATCTCAGCTGTGTCAAGCAAAGTCACTGAAACTAAACTTTTATCAGGGCTTGTGCAGTGTTGCAGGGGCATCATGGAAACTGCATGGTTCCCACATGGTAAACAATAAACACACTTGTCATACTTTGACATCCTGAGCCTTGGTGTTAAGCTGATGTCTGACCCAAAGGACCTTGTCAAATTATAGACGTTAAAAAAAAAAAAAAAAACTCCTGCCACATATTCTGCTCTCTTACAAAACACCTATATTTTACCTACTATTTAAAGCTACTTCTTAAAATCTTTAACTTGATTGTTGTTTCTGCTGAAAACAGCTTAAAAAAAAATTTTTTTTTAATGTTTATTTCTTTTTGAGAGAGAGAGAGAGAGAGAGAGAAAGCACACGCACACATGCGCACGCGAGCATGGGAGGGGCAAAGAGAGAGAGACACAGAATCCGAAACAGGTTCCAGGCTCTGAGCTGTCAGCACAGAGCCCAATGCGGGGCTCGAACTCACGAACTGTGAGACCATGACCTGAGCAAAGCTGGATGCTTAACCGACTGAGACCATGACCTGAGCCGAAGTCAGATGCTTAAGTGAGCTACTCAGGTGCCCCAAAACTTAACAGCCTTTTAAAAAATGATTTTTTAATAAAAAAAGTACTGTATATACCCGCCAAAATACATACAAATAAACACACCTGAAACAGTCAAGAGCAAGCATCTACAAACTAGAATTAAAATAAGACAAAATTAGAATTTTGGGGCTTTGGCCATTTCCTTCAGACTTTATACATGTATGAGTTAGGTGCATAAGAGTTAAAACACTAGGCCAGAATGCCCCATATGAATTCAGAGAGCTTAGTTGTGTATGCAGGAAATCTCTGAAGAATAAGGAAGACAGGCATATCTTCTCATGTGGCTTTCTGTGAATATGCAGGTAGTTCTGACAATGGGAACTGAATATTAATCCTTTGTAATAGGTTTCTATCCTTACTAGATAAAGCTTTCCAGAGAAACTGACTCATATTCCCTGATGCTTATGTATCTTTGCTAAAAGCCCAATCCAGATGAGCGTTTCTGTCTCCAGACGGGGAAATTCTGTCAAATCAGAGAAGAAACAGATTTTTCGCATAGAGGAATAGTGGATGGCTTTGATTTTTAGATCCAGTTCCGTCTAGAACCCTCCTGCTACACAGTAATGTACAAAACACCTCCATTTAAAGTAATTGACTCTTGACCTCTTTGGGTAACTACCTGATAACCAACTCAACCCTGAATATAATACTTGAATGGCAAGAGACGCAGCTTCTTAATCTTCACTGTACTCATCCAGTGGGCAAATACTGAAGAAATTCTCAGTCACTAAAAGAGGATGCCGTTAATGTCAGCAATATGTATACTTTTCTCTGTTTTGTCTTCCCTATCCAACCTCTCTTACTGCCTTTGTAAACAGTGAAACATACTTGTTGGGAATGTGTGGGGTTCTATGCAATCAGGGACCAAGACAAAGGCAACTGGCCATTTGGCCAATTATTCTCAGTTGGGATAAGGTTCCTCTAAGATTCTAGAATTGACTACACTTTTTCAATATTTAATTCTTGAAGATTTTCTAGGACCTTGCAATCAGAAATATCTAATAAAAACTCTTCTCTTGAATCTCTCAGTGTGGGTTAACTGTCATATCAGCAGGAAAAAGAATCCATTTTATTTTACTAAGTGGTTAGACTATGATCAAATCAAGGTAAATCCCTAATAACTTCTTTTCCAACAGTAAATGTGTGTCCCTTATATTCTCCTGGATAATACTAGGCCAAAAAATGTCACCTGACTCACAGAACTGCATCTAATCTTTTCTAGCGATCAACCTCGCTCTAGATACCAATTCCTTTTTTCTCCTTAACAAGAACAACTGCGCCCCATTTAGGTTAAATCTTCCTTCGCTTGCAGTTGAGGGCAACGGGGTCAGCTCTTTGCTTTCATCATTTTAAAGTCTGTTTTTCACAATAACAGAGAAGAACATCTCTAAAACCAAACCAGACCAAATCTGGAGATCTTATCTAGTTTCTGCTTAACCAAGAACATCAGAATTACTCTTACTGCATTTTATGAAATAATCTTACTTTATACCATTACCCACCAATTTTCACACCTGACACTCCATTTGGCAGCTCTCTTAACTTCACACGTTTATGCATAACTCAAGCTATCCTCATTGCGCAATCTTGGTATTTCAACGTAGAAGCTTTTATGTTTTTTAATGTGTGCATATAATGTTACAAAAATAAACAAACCTGGTGATTCAATTACGAGTCCAAAGACAGAGCAATCTATGGACATAGAAATGGATCTTACAACAAATAGGACATTTGCTTAAATCTATCTGTTCTATGGCTTCATGTGAGTCTGAACCCTTGTATGCTCAGCATATAGCATCATAGTTTACTGAATAAATCAACCAAAACATTCTGTTTGCCTCATAATACTCCTTAAAGGGCCAAAATCTCCTGCCTAAAAAGTCAGCTATTGATTGTTAATTCCAATTGTGTAATTTCTATGCTCCCCCCCCCCCCACCACCACAGGCGCTATCACAAAAACCAGCTGGATGGAGGTGTGCAGAAGTGGGTCAAAATAAGAAGAATCCAGATTATATCATCAAAGCTTATCAGGAACCCATTGCTTCTTTCCATTGGCTTGGATTGTTTTTTGGATCAGTTACTATTCATTGAATAGTAGATTATGTCATTTAAGAAATATTCATTCTCTAATCAAATCAAGTTTGGATTCATGGCAAAAGATTGAAAATAACTTGTAACTTCAAACGTTGGAAATAAATTGATATTGCTTTATAGTAAGCCACAGAGGACTAAAATGACAATACATCCACAGCCACGGGTACACATTTCTTGGTCCACAGATCTAGGATGAGGGTAACAAAGAGGATCGTCCCACAGCCCAGATGCCCCTCCACCTCTGTGTTATTTCCTGCTTCCCAAAATCTCCCTAGAATTAATAGGGAGAATGGAGCTTTGGATAAGAAGTCACGGAAAGGTCTGGTTTTTATTAAAAGTCATAAGCAAATTATTTGGACTTGCCAGAAGCAGAAGTGTCGATGTTGTTACAGTAATCATTTTAAGACATTATGATCTTGAAGGATTAGCGACCAACTCCTGGAAGAAAAATTCGGCTGGTTCTCTACCTCTTCTTGCCAGGACATAGCCAATGACATCTAAACAATAGATATGTCAAGTTCTTTTTTTTTTTTTAATTTTTTTTTTCAACATTTATTTATTTTTGGGACAGAGAGAGACAGAGCATGAACGGGGGAGGGGCAGAGAGAGAGGGAGACACAGAACTGGAAACAGGCTCCAGGCTCTGAGCCATCAGCCCAGAGCCCGACGCGGGGCTCGAACTCACGGACCGCGAGATCGTGACCTGGCTGAAGTCGGACGCCCAACCGACTGCGCCACCCAGGCGCCCCTAGATATGTCAAGTTCTAAGCCTTCAACTGTATCACAGATGTATTTCTGGATTGCAGTTCAATAGTATTTTTTGCAATTATCTTTTATGGTGCTTTTCTTAGGCAACCAGTTCAGCCAGGCATGAGAATGACCAGACAAGTGACCTGAGGAGTTTTTTTCCTGACTCTCTCTCTCTCTAAATGCATGTTCTTTCCCTTTGCTTTTTAAAGTAACATTTCCATTCTTTATTATAATATAGGAGATCAACCAGAGAATGGTTAACAATATTTGCTGACCGCTGAAGCACAGTTGTTTCTGTGTCTATTCTCATGGGGAGAAAGCAGGCGCTGGTAGCGACTTCTTCGTAAGAAAGGGAAAAACGAAAAAGGCTGCAGAGCCTTGGGGATATTAAATTGCTGTGAGGCAGGAGGAAAAGGAATGTTCTGACCAAGTAAAGAGATTGTCAGATTTATTTTAAGAAGGTCTCAACATCAGACTGGGCATCAGTTCACAGACTGTAATACCTAATAAATGTCATTTTTTCCCAACAAAAGGAAATGTATATCGTGGGTGTTTATCTTGAAGGTACCTATTTTCATGTGAGTCAGGTACGAGAGACGAGGTAAGAAGGCCACAGCCATGGAGAGATAACAAAATAAGGTTCACGGCACTGTCCTTCTTACTCCACTTTCAGTTTCGGCTCCTCTAGTCCACGGAGCTGCTTTTTGCCTGCAGACAAACGTTTCAGATGACATTCTACAACCGTCCTGCACACACCCTCATCAGCCATCCAGCATTTGGCGATGTGCGCTTTTGCTGCTTAAGATCGCTTGAGTGAGTGAGTGTGACATTATCCTTGGAATAAGCGAATTCTTCTAATTTGCAGTAAAAGTGCACCATTCATACACTCTGCTACTTCAGTGTGGCAAGGTTTTGAAATCCACTTCACAAGTGATGGCAGCGCATTTCACATCAGATGGAAACACACTCTGATTGCTAACAGCTGCTACAGGCACATCTCACTGTCACAGCCTGAGCTCAGAATAGCAGGTCCTTTTTAATGCCCAGAGCTGCTACCATCTTAAATCATCTCTCTCTCTCTCTCTGACACACACACACCATATGCCACATGCCGCACACTCACACACAGGTCCATCCAGCTGCAAGTCCTACCACTACTTGCTGGCAACCTGCACGGCCAGACACCAGAGACGCAAAGAGGGCCCGTGGAACCCACCAACATCTCGCTGGGTCAGCTCCGCCGTATACAAATTAAGGATGGAAGTGCAAACAGGTTTCCAAAGGAGAAGAAAGGAAAGAGTTGGGGATGACCCTGAAGGTAAAGTGTGGAGGTTCATTTTGCAAGCGCTAGATCCTGGGGGTGAATCCCTACCCTGTCACTTACTAGCCATGTGAACTTGGGCAGGGTTCTTAATCTCTCTGCCTCTGATTCTCCTTGCCTTTAAAATGTTCGCTACCGGGGTGCCTGGGTGGCTTGGTCGGTTGAGCGTCCGACTTCAGCTCAGGTCACGATCTCACGGTCTGTGAGTTCGAGCCCCGTGTCGGGCTCTGTGCGGACAGCTCAGAGCCTGGAGCCTGTTTCAGATTCTATGTTTCCCTCTCTCTCTGCTCCTCCCCTGTTCATGCTCTGTCTCTCTCTGTCTCAAAAATAAATAACGTTAAAAAAAATAAAAAAAAAAATGTTTGCTACTTCATTATTAAAGCGGACCCGGCAGAGTGCCTGAAGAGCCAGTGCCTTCAGTAAGTGCTCTGTAAATGTTAGCAATCCTCTTCCTCCTCACCCATGTTTTAAGGGAAGTACTATCCGCTCAGGGCTGCAAGTGGAGTTGAGAAAACCAGCAGCAGAAAGAAGAACAGGTCAGTACACTCCTTTTAGATAAAGACACAGTCAAGGTTAGCAACTTTTTAAAAAAATTTTTTTAAATGTTTTTATTTTTCAGAGAGAGAAAGAGAGACAGAGTGTGAGTGGGGGGAGGGGAAGAGAGAGAGGGAGACACAGAATCTGAAGCAGGCTCCAGGCTCTGAGCTGTCAGCACAGAACCTGATGCAGGGCTCGAACTCATGAACTGTGAGATCATGACCTGAGCTGAGGTGGGACGCTTAACCAACCAAGCCATCAAGGCGCCCAAACAGCAGCTTTATTTGTAATGCAGAGGCCTAACATGAGAAGTAACATGAAGCAGATACAAAGCAGAATTGAAAGAGACCGGTGTGTATTATGTCAGCGACCCACTTTCTAGGTAAAGCCCACGGCAAGGCTGGCATCTTGGAGAGGTGGTAAGCAGAGGAAGTGGGAGAGGTTTCTAAGAGCTGTGTGGTGAGATAGCAAAAAGACTGAACTACAAGGGTTAGGAGGCTTCTAAAAGTACCTGTCACTGAGTGCAATTTACCAAACACCGGAGAAACTTTGCAACCCTCTTTCTCCAGGGCTCATCTGATCTTAGGTGCATTGTGGCACCAGACAATCTTCCCGATCCAGTCCTGCTCTATTATACTGTGATTTGATGATTAAGAGAGAGTTGAACTGTCATTTCTCCAACAGTAGGGACATCTTTTTCATGGCAAAACCCAGCAGGGTGTCATCTAGTCAGGGAAAAAGTTGTAATAGAAGTTGGAAGGGAAGACCACCTGGCAACCAAATTATCTGTTTTCATCGCATTTTGGTTTAGGAAAGAGAACAGAATGAAATGTTCTCCTCGAGGTCCACAGGAAAAGTTCTGCCAGAGCTCTTACCAGAGCTGGAACGCTTTGTTTCTATACACCTGCCCCTGCCCCACTCCCTTTTTTGGTCTTATGAAAGAAAAAATGTTTACTACTATCAGTCAAAAAGTATTTCTTTCAATATCATGCCCTGCCATTATAGAAGAGACAGACAGAAGAAACTGTTAGCAACACGATGCTAACTTGGTGTTGATAGAAAATAAAGTCCTATTTTCCCTTCAAAGTAAACAATTTGAATAGAATGTGCTGATACAGGGTAAGATTGTTTGTATTCCCACCCCCACCCTCAATAATTGTATGCTTTTGCTTTAAATCCAAAGCAGCAAAGCCCATGGCAAGTAGCATCAGTAATGCAAATCTATTTCCCATTGTTATTTATTTTTCACAAGAAAACCTCCAACAGCAAAGCATTTGAGGACCTCAAGCTACGTGGTTCCCAGCTACAACTGTCTAAGGCAATAGATGTCAAGGGCCAAGTCCAAGGTCATGTCAAGGACCATTAAGACATACAGAAGTAACCTCTGAGGAACTGTCTGGTGACAGCACAAAAGCGTATTCATCAGACAAGAGTCTTCTCTGTGAGATGCTGGGGAACCAATACCCAGAGGGGTGGCTGGAGTCAGCCCAGTGCTTTAGGAAAATCAACCTAACTACTCACGGCGACCTGCCTTTATTTTGATTTAGCTGTTATTCAAAGAAACCCGATGCAGCTACTGAAAGCAATTCCAAGAAACAAGAGTTAAAAAAAGAGAATTAAGGCTTAGAAAAAAATCATTTGAATAAGCGTTCAGGCTTCCAAACTGAAATTCTGAATGGGACAAGATTTTTTTCGGGTGCACAACCTTGGTATGTTGCTTGAAAAAAATCAGCCACACCTCAAACACACCTGCCAATAACCAGAAAGACGGCTAGCACCTATGAGGAATTAGTGTTCATTTAAAACATCCTTTAAAATACGTCACAAGATTAAGTTTGATCAGTCCTTACCCAACTCCACCCTCTAAAATAAACAAATATTTCTATTGAAGCCAGTTTCCTGTTCTTGGAATCAGCTTTTTGAGTTGTCAGTTAGACAAGATGAACTGATTACCATAAAACGTACCATTGTCAACAGCAAGACAGGTAACTCTACCAGAGAAGAATCAGTCTGTTTCTTTTTTTTTAATGTTTATTTATTTTTGAGAGAGAGAGGAAGAGTGAGAGCATGAGTGCAGGAGAGGGACAGAGGGAGAGGGAGACAAAGGATCCAAAGTGGAGTCTGTGCTGACAGCAGGAAGCGCAACGTGGGGCTCAAACTCATGAACCATGAGATCATGACATGAGCCAAAGTCAGACGCTTAAGTGACTGAGCCACCCAGGTGCCCCATTCCATTTCAAAATGTTTCTTGACAGTGAATTACTCCATCTATAATAGAGCCATCCTTTCCCCGTTTCTGGTCTGTTGAGGTAAATGGTCTTCAAGAGGGAGCATTTCATGGCCCACTCAGTACAATTCATTTCAGAGTGAATCTATTATTTGCCTTTCGTTCTTGAGTTGGATGTTACTAGTTAATTTCAAAGAATGTTTTCTTTGGGCATAAGTTTACAAATATTCTTTGAGTACCCACATTAAAGTTCAAGGCACTTTGTGAAAAACATAATGTCCTCAATAAGGCTGGGGGTTCTCAGGAACAGTGGTAACAATGATTTTAAAAGGTCTATCTCGTTTTTATATGTGTCATTCCAGGAGTTTTCCTTAATGAGGTTTTAAGGAAGAGATTAACATAGAGAAGACCAAACTTGAAAGTCTCAGACAGGCTGCCTTCAGGGTAACTCCCATCGGAGAGTCAGGAGGCTGGGGAGCCCTCAGTCCCACAGGATGCCACAGCCTCTCAGCCCTCTCCTAACCCGACAAATGGACAAGCAGCCGTGTGGCTCTCCACCCTGGTTCATTTGCCAAGACTTCCATTTTCTTTCACCTACAACTGACAAAATCGGGAGTAAGAAAGGAGAAAATGGAAAACCCTTGTTATTTGAATTCATGTTTGCTCTGTCTAGTGAGAGAGTAATTGCTAAAACTGGAGGAAACCGCTCACAAAGACTTTGGCCATCGGTGTAAATGGCCAGTGGGCCAAGGGGTCTGAGATCATGACTGGCAGATCGAAGAATGGTTTCCCCGGGAATACTGACACTCATCTCACTCTGGTGTAGCTCTTCCTCCCCCAACCGTAGCAAGACAAAAACGGTCCCTCGGAGAAAGGCACAGGGACCAGAAAACAGGCGGCAGTTCTACACATCCTTCAGCAGCATCTCATAAACCTTACAAAGTGAAACTTAAAGGAAACCCATTTAAATATCCCCAGACACATGGAACCACCCAATGGGACACAACATGGATTGTTCCAAAGGACTTCCCAGCGGGAATGCTTCGGCGCCCCACCAACACTTCATCGAAATCCCCACGGCGCGCTGGTCTTGAACCCCACCGCTGAGTACGTGAGGTCTGCCCAGCCCAGAATCAGGGAACTCTGTGCAGACTGCAGTAAAGGCACTGAGCTGCCCCACGACCAAACTTGGCGGCACCTTAGTGATTTCTGAACTGGTGGCTTACGTCAGAATTCTCCAGTGATCACTATCAGGTTATGACAATGAAAGTCACCATCTAGGAGTTTCCCTTTTTCCCCCCACCCTTCAGCTTCCCACACTCACTGCTCACTGTGCAGTTTTGTTAGTCAGGGAGGAGTAATTCTGACACGGCCAAAACCGCACACTCTCGGGAGGGGGGTGATATCTGGATATGGGCCGCACATTGTGTGTGTGGAGGTGCTTCTGTACTGAGGCACAGACGGCCTTTGAATGTCCTTTCTTTTTTGTCGTGGCTGTCACCCACCAGGTTGATTTTCTGGAAGAAGAGAAATGGCCGCCGATATTTTCTTCCCACAGAATTACTGGCACCGGCCTCTCACCCAAAATGAAGATTGGTCTTCATAGGAGTGAGGCTGTCGTTGTCATAGACTTCTTTGAACTGCTTCTCTGGCAACCACATTCAGTGCCAGTGTGCTGATAAAGACAAGTTTGTCACTTCGTAGTCACTTTTGTGGTTGTTGTTCTTAAGGGAAAACAGCTTGGCCTGGTTTCTTCTCGTCCCTTCCTCACCATATTAACCATTGGTTGTTTTCAGAAATCAAATGATGTCACTCTTCCAGGAGAACAATGGCCACCATGGAGACTATTAAGACATTGCTAAAGGAGCCGAAAGCAGTTCCAGAAGAGAGATTACATATTAGTTTTTGGCAGGGACAGCGTTTTTGGCACAGATGTTTAGCCTCCCCAGCGGACTGCTTTGAAGGGGGCAATGTTCACGAGGAAGCATACCTCCTGGTACATTTGTTAAAATAAAATCAGCCTCATTACCTAATAGTGTAAATGACTTTGGGAGGAAACTCTGAGTCTCATATTTTACCTCTCCTTACAATACTGTTCAATTAGAGTGGACTTTGTGGAAATTCTGATTTCATTACCCATCACCGCTGCATTAAAATATGCTTTCTGATGTCATACTCTGAAATAAGCTCGGTTGTTTGCTACAACTACCTACACACAAATTAGAAAATTATATGACAAGGAGTTTAATACAGCCTGTAGCTGGGACACAGGTTATTACTCAAAGTAGTTGTTCGCATGGTTTCTAGTTTCGCAGTAAAAGAAGACGACTTAAAAGGACTCCGTGGTTTTGATGCTCTTCTGAAATGAAAACATTTCGTGAGTGTGTAGCGTTGGGTTGTCATTAATGTCAGCCATGCGAAAACACTGTCTCCAGGAACACTCCAGTCATCCCCCTCATGGATACTAGGACTTTCCACTCTCTGGCGTTTCGTTTCGGGCATTGTGCTGGTACTTCTCCAGAAGAGAATCTTTGGGCAAGCCATTCTAGGTAATCAAACACATACAACACTCTTAAATGAATAGGTGGCCTCAATTTGCTAAAATTGGTCAAGAATTTCCACAGGAGAACGTGTTCCTTCCTGAGAAACACAAAGTTAATGAGGACATCCTCAACCTTGAAAAGTGAGAAGTTACGAACACTACACTTAAAGGTACATAGTGTGGGTTCAAAATGATGTGGTGGATAAAAATATTAAAATACCAGATTAGCTTTGCTCCTATTGAACTTCTTGATATGTACAGTTTAACAAAGTCTTAGTGATGAAAGCAGAAAAATCTGTGGCATTCTTGATGTGTTTGATGGTAGGTAGCACCTCTTAAGTACTGTGTCTGTTGCCTGATTGTATTGTAAACACACAACAAAACACTAGACTTAATCCCAAAGTTAGAAGGAATGAGGAACTAAACATGTTGTACGGAGTGAAATTAATAGCACAGCATTAAAAAACCAGAGTTGCTCTCTACTTTCTTGCTCTATGCAATCAAGTTTGGCACAAGAGAGAAGAAAATAAAGCTATTTTCTTAGGTAAGAAGTAAGCATTAGGAAGTGGTAATCACTATCATATCACCAGGGTATTTTGTGGTTGCTGTTATTTTCCTCTCCTCATTCATTGCCCATGAACTGATTTAAGAAACAAGCAACGCATAAGGGAATAGGCTAAATATAAAACGGTATTCGCTGTATTCTTTGGTTTCAAACACTTTAAAAGAAAGGGACCAAACCTGGGATAAGAAAATATTGGGCAATTTCTCAGGATATCACATATGTGTCATGCTTGCTACAGTGGTTATATACCATTTTTTAAAAATTTATTTTATTTTATTTTATTTTTTTTACGCTTATTTATTTTTGAGACAGAGAGAGACAGAGCATGAACGGGGGAGGGGCAGAGAGAGAGGGAGACACAGAATCCGAAACAGGCTCCAGGCTCTGAGCCATCAGCCCAGAGCCCGACGCGGGGCTCGAACTCAGGACCGCGAGATCGTGACCTGAGCTGAAGTCGGACGCTCAACCGACTGAGCCACCCAGGCGCCCCTGTTATATACCATTTTTAATATCACTTTCTTATTGCAATGGTTTTTAAACACCCAAGGTGGATTCTCAAAAAGAGATTGCCTGGGTGCTGGGAGGTGGGGCGGGGCATCTGGTGATACTCTCATGGTAACAATCTTTTCATTTCACTCACTTTCTGTGTTTTCTAATTATAAATTCAAACTGTAATGTCTCTCTCCATCCTCTCACGCTTCCTTTCTAATCTACAAAACAAAGCAAAAAAAAAAATGTATTTTTAACTTGTATTGTGAAATAGTCACAAATAGGACTCCAGGGGTTCATAAATTCTGCTGTTTGTGAAGTGTCTGATTTTCTTCCAGCTGTCAATTAAATCACAAGGACAATGTAGCTCATTTTATAAAATAAAATATAAATGATATTTGAAAACTCTATGGCCAAAGGTTTTATTTATTCATATTTGAGCTGCTTTTGACCTAGTAAAATGTATAAGAGAGGAACATCTAAGACTTGATGTGTGGATGGAAATTTTAATGTTCTAAGCTGTTCACATCCAACCCCAAACACACTCATTTAAAAAAATATTGTTTAGGGGCGCGTGGGTGGTTAAGCGTCGGTTAAGCGTCCGACTTCAGCTCCCGTCATGATCTTGCGGTCCGGGAGTTCAAGCCCCGCGTCGGTTTCTGTGCTGACTGCTCAGAACCTGGAGCCTGCTTCTGATTCTGTGTCTCCCTCTCTCTCTGCCCCTCCCCTGCCCCTCCCCCGCTCGAGCTTTGTCTCTCTCACTCTCAAAAATGAATAAATGTTAAAATAAATAAATAAATAAATAAATATTGCTTAAAGCCAAGAATTTATAGTCTATGTAAAGGGTTTCCCCCTTTAATGCTTACTTAAAAGGCATTAAAATTTTGTTTTTTTGCTACAGAATCCTATCTGGAAAATATCAATAGAAGTGTTATCAGTTATCAATCCTCCTCACTTGGACATTAAAGGGATTAAAGTTATTGTCAGCACACAACAAGCTTCCACTGGAAAATAATTAATCCTTTTTGATGCTGTTTGTTTTCCTCAAGGACAGTCAGAAGAAGATGTAAATGGATGTACAGATTATCATGTAAATGTTGGCTCCCAAAGGAGATGAAGGAATCTAAATAAGGCTACCTTCATTCTGAAATAACAAAAGTTCAAATAATGAATGGCTGAATTCACACCTCAAAATTACATTGAACACCGGCTTGCAAAAATAAGTTTTCAATTGTGTGGCGCCATTGCCATGCTGACAGAAAACAAAAGAAGCATTTTGCAGAACCATGCTGGTTTTGCTGCTCTTTCCGCTAATTTACTTTGTGCAGAAGATTCGCGGCGTGGACCACTTGTTCTTCATCACAGTAAACAAACCCCTTAAGAAGAAGACAAGGCAGTGATGAATTAAGTAGTACCTTTTCATCTTTCAGGTTTCTGCAAGGAGATTTCACAGGATTCCGTAAGTGAAATCAATTAAGTAAAAGCTATGGCTGCAAAGGGAATATACAACACGATGCATCCATGTAGAATAGATCACGCACATTTATTTTCAGCGTTTAGAAATTACTGGTGAGAGTGATTCAGTGCCCTTGCCCGTTGTCTTCCTGATAATCTAATGTAAATGTATACTGCATAATAGCTTTACCACTCTGACCTCAATATGGAGTAAATGACAGATGACAAGGAAGTAGAAGCTAGTCACTTACACAAATATGTGATTTTGATGCTTTGGCTCATTCTGGTCCCTGCTCAGTTGCCACAGGACTGGTCAGGAGATGTGGCTGACTTCACTAAAACCTACTATTTCTAAGGTTGAAGATATTAAACATAGTTTGGGCGTATGAAGAGTCATCTTTGTTCTTATTTCATTAATAATCTCAGTAAGAGTCCATTCTAACACTAACTGTCCTCAGGAAGGGAAGTTAAAAGGCTTTGAATAATTTCCCCCACTGCCCTGCAATGATATCTTTGCTGGGCCCCCTTCCTTCTCCGAGTTAGACAATAGAGGTAGAGGTGCTCTCTCTCATGAATCATAGTTTTTGTTTTGTTTAGCTTGCTCTAAAGAGCTAAACCAAATTACAGAGTTCCAGACCTGTAAAGACCTGTGAGATTGCTCAATCGAACCCATTATTTTTTAGCCAAGGCAAATGAGGCTCTCAGAGAGGCAAGGTGACTGTCCCAAGATTACCAAGCTGGGGGGAGACCCAGGAGAAACCACCACCCACATGTGCTCATTCTCCCGCCATCTTTCTTTCTTTTTTTTTTTTTTTCAACGTTTATTTATTTTTGGGACAGAGAGAGACAGAGCATGAACGGGGGAGGGGCAGAGAGAGAGGGAGACACAGAATCGGAAACAGGCTCCAGGCTCTGAGCCATCAGCCCAGAGCCCGACGCGGGGCTCGAACTCACGGACCGCGAGATCGTGACCTGGCTGAAGTCGGACGCTTAACCGACTGCGCCACCCAGGCACCCCTCTCCCGCCATCTTTCAACTACGTTTATCCCAACGTCCCCACTTCACAGATGAAAAGAATGGAACCAGAGTCAACAGAAATCACTCATGTGGGAGGAGTGAGCAGAGGTTAGTTTATCAGGGTGGCTACTTGAGGCCTGGCAGCCACAGGGGGCCTGACCTTGAGGACACAAAAAAGAGGATCATTCTCGATTCAGCTAGTGATGATAAGGAGAGGCGGCAAGCTTTGGCACGGCAGGCAGAACGCTGGGCAGCTGGAAGTGGAGATAGTGATCAGGAGAGAAGATCCCAACAGAGTGGGGAAATGACGCGGGTGCCAAAGAGGAAGATTACACTGAAATACAGTTGTGTCCACTTGACATTCTCCCCCAACCGCAGTCCTAGCCCTAAGTGAGCTATAGACGTATCTAGAAATACAGAACCTAAACTTACCTTTTATAGTCCCCCTTAATATTTGCCCTAGGGACCATAGGAAAAAACAAAAACAAACAAAACCAAAAAACCAGAGGCATTCCTACCCTCTCCCCACAAGTCATCTGTTATTGTAATATCTGGATTCATTCTTCATAACATCTATCACTCCCTGGAATGTTTTGTGTTTATTAGCTGTCTTTACACGTTTAGAATGGAAGGTATATAGAGCAGGACCCGTCTTTCTTCCTCATCCTATATTACCCGGGTCAAGCTCAGTGCCTGACATATGGCAGGTGCTCCAAAGGAATGATTAAATTAGGGAACCCTATTGCCCCCTTTTAGCATGTAATCTATTACTGTAGAGAGGAACAAGAAGGCTGCTAGAGATACCCTAGACAGACCTAGGCTTTTCCTTCTAGCATGGAAACTGTATGGCAAGGACCAAAATAAGTTAAAGGATACCTAATTTATTAAAAAAATGTAAAACAAAATCATCTGGGCAAGCATCCTTTTCTGAACTACATTTACTAGAACCTGTAACTCAAAGATGCCAAAAGAGTTCACAGGATTAAAAAAAGAAGCCAGGGGCGCCTGGGTGGCTCAGTCGGTTGGGCGTCCGACTTCGGCTCAGGTCACGATCTCGAGGTCCGTGAGTTCGAGCCCCGCGTCGGGACCTGTGCTGACGGCTCAGAGCCTGGAGCCTGTTTCGGATTCTGTGTCTCCCTCTCTCGGACCCTCCCCCGTTCATGCTCTGTCTCTCTCTGTCTCAAAAATCAATAAACGTTAACAAAAAATTAAAAAAAAAAAGAAAAGAAGCCAGGGGCTGGAGGTGAAGGAGAAGGTAAACTGTCATGGAGAGAAAGGTAGTAACTATTCTTCTGACATCAGAGGCTGGTCCACAATGGACAGCACAGAGGCATCCCACGTGTACTGTTAGGTGCCAAGGAATAGCTTTAGAGATAAATCTGAGCCCAAATGCTAAGTCAGCCACTTACCAGCTCAGTGATCACGGGCAAGTTACTTATCCTTTCCGGTCCTCAATTTCCTCGTCTGTACAAGAGACAGCAGTAACTATTTCACAGGGTTGTTAGGAGGTTCAAATGCAAGAATACATCTAAGCAATTAGCTCAGTGCCTGGCACACAATGGTAGACACTATTACTATTATTATGTGAGCTATTGGTATTTTTATCTAATCTCAGATAATACTCAATAATCAAAGTTAATCTCCATCTGCTTTTCTGAACCAAGAATTACTGCTTTATCCTGGGATTACGATAAGGTCAAGGTGGCAAGTGGGTTTCAGCTCATTTCCTAAGTCAGATGGAGTTCTCATGAATGCTTAGGATGCTGGTCGAGGTGCACTGTGCTGTGATTGATTGTGACGTCTGCCAAGGGTGTGGGGCCGGACTCGCTGGTTCTAATATTAGAATTGGTAAGCCTCTTCCAGTGTGACAGAGACTAACAGCTATGTTGACATTACATAACAAAGCACAAAGAAATGGAAAGAACGGACTAAGAGTCAGGTGGTCTGGGTTCTAATTCTAAGCTTTGCAACTAACTGGCCGGTGATTTTGTTACAGTCGTTTCTGCATAAAGTCACTTCCTATTCAAATCCTGTGATTTGCCAAAATGGATGTTTAAAATGTAAGTTAAATAGTGGGCAGGGTTTGTCCTACAGGAAGTCCTTGGATGGCTATTTGTTGAGATCATTTGAAAGAAAAATAAAAGGCCAGGGATATCATACAGAAGTGTAACAGTTAAATATTTTCTGTCCTCATTCAAAAAATTTGACTCTTCCTACCAGTGAAGAATATGTTGGAAAGGAGGGAAAAAAATTACAATATTTTTGGCACTAAAAAAAAAATCAGCTAATGCTTAGGGATGCTCCAAGAAAGACAAGGCTGTTGAGAATATGGCAGCTCTTTAATAACCAAGGCACCATTTAAAAATAGCTGGAATTAATTACAGAGCTAATGACCCATTGAAAGGCTTATTTAAATACCAAAGCCAGCACTGAACAATCATGGAAAATATGGCTTAAAAGGGTTTTAGAGAACAGAAACCAGGAACAGCAGTTGAAACAAAAAACACATTATCCTAGAACACTAGCTACTTTGGTGAGAAACATTCAGGATGTGAAAATCTCAGGGGAGTTCTCACACTGGGTAAGAGAAGCCACTAGGATCCACAGAAAGACAAGCAGATGACACATTCAGTCACCTGCTTGGAAAAGAAGTGCTTCTATTCAGCATTCACCCCTCGAGGAGAGTCCTTCACAAACAGCCCCCTAGCCCCCGGGCTTCCTTCCACCCTTCCAATCTGCTTTTCTGAGGTACCCACCCATTTTTAATGTGCGATAGGATAAAATGAAAATTTCCGCAGAGAGGCAAATATATATTTTAATAAGTCTCCTTGGCTATTTTAGAGCGGCATTATCTCCACGAGTTTCCTGTGTCTTAGTCCTCTGTGCCTCCCATCCACACCATCATAAGCCAAAGAGGAGGTGATAATGTTCTTCGGCGTGCCCTACTTGCCAGGCAAAAGTGATACCGCTGCAGTTCTTAGCTTCTCTCTGTACCAAAATGGCCTTTCTGCATGTCAGTATCCTGGGAGCACACCGGGTGGCCAGGGCTGGAATGGTTTCATTACTTCATTCATGCCCATTTATTAAATGCATTACTCTTACCCTTATTTACTACAGCTCAGACGTGCCTTGTAGTTGCCTTGCTAAGTTAAACGTGAAATGGAATCAAAAGGTTCCAAAGCCCTTGAGATCTCAGCGTGGGGATGTTGGGGGTGGAAGCGAGGCACTCTTGACGTATATTGGTTTCAAGGAGCAAATATAAATTTTAGTATAAATTGCTGCTCACAATAACGCTTTTAAACCAGCAATTATTTATACTGTACTACTCGAGGAACCCTATAATTATTCTGAAAGCGCTTGCCAACGTCTACCCTGTTTCATAATTGCCAACACAGCCTTGTTCAAAAGAATTAGTGGCTATGTTAAAATTCTGTTTGGTATTAGCTTACTGTTTGAAAGAAGTGATCGTGCGATCTTGTGATATTTAAGCAGAATGCGGCCAATAAAGGAAAAAGAAATGGTCTTGTATTCACAGGTGGGAAGAGGAAGAAGGTAGGGGTTCGGAGGACACTCCAATTGTTTGAAGGTTTTTTTGTTTTTTTTTTTTGTTTTTTTTTTTTTGTTTTTTTGTTTTGTTTTTGACTTCTCTTCTTAGAAATACTGTCCTCTGCTGAGCAAAATGACTTTTAAGGAAACTTTAAAAAAAATGTCTCAAGTGGTAGTTCTTTGAAAGAAGAAGGATAACCCACTTCTCCTTCTTCTTTACTCCCACCCGCCCAGAAAATATTTTTCCACTTCCGGCCTTTACTCCCAATATTCGTAAGTGAACCCAGGTAGTGACTGTGGAACCACAGCTGACACATCTCGAAACACCCATCTGTGTAGGTCACTCGACTTTGTTGACCTATTTTCTGCCTTTTCTTTCTGTTACATACATTTCCCCCACTTGAAAGAGTGGTCCCTCTCTACTTGCCAATGAGGCAAAGAAGGCAGAGGGATTTTAAGTTACCTGAAATTGAAAGCTTTTGGAGTAACTGGCATTTCAGGTGAGTTCTATGAAAAAACAAAAACAAAAAACCCAAAAAGGGATGCATCCTGGATGCTCCTTTTATTTCTACTTCATGCTCTCCCTCCTTCTAGACTCACTCAATTGGAGACCAGGGGCTTTGTGTTCCCCATCTGTCCCCAGATGAAATCTACCCTCAAAACCGAAGGTGTTGTGGATAGCTGCATAAATAGGAAGAGGGAGGAAGAAAATCTAGCCTCAGCAAAAAATTCTGACTTTAAACCATTTATTCTCACCTCCTCCCATGCCCTTTCTCTTTTATGAACCTATCATGGAAAAGTAGAGAACTAAAGCAGTTATTGATCTGAAAAAAAGTTTTTGTATTATCTATCTAAAATTTTAGGGAAATACGTTTCCTGCTCTGGGGTCTAGGCTATTTTCTTAGTTCTGTTTACTCTGGCAGGTGAGGTTGTTACCATTGACCGCTCCCCACACTTCTGAGAAGGTGCACTGGGTGAATGTGCCTATGGGCGTAAGCCAAAGTCAGCATCCGAGTCCACTGGCCACGAATGAAGTCCTCTGTGCCTAGAAGGTCATAGCTTCCCCTCTCTCTTCACCATTTCAGGCTCTCTTGCAGACCCCATCTTTGGTTCAAACCTCACTTCCTCCTTTCAAAGCCTTCTAAAATGAAGAAACCTTACAAATTATAATAAACACTTCTTTTTACCACTCACGTGTCCAATTTGAACTTCCTTATCTTCCTTTCTGTGAGTATGCTGCCTTGCCATCATCCTCTAGGAACACTAGTTTGTCCACCCCAATTCAAAGATAAACGACAAGGGAACAGATTTATCGGAGCATACATTGCTGCATCATCCCCAAATGCTTGAACGGCAATAAGTACCCAATAAATGCTCTTTAAATAGCCAATCCTGACTGGCTTAATCCCACTGTCACTGAACATGTCTTTTTCTCCTTATGTTCTAAACAAGTTTCTCCTCCTCCTACTTGCTGGCAGGAAGAATTTTCTGCTACCTGTATTCTTTCTGCCTAGTGCTCTGATCCTGTGAAGGTTGAGCTTCAAGTTGCCATGGAAGATTCTACATTATCCCTCTACAGTCACACCTAAAATTAGCCCACTTTCTTAAGTAAGATCTAAGATGCACATAGCTGTTACAATTACCCAGGAACTAGAAAGTAGGGCTTTCTGGTCCTAGAAGAAGATGTACAAGAGGACATGTATGGTTTGGCCTTCATTTGGAAGGAGCAAAAATCGCAGAGGTCATGGTTACATGACAGGAAGGGCCAGTGTAGTGAACAGCATGTTTTGGTGAAGTTACTTTGCACTGTTATGTAATGAGATACAAGCTCAGCCTTGGAGTTCAAATAACCAGAGTCAACTGTTACAAACTCTGGGATGGGAGAATAAACACAGGAAATTCTGTCCTTGGTCCTCCGGTTAGTCAAGCCCACCAGCCATCAGGAGAACATTCCCTTGGGCTACAAGAGAAACATCTTGCAAACTGGAAACAAACAGAAGTCATTTTCTAGATGGTTCTCTCAAAGAATTCGATGAAGTAAATTTTCCTAACTCCAAAAACTTTGTGAACATTATGTATTTTAGAGCATCACCACAGCAAACAGCAGTGAATTTCAGCTGATTAGAGCCCTAATAAGTAACCTGGCATTGCTGAATTTCCAAAGAGCTGAAGTTTTATCCAAGAAAGCACATCAAAACAAAGAGGATAGTTATCCTAAACATGTTTTATGGAGTATTTTAAAAGTGTGACATATTTCTCTTCTTTTTAAAGTATTTTGAACATAACTTGCTCTTTCTTGATGAAGTGACATTAGAAAACTTGTTTCAAGGGGTGCCTAGGTGGCTCAGTTGATTTGAGTATCCGAATTCAGCTCAGGTCATGATCTCACAGTTCGTGGGTTTGAGCCCCACACAGGGCTTTGCGCTGACAGCTCTGAGACTGCCTGGGATCCTCCCCTGCACCCCCCCCCCTTCTGCCTCTCCTGAGCGCATGCGCTCTCTCTCAAAATAAAACTTGGTTTAAAATGTATTAGTAACTGACCAGAAAAGCAAAATTATTCCATATGTGCTGTAATGACTTTAAGGACTTCTAAGATTTATATGACATTTTTTTCCCAAAGCTAAATGCCCCATTCTGTTGTCCTTCTTATAGTTATTTTCCTCTTTATCAGTTGTTTTCTTCCCATACATAGTCATATGCTAGCTCTTATGCGGCCCTCCTTCTACTTGTAATTAATATTTCATCTTGGAATTACTTATGTGCTTGGAACGTAACCAGATAGCCAAACTTGTCAGATGACCTGTGTAAAAGCCAATTATAAGTAGGATGTATTGGGTCCAAAGGGATTTCCTCTGAGTCAAGTGCATGAGCTGCAGTGCTTGAACTTTGGGACTCTGTTTTGGCAGCCCACGGGCCTATTTCCTTACTTCCTAAATTCTCAGATGGTTGCTGCTAGAAGAGGCTGCAAGAGGGCAGATCCATCCTAAGTGAAATACTGCTGTGGCAGGAAGGCAAAAAAGGTAATCCAAAGAGCACAGTCGTTAACCCTCCCAGATCAAGTGTGGTGCACAAGGTATGGCCATCACCTTTCTGTTATTTCCATTACGGCTGGATAATTTTACAGAAAGCACATTCAGTTTGAGAAAGTTTCTCGATCTCTTCTCAATGGCTTCAAGTAGATATGTTTTAAGAAATGGAAAAATGACTTAATACTAATCAAAACAAATTTGATGCTCTAAAAAATATTCTAAGCCAAATATCCATACTTTATAAACTTTGGCCATTTCCCCCCTCTTATTACAGACAGTCAAAAGTTACACTGGTTGTTTTTTCTTAAGGAAGCAATTTAAGTTACAACAAGAAGTCTGTGAATGATTTGAATTTGCGGTTTTGGTTCATTTTTGGCCCACGTCAGCCAATCATGTGTAATCCATATCTGGCAAAGCAAAAAGTTTATCAGAGCGACTCTTACTTGCGTTCCCTACGAGACTGTATTAAATTTAGATCTCTCTAGAGATTGTGACTCACTTCTTAAGGAGATTCAGGTTGAAAATGATCCTACAGCTATAAAATGCAGTCTGGCTAGATTTTAAAATGTATGTCACTTTAAAAAACACTGTGTGACAAAACTGCTTTTGTAAAATTCTTTTCTTTTTGTTTATTTTTGTTTTCAAGAGTGTCTTCTGAAACAGTCAAATTCATGTGACATAATCAGGGTCAGCTTGCCCTAGTCACACCCTTAATATTTCATTAACACAGGAACTGAACTGCCAGTCCATTTTTGTTATGTTTATGCTTAATATGTGTATTCAAGTGCATATCCTCCCTCTAATGTGGATGCTTGGGCAATCTGTCCATCTGCCCTTAGCAGCTGCTAATGTTTAACTGTAATTTTAGGCTACATTTTTTTTTCCTATTTAAAACTGACACAGGCTTATTGAACAGAATTTAGAAAATCCAGAAATGTATAAAGAAAAAACGTATTCACAATCTTCATTCCTCGAGATAATCAAGGCTTATAAAATGTACACACATTTGTATATATGCATCTTCACACACACACACACACACACATATTGGTGGTGATGTTTTAAAATATAAAAATTTCCATACCTGAGGAGGTTTTAATTTGTATTTTTTAAATATGGAAAATGCACATTAATTGTAAATAACTGAAACATAATTATAATTGTGATGATAAGAAAGTAATGAAGAAAATTTAAAACTCTGACTTTGAAACGAATACAAGAATTTCACCCAGTGTCATAGACTCAGGAAAACTTAAGGAAGAAGCCTTAACCACAAGATAGCTCCCAAGGTTTTGGACCCTGTTCCGTGACATAACTGATCTCAATTGCAAAATACCAACCCATTTAAAAAGAAATTGTTTTTAATGTTTTTTTGAGGGAGAGAGAAAGGGAGATAGAATGTGAATGGGGGAGGGGCAGAGAGAGAGGGAGACACAGAATGGCTTGAACTCACGGGCCGTGAGATCATGACCTGAGCCGAAGTCGGACGCTTAACCGACCGAGCCACCCAGGCGCCCCTACCAGCGCATTTTAAAGAGGGTCAAGGAAAAGAGAAGAAAAGTAAATGTCAATCCATAACTCTACCCATGAAAGTTGAAATTCTCCCCAAATGAAGAGTTAGCCTATCAAAGCAAAGCCAAAATGAGGTGAATATTCAAATACGCAGACAAAAATCCCTGTTACTGAAATAAACCACAAATATTTCCTTATTAGCACCTACCATGTGCAGGATTCAGACTATGCAAATATCAGGTATGCCAAACAACTGCCCGCCTTTTCTGCTTCTCTTTCCCTAATCAGATACATCTGTAGCATTCCACATGGGATTCCACTTATTGTATAGTGGCTCAAGAGGCATTTATTCTAATGGATAGAAGATATTAAACAGGCTTCTGAGTTAGCAGGTGTCTCGCTTCACTTCAAAATGAAGTCTACCTTGTAAGTTTGATTAGGGAAGTGTCATGAGATTTTGGTCCTTATGTATATTTCCAATCGTTGTAGTGGTCAAGAACACTCAGGATTCCAGTGCTGGCACTTATATAGATCTCAGGGAAATTTCCTTGAGCCTCAGTTCTTCATTTGTAGCAGGAGGATATTACCACTCACCTCACTTCACCTCACAGTGTTCTAAAAAGAAAATGAGATAGTACAGCGCTTGGGTGATGGGAGCTTCTCACGGTAGCTCTTACTGTATATGCCAAAGAGTCTATTAGGCAACTGGCTCCCCACAGGTCCAAATCATGAATTGCCCTGTGTGGTCACACCACAGGGGACACGGGTTCTAGTTCACGGTGGTTCATCGTTAGCAGCCACTGGGAAATTACTCCACTATGGTAAGTACATGCACAGGTAACGATGGCCTCTGTATCTATTAACCAGCAAACATGACACTCGGGATTGGGTAGAACACTCCTGGTATCCCACAGGCCTGGGTCCAGAGTTCACTCTGTGCTCTCACATGCAGCCTTCCACATACCTCCTAACTGGAGCATGCTTGTCACCACACACTTCTTTCCTTTAGCCTGTGAATGACATGTCGAGGCAATGAATCTACCGTCGGAGATATGCATGCTCACACAGGCACGCTTACAGCATGGCTGTGGCGGTGGAGACAGGGTTGAAGGGCTCTGGGGTCAGACACCTCAATTCAAATCTCAGTTCCCAGTGTTCCTCCAAGAACGCTGTGTGATCTCGTACAAGTCACTTCAACCTCTCTGATCCCTGGTTCCCTCAGCTAGAAAAGGGGGACAGCAACTGTTCCTACTTGGAGAGCTGATGAAAGTTAAGGGTGATCATGCACGTTGACTGCTTAGCTCAGTGCCTGGCATATAGAAAAGGTTCAATAAACGTCAGTTTGCGTTGTTACTATTGCTGACTTTATCCTAATCTTGTGCTCTTCACATCTGCTCACCAACTAAAATCTTTTGGAGCTGTTTTTGTTTGTTTGTTTGTTTGTTTGTTTAACTTGTAGTGATAATTTGGTAAGAATCATCCATACCCTTTCACCCTGTTACTTTTACCTTCACTTATGAGAGCTGGCTAGGGTTTGGGGTACCAACAAGGGCTGCGGAATACGCTTTCCTGTGTTTGAAGCCTCCTGTGCCATAATAACTCTGATCTTTTAGTATCTGTGACCATCCTCTAACCAAGAATGACAGGGCCTGCGAAAGCAAATCCTCTTCGACTTGTTGAACTTTTAGCAAGTTTATTGCTCAAATATATCGGGGGATGGGGAACCAGTGAGGGTTCTAGTTTAAACTATTTTCTCAATATAAACTAATCATTATTCTAAGAAAATCACAGGAGAGCAAAAAACATTGATACTTATTTTTTAATTGTTTTTAGTGTTTTTAGTTATTTTTGAGAGAGAGGCAGAGCGCAAACGAGGAAGGGTCAGAGAGAGAGGGAGACACAGAATCTGAAACAAGCCCCAGATTCTGAGCAGTCAGCACAGAGCCCAACGTGGGGCTCAAACTCATGGACCGTGAGAGATCATGACCTGTGCAGAAGTCGGATGCTCAACCCACTGAGCCAGCCAGGTACCCCCGAGAAGCATTAATATTTAAATAACTTGATACCCTAATAATACCAGAGTTAAAACCCTGTAACCAGTGCAATAATAACATCATTATACTTTGTTTTTCTTCCTACTCTTTAGGGCTTTTAAATTCAATGCCACAACCAACGGTTTACAAACTCCTATGGGCAAGCAGTGACCTCCCTGTGAGCTCGGTGAATATTATCTATTGTGTTCTACCAGTATCTCAGCAAAAAGACAGTGTTCCTGAAACCTCAGTCTTTGCCTTCCCCGCCAGAGCTTTGAAGAACACTGCCTTCTTTTCATGTGGGCTGATTTCAAGGGACAATAGAGGATTAACAGAAGACAACACAAGCAGATTTAGATAAAATTGGTGTATTCCTCAGAATTCTTCCATAAAGGTAACTTCCACAGCTAAAAATAAAAAGGAAGAAAAGTCGGTGTGTTATTTTTTTATTTTTTAGTTTAAATTTTAAAGGAGCTGCTTCCTGTAACCAGAGACTCAAGTACTGTTGCTGTTCAAACAGGATTAATTCCAGGCATAGTAGAGGTGGCAAAGATACTTCTGTAAGTGCAACTTACAGGGTGCATGTTACATGTAATCTATTTTTATGTATTCATTAGCAAAACCGTTTGGAATATCTCACTCCTGAATAATGAGATAAATTGCATTTGTCCAATATATTTCCATTTATATCACATTTATATTAGGCCTTGAGCCTAAACCTATGCTATTCAACAATTTACTCTATCTCACTCATAATGGATTTTCTCTAAATGGATCTGTTTCATGTTAAAATTAGTGATAAAGGTAGTATTTTAATGGGATAGGCAGCAGGCCATAGCAACTTCTGAAAGCATAACCTAATGGGGATAACTTAATTATTAGCTATATCACCTACACAAAACCAGGATTATAATAAAACTCAATTTGGCTCAAATATATATATGTATATATACATATATATATATCTCTCACACCCACCCACACATATATATATTACATATATTTTTTTATCCGTTTTCTTTTTAATTAGCTAATTATAATGTGACCTGAATTGAGAAAGTCAACATATCCCTTTGAACAACCACTCACACACTTAAGGAAAATGAATCGTCCTTGAACTCAGGCCAGGTATTTGATAGATTAATAAATGTCACTCGCTTCCTGGCTTCAAGACTGAAGTTAATTCTGATACGAATTTCTTGCCCACCTATCCCTTGATGTTGTTGGTAAATTATTAAGTAAGCATTTGGGTAATAGGATGCAAAGTTAATAACAGAGGTCTATAATTAATATACACTCATATGTGCACTCTAAAAATAGGGTACCAAGGAAAGTCTTCTTATTAGGCAATGCCATCAAGAATTAATTGGTTAATGTCTATATAGTCCAACTGTATATAAATAAAATGTATGATTATTATAATTATGGAGAGCACAGTTCAAAATCCACTTCAAGTTCAAAGAATACCGATTTATACATCTAAGTATAGACGCAAATATTTAACCATTTAAAAATACTTATATAATTGCTATTCCAAATGTTTTTTAAGTATTACCTCTCAAGTTTTACTTTTTCCCTCTTAACAAAGGGTCTGAGATAATACAAAAAAAACCTACATAATTCCATTACTGCCATTAATAACGTTATTTTAGTGTTATTTTAATTTGGCGGGGGGCAAATTTGGTCATACAAAGGGAAGGGAGAAAATTTGGTATTTCCTACAGAAACTGCCATGTTAATGACCATGCATGATGGTGGACGATTAAGGAGAAGGTGATTTAAATTTACTAAAGGCTAGGTTTACGTGGAGGAGAAAACAATAAATACAGCTGGGTTCCTAGCCTCCAACTCTTTTACATTACTTGAGGTGGGGAGATGAATATAGGAATGCATGCTAAGTTGTAAAGATCAGAATAACATAATACAGCAAACCCAGCTTTTTGAAGGAATTCAGGAAGATCATGTGTAATTTGATCTGGGTCACGAAGAGTGATTATCACATTTCAATAGGCAGTGGAAACTGGTTTGGGAGGGAGAGAAAGCTAGGCAGAGGTCCCAGTAAGAGCATGCATGGTTTGTTCAGAGAGGCATGCTGCATCTCAAAGGAAGGGTGGACAGGAGCCAGTGGGTGAAAAGTAGGCAGCTAGGTTGGTGAGTCCTAATCGTAAAGGATCTTGAACACTCTGCTAACGAGTTTGGACTTATTTTCCAAGTCACTTAAAGTTTTTGGAACAGGGGAACCTAGTGAGACCCATGTATTAGACCAGAGATTTTGTCTCATCTGCCCAATATTCAGCCACACAAAGCTTTTGAGTTTTCAAATTTGTTTCTAACAATTGGTAACCAGGGACTTTCACAGCGAAGCTCAGACTTCTAGATTCTCTTGAAAAATCAAAAGACCTGGCAATGGTGGACCAGTAATTCTAAATGGCGACAGTTGGTCAGAGCCAAGGGAGGTGGCTCGTCCCAGATGGCGTATGTGCTGTCCAGAGGTCCAGGTGCCTCTTCTATCTGCCACATTCATATCACCTGCCTGGAGACACTAAGCACTGAGGCTTATGGCTTCTCTTTTTTTTTTTTTTTTTTTTTAAATTTTTTTTTCAACGTTTATTTATTTTTGGGACAGAGAGAGACAGAGCATGAACGGGGGAGGGGCAGAGAGAGAGGGAGACACAGAATCGGAAACAGGCTCCAGGCTCCGAGCCATCAGCCCAGAGCCCGACGCGGGGCTCGAACTCACGGACCGCGAGATCGTGACCTGGCCGAAGTCGGACGCTTAACCGACTGCGCCACCCAGGCGCCCCATGGCTTCTCTTTTAAAGAGATGTTGTCTTTCACCACAGAGTCTTTCTACCAACGCAGGCAAGTATAAATGAACTTAACTGAGTTAATTTATGTGGATTATCTCTGGCTGTTTTTGCTAATGCATTACTTTCCCCCCTTTTTTGTCCCTCATGCCAATGAGGTCTCCCACTTATTCCTTTATTTAAAGGTGAAAGTAAGTGCTTTAATTTTTTCACTTCAATTCTTTATCTTTTGAAACTAAATGCTTTTATTTTAAAAAAAATTTTTTTTCAACGTTTTTTATTTATTTTTGGGATAGAGAGAGACAGAGCATGAACGGGGGAGGGGCAGAGAGAGAGGGAGACACAGAATTGGAAACAGGCTCCAGGCTCCGAGCCATCAGCCCAGAGCCTGACGCGGGGCTCGAACTCACGGACCGCGAGATCGTGACCTGGCTGAAGTCGGACGCTTAACCGACTGCGCCACCCAGGCGCCCCTACATGCTTTTAAATATAAGGTCTTTGGGTTGAAAATGAAGATGTTATGTGTGAGGGGCCCATGACGAACATGAGGTAAAGAACATGTTCCATGGCAGAAGTCCTCAGCCTCAGCACTACTGGCATTTTGGGCTCTGTGATTTCTTTATTCTGGGTGGCTGTCCTCGGCATCGTACAGAATGGGTAGCAGTATCCCCGGCCTCTGTCCACCAAATACTAGTAGCACTCTCCAGCGGTGATAATCAAAAATGTCTCTGGACATTGACAAATGTCCCTTGGGGGTCAGAACTGTCTCCAGTTGAGAACCACTGCTCCACAGGGAGAAGGGCTTCCAGAAAAACAAGCTCTGGGTAAGAGAGCAGTGCTCTGCTGGAAAACGGACAGGATGATGCCTCATATCTGCTGCCGTTACTTCCACCCCTGTGCACCCTTCTATTATGCCAGAGACAAAGGTTCTCCCAACCAAGGGGAGATGGAACAGCCGGGCCCCCAAAGGCCTTCCTGTCTGTGAGAACCTCCAAACGTACCCATGAGGCGGCACAGCAGTGAAGGCTCCTCTTGCTAATGCTCTTATTGATGTAGTTACATGACCCAAACTCAAGACCCAAACTTCCCCATTCACACACCTTGGCCAAGTGTGGTGTGAGAATACTTCTGAGAAGAGAAGAAGCCATTTCTCCCCACACCAGGCAGTGGTGAGGTCCGGTCTGGTCTGGTTGGGACAGGGGGACTTGTTGCTGCTAATACCTGCTGGTTAGAGGCAGGCTAGGCCCAGGTCCGAGAACACCTCAGACCACACTCCTGGGCTTCCCCGTCCACAGGCAACGGGGCCTCCGAGCTCACACATCTGAGAGTTCCTTTCATGTTTCCTGTAATGAAATTAATCTTGAATCTAAGCATTATTGTTAGATTAGCAAACCATCAGTATGATTCTGTATGCTTTCCTAGTATAAAGAAGAAAAGGCGAGCTTTTGTGGGGGAGGAGTGGGCAGTTGCTGAATGACAAAGCCAAGAAGTAGGTAAGAGGTGACTGGAGAGTTTTGATGTTTTTCATACGGATTTCGGGTTGGACTGGTTTTGAGCTAAGAAAAAAAAATATGAAGATTAGGGCATTTCCTGATGTGTAAAATGGACAGGCTGATGATACGCTTACAAAATCATATTTTTGTGGTTAGTGCCTTTTCACACTTCTTTTTTCTGGCACATAGTATCTGATCATTTCTCTGTGGTGAGAGTATTGTATTTAGAAAATTGGTTGAATTAAAATAATCAACAAAACAGGCTTGTTTTCCATCCCTTCTCAGAAGCAGCCAGACTCCATTTTTACAAAATTCAAGTCTTCTGAATGATATTAGCCAATATGTAGTAGATACTCAATGTGGTTTAGCTAATGACAACAGTGATTCTGGTCATCATGATAATCTGGGGGAGCGGTGGTGGTGAAAAGTGAAAACAGGACAACAGCAAAGAGAAAATGACAATTGGCCACCTCATTCACTGAATAATGAGTAAATGAAACAGCAGTACCTGCCCCCCTCCCCCCCCTCCCCCAACACAGACCGTGTTTATAGCAAGGACAGCTCAAAAGGATGAGCTGGCTAGAGCAGGGGGAGCAGGAACAATACCGGGGTAAAAGAGGGACAAGGACAAGGAGGGTTTGAGTAAGTTAAACCTACTGGTGACAAAGAACGGACAAAGAGCAGGGCTGGGCAGCTGAAGCATCCTTTTATTCACAAATCAATGGAAGCTATTCAAGCCAATATGGTTTGATTTAGCAGATATTAAGCGCAACTACAGAGATGCAAATACGTCAGCGAAAGGAGAGCAAGACAAACAGGAGAAACCCACACGGGCTAAAAAAGGAGCCGAGAACAGAGACTGACATTTAAAGACCAGATGGAAAGGATAGGAAAAACCAGAGAAAAGTAAGAGGATGTGCGCATGACACCCTTAGACTGAGGGGTGAAGGGGACAGATCTAATGATCCCCCTTATTCGTTGTCTCAGAGACAAGAGGAGAATTGATGATGGACCAGGGGTCACGCAAATACAAGCACAGGCATTTAGCAAATATTTACTGAATAACTAAATATACATGAAAAGTTCCTTCCTCTCTGAATTTGGCAATAAGAAGGTTTTACACGATATGGTATTAAGTTTCTGCTCTCTGGGGATGCTAAAAATCACGAACAGCTTTCAGGAGGATTTTTTAAAAACAGCTATCCATTTAGAGAAATTTCTGTGAACCTCATCTTGCACCCCTGACGCTGGTCGTGTCATAGACTCGATTCAGGGGTCACGCTACAGTTGTGAGAGCACTACACCAGGAGTCAAGAGACCAGGGTCCCCAAACTGGCTTTGCTGTCAAGTGTGTGATCCTGGGCCAGCCACTTAACCTTTCTGAGTTTCCCCTTCCTCTGGAGTAACAGCCTGGACTAGGCTGTTAGAATGAAGAACATGACCATGTTAATCATGGATTTTGCTCTGTGTCTATCCTGCCTTGTATGCCCGGAGTTGAATGGCAGATAAAAGTTCTCCCCCCTCCCCCGGCTCCTCATTTTGCCTGCTAGTGGCTTGTCAACAGTACTTTATATAATCAATTCTGGAAATGTTTACCCATCTGTATTATCTGAGGGTTGTTATTTACTGTTCTGCTATTTTTTTTTTCTTGGGGTGGGCGGGAAGAGGAGGGGGATTTCGCTGTGCCTTTCACAGGGGACCATAGCAAACAAGAATAGATTTTCACAGTGCTCAGCGTGAAGGGACACCGTTCTGCTGGCTTCTCTGACACAGTTTGAATTCCTTGTGATGGTATATTTGAAGTGTTTTTCTGTGCTTTTAAAGCCGACATTAAAGCTCTGGTGCATATGGTCCTCTGTGCTGTCACTCTTGGATGGGATTAATTTTTTGCCCTTTCCTATGAAAACACAAATAATTATGCAATCAAACCTTTTGATAAAAATGTACAATCTTGTCGCTAAAGAGTGAAACAGGCCTAACACATCACTTACAGCCCTTTTTGATATAATATCACATGTAAGCTGTTTGCGGCACTCAGAGGAAGCATGAACAGTGAAACAATTGTGGCAGGGAGCGGGAGACTGATTCTAGTCCTTAAAGTGTACTACTAACTTACCCGGGGCATGCCATTTGATCCCCCACCTCCCTAATTTGTGAAGTAAACACACCGGACTAGACGACCTCTGAACTTGCTTATAGGTCTAATATTCTATAAAATGCCCACTAGCTAAGGGACTGATGTTTTTATAGCTACATCACCTTCCACCATCAAAATTCTGCTCTCCTCTAGGGAGTTAACAAAATTCACTCATCACGACACTGGGCCGACACATAAATCGACTTCACTACTGTTCTGTCACCTCATTAAAAAGTTATCGTTCATGCAAAAGTGCAGGGTCTAAGAGTAATGTATATAAACAAAACAATGTCCTGACCGAAACATCCCAAAGCATTCTGCAGAGGTCATAAATCCCAGCATTCTGAGATGGGGAGAGGGAGGACTGACCTCTATGTTCCGTCTGCAGAAAAGACACTGGGTATACCCCATCTTCAATATCCACCATTTGAATTTCAGACCTTAAAACAACATAGCAAAGTTGAGTAGCTTTAAACATAGAAAGCCACTCAACAAATGGGTATAAAGTGGATTCACTTGTTGGAGATGTCCTGCATTTACACAGCCAAGACAGAGCAAGTGGGGAGAGTGACTTAGAACCCCATGAGAAACCAATAAAAGAATGACCGTGACGCCTCATATTTGTACAGTCTTGCACAACTTTCTCAAACACTTGAATAATTTGGGCAAATCCAACCACAAGAAATGCAGGGGGTATAACTCAAAGGGCTAATGAGCCCACAGCTATTACAGTTAGTTGCACTGTCCTGCTTTTATCATTGGTAGCCAGACAAGAAGAGTGGCATTTAAGTCATACTCTACCCTGCCATTAAAAAAGATAATAATAATACCAATAATAAAGTGACATTCTGAAGCACTTACTGATGGGCCAAGCACCTTAAATGTATTATCTTATTTAATCCTCAGAACTATCCACTGAGGGCAATGTCATCATTACCTTTGTTGGCAGATGAGAGCTGAGTCAGTTAAGGAACTGGGCTACTATGGAAAGGAAGTGAAATCACCTGCACTGTGGATAACTCTGCCGAATGCCAGTGTTTACCTTGAACGTGTGAAGGAGAAACAACCCGAGAGGCAGCTGGCAATGATATTTACTTCTCCATGGTGTGGGCATAAGTCCTGACTAATGTATTAAATTGCCAAGCATATCTTTAAATAAACGAGTGCTCCAGCATCTCAAATTCAAACAACAATCTTCAATGTAATAATTACACTAGCTGTGACACGAGCCTCGCCGAGAGTGTATTTTTATTTTAACAAGCTTGAGTAAGTGCACGAGTGTGGGCTGAGCTTTTTGCTCGACAGTCAACACTTGAAAGCTGGCTCCAACCTTTAATTTAAGCATTCGCTTGTAGCACCAACAGGGCTACAGGGTTTCTAATATCAAAGACACACTCCTTCATCCTTTCATGGCCCTACTTCTGTAAGCAGCGTGATTGAACTGCGGCACCACAGAAACTTGTTTTCCCTCCTCCTGACAGCGCAAGCCAAAACACTACTGCCCCATTCATCTTAGCGACATCATAATGAAGTCCCTGAATCAATTTATAACAAGCAAAGTGCAAAAATCCATTGAGGGAGTCTTGTGGCGGATGCCTTTCATCTCTCTCTCGAGAGCACACAAGAGGCAGAGTGTCCGCACAGAAACCCAAATCATACCATAGAAGGGTCCTTTGCTACATCCAAAAAGCTTTTTTATTTCTTCCCCCTGAAGTGATTAAGGGGGAAAAGAAGATGCCAGGAACATCTGATTGCTCCTAATGATTCCATGCGCCTTGAAAATGTTGGGCAACCTCCTTCAGTGGCTTCCCACCCACTTCCGGATAGAGAACAACTCCCTTGGAAGGCCAGCCAGGGTCTTTTGTGGTCTGAGGCACACTGGACTCCTCTACCTGTCTCGTCTCCTGCAGTCCCCACAGGCCACACTCAACTACCTGCCATCCACCAACTCACCTTACTCCCTGTCCAGCCCTTTGAGAATATTCGCAAGCTCTCTTCTTTGCTGGGAATACCTTCCTTCACTTCACAGCTCAGCCAGGCCTTTACCTCCTCCCTCCAGAGGGCTGTTCCTGCCCCAGCCTGAGGAGGGCTCTTCCTGTATGTTCTCATTGCATCTCTCCTTCTCTCAGCTGGCACTGCACTGTGTTGTGATTGTATGTCCACCTCAGGTCCTTAATGGCCTGGGAGATCCTTGCAGGCAGGGACTACACCTCTCTTCATCTCTCTGGGTCTAATACTTTGTACACAGTGCCTGGCACAGCAGAGGCTCAGTAAATATCTGTGTCTGTACTACCTACCCTCATTCCACCGAAGTGGTCTGAAAGAGCCCCCAACCCCAATGTGTATGATGACCCCATCTCCGAGTCTGGAACAATGTGTTTTTGTGGGATTCCTGTGGTGCTGCGATCTTGGGTCAGAATCACAAGGAGGCTAGAGACACAGCCTTGACAGTCAGATAGGCCTGGCCTCCCTAAGTGCTAGCTCTGTGATCCTGGATGGATGTTCTGTCTCTCGGAGTCTCAACTCTGTAAAAAGAGGGATGAAAGGCTCACATGAGTATTCAGTGTGGTAATAATGCACTGCACAGCGCTTGGCACAGAAGAAGCACTTTAAACATGGTAGGCTTAGGATGTGTAGTGCTGTTTACAGTGGCAGTGCTTGGGAGAATAAAGAATCAGAAGCCTCCTATGTTATATGATGAGGAATATCATCAAAGTGCCCCTTCGGTCAACCCCCATCTGATCAGATCACGTAACTCCTATCTCTGGGCACCAGCAAAGGCCTCTGTTAAGATGCCAGGGCACTGGCATTAAAAGTGTGCACCAGCTAAGATGGGGTGACGTCATTACTCCTACTGCAAACTTGTGTACGTGATGTGTACCATTCCCCATGTGAACAGAGTGATATTAATCACAGCACTTATTCAGCATCTACTATGTACTAAGGACTTGTTACGGGCAAGGCATTGTAGGAAGCACCGTCTATGTATTACTGTCTACTTTCTAAAACCCCTGTGAGGTCAATTTCTTTATTATTTTCTAATTGATGAAACGGAGGTTTAGAGAGGTATGCGACTCGCCCAAGATCCTTCAGCTAGCATGTAGCATTTCTGGGACTTTAACCTCCTATTTGGAAATATCTCCAAATCCACTCATGCTCTTACACCGATGCCAAATGTCTCACATTCCTTCCTATTCATTTCAGCCATGGCACCTGGAAGACCCAGGAGAGAAGGAAACGTAAGACCATAGCACTGAGTCAGGGCACAGGGAAGGGAGAGGTGCACTACTCAATATTTATGCAGAAGGAGGGCGACGCTGCCGTCGGCTGCTAAGTCAGGAGACCCCAAAGAGCATGAGAAGGGAAATGCTGGACCATGAAAACAGCCCATTTGCCTGAGGCCATCCTTATGGAGGGTCAGAACCTCTGGCAAAGAGCTAAAAAGCACACAGGAAGCATGAAGTCTTCAGAGAAATTCTTATTCCTGTAACAGCATCCCAGTGTCTTCTGATTGACTTTCTCCTTCTACCTTCCTCACAGGTCATTCAAGAGCCAATGCTGGAAGGAAGGAAGGAAGGAAGGAAGGAAGGAAGGAAGGAAGGAAGGAAGGGAGGGAGGAAGGAAGGAAGGAAGGAAGGAAGGAAGGAAGGAAGGGAGGAAGGAAGGAAGGAAGGAAGGAAGGAAGGAAGGAAGGGAGGAAGGAAGGAAGGAAGGAAGGAAGGAAGGGAGGGAGGAAGGAAGGAAGGAAGGAAGGAAGGAAGGAAGGAAGGAAAGAAGGAAGGAAGGAAGGAAGGAAGGAAGGAAGGAAGGAAGGAAGGAAAGAAGGAAGGAAGGAAGGAAGGAAGGAAGGAAGGGAGGAAGGAAGGAAGGAAGGAAGGAAGGAAGGGAGGGAGGAAGGAAGGAAGGAAGGAAGGAAGGAAGGAAGGAAGGGAGGGAGGAAGGAAGGAAGGAAGGAAGGAAGGAAGGAAGGAAGGAAGGGAGGAAGGAAGGAAGGAAGGAAGGAAGGAAGGAAGGAAGGAAGGAAGAAGGCAGGCAGAAAGGGAGGGAGGGAGGGAAAAAGAAAAGAAAACCACAGGGCTGCTCTCAAGTCGCTGTGATATAGTTATGGCTTTGTAGACATACTTGACTCATATAAATGTCCTATTTTCCCTTCTGTACAGTCATAGATTCAATTTTACGTTTGTGAGGTGGTGGTACAAAGGAATAGAGAATAAACAAAACGTGTGTTAAATGACAGTGAAAAATTCCAAAGCCTTGGGTCTAGAGAATTTTGTCAGTACTGAGTGTATTATTTACGTTAAAAATGTACTAGAATGCCCTAGCCTTTTAGTAAGCTTTTTACTCAGGTGCAACATGCCTACAGAAACAGGCCCACATCATGAATGTAAGCTTGATGAATTTTCAGAGAGTAAATACTCCTAGATCAAGAATAAAAATGCCTTTTGGTTTTTTAAATAGTTTCCTACACCTGGGTCAAGACCAGTGAATAAGGCCAAAAATAATGTGTAAAATGTATTATTTTAAGTTCAGTTCGCAAGAAAATGCTAAGAGTTTCAAGAGCCATTTCACCTCAAAGAGGATGATTATCTTGGGCATTTGGAGGAAGTTTGGTTTTCTTTTTCACCATGAGTAGGCATGTAGTTACTTCTCTCACCCTTTTTGCAAAGGTTACAGCTTCACCTTCTCAACAGCCCAGGGAGAGAGGATGCCATCTTCATTTCCTTCCTCTCCACTCCCATCCTTCCCCCACATTATCATTGCGAGCTGTTCTGAAACTAGGCCATCTCACTCCCCTTAGCCCTCCTCATTTTGGGCAGATCCAAGAGGAAATGAGGTGCTTTTTCTCACGGCCAGGCTAGCTGGGGGCCACTGTACAACCTCTGTTTACACAGTGAGTATGTTTCATCCGATGCCTTTAATTGGCTAATAAAACCGTGCCAGGAGCGAGGGATCCCGATACCCTGACACCAATCTGGCTCTAGGGGTGCCAACTCCTCCCTGAATTACCAGAGTCAGGAGCAAGACCCTGGAAAAGCAGAAAGTGCCAAAATGCATTTGCTCCCAATCAATGGACAGCTTGTTGATAGGAAACCAAATGGCACCTGAACCCATGTGCCCCCTATTTGATAACAACGAAGAGGCCAATGGCCCAGCCACAGAGGACAACGTAAATGCCTACGTGTTAGATGCCAACAAAGCGATTATAAAATTAACAAGTATTTGAGCATGGCTTTCTAACTGCACGCTCTTTTTCACAAGACATTTCAGAGAAGGTTGGACTTTGATACATTTAATTAGTAAATGGAACTGATTCTGCCAAGCACATCTGAAGTTAGTCGAAGGCTCAGCCTTCTTGCCACGCTCTCAGTGCCAACAGATACCTGGGCAGAACTCTTCCCTCCTAGAGAAGGTCTGAGGGAGCACAGGTGATGGACAGCGGGTGAGGGGATCCTTCCCTTGTGTGGCAAGACCCGTGAGCGTTTTCTTTCCATCACTGCAGACAGTAGTAAAAGTCCCCAAAGCGCCCCCATTACTGGGAGAGTCTCCCGTCTGTCAGGATTTGGGGATAGCTCTGGAAGTTGCACTAATGGTACAAAATATTTTTTCCTCAGTATAAGCCCAAACTGAAAAGACAAACAGCAGTAATTTACTACAGTTTTTGCTAATGTAGGTTGCAGATGATTAAAGATAAATCGTAAAGCCTCTGTAAACCACAATTTTACGCCAAATCTCTGGTGTGTTAAAAAAAGAAGACAACTCTGAAAATGTAACATCAGCAATGATTTTGGTCTTCTGTGGCCATTAAAGGGAAAGACTTTATAACGAAAATAGACATTAGAAAACTTGTTCTTGAATCCATGTTTGAAAGAGTTTTGCTTAATATAGAATTCACGGCTCATCAATTAAATTTATCTAAATTTAAAGCCCTTTCTATTATTACCTCGTGCTTTGGCGCAAAAGTCTCCTGTCTCCTAGAGTAAACCATACATCAGTGGTTCTCAAACTTTTTGGTGTCTGGATCCCTTTATGTACTTATAAGCCCGAAAGAGCTTTTGTTTATGTGGGTTATATATCAATAATTACTGTGTAAGAAATGGAAACTGAGAAAATATTTACTTACAACTAATTTAAAAATAACAGTAATAAGCTCATTACAGATTAACAAAGTATTTTTTAGGAAAAATATATTTTCCCAAAAATGGTTAATCAGAAGAGTTCCTTTTTGTTTTTGTTTTTGTCTTTTTTTACATTTTTACACATCTTTCATCTCTAGCTTAATGGAAGATCGCTGGATTCTCATATCTTCTTCTGCATTCAATCTGTTGTGTTCTTTTGGTTGAAGTGAAGACAATCAGGCCTCACACAGATTTATAGCTGGAAAAAGGAGATATATTTTATAGCTTTTTCAGATAATTTTGGATAGCCTTTGATACTACACCAAAACTCCCCAAGTACTGGTGTCTTTTTTTTTTTTTTTTTAATTTATTTATTTTGAGAGAGAGAGAGCATGAGCAGGGCTGTCACAGAGACAGAGAGAGAGGGAGAATCCCAAGCAGTCTCCTCACATCAGCACAGAGCCCACCGCAGGGCTTGTGAGAACGAATTGGGAGATCATGACCAGAGCTGAAGTCGGAAGCTTGACTGACTGAGCCACCCAGGCGCCCATTTATTTTTATTTTATTTTATTTTTTTCGCCCATTTATTTTTAATGTTTATTTATTTTTGAGAGAGAGAGGGGGGGAGAGAGGGGGAGAGAGAGAGAGACAGAGAGAGAGAGAGAGAGAGAGAGAGAGAGAGAGAGAAGAGAGAGTGAGTGGGGGAGGGGCAGAGAGAGAGGGAGACAAAGGATCCGAAGCAGGCTCTACAATGAAAGCAGAGAGCCCCACGCAGGGCTCGAACCCTGAGATCATGACCTGAGCTGGCATCAGACACTTAACTGAGCCACCCAGGTGCCTCTGTATTTTGTACTCTGAACGGATCTTCTACCCATGTATTGGCCACTTGGAAACCATTAGTTCATGGAGTTACGAAGCTCTTCCAGATGTTGACATATTTCATTACCAAATGAGATTATACCAAGTAATCACGTTTATTAATATCACCACCTACATCATCAGAAAAGTCTTTAAATACTGAGAGGCAGTCAAATGAATGGTGTTGGATGCACGTGTTTCAAACTTCTATTTGCCTGAAACCTTGAATTTATCGGGAATAAATACTGCCCGCTATTTTTCTTGAAATGATGGGTTTACTTGGTTCATTTTTGAGAAAATAAATGACCTATACCCAAGTCTGAATAGCTAGAGTCAGTCGTCCTAGTAAGTACAATGGCAGTCCACTCAGAAAGCAGCTAGTTCAGCTATTAACTCAACGGCACAGTACTTTTCCCTGGAGACAAACATCTTCCTTCAGCATGGAGCAGAAGCGCTTTTATGTGTGCTTCCCATTTGTCATAAAGAATATTAAAAAGACTTGGACTCAAGGGTCGAAATTTAATACACTTAATAATTGTTACTGCTTCATCAAGGACATTCTCAAATGAACCTGGCAATGTTTTGTTACCAGCAAGCCCGCAGTAATAACAAATACGATGACGACTTGTCCAAGTCGGTGTCCGTGCCTTGATTCCTGCAAAGATGCCAGGAGTTTTACCCACCAAGGCTTTGGCACTATTGACGCCAAATGGTCAGTACAGTGAAAAGGGCAAACGGTATCTCAGTATCATTATACAAATAGTTTTTACCTCTTGGAACCCGGGAAGGGCCTTGGGGCCCCCAGGGGTGCCTGGATCCCACGCTGAGGACCACTGCATAGAGGACACTAACAGCATAAATCCACTCTCTAATCTGCTCAGTGTTTATGTCCTTGTGGGGTTCACATAAAGAAGATTTAAAAGGTTTATTTCTGTCTCCACCCTCCTGCCCTCCCTGCTGAAAAAAAAAATTCCATTGTGGCAATTCAACATAAATTGTGTGTATAGAACAAAGAAATTGCAGTACTCTTGATTTCATCAGCATTTTCCTCCCTAACAAAGAAAGCTGCTCTAACAAGCTATTGGGAAAACTATCATGAGTTACAGGAAATACGACCTGCTCAGTCCCCCCTCTATCCCATCTAACACCCAACCCTCCCAAGCCTTTCACTTCAGGGGTATTTCAGATGAGCTCTTAGTAGTGTCCTCAGAAATAATTGGGTGTCCTAATTCAGCCACATGCAAATTACTGCTCCCCTAAAGAGGCCTTATTATAATTTCCAACCCTTGATGTCTACATAATCCCCTATAGTTCTTTAACTTTTTGCTTTCTAACTTCTGTTTACCGATGCACTACTTTTGTCAGCTCAGTATAGCATCAATTAGTAACACAGTTGTGTTTATTAGGTCTCCCCAGAGCCTTGAGAGAGCTGCTTTGTATTTATTAATGACTACACAGAGCACTACTATTTTTCAATAGCATTTAAAAATGAGTAAATTACTGAAGACGAACTATAAAAGAACTTCAAATTTCAAAGGCAAGCAAAAAAAAAAAAAAAAGGCACAGTATTTCAAATCACCCATAATCCTTGCATGGTTAATTTTATTTTCAATTTAATATTAAGGGTTGGGGGGGGGGAGTCAAATCTAGGCTATTCTTGTTTTACTTTTGGCATTGTGGAGTACCAGCCATTTGATTTAGAGAACTGAGGTACAGATCTGGTAATTAATTAAGAGCCGGTTTAACAGGTCCAGATTTCATTATCACACACACCTGTTAAGTAATGCATACCTGATTCAGCAAAAATCCACCCACAAGGTTAATTTAAAAAAATTAAAAAGCAAGCAAGAGAGAAAGAAAGAAAGGCATAACTCTACAAACTTAGGTCCAGTTTTCTGTTCTCAAGCAGAATTCAACACAACGCACTTGAAATATATCCAATTTGTACTCTCTTATTTTGTGAATAATTGCCTGTATTCTATTCGGTGACGTTAGAGCTGCCCACACTGCTACAGAAATCGTTACTTAAGGAAATCAGAGAGACCCATCTCTGTGCGATGAGTCTTTCCTAGCCAAACTTAAAGTGATGGGGAGCAATTACCACGCTCGTTTGCCCTGCTTTTTTATATTCCCGGTCATTTATGAAATGAAGACGCTGATCTGCAAAAATCACTTTGCATTCATGAAGGGAGCTATGGGAGCTCCCCCTGAGCATCTGGCTGTGAGGCAGAAACATACCTCAGTGCACTTCCTTTGTCTTGCACTCCCTCTTTGATGTGCAAGTCACTGGTGGAGTAAGCTGTGATCGCTTTGATGTTGAACTTCTAGACTTTATTGTTACTAGCATGCCTACAAGGAGAGCTGTCAGTCATTTCTTACATCTGAACAACCATGTTTCTTTACGGCACCCCTTTTACAAGCATCAACCCTTAAATACATGTTTTCACATTCCTGCTGATTACCACACTATCTTCGTTGGGGGAGGGCTGTGCTCAAATAGTACAGCACCCACATTGTCTGTAAACACCCTGAGGCATCATCAGATGGCTGGTAACCAACCTTCTTCAACAAGAGAAGCCTGAGCGCAGAACATATTTCTAGCAAATGAAAACATTCTGAAAACGCGCAAGCCATCTTAACAGTCAAAATGAGTAGTTTAGCCAATATTTCCCCTAAGCAGCCATTGAAATCACAGAGAAAACTTCCAAGCCACGTTAAAAGGGATTCTGAATGCAACACCAGCAGGAGGCTCAGAAAGTCGGCCAAAACTTTAAGACATCTTAACTCATCTTAGACAACTTTGTTTCTCCGCAATGGTGGAAACAAAAACGCTTCTGTTCTACATGATTTTGCTTGTGATGGAAACACTGCTTTTGAAATAGATTTCTGCCAAACCACTTATTTTATTAAACAGTATCATTTCAGAAGGTACTTGCTGTTATGGATGCAATTTAAGTCAGAGGAAGATGATTTTCCGTAATTTAATATGTAAGGCAAACCTATGGCTGTGTATACAATGCGTGTCCCATTTCTTAAATGTATACACATAAAGTAGGCAATATATTCATCTTTAAAAATCTCTGTTGAAAAAGACACGACTCTAATTTCATTTACCTGCTCCCATCAGATTTACTTTTCAAACTCCTTTATCAATTCTGGAACTGCTGAATATTATCAAACCCCACTGGGGACATTCCACACCAAAAGGAAATAAAGTTAAGGTGCTTACATCACACAAGCCTGGCTAATAATGAACTGCTACCTTTCTGAATAAATGTTTCAATGAAACCCAAGTTCTTAGAGATACTGGATTTCAAATGAGGAAGTACATTTAAGAGTTTATTTTTCATGACAGAGCTGAGTTCTGTTATTTTCCTTTTGTAAGCTGGCAACATAGGAGATACACTGTTTCTGCTGGCTAATAAACTGCAAATAATATATTAGGACAGACTCAAAGTTTTGTTGAGTTTCTGGCCTGGAATATTTGGTAAAGAATAAAATTACTGTGGTATGCAAGAGTTAAGACTCTTCCAGGGTTTCCATTTTTACGCAACCTCCCTGCCCCCGACCTCCTGGGTTTTAACTCAACCATCAAAAAGGGGGAAAGGCTTTGGGATAGAATTTGATAAATATTTCTGTAATTTACCAGAACTAAGTCTGGGCATATTTATTATTAGTATTAAAATGAAAGCTGGCTTGTGCTTACATTTAAATAGCTGGCCAAAAGTAATCACCTCTTTCTATCTTAAATTTTCTTTACTTCTGAAAGGAAGGGATTAGCTGATTAAAGCACTTACAGCAACTGAGGGTTGAGGTGGGGGAATAAGGAAACTAGAAGGCACTCATCTGTTTCTTCCAAGTCTTGAACAAGAAACCAGACCACCTTTTTGTTTTAATACAAACACTTCATCAAATGGGAGAGCTGGAAAAGACCTTGATGGCTCTCCGGTCTCTCCAACTTAACCAATGGGAAAAAGGAGCAACTGAGGTAACCCGAAAATAATTTGAGTAGTAGATCTGGGAGGAGAACCCACATCTTCCCCCACCCAACATGGAGCGGGAAGTGGTCTGCACCACTCAGTGCCGCTTCCCTGCAGTGGGGACCAACGACTCATGTGTAAAGTAAGGGTGTTGGACTTGGGGGTTTCTCAGCCCGAATCATACGGGAAGCTTAAAAATGAACAACACTTGATAAAATAAGAGCCTCGGAGACAGCCTGGGCTTGAGTATCTTTAAAAATCTCTGTAGACACTTTACTGTGCAGAGAAGGTTGAGAACCAAGGGACCAGATGACCTCTAAGCTCCTTCCTGAGTCTACTGCCAAACGTTCACCATCAGTTGCAAAAAACATTCTTGGATTCTGTTCCCTGAAATTTGCCCACGAGGCCATACGCATTTCTAAACTGTCGTCACACTGCCTGCCATGTCAGCCTTGTTGTTGTTACTACCTGTTCTTATCTGGCTCATTTATGTGTTCACTTACGTATTATCTGCCTCTTCCCAACAGAATGGACACTCGCCGAGGCCAGAGACTAAGCCCACTGTGTCCCCTGTGGCTCCCACAGTCCCAGCAGCACACGTGCCACAATGATGGGATATCACACTGCTGTTTTCCAAAGAAAGAGGGGTCTGGCATCGTGGTGTGCAAGGGAGCAGGCTGCCTTCCGCATCACCCAAGCAGTTCTAATTTTGTCTGTTTCATCATTCTAGAATCTAAGCTATATGAAGGCAGGGTTGCGTCTGCCTCATTCGTACTTAGTTACCTCCAGCGCCTGGAAGTGGGCAGGCCCGCCAGGTGTGCAGGGCCTGAGAAACACGTAAATAGGAAGCACTAGGAGACAGCCAGGTGCTAACACCTTAACTTTGTTGCCGAGAAAAGCAACACAGAAAAGACATCACTGTTGCCACTGGAGTTGGCCTTGACTCCTGTGGCACCATCCCTAACCTAGCCCTACTGAGTGGTCACCATGGTGGCAAGACCCAGCCCCGGGGCTCACCGAATGCCGGAAGGCCAGAGCTGCCTAGGAAGATTTATGCAGAAAAGGCACACAGTGTTTGGAAAGTATCAAAGGCATTTGCCACACCAAAGTCTCAGGGTGTTCTGCCTGCTTGGGCCACTTGGGTTAACAGATTTGGGTTATGTCCACTTCCTCCCACACGGGGGTATAGAAAGGCCGAGATAATCACAAGATTATCTCAAGTGTGTTAATTACATCCAAATAATGGTGGGAACTGCTCATGTTGGGCATCTTAAGCTCGAAAGGAGATTCCGAGAACTAAACAAAGGCTTGTGCTTTAGCCTAATATTGTTCACCTTTCCGAGCTCCACTTTCCACACTAGTCAAAGAGGGTTAGACCAGAGCGATGCTTCCCAAACTTACCGGATCCTCAGCCACCAGAAGAGCTTTTACAAATTCAAATTCCTTGGTCTTACCCCAGGACTATCAGAAGCAGGATCCACTCATGTGGTGATGGAGAACGGGCATTTGTTTTTTTGAATGCTTCCCAGTCGACTGGGAAGATCAAGGATATTTAGGAACCGCTGAAGGGCTAGAGAATCCCAGGCTCATCCCAGCTCCAGTAGGTGAGGACTATTTGAATTGGTGGTCTGAGGACCACCTGAATCCCAATCCCTGGAGACACTTGTAAACACAGGGCTTCCTGGGTCAGGAGGACCAGACTGACAGAGTGAGGCTCTCTCCAGGGGGGACCTAGGAATCGGCCTTTTCAACAGACTCTGTGGATTACATGTTGCAGTCTTAAGTTTCAGAACCACTGCTTTCGGCAGGATTTTAGAGGTAACCTATGGCTGATTTGGAAGGAAATCATGTTCACACAGAAGTAGAATGATTGGCTTTACTCAATTATAGTAACGTTTCCTGTGGGTCGCAAATTCTCCTTTATTTTAAATGGCGTGTAGCTCACAGAAGCTGCAAACGTAGAAGAGCAATGGTCTTAAAACAGCCTTCTCTGGCTAAGTGTGGCTGCCAATCTCCCGGTGCATTTTTTAGATGCTGATTCACGGCTTAAGAGATAATTGGGAGGAGGGTGTCTCTGCTCTATAAAAGCACACAGTAGGCACTTACTAAGTATCTGCTGAAACGAATTTATTTAGTTATTTACATTCCGTGTTCTGCAGAAGATGTGACATGAGATAAACAAATAAAAGAAGGTGAAAAAAACGCAACAACTGAAAAATGAAAATAACATTCTATGAAAGAGAATATTTCTCATGTGGTGAAAGAATCACACTTCTGGGTAGCGTCCTCTGAAAAACGGTTTGCTTCAATAACTGATCTGAAACCTAACCACAAGTCTTTACTTCCAAGCCACTATCTTATTTCTATGATGGAAAAGTTTAAACGGTAGGCTTTCCTTGCTTTTTCTCCTCCCTCCTTGTTTTTCACATAAAGATACAATTGCACCTTTCCAGTAGGAACAAATGAGCACTGTTACCCTTGAGAATCTTGGTGATTACCTGTCATTATTATTATCCTGGTTTTCAGCTCAGCTCTGAAGCCTTGACTTCTTGAGCAATGCAACATTCATATAAGCCTGTATCCTCATGCTTCTTTCTGCAAGGCATCATTTCCTTACATGATATTTAAGGATCAATACTTATTTCTGATTCCAACATAAGTATCAGATTGTTTTACGACTGTTTCACACTTGATAAACCACCAAAATCTGAGCCCACAATTCACTTGTATTACCTATTATCCTAAAAAATTACACAGACATATTTTTACTTCCATTGTTTTATTTATTTATTTTTATTTATTTATTAAAAAAATTTTTTTTTTCAACATTTATTTATTTTTTGGGACAGAGAGAGACAGAGCATGAACGGGGGAGGGGCAGAGAGAGAGGGAGACACAGAATCGGAAACAGGCTCCAGGCTCTGAGCCATCAGCCCAGAGCCCGACGCGGGGCTCGAACTCACGGACCGCGAGATCGTGACCTGGCTGAAGTCGGACGCTTAACCGACTGCGCCACCCAGGCGCCCCATACTCCCATTGTTTTAAAGCATAAGCTCTATATAATATTCTAAAAGTCCTGCATAACATATACTCTATATTTTGGGCAAACTGCTTACACTTATGTGAACCAAGTGATCTAACCACAAGTCTTCACAAATCAAGTGGTTAATAGTTTTGCATCCATGTTTAAAATTGTTTTATTGCCAAAAACTCCAATAGTTTGCTTATTTCTAAATGTTTATCTTTTTTGGAAAAAAAAAAGCTCTAGATTTAAAAGGGGAGAATGCTGATCAAAACGACGATCTCTTTTGGGGCACTTGGGTGGCTCAGTCAGTTAAGCGTCTGACTTCAGCTTAGGTCATGATCTCACAGTTCATGAGTTTGAACCCCGAGTGAGGCTGTGTGCTGTCAGCTCAGAGCCTGGAGCTGCTTCAGATTCTGTGTTTCCCTCTCTCTCCGTCCCTCCCCCCACTTGCACTCTGTCTCTTTCTCAAAAATAAACATTAAAATTTTTTTTTAAAAATGACAGTCTCTTTTGAAATTTTATTTGACGGTCGAGGAATAGAATTAAGGTTGAAACTAAAAAAAAAAAAAAAAAATTACAAGGATTACCATAAAGGTCATAATAATTGTTTATTCACAAACCAAATCTCATTTACATTTTAAAATTTACTATGGAGCCAAACAAAATTTCCTAATTCAGCTTTAAAACTTCCCTTTATTATCTCCCAAGCAAACTTGTGAAATTCATTATCTCCCCCACAGATACATCTCTAATAACCATTTAAAACAATGAATTACACTTTGGAATCTGATGAAGAATGCCCCACAGCAACTGAGAAAATAATTTCAACCTTTGACCCTCTCCACTAGCCTGATGGGAAATTCAATGGCACCATTACGCTTTTAGCTTTCCGTGAATAGGTAACCACTAGAGGGCAGCCTTATCTCAGCTCTGACACTACTTTGGAGAAAAACACCTCACAATGCTTCTATGTTCCATTAATTATTTTTGGAATATCTTTGGTTTTCCTAGATATTTAATAATCAACTTCAGCTCATCTAAAGGCATTTCTGAACAGGTCAAAAATCTACTTTCACACATTACAACAATATCACAGGAACCGGTCATGCGATGGCCTAAAGTTACAGCCTAGCCTGTGTATCTTCAAAAATTTTAAAACAAAATTAACAAGTCTTTAGTCTTTACTATGTGGTTAAGTGCTGAGTCAGTCATAACACAACTAGTACTCGGGTTCCACTTTTGGTAGCAAAATGTCAAGAGGTTTTAGACAAATTTAAGTATGCTGGAGGAAGAAATTGATTAAGATTGCAGGAAGACCTACTGTGAATGAGGGGAGCAGGGGACAGCAAAGATTAAGGGTTAGAGCTGTGTGTATGTGTGTGTTTCACACTTCTAGTCTTCAAATAGCTGACAATCTTTCACCTGAAAGACGGGTTAAACGTGCTCTCCATAGTCCCAAAAGAAAGGGTCATAATCAAGGGATTAAAAATACAAAGGAGAGATTTATGCTTGATATAGGAAGAATTTTCTAACTCAAGATGGAATAAGCTACCTCTAACAATTGGGAGTTTCCTGTCATAAGAGGTGTTCGGGCATAACCAGACAACCATTTAGCAGGAATGCTGTGTGTGGAGAAGAACCAAATGCCAATAGGACCTGTAACTGAATGACTTTTAAAGTTTCTTCTCCCCTCAAGACTCTATGAAATAATGTTTATTTGCTTTCAGACAAACACATCTCAGTCCAGTCACCAGAAAAGTAAACACCCATCAAGTAAGAAATGAGCTTTTGCAGATCTATCCACTTGGAAACTTTTACTCTCCTGTGATCTCCTAAAAGACAACAGATTTCTCAAGAGTTAGGTCCACAATCATGCCCTTCAGCTGTTATGGAAACAACCAGGACAACACTCACCAGCCCAAGGATTCATCAGCTTTCTACATAAAGGCATATTAAAATTAGAAGATGCATTTGTAAATGCTCCCTTTGCCTAAAGATAAGTGGAACACATACAGGTAAATCTCTAGCTCGATTCTCTCATAATGGAGATAGGTTAGCTGCGTTTCATAGTATTCTGTATTCTTTACAAAGGTAATGCTTACATTTCACCCAGATCCTCTTACAACAAGTAGACTTAATGAAAATCATGGATGAAGAGAGCTAATGATGAGCAAATAAGAATAACCCCATTTGTACCAAATTGATTTTATTAAATAGTAATTTAAAGATATTAGGCTCAGCAAAGCATTACATAATTGAATCTATTTTTTTCCTCTTATAAATGCCAGAGTTATAATTTTCACTAACTAGAGACAAAGTTATATCCAGGACATTTTTACAGCTTCCTCCAGGGGAGGCAGCATGAAAACAGTAGAAATTAGGGCTCTAGCCCTTGCTTTACCATTTATCCGCCGGAAGTGCTCGGGCACAGCACATAACCTCTATGAGCTTCATTTTTTCAACCAAACACCATGAGTATCAGTGACTTTCCATGGAGGATTAAGTGACAGAAGAATGTTTGTAAAACATAAAGCACAAAACAAATACAGGTTAACATCATCCATCTATTTATTTATGAAATGCCTAGTAAACTTCAGAGGCAATAAAAGTCAAAAAGCGAAATCACCGGCAAACGTATGGAATAGGTTGTAACATGACTTTTTATACTAATGGGAGCAAAGATTTTTAAATTATCACATTACCGCCTTATAATATGATGAGGGCTGACAAATGTCACTTTATTTTTATTATTGTTTTTATTTTTTAAAGAGGCTCAGCACCCAACATGGGGCTTGAACTCACAACCCTAAAATCAAGAGTCTCATGCTCTACCGACTAAGCCAGCCAGGCACCCCAACAAATGTCACTTTGAAAAGAAAATCCAGATAACAAACGTTTACAACTGCCTTCCTGCATTTTGCGCATGGGCTAATCATATGCTACTATCTATTTAGACCTCTTTGGACATAACACTCTGACAATTTAACTGCAAAAGCATGCATCACGTCACACACAATACCAACAAATACAGAAAGCTCCAAGAATCTCTAAGGCCATGACTCAAAGGTTGGGGTGGAAGGGAGGTATCCTCAGTGGAGGATCTATAAGTAGGGAGAGGAAACTTGCAAATCATTCCTCAGAGAGTCAGTATATAGTCTTGGAGATAATATTAAATGTTAATTCATACCTGTGTTGTCACTGGTGGATCTTTCCAAGTTATTTTTTTTTAAGTAGAGAAACATAAAGCATGATTTTATGCTGCTGATTCTGAGATTCTATGGTTCTAAAACTTACTAAATATGAACTATGTAGATTAAAGCAACCTTGAGTTCTTACTAATAAGGATTGGGAATATTCAGAATGCATCAAAACATTTCTATGACAAAGTATTCTTAGATTTGTTCCATACGATGGGTTTTATTGATGACTAAAATAATTTAAGAGAATTTTCAGAAAACTGAACTCCAACTCCACCTCTGCAGATCTACCTACCCATGTATCTAGTAACTTTTTCTCCCAGTAAATGGCCATTTGTAAATATTATTTCCTTCAATGCCCATGAGCAAATTACAAAGCGGCTGGGTGCTAGTGCAGGTGCTTTGCAATTATCTACTTGCTGATCTCATCCATTTCATTGTGATTCACTTGAGTGGAAGGGAAAGGTGAGAGAAAAAGGAGTCTAGTGACAACTATTACTATATATTTACTAATTTATCTACTAGTTATAAAACTCTCTAAGATTTAAATCATATTCATTTATCTATCTATGTATCTATCAGATTATTTCCATTTAGAAATTATTTTGTAACTGGGCAGCTTTAAAGAAATTACATGGTACTCAACTCAAATTGAGAGCAAAGTGGTTTACTTGAGTATGATGTTACTTTGCATTTCAAGTGAAGTGACTGATATAAAATTAAGAGGCTGCTCAAGAAAATGGTGCTTTAAAAATATTCTCTACTTCATAGAGGGTCTGAGCTTTGCCCCCCCCCCCCCCCCGCCCTCCCAACCCCCATGAACAAATGGATTCAGAGATCCTCTTTGTCTTTAAAAGAACTGACCCCTCTTTGCCCGATCAACTCTGCTCCGTGGAGCGGCCATTTACATTTTCTCTTTTCAAGATCTAGCCATCACCCTTCTCCCAATCCTACCCATCAAAGGTCACAAAAATGGGACAAAAATCCCTGCTAAAGGTGTCATTGATAGGGCGCTTGCAATAAGACCAGGGATAAAATTCACATTTCATTTGGTAAAAAGAAAGGCCACATTCTTCAAAACTATGAAATCAAATTTATTGGAGTTGGAAATACTACTCATCACCAACACCTAAAGTATTTTCAAAGCAGTAAGGTGAAGTTTGCATTTTGCACATGAATTGTGCTGGGGGAAGAATCTATTATGGGACAGAAATTCCCTTTAAGCCTCTCCCTTCACTCTAATTCCATTTACATGAGCACAGGCTGAGCCCTCAAGAAGCTAAGGGGTATATAATCTACGGAAACTGATGAAGTCCTTGCATTTCCTTTCAGCGCTCGGCTGCCGCCGGACATTTGGCCAATGCACTTTTCTGATGAGCAGAACTAGTGCTCCCCTGATTACAAATGTTATCTCTGGCTCTCTCTGTTTGCCCGAGAAGCAACCCAAAGGGTACTGGAATTTTGTTGTTAATTAAACAAAAACAAAACTGAAGGATGAGACGAGAATGGCTCAAATGAAGATGTATTACTTCTAAGCATGAAACCACTTTAAGCTTAAACTTACTTGACAACTAACACAGAGGCAAGGATTTTCTTCCTTGGTGAGTTCAAAGGGCCTGACTTAATGATGTTTAAAAAACACAAGTAATCAGCCAACAAAGAGAATGTTTTTCTTTTATGGTCGCTTGTTTTCTCCTCCCCTCGTCCACATGCATACACGTACCAAAAAGCTATATTGTAAACAGTATTTCTGTTTTGCATGAAAAATCTAATTATACAAACTCTCTTACATATGGAACCAATTTAACTATTAAAAATGAGAGGCAGTAGGGAAGTATTTAATATGATTCTGGGCCAGTTTTTTTCCCCTTAAATCTGATATGGAAACATTTACAGCATTCCTCATTTTCCCACAAACTACTTCGTCAGTTTAAATTTGCACCAAAGCAAGATAATCCCATTAAAACACAGGATGTTATGATATTGGAAATGAAATATTCTAATTGTCCAGATGCATTCTATTTCTCTCTCTCTCTCTCTCTCACGCTTATAGGAAAACTGCATCGCCAGTACTGAGCTACTTTTCTCAAAGCACATTACTATGAATCTATTATCTAATGGCAGCCAGAGGTCACTCCAAGACAAATGTGTGGGCTAGAGCTTTTGGGGGATGATGGCTGTGTGATTCTCATGATTATATTAGCAAGGGATAGTACTCGACTTTGTACTAGAGCTACAAAAGCAAAATTGTATGTACTGAGAGCATCACATTAAATTAAAATATTAAAACATACTTTCCTTACTAATTGTTTGGTAGTTACTGTTCATTAGGGGAAACAGTCTTAGCTTTTCACCCTTCCCTCAATCAACACAAATTATACTACATAAAATGGATAAAGACTGGCATTGACATCTTCCAAGCAACAAAATCTATTTTATAGCTTAAAGAAAAAAAAAAAAAGGAAGAAAATATCTTAACTACAAAAGCTATTTGGGTCGTTTTATTCTTAGAGGATTAATAAAACTAAGGGAATAGCATAAAAGTTTTTTTGAGGGGGAGGGGCATAGAGAAAAACTTGACATTTTTTCTTTACAAGATGATTTTAAGATGCTTAAGAACGTGTAACACAAGGAGGTTTTCCCTCGTTTACCCGTTGCATATTCCAAAAATGATTAAATCCCGTTTTCCGAAAGCCACAAGGGAAAGACAGAAAATTTGCTGTGGGTACGTCGTATAGAAAGATTTCATCTCAAGCAGCTCATCTTAGTGTCCAGCACGTTTCGGCCTGTTAATAATTAATGAAAGAGATGCCACCCAATCTCTAGTGGAGAAAGGCAAAGCTCGGTGATCCGAAAGTAAACGCAGCACAGACACCGAACTAGTGTCCTTCATCCTGGACTGCAACAAAACCTCAACCCACTGAACGTTTAAGGAGCTCCGGGCGCCCGCACGGATGGGCAGAACCCGCAGGACGGTCCGGGTCTGCAAAAACGCGGCGCATTAGGGGCTCCCTTGTGCGCCGCAAGCAGATGGGGTTCTAAATCCCCACTCGCAGAGGCCGGGTCCGCGAAGCCGCTCGGGCAGATTATCTCCCGGAGGAACCTGCTGGCGCACAAGCGGGCAGCGTGCTGCTGGCTGAGTTTCTCCAGGGCTGTTTGCAAGAGTCCTAACAGCGTGGCTCGGTTCCTCCGGGCCACACAGGCGACTTCCTGCACACCTCCAAACTTTGGCTTTCTCATTAGAAACTTCCCTAACTTGCCTCGGTTTCTCTCCTCCTCACCTGGGAACACCTCGAATCGATCCTCTCTTCAACTAGTCCCCCCTGCCATCCCCCACCAGCCTGCTAAGGAATCCTGATCTGGGCGGAAGGCCGGACGGGGAGACTTGACCGCGACCAACACGCGCGGGTCGGCCCTCACCGCGGTCTAACTTCCACCGCTGCCCGCGACTCCTGTGGGCAGGGTTGCCTCCCCACGTCCATTCCACAACGCAAAATATCCAGTGGGGGTGCGCTGCGGCTGCGGGCGGCAGCCGGGAGAGTCTTGGCACGCTCGAGAAGCCCGTCTCACTCGGGCCCGGGCGCTTTCGTAAGTAGCCGCGCCGGGACGCAGAGTGAAAACGGCCGCACTTTCCCGGCCCGCGGCCGCTCGGGGCCTTCGGGCCGCCACGGGGGGAGGGCGCAAGGCCTGGGGCGCTGACCAGTCCCCAGGGATGACATCGCGTCCCCGCGCGCGCGCACGGCCCGGCCCGGCCGCAGCGCCTTCCCTACGTAGGCCGGAGCTGTCTGGGGTGCGGGCCCTGGGGACCGACAGCGGGCGTCCCCGGCTTCCTCCGAGCTCCCCAGATCCTACCCTCCCTTCCAGAAGCGCCGCGACTCCCAGCAAACTTTCTTCCGAGAGCCCCGCCGGGTGCCAGGCGGACCTGGGCGGCTGACAGGAGTCAGAGGGGGCGGAAGAGGGGGGTCCAGCCCGTGCGCCTTTGCCCCCTACAGGAGGCAGGCTGATCCCGCGGCCGGGCTCAGGTGGCGCCGCTGCTGTGGCCCAGAAGGCCCTGGCGGGGCTCCGGCGCCCAGCCCGGGGCAGTACGTGCGCTCGGGCAGGCGCGCCCACCCCTCCCCCTGCGCGCCCTCCTCCCCGCCCCCCGGAGCAGCCAGCCCACCCGGCCCCGGCGGGGCTCCCGGCTCACCTTTCATCGCTGCGATCACAAAATACATCATTTAAGCCGCGGTGCGGAGAGCGCAGGGAGAGCCGATGGTCCGACCCCGGAGCCCCCTCTGCCGCCGCCGCGCCGCCGCCGCCCGAGCCACAGCAGCAGCTGCCGCAGCTGCCCGCCCGCCGAGAGCCATCCCGAGCCATAAGAGGCTCCATGTGACCGGCTGACATCACGGCCGCCGCTCTGTTTACACCGCGCCCCTCCGCTTCCTCCCCGGGCGGGAGGCGGGAGGCTGGAGGCAGGCGCGCCCCAGCGCCGCGCCCCGCCCCGCCCCCGCGGGCAGGTGAGCTGCGGCGGCTCGGCTGGCACACCCCGGGCCCGCGCTGCCCTGCCGCGCCCCCGGCCCGCGCCCAGGCCCCCAGCCTTCTCTTTGCCTCTCCGAACACCTGTGGTCGCCTGGGTGCTCTCTGCACGCAGCGCCCCGCGGAACGCGCGTCTGACCACTCTCTGTCCCCACCCCGTGGGTCAAGGGGCACGCAACCCCACGCCACTCTGCTTCCTCGCCCGAGCCCGCGGGGCGTTAAATGCTCCAGTTGGCCGGAGAAAAAGCGGGGTTTGGCCTGAAGGGGGGAGGCTGTAGTCACCCTCATTTCCCAGAGCGCCCCAGCTCTGTTCAGAAGGTAGGTCCCCCAGACGGGGCCGTGGAGAACGCTGTCACCCGGACCTTTCCGGGGAGTGGAGTAAGTGCCTCCTAAGTCTTTCCGGAGAGGCTCGGCCAGAGCGGGGGGGGGGGGGGGGGGGGGGAACCCCGCCCACCAAGAGGTTGGTAATCTCCCATCACACCAACACCAAAGGTCCCTGTTTACACCTCCCCCATTCCCCAGGAACAATGTTACCTGGAAGGAGAGCAGAAAACTCTTACGTGAATCACCTAAATGATAATCCAATCGCCAGCCAATTTGAGCCACTGAATTCCCAGGCTCTTCCATATCCAGCATTCTCTCCAGAGAACCCATTTACAGGTGGAAAAGGCTCTAGTGGTCACATCCTAAAAATGATACATTATGGCACTCTGGGCAGGAAAACAAAAATACCTCTAAAGGTCAACTCTGTGAATTTTAACTTGCAACTAAGAGTGAATTCCCTCTGAACTTTGAAGCTTAATCCTTTTTACTGGCCATATGGAAACTTAACTCTCGACAGTATTGTCAGATGGATCTTCTTAGGATGAATTTCAGATGCTTCGTACCCAGAGTTCGCATTATTTAAAAATTTGCCAACTGTGTCCATAACATTGAGCATAATAGGAAGAACAATTCAAAAGCCCAGTCTGCATACCTGCTACTGTTCCTTCACACAACTTCAATTCTGCTTTCTTTCCCGATGGTCTGTATTTCCATTTACAACTTAAAAGATCAGACAGTTTTTAGTGGATGCCTTCATGGTGATTAAATAAGGAGAGTCCTAGCTAGCATTCTTTTCCCATATAACTGAGTTGTCCTTGCCCCTGAGTTGGGCTATAACTTAAAACACATGCAATCAGCCCTCTAGAAAACTTAGGATTCATGTACTCCCCACCCTCCCAACCCTCCTTTTCCAGGCAAAATTTACACAGTCCTGATTTAGAAGGTCAGTAAAATTCATCACACCTTAAATCAAACCATACCTTAATACAAGTTTGATTTCAGCCAATGCCATCCTAGCAGTTTTTCCTTTAGATTTCTTTTTTTCAAATAAAACCACAAAAATCAGAAATTATGAAAGTGTGAAGCCAAGACCTACCCATGTTAATTCAGCTTTCCAGCCATAGCGAAGTGGACCAGAATTTCAAATGAATCAACCATATCCACTGTGATGTTTACAGTTATGAAATTAAATCACACCACATTCCCATGATGCAAGTGCATCTCCTAGTGAGGCAACGCCCCTCGGTTACATTGACGCCATCCTTCATATTTGGTTCTTGATTTCCCTTGGCCTAACAACTCTAACAGGGAAGAGTAAAGCCAAGCTATCCAGTAGGTAGGTCCCCAGCACAATTTTCTTTCCTTTGTACTGTTGAAGGATGGAAAGTCATCAGGGACTGCATGTTCATGGGTATGCTCTTCATACTCATTGCAAATGAATACAGAAACACAACTTGGAAAATTTGCAGGGTTCCTTTAAAAAACAGTATCCTGCTCTAGAAAACAATGCTTTGAAAATAACCAAATCCATTAGCTCTAGCCTGCCTGTCAGACATCTGACTCCAAGGTAAATAGTCTTACATTACTAGTAATCGGTATTTATTTCCAGACCATTTCAAATGAAATCGGTAATCGGGAATGACATGTAACCTGACGTGTGCTCCTGCAATTACAAGTAGTAGAATCACTCATTCTATAGATATGTCCCCAATAGAAATATAATCTCATAATGCTTATTTGAAATATTTACACATATATTCAACAAAGACATTTCCAGGATAATGTAATACTGACCTTAGCCTTTGGAAATGTATTTCATTCTCATCCTACAACTAATGAGCAACAGAATTTCAGATATTAAGTCTTAACCTTCCTGTGTGGCTAGATGCTATTTGTAATAAATGCCTCTATTAAATGTCATCAGCTGTTAACCCAGGGTATAATATTGTTCTTTATATTAACACAAAGCTCTCATGAAACTTTGAAAGTAAAAATGAGAGGCTATTAAAAAACACACACACACACAAAACTCTTGAAATATAATTTTTCTATGGAATTCTAAATCCTCAACCAAATAAATCAGTCAGGAATGAAAGGATCCATGTTCCCCTTCCATACTACCAAATTTGAGCCATAAACGATGCACATTTCAGTTCAAGTTTTACCATCTATATATTAACATGTAGAAATAGGTATTTGGATTATAGTAAACAAATGCTTAGAATACTATGGGGGAAATAGTGTTAAGCAATAAAGTCTTTCCATTTAAAGTTTTATTTTTTTTTATGTTTAAAAATTTTTTACCGAGTGTTCAGAAAAGAAAATAGAAAAGGAATATTGCTTACATGAAGATAATTAAACAGGGTGGGAGTTCTTCACCATGAACAGAATTAAGTTATACATTACTTTTTGATTCAGATGTTCCTGTTGGCTAATCTTGGAAAAGGAAGGCACACCACATATTTATCATGTAATTCAACTCAGAGTCCTCTAGAGATGGTCACCGCCCCATATTGTGTCCCTATATATTGGTTTTCACATTTGATCTGTCACTTAGCAAAGAAAGTGGAGAGACACCTCTGATGCCAGCTTGTTCCCAAATGCCTAAGAGGAAAGCCTGCTCTATTTCTTCAGGGTATCTAGAGAGGAGTGTGATCGGTAAGTTGGTGCCGATCTTCCCGCTTTCAGAGATTAAATAAAGAAATGATACTTTATGAGGGTACATTTGGTTTCCCATCAAATGGGGTTTGGTAGACCAACCTGAACCGCACCACAGAGCTGCTACTGCAGAGGGTGGCAAACCAATGGATCAACAGATTTATCATGACTGGGCAAGTAGCTCCTAGTACCAAGATGATTTCAAAGTTTGCTGCTGCATGTGAGAGAGCGTTTTGGCTCTGTGTCTCACCCAGGCCTGATTCTCCCTCTGTGGTGTGTGGCAGCTTGCTAATTCAATTAATTTCTTTCTAGCTGAACAAGAAAGGGATCAGTGAAAGGTTAATGTGGTCCTAGGCAGCTTGATTCAACTGAATTCTTAGCCACCACTAGACTGTGATCTGCAGGACTTGGGCCATTCTGACCGACATAGAGCCATAGGTCTCCTGCAGACCAAATGGATTCCGACCCAGAGAATTCTATATAAAGACTACTTGGAAAGCTACAGAGGAGGCACAGACTTACCTATAACATATCACAAATGTGCTTAATTTTGAGTCTGGAAAGTCAGTGTCTCATAAAGGAACGTTTACAAATGGAATAATATTGGTGAGACCTGGAAACCAAGGGTATCAGAGAGGCCCTCCCACCTATTTATGAGTGTAAGGGGAGGGGATGAACAGATTAATATAGATTGCTTGCCATTCATGACGTTAAACAATGTAGTTACATCTGTAACAAATATAGTTGTAGATGTAAACATACATGCATGTATATATATATATCTATATAGTCCATGAAATATGGTGAAATAAACTGGATTTTGGTGGCAAGAGATATCGTCAGTTTTACACACTCACACACACATACATATGTCACATTAACAAGCACATTTACTGAATGTGTATTATGTGCCTGGCGTCCTGGAGACTCAGACAAGAACAAGCTCACTCCTCATTTGACTTTGGCTTGGAAAACTGTAGAGAAGTCCACTCCCCAAGTCATCTGAGCAACCCTAAAGAAAGGCAGTGTCTGGTTGCCCATTGAAAAGATGTTTGCACAGCACTTTGAACCTCACAGTTGACAGACAGCTGCGAATCATTAGTGTGGCTATTAGCGTAATGGGATGTTGGAGGTGAAAGATTTGGCTGGATTGAGACAATGGTGAAGGGATTCTGAGATTTCTGGAACCCCATATCTCATACATCTATTGGGAAATTCAAGAACTGGCAGGTGTTTTGTAACCATCACAATGAGGGAAAGGGTGAAGTTCACAGGCGCACAGACATGAGTAACCTCCCCAGAAAAGGCAGGTAGCAGGTGGCTCACTATACACACACACTCACACCTGCCAAGGGAGCAAGGAAGGAGGTGCGCATCAGAGGCCAGAGAGACCTTCTTGCCTTGTGTTCCCAGGGGGTGTTCTCACCCCACTCCTGCAGCTGGAAGGGGAACAGGCCATGAAATGATTTTTTAGTTAAAGGAATATGAAAAAGAGAAGCAAACTCAAAACCCGGAGCCTGGGTTCAAGTTTCACACTCAACTAGCTGTCAATGCCACCTTGGGCACGTCATGTCACCTGCCAGGACCTCAGGCCTCTCACCTGTAGAATGAAGGAATGGGAACGGACCTTGAAGGGCTCCTACAACTCAAACATTCCAGAGCGACTTTCAGGATCACGTCCTATCCACTTCTCAGGAACACCATCCCTTTCTCCCTGCTGCACCACATCAACTTCCCTCTCCAAGGAGGCTTCTTTGTGTCACTGAACTCCATGGTATGGTAGAATGAACTCCAGCATTAGACAAACCTGGGCCCCAAACCAACCTTTATCCCACTCACTAGCTGAGTGATTTGAGCAAACTTTTGTTTCCTCATATGTGAAATAAGGCTGTTAGGGCCACTGGGAGGATTAAACAATTTGAAGAAAGGATAGAGTGACTACCACGTAGCAGGGCTTACGAGTGGGAATACCCTCACCACCACCACCACCAGTCCCTACATTGTTGTACACACAGAGCCTGTGCATGGCATAAATTATTGACCTTAATAAAGATGTGTTAAAATGGCCATTAGAATGCACTTTTGCTAAGCTCTTTACAACTCTGAAAACGTGTGTGTGTGTGTGTGTGTGTGTGTGTATGTGTAGGTGTATAGAACAAGCATTTATTAAGTGCCTGCTATATATTAAGAATACGAAGATGAATACAAATTAAATTACTCCTTGGTCTCAGGAGCCTTATGGTCTCGCTTTCTTATGTCTTAGCCATCAGAGTGGAAGCTCCCATCTGATGGACAATGTAAACCTCTGTGCATTACAATTTAAAGAATGTGTGTCAGGACACGGAGAGGGAAGCAAAAAGAGTAAAATGTCAGGTCTTCCCTCAAGGAGCTTGCCATCTAGCAGATAAACGCATGCAGTACTTAGAATGTAGGACAGAATAAGGTGCTATGTAAACCACGAGTAAGAGGGGCTACTTTGTGCAGGATTAATCCTAAGTTTTATGACAGGGCACCTGTGTGGTTCAGTCAGTTAAGCATCCGACTCTTGCTTTCAGCTCAGGTCATGATCTCATGGCTTGAGGGTTTGAGCCCCTCATCAGGATCAGTGCCAATAGCACGAAGCCTGCCTGAGATGTTCTCTCGCTTCCTCTCTCTCTGCCTCTCCCCTGCCCACTCTCTCCCTCTCTCAAAATAAATAAACTTAAAAAAAAAAAATTTAAGTTAAATTTTATGAGAAGGACTTCATGGAGGACGTGCCACTTGAACTCTACCTTGAAAGGCAAATAGAGGGGCGCCTGGGTGGCGCAGTCGGTTAAGCGTCCGACTTCGGCCAGGTCACGATCTCGCGGTCCGTGAGTTCGAGCCCCGCGTCAGGCTCTGGGCTGATGGCTCAGAGCCTGGAGCCTGTTTCCGATTCTGTGTCTCCCTCTCTCTCTGCCCCTCCCCTGTTCATGCTCTGTCTCTCTCTGTCCCAAAAATAAATAAATGTTGAAAAAAAAATTTTTTTTTAAAATAAAAAAAAAAAAAGAAAGGCAAATAGAATCTAATGAATAGAGAAAGGAATAAAGGACATCTTAACAGGAGGGCAGGACACAGATGAAAGTACAGAGACAGAAAACGCATTTCTTAAGAAACTCGTAGTGAAGGCTCATAGCAACATAAAGTACATATGGACAAGAAGCAGGCAGAGAAAAAGCTCAAAATGTAGGTTGTTACTATTTCTTCTGCTTTTCCTCACAGTGCCTAGCAGAGACCTTTGCAAACTATATACATTCAGAGGATGAGTTTTGAAAAAAATAATTGAGGGCAGAAGAAGAGAATTGCGCTTTAGAAAATAAATCTCTTTGCAGCTCACCCATTTCATAGGCTTATTGTAAGGATTAATAGTTGGTTTGATAGTCATAAAGTTAAATTACACTTAATAAAACACATAGAGCAAAAGAGTTCCACATCACAGCACACAGAGGGAGAATAAAACTGGAAATGGGTGTTATTTCATCAGAGTGAAAAGCTATGCGGGGCATTTTAGGATGAACAAGATAAATTGAATGTTATTTGATTCTGTATCTCATCCATTTAAGTTCTGAAAATTATCTGCGACAGTTCTATTAATATAGAGGCTTTGTATATGGGCCATATTTTATTTTTTAAGAAGTCTCTTAAAAATATATTTTCAAATAATGGAGAAAAGATAAGCAGTTACAGATGGTTCTCTCTATTTTTGTCATGCATGATCAAGGGCGGCAGAGTAGGTGGGCTTCATTGGGAAATCCGAGTCTCGCAGCTAGGAGCGTTCCAGGAGCAAATGCTGGCATTATTTTGCTTTCGCAGAGAAAATATGTTTCTGTTCAGTCAAGCAGAGTAATCAATTATTCTGCATTATGAAATACTCATTTTATAACTATTGACATTTCAGACAGTTGTGCCACATGTCAATAGTGGTTCTGATGATCACATTTAAGCTGCAGCTTATAGGATGGGATTCGTTTGGCTGACGGCATTTGATCAGAAGTCTTCTCTGCTCTCAGAAGTACAGCTATTATTTTTGTCCAGTCCTGCACTGAGGAAGTATGCTTCGAGTACTGAAACAATAATAGGTTGGGTATGTTCTTCTGTTTTAATGAAAAAAAAAATTAAATTCTTCTAACTATGTGAGATTCACGTTAAAAAAAATTAGCACTCTTCTTTTTCATTTTGTAAGATGGAGGGAGGTAGATGAAGTTAGGCGTTCTATTCAGAAGACTCCAAAATTCACATTAGATTTTGAGTATCTGGTTAAACCTTATATCCCCAAAGATAACTCTCCAAAATCAAAAGGGCTTTCCAATAATTATACAACACTGTTCCTATTGCTTCTTTTACCTCTCCCATTGGTGAGCAATTCCTTGGGACTTACTCTGTGGCAGGCACTTATGTTATGCTCTTTTTAACATTTAATTCAGCCTGAGCTCTCTTTTTACCGACAAAGAAACTGGGGCACAGAGACATTAAGTAACTTGCCAGGAAGAGAAGGCTAAAACATGGTGGGACCATAAGAACAACCTTTGTAAACTGATTCTAAGGTCTGTACTCTTAACCATCATGCTACAGACTCTCAAAATTAAAAAAAATTTTTGCCTTAAATCGAGCATTACTCAGTATTTTGAAAATGGCAAGTTGACTTTTTCAGGAATCAAGAATTACTACTCTAATAAATTTTAGTCATGTGTGCAAGAAATTCTTTTATCACTAGCTTCTATAATTGAGTAGACTACCATGTGTCATTATGAATTATTGCACAATTTAGTAAATTATTTAATTACTTACTAATGAAGAAGCATATTGTACACAGTTGTAATTATCCTGTTTGAAAACGATGTTGCCATTTGTACATTTAAGAAACACTTGCTACAAAGTTAACTCTTAAGGGGAATTCTTTCTTATTTTAGGATGATTAAACAACTCTAAATTTTGGTAATGGAATGTTCAATAGGGCCGCAAGGAAACTAAAAGCTACAAAGGCCAAGGCTGCACTCCTAAAAAGACTTCAAACAGAAGAACAAATCTGTTAAAAACGTAAAAAAAAATTTGTAGTTCACGCTGTTCTACAGAAAAAGCACAAGATAGGGATATTTACGGGTTTTGCTTTTCCAAAGAATATAATTGATGCTCTTTTCATAGTTTTTGCAACATATCACCTAGTATAGCATTTCCTTCACCTATTTGATCACCTAACAAATGGCTTTGATAGTGTAAAATATTTAGCACAATCACTTAATTTTCAACTCACTTTGAATAAATTGTTGTCCATATTTATGGACTATAGTCATGCACGACTTTGTTATTTATACAGAGACATAGTCCATGTATGGCCTTTAGACGTTTTGACAACACGTCTTAATTAAAATATAGATAAAATTAATTTTGAAAATGTCATAATACAAGTAAGAAAGAGTGACTTGTTTGTGTGAGTGATGGAACACATTATTGAGAAACTACTGATATGTATTACTGAATTTATTGTAAAGGCTTAAGTATACTAATAGCCACAGAAACCCCAACTTGCCCACTATTCCAAAGGCAAGGTACATATCTTATGGTGAAAGTCACTTTCATAAACTAAAATGTAATGGTGACTTGATTTACATCTTTGCTCCCTGAAATATAACAGAGGGAATGTGGCAAAGCCGTTATGAACAAGCAAGAATAAAAAGAAATACTAGAACTGGAAGACACTCAAGGTCAGGTGGTAGGTCTCCCTGCTTCCAAGGATGTGAGCAGTTAAACCGTCCATGTGTGACAGTTGCCAATCATTAAGTAATCACAGAGAAGCAAGATAAGTGATATTATCATATTTTTTCTATTGTCTTGTTTTCTCCTCTTTAATCCTAAAGTCAAAATGCCATCTAACTGGGTAATTCAATCAAACACAAGTTCTGTTCTATTATGAATAATGTATATATTAGAACTATAGTATAGATTGCAGATTTTAGCATTTGTCAAAAAATCAGTAAGAGGCTGTTTCCTGTAACCAGTAAGGGCCAGGTTAAATTCAAGCATTACAAAACAAGAGAAAAGAAAACAGGTTTTGTATGTTCATAGCCTCCACTGCTCAATTTATAGAATAACATTATTTACATGGTATTTATTTTACACTAGTTTTATCAACTGGAAGTAGAGTGAAGCCCATGGAGTACCCTGTTGTAATGGCATTTTCTTTCCTTTTTTCCCCATATGTAAATATAATTAACAGATAGTACTATATTAGTTTCGGGTGTACAACATTCTGATTCAAAAATTCTCTGCATTACTCAGTGCTCACCATGATAAGCGTCACCACCATCTGCCACTCAACAACATTATTACCATGTTATTGACTACCTTTCCTATGCTGCACCAAATGATATTTTCTGATGTTGTTCGTGGCAAACTAGAAGAACTGTATTTTGATTCATCACGTAAATCTCAGTTTTTGCGTCTCTTAGTAAAGTATAATTTACATATAGTGAAACTCACCCTTTTTAGTGTATAATTCTTTGAGTTTTGACAAAGGTATGTAATTGAATTACCACCAACCATATCAATATATGGGACAGTTCCGTCTCCTTTCTTCCTAAATTCTCCGGTGCCCCTCTGTAGCCAGAGTATTCCCCTTCCCCAAACCCTGCAACCACATAGCTGTTTTCTATCCCTATATTTTTGCCTATAAATAATATCACTTAAATGGAATAATATGTGGTTTTTTGACTCTGGTTTCTTCTACATGGCATGATGCATTTCAGATACATCCCATGTTGTTGAGCATATCAATAATTTGTTACTTTATTTTTTTTTAATTTTTTAAATTATTTTTTTATTTTGAGACAGAGAAAAAGCAAAAAGAGAAGGGGCAAAGAGAAAGAGAGAGAGAGAAAGAGAAAGAGAGAGAGAGAGAGAGAGAGAGAGAGAGAGAGTCCCAAGCAGGCTCTATGCAGTCAGTACACAGAGCCCAACATGGGGCTTGAACCCACAAAACCACCAGATCATGACCTGAGCCATAGTCGAACACTTAACTGCCTGAGCTACCCAGGCACCCTTGCCAATAATTTGTTACTTTCTATTGTTCAGTAATATTTCATCCCACAGTTTATTCATTCCCTAACTGAAGGGCACTTAGGTTATTTCCATTTTTTACCATTCACAAATAAATTTGCTAACCTTCATGTACAGGTTTTTGTACAAACATAAGTTTTTATTTTACATGGGTAGCTATCTAGAAATAGAACCGTTAGAGGGTATGGAATATAGAAGTTTAACTATAAGAAATGCCCAATGGTTTTCCAGAGTAGCTGTGCCAGCTTGCATTCCTATTAGCAATGTCTGAGAGTTCTAGTTGCCTCAAACCCTCACCAGCACTTGGTGGTGTTAGATATTTATCTATTATCAGTTCTTGTCATTCAATGCACTGAGGTTCTATAAAGTCACTAGGACCACTGAAGTAGCAAATACTGAATCACTGTCCCTAGGGGAAATATAAAGTTAGGTTTCTTGAGCCTGTGCTCATAACATTTTTGCCAACTCATCAATATATAACCTTGTTTTCTTTGTGTTTGTAAAGACACCTTATTTGATAAATACTGTTGCTTCACCAACATTGAATAATGCTTATACATCAGTGAATAAAGCTTATCCAACATGTTTTCTTTGTAAGGCACATCACAGCATTCTTGTAGTTGAGGACACTAGCCGACACTTCAGCAGTATGCTTGACGGCCATTGTAAATAGTAAGATCACTAACAAAAAGCACAAAATTAGCAAAATATAGCACTAAATAAACCGTCAAAAGGACACATATTTACAGGATGAGAGCTGAAACAAGAAGGCAGAGCACTGCCTCATCAGACCTCAGCTGGGATGTGTATTAAGATGTTCAACCCTTGAGCAAGTCTGAAAATGGCTCCCAGTATTGATTTGGGGGGTAAACACATTTTAGTGAGCAGACAAATGTGCAAATAAAGAATCTGCCAATAATGAGAATCAACTCTAACTATGTATCTATCTACCCACCTACATATGTATGTATCTGTATATCTATTTATCTATCATTTTTGCCATCCTACAGTCTCAGTTTAAATGTCACTGCCTTCAGGAAGTCTGAGACAAACTGCTAGCCTACATCAGATGAGCTTTGAGTTCCCACTGGCATCCTGTTCCTCCCTTTCCATAAACCTGATTCTTCATAACATTTTTTTTTTTTTTTTTTTTTTGGTAAAAAAACCTCTGGACTCTAAGAAGCAGGAAACACATCTGTCTTAGTCACCTTTGTATCTCTGGTAACACTAAGACTTTGTATCTCTGGTAACACGAAGACTTAGCACAGTGCCTGGCATATAGTAGATGATGGATAAAGAGTTGTTGAATAAATTAATACTTCTTTTGAAAGCAGTATGTGTGGTGGAAAGAACACTGGGATTGGAGTTGGAAAACTTGATTTCTCATCTCAGTTCTTATATCTAGTGGCTATGTGCCTGGTAACAAGTTACTTATATTCCTTGAGCCTCAGTTTCCTTACCTGTAAAATTAGAAAACTAATACCTATCTTTCAGGATTTTTAAAGACCTTAAAAGTGAGACAGTAAACGTGAAAACCACTAATATCTGGTATACTGGTGATATCCAATAATCAATGAATTGGAGTGGTTTATGAGACACATTAGATGTTTGTAGCTAGGTAGGTGAGCTACACAAAATATACTGATTCCAGTATGAGCAATGAATGTATTTAGCCATCTGGATAGTATTAACTCTTTACACATTTAGTGGTATGTAGTCAGGGAACTTAAATAGTTTGGAGAATTTTTCACTTTAGAAAATAGATGTTTTCTCACTCTGTCAATCAACCCCACTCTTCAAGATCAAAGGTTATGTACATCATCTACACTATGAATATGTATTCACAAGAATTGATGGTTTATCCATTCTATTTCAAAAATATCTTCTGGATGTTTGAAAGTGATTCTTCAATAACATAATTAGAGTTTGTATTCTCTGAAAACAAGATTTTTTCTCTTTCAAACACTCCTGTTAAACAAAGAATTAAATGCAATTAATAAGCATATGATTCTGCCTGGAATTTTTTTTTTTTTAATTTTTTAAATGTGTATTTACTTTTGAGAGAGAGAGAGAGAAGGAGAGAGCAAGTGAGTGGGGTAGGTACAGAGAGAGGGGACACAGTATTCAAAGCAGGCTCTGGGCTCTGAGCTGTCAGCACAGAGCCCGACACAGGGCTCGAACTCAGACCGCAAGATCATGGCCTGAGCTGAAGTCAGACGCTTAACTGACTGAGCCACCCAGGCACCCCTGAAATGTTTTCTTAAAAAGATCTACCATGTCCCTGAAGATTTTGAGGCTATAAACATCCATTATTTTTTCTTTTTCTTCTTCTTTTTTTTAAAGATTTTAAGTAATCTCTACACCCAGCGTGGGACTCAAACTCACAACCCCAAGATCAAGAGTCGCATGCTCCACTGGATAAGCCAGCCAGGCACCCCCAAAATCAATAATTTCTATAAAAGTATCACAATCCTCTTGTGTGCAACTAAGGATAATGATATAACATAAATGGTAAAACGCAGTGGAAAAGAAGCTGCATAAATAATGCAGTGGTTACATCACTCAAAATGTGTACATATTATTGCCTTACAAAATTATGATGATCAGATAGGATTAAATGACACTGAATAAGATTATTGGTCTTCAGTAGATGCAAAACACGATGATTCACTGGCAAAGGAAGCTAATGGTAGGGAGGGAGAGATGTTACATTTGTGCGTTTGATTACACAGCAGAACAGATAGGTAAAACCTCAGAATCAAGAATCATTATTTTATATGCAATATTGTTTCTTAACTTAGACGTATGTTAATTTTTCTTGAGATGACATTTTTTTTTAAACACCTGAATTCTTATAAGGAACCTACCATCAGGTCTAAATTAAACCTAGGGTTTAAAACATCATTTGCCGACAGGCATCCTGCGAGTGTTTTCCACAGAGGCACATCACATCCGATTATTTCCAGGCTATTTTAAATGGTCCTGGACAGGGCTACTGAATGACTGACTTGTCAGGGAACAGGAAAACATTATGACACCGCTTCTCCAGGTTTCTTCCCACAACATGAAATATTTGGGGTCATTCTAATGGAATCAAAGCTAGTTTAAGAGCAAGTGAAGCTTCACTTTAAAGCTTTCAGTTTTAACTGGGGGAATGCTTCTAACATATGGCAGCTGGGCTCTGACTGACTGCAACCTTCAAATTCTGGCCAAAATGTCTGTTTCCTGAGATTGTGTCTGATAAGCCTGTGCATTCCTGGTGGGGCTCAGCAGGCATTTGATAAATGCTATTGTTGGAATGAATGAATGAATGAAAGGGATTCCAATTATGAGTTACAAATTCCTCCATCAACAAAATAATCCCATAGGAAAGCTCGATGTTCTTGTAATTCATATCTGTGAAGGATTAGATCTTCAGCTCCTTTACATTTTTTTTTATCATTTATGCTCCACTTTGTCTTTCTTGATTTTTTTTTTAAACCAAAGTGTGAAAAGCACATAAGCATTTTCCAGAACATGACAGACAAGTATAGTTCTTAGAAAGTTTCATCTGTATGTAGCTTGTGCATGATAATTATGTTTAAATCTCAGTTAATCATCAGATATTTTCTGGGAACAGACTGTGGGTGAGGCCTTGTGTGAGCTATTTGAAAACGGAAGTTAAAAAGTTTTACCCTTGCTTACATGCAAAAAAAATCATCATTAAGACTAGTAGAACGTATGCCAGTATATCCACAAGGCAAATAGTTATCTAAGCTATACGAAATTAGAACTATTAAAGAAGTATAAATAACTGCTATACCACTTTTCATAATTAGAGATCTGTCATTCGAAAGCGCTATGGAATGGAACATGGAAGAAAGCAAAACAGAAGGAAAGATCTGCAAAGATACCACGAAAATTTTAAGAACTCAAGTTCCTATCTGCTTGAAAAGTCTCTTGGGCATTCACTCAGAGACTATTGACTCTTACGTAAGACACAATTCTGCAAACCTTGAGATCTGATTTTCCAGTGTATAAAATATATTAAAAAGTACGGCGAAAGGAGTGGAGAGTTCTGCTCATAGGAGCAAGGAGAAACAATAAATACTGAAGGAAGAGATGAAAAACGATAAAACGTATGGCAGCGTGGGGCCATTTAGCATAGGGGCAAACAGATCGCCACACCTCAGGGACTCTGAGGACATCCTGTATTACAGCATACTATACACACCATAATAATTAATGTTTATAATGATTTGGAAACATTAAGAATGGATTAACCCTGAACTAAGGAGACAAGGACTTACATCATCTATTTCGAAAGACCTCCCTCATCCCCACCAAAATAAAAGGGAAGTACCCGAGGCACTTACAGACATCTAGTTCAGAAAATTAAGTTACATGGGATATCCCATTTTTTTTGTTTGTTTTTAAATTTTTTTTAACGTTTTATTTTTATTTATTTTTATTTTTTTTAATTTTTTTTTCAACGTTTATTTATTTCTGGGACAGAGAGAGACAGAGCATGAACGGGGGAGGGGCAGAGAGAGGGAGACACAGAATCGGAAACAGGCTCCAGGCTCTGAGCCATCAGCCCAGAGCCCGAAGCGGGGCTCGAACTCCCGGACCGCGAGATCGTGACCTGGCTGAAGTCGGACGCTTAACCGACTGCGCCACCCAGGCGCCCCACGTTTTATTTATTTTTGAGACAGAGAGAGACAGAGCATGAACGGGGGAGGGGCAGAGAGAGAGGGAGACACAGAATCGGAAGCAGGCTCCAGGCTCTGAGCCGTCAGCCCAGAGCCCGACGCGGGGCTCGAACTCACGGACCGCGAGATCGTGACCTGAGCCGAAGTCGGACGCTCAACCGACTGAGCCACCCAGGCGCCCCAGGATATCCCATTTTCTAATAACGTCTGTAGGTGCAGCATCGCTATGCATAATCCAATAATAACTCTAATTACTAAAACCTTACAGTGAGGGTCTCTCAGTTATAACAAGCAGTACTCTGCAAACTTTCGGAAAAATAAAGAGATTTTCATAGTACGAATAACTGTTTTATACACTGGTATTTCATTCAATTCTAATATTAGCCAAATATCAATAAAATAAAAGCTGTCCAAATACCCTCTTTTTTTTTTTTTTTAAGCTACAGTGTTTTTGTAAATGTTTACTTGAATTTTGAGCGTTCAACGCTGAGGTTTAAATATGTATCATTATATTGAGATACTTGCTATTTATACAGTAGCAATTGCTATTTATACAATAATGTTTAACCTGCCAGAATTCTGGAGAAGCAAAGGTTAGCTGTTAAGTACGTTCAGCGTGGGGGAAAAAAAAGAAAGAAAAACAGAGGCACAACTGGGCATTGTTTTCACTCCGTGCAGGTGAGGTGGTAGGTGTTTAAAAGTACGCTTTACACAGGCACACACAGGATACCAACACCTCCTTCATGGCTGCAGCGATTCTTTTCAAAACTGCTAGCCTGTTTCCAGGGCAGCTGCAAAACATCCGTGAACACTAGTTAATTTATCGGAGTCATAGAAACTGCTGCCTCTACACCTGCCAGGCTAGATTCACATTGTACAGACTCTACAATGCAGGAACCGAAGGTCCCGAGATGAATTCTCTCCGCTCCAGGCTAGATGGAGCAAGGGGGAAGCCGCTGCTGTGAAGGTTCTGGGCCATACTTTTTGCATTATTGTGGCTTTCACTGCACATCCCGTCCAGACTCCAGAATAATGCTTTTTGTACTAAAATCATCATGATCAGGGGCGCCTGGGTGGCGCAGTCGGTTAAGCGTCCGACTTCAGCCAGGTCATGATCTCGCGGTCCGTGAGTTCGAGCCCCGCGTCGGGCTCTGGGCTGATGGCTCAGAGCCTGGAGCCTGTTTCCGATTCTGTGTCTCCCTCTCTCTCTGCCCCTCCCCCGTTCATGCTCTGTCTCTCTCTGTCCCAAAAATAAATAAAAAACGTTGAAAAAAAAATTTAAAATCATCATGATCACCTCTGAATTGCTATTAAATTTATCATCATCATTAGTAGCTGTACTTGGTTGTTGTTGTTCATGAAAATGCAGTCTAAATGCTACCACCTGACGTTTAACAAATGTCTGGGAAGAAGAGCAAGCAGGCAGGGCTCATAATCCCCACTCACCGATGGGGTAAATAAAGCTTGGGGAGGTTTTCCAGCATAGCCTGGGTCACGCTGCTAAGAGTAGAGCTGGGACTTCAACCAGGGTTTCTGACTCCTTAAGTCTAGTGCTTGATAAATGTTGGCACATGCTTGATACTGAAAACCGATTTCCAGTTCTTTAAGAATTTATATTCTGAGGAACTCAGATTGGTAACTATGGAAAGTTTTCCATTAAGAGGATTTTTGAAAGTAAAACAGGAGGCTGTCTTATACTTTTTCAGAAGATTTTTATCACGAATTCCTTTCAGTTTATATGTTTTTATATTATCTATTCATTCCTACCGCAAGAGATAATTTACATAGTTCAACAATATGCCACCGATAAGTTGCAGATTAATTGTTAATTAATTAGACAGGCTACAGAAAACTAACTCCTATGATGCAGAGCCTAAACCAAGCCTGGTCATAATTTCTAGTCCTTGCAGTGGGATAGGGACACACAGGGTGGTTGTTAGAGCCTGGTACCCAACATGACTCTGGCCTCAGAAGGGCCAGATTTGGTATTTTGGTAATACCAAATTTTGGTAATACATTTTCTAGTCACATTATGTCTAATAGTATCGATGCAGATTTTTGACTTATAGTTAGGCTTATTGTTGATGGGAGGCGGTGTATTACGATTGGAAAGTACCCTAGGAGGTTAGAGAACTTGAAAAGGTTTGAGGGATATTTGAATTTTAAGTTTTTGTTCTCTCTCTCTCTCTCTCTCTCTCTTATGGTTATCTTTTTCATTAATTTATTTAAGCCTCCCTTGTACCTTCTAATATGTTGTCCATTCAAATGGGGAAGGGGGGATCCATAGAATTGATTCCTATGATCAGTTCTAACACTGACCATCTTCCACACTTAAGGGACGCTCATCTGGCATCCCTATGCCATAGAACTTTGCTCTCACCATCCTTTCCTTGGTATGAAACACTGAAGTAGCTTCAAGAGAACCATAATAGGTTATATTACCTTTAAAAGTTGTATTATTTGGGACTAGGGCTTTTGAAATAAAACATGAAGTATGTAATTGGTCAAAATAACATGCAATAATTATGGCAAGGGATTTCTTAAAAAAATTTTTTTTTTCAACGTTTATTTATTTTTGGGACAGAGAGAGACAGAGCATGAACGGGGGAGGGGCAGAGAGAGAGGGAGACACAGAATCGGAAACAGGCTCCAGGCTCCGAGCCATCAGCCCAGAGCCTGACGCGGGGCTCGAACTCACGGACCGCAAGATCGTGACCTGGCTGAAGTCGGACGCTCAACCAACTGCGCCACCCAGGCGCCCCCAAGGAATTTCGATAGAACAAAAACATGGTAGCCACGGGAGTAAACAATTTACATCAAGTCTCAGGTAGAGATACTGACAGAGCCGGGATAAAATCCTCAAGGTCTCACTTCTATTCAGCGCTCTGACCATTCGGTCACACTCCAGGAAATGACAATAAATATCTATCTGTGGCAACTTCGCGAGATGGAAATGAGGTGGCCTAACTTTTATCGTTCGCAATGATCAGACATGAAGCCATTTATAAAAATGCCTGCCCTCCCGTCACAGAAACCACTGCATCTCAACTAAAAACGAGAAGACACAGAAGAGGTTGATAAAAACGAAATCATGATACACTAATCCTTATCCTATCACCAAAGTGGTTGCCCAAAGAGGGGCCTCCACAGCTGCAGGATAAAAGGCACAAATCATGGACTACCCACTGGGGCAGCCAGGCCAGAGAAGTGAGGGAACGGCCCTTTCTTCAGAGGGCTGAATGGCTGGACTCTCTCGAATGAATAGATAACACCATCGAAGAACAGACAGTCGAGATGAAAGTAGAAACCAACGAAAACAGAAGAACGGAGGAAAACCATCAAAGGAGTAAAAAATAACAAAAGTCCAGGGATTGATTTGATCAGCACCCAAATGCTAAAACTGCAGCACGGGAGAGCTGTTTGAAGCTGCTAAAGGGATTTAACACAATCTGGAATGAACAGAATTTGCCATCAAATAGAACAGAAGGGCCACCAAGAGACCTTAAGGAAGGACAATCTAATGGAATGTGAACCCTGCAAAGAGAGCTCACTTGGCAATGTCCTTTTGAACATCTCAATCATTCCAAAGTGCTGTTTAAAACACACACGCGCGCGCACACACACACACACACACACACACACACACACATGGTCTGGAGTCTGTGGGGAATTTTGATGGGAGCTGCTCATCAAAACTCTTAAATAATGCAAGGCAGTGGCAATCCATCCGATCTTCCACTCTGAGGACCCGAAGCAAAGAACAGACGCAGGTTTTATCAAAGCGGCTTCTAATCTTTCTAGCACATCTGCAATGTCCATCTCACCAGGGGCGACCTTCTGAGTGAACTTTGGGAGAGACGTGCTCTTTGGTTTTGTCTGGGTTGCAGTTTAATTCAGCAGGAAGCGGGCCGTGGCTGGGAACCACAGCACAAAGAAAACCACGGTAAGGAGGTAAAAAATGCGGGACTGATCGACAATAAGTGAGATGAAATAAACGACTGGTAGTTTTTTTTATGAGACCAGCAGAATAAAAAAAAAAATATGACAGGTTACCACTTTTAAGGCTTATTTCCCATTGCTGCTACTAAGTAGGTAATGATAGCAACAGCACAATTGGGCAACAGCACCCAGATCAGAGAGAAAGACAGAGTAAAAGAAAATGAACGGATCAGACAGGCTCCTTAAGACAGTATCCGATGCGGGGCAATCGCCTGAATAAAAACGTTCAATTTCACTCACGTACAATGCTGGTAAATTGCATCGTGGAGATAAAATATAGAGACTTTTGAAAAATTCTTGTTTTCATACAGATGGTTGTCCAGAACACCTCTGGACTGAGAGTGTTTTGGTTCAGGTAAGGTATAAAATCATCAGATGACCAAAAGTGGTGTATGTATTTGTAGAAAAGCTAAGAAGTCATGCTGTCTAATGTCTATGTGCCAGTGGTCTTTCCTGTACTAACCTTTAACCTAGTTTAGGAGAAAAGGGAGGGAGGAGGTAATCCCTAGTCCCTGTACATCAAAGGGACTTTGCATACGAAGGGAAATAAAATTTCTCTTCCCACTTGATTATCTTCCTTCTGTCGGGCTGGGCATATTATTACATAGGCAGTGGGGAACAGAAAATTCTTCTTCACTCTTGAACGGGTTCAATCTCTCAGATCTCAAAAGATCTCCAAGAGTCGCCAGAGCAGAAGTGGCCAGAGCCTTGTTCTGATTTCTTCTGTCTCTCCCCCTTGGCTGTTCATTCCATACCCCAGCAGGTGTCCAGCACTGAATGAGCATGAGAACGGGTCACACAAGGGAGGGAAAAGGGATTCAGTTCGCCATGGCTTCACCCCTTCTCAATGTCTTCAGCGTCTGTATATGACCGGATTCCTAGCATTGTGGGTTTGTTGCCTTATCCTTTCCCACATTTTACTTTCTTTGTCCTGGTAGGAAACAAAATCACCGTCTGTCTCCATCTCAAACAATCTGAAGTTTGGCAAAAAAAAAGAAGGATGGAGTCTTCTTGGCCTGAAGGGTCTAGAGTACTCTGAGCACTTAGTAGGTGCTCAATAAATTCCAGCCAATAGGCAGGGCTCGCTTCCTCTGACAGCTGGCCAGAGGCACAAACTGCTTTGGGAAACCTGATGAAGAGACCCGCCTTTCTGGCAGAGCCATCTCGCTCTTTCATCACTGCACTCAAAGATATTACTGATGTTGGTCCTCTGGTTTTGCTGCTTTTTTCCTCTGACTGGACTAACTGAGTCTACTCTGCTCACTAGCTGCCACTTCAGAATCCTGTCACGCAGCGGAAGGCCAAAGGACATTTTCCCCTAAGTCCTTTTAACTTCCTGGCATTCCGTTTTTCAACCCCACATTAAAGGTGCTGATGTTTCATCCTAGTCCTACCAGCCAATGGGTGGCCTCAAGTCAGACTAGGCAGGGCTTCTATCGGCTCTTTCCCTGTTGGGCACGGGGAGAAGGAACCCAGAAAAATGTTTCCTCAAGCTCATTTTGTAATTTTCCTTTGGATGCTATCACTGAAGTTATGAGATCATTTATTAAGAAACAGACACATTCTAAACTAACATACAACAGATGTCAACCTAGGGCCACTGTTGGCCAGCAAGACCTATTTCTTGCAAGTTCTCAAAAATAGATTTTTTTCTTTTTGCTTGCCTTTTCTCCCCCTTCTGCTCTCGCCCAACGCCCAATCATCTTATAATCCATTAAAGCCCGTATACCAATTCTGTCTCTTTTCCAAGACAAGACCTGCCAACTTGAAAAACAAAAATGAACCTCCCCTAACTTTGGCATGTTTCTCCAAGCCTCAACTAACCCTGGGCAGAAACTGGTGGATGTGCGCCCAGTTGAAGCCTGAGGTTAGAGCCATAATTTTTACCTGCTTTAGCGAACAGTCTCCTGGTATGTTCTTGAATTCTCATCCTTGGTATATTGCAGGCCTGGGCATTAGCAAACCCAGGAGACTGGTATTCTCTGCCACTTGGCAGAGCAAGTTATCTGTCCTGAGAAGCTGAGATGTGAGATGCTTCTGCTCCCATAAGAATCCCTCTCTGTCTCTCTGATTTACCCTGTTCCCGGTGGTAAAGTATTTTCTGCAAACATGAAATTACTTTATATTTTAAGGGCTTTGGAATGACTAATTTCGACTAAGTTAAGCAGGGCAGAGTAGTGACTCCCAAGTGACTCGATCTGTGATTCTTGGGAAGAGTTTAATGGACATTTTATTTTCGTTCAGGGTGACCTCACCAATCATTGTGCAAAATGCCCTCTCTTTGTTGTTTTCCTTCCCCTTAAAACAAAATAACCACAATTTTCTAGACATTTCCGAGGGAAGAAAACTCTAATTGCATTTTACTTATCTTTAAGGCCACCGTTCAGGAATTAAAAAAAAAAAAAAAACACAAAAAACTTCTATTTTAAAATTAAAAGTGTAGGTGAAGGTGATTGTATCTTTCCAAAGTCAGTAAAACAAATGTGTTGCATAAGTCATTTCAATTCAATTAAGAGAAACAGGTCAGATGCTAAAATATTAGTAAAATCAATTATGAGTAATAGGTCTCCTGTTAACATGTATCACTACAACTGTCTCTCATAATTTTTGAATAAATTTACATTTGTTTCATATTCTCTGTGTGCCTGTAATGTACGTGTGTGTCACTGACCATAAAACCTTCTCCATTTCCTCTTCTTTGTTACATTTGCTTGGGTATGCCTCGGACTAATGCTAACTTACAGAAGGTTTTTCCAAGAGGAGAGAAAGTCAGCTGGTAAGTTGGAAGGAGCTGTGGAATCAGGTGTATCTAACTTAGAATCTTGTCCCATCGCTTGTCACTTTGGCAGGGGGCTTCCTCCCTCTGAGCCTTGGTTTCCTCATCTGTACATGAGGGTAATGGTACCTTCCCCACAGGGCTGCCGTATGATTTAAGGCCCGCCACACGGCCAGGCACATGGTGTTCAAGCAATGTCTCTTTCTGATCTCCTTTTGAAAATCCTAAAAATGATTAATATCCGAGAGAGGATAATAATCGCAACATTTTGGATTTGATGTCTTGTTTTGTGTGACGATTAGGGTCACCAAAGTCCCCTGAAAAAGTAATGTCACCCTTTATCTTTACTATTTATTAAAGGGAGACCCTCAGATTCCATGTAGATAACTCATGCGGAGGCACAACGATGGGGTAATGAATTTGCTGCTGGGACCTCAGTAAGCCTGTCCTTCAGACCAAACAGGTGATGTCTGATGTGGAGAAATCGTGCAGGGAAAAAGAAAAAAGAATACAACATTGGATCTATACTGTAATTACAAAAACACAAAAGTGACATGTATATGATAAAAGATGAGAAAGGAAAACAGGAAAATCTTTTTGGCAGATGAGTGAGAAAAACAGGTATATTGTTTACCTCTTCTCTAAGATCCTTTTTCATTCTTAAAATGAGGTTAGACATTTAGGTAGAAACTAGAGAATTCTACGGGGATTCATCCATTTAGGTTGATGGGCTCTCTAGTCAAAAGGTAACTATCTCAGGAATGGAACTTAAATACAATTTGGCTTTAATGGAACACTTCCCTTCCAATAGCACAGAGGGAACACAAATGTTGACAGAGGTGAGGAAGAGGAAGGAAGGGCAATTTTGGAGGATGGTCACCAGCTGAGGGGGGCAGGCTTGGAGAGCGTGGGCTCTAGACAGGAGCTCGAGGAGGTGGAGGTGGTGGAATACATAGAAAAGGGAAAGTTGCAAAGGCAAGGCAAGTAATGTAGGTAGACGCATTAAGGGGTTGATTCTTTTGCGGGGGGGTGTGTCTATTTGTGAAGAAAAGAGGCATCCCTCAGGTGCACCAATAAGCTCAGTATCTCTCAAGAAAGCCCCAAGAAAAGTATTAAAAAGTTTGGAAGATAGCTCACTGACACCCTGGTTTATAAAGACATTGCTTCTGCCTTTGGCTCTATGAGCCTTGAGGGGAGGGGGACAGCAAGACTCAGTAGGAAGGACAAGGACACAGGGGTGTGACAGAACTAGATTCAAGCCCACCTCCGGGGCTCACTAGCTATGTGGGTTGCTGGGTAAGTTGCTTAACATCGAAAAACTTAGTTTCCTCCATTAATATTCATACTTCATGGTCAAGTTACCATAAGGTTTAAATGAGATTATACACACATGTACACATAATTGCACACATACAAAATGACTGGAATATAGTAATCTCTCAAAGAGTGTACCTAATCTTGCTATAGGGAGCGGAAGAGATAAGAACTCCCATCCTAAGATAAGAAAATTAATAAAGTTAAGGTTGTGGGTCCATCCAGCTTTATATACACAAGGAGGGACCAGAACAGCCTTCTCAGGGAGTCATGGTAAACCCATGCTGCCAGGGAAGAAGACAGCACTACCCCAAAGGCCCCCACTCTGCTTCCTAGAACGTGGTGGTGGATTAGCTGCCATTACCCATGGTCGAAAGCCCTAACGCTCGCTCATGTTTCTTCATCTTCGGGTTCGAGCACTCGGCTGAGGTGATGGCTCTGATACCTGTGTTTTGAATCCTGTAATACCCCATGCTTGGGGTCAGGGGACATGGATAAAGGGGCATAGGGCGGCTTCTGTTCTCTACTGAGCCCTTTGACTGTTTCTAAGTCCTGAAGGTGTGCCTAACCATCTGGGAAGCTGGTAACAGCAAAGCATAACACTGCAGCCAGTATCTCTAGCCTACAACATGGGCAACGTGAGAAAGGAGGGCAATTCTCCCCAAAGTCTCATGAGATGGGGCTCCAAGCACTTACTGGGATCAGGCAGGTAACTCTGTACCAGGGGCTCCATCAGCAACCGGGGAGGAGAAGGCTAACACCGGGATTTGAGTTTACACAGCAAACCCCATGACAGGCAATGCCTGGTAGGCAGAGGAAGAATGACAGCGCATGGTAACCAGGGTCTGGGGGAGCTGCTCTCCCCTAATCCAGCTAGCTCATAAGGAAACTGTTTATGTTTTCTGTTTGCCAAGAAAACCTTTGTGCGTTGCTGGAACCTGTTTGTCCTGAACTCCTAACAATAAACACATGGCAACCAGTTCTCCAGATGACAAGTCCTTTTGTTAATGAGCAAGGAATGACTGATGAGGCCGGGTGCTCTGAATACCCTTAGCTGCCTGGAGTCTTGTGACTCAAGGTTGAGAGGGGGAGAGGGCTGCTTTGGAAAGAAGTCTTGTTCTCTCACTCCATCCTGCTCCTTCGCACGGGGCAGCCCATGAGCACTGTTATGGTCATGTCTCATCTGGGTAAGCTGCTTTCATCCAAAGTGCCACTGCTGTGGCGGAAAGCAAATGCAGCTCCCCAAGACGCACAAAGCTCCGTAGAAAGAGTATTAAGAGATACTTACAATTTGGTAAACACATACCCACTCACATACACAAAACACTTTCCATCCCGTTTAATGTATGAGTGCATACGTATATATACATGTATGTATTTGTGGTCTGGGTATCAACAAGAACAAGGTAAATTCAACCACATGTGAATCGATAGTGTTAAACAATTAAATAGAAGTGTTGATCAAACCCCATAAGGGTGTGTGTTTCTCCGGGCTGGTGTAATGACGTGTCTTTGGCGAGTATGAGACTAATGCCAGCACATGCACCCGCTCTCTCCTCTCACCTCGTTGTCTATTAAAATCTGTCTCCCACACTTGCTGGGCACCCTCCCAATCGCACAAGGATTGTCACTGGTTGGCAAGGATTGAGAAATTCTGACTTCTGTTTGTTGTTTTACTGGTATCTGTTGTTAACTAAAAGTTAGAAAATATCCCTTATAGTCCTTAGAAAGGTTCAGAAAGAAATCCAGAGTTTGGAACAGCCCCAAAGGCGTGTTTAGGGGAAGTCTCAAGGAATTCCAGTGGTCAGAGTTTAAGAGATTCTAATCTTGGAACCAAAACAGACCCCAAATATGTCAGAACCTCGTTCCAGGAAAAGAGCTTGGAAAAGGAAGCTTGTCAGGTAAAAATAAACTGATTTTCCCTGAATAATCTTGCACTTTGCACAAATAAGAATGACCACACCTCTGTTCTACGGCTGGGGCAAATCCAGGTTCAGCCCAACTAGCTCAAAGGTTTGCTGAGTCAGTGGCAAGGTGTTAGGAAACCCCCCTGTTCCCAGCCCAGCATCACACGTAACTCTGGAGCTGTCCTCCAGGAAAATAACTTGAAGAAGACTGGATGGAAATGCTCTTACTGTGATAGATAGGCTTCATATTAAAAAAAGATACTGCATTTTGGGGAAGACTTCCACAGTATAAAAATGCATTAAAAAAACCCCAAACCTACTGGCAGCCCCATAATTTTTCCTTCCTATCTTAGCATAACTTATCAAAGGCAAAGTTTATATATATACTCCACTGGTCAATCCATTAGGAGAGGGGCTGTCGCTGTCTGGCTCAGTGGTATAGCCTCAGACCCTCACCACAGTGCTTTGCACTCAACAGATGCCCTTTTCATTGTTCATATTTGTTGAATAAATATGTCACGCAGGGCGAGGAACTCAGTTGGTCCTCATAAGTGGACCTAATCTAAACAAAAAGATTATACCTGGTGCCAGTGAAATTGGGGGCCTCTATTTTTATCTCCAAAATACAGGAGCAAAAGGTGAACTCTTGTACCAAGCCTTGAAGGGCAGCACAAGGCAGCAACTCAGCAAGAAGCAGAAAAGTGAGTGAGAATCCCACTCAGAGAACAGCCTGTCCACAGGCTCCCACAGAGGTATTACGGGTAGCGTTGTCATGGGCCAGTTTCAATGCCTGATGCAGTTTCATAACACAGTGGATGATAAGCCATATTCATCAGGAAGAAAGAATAAAGCAAAAAATATTTATACATATATTCATACATAAAAACCTGTAACAGTGAGCTTCTTCATTGCCCAGTCTTCATAAAGTCTGCAAACCTAGTGATGGGGGTTTGCCTCCTGGAGGGCGGAAAGCCTGGCTTCCTCCAGTCCTTGACAACAGGTGCTAAGCCCAAGTGGGGGCAGAGCTGTTTCAGGGGTAGTGTTCCACTGTGTTAGGGACTGAGTTGCCCCTGTGTGCATGGGGAAGACAGGGAGGCAGCTGGGGCTGAGAAATGCTTTAAAAGGGTGTTGTGCTCTCGAGAGTGATAATGGGAGTCAAACTCTGGACTCTGGTTCTTAAAACTATGAAGTCACAGAGAAGTGATTGGGGCTTATAGCTGAGGACAATTTCGAATGATTATATACATATAGGACCATTAGAGGCCACAGATAAGCTCTTCAACATTCTTCCATTACCACGTATCTTTCTTTTCTTAGCCATTAACATTTACATTGGCTGGTTTTCCCCTCTTGTTTTCCTCAGGTGTGGCAGAGGTAACCAGAGACTCCAAGAATCTGATGGCAACATCATGCTCGGAAAGAGCAGTGAAGCAATGTTTGGGTAGCAGGGATAAAGCCTCTCTCAGCTTTGACCAAGGTGAAAAGACTACCAGCTCTGCTACATTCCGCGCCCCCCCCCGCTGACCCCCACCAACCCCCACACAGCCCCTCAAAACACATGGGAGTACACACCGACATACAGCTCACACACACACACACACACACACACACCTTGAAACCTGTCCTGTCTGCACTCCAGGTACCTGGCACACAGTGGTGCCCAATAAATATGTTAAATGTTGAATGACTAGATTAAAGTATTAGGAAGCAGGTGCCTACTTCATGTTGTATTTGCGCCCCCCCCCCCCCCCCCCCCGCCAAGCTTCAACTCACCATAAAATTACATGGACACAACTTTTTCCCATGTATTTACTCTCCATAAAGGAACTGTGTGATACATAGATAATATGTTCTTTATACTTTGGTGACAAAAGTAAAAACAAATGACTTTCTCATTTCAAGAGAGCAGAAAGTCATCTTTCCTGTGAGTTTTTTTTCCAAGTAATCTCTATGCCCAACATGGGGCTCAAACTCACAATCCCAAGATCAAGAGTCACATGGCCTACTAACTGAGCCAGCCAGGTGCCTGTCCTCTGAGTCTTACCTTTTAAAGACAATCTCTTCCTGAACCCCCAGAATTACTTTTTGAATGTCACTTCCCCAAATTTGCATGTTATAGGAATGGACACTTTCTTTGGAATTTTTCTCGTTTCCCCAAATCTTGCTAATCTGCTGGATTTGAAGCTCGTGTATTTTTTTTTTTTTTTTTTTTTTGCATCTGTCCCAACACCTCCTGCTGACACATGCCCAAAGATGCTCAGCTTAAAAAGGGAGTGGTCTTCGAAAACACAAACTAGGTGTTCCCTGTTCAAATGAAAACTTGACAGGTATTCTCACAGGGAATACTGGAACCTTTCCCTCAGCAGCTGTACAAAGGTTAAAACTTGTTCCTGGCAAACGAGTTTATACTGATGCATCCTACATGGATTGTCCCTTCTTGTGGTTCACTACACTCTAATTGCAATCATGTTGGACATAAGCTGCTTACCGTAATGTTTCATAATGAAAAGTGTACTCTCCAGAATTCAATATCCAGTAATGGCTTCTTTGATGGAAAGCATGATTATGGTAATAAAACCACTACAAAAACGGACACATCTTCTTCAGTAGCTCATCTTTCTTTGGAGACAAAGGCAAGTTCTGATTCCTCTGACTGTTGGGGATTGAATTCAGTTTTGGGTACTGTCAGCAGCCATTCCAACTGCATCTGATCCACTGTGGTAGAAAATACCTTGGGGCTACAAATAGGGCCACCCATCTTCACAGCTGATGTATCATGATGATTCCTTTTGGGTGCATTCATAATCAGCAGGGTTGAGGGATAGTTGGCTTTGCTCTGTTGGCTAAAAAATTTTAATTTTATTGCATAAGAATATCATAACATATAAGGAAACCAAGAAACTCACTCCTAACTCTGGAACTTTAAACACATTAACTGGTTTTCCTTCATCCTTGCTCTCACAGCCGTGACATCTGTCTACACACAAGTTGTCTTGCTCCCATGCTTCTCTGTATCAATGCTTCATCATAATGGATCAAGATGGCTTATAACACAAGCATTAGCCATCCTGACCACCTCACTGTGTCTCAGAAGATGGCAGGACAACCCAACTGCCCAAGATTTCAGGGCTCTAGGATTTTTAAGGTATGGAACCACAGACATTGTTTGAGGTACTTTCTGCAGAAGATGCGTAGCTTTGCCTGCATTTTTGGGCCTCCAGGCACAGAAAGCCATCGTCCATACAAGGCTCCTCCTGATCCTATTTATCCAAAGCGGATTCTATTCCAGAGAGTTCCATCCACCTTCTTGGGGGCCTTCCTCAACCATTCCTGCCCCTAAGACTGTCCTCTGCCTTCCTTTCAACTCCAGGAGTTCCCATGGCCAGCATCTCTCAGCATCTCCCTTTGTTGCAAGAGGGTCCGTGTTTCACGCCACTGTTCCTAGAGTGAGGACTCTGCCTGAGACTTCCCTGGAGTCCCCAGGGTATCTAGAGCACAGGAAGTATTAATGGATATTTATACACTGATCTAAATAACATTGTGGATTGAGATAACTGCCCAAAGGACAATTAAGTAAGTGAAAATAACATAGAAAATGTGAAAGAGAAAAAAGACATTATGGTATTAGTTCAAACAAGGGCAGGGATCCACTCTCACCCGTTTATGTTACTTAACCTCTCCGCGTGTCAGTTTCCTCATCCAAAAAGTCAAAATAATAATAGTATCCGCTTCATAGGCTGTCATGAGGACTTAATGAGTTCGTATTTGCAAAGTGCTTAGAACAGCACCAGGCACGCAGCAAACGCCACACAGGCATTTGTTACATGAAAATAAAAACTAAATACCATCACAGTGCCAAACTCTACCATAGTGCCTGACACAGGGTAGATGATCAGTAAAGGCTGAACTAACTCCCTACTCTGTTTTGTGACATTGGAACCAGCTAGGCCTGGGAGGGAGCGGCTTCCAGGACCGATGGGCTGGTTGGTGACAGTACTTTCCAGGAGGTGAAGCCCTTGGGAACACAGCAAACTCCGTGCTCCACTTTAAGGGCCTTGGAAGGTACCAGGTTCTGCCACCAACTCGGTTCAGCTGGCGCACTCCCAGGGCTGCGACGTGTGGCTTTTCGGGTTAGCCAGAGGAGGAGCAGTTGCCGGGCACCCTGGCGCCCACAGGCGGTGGCTGCTGCGGTGAGGGGACAGCCCGGAGCTCCGCCCCCGGTCGGCCTCGCAGCCCGGAGTCGGCGCGGAAAGTTACTGCGTGCTAACGTGGCAGGAACCATGGAAAGCGCAGGTCTGCCAAGAGCTGAAATCCTGGGCTGTGTTTCTTAGGCTCACAGGCACGGCTCTTCTGAGAAGCTAGTCTACACACGTCCCTTGCATATAACTGTATTCTTTCAGCAGCTACTATATTTTGGGGCAGAGGGAGGAGAAAAAAAGTTGGAAGGAGTGGCAATAAGGCATGAGCCAAATCCCACGTATGATTTTTTTTTTTTTGCTTGCCCTAAGATGCATGTATATTTTCTTTTTTTTTTTTTTTCAACGTTTATTTATTTTTGGGATAGAGAGAGACAGAGCATGAACGGGGGAGGGGCAGAGAGAGAGGGAGACACAGAATCGGAAACAGGCTCCAGGCTCTGAGCCATCAGCCCAGAGCCCGACGCGGGGCTCGAACTCACGGACCGCGAGATCGTGACCTGGCTGAAGTCGGACGCTTAACCGACTGCGCCACCCAGGCGCCCCTGCATGTATATTTTCATCCACTGTATTGCATACCGCTGAACTTTGCATCTGATGGATTAAAAAAACACCACCACCTAACTCTTTATCAAATTCAACTCAGCAGAGGCTTGCATTAGTCTATTTGCTCATTCCTTTTTTTTTTTTTTTCCCAGCAAACATTTCCTGAGCACCAGTTATCTGTCAGTTACTCAAGTGGGCCCCAGGAACCCTAAAAAGCTCCTAGTCCAGTGTTGAGACAGACGGTAAATTGTTGCTATACCACATAAAGGGCTATCACCGCGGCCTGCACAGTGGACTGCCCGGCAGAGAAATGATTTCTACCAGGTGGGAGAGCAGCCCGCACAGGCTTGCAGGGGAGTCTTGTTAGAGCAGGTCTTTGAAGAACGACTCCAGCGAGAAGGTCACCAGGTGAACGAGTGGCCTAATTAGGCTGTGATGTACATGTATCATCTTTGTCCCACACCTGCTTTTTCAAGTGAGGCTTTAAAAATACAGAAACAGATTGTGGGGTGGGGAATCGCGTTGTATCAACATCACATTCCCTGATTATGATCGCTCTTGCTGTGGTCATGGAAGAGAAAGACCACATTTTTAGGAAATCCACCCGGAAAAGAGGTAAAGAGAAACATTTTCTTTATCTCTTATACATATCCATACACACATATGTGTATGTATAGATGTGTGTGTAAACGTGATAAAGGGGCATATAGGAGTTACTTGTGCTATGCCTGTAAATCTCTGGAAGTTAAGAAATACGCCGACATACATTAACAAAAAATTTTCGAGTATGAAAAATACTAAGTTTTAAAATTACCAAAATGACAATGCCTCTTACTACCTTTATTCTGAAAAGGAACAGCAATCATCAGAACATAATTTGGTCAGAGGGAAGCAGCTATTCTCACCCAAGGCCCTGGGAACTCTAAGGAGTGAAGTGAAGTGACTTCTGTGGTTCTCATTTTCCCACTTTTCCCCCTGAAACCTTGAGATTTGTAGGGTGACAGGGGCAGGACAGTAGTGAAAACCAAGACAGGTGCAGTCTATAGAGGCCCTGAAAGGGGAGGGGCTAAAAGATGCTGCTTGGCTCTCTCTGCAGGAAGGACTCCTTCCCACCTCCCACCCCCCAAGAACCCAGAAGTGGTGGCACCTGGGGTGGGTAGTCACCTTAGTAAGGATTTGGGATCTGTCTGACAATTCTGTTGTAATTGCTTATGATACATTTCAAGAAGCAGAAAGCAAAATTTAATAATAATAGGAGCAGGCAACACGCTGTAACATGGCTATCTCATTGATTCCTCATAACATTTCTATAAAGTGCATACTATTCGGATGCTCATTTTATAGATGCAGGGACTAAAGCCTAGTTGGTCAATGGTAGAATTGGGTAGAAGTGCAAGTTGCCTGGCTCCGCTCTCTGGGCTCTTGCCCACACTGGTTACTATGGTATGTGCATGAGGACTATGAATTTCAAAGGCTATGGAAGAGGGAGGAAAGCAGAATGTTTAGTTGGGGTGGTGGGATTGCAGTGATGTTCACTTTTATTTTGATCTTCCATATTATTTGTGCAATAAATCATTTAAAAATTAAAAAAAGGTCAATCCCATTGATAACTCTTTTTGTAGAAATAGTTTTTTTTTTTTAAGTTTATTTATTTTGAGAGAGAGAGTGTGATCAGAGGAGGGGCAGAGGGAGAGGGAGAGAGACAGAAACCCAAGCAGGCTCTGCACTGTCAGCACGGAGCCCAATACGGGGCTCGAATCCACAAGCCATGAGATTATGACCTGAGCTGAAGTCAGATACTCAACAGACTGAGCTACCCGGGCTCCCCTGATTGATAATTCTTGACCCAGTTGATGCAGTTTTTGATATGTGTGCCTAACATAGAATACTTACCACTAAATAAATTATAGCTTTTCTGTCCCTTGGTTTCTGTATCTGAAATATGAGATGATGTTTGCTAACATTCCCCCGCTAAACACTTGTTATATGGTTGATATTCTGTGTATGGTACATGTAGGGTATGGAGGGTGTGGAGACTAGGGGGTCAGAAAGGATGGGGAGGAGAAGGATGGAGTGAAGATGAAAAACTCTTTAGAAAGGCAAATACTCACTAGTGGAATCAGACAAGATGCATGACGTTGGGCTGGGCTTTCAACTCCTAAGGTATTATCCAACTCGAGAAGGAAACATCAGATCTGAATCAGGTCCTCCCCTCCCCTTGCCTTCCTTCTTTTTTTTTTTTCCCTTCTCCCCCCTCCCTTCGTTCTTTCTCTGGGCTAGAGGAAGTGGTGTTTTGTCATATTTATACATTTCCTCAGAGAAGATTGGCAGAGACTCAGATCAGAGAGAATGTAAGAGGCTCGAAGGCCTGAGCACACCTGTTTTTGCATCCAGGGACTCAACGCTCCTGATATCACTTAACCCCTTTACCAGATGCATATAACCCTTTTACCACATTTCTATTTGCTGCTTATACACAGACAATTGATAATTCACTGGAAATGTACCCACAAAAAGTGCAGAATTTGGAGTAACCAAAGGGACATGCTGCTAATGGCTAGAAACTACGTTGGTTGGTTTGTATTCTCTCCCCAGTCACTTTTCAGACAATCTGGATAGAAAGCAGATATTTCATTTCTGTGCATCATCCCTCTAGGTTCAAAGATTCTTTTGAGGGAGACAAGGGAAAGATGATTTAATGCTGTCAAGTGCTTTGAGATCTCAGACAAAGAAGCTCTGTAAATACCGAGAATTACTGGGCATTATCGGCCCTGGTATCAGTCCCCTCAGTATTATAAGGGCTTTGGAAAAATTAATGAAGAAATAGGTCCTGGCATACTGGCAGCAGCAATTGCTTTCTGGAAAGATTAAGAGACCCTCTACATTGGGGAATGCAAGATTCAGTGAAAACTTTCTTTTTTTTTTTTTTTTTTTTTTTTTTTTTTTTTTTGCAAATGAAAATCACCAAAGATGAAAACCCATTGCAATATGAAAAAGAAAGACTTAAAGCTTTTAAAAAATCAGTCTCCAATGGGGAGAGGGCAAGCCATTGTATGGGTGCACATACCTTCCCAGGAGATGAGAAGAGAGAGACATTCAGAGGGACAGACTAGGCTTCAGAAAAAAAGCCATGCAAAAGGCTTTTGCTTTTATGTTCATATGTGCTACAAAACTAAATCCTTTTAAGACAATAAAAATAAAAAAGCAACTATGCATTCTGTGTTGGTTATTATTCTGTGTTGGTGTATATGTTATTGGTGGACGTTTAAACTGGTAAATTCTCTATGGAGGCCCACATTGCAATACTCAATGACACTACAAGTCAACTTTCCCATTGTCCTAACAATTCCATGTCTAGGGATTTATCCTGCACATCTATCTGCGTGAGGGCAAACTGGTATATGTTTGAGGATATTCAATGCAGCACTGTTTGTGTTACTGAGGTCTGAAAACAACCTAAACACTGATTAGCAGGGGATTACATAGCTGCTGGTGTATCCACAAAATGTTGTGTAGCACTGTTGTTAAAAAGACTAAGGCAGGGGCGCCTGGGTGGCGCAGTCGGTTAAGCGTCCGACTTCAGCCAGGTCACGATCTCGCGGTCCGTGGGCTGATGGCTCAGAGCCTGGAGCCTGTTTCCGATTCTGTGTCTCCCTCTCTCTCTGCCCCTCCCCCGTTCATGCTCTGTCTCTCTCTGTCCCAAAAATAAATTAAAAAAAAACGTTGAAAAAAAAAAAAAAGACTAAGGCAGCTCTGTGTGCCTTGATATGGAATTAGCTCTAGGGTGGTAGTGGGAATCGAAAAACTCAATATGCAGAACAGAGTGTGTGTGTGTGTGTGTGTGTGTGTGTGTGTGTAGATGTAACTATGTGTGTTGGGATTCATCATGCTGTTATATCCATAGAATGGATTATTTCTGGAAGGCAGCATTAGAAAGTGATCATTAGTTAGAAGATAGGGCATACCTCTACTTTATATCCTTTTGAATACTGCATCATGTACCCATGTGACCTTTTCAAAAGATAAAGAATACTAATGTGTGTGAAACCACTGATTAAATGACAAAGTAAAAATACGAACTTTGTACCATTTTCTGGGGGTGGAGCCGGGTGAGATGTGTCTTCAGAAGGCCTTCCACGTTGATCTCAACACCAGGCTTTCCAGCCTTTGACTTCTCCAGTTGTCTACAGCTCAATTCAGGGTGAGTGAGCCTCGTGCCTGTGGCCTAACTCTCCCCAAACCAGGAAATCCTTGATCTGTACCAGATCTATCAGACAAAGGTCTTAGTATGTAGGGACCTTTGCTGTAGGACTGATAGAGAAAATGAGCCCTAGGGATTAGGGCCTCGCCCCCCCCTCCCACACACACACCGAGCTATGCCAAACATACTTGCTATAATTCTGACCAGGGATAATTTTGGAATTGTGTGTGTGTGTGTGTGTGTGTGTGTGTGTGTTTTGTTGTTGTTGTTTTGGTTGTAAGGAACAACAACTCACTAAGTGAGGGGACACTTATTGAAAGGATACATGTGAAGCAATGAGAATAGCACTGTTCTCGTAGGAATCCAATACAAATAATAAAACAACTTCAAAAATAATAATTACGGAGCACTTGGGTGCCAGCACTGTGCTAAGTGCTTTGTGGCAACAAGGGACCTGATGTTGCTTCTCTGTTCTGACAGCAGCTGGCTTATTCACTACCTATTGGGCTCACTCGGTCATTTTGCGCCTCTATAACACCAGCTCCCACAGGGTCCTTTGAGGCCCTCTCCTACCTCAAGGTCCCCTCTGCTTGTCAGCTGTCTCCTAACTGCTTCCTCATCTTCAGATCTCCTGTTCAGTCCCATGAGAGAGAATTTGAGAGGTCATCCTTCCAACAGCCACTTCCTGTGGGCTGGCCGTCTCATTTACCTGTGGTGAGGGCTACCAGGCCTCATGGGGTTAGTCTTGTCCTAGACTCACCAATTTCCTTTTTGAAGAACTGACCTTAAGCCAAGCATTGCGATACTGGGGACACAGCGCCAATAAAGCAAAGCCCTTGCTCTCCATGGATTTGCCTTCTACCTCCTTTACCTCCAGCTATGGGTGTGGCAGACATTCTGGCCTGTCCAGTTTGGAGACAATGGCCCATGACTGACCACTGAGCTCTTGCCTCAGTCCCCAAGTCACTGCCTCCTGTGGTTCTCTGCATTCATGTCCTTTCCCATTATCTATCCACCTCCAGAAACTGGGCATGTGCCTTGCCCCACTGTACTGGGGAGTCCAAGGTGACCAAACAGATGGCCTCAACAGCTGGTGGAGAGTGATGGGAGGGAGGCCTGGTGGGCTCCACTCAGAGGCCCTGTGGGTCAGCTGCCGTGGGCAGTTGAGTCCTAGCTACAAACAATGAGACTGCTAACTGTTGTACCATAATTTGTAGCAAATGCCCAAGCTGTTATCTGCTTTTCTCTCTTTCTTCCCTTTTGTCAAAGCTAAACTGCTTGAAAGGATTGTATGCCTTGTCAAAGGCGTCAACAGCCGCCCGGAATCAATCTTTTCTAGGCTTGTCTTCCTCGTTCTTCAAACTCCTAGTGATCCTTCAAAACCTAGCTCCAGGCATTCCCCTCCCGCCTCAGTGAGTCCTTCCCTAAATTCTCAGAGGTCAGCATGCCCTCATGTGGGCTCCTTCTGTACTCGGCATGTAATTTTGTTGTTGCTGTTACCATGCTGTCCTGCCAATATTTATTTAGATATATGTTTTCTTTACTGGAGTGTAAACTCACAGAGGCAGGGACCATGGCTTGGTCATTTGTTCATTCGTTTTTAATTTAAACAAATTATTTTGGAATAATTTCAGATTTATAGATTTATAGTATGTTTGTTACAACTAAGGAATCAACATGGCTATGTGACAAGTAAATTTCATAGCTCATTCAGATTTCACTCATTTTTCCTTAACGTCTTTTTCCTGTCCCAGGATGTCATCCAGGTACCACATTACATTTAGTTGTCATGTTTCCTTAGCCTTCTCTGGTCTGTGAGAATTTCTTGAACTTTGTTTTTGATGACTTCGAGAGCTTTCAGTCATACTGAGCAGGTATGTTGTAAAATACCCCTCAGTTTGGGTTTATCTGATGTTTTTTTTTGCTCATGGCTAGATTGGGGTTTATTTATTTTTAAACACTAGCCCTGAGCTAAATACTTAGCATGTACCACCTAGTGTAGACCAGGCATTTGATTAATGGTTATTGAACAGAATTAAATTCAAGTGCTTCTTTGGTACCTCCTATATAAACAGAACCCTGATTGATGCTTTTGGAGAGATGAAGTATGGACCTCAAGTTCTGTAAAGATCTTCCACACAGCTGAATAATAAAAGGCAACATGCAAACAAGTGTCAAATAAGTGGAACTGAGAGAATGACCTACGACAGCTCAGGAGATGGACTAACGAGGGTGAGTGGGTGCAGGCAGCAAAGATCTATGTGAAGGAAGGCCCTGGAAAAGTGGGGAGGATTTAGAGAGGCTTTTTTTAGTTTTCAAGCATACCAGGCTGGTTCTTGCCTTAGAGTCTGCTCACATGCTGAGCCCAAAACCTGAGAGACACCTCCAACTCCTCTTTTCCCCATGGCTGATGTCTTCTCATTGTTTAGGTGCAGGGCTAAATGCAAGTTCTGCAGATGACATTATCCAAAATAGGCTCAACTTGCCACTGTGTCCAGAGATCTTGTCTGTTTTCTTCACAACTTTTCTCAATGTTTCCGATGATTCATCGTTCCCTTTATTGTCAGTCTCCCTCCCTGGAGTCTAAGCTCCTTGAGGACAAGTAGTGAATTTTGAGTTACTCTGGCAGAGTGCATTCCCCGGCAAACAGAGGTACTTGAATTATCTTGTTGAATGAATAAAAGGGTGGGTGTTGGATGAGCCTGAGTGACAAGAAGACGCATGAGCACCTGCTGGTAAGAGGCACTTGAATGGAGCAAGAGTGAACCAGGCAGGCAGGTGGGATGCTGCCAGGTCATGAGACTGATCACAATGGTGTCAGGTGATCTCAAATGGGGTGGCATAACTTGGGCAAAGGCCAATGCTCTAGGTGTGGGCTGCACAGAGGTAGAGGTTGTCCAGTAATTTTCCACCTTGGGGAGGGCAACAAGGGTTCATAGGACAAAGAATGGGGAATAAGGGAAAACTAGGGTCAAGGAAGGGGGAGGGGCTGGAGGAATGTCTGCATAAATTGAGAATGTATCCCATGAATTAGAACAACACAAGAGCTCCTGAGAGGCCAGGGAGGTACCCCAATGAACTTCTCTGGTGTTGGCACAAACGCGAGGGAAAAAAGCACACTGTGGACAACACGGAAGGTGAACACTTGGATTTTTCGATAGGATTTCATACTAGGAAAGGACAGCCATTTCGGAAGCATGAGGAAATCTAGAAGAATGCAATTGTTTCCATTCTGGGCTCAGAATGGAAAGGATCCCAAAGAAATCTTTATTTTCCACCATGTTTCCTACATGGTTATAAAGGACAGAATCTGTGTATACACCGCCGACCTTGGAAAGTATGTATTTTCCCATCCAAATTCAGTTTCAAAACACGGACCAATGCAGTGTTTCATACAGATTCTGACTGGAATAAGCTCAGGGGGAAAAGGCCTGGAAAGCACATGGCAAAGAAACTCTGAGAGTCCAGAGTATGATTTAAAAACAAAAAACATGGGACGTGTCGTCTTTGTGTACCCGTGTAAATAATTATGATGGTTGAACTCTGCTTATTTTTCATCCAACCTAAGTAACAGCTTTGAAAAAGAAAGATAACAGTGACTTGTGTGTATGGGAGTCCAGAGGGACAGTCTGTGACAGAGCTCACAGGGTTCCCAGGAAGACCAAGAACAGGGTCCAACTGATCTTTCTCTGACAAGACAGGGCTGGGCAGAGGAAGGCGTAAAGAATGATTGCACTTGTACATCGGAAGGTCAGCACACGAGATCAGAGAGCAAGTCTGTTATTTCAAAAATATAGCCTTCGAATCCCCAGAGGGTAAGTGGATGAGTTCTGTTCACAACTGGTAACTCCAAAATTCGTCCTCTCCCCTGTGCCTCCTTACGTCAGAGCTAGAAGGGGCCATATTAGTATTAGCCTATGTAGTCCCTTCATTTGAGAAGGAAGGAACCTGATGTCCAGAGGACAACATAACCTGCCCAGAGTCAGTCTGGCAGACTGCGCCTGAGCCTGGTGAGACCTAACACTGCTTCCCATGACAACCCTAAGCAGCCCCTCTGAGGACTGACCACAAAATCGGCTCCAGTTCTACATTTTGATCTTTAGTCTCCATTTATTCGAATCTATGAACACTGTTCACCGTATTTTTCCCCCCTCGCATTACTTCTGCAACAACCTTGAGGTGGCGGCGGGGGGAGGGGGAGAATAAAACAAAACACCACACACATTCACATTCATTGTAATGAAAGGCACACCAGGTATCTGACCTAGACTCCTAGTTCCCTGCCAATCTTGAGCTCATCTAAATTCATTTCCCTAACAGAAAATAGGTGTCAACTTTGCAGATGGAAAGTAATTTCCCTGCAAATATCACCCAGAGAGGTTACTAGTGCTACTTGACAGTTTTATTATTACTTTTGTTTCAAGCTAAGGTGAGGAAATCTACATTTGCCACGTAGCATGGTGGGGGGAAAAATGTAGACTTTTAAACTTTGTGTCAGTTTTACCATGGGAAGGAAAAGTAAGAAACAAAGAACAATTGCGTTGGCTGCAAGCTGAGTCCATCAAAGAGCATTTCACAGGATCCTAGCTTTTCTCCTTACTTCCCACCCACAACCTTTCGGATCCTGAAACATCAGAGAGGGTTGGAGGGAACTATTCTGCATCACCTGAGCAGCCGGCTCAGAAGTGGGCAGCTGAGTGGCTCGGCAGGAACTACTTGTAAACACTGTGTATGAGCTCATTCATAATGTCAGCCAACTGGGAGCAAGGTAACTTCTTTTACTCTTCTCCTGATTCAGCTGAAGGCTGGTATGCTTTCGTGAGTACTCTATCACGCTCTCTCTCAAAATAAATCAATAAACATTTACAATAAAAAAGGAACAACGTATGTAATAAAATATGAATTGAAGTAGCCTCTCCCTATAAATAGCTATTCATGAAATACATGTAAGTGGCTATTACTAAAATACTCTTTTAGTTGTCTTTATGTTGTCTAGGTTTCATATCTAAATGTGAAATGTTTAGATGATAGAGTACCTATGTATTTTCTAAAGGGTCATATAATCTTGGATATAGGATTGCCAGATAAACTACAGAAAATCCAGTTAAATTTAAATTAAAAATAAACAATAATTCGTTAGTGTAAGTGTGTTCCAAATATTGCATGGAACATGCTTTTATTCTTGTCATTTGACACTGGCTGCATTAACTAGCCAGTTCATTTGTTATCCAGATTATTTTTTTCCTCTGCCTCCTTTTTTGACCTTTCACTTGCTTAATTTTAGGAACCCCTATGGTGGAGGGTAGAGACAGGAATACAGTTCAACCACATTGGGTGTCCTACTTATCATTGGCTGGGACACATGTTTTAGTAGGGAAAGAATGTGATATGCTAGGTTGAAAATGGCAATTATCTGCATCCTCCCTATTACCATATAGACAGAACGAGCCACAGACTGATGTTTTCCAGAGTTTGGGTTTTACAGACCAGTAAAATGTAAAAAGAAAAGAAAGTTGTGACACTGTGAGAAGATTAATATTATTTATTGTTGCCAAGTTTAAATCTGATCAAATAAAATGTTAAAAAATACCACACTGCCACTTTCAATTATTGTTAACTCATAAAAGAAAGTAACATCTGAGCATCTCCAAAGTAGGAAGGACACACTCTTAGAATAAAGAGCAGTACTTTTTTTTTTTTAATGTTTATTTATTTTTGAGACAGAGACAGAGACAGAGAGACAGAGACCACTGGGAGGGGCAGAGAGAATCCCAAGCAGTCTCCATGGTGTCAGTGCAGAACCTGGGGCTCAGTCTCATGAATGGTAAGATCATGACCTGAGCCTAAATCAAGAGTGGGATGCTTAACTGACTGAGCCACCCAGGTGCCCCAAAAAAGCAATGCTTCCTAAAGAAAGTTGGCAGCCTTCCGATGTATAGTCATTGGTTTTGTGAAAACTCCATCCCAATGATGCGCAGGCCCTGGGATCTGAGAACACCCAGACCAGGTGATGCCGTGGTAGCCCCAGTAAAATGACAGTACCAATATCACACATCACACAGGTTTGTGCTGCTAGGAGAGAACCACAGAGCACTTTCAAGTAAAGGAAAGAGAAGGTCAACTTTTGATGACCTTATGTTACTATCTAATTTAAGTATTTCATTTCGGAGAAGCTTATTGTGTGGAAATATTAGGTGACTTTTGTCAGACCATGAAGCACTTCCTCCACTTAGAATACACAGAAAACCTTTCTCTAAGCTTTTCTAAACTTCCTTTGATGCACAGCCTGATCTCTGTGCTCTTCGTCCCTATGTCCGTAAAACGAACGCTTAGCAATTGGATAATATGACATGGAACTTAAAGCCCCTTCATCAGAGAATCCAGAGATCTTTGACACTACAAGTAATTAGTAGTTATGAGTAATTCTGGCTCTTGTGAACTGGCAGAATGTGTGATCCTGGCCGAGAAGAGTTGGGTATTGGCCAAAAGGCAGGCGTCGTTGGGCAGGCCAAAAGGCAAGTCCCCAAGTTCAGACTTTCTATCATCCTTCCCATTTTACACAAGGAAAAACTCTAGTGTAAAAGTGGAGAATCGTGTGAAATTGCTGAGTTATTAACAGAAACCATGATTAAAATCAACTTCCCAACCCAAGTCTTGTATATAGTTTCTTCTTGAGAAACACATATAAAGACTTTTTACCAGGGAAACTTTAAAGATTTTTATTTTTTAATTTTTTTAAGGTTTATTTATTTTTGAGAGAGAGAGAGAGAGAGAGAGAGAGAGAGACAGAGTGTGAGACGGGGAGAACAGAGAAAGAAGGAGACAAGCAGGCTCCAGGCTCTGAGCTGTCAGCACAGAGCCTGACGTGGGGCTCGAACTCGTGAACCACGAGATCATGACCCGAGCCAAAGTCAGAGGCTTAACTGACTGAGCCACACAGGCACCCCTGTAGTGACAGAGTTTTAAATTGTAATTGTTTATCTTACCTAATAAGTAAAAAAAAAAAGATATGAAACACATACACTCCCATGAAAAATCACTTCAACTGGAACTCTAAGGAGGCCAGTTAACATCACCTCCCAGTTGCAACCCCTCAGAGTCCTGCCTGAGAGATTCAAAGCCACCAGACGGTCACATTCAGAAGGAGTGCTACCATTTTTTTTTTTAACTTCTTAAATCCCACCCCTTCTGTAATGACTGAAGCTTAGGTATTTTGCTCTCAGCTCTATTTAACATCAGCTTGTTTTCATTCCTCACTTGCTGTTGTTTGCCTTACTAATTCTGACATGATTATTCTTTTCAGGTCCAACTGAAGACAAGAGAGAGGTTTTGGCTTCGGGTCCAGGGTGATGTTTCACAGAAAGTCAACTCTTGTTCCAAGTACTTGATAAACCTCTCACTAACTAATTTCTCACTGTCTTTAAGCCATTAACATTTTGGTTAGTGAGTCCAGAGCCCTTCAGACGCCGTTTTCCTCCTACACAAGTAAGCTAATAAAACCCACGAAGGGCAGCTGGGCCCTGTGCTTGTCTTTAATGGTTTCTGTCACCCAGACCAAGCAGCCACGAGCATGACCATGGCATTGCGCATCGGGGTGTGCAGCCTCAGGGCAAGGGAAGAGTGCGAATAACTGTGGCCCTCAAAGTGCAATTTAAAGATAGCTGTTAGGTTATCCTCTCCCCACGTGCTTCTCTTCTGAACCACCAAGTTTGAGGACAATGTGCTATTTTTACTTATTTTCAGTGGAAAGAACATTAAACCTTAGGGTGATGGTGGCATATTGCTGAATTATGTGTTTTAGCCTGACTAGAATAAATTTTTTTGTTGTTTTTGGGGAGAGGGAAGAAAAGAGAGCTTCAAATCCAGAGAGAGAGAGAGAGGAGAGAGGAGAGAGGAGAGAGAGAGAGAGAGAGAGAGAGAGAGAGAGGAAAAAGCTAGATTTTCCTAGTTTCTGGATTCTAGGTATAAAGAAAAAGAAGAAAATAGCCACAATTAGTAATATAGTAATTTAACTGGAGGAAGCTATCATCCTTAAAAAGGCGTTTCTTGATAGATTTTGATTCCATTTGCCTCTACTGATTTAAAATGTGCTTTCTGCAATCAGAATACAGCTATGAGACTTAAAGGGGAAAGAACACCTTAAAGGCTTTGCAAATGCATGCGAAAGACAGTGACGCTTTCTCCCAAGGATGCTTTGTTGCATCGGGGAAATGAATCAGAGACTTGGCCCTCAATTCCCTCGGCAACAGAAACACGCTTGAAATGGTTAGGGCAAATGAGTTAGGGAAAGTACACCCTGCATTTTGCTTTTAATTTCAACAGAACAAAATAAAACCTTGGACTTGGCTGGAGACACATTCTGAGCCTTTGTGTCTTCTATTCTCTGCCTGAGTCAACTCCAGGCAAGACTGCATTCTTAATGCCTTTATTTTCAGATCTGCCTCACTTAGAGGTTGTGGTGTGGTAGCATTAGTAGTCACGGGGTTTGTCGCCCTAAGAGTTACCCTTGTGAAATACCAAAATATTTTTGTTCAGGTTAAACATTCCCTTCGTTTCTTGGATGAACTCCTTCAGGAAGTGTGTTCGGTGCATATCCAGATGCAGTCTACAAGAAGAGGGTTGGAGAAGCTCGTCCAATTCCTTACAGAGACCATTCCTTCTACCCACGTAGGAAACCCGTGTTCTTCTCCTTTTCAGGTCTATCTTATCAGACTGGGAGAAAGAGACGAAAGCAACCCTACGTCACCACTTTGAGAAAGGAGTTGAGGTACGGTGCTCATAATTCCTGGCTTTTACTTGGATCAAGTATGGGAGAAAGGAAGAAAGAGAAGAGGAAACTAAACCTGGAGGAAGAAGAAAAAGAAGAAGGGCAATAGCTATCCACCCTCTTCCCCAGAACACCTAGCAATCTGCCCTTTTGAGTAAGCTGACTCGTAGTACATACTAGTGCCTCTATGGGCTTGGAGGTATCCAACTAGGCCTGCCATCAAGTAGAAGGCAGTCTGAAGCTGCTGAAGGAGAAGGATGCCTACCATTGGTTCTTTTATTATCATCATCATCATCATCATCATCATCATCATCATTGTAGTAGTCTGTAGGGGAGGAAAATTTTTCTTTTTCTTCTACCTGTCTTGGGTTCATTCCTGCAAATTAGATTGACAAAGGACAGGCGAATGAGAGAAAAACAAGCAAGTTTATTGATTCATGCAGCACACAACACGTGGAATACTTAATGAGGAATAACTCAAAGAAAGATACACCTGTGGAGAAGTGACAAGACGAAGGAAAAGGGTTTTAGACTTCTAGGGGCGGCAAACTGTAGGAAGAGATATATGAGGGGAAACCGACAGAAGATAAAGATTGTTTTTAGTAAGGTTTGTTATTTAGATTCCTTTGGTGCAGACTCTGGGCTGATAAGAGGCTAGAATAGTCTCTGGTGGTTAAGAATCCTCCAGCCCTCAGGGGTGGCTGGGTGGCTCAGTTGGTTAAGCGTCCGACTTCAACTCAGGTCATGATCTCATGGTCTTTGAGTTCGAGCCCCACGTCGGGCTCTGGGCTGATGGCTCAGAGCCTGGAGCCTGCTTCCGATTCTGTGTCTCCGTCTCTCTCTGCCCCTCCCCCGTTCATGCTCTGTCTCTCTCTGTCTCAAAAATAAATAAACGTTAAAAAAATTTTTTTAAGAGTCCTCCAGCCCTTCCTGGTAGAGAGGGGGAGGCCAGAGAATTTGTCCTGAGTCTGTTTCTCCTCAATTGTCAAACTGAGGCTCAAATTAAGCCTTACCCCAGAATGGCATGTCTTAGGGTGGCAGGCTCTAAACCCCTTCACATTCAATTTTTCTTTCTTTTCATAAGGTTCTAAAAATAATACATACACATGGTAGAAAATTTGAAATTTAGAAAGACGTTAAAAGAAGCATGCAGAAACATCACCAAATCTTATCCTGTTAGTCAAATGCAACCACAGTTAAGAATGGTTCCAGTATTCTTTCCTAGGATTTATCTTCATGTAACTGAGATCATTCTTTACAGAGAATTTCACACACCATGTTTTGTTCAATCCATCAAAAGTATTTCCTCATGCCATTATTAATTCTTTAAATATTGTTTTAATGGCAGTATAATTTTTCATCATATGACTCTGCTATAATTTGTTAATAATTTTCCTAATTTTGGACATTTAGGGCATACCTAAATTAACGTTTTATGTGTATGCATAAATGTTAGCCTTTCAAATTCTTTCTTTTTTTTTTTAAGTTTACTTATTTATTTTGAAAGACAGACAGCATGCATATGTGGGAAGGGCAGAGAGGTGGGGGGAGAGAGAGACTCCCAGGCAGGTTCTGCGCCGACAGCTATGACTGACCCAGGGCTCGATCCAGGAATGGTGAGATCGTGACGTGAGCTGAAACCAAGAGTTGGATGCTTAACCCATTGAATCACCCAGGCACCCCTTAAATCAATACCTTAGAATAGTCTAATAGAAGGAGAAACACCAGATCAAAGAGTGTAATCATTTTTAACGTTGTATTAATTTGTATTAACACAGTGTATCAGTGTCTTCCTGAAACTCTGACTGCACTGACTAACGTAATTTGAAAATCTTTGCTTCTTTGTTAGGTCCCTATTATTTAACTTGGTATTCACTGGTGAGGCTGAAAATTGTTTACTGTATAATTAGCTATTTGTATTTTCTCTTCTATGAATTGTCAGCTCATGACCTTTATCTGATACGCTCATTAATTTATATAGACACTATATAATAAGATGATTTGTGCCTCCATTTTGGAAAAAAAAAATACATTTTCTTATCATTTGGCTTTTTGGCCTCTGATTTTGTTATGGTTATTTTTGACACATGGAAATTTTGTATTACTCCATATTTCCACTTATTGACCCTTTACTCAGTGACCTCTTCCATTGCTTTAAAGTACAGAAAAATCTTCACCCACCTAGAATAGATAAATATGTAGAGATTACTCTTTTAGCTATTTAACTTCTGAAAAATAATATTTCTTTATCTAGATCTTGTTATATGGTATGATAAAAAATAATTCTTTTCCTGATAAGCTAACAATTATCATAGGGTCACTTGCTGACTACTTGTCCCTACAGTTTTTTTTATGTATTCCATATATAGATATTTCAGTTTATTCTTACATACGCAAGATTATATCTGGGGGTTTTCTTTTTTTTTTTATTTAAAAAAAATTTTTTTTTTCAACGTTTTTTATTTATTTTTGGGACAGAGAGAGACAGAGCATGAATGGGGGAGGGGCAGAGAGAGAGGGAGACACAGAATCGGAAACAGGTTCCAGGCTCCGAGCCATCAGCCCAGAGCCTGATGCGGGGCTCGAACCCACGGACCGCGAGATCGTGACCTGGCTGAGGTCGGACGCTTAACCGACTGCGCCACCCAGGCGCCCCAATCTGGGGGTTTTCTAACTGATTTCTTTGCCTATTCTTTTGCCAGTAGTTTCATCACCCCCAATTTTTTTAGAAGTTCTTTTTAGCTCTTACACTGAATTCCTTAAAAGATGGCCAAGATGATATACAAAGAAAACTGTTTAAAGAGGATGTCTGCCTTTGAAGTTTCAGGTCTTAGTTGAAAAATATAGTTCTTCTTGTGTCTATGAAGGATGGAGCTCATGCTATGACACAGAAAATCAGGAAGGACTTTCTTGGTTTCTTGATAGTCATGGGAACAGTGATATAAAAAAGAAGAATTATATATCTTTTTGTTCATCTCAAGCAAAGAAAATGTCCAGCGAGGAGATTAAGATATTTAATGCTAGAAGATCACCTCTGCTTGGACTCCTGGGGCACCAGTAAAGATACCAACCCATAGACCTGTAGAAAATTGCCAGAAACTGTCACAAAATGATACATGAGAGAAAGCCTGAATTACAGTGGTCCCATTAAGGTTCTAGAAAGGATGTGCCAAATAATTTTGTTTTGTTTTTTAAGGCTTATTAACAGTGAAATCTTAGAGTGTTGAGGTTTTAGGTGACTTTTTTCTTGCTCTTTTTAAAAGTTTAATTGTGTTTTCATTTTACCCCAAATTCCATACGTTTTTCCTGCCCCCTTAATAATGGTCTGTTAATTAATTAACTTCTGGAATACAATATGGGAAGCTTTAGCCCCAAGAAGTGCAATGGTACAAAAAGTGGGTTTTCTACTTCTCCATCTCTCTTCCTTAGTAAATATAGCAACACTAAAACTCCTCTCATTAGAAGAGATTTTGTGAAAATGAGACAGGACATTTCTAAACTAAGTGCTTTTCCTCCGAATAAGATTTAACCCAAAATGAAGTTGGGGACTTGAAGCAGGTATGAAAAAACCTTTTTTTTTTTTTTTTTTAAATTTCTATTTCTAAAGCTAATAAAAACCCTTTCACAGTAGGTTTTCTTTCTCTTGACAACCAAGGATTGATACATCTTGCGTGTCAGAAAGTAGAGGGCTGTGTGTAAGTAAGTGCTCCCTGGACACAATTCTTTTCCCCTGTAAATTCCCTTTCTGTGATCCAATTGGCGCTCTCTCACTGTCTTGAAAATTCCCATTTTTCTTTAATGGTCTCTACTATCCTGTTTTCTTTGCTCTTCTTAATCGTTCTGCTTTTCATTAGTAGATAATTCTCTCTGGCTGACCAACAGTGAGGAAGGTCAGAGTCATGGACAATATACCCTATCTGGTTTAGTCGGGCTCCAGAAAAGCTAAACTGTGCCTCATCCTCGAATGAAGTTACTTTAAGTACAAGTGATAATCAGCCTCCGTGGCAATGATTTCATCATACTAAGCGCTTGAGAATACCTGCTGCACTTTTTTCACCTCCCCACCCCAGGCAAGTTTATCTTTGCTCTTAAACCATCAACGGCACTTTGTATTTCTTTTCCATGCCACATTGAAAAGCAATAAAAATCAAGCGCGGTGCGTATCACTTAAACACATAAACAATTATGTAATAGTCCATTTCCCCCTCAAACCTTCCGTGCTTGTTTTCCTGTCTTAGAGTAACACTTGAAAGTCATCAAAGTGCCTACAGTGCCAGCAGCTGTTGGTGTTGGGGGTGGGGGAGCACGGCGCATGTCACATCTTTGCTCTAGGATGGGCGTCCACGTAATTTCTTGGAACAAGGCTTCTAGTGGATAACCCGGTGAGATGGAGGAAACTTCCTTCCACTCAGATACTGTCAGGGCCAATGTGCCTTTCGGGAGAGATGGTCTGTGAGATTCTGAACATTGAAGCTGTAAAAAAAATTGAGCTGGACAGATCCTTGCGACCACTTTTTCTGCTAAATATAGATAAGTTGTCATCGGCCTGCACGAGCAATTTCCAGCTACAGCTCCTCAGGAAGGGAGGCAGGTCCAGGGGCTCGTGTCTCTGGCAGTTAAACTGCAGAGAGAGGAGTGGACCTCCACTCAGAGGTTGAGCTGCAAGGGAAGGGGGCAAGAATGGAAAGAGGAGAGAGGCATCTTAGCTTTGGTTGAATATAATGGCACACTGGGGCATCTGTAGCAAATGACGGTAGTGGCTCTCATTAAGCATCAGTAACTTTGAAGAAAAGGTGTGTAGAAGGAGCTCTAACCCAGAGTCTGCCCTCAAGGTCCCCCCTCTGCCATCACTTTGGAAAACAATGTGGTAGAGTGGGAAGATACTATGAGATACCTAGTCAAAGAGTCCTGAGTTTGGATCCTACCTTAACCTGACCCTATGTCTGATTTGGAGTTACTGAAATACTCTGAGCCTCAGGGTCCTTCTATATAAAACGTAGGTAAACTACTATCTCTCTCACAGTATTATTAGGACTAATGATAGGATTGAAGTACATGGCACGGCTAAGTACTTATCTTTGCTCGGTGCCCTTCTCCTTCTTCCCTGTTAGGCAAGTCACTTAAGCTTCCCTGGACTCCAGTGGTTTTTCTCTTAGCAAGTCCTACTGGTTGTACCTCCAAAATATAATCAGAATGTACCCACTTCTATTTCCATGGCTACTGCACCAGTACAAGCCACTGTCATCTCTTGCCAGGGCACTGCAATAGTTTCCTGACTAGTTTCTCTCCCTCTGTTTTTAAACCCTGTATAATCTGTCTCTGCACAGCAGGTAGATAGAACTTTAAAAAAAAAAAGTAAGTTAAATCATGCCACTCCCCTATCTAAAGCCCTCCAAGCGCACTTAGAATAAAATCCAAGCTTCTCACTACAGCCTTTGATGCTCTGTGCGATCTAGTCCCTGCTTATCTTTGTCTTCTTTGACTCCCATCTGCTATCACTTTCTTCTTCTATTAATATTTTCCAACTGTACTGGCCTAATTTCACTTCCCAGAACACATCAAGTTTGTTTCTACCTTGGGGACTTTGCTTTTGCTGTTTGCATAGCCTGGAAGAAGCTTCTTCCAGCTTCTGCAGCGGTTGAAACCTTTTCAACGGTTCGGGCAGGTGGTCCCTCCTAAAATTTGTCTTTCCTCACCTAGTGTGTCTATCCTAGCCTATTTTACTTTCCTCAGAGCACCTATCACGACCTAGAATTATGTGAAATTTTGCTTGTCCGTTTTCCTCTTGGGAATGTAAACTCTGAACAAAGGGGACTATATATATATATATATATATATATATATATATATATATCTACATATATCTATATATCTATATATCTATATCTATATCTATATCTAATCTATATCTATATCTATATCTTGAATAAGCCTAGAACAATGCATGGAGCAGAGTAAGTACTCAGCAATCACTTGGTGAATGAATTAGGAATGAATACGTAAGATAAGGTGGTAAGATCTTCTTAAAAGTTTGTGACTAGATCTGACAGTCTTTCTATGCCCTTTCCATTTCTAAAAGATTCTAGGATTCCTTGAACAGAAAGTCTGAATCCCAGAATAATTTTACAGAAACGTAGTTTAGAAATTTTTCAAATACTCAACATAGAAAAAATTATATTAGGTTTGCCAGACGGAGGCACTCTGGGTATCTGCTTTAACGAAAAAAAAATAAGAAGGACTTATAATTTGCATGTGGAGTATTTGTATGTAAAGGGATCCTTTTAAACTATTTAAAAATTGTGTTCCTTTAAGTAGCATTTAGATTTTCTGAGCAATCCTATTTACAGTTGGCTTAGCATATCCATTCTTCACAGATCTTGAAAGGGAATATGATTCCACAGCATAACACATCTGCTAAAAGAAATGGCTCAGGTAAGCTCGGGCTTTGTGACTTGTATGTTCTTCGGCTCAGGGAGGTATTCATACCATTGTGCTCTGGGCAGGTGAGTCCACTTCTGGGCTGTGTTACAAGAGGGACACTGTGGGGGCACCTGGGTGGCTCAGAGCCTGGAGCCTGCTTTGGATTCTGTGTCTCCCTCTCTCTCTCTCTGTCCCTCTCCCTGCTTGCACTCCATCTCTCTCTCTCTCTCAAGAATAAATATTAAAAAAAAAGAGGGACACCGTGCAAACTGGATCACATCCTAGGGAAGAAACTGGAAACCGTGTTAACAGAAGAAAATGGGAAGGCTTAAGTGAAAGGAGAGGAGATTGTAAAGGCTGGCAGTTGTCAAATATTTGAAGGTTTCTCATAAAAAGGCATATTCTGTGCTGCAACCGCCATGGGACAAATCTAGAACCAATGAGTAGAAGCTACCGGAAAGCAGATTTTGACTCAACAAATGGAGAGAATTTCCAACAGTCTGTCTTCATACATAAGCAAAAGCCTGCCCGTAAATACAACGAGCAGGTACCATCACTGGATGTTTAAATTTGGGGGCAGGCAGAGGAGCAAGGATTCCTCTTATTGCAGGTGGCCAGCACAGACACTTCCAGCAAGCTCTCACGGAAATCTCTTCACACATTCCAGGCTGGCTAGCAGGGACTAATAATACTATGTGATCTGTATCACATACCGTTCTACCAGTAACATATGGGATACGATGAGTGCCGTTTAAACAACAGCTCAAGCCCAGAAAACTTTGAGTTTCGGAAGTTAACTTAGAATTTCACAGATCCGTGATTTTATATTCTCACCTGGAAGCAAGTTACTGGCTATTTCCTGCCCAAGAGATTTCTTCTCTGGAAAGCTGAAGGAGGCTACTATTCTTCCATATCCTTGGTGAAAGACAGGTTGTGTTCCAAGCATAACCCTGGGTTTAGGGATAGCCGATAAGGCTGGAGAGTACAGGGTTGAATTAGATCACCTTTTAATTTGTAGCCTAAGAACGGTCTGTTATTTTTACCTATCCCTTCTGGCAGGGGCAGCTGGTAACTGGAGGCAGAAGCTGACCTTCCACAGCAACACCCCCAGCCTGACCCCTCTTTTCTCCTCCTTTCCTTCCTTTGCCTTTCTTTAGAATTCCTACGAGCCTTTGCATGCTTAGCATGAAAATGAGCCCATTTTATTTTTGGAACCCACAGAGGCAGCCCTGAGGGGAGTTATTGTGTTGCTTTTAGCAGCTAAACAAAAAGGTGTGAAATCATTTGCTGGCTGCTCTAGAATGGGAACAAATAAATAAATAAACTGAGAAGGAAGGTTCAGGACAGTGTGGGGCAACTTGGACAGAACCTCGTGACAGGCTTCTCTGAGACTTATTAGTAACCAAAGTGGCTGTAGGAATGTCTGTGTATCTTTCTCACCTTCCCAGGAAGTTATGAGAACAGCAGGGAAGCCACCGGGATGTTTTTTGTTTTATTGATATATTTTCATACCATTTCCATGTTGCTTTGAAAAGGACATAAGGTCAGGACTACTTTGAGAAAATTCCTTAAAGTCCTTTGTAACATTTCCTGTGCAGAGAGAGTGAGGTAAGAAGAGGGGACAATTCACCAGGCTGTTCTAAGAACTGGGGACTCCCCCTGAATGCTTCTGTGGACACATATTGAAGTCCTTACAGGCCTTTCACGACTTAATCACATAACAGTGGTAAGAGACACAGACCTCAAGCAACAAAGACTTCTTGTGAATCTTGAGGTTTTGGTCTTATGCTGATAACAGTGGTTGAGAGCAATCTCCTGTTTGGGGTGCCGAGGGCCCTAGATACTTCTCTTCTTGGAAGAGCATCATATTTTGAAATACCTCTTCATTAGCAGGTCCATTTCAATGGGCATCTATGGTACGGGATTGCCTTTTTCCTTTGTTTTTTTTTTTTTTTTTTTTTTTTTGCAATTTTGGAATCTTTTTTAACCTACAAAATATTTAAAGCATATAAAAATGCAGAGACTTGGTAAATGTACATCCTTATTTCCAAGATTTTACAATTGCTACTTGGGCTCTTTTTTAAAATGTTTTTATGTTTATTTTTGGGGGGGGGGAAATGAGTGGGGGAGAGGGAGGGAGGGAGGGAGAGGGAGAAAGAGAGAGAGAGAGAGAGAGAGAGAGAGAGAGAGAGAGAATCCCAAGCAGGCTCCATGCTCAGTGCAGAGTCCGATAAGGGGCTTAATCCCATGACCATGGGAACATGACCTGAGCTAAAACCAAGAGTCAGATTTTCAACCAACTCAGCCACTCAGGCAACCCTAGGCTCTTTTAAAAAGAAACTAAATGTTATGGTTGTGCCTGCTCCCATGCTTCTTTCTTCCTCTTTCCCAACAGGCAAACTCTCTTCTGCAGCTTATATATGTCCTTCCATTCTTGGCCTTTATGCAGGCTTGCCCACGTAGCAGCTTGGCTTAACAAATGTGGCCTTGGGAGTATTTGGGCAATCTGGCTTTAGTGACTGGTGGGCATCACCACGCAATGGGGACTAACAGGGCCTGTCTTATTAAGGTGGTTAAACCTCCTTATATCCAGCATTCAGGGCAACATTACAATATAGTCAAACAGCAAGATAAGACAGATCTTTTAAAAGCACTATTTAATCAATTAACTAATTCAGAGAACAGATAATACTGATTTTGCCCACTTCTTGTCAGGGACTAGGCCATGTGTAGGGATATGGTGAGTCACACACAGACAAATGGAAATTAAAACCACTGTAATATCAAAATTTTTCTTAGGAAAAGAACTGTGTTTCTTAGGACAATTCCACAATAAGGGGTGACCTTGAAGATGCAGGCAATAAGAACCAAGAGACAACTCAACTGAACAAAGCAGGGCTGTGGGGGAAGGGGAGGAAGGAGAGAGAAGAGGGGGAGAGGGAAAACTAGGAACCTCAGGGTGAGACAGAGAGGAGAGACAGGAGTGGAGGAAGGGACAGAGGCAGAAGACAAGAGGGCATGTGGCAGTGTGACTGAAGTGCAAACAGTCCATGGTGGTCCACCTATGGTGGCTGGAGGGCTGTGACAAGAAGGTCCCTCAGGAGCCATGTGAGGTTTATGTTCCTGTAAGAGAAATCCATTGTTTGCTACCCATCCTTCCCCGCCGCCCCCCCCCCCCCCAGTAAAATGTTCAGTGAAATAGATTTTTTTAAATCAAGTAGGAGGTGGATTTCATATACATGTGTACATACGCATATGTATGTATGCACATATATATCCATGTATATATGCACATATGTGTATATATAGAGAGACATGTACATATTGTAGAAAAGACATCAAATGAACGGAAATGAATCAGTGGAGTGCATCAATTCAGAGCCAGGGATGACTGGAAACACAGCCCTGGGTGCCTTCCCCTTAAACTCCCAAACCTCGGAGCTCTCAGAAGTCCTGGCTTTCCGTATGATACAGGGAAAGTGCAGTGAGAGACTTCTGAAAGGACAGAGAGACCTAATCTGACATTGGAGTTGAGGGCTGAGCTTATTATGTGTTTTAGTTTTACACTGAAGGTTATAGGGAACATGATTTGAATATGGGGGTGGATTCTGAAGCCATAATTTATCACACCTCTACCAAGTTGCCCGGATGCTCTTCTCCCTTGTTTCCAACTAGCAAACTCCTGCTTCTTTCTTTAGGTTCCATTTAAATGTCACTTTATCTGTGGAGCGTTCCTTGACCCCCAGGGAGGGTAATTTTCTTCTTCCGGACTCCCATCTGTCTCCATAAATATCTGTATTACAGCACACATCACATGGTATTACATGGTAACGAACCTGAAAACAACAGAGTCGACCTCATGGTATTGCTTTGGAATCCCCACTGGCCAGCAAGATATGTGGCCCCTTTGCTGAATAAATCCTGGGTACGTGAGCAATAAAGGGAAACTAAGAGGGGGACACATAACTTCAGGAAGAGCAGAACCCCAAGCCCCTAAATAGTTACACCTCTCTCCCCCAACAGCTTTGCTGTGACATACCATTTGTTTTTCCCCTTGTACCTATTTTGAATAAGAACCCATCGCTCCCCAGAAGTAAAAGCAATGTAATAGTCATTTGTTTGTTTACTTCTTCCCCGTGCCAAGACCCAGGGTGACGAGGCTGGATTGCATATGGGGCGTGGGCATCAGAAACTGGGAGTCTCACCTTGCCCGGCCTGTCTGGCTCGTATGCTTGGGCAAGTCACATAGCTCCTGTGGGACTCCGATTCCTCACCCAGTGGTAATGACCAGCCTCACAGGGTGGCTGCAAAGCTTAATTAAGGATTGAGAAGGAGGCAGAAAATACAAAGTGCCTCACACACGCAAAGAATTTTCTTCCCGTATTTATTTTTGGGCTCAGTAACCTGTGGTAGGAAGTGTTTATGACCTAGAAGAGGAACCCAGTGAAAAAATGCGACTACTATTCTCATTCATTCTAAAATGGCTCACTTGGTACGGACGGGGAAATGGACCACACACTTATTTCTTTTATTCTAGTTCGTTCTGTGGCCCTTGCTGCCAACTTTGTGTGTACAGCTTGCTACCTCTAGGTCTCAGTTTCCTTGACTACAAAGACTTTCTCCCTGATTCCCTGATGCTCAGATGTGTTGTGAGGCCTTCAATTTTTATCCCAGTCCCTATACTTTTAAATCTGCTCAGAAACAAGGTTCGCGGATGGGACGCAATGTTTATGAGCAAATCCACAGCGGTTGGTTCCCTGAGCCCAAAAAGAGGGTCTTGTAAACCTTTGCAAAAGCGACTCCCCAACTCAGCCTGGCTCTGTGACACCTACCTCTCTTCTCAGCACCTGGAGACCTTGGCAGGTCCAGGGTTTCCATCACTGCCAGGGCCTTGGCTTTGTTGCTAATTGTTGGCTGGATGATTGAGCAAAAGGACAAGTAATCCCGAGGCAAGAGTGAGAAGGTAAGAGAGAGACAGAAAAGCACACCGAACAAGTGGTTTGTTACCAAAAAGCCATATTGTTACCACAACATTTTTTCTTTCTTTTTTTTTAATGTTTATTTATTTTTGAGAGAGAGAAAGACAGAGACAGAGACAGAGTGTGAGCAGGGGAGGTGCAGAGAGAGAGAGGGAGACACAGAATCTGAAGCAGGCTCCAGGCTCTGAACTGTCAGCACAGAGTCCGATGCGGGGCTTGAACTCACCAACAGTGAGATCACGACCTGAGCCGAAGTCGGACGCTTAATGGACTGAGCCACCCAGGAGTCCCACATTTTTGGTTTTCTAATCATAGAGGCTGTCTCTGTGCTAGGGATGTTCAAAGTTCAAAGTTGTTCAGAAAGAGAAAACACGTGTCATATGCTGTGTTTGTTGCTGAGAGAAGAATAGAGGCCACAAGGTGACCATTATTTACACAGCGCCTCTTCTATACCCTCATCCTGCCCCAGCTGTCTTCAGAATCCCTGGCATCACACCCTGGAGGCAGGTGGGTCAGCCACATGGATCAGGTGAGGAGGAGGAAGTGTGAGATGGCTATTACAGGCTGCCCAGCCAGGTGTGGTGGTGGCTTTGGAGAGGTGTGGGGCCACTGAGGCTTATATAAGGAGGAGGGAGAACGTAGGCCAAAGGGGAAAATGTAACGTTGACTTTGATTGGCTAACTGAACATGAGGCCGACTGAGGGAGGTGAGAGAGGGAAGGATGGAAGACTTTGGAAAGCATGACAGTGTCTCATTTGTATGCAACACGAAGGTACCTTCCACATATAACACAGAAGCAGGTGGAGATAAATGGGAAACTTGATAGGCAGTAAAACCACATGCTATTTTAAATATATGCAAACATTAAAGAAGATTGGTATTAGTAGAATATGTTATATATCCTAATTACATCAACATTAGATGCGCTGTTAATACCATTACTCAATGTCATTTAAAAATCACTTGGGGGCACCTGGGTGGCTCAGTTGCTTAAGCATCTGACCTTTGACTTCAGCTCAGGTCATGATCTCACGGTTCGTGGGACACAGCCTTGTGTTGGGCTCCATGCTGACAGCACAGAGCCTGCTTGGGATTCTCTCTCTCCTCTCTCTCTCTCTCTCTCTCTCTCTCTTTCTGGCCCTTTTGCCACCCCCATCTCTCAAAATAAATAAATAAACATTAAAAAAAATCACCTGAAGAAAATGCAAAAATAATTTTTGGAACTTCAACCTTAGGCGCTCACACATCATTTTCTTAGGAAAATGTGGCCGTTGGAAATGTTGGACAGATTTTTTTTTTTATTTATTTATTTTTTTTTATTTATTTTTTTTTTTAAATTTTTTTTTTCAACGTTTATTTATTTTTGCGACAGAGAGAGACAGAGCATGAACGGGGGAGGGGCAGAGAGAGAGGGAGACACAGAATCGGAAACAGGCTCCAGGCTCTGAGCCATCAGCCCAGAGCCCGACGCGGGGCTCGAACTCCCGGACCGCGAGATCGTGACCTGGCTGAAGTCGGACGCTTAACCGACTGCGCCACCCAGGCGCCCCCAGATTTTTTTTTTAAACCAAAGCATTATAACTTGTCTCCAACATGCCGGGAGTAAAATTTTCTATAGAAGCACTATTATAGAAAAATGCCGCACGCTACGGATTAAGCACAGCTAATCACAACACATGAAAGCAAATGGAGCATGTTCTGAGGGGTGCAAATACGTTGGAACCTGCCTATCACGAAACACGGTCTGCACAATCCTTTGAAAAATAGCCCTTTTGCAAAGAGAACTTATTACCAACTTCACGCAAGTGTCTCAATTTCAAATGGGGTTAATTTTATATACATTGAGAATGGAAACAAAAGACAATAGGAAAATGTCCTTTTAGTTCTAAGCACCCCTCTTATTTGGGGGTGGGGAAGCTTTCAGCGATTCCATAGGTATCTCGCACTTAATATATGGGAGGCAAAAAGCAGTGCCGGCTAATTCCAACACTTAAACTACTACTTAACCATCCAGCTGTTAAAAGGAGTCCAGAGGAATCGTTAGCTACAGTAAAGAGGTTTCTCAATCGACATCCCACTCTGAGGTCAACTCTCGTCACAGGTGCACTTGGCTGTGAGGCACTTGTAATGTCAGAAGCAGATATGGCTGCCAAGTTCAAGTTGCCATGACTCTGAACGTATTATAACATTCCACTCCAAGCCAGAGCCCGTAACTCTCACGGCTGTTCTGATGAGGGCCCTTCTTGGTACCACTCTGGCTCACACCCACTGGCTACAGTGATGCAGCAGGTGAAGGACTTAAGTGTCACTAAGTTGGTTTCCAATTGCTTCCAGGAAAAAAAAAATCCATGGCATATACGATTCTTACATCTGACACCTGGCAAATTTCCCCTGTGTTCACAGGCTACAGAGATGGGATCTGACCATTGCTGTCATGGCCTTAAGTGCTGTCTCCCACACTTTGAGGGGTCTGAAACACAGACACCAGGGAACATTAGCGTTTTGGAGACAAGGTGTAGGAAAACACTACATGTACCTGAAAACTCTGCCAAGCACCTCAGGCCTGACATGCCGTTTCTTAGCTCTTCCAACATCAGAACATTCTGTCTTAGGAACTGTCACCTCGACATCATATGCTGGTTTTATGGTGTTGATACACATCTACCAGAAAGGAAGCCAAAAGGAAGGACTCACCACTATCACTGTCTCCTGCAAATGATCCCCCTGCTTTGCCCCTGGGCGTTTTTCTCCACGTATTGTTCTTGGGCTGTCTAATTTGGACGGAGCATCGGTGGAGCTGAAGTTCCACAAATATTCCAATAATAAACAACAGTGCTAATTACCAGAAGGGCCCTCGAAAAGTAACAGAATAACAAACTCACTTTAACTTGGTCTTTGTGTCTTTGGTGATTAAAAGGTCAGAATGCTACGGTTTTGTTTGCAGCGTCATTTATGTTGACATTTTCCCCAGCGGGGTCAAATCTTCAATGTGAAAATAAATCTAGAAACTTTCTGTCACACGCTTTTAGGCTGTGTCTTCCCAATGCCACCCTTTGGGAGGTAGGCACAAGTCATGGTAACTGGCCACATCCTCTATCTGTGGAGGTCTAAGAGTTAGCAGAACTTTATCTTTATGATGAAATGGCCTTTAGAAGTGGGTATTGCCAAGTTCAGAACGCGAGCATCATTACTGAGAAAAGAGCACTTTCCTTTTAAACAGAGAAACCAACAGCCATGCACTACAAGGCTTGAAAAAAAAAAAAGGGAGCTACCGCAAAACAAACAAATATTCAGCTCAGTTTCAGGAAGTTTCCAGAGGATCAAACAAGCCTTTCTCTATTGAAGTTGTTGGGGGAACATTTATGCTTACTTGAGCCTTAGTTCCTATTTATGCGCTGGCTTTTATACATCGACCTCAGGAGGGCATAACGACTTCAGGTTACTCACAAAGTATCTTCAGAAAAGGCAGCCTGGAAATCCCACCCCCAGCAAGGGGGAGGGGATGCATTCAAATCTGAATTTGTTTCCAAACCACTGCTCTGTCCTTGAGGCCAGGATATCTCAAAAACCGGAGAGAGGAATTCCACTGAGAGAGGGTGAGAAAGATGGCTCATGGTGTGAACATGCCTGCTAGGAGAATGCCTTTTCTCCTGGGTGAAACTGGGAGACCAGAGAGTCTATTTGGGGAGCCCTGTTTCCACTCAGAAGAAGCTTGCCATTTTCTGCTGGTCCCTGGGGAGAGGATTTGGTGCACAGTTGAATGGTCAAGCAAATTCTCTTCCACAATAAAGGGGGAACTACACCACCCCTTGGCAAACAATACTCCTGTTTTATAAACCTATTACTTTTTAGTTCTTGGTGTCATTCATGCTTTTCACAGTGTTCTCGTTGGTGTTTTTACCCCCATTTGACGGATCAGAACATTGAGGCTCAGACAGTAAGTCCCAAGTTACACAGTAAATATAGTACGTAGGAAAGCTAAGATTCAAACCTGGGTCTTTGAGCCTCTCATGCCGGACTTCTTACTAACATGCCAGATCGGCTCCTAACTACATCCTTTCTAATAACCCACATTATGATTGGTGGGAAGAGAGAGAAACGTTTGGAAAAAAATACTAAAGAATTGAGAACGGGGAGTGGGCATGCAGTAGAGGGAAATGTGGTCACTTGGTTGTTGTTACTATGTCCCCATCTTTTCATGGGAGTATTCCTTTTAAAATCTGCATGTTGGAACTTGCTGGTGAAATTTAAGTCACATCCTGCATACGGTGCAAGTTCACATCAGAGAAGCCGAAGATGAGGAAACAGCTGGCTCTAGAGGCATCAAGCCTGAAAGATGCACACACCTAAACAGAAACACCAAATGACGCTTGCTTCTGGAGACAGTCTCCTGAAGGTTATCCATACTTTAGCAAGGACAAATCTTCAACAAGCAGAGTCTTCCTATTTAGGTATCTCCTACTACATACGTGCCTAATTTATACAGATATCCACTTGGCTTACTTTGGAGCTTAGGAAAAGCTCCCTATGCTGAACAGCTTCCCTTTTTTCATTACAATACAATGGATTTTGACCATACGATATGTGTGACTATTCAATGGCACAAAATTGATGTGCCTCCCCCTACCTGGCCCTCTTCTTCCATAACATCAATACCCTCAGGCACACAAGGCGGCTCTCACTCCAGGAGGCTTCTGGGAGCAGCGGCTCTCTGTACCCTCCTCCCACCCTAATCTTTTTTAAAGTTGGTACATCATGTCCATAAAGTCGACTACCCCTTCCAGAGTTTCAAACAGCCATTTTAGTCACCTAAATCTGAGAGAGATACATTTACAATCCACTTTAGGTTTATGTGGGGAACCATAAATATCAGGCTTGAGCCCTGAGGGCTAGAATTTCATGGGCCATTAAGCATGTCACCAGGTGGAAAGCTGTCAATAGCTGGATGTGAGTTATAGTCAGATAACCACAGTCAGCCTGGCTTAAGAAAGTGTAACCCCAATCAGAGAGGGGTGTCCTCCTGCCCGCCTCCATCTCACTCGCGCTCACCAGTTTTTCCCTCCCTCCTCTGCACTCCGCTCTTGTTGGGTCTTTAGACTTGTCCCCCGTGCTTGATGGCAGGCTGCCTTTCTCTTGCCTAGATTGAAAGGCTAGGTGACATATAGAAAGAACAGGAGATTTGCAGTGAGGCGGATCTGGATTTAAATCTCTGTTCTGCCATTTGTAGCTATGACATGATGTACAAGTTATGTGACCCCACCTTGGCTCCAGTTTTTCCCAGTTGCAAAATTATTAAAGATAGTCAATAGCGTAAGAAAGGTAGGAGTAGGGCCAATAGGTAGAGATTATAGGGAGAGAGATTTCCTGCCTAGTAGACAGAAGAACTTTCTAAAAACCAGATTGGCAAACCATAAGAGACTCTTAAAAGCTGAGAACAATCTGAGGGTTGATGGGGGGTGGGAGGGAGGGGAGGGGGAGTGACGGGCACTGAGGAGGGCACCTGTTGGGATGAGCACTGGGTGTTGTATGGAAACCAATTTGACAATATATTTCACATTAAAAAAATTTCACGAAACTAAAAAAATAAAATAAAATAAAACCCAGACTGGCTCATAAGTATAATGGGCTGCGTTGAAAAGAAATGAAGAAGGTAACATCTTCTGTTGCAGGTTTTGTGCCTAAGCTGGATGCTGAGTGGAGGGTCCTGAGAATAGATGGGAGTTTAGCCTGGCTACTTCAAATTTCCCTGCTAATCTTCAAATCTGATGATTCTTTGATTTGCATATGTGTCCTTCCAGAAAAGCCAAGATAAATCTTCTCAAAATCCCCAACAGAGAATAGAAGTAAAGTGACATGATTTTTTTTTCTCATTTTCATTTTCCTTCTAGAAAACTAATCCCTCCCATGTTTTTCTCCTCCATTCAATTAGTTGGCAGAGAATCCCATTTCCACCGAGTGCTAGAACACATTTAACCATTGTGAAACACTTAACACAAACCACATGGCCATAAGTTTTCATGACTCCCCACTACACAAATAGTTCCATTTTTAGAAAAATCAAAATTCTCTGCTGCCTCTTGCTCTCCTTCTCTCCATTGTTTCTGTTTGACCAGCTCGGCAGTACTCTCCCATCCTGCCCTCTTGCTGTCTGAGCCCGTGGCACCTGCCAATAAAAGTGATGACAGACTTTAATGTTCACGCAGGTTTCCAACAACAGAGTTCACTTCATAATCACCAGAGTTCAGCTGGTAAGCCTGATCTGAGTGACATCGGATTTTTTTACCTGAGATGTTACACTGTGCGCTTTCATTTCTACAGGTTATGAACCACTTTGAAAGTGAATTTTTTAGCTTGCTAGGGGCAATGACCTATGAGCCTGCAGACAAATCCCAACTGATTGGGTAAAGCCCAAACCCTTGTTAGAGTGCTTGAGTTTGCTTGGAAAATTGGCTGCCACGTATGAGTCACAGACACAGGGTCGACCTCTGGGAGACACTGTGTGTGTGTGTGTGTGTGTGTGTGTGTGCGTGTGTGTGTGTGTGTTTTGAACATGCCTGGGACATGAAGCAGATCATAAGCGTGTCTTGCAAACAATGACTTCTGTTTGGCCAAAGTGAATATCAAGGGCAGCCTTACACTGGAGGAGGGCCATAGGAGATGAAGGCCATCGTGCCCACGGAGGGATAGGCGTGCCAAGGCTGCTCACAGAGCACTGTCATCACTGACTGCCCATCGATCAGCCAGATCCTGGGGAAGCATGGGCTTGCACCCACACGATGTTAGTTATTCAGCTCTGTAGTATTGTCCCTATTTTACACACGGAGCTCAGAAAGGTTAAATAGCCTGCTCACGGCCACATTACTCCTCCGTGGTTGTAGAGGCAAAATGTGACCACATGAGGATGCCTCTGGGCCTTGGGACTTTTCATGACACTGTACTCTTTGGGTGGCTTTTAGTGCAGAGTCTGACTGTACGTGTCTATCAGGCCATGTTTTAGACACCCGGCCTCATTTTTGTTTTCTGCCTCTGATATTATATTTCTTGCTATTTGTAGCCAGGTTATTTCTCCCGCTCTAAGTTGGTTCTCTTATTTGCTTAATGTTATAATTTATGTTTTGAATTCCCCAGGGCAATATTTTTCATGTTGACATTTTCAAAACTACAAAGAACTTGAGGGACAATTAAAGTCTCAACGAGAGCATGAACTCTACCAGGAGAACCCTGGACTTTGTGGCCAACACTTGAGATGAAGAAGTGTGTTCTCTTCTCTCCCTGTGATAGCTGCCTTTTGGGATGGTTGGGATTTAGAATGTCTATCATTTTAATCAAAGTAGCTAGTGACTCATGACTTGTTGACCAAAGTTTCTCACAGGCTAAGGAGAGAGAAGTCTTATTTCTTCCCTTTGCAAATAAAGATTCCAATCATTTCATGCTGAAATCTGGATGATGCAACAATTTAGATGTATACCGTAAGACGTTGGATGATATGGTTAATGTTCTGTTTTGAAGGTAGCATTTTATAAGAGGGAGATTTAGTTTTAACCTTGATACATTTTGAATTTAACAGACATACCCTCCCTCTCCATACCTATTTCCACTGAAACTTTATGGCTAGAATAAGGCATCAAAACCAAACAAGCAGACAAGGAAGCAAGCATACAAAAAACCTACCCCATTTTGTCTTGCCTGTGCAACCAGAACCTATGCTCTCTAAGGTAAGCAAGGCCGTGTGCTTTGCTGCAGTAGGCTGAGAAATGGCCCCTCCTCCCCCTAAGACAGCCACATCCTAATCCCCGGAACCTGTGATTATGTTACTTTAGATGGCAAAAGGGACTCTGCAGATGTGATTAAGTTAAGGACCTTGAGATGGGAAGATTATTCTGGATTATCCTGGTGGGCCCAATGTAATCTCAAGGGTCCTTACAGGAAGGAGGCTGGAGGTTTCAGAGACACAGAGGTAAAGTGATTATGGAAGCAGAGGGACAGAGAGAGGCTGGAAGATGCTATGTCGCTGGCTTTGGAGGTAGAGAAAGGAGCCATGAGGCAAGAAAGGAGCCATGAGGCAAGGTGGATCTAAAGCTGGAAAAGTCAGGAAGCAGATTTCCGTAGAGCCTTTCAAAGGAGCCAGCCCTGCCAATGCCCTGACTCTAGCCCCACTCCTATCAGACTTGTAGGAGTCCAGAACTTTAAGAGAAGAAATCTGTGTTGTGTTAAGCCCCATACTTGTGGTAATTTATCACAGAAGCATTAGGAAATGAATGAATTTGCTTCCTATTTACATCTCTCGTGACCAGCATAGTCCTTGGCGTATAATATGGACTCACAAGTTAATATTTACCGAACAGATTGAAAACGTAAGGGAAGGAAATCATGAACACAGAATGTACCAGACATGGCAACATTGAGTGGTTTAAAAAACTCCCGATTTCTGAGGACAAGAAAGACATTGTTTTTAAGGCTCCACTGGGTGTACAAGCTACCCAGTTATTCATGACATGACCCCAGAATTTAGGCAGCTGTGTATAAGCTCTTCAGGTCCAGCAAGCTCTTTCCTGGGGGCAGGTGGAAGAGACCACAGGCCACGATAAAAAGCGTTTAGAGGCTAATTCCTTTGCAAATATCTATTCAGTGCTTCCAGGGGTTCAAAGCACCAGGGAGACAAGGAGGAAGAAAAGGCAGCATCCGTACTATGCAATACAACTAGCAAATACCAGCACCTTATAGAATATACAGTAGGCACTCAGCAAGTAAATAGCAGAACGAATGACATGCGGAGCCAGTGTATAAACATGAGCGCTCCCACACCCCCTTCCCAAAGCCTTCTACAGCAGAAGCCGGTCTCCTCCCAACTCGGCCTTCTATGCATCCCTGGATGTTAACTTCAACCAGATTTCATAAACGAAAGAAGAGCAAAGGAGAGAACCCTCCACCCTCAGCCACAGATGCACATACCACACATATTTTGGCCACAGAGACGGCAGACCACAGCGATATACCTCACCTTTTCTGGGACTCTCTTTTGTTCGGGTATTGCAAGTCTTTTAATTTAAAGAAAAATAAATTAAGCTACTCTGGCTGACGAAAGAGAATAGTTTCCCCAAGGAACTTATTAACACTTAATGGTTATATTAGTGATTTACTTCTCATCCAGGATTCTTTTCGGTTTATCATAGAGGTAAAATCAATACCTTCTACCAAAGTGGAAAAACTTAGGTGATTCATTGGTGAGATACAGGAACAAAGGAAAATTAATGATAAAGACTGAAAATAACTTTAGTTCTTCCAATTCAAGATCTAACTGACTCTCCGGATCATAATTTAGGAAGACGGAGACCTTGGGGATCATCTAGTCCTGTTTTTTTCACTTCGCAGATGAGGAAAGGTGGGGCCCATTTGGAGGCTGCCAGGTCACACTGGCTAGTGGACTCAGGCCTAGGGCCCAGGTTCTGAGTCCGGGATCCAGCATGCATCCCCATCTGCCTTGCTGCCTTAGATGACTGTACCAGGAGTTTGAGGCACACAAAAAGAAGCAGACACCAGTCTTACCTTCAAGGTGTTTACAGTCTAGGGGAGATAATACATGTATATAGAAAATATGAGCTTACAGAGATAAGCTCAACATAAGAGTTATAGATTAAAAAGGAATCTTTAGGGGCACCTGGGTGGCTCAGTCAGTTAAGCGTCCGACTTCAGCTCAGGTCATGCTCTCACAGTTCATGAGTTCCAGCCTGCATTGAGCTCTGTGCTGACAGCTCAGAGCATGAAGCCTGCTTCGGATTCCATGTCTCCCTCTCTCTCTGCCCCTCCTCTGCTCGCACTCTGTCTCTCTCCCTCTCAAGAATAAATAAACATTAAACAATTTTTTTAATAAAAAAAGGAATCTTTAAATCCCATGAAATTCCTTTGTAATTTTTAAAAAAATAGTAATCAAACTTGTTAAACAGTGAAATTATTCCTTTTTCGAGATTCCTTGGAACCAAGTATTTGGACTATAATTTAGTTAAGGATTTCACAACGTGCCCTATTTGAGCATCTGATTTGAAAAAAATAAACAAGCAAGCCAGACCACACAATGCCCGTTGAATGAGATCTTCTGGGCAGGTATCTCCCCATCTGCCCAGGCAAGTCAAACCAAATGAGGCACTGGGTCAAAAAGGAAGGAAGAGTAAAGGATAAATCCATTGACCACCACCCCAGGAGGCCAAGAGAATCTCTCCTCCCCGTTAGTCGTGACTGGCTCTAAAATAAAAATAACGTACTCAAGCTGTGATAGAGGAAAGGTCTTGGTTTGGAACCCAACTACAAAGTATTAGCAAAGAGAGATTATTACCCACTAGAAACTCTCTTTTTGGTATAATTAGAAGAATAGAAAGACCACTGAATAATGGGATTTGTGAGAAATATGGGTCATGTGTCGGCAGCACTACTTGCTTGCAAAATTGGCTATGTGAGTTGGCACATAGCACCGTGAATATTAGAAACCACAAATCTCCAGAGTTTCCTGAACAAAAAAGTAAAAGGCCTTGTCTATGGATTGACAGGTTGGAGGTCAGCTCATGTAACAAGTCTCTGGGTAAGCTCCAAAGCTACCTATGAGTTTCCTATTTTTCTTTTTCTTCTTTTCCCCCCCTCTTCCTCCTCATCCTTCACCTCTCCTCTCCCCCTTCTTCTCTTATTCTGGATATGGGCATCTTAGTGGGTCCAACTGTGGCTTATGACGCTTCTGCCAATCCCCCAGAGAAAACAGGCCCTCTCCATATCAATGACCTAGGAATCCACAAGCAGCTCTGGATAATGGGAAAAGCATATTCCCACGAACAAAACCAAGGGAAGCTGATTCTTTTGCCCCTGGAAGACTAGAGGACTTACTCCCTAGTTAGATTACACTGCAGATGAAAATCCTGAGAAGGAACAAACCTCCCTGTACTGACAACAAAGCCAATCCTTGAGAAGCTTAGCCATAGTGGGGACCTCTGAAAAACTTCCCTTTGGGAGCCTGAAATGGCAATCAAGTACTTCCCTATTTTTATCTGTCTAATCATAGACTCCTCTATAGGATTATGGTCTTGAGTTCTAAGTAAGTTAAGTCAATGTCTTCTAGGAGGTATAATTTATGAAAAGGGTAAAAGATTAAGTGAAATTTCAAATTCTCAGGATCAAGTCTACCTTGGACGCAGACAAAGAGCCAAGTGTTCACATCATTTACCTCTGCCTAGAGTGCTCTCTCAGCTATTACTTCACACTCTGCAATATTTCTTGCGTAGATCTTCATGATTTCTAGGAGCCCCTATGGAGGGTGGATCCTATACTTTCTCTTTCCTTAGCACTCATATTCAAGGCACTTAAAATTTTGCATTTGTGTACTTTTCTGTTTCTGTGTCCCTGTCTCCTCCAAAAACATGGGGTGATGGTGGTGGTAGAGAGTCAATATTTTCTTTCTATATCCCCAGTGCCTTCTACCTATTAGGAGCTCAGTAAGGGCAGGATGATTAATGAATGAATACATGAAATCTGTATTTCTTGGGCATCCAATAGACAAGAGAATCCAGAGTTCTGAGTAATGGATAGGAGAAAGGACCAAACCCTGTGGATGGTCTCCTCACAGACCATATCAACAGGGCAAAGTCCTTCTGTCTCTATTTCTATTTCCCCATCTATTTGTATACTTATGTTTTCAGGAATCAGAGGGTTGCTCTTTGAAAAATTCTTGAAAAGACTAGGTAACAATTGTTTTATAATTGCCAGTCTGACCCTCTACTTTACCCCAGTGAGCTACTATTAAGTATAATGCAAAGAAGACAACGTTTAGCAGGGAAGTCTGTGCTTAAAGGATTTGGCCACAAATGCAAAACAGAATTCATTTTTGCACTTGAAGATAAACATCCCTATTTCAATTGTGATGTTTGGAGTTTCGGCGTAAATTATAAAATGCCTTCGGAAAGGCATTATTGAAGCAGCTGATGGTCCCGGCGGAATTACTCAGCCAAGTGTATCCTCCTGTCAGCCCAGACTGTCATTCGAGTATATTGACCCTCCCTGACGGAAAGTCTATGAAAAGCAGAAGAGGAAGCACATGTTGTAAACCCACTGCTGAACATTAACAAGAACAGAATTAAAAACTATCACTTCTGGGACTTATCACACAACTTGGAAATAGTGTTCAATAAAGGAAAAGATAATTTGGGGCCACACTACCCGGAATGAACATCTCCCACGCAGTCGCTGGTCTGGATTTAGAAAACTGCTTGGCTCCCCAGAGAGTAGATGGTTAATGAGTATTTTAAAGGACGAGATTGAGGTGGTATGATAGAGTCGAAGGGTTCCAGCCTTGCTTCTACTTCTGTAAAGGCAAGTGGAACTGCCTTTGAATAAGACACTTTATACCTCCTGGTGAAAATGTCCCCCCCGCCCCATCTCGAATATGGGAGGTGGGGACCACCAGACGAACTCTCTGGTCCACTCTCAAATCTGGGTCTACACGACCAGAACACTGAAAAGGCAGAAGAACAAGAGCAACTAACACTCCTACCTTTTTTCCAACCTGAAGCGAAGGTGAGGGAACCTTGTTATACGCGGTAGTTTTTATTCACATGGATGCTAACAACGCGGAGTTTTTATAGAGATGCAGGGATTTATGGAGTATGAGAGATCACCATCAACCTTCTGAACTTGAGAGGCTCATCGGTGTCATTTTTTTCTCATCAAAGACTAATTACCCAAATGGTCAAACCATCTATGTCAATATAATCATCTCAGAAATCACAGATGACAAGAAGGTGAGAAAAAGGTAATCTGTTAAAAAATTTTCAGGCTTATGCAAAACTTGAATAGTATTATACAGCTCCATGCACTCCCCCTCTCCCTCCTGGTAAAACAAATGTTTTGCTACTCCTGCTTCACCTGTGCCTAGTCTCACCTCAATATATTTTTCCCGGAGAATTTTAAAGTAGATCTCAGATATCCTGTCATTTCACCCATAACTACTATAGTGTTCATCTCTGATAGAGACTTTTCGTGCATGCCCAAGTGGAGGAGGGGCAGAGAGGCTGGGGGGGGGGGGCGGTGGATGGCGGGCTGGGCAGAAGACCTAAAGCGGGCTCTGCACTGACAGCAACAAGCCGGAGGCGGGGCTCAAACTCACAAACCGTGAGATCATGATGTGAGCCGAAGTCGGATGCTCAACTGACTGAGCCACTCAGGTGCCCCTCTGATAGAGATTTTTAAAGAAACATCTACCAAGCCATGATTACACCTGACAGTATTAAAGAAATAATTCCTTAGTATCATCTAAAATAACAGTGCATATTTAAATTTCATCCATCACCTAAAAAAACTATTTTTTTCAATTTTTGGCTTGAATCTGCTTCTAAACAAGGGCAGAGGTGAAAGTGATTGCACTCAATTCACAATCCTTTGTCTTTCAAATATTTATTTAAGATTCCAACATCACTTAGGCACAATGTATCTGGAACACAGATTGTGTGAAGCCCAGCTTCAAAGCTACTGAATATTTCATTATTTGAAATGTCTGATTCTAAGTATCAGATACAAATGAAGTTAAAGACTCTGAACTGGAAATATATCAACTAATTCTCACAGTTTTCTCAAATGCATGAACTATTTAGGCAACTTTACCCACTCACCAGAGAGACCGTATTTTTACATTCTGTAACATTCCCAGGAAGAATACATCTGAGAAAGCCTAGCAGCCCTCATTTGCCCATATAAAAGCAGCAGAATTTCTGGGACTGTAGAGCAGCCCAATAGTAGATGTAGTTTTCAGATGTAGTTTCACCCAAACTTCAAAAAAGAGACATGCGACTGAATATGGCGACAACGGGGCTAGCTTTGCAAATAGGGCTAAGAGCCCTAAGCTGTCATAGACTCTGCCTGTTGGGAAGGAGGAAAGTGAACAGTTTCTCCATTCAGACTTCACACAGCCTTTCTGGTAATGCACAGGCAATGCTGTGACTCATAACTAGAAATACTGTTTTATAACACCAGTCTGTGTTTTGTTACACACGCTGAAACAAACAAATAAAAAAGAGTATTTAGAAACCCAAACCAAGCCCTGCATCTGGGCATTGGTATCAAGATCTCAAGATGTCAGAGTGGGTATTTAATCCAGATAAAGTAGGCAAGGCCTTATCCCTTTCTTTGGCAAGAAAGTGGAGGCTTCCTGCCTGTTGCCCATGCCCAAAGGAGGAGCAACCATGAATTTAATTTTCTTAAAAGAGAAGCACTTTCAGACTTGTGTTTTCCTGGACAGCTGCCTGGTGGCTGTAATACATAATAAGGGCGTGTAATTGACAGTAATGTGAATCACTCACTGAAATTCAGGCAAAAAAAAAACCACACACACACACACACACACACACACACACACACACACACACATATATATATATAGAGAGAGAGAGAGAGACAGAGAGAGAGAGAAGAGAGTCGCCCCCCTGCAAGGAAAAAATTAAGAAGCAGATTCATCCTGTCCATTGAAATAGCAATCATAATGCATTTCAGCTCATTAGCTACCTTTATATTAAAAAAACACTGTAATTTACACTATCAGTATGTTTTCTAAAGAAGTGGAGTGGTTACACAATGCATGTCATTGGATGGGATGGATTAGACATCTGTGAAAGGGCAAATTTAGATGGGTTACTTGGTAGAGCATACAGGGGACTCCACTCCTCTCCCAAGAGTGAGTTACAGGAGACTGTCCTCCCAATAATTTTGCCGCTTGAAAAGCTGCTGTCAGGACCTTGTAATTATTATGGTAATACCCAGGCCAGACGGATCAGGCTGCCACTGATGTCCACGGGCACCATCAGAATCGCTTTCACAGGGCTCAGACACAGGGATCTCCAAAAGAATGGCTGGGGATGTTCCCAGGTAGGAGCTGTTGGAACCATGGAAGCTTTTAGACCAGGTAAAGAGTTTCTCCAATCTATTGGTTCTCTTTGAGTAAAGGAAAGAATAATCTGAATTAACTTCATTATCAACCTGAAAGGGCCCCTCCTTTCCAAGCAGAGGCATAGAAACTAAATCCAGGAAAGCAATACAGATTGAATTCCATTTAGATAAACCCTGACTCTATCTGAACTCTACAAGTTCAGATATTTGTCTGAAACTTCAGGATCTGTGAAACTGGAAAGCCCTTGTTCAGATCTGCAAGGTGTCTCAAGCTTCTGGTTCTGGAGGGAAGAGGGGTATTCTAAACTATGGCAATTCCATGAAGAAAAATTTGGAGCTTTAGAACGTTGGCGTTGGTGTTGGGAGATGTATTTTGAAGCAAGGTGGAAAGAGTGGAAACACTCAGTTCTTTCTACAGTACTCCACGAACACAGTTTGGATTGGTTTTTCTCATATTGGGATCTCTTATTCTTTTCTTTTTTAAAAAAATTTTAAAATGTTTTTATTTATTTTTGAGACAGAGAGAAACAGAGCACGAGCAGGGGAGGGGCAGAGAGAGAGGGAGACACAGACTCCAAAGCAGGCTCCAGGCTCTGAGCTGTCAGCACAGAGCCCTATGCGGGGCTCAAAGTCACAGACTGTGAGATCATGACCTGAGCCAAAGTCGGACACTCAACCAACTGAGCCGCCCAGGTGCCCCTGGGATCTCTTATTCTCAGAATTAAAATTGAAGTCAAATTTCACTAAATCAGACTTTATGTGAAAATTCTGAGGAATGAAACAAAAACTCATTCTGTACTTTATCACTAATTACTACTGAGAAGCTTTTTCTTAGAAGGCAATAGTTGGGAGATGGGATTATTGGCTCATGATGGTTCTCATCTTTGCAGCCACCACTAATCTCCAGCTTAATCCTGCAAGTAGTTGCTAACAGGCAAGGGTGGAATTTCATAAAAAGAGAGATACTATATACACAAATAGGCCCTGCAATATACTTCAGATACTGTACCTCAAATGTAAGACAGTAGACTGTCAAAATCCAAAAAGTAACAGGTAATATGTATAACTAGTTCTTTGTAAGCATTCTCTTTATTCCTATATGAATTCATTTTACATGAGCCAAAAGAGTTGGAAATGTGTTATTTATTTTTATAATTGAGAAAAATGTGTTAACTCTCTGGAATGTCCATGTGTGGAAAAATAAAACATTATGTGAAATTGCACAAACATATGATTTATAACGCACACATCCAGGACCAGAAATTCTAACGAAGAATCTTATTCAACAGAAAAAAAATACTATTTTTTTCTTCAGCATTTGCAATTCTGGTATACCATAATGCTGAGGCCAAGCATATATTTTTATTAGTTTACATCCTAGCTAAGCAATAAAATGTGTGTCATTTCAAACACAGAAAACATTTTTCCCCAAAAGTGAAATTTAATGTCTTTTTTGGCCCCTGTATAATGATACTGTGGCGTGCCACCCAAATCCTTTGCTGCCACCAGGACTGAGATCCTTATTCTCCTTGGGGGCCTTGAGTGTTGACTGTCAGTGGCTCACAACTGAGACTTGCTTTTAGCTAAAGGGAGCTGCCTTGCCCAACATTATGTCTTTCCCTGTGGGCAGCTGGCATCCGGTGGCTGGGTGATGCAAGGTAAAATATACAGCCTCCTTGCCTCGATTTAGGACATCTCTCAAAGGTTACCCCTGCTTCTCATCTCCCTGCTGCATCTGCTGAACTCAGGCTACAAATGCATGACAGTTCAGTTTCTCCTGCCCAATGCAGCGTCCTTCACCCCTCACAGGTGTTGTTCCTAGAAGCACTCCCTGATCAACTTCCTCTATGCAAATCTCAGAGTCTACTCTCTAGGGAACCCAATCTCAGCCCAATTTATTTAATGGTAGGGGTGACAAGCTGGGAGAAATTGTGAATTTTAGATGAGATTATGGGAGAACTTCACTTTATTCAGTGTGAGGTAGACCCAGCCCAGCCTCTGTGCCAAGAGGGTTGGTTCCAGAAGTTTCCGAAGTCTGGCATCACAAGGTGAGCTTACTCAATGGTGATCATACAATGTAAAAAACTTTATGATGAGGTATTACCATTGTATTAACATAGACGAATCATGGACAGTATGTAGATCCTTTGACCATACGCAGAATGTTAGAAGCTGACTCTTCTGTGTTCCAGGGGCATATTAACTCAACCCTCTAGAATTTTTCCTTAGAAGTAAAACTCTGAGATGGAATGAAGGAAAGCTCACTGACCATTAAAGACTAGCTTAAGCACTAGTAGAATCTCTGAGAAAGGGACCCATACTGGTCATTTTGTTCATTAGAAATCTAACTTAAGTGAAACATACCAATAGCATCTCAGGTAAAGCAATTTAGGGCAAAAAGAACATATTCTTCTCAATGACACTGTCCCCCAGTGACTCCCATAATGAAAATGAGAACATTTTCCCGTCTCTCAAATCACCCCAATTATAGGTAGGATTAGGTAACTTCCACAAATCAGGCCATGGAAAGTTCTTTGATTTAGAGCTAACAGCCAGAACTTTTTTTTTTTTTTTTTTTTGGTGGGGGGCGGCAGTATGGGGACACATGTCTACGTGTGATGGTGTAACAGCTTTCCCTTTTCCAACCTGGAAAACCACAGGTTGAGCGCCTTCTAGGACAGTTTTGACTTTTGATTGCACTTTGCTATGTGAAACCGCAGCACAAAATGAAGACAGCTCCTTTGGCTGCGTTATTAAAGACGCCCATCTGAGAAAGGAGAGGGATGAAAGAGATGGTGTTTCAATCAGAAATCACAGATCTTTCTTCCCCCTGTTCTCTGTTAGCTTGCTAATAGAAGCCTCACGAGAGAAAAGCTGCGCTTCGTAAAGCTGCGAAAACCAGACTTTACATTTCATATGAAGAGATGGACTTTCCATTAGAGGCAAGAAAACATTTACTCTCCTGTCATAATGATTCCAACGTGCTTTTTGACCTTGGAAGAAACAAAAAAATCAGTGTTAAGATAGAATTGGTTAGGTCATCGCCTAAGGAGGCATAAAGGGCCACCAGGAAATAAATTAAAATTAAAATAAAAATAGACTCTGTTATTGGGTCACATCTCACCCTCTCATTTACAAAGCAAGGTTTCCACTCAAGCAATTGATACTGCAGGGGATGATTTGGCTCCTCTTGTTTGGACTCCAGAAAGAGTTACAAACAAAAGAAGTGAGGAAGCTGCTCAGAAAGCTGAAAAGGCAGAGGATTCCAAGGAAGAGCAGACGGAAAGCATGGTTGTGTGCAGCTACTTCTGAAGAGGGCCAGCGTTGTGAAATCAGTGGTCCCTGCGAAGCTAAGGAAACATACTTACATTCCAGGCCAGAAAAACATAGCCATGTCACGTGTTTGCACTTTGAACAAATAAATGCCATTTACTTCTGGAATTTACCTTAAGACTCAGTGAATAATCTAGGATTATCAAGACATCCACTTCCCAAATTGTTTAACACATTAGGATCGCTTTTCCCTCCATAGATCAGACAAACGTAGGATATTTTCCTTGATAGAATGTACTCTCTCCATGGGTGGAAAGAATGGCCAATGCTTTGCTCTCAAAGATATGTTTTCTCCTCTGCCTTTAAATAGATGCCAAAGGTAAGTGAAAATGACTCTTTACTTTTTACTCTATCGAGTTGATCATCCGGTTTATAAAATCTTGTATTGATAATGCAAACAAATGGTGCTTAAGAGGTCACTCAGAAAAGTAACATGTTTTTCATCTTAGACTAAAAATAAGTACTTTTAAGCCTTCTGGATGAGATTCTGACTTAAATATTAAGAAAAGAAACCAAAACTTTAAAGCAAGCAGTGCTAAAACTGAGACTCGAGATACATATGGTAAGTTGCCAGACATCAAGAAGCCCTTTGAGTTGCAGTATTGGTTTCCAAAATAATATAGTACGAATCTCACAATACAATTTCAAATATTAAATATCTGTTCTTCCTTTCAGCTGTTAATAATGAAAAGATCATTATTCTTCCCTGGCCTCAAATTTGCAAGAAGAACGGGAGGTCATAATATTGTGTCTGTACACACACACACAGACACACACACACTTATTTAAAATACACAGATATTAAATGAACACATAGTAGATACCAATCATTCTGCTAAGCCTAAGGGATAGAAAGATAATTAAACCATATCTAGGACAAAGCTACATAAACAACAACGATTTACAATATACTTTCTGTACTGCCACCTCAATAATGTACTGTGGGAGCAAAGAAGCTGCAGTTAATAGTTTAACAAAGAGGGTGGGGGTTGCAGAAGGCTTTCCATGGCAGATGCTATTTGTATTGGCCTTTGGTGGAGCAATAAGAATTCTACAGGTGCAGCAGTTGTTGCAGGACATTCCAGGACAAACAAGATACAACAGAAGCAAAGGCACTGAGGTATGCCCCCTGCACAGTCATGTAGAAACTGGTCACCGAGGATGGCAGAAACTGCCAGCCTACAAGTCAAGGAAGGAGCGGTGGAAATATTAAGATCAGATTGCTAAAGCCCTTGAGAGCCATACTAAGAAGTGTAGACTCCCGAGGCAATGGAAAGCCCTACGAGGTTATTAAGGAGGGGGAATGAGAAGGTCCTGCTGGCAATGGGAAACCAGAGCAGGTCATCGGTTTTCTTTTTCTTTTCTTCTTTTTATTTGAGAAAGGAGGGAACAGGACTTGCTGAGTACAAAAACAGTATTTTCTAACACACCTGGTCTTGGAGGACAGAGTTTAGCCAAGGCATGTTCTTAGCACAGCTTAGTGCACAGTAATTCTTAGCACAACTGGACCACACTGATCTCTCCGCTAAAAGACTCACGATGGTCCCTCTGACTCTCGGTGATGTACTGTACTCACAAAGCCAAAGGAGGGCCGACCTGCATCTTGAACACTCTGCTCTGTAGATTTACCGCCTGATAAGCTTTCGAGTTAGAAAAATATTTCAAGCGGCATCTGTCACTAACAACTTTATATGGTTTGCCGTTTCCTGAGTCACCTGGCCATTGGGACACCAAGTCTGAAGTAGATGTTCCCAATGGTAAGCCCTATTGACATCTGCTTTATCTTTCTTTATATTAAATACACGAGCATATTGAAGCCTCTTCAAGCCAAAGAGCCAAGCCGATGATGTGGACAGCAACAACAACAACAACAACAACAACAACAACAACACCCTGATTCTTCCAATTGCCTACATTTATTAGAAGTCTTTGAACTTATACAGCACATGGATAGAAAAGAATGCACTACTAATTTTTTTATTATTATTATTTGATTCCTCTTCATGACAGTTCCTCATGGCAGGAAACTGGTTAGTTTGCAGATAGGAGAAATCTAGGACCAAAGAGAGAAAATAATTGGATATCATTGTCATGGAGTCAGGGGCAGAGTTAGCAAGAGCATTCCCCAGCCACTGCTCTTCCGGGGAAGCCCGACAGCCTTGTTCCCACTGCAGACTTAAATGTCCTCCATCCATGTAGATCAATTCGATTCCTGAGCCCAAATGACAAGCTTAACTACCAATAATGCCTTGCACAGGGTTTTAAGCGACATAATCAACCGGAGAGGGACTTGTGTCAGTTAGACTTTGTCTCCTTAAAAATCAAGAGTAACAGTGGTAAGACAGAAGTTTTTAACAAGGAGGAAAACCCTAGACAGTTGTCTCTAAGATTCTTCACCACAGCTTCAAGGACAACCAGGAAAAGAGCAGCTATTTGAGGCAACTTCATTATAAAATCATTTTTAATAAGCAATCTTAACAAAGAGAGGGAATACTCTTGTGGAGAAACCCTCCAGGGACCCAGAGGCTGCCCAGTTAAGTTATTAGGAAGTTTCACACAAGGGACCAAACAGCGATTTCATTGGCCTCGGGGGACAGAGTTTAGTTTTTACCCGTTCTCCAGAGGCACTGGTGTTATCTTGTCTACTAACAGCAGAGACTGGTAACAATCAATTATCCCGATGCCCCAACTTGGGGAGGGAAAGTGAATTTTCAGTTTTGTCGACACAAAAAGATAGATACCACGTTCAGAGAGACAGAAAAGGTAATGCGCTATAGTTCATTATACCCCGAAGACTTCTGTGAACATGCAGCTGATGAAAATGCCTCATTTGAATCTTACTGTTCTTTAAGTGAAACAATAGAGACTCATTCTGGGAAAATTAAGAAATACCCACAAAGAGAAAAGGAAGTACAATCATCCTCTTGTATTGTCTAGCCGTGTGAGGGAGAGAATTCTTTGTGCTGATGAAAACGTCACAGTCAATACAGTCTACTTTGCCTGCCTAAGGTGTGAACAAGATGTGGAACCTGGGCTTCAAATTTTTACCAAGCTACATATGGTCGAGTTATAACGGGTCGGAAAGACATAGGCTCCTGGTATTACAGTAGGATCCAATTAGCAGTAGGAACAAAAGAAAGCAAGGAGAACCATCAGCCACACAATTCAAAGTGCACATATATTTTTTAGGCTTATTTCATTCCTCTGATTTCAATGAAATGGCAAGAACTGGTCTTACAATTAGACCTTGAAACTGGGAAGATGGAGAAAAAATAAAACACTCTTTTTTCTTTAATAATCAGAACAGCCTTCTCTTTTCGGACTAGATCTGTCCTGCTCAATGAGCATTTCCGCTATACAGTTAATCAGAAGAAAGGCCAGAGAAGAACCTCTATCTAAGGATGAGAATTCTGTCTGATTTCGGAGACGGGACTGAAGTATGGAACGTCTGCTTTATGTAACGCTCACTAAATGACCGTGGCAATAAAAGCATTATTTAAAGGTCAGTGTATTTTTCACACACATTCTGTGGCTCCCCATTGGTCCTGAGATAAAGCCAGAACCTTACCACTGTTCTTCTTGTCCTTCCTTTTCCTTGTTAATACTCTATTCTAGTCAGACAGGTCTACACAATCATCCTCCACTGCCCCCCCTCCCCACCTTGATCCACCTGATCAAACACCTAATCATTGCTACCATTCCAGAACAAGCTCAGCTCACTACTAGCATCCCCAATGCATACAGATAATCCGACTTGCATCATAACCCTGCATTTTCCTGCAATTCCTTCATTACTCCAGGTTGCTCAAACAGGTCTGTCCTTTCTCCTCAGATGCAGACTAAGCTATTGGAGAGTGAGGGTTATGACTTAAACTTTCTATACCTAACACAGTGCTAGGCACAGAAGAGGGGTTGGAAATACCAAGCTAAAAAGATCAGTCTGACCCCTAGCCCCATGCTCTTTCTACAGGGCGTGCCTGTGGTCTGCTTTCCAGCTTTCCTTCCTTAGATCTTAGTATTACAGGTATCTGGGTTACCTACCATACAATTTCCTCCCTCTCTCCTACAAAAACAAATTTTATTTATTTTATTTTATTTTTATTTTTTAAATGTTTATTTTTGAGAGTGACAGAGAGACAGAGTGTGAGAGGGGGAGGAGCAGAGACAGAGGGAGACACAGAATCCGAAGCAGGCTCCAGGCTCTGAGCTGTCAGCACAGAGCCCGACGTGGGGCTCAGACTGGCAATCCACAAGATCATGACCTGAGCCGAAGTCAGATACTTAACTGACTGAGCCACCCAGGCGCCCCCAAAAAACAAAATTTTAAGCAAAGATTTACGGAGTCTCTTTTGCTGAATCTGAAGCTTAATTCTACACACTCGAGCATTTTCTACTCCTCAATATGCCTTCCAGTCATTACGCTTGGCTGTTAACTACTTAAGACATTAGGAGTTTTACCTAGGAGATCAACAAAGTAAAACAAGGGAAAAGCTATCACTCCTACATAGACAAACTTTACTCAGAGGTGGAGGTGAAGTAGGTGGAGAACTTTCCACTGTAAAGAATCCTGGGAAGCCCCAGGAAAAAGGGTAATTGGGTAGGTTGGAAATCAGAACCTTAGTTACCATAATATGCAGATACAGGCATCAATTACAATCAAAAGGGACCATGTGACTACAAATAAACTAATTTCCTGGCAGAGTAGCTGACAGTGTTACTACAAAAAATTTTGTGTAATTTATAAAGAAATTAATGTACAACAATAACTTTTTCATATTTCAAACACATTGGCATCTGTTTTTCCTCTGTTTTTATTCCTTTGGATGCAGATCCCAAAAAACAGAGAAGCTGATATAACCATAAATCCAATTCTAAATTCAGGTATGCATAAGCATACTCAAAACCTAGATGTTTAATTCTCGTGTGGATGGTTTTGATACATATTTCAACCCTCTGGGCATTCTTGTTGCCTTCATGGTTTTGTTTGTTTTTGGTTAGGGTTCAGGGAAACCACAGTGTCCTCAATCATACTACCTCTTAGTGGTAATGAAAGCTATACATGAATTATCAGTTGGTCTGACAAAAGAATAATGCACAAATTTAATATATATGTTATTAAGGTCCATTATTAAAGACTTAGTTACAGTGAAAAATGGATTCATGCCAAAAGAAATACACTTTACTATTATTGTGGGGGACATAAGTATCTTAGAATCAAAAGTAACCATTTTGAGCTATTATAGAATCAGTTGAGTTGTACGAACAGTGATATTAAGTGGATGCCAGTTCTTTGCCAAATTAGGTTAGATTGTTAAAAAGGGAAGTAATGATCATTTTAAAGTAAGAAGGCTGCATGGTTTTATGTACACTGCTTTGTTTACATGAATTTTTTCATATAGTAGGAATAACATTCCCCACCCCCCCCCTTTTTTTGTTATCATCAGTTCGTTCACCAAGCTTAGAAGCCTTTACAGGTAAAATAGTTGTAAGTTTAAAGAACCTGAATCAGTTGTAGGAATGGCTGTTACACTTGACTTTCTTGCTATAGTCTAGAGTGGAAGTCTACTCTGTTACTGTAGGAGCATTTAGGCTCTGTGGAGTGGCTTTAATCCTGTTCCATCACATACTAGCTAGTTGGAGACGTCCGGGGCTCAGTTTTTACCTAGAGAGTGTGGTAGCAGCAAGGCCTACATCACAAGGTTGTGGCAAAGATGAAATAAACGAACATGTGCAAAGTGCTCAGAAAAGCATCTAGCACTTTGTAAGTGTTCCACGACGTTACCTAATGCTGATACTGGAGATAATGGTGTGGCATTTCTATGCGTGCGAGGACTCAATCTTCTCTGCGTCCCGGCTCTGCCTGTCACCAGCTGGATGAGTTTGCAAGTTTTTTTGCTCCTTTACTTGCTGATCCCTCAGATAAATTTTCTCATACAAGCTGGGGACATACGTGGTACAGAGCTCATGGAGGTGATGAGAAGATTAAATGAGATAATGCACATAAAGTGCTAAACACAACACCTGGAGTATCAGAATTAATTGCTCAGGGGTGGCAGTTCCTTTTTTAATGTTTATTTACTTTTGAGGGAGGGAGGGAGGAAGTGGAGGGAAAGGGAGGGAGGGAGGGAGGGAGAGAGAGAGAGAGAGAGAGACAGAGGATCCAAAACAGGCTCCGTGCTGACAGCACAGAGCCCGATGTGGGGCTCGAACTCACAAACTGTGAGATCATGACCTGAGCTGAAGTCTGACGCTCAACCCATTGAGCGTCAGCCAGGTGCCCCAGGGGTGGCAGTTCCTACCCTGCTGTTACTACATCTACGGGTACTTCTACTGCTACTCCATATTATTGCCATGACTAAAACAAAAGTAACACGAAACTCTGTGATAGACACCCAGCCTTCTTTAAAGATCAACCCAACCATGTATCAGAGTTTTATTAAATATATAATCTATCAAGTACCTACTAGCACCTGATAGGCTAGGCATTTGTGTCTTCCCCCTACAGTGACCTCACCATCTCAATACACCCTTGTGAACCTGTGTTAGGAAATGCGAACACAAGTACTTTTCCAAATTCAATTCGTGGATCTGATGTCTACGAACAGAGCAAATTTGAGTCAACTGGATGCTCTGATGGAAACACTTAGCTAATATTCTGTTGTTGTTTTTTTAATGGAATGAACTGTGGGTTTTCAGACTATGTAAATCTTCTACCTTGGAAGAACTGAGTGGCAGGGCCAAGTGCAGTCCATTTATATCTTAATATGATGAGACAGAAATCCTGTTAAGCTCAGGCAGGGTTGGCTACAGCCACACAGGCTGAGTCTAAACAAGGCAAACATTTTCAGGCAGGACGAGGGATTTTTACTTCCCTGAACTGGATGATCTTGAAGGGACTGAACAGGTGTTACTTTGGGTGAGAATGGGAGATGTGCAGCAGGGAGAGCCTTCAGCACCCAGGGTTAAATCTATCCCTTTCCTTTCATCCTTCTGTAGGCTTGGATCACAGTAGCCGAATCCCGGATCATGGAATTCTTTTCTCCTCCCCCACACGTCCAGCTACCAGTCTGCTTTCCAGTTGTGAGCTGTCTCTTTTACAAATGGTACACTAGGTGTTTGTGTTTTCAGCGACTATATAAGCCCACTCACCCCACCCCCGCCCCATCCCCACTTTCAGCCTGGTCTTTGAGGTCCTCAATAAAGGTCCATAGTAGTTAATCAATAAACAGCTGTCCATTTGGTTAGCCCTCTATGAGGGCAGCATCTACTTCTGACCATGTACCAGCCAGCTTTATGTCCGGGACAGAGAGTAGCCTCAGCAAGCTAAGAAATGAATCCTCTGGCTACTTTGTGAGCACTGGGTTATCCCCTTTTCTCTTTCTCAATGGGTAGATGGAATCTGGATGAAAGCCTACGAAGAGAACTTCGGTGTGGCTTCTTTTCAGGCCTGTCCTAATGAAACACCCTGCCAGCAGCAATTGAAATTCTACTTACTATGAGTCACACCCTGAGTCACGTGGGTTGCCACAGCAACCTATTAACTATATAACCAAAGCACCTTCCATAAGCTTTGCCCAGAATGGTTGCTGCGTCTTCCTGGACTGTGAAAATCCTATGGGTGAGCCCCAAGTTTGGTGGAGTTAAGAGTCTACAATCAAAAGGAATGGCCTCAAGGACAAGAGAAGAAAACAGCAAATAAGGTTATTTTAGTTCTCAGACCTCCTGAGTAAATGGCAACAATCGTGACAAATTGTTGGGTTGGTTTTGTGATATCAACAAATGCCTAAGGAGAGGAGGTTGAGGCCTCGAAACTAATTTTCTCTGAGTCAAATTCAAAGCCAAGTCTCTAGGGGTGAAAAGTGAATACATTAACCTATTCCACTTTAAATGACTGTGGTAAACACTTTTTTTCTTTTTACGGATACAAAGGATTATTTCTCAAGGAAATATTCTGATTTGTACTACAATATTTTTACTCTTGAGAGCTAGAATCTCTTTATAAATAAGATAGCACTTTAATTTTATATGTTAGGTATTAGCCCACCGTAAGCAAACGTTGGAAAGTGTCCTCAATTACCTTTAATGGCTATTCATGTTAAAATTGAAATATTTCAGAAGATTCAGAAGCATATTTTATTTTGCTATTTATTGGGGAAAACTGACATGAATTCAGATTAAACAGATACATTTTTCTGACTGCGCACCGAGTCCCCTGCAATTTTCATGTGACTGTAAGTGCCTGATCCTGAGGGAAGAAAGCAAGCAGAACAGACTTCAACGGGAAGAATGAAGAATATAAACATGAATGAGAACAGGAAGAAGTCACAACCATCTGTTGCCTCTGCAAACCATCCAGGAGCCTACCTGGTGTCTTTTGGGTCTGCGTTGGGGTGATTGGCTGATAAATTCCCTTAGGTTCCTGACTCCATGATGCTCAACTTCCTAGCAGCTCGATACAACTAAGATGATCTGTTGCATTTTTCTTTTACTTTTTCACCTCCAAATTTGCCATCTTCTATAATTTTAGTGTAGGCAGAACTATCCAGGTAGATTTAGATTAAAAAGTCAGGGGCAAATGACCGGTTGTCCTTGGCAAATAAAAACCAAAACAGCAGCTGATGCCATGAAAAAGATACTTCCCCAACATGGTACGATTTCAGCAGGAAAGAGACCAAAACAAACTTGTGAAATACCGAAGTAAAACCAACCTTTAAAGTGTCCAACCAAGCACAGGTGCTATATAATCACCACAAAGATTAAACTGAAATTCTACAACAGGGTGTAAAACTTATCTGATATATCCCTACCCCACAAGTAAACACTTCCTTTTCTATTCACATACCAAAACCGACAGCAACATTTCCTATCAACAATTGCAGAATATCACAAATGAAAGCCTTCTTTGACCAGTTTGGTCATGATGACTTAGTACTAGAAGGCCCAAAACTTTGCCTTCTCCCACCGGCCAAGTAAAGTTAATGACAAACACCACCAGTGCCTTTCTCGAGAATTCAGGAGAATCTGAGTTCTCCAAACACCCCGCTTGTGAATTCCTCTGAAGCTAATAATCAGATTTTCCTTCGTGGAACTTTCTGGCTCAACTCACCCAAAGCACTTTTATTTATTTATTTTTTTAAAGAAGCAATGTCTATGCTTTCCAGATAACAAGGTGGCCTAAAATATGATCAGGTGTCACATCTACTCAGGTTCATTTTGTAGTTCTCACACCTCTGACTGGTGTACCTGTGAGCTGACACTCTAGTCTGATAATATATTCTGCAACTGTACATGTTAATTTGTAAGTTGAACCATCTCTCTGTGAGGGCAGTTAGGAAACCCAGACTGAAATTGCTAATGTGGGGTGACTTTAGCTGTCGATGATTATGTAGTCAAGCCCTGACCAGGGTTTCCAGAACACTGGCTAAAAATGGAAGTCTTGAGACAGTACAAAAATGAATTCATATAGTTCACTGATAGTGAAACTTTTTGAAGAACAGATGTCAAGATGATTTAAGAGGAGCTGGAATTTAACATCTTAGGAAAACTTATAGGCAAGTTAGGACAGTTCAGTTTTCAAGAAAAATCCGACAGATGCTAAAGAAGAAGTCATTTGGGTGACTGTTATTGGAGAAAGAACTGATTGATTTTCTTCCTCCTCACAAGTTGTAGGCCCTGTAGAGATGCTAAGATCAGAAATATGATGGGTTGTCTGCTGAGTTGGGTGACAAAAACAATCTCCACATTTAAGTGGCATAGAAGACTTTCACTAACACGCCAGCTTGGACAATTCAATTTCTCCTTGGCATGTGCAAAGTCTTGTGTCAACTGTCTGTTCAGATGCTATTCTTCTCAAGTCGTCATTGATCTGTTTTATCGTGGGCCCTCTCCCCTCAATCATCAAAGTAAACACCAAACAAAAACTAAGATGATTTCTGATATCTTTGGGTCAATTTAATATTTAAATTACATAAAGCGAGCTTTATTTTAAGTCTCTCTACATTTATTTTATGCTTAATGTCTAAGACTTTTCCTGCTGTTTTCCATAGTTAGAAAGGCAGTCAAAATCTACACACTCTGGCTACATCTTGATTTTGTTTTAAAGCAGGTATAGCTGATGGAGTTGGTTAAGCCTTTGCTGCAGGGCCAACCTGGTTCTATTTCCTCTTCCTGGAACACCAGTTTTTCTTTACTAGCCACCAATCTCATGCTGTCATCCAAATCTTTCTATGATTTTAAATGTGACCACAAGTTATTGTTTCTGCAATAGGCCAAATGAAATTAGTCTCAGGGATGACAATTCCTTGAAGGTCCTCATGGATGGATGGTCTATATAGTTACTAACATCTCTGGTCTCTGTCTTATTGAGGAGCACTCTTTGTATCCAATGGAGTTCAACTAGTGGTTTTATCCACTTATCCAAGAGCCAAGTCATAATGCAAATAGTCAGTGACTTTCTGTGTATTGCCAGGTGGCCAGGAGTCCATACCCCAAACCACCATAAACAGTAGGCATAATCATCCGCTCCTGTTCGGGAGAGGCCCAGGACTGAGCTAGCAGAAAGACTGAATTACTTACCACCTCTAGAGTGGGTCCCTCCAGGCCAGGGACGAGCTCATGGGCAAGGCTGTGCAAGGAAGCGCTCTGTACCATGCCTGCCCTGCGGATATACAGAGGACTTCAGTCTCCTGCACTGTCAATCTCTCAGTCATCATGAGCTCAATTATGCACCGACAACAGCAAGAACAACAACAACAACGACGACAAAACAACCCCCAAAAAGCTAAGGGCCACAGACTACCGTGATGGAGGGACAGCCAACTGGAACTGTGCATTGAGAGATGGAGGTGCTGTCCTGATCATGTGTCCATTACGGACCCGACCTTTACATCTTTCCTCAAACAAAATTCCATTGAAGCCCATGGGAGAGCCACGTGGAGAGACTGCAGCACTGGGCCCTAAGAGTCAGGCAACCATCAAATTTGGTGGGGTGTTCTTTTGTTTGTTTGTTTTTGTTTTGTTTTGTTTTGCTTTTTTTGTTTGCTACAAATACAGATAGACAGACAGACAAACCCAAGAGCAGATTTCAAGAATCAACTGAGGCATAAGATAAACTACTTTGATGTTACACAGATTTTCCCCCAAATGTTTCACATGAAACCAAAAATTTTAAAAGCGTAATTAGGAAATATTTGGGGACACATCTTTGTCGGCCCTAAATTGTGCCATAAATATCTCCACAGCTTGCCTTAGAAGGATGCCCAAGCACATCTCATGGGTAGCACATATCTGTGGTCTAAAATAGTTATCTAATTCTGATGACACTATTAATTCAAAGTCTAAGTATGCTGGTCAAGTACAGTGAAAGTTGACTGCCTGCATCAATGACGGATTAGTTTCATCCTGAGGTTCAAAGCACAGTCAAACATTATTGCTCGGATTGCAAAATCACAACACTTTACATTGACGTGAGTTTGTAAACTTATGGTGTAGTTCGAATGAAGGCAATTGATGAAAGCAGTTGAACCTGAGAAGTGGGGATGAATACAGAGTGTAATTCCAGCGCACATTTCCACATCAAACTACCAATGCCATTTACCAGGGCCCTCACGGGCCACACTCATGGTCGAGCGACAGCACCTATATTCCCAGTCAGTATCTCTGCTCCACAGACACAAGTACAAAACGGCCTAAATCGTGAACTAGTGGTGAGGAAAAGGAGACCAAAGTTTAAAAGAAATCAAGGTGATGTTTCCTAGAAACATACCAGTTGAAGGATCCAGAATAGGGGTGATCAGTAAGTAATTAATTGATCCTCCTGACTAGGTTTGATGATTTTTCTGAAGACTAATGACTTGAATCACTAGAATTCATCAGACCATGTCTAGACTCTCTTTAACACACACTCAGTACAAACAGGTGGAGATGTACCACTTCCGACCACTACAGGTAGAGAAGTATGACCTCTGTTGACCATGGATCACAGCTGAAACATTAGTTTATACTTGAAGGGTCACAGCAGCCAGACATATGCGAATTCCAACTCTTCAGAACTTTGGGTTAAAAAAAAAGGCATTACTTACATGTATGCGTCTTCTTCGTTACTGAGATACCTAGAAGAGAAGAAACAATGACAAAGGTAAGAAAGCGTCCCGTGTGTACTTCTTGAGACGCACATCATTCACAGTGTACCCAGGAACGCATTTGTTGAGACGGTGATGCAGAGGCAGGATCGGTCTTAATCTTGGCTGCCAGTGGCACTGGACCCTACCCCAGAACAACAGAACCGTGGATGACAGGCACGGCCAGCATCGCCTACTGATTTTCTGTGGTAAAAAGCAGCAGCGTGGACAGTAATTAAACAGGGTGAGAGAAGACTCTCAGTTTTCATTTTAAATAGGGGAGATGACGGCGTTTATAGGCAGAGTGGGGAAGATGTGAGGCACGAGAGAGTGATGCCAACCTACTCAGACAAGAGTGAGCTGAGCGCCAGAGCAATTAATTTGCTATGGCCATTGATTCTGTGTTTACTTTTTAATGAAAACGACTCTGCCGGCTCACATGAAGCATAACTTCTTATGGTGAAGGAAAAAACCTCCACAAAATGTACCTATCTGTCCATACTCATTAAAGTCAGAAGGGGAATAACTGCTGCTGCTCCGTGAACGGCACCAAAACGAACACAAACGGTATGAAAACACGAGGGAATCATGAGTCAGCACCCTGGATGCTTCCAAGATGATTTACGGAGAGCAGGTGACAGATGAACGGGGCTAAGCAAGATTCAGCACATAAGACCACATCAAGATAACACGAACGCATGCTTCAGTGCAAACAGCGCCATCTCTGTTTCAGAAGGACTCCATTTTGAACTCCTTACACACTGTTCTTCTTGGGGGAGATTCTTGAGACTAAATAGCTCAAAGTAATACAACTCTTGAAAACGTTTAGCCTGTGACTAAGAACTGTGGTAAACCTTGACATTTTTTTTCTTTCAAGTTATTAAGAGAACTATTTAACCCTCCTCTGGAAAGTAAAAGTTGTTGAAACATTTGGCATCCACATCAGACCCATTACTTAGCTATGGAACAAATCGTACAGGGAAGAAATCCGTTATGAAAATCCATGGTAGACATAAAAAAAAAAAAAAAAAGTTAGTTCCAAAGTTGTGTGCCAAGACCAAAATCACACGCTTGCTCCCCCCACAACTTTCCAAAGGGCTTATTTAGGGAAGCTGAAATTACATAGCCCAACTCGAATTCTTTTTTCCCCCCCTTTTTATTGAGGAAAACTAAACCATTGTTTTTCATCATGTTTGAGTTGGCTTCTCAAAGTGAAGTTAGAACCTTCTGTGAGGAGCCTTGAAGGCTCTCTCACATGGGAACTACAAAAATGTTCCAGAATTTTTTTGAAATAAGCTTTATCATGGGAAGGGAACTTCCCCCAACAGCAACTGCGAGTGAAGTTGAAAATCTGAATACAATTTGCAACTCCAGCTCATGACACCAGCACCAATAAATTGATACATTAGTGCTCTTTCAGCATTATGAGGGCTATATGTGTACTTTCCTTAGGAAATAATGCTTTCTGTAAAATCACTTTGAAGAGAAAGTGCTTATGCTGTCACTCCTGATTATTCAGAACCTCCACACAATTGGATTTAACACAGCCCCAAACAGACCTATCTATATTCGCTGAGTGTGGAACTATTTTCTCCTGACATCCAAAGCCCTGATGAAAATACCACTGCTTTGACTTTTCTACTTAAATTTATTATACAGTGTGATGCGGTGCTCTCATCAAATATTTTCATGATGATTACGTTGATAATAGATTCTGAAAATCTTTCCAGGAAAGCCGCCTGATCTTTGGGATCGCGGTGGCACAGAGCTAAAACTACTCACACCTGTCTCCAGGAGAAAGCGTGACCCCAGCATCAGTAGCGACTCGGGCCCTCAGTTTGATTAGCTGCCACTGAGCGCTACCAATATAATGAACTGGGGGGATATACCTACAGACAAGTTGCCAGATTTAATAGATAAAACACAGGATGCCAGTTCAATTTGCATTTTGGATTCTCCTTCATTGTATATTTGAAATTCAAATTTCACTGGGCATCTTGTATTTTATCTGGCAACGCTAATCCATACAAATAAAGCACAAATTATATCTCTTACCTACAGTGAAGAACATAACAATAAATTAATAGTACATTTTCATGGGGAAAGGCTTAAAAACATACCCCTCTTGTGAAAGCAATGTTTTTCTTTTTCTTTTTTGAGAGAGAGAGAGAGACAGTTGAATGCATACACGTGAAGGAGGGAGAGGGGGCAGAGAGACAGACAGACAGACAGACAGGGAGAATCTTAAGCAGGCTCCATGCTCAGCTCAGAGGCCGAGTCGGGGCTCAATCTCACGACTGTGAGATCATGACCTGAGCTGAAATTAAGAATTGGACGCTTAACTGAATGAGCCACCTAGGCGCCCTGCAAAATTTTAATAAAAAGTGCATTACTGCTAATTACAAGACTGGACTATACATATCATTTAAATTTTTTTTTTTACTTAATAGCCTTTATGAAGACAAAATTCTATTATCCAAAAAAAGTAAACAAATGAAAACAACGTGAACACTCAAAAGATAAATTTAATGGAATGATGAGAAAGTTTACTGGCATTCCCCTCCTCCTCCTATCCTGAAAAATAACATTGGTGATCGCACTAACATCTCGAATTTGTATAGCTCCTTTCTCTATAGAAGCTCTAGTATTTCATAGCAACTGACTCCACAGAAGTGTAAAAAAAAACAAAACCAAAACCATAAAATATCTTCATTTCACAGATGGGTCAAATGAGGCTCAGGGAAGTTTAAGTAGCACAATAAAAAGCTTTCTGTGGGAAGTTAATATCCTTCTGGAAATGTATCCACGGCTCATATTTAAAAACCCTGGTACAAGGCAAAAGATTTATATGATCTGAAGAGAACTGAAGGTTGGTTGATAGGGGGTGGGGGAGAGGGGGAGTGGGTGATGGGCATTGAGGAGGGCACCTGTTGGGATGACCACTTGGTGTTATATGGAAACCAATTTGACAATAAATTATACATATAAAAAATAAAATAAATAAAAGTTAAAACTAAAAAAACAAAAACAAAAACAAAAACAAACCCAGAAACAAACCCTGGTACAGACAGTGCCTCTCAAGAGTAAATATTCAAAAAAAGATTTACACCCAGGACCATACCACTCAGCAGTCAGCTCTGTAAATGATTTAAACCTATGGGGCCCCTGTCCTTTAGTCTTTTCTCAACCAGGAAGCCCCACCAGGGCTTGGGTGAAGGAGGTCCTCAAACAGAGAGGCCCATATACCCTGGTTTTCGACCAGCAGCCATTTTCTTCACCCTTCAGTGGGGGTGAGGTGGGTCTTCCCTTTTTCTTCTCATTTCCCCAGAGGTTGCAAGATTCCTGCCTTTCTTGACAGAAAGTGCCTCCTTAATGAGATCACAGCAGTCATACATTGCCCATTTTTGTCCTTAAGCAGATCCAAACCTAACGTAACCAGCAGCCGTGGGAGTAGCAGCTCTGAATAATGAATTGTTGGAGAACTGGTTTTCCAAAGATAAATTTCATGAGTATTTAGTAGGCAAACAGCTCTAATTCTACCCCGGAGTAGAAAAGAATTGACTTTTTAAAGGCAGCTCTTAAGATAACTAGATTTGGAGTCTTGCTGACCTGAGCTTGCATTCATAGCCCATCCACTTTCTGCTTCTTGGCTGAGAGACCTTGGCCAAGTGACCTAACTTCTCTGGGCTGAATTTACAACTGTCTATAATCATAATAATATTCAAAAGGTTGCTGTGAAAACTGAAAGGAAATAAGAATGTCAGGGTGCCTGGGTGGCTCAGTCGGTTGAGTGTCTGACTTCGGCTCAGGTCATGATCTCATGGTTCATGGGTTCAAGCCCCGCGTCGGGCTCTGTGCTGACAGCTCAGAGCCTGGAGCCTGCTTCGGATTGTGTCTCCCTCCCTCTTTGCCCCTCCCCGACTTGTGCTCTGTCTCTCAAAATAAATAAACATTACCAAAAAAAAAAAAAAAAAAAAAAAAAAAAAAGATATAAGGATGTCAAAGAGCTTTCCAAACTGGGAAGCATAATAAGAATGTTAAAAGGGTGGGGCACACACGGTCTTATTTTCACAAAGCAGAATCAGAATGTTCTACTGAAAGCTATGTCCTAGCTATCCTGATGTCCCTAGGTTTCACACTGACTTACGGCCTAGGACTCTTTTTCAGACCCAGTGCTCTGACTTGAACATTCATACTGGTTGGAGGAGAGTTCCTCAAAGTAAGTGTGTGCTATTCTAGACCCTGAAATCCCCTGGACTCTTCACTCTCTGAAATCCAGGGAAGATACTTGCTCATTGGCAAGTGTGCTAAGTGTGCTGCTGTTTAGTGCAGGCAGAGGACTTTGATCGCCACCACCAAAGGGTGTCACACAGAGTCCAGCTGTTGTGAAGGTTTTGATTCGCTTCCAAGTGACTGGGAAGAACACCAAGATCCTTCCACTGAGATCTGCAAACAGGCCACCGGGCAGAGTAGTGATCTCTACAGAGACTGAAACTTCACGGAGCTGTGGGAGAGTCACTACCCTGAGCCAACAGTGAACTCACTGGTTGATTTGGGCGAGTCACTCAACATCTCTCTGGGCCTTAGTTTTCTCATCTGTAGAATGAGATAGTTGCACTGCATGGTTTCTTAATTTCCTGTCTAGTTCATCGATCCGTGGCTCCTTGCCCTGCTTTCTAGCTCTCAAACCAAGCCTCCTCTTTCTAAGCAACAGGCTTCCAGATCTATTTCTCACTGTACAAAAATCTAATGTAGCTCACAATCAAAGGTAACCCCCTGAAACTTTTTTCTTTTTGCCTTTAAAAACCAAAGAAGAAAGAAGGCAGTACCCACAAAAGGTTATATAAGTAAAAGCTACACTTCTTTTGGGTGATATTTTAAAATTATCTGGGCTAGAGAAAAATGGTACCTTTTGATAAAGTTGCAAGACTCCTTATATTTCACCCAGATCATATATATATATATATATATATATATATATATATATATACACACACACACACACACACACACACACACACAGAGAAGAGAAGAGAAACATTTCTAGGTGACGCTTTAAGAGTAATTTTTAATTTAACAACATGACATCAGTTTTAAATTGTCAATTAATACCCTTGAAATTAAGAGGAAAAATCTCTACAAACACTCTACTCAAAGTAGGGCTTCTAATACAGCAAGAGTGCCTGACTCTATTTAGCCAACCATGCTTCAAAGTAAAGCAAAGCAAATGTCATGAAAATACCACAAATTTATCACTGTCACGGTTATCAGTAGTTTCAGAGTTATAGCTATCACAGAGCAGAGCACTTTAGGAATGTAATCTGATATTTCCAATCAGTGCCAAATCTTGGACCAATTAACTTCCTTGATGGACTTCTTATTGTCTCCTGGTTTCTAGGCAATTGTCTGGGTACCAAGTTTACTTTAACTTTTTTTTTTTTTTTTTTTTGGTAAGAAATGGCATCTTTCTTATTCCCCAGACATGCCAATTATTAAACTAACATTTCCAGAGGCCCTGCATTCTAGACAGGTCCCTAACTACAGAGATGTCCCTTTGCCACTTTGCTATTATTCAGCTTGGGTGTCTTATTTTCTTGCATAATGGGATAACAATTGATGAGATGCAGATATTTTCAACACGGATAAGTTCTGTGTTAGCATAAAAAACAAAAACCGGGCGCCTGGGTGGCTCAGTCCGTTAAGCGTTGGACTTTGGCTCAGGTCAGGATCTCATGGTTCGCGAGTTCGAGCCCCGTGTCGGACTCTGTGCTGACAGCTCGGAGACTGAAGCCTGCTTTGGATTCTGTGTCTCTCTCTCTCTCTCCCCCTCACCAGCTCACACTGTCTCTTTCTCTCTCTCAAAAATAAATAAACATTAAAAAAATTAAAAACAAAAACAAACACAACAAAGACTACTGAAAATAAAATGCAGCCAAGTTTTCTTTTTTTCTTTTTGTTTTAAAATATGTCAATGCTTCCATATTTCAAGTGAGCTTGTGTGGGAGGGAGGAAGGAGGAGATGTGCTACTTGATAATTGACAAAATCTTCAGGGGCACCTGGGTGGCTCAGTCGGTTGCGCATCTGACTCTCGGTTTCGGCTCAGGTAATGATCTCACAGTTTGTGGGATCGAGCCCCATGTTGGTCTCTGTACTGGCAGTGTGGAGCCTGCTTGGGATTCTCTCTCTCCCTCTGCCTGTCCCCGACTGGTGCTGTCTCTGTCTCTCTCTAAATGAATAAATAAACTTAAAAAGAATTAAAACAAAACAAAAAACCCCCATCAAAACCCAAAATCTTTAATTGTCCAACTCATGCGTCTACACTAGACCCACACATGAACTCTTAGTTTAATCTCCAGAAAAGGAGGACTCCAAATCTGAAGGCTTTCACAGGATTTATTCTCCCTCTTCACAAGGTGAATGAGTTAAATAAGATGCCCATTATTCAAGCTGTGAGGTCTTAGGCAAATGACCTAACTTCTCTAAGTCTCCGTTTTCTTATCCATAAAATGGGGACAAAATTCTCAGCGCTGGAAAAAATTATCAGGCTTCAGTAAACTAATTCACGCAGGGCATGTAGCATAATGCCTCTTTCCTACTCATGATGTTTCTAATCGCACTTTGCATTGGACAGAGAGATATCCCTTGGGTGGACACAGGCATATCCATTAGGGCAAGGTCATTAAGAAGACATAATCTGGCAAATGAGTGTTTGAACATTCAGGCAGAACTTTCAAAATACAATGTTGAGCATTTAACCTCCCTCCTGCCATATTATCAACAAGCATAGTGCAAAGGTTGCAATCTGCTGGGTCTGCTTGCTCCCCTCGTGCACTTCCTTTTGACTTCCTCATTGTAAGGAGCTCGTAGTTAAAACAGTCATTTATATGCAGTGAATGAACAGTAGCTAAGAAACATGGCCCCCAGCATGTAGGTTGCTTTTTCTTTTTTCTTTTCTTTTCTTTTTTTTGAATGGCTAACAATTGTTTCATAAAGAAAACATCCCAGTTTGTGCTGGCCCCCTGCGCCCCGCCCCCCCATCCTGAGCTGTCCTGTGCGCTTGCTCTATTCCATACACAGCCAAGGAGAGGATCTATGCAGGAGGCAGATCAGGAACACAGCCCAAGTGTGGCCTCACCAAACAAAGTGGTGTTACAAAACAATGTCCTTGTCTAGGACAAAAGAGCTATTAATGATAATCAGTACATATTACTGAAAGTGCTCCAAGTAATCTCTGGACTTTGTTTCAAAAATTCTTAATGGACACTAATGCTTAGAGTTCACTCAAAAGAGAAATAAATTATGTGCCAGGGTTGCAGGGACCAAGGACAACACTCGGAAGGCATCAAAGCATTAGCAATGTTACGACAATCAAGTATTTTGTAATTGCATAAAAAGCCTTTAAAAATCATTTAGAAATACTAATTACGAAGATAAATAATACTTTAATGTGAGATTTCTTTTGTGTTGATTTGAGCCTAGGTTGAGCTGTTTCAGTGATAATAATTCAGCTCTTTTACCAATCAAGGTGCTTTATGCTACACGAAAAAATTTCCATTTTAGTGTGAAAAATGGATATGGGCATTGATACGAGGAATTTTTTTTTCTGTTTTTTGAAAAAAAAATGTGTGTGTGTGTGATTGCCTTCCATCTCTGGGTCATATTTCCTGATATTTGTGCCCAGAAATACCTTTTAATTTGGGGCAGGCAGGCAAGAGCTATACCCTCTCTCAAACCCTGCTTTTATCTATGACAAAACCATTCTAAGAACAAAACCTTATTCCCAGTTCCTCAGCAAAAGCAACATAAAGACACCATCAGACTATCCTAGAAAGAAAACATGAGACTAAACTTAGTTGGGAAACATCCATCTTGTCCCTTAGAGATTACTAGGTAATGCGTTACGACAAGTCCATACCCAAGGAGGGTAGTTTCTCCTCTTGTGGCCTGCTGGTGCCAGATGCATGATTAGCACTAAAGGATAGTTAAGAAAAGTAAGAAGCCTTGTTCTTTCAAATTGATTTCCTTTTATCGCGTCCATACTGAAAACGGAGCTACCCATTAAATATTACTCCGTTGACTTCAATTTGCTCTTGGAGCTCTGAGCAGAGATCTGAGCTGACAAGCATCAAACACTTCTAGCTTAGCCTTCTGGGATTGAGCAGTTTCATAAGTGAATAATTCAATTCAGGTAAAAATCAACAGCTCTTATCATGCTCTTCCAGGAAATGCTTTACTTTGGGTGCCTCTGAAATCTGGTGAATTGTTTATCTTTGCCACTAATATGGACACGTCCTGACTTGAGGTGCGTGTAGGGGACTTGCCTAGATGCCGTCAAACACGTGGCGATAGGTGTAACGCCCGAACTCAAAGCTACCAGAACTGGTTGGATGAGGGTGACTTGGACATTATAGAGCTGCGGCCCCAAAAGCAAGTCAGGCACCATAGACACTGTTCACGTATTATGCCCTTGTGTGGACAACCGAAATCTGACCTCCACCTCCGCAAATCCTGTGGAGCACGGACCGTAGTCAGCATATCAGGTCAAGGTGAGTAATGACTGAAGAAATCGCACCCAGTCTGCTGTCACCCCAAAACCAAAGTCCGCTGCTGATGGCACAAGCATGGCACCATCACCTTACCATCACCTAGTAAGGAGAGGGAATCTGAAGTGGAAACAATGGGATTTCAGTTCTACATTGTGAGGAGCTGAGCTCTACTGTCAGAACCAGGATGAACACTAAAAGTCACACGATCCAGCAGGATACCAAATAAATAGTGATATGTACTTTCAGTGGACAGGTGGCTTCAATTATTCCTTGTACAGATAGGCTACTAAGGCTCTGTAAAGGATTCCTAAAATTGTCCACATTAATCATCTTGAAAGAAAAAAGATGAAAACTCCAATTAAATATGTTTTGTAGCTGCTCCCGTGAAGACAGGATTTTAAGCAGTTTGTCTGGATTGGCTGCTGCTGGGTGATAATTCAAGAAAAGAAAGTAGTCACCAAGGTATTTCCTGTACATTTTCCAACGTACAGAATTTATCGAGTAGGTAATTATTAGATGAGACTAATAAACTGTGTTCCCACATGAGATTTAGAGTCAGGAAGCTTTGATTCCAGGCTTAGCTCAGTCACTTGACAGCTATGTGAATTTGGCCAAGATACTTAATCTCTCTGACCTTAGTTTCCTCATCTCTTAAAGAAGGGGGAAAAAAATCTTTTCTTCTTCCATCTGGTAATGTGACCACCAGAAATGTAGGCATTAGGAAGTGATTATGGATGTACATAGCGTTTTTGTGGCACCATTGGTGTCATCAGTGAAAGGTTAGGGAGGAACCACCCAAAAGTCAACAGTATAGAGGATGAGTTAAATAAACCATAGTATATCTATGTAATGAAATACTCTGTCATCATTAAACTAATGAAAACTTAATTGCATAGAAAGATGTTGTAGCTGTCTTTAGAGAAACAAAAAACTCAAACCAACTACAGCATGATTACATTTCTGGGGAAAGAAGAAAAAAATCAAACAAAACTGCATAGAAAAATGACTAAAAAATACGCACAAAATAAATGAGAGTGGTTATCTCTGAGTGGAGGGATTGTGGGTGATTTTTCATTTTTTTTTCTTTGTCTCTTTCTAAATGTTCTTTCTTTTTTAATTTTTTTATTTTTTTAAAAAAATTTTTTTTTTCAACGTTTATTTATTTTTGGGATAGAGAGAGACAGAGCATGAACGGGGGAGGGGCAGAGAGAGAGGGAGACACAGAATTGGAAACAGGCTCCAGGCCCAGAGCCTGACGCGGGGCTCGAACTCACGGACCGCGAGATCGTGACCTGGCTGAAGTCGGACGCTTAACCGACTGCGCCACCCAGGCGCCCCATGTTCTTTCTTTTTTTAAAAAAAAATTGTTTAAATTCAAGTTAATTAACATACAGTGTAGTATTGGTTTCAGGAGTAGAACCCCGAAACCAATGAAAGTGATTCATCACTTACATATAATACCCAGGGCTCATCCCAGCAAGTGCCCTCCTTAAGGCACAGAGGAGTTGAGATGGCGGAGAAGTAGGGGGGACCGTAGGCTTTCCTTGTCTCTCAAACACAGCTGTACTGAGGTCAGATTACTTCTAATTATCTATGATAAAACTGTATAAATAAAAGTCTAAGGGGCGCCTGGGTGGGTCAGTTGGTTAAGCATTCATTCTGGTTTGGCTCAGATCACAAACCCCTCAAGGCAAGAGTGAGCCCTCTGTCAGTGTCCCCTGAGAATTCTCTGGGTGTTACTGCCATGAAATGTAAAGAGCAGGGTTCTGGAGACAGGAAGACGCAGGATGCAAGCCTGACTTCATCACTAGCACTAAGTGAACATCATGGAGTCATTTCCCTTTGGGCAAGTTACTTAGCCCGAGTCTCAGTTTCAGTTTCTGTAGGATAGAGATAAGGAAGAGGCACCTGGGTGGCTTAGTTGGTTGAGTCCAACTTCTGCTCAGATCATGATTCATGGGTTCGAGCCCCACATCGGGCTCAGTGCTGACAGCTCAGAGCCTGGATCCTGCTTGAGATTCTGTGTCTCCCTCTCTCTCTGCCCCTTTCCTGCTTGTCCTCTCTCTCTCTCTCTCAAAAACAAATGTTAAAAAAAATTTAAGAGGTAAGGATACTTTCTTATTGGGGTTGTTGTGATCATCAAATGGTATAGACAGCATAAAGCTGAAAGCTGTCAAGGGTCTTTGAATTCCATTACCTAAGCAATGTATCTTAGCAGTGCAATGGAATGCTTCCACAAAAAATGGAAGGGAAAAAGGTCTCTGTGTCCTTGGGTTGTGGCACTGAGGTGCCTTCTTCTTCTTCTTTTTTTTTTTTCTTTTAGCAGGTTCCACACCCAGCCCGGAGCCTAATGTGAAGCCTGAACTCAGCCTAATGTGAAGCCTGATCTGTGAAGCCTGAGATCAAGCCCTGAGCTGAGATCAAAAGCCGGATCTTAACCAACTGAGCCACGCAGGTACCCCCAAACTATGGCTTCTTTTGAAATTGACACACTGTCATAATTTGTTTGATTTCAACTAGCACAACTCCTCTCTTCTATATTTTCTTTCCCTCCCTCCCTTTAGTCTTAAGAAGGTTGTAATGGCTTGGGTTATATCCCTCAAAAAGTTATGTTCAAGTCCTAACTCCGGGTACCTGTGAACGTGACTTTATTTGGAAACTGGGTCTTTACTGATGTAATCAAGATGATGTCCTACTGGATTAGGGTAGGCCTTAAATCTAGTGACTGCTGTCTCGATAAGAGAAAGGAGAGGGAGGTGTGGACAGAGAGACACAGAAGACACAAGAGAAAGTCTGGTGAAGATAGAGGCAGAGACTGGAGTCATGTAGCTGTAGGCCAAGGAGCCAAGGACGGCCAGCAACTACCAGAAGTTAGGAGACAGGCTTTTAGAACTTCTTCTCTAGAGCCTTCTGAGGGAGCATGGCCCTGCTGACACCTTGATTTTGGACTTTTAGTACCCGGAACTGTGAGAGAATACATTTCTGTTGTTTTAAGCCACTCATTTGTGACACATTATAGCAGCCATAGGAAGTTGATACAAAGGTTTAGGAAATTTTATGAGCTTACGGTATCTTGATAATACCTTGGGATCTTTCAAAAATATGGTGTGGCAATTCTCTTGTTTCCCCTCCATATCCCCGTATCTCCCATTCTTCCACAGCAGGCACCTTTTTGGTGGGCACACAGTGGCCCAGTTAGAGACTACATTCCCAGGATTCCTTGGGGCTGGGTATAGCCATAAGACTATGTTCTCACTAAGAATGTGAGCGGAAGGGGTATGTGTAAATTCCATGTCACTTAAAAGGAAATTGCTTGCCTGGGATATCGTCTCTCTTCTCGTGGACTGGAACTTGGATGAGCCTGTGTCCCAGCTCCAACCATGAGGGCTGCACCTTTGGAGACAGGACCCTGTAAGCTTGTAGGCCTGTCTCCTTCCCTGGGAGTTTCTACCGGCTCAAACACCACAAGAGAGAGAAGCAAACTTCCACTTCACATAAGCCACTGTGTTCTTGGGTCTCTGTTATAGCCGTTTTTAGCCTTTACCCTAACACATACATAGGGTTAAGAAATAACTCTAGTTTATAGCTTAATCACCAAATGTCAGATCTGGAAGAGAGAAGAAATTATATCTCTTCCTGGGAAAGGACAGAAAACTGGGCCCGAGAGGGACTAGGTGACTAGTTCCAAGTCATCCAGCCAATTAGAGGCCGAGCGGAGAGCAGCACTGAGCTCTGTCAGCTCCAAGGCCTGGTATGTTTAAGTCTCCCTGTTATCGTACAGAACATCTCAGCTAGACCTAAGGAGGTTTCACTGGCATCATTTCAAAGCATCATTTAGGCCAAAGCGAACTGTTTGAACTGTTAATCAGATAGTGTCAGCCCCTGCTCAGTTTCCTTCCGTGGCTCATGAGCTCCTTCACAAGCCTCCCTGGGTCTCCACCTCATGTCCTCCTCTCTCTGCCTTCCCTCACACCTGATCTTCTACATGGACCTTGCAGGATTGTCTCTAAAGATCTAAGCTTGCTCTGGCCTCGAGTCCTTTCAGTTTAGAATTCCCTTTGCCTGGTTCAATTTTCCTCCACATCTCCCCAGGCCTTCCTCACAGCTACTCAGATCTCTAAGGCAGAATGCTCACTCCCCTCCCCTCACTTTATTTACAATGGTGTTCCTGCTCCATTCTCCACTTTGCTTTACTTTTCATGACAGGATTTCTCTCCCTGTGACATTCTATTAAATAGCTATGGTGTGTTTTTCCAAAAATGCCAACCCTTAAGAGTCAGGGACTTCATGTTCTCGGATTATCACTGTATTTTAGAATGCTGACAATGGTGCCTGGCACATAGTGGGAGCTCAAGAACATTCGTCAAATGAATGACCGGGGACGGTCTCCAGAGCAACGTGTCTAGTCTATCGATTGTGACCTCAAAACCTAGTCCTCTGGAAATGTATAGAGAACACAGGAGAACAGAAATGGTTAGGCAGAGGCTAGATGAAATGGTCTGGGGACGGAAGGAAAATTTTGCATGGGTGGAGAGAAACCAGCAAACTACACACAAAGAGAGAAGGGGGGGGGGAGAACACATACCAACCCCAGGACCCAAAGCAGAGGTCAGGCAATCAATAGAAAAGGTAAAATGGCGCTCTTAAACACTTTTGATAAAATCAATTTGGCCATTACCACAGCTGAACACAGGGCACGTAGGCCTCATCTGTTAGAAAGATCTTTATGATCTTGTTAACGGATCCCCGACACAGAAGCTGTAAAGGTTATAACCCAACTTGTAAAGCTAATCTCACATTGGCTCTGGGATAACAAAGAACCGACAGAAAAATTCCCACTTAACCATATGCTACAGCAAGAAGAAGAGCTTGTGTGACTTCTTCCATGGCAATTCAGAATAGTTTAACTTTCCCATTTCTGAGGCTGAGAAAGCAGTTTTAGAAACAACGATTTTAGGATGCAGGGTTCTTAGATATAGAGGTTAACTTGGGTTTAGCAATCTCCCTTCTATTCAAGGTGATTTAAAAATAAAATTGGTATTTTTATTTTTAAAGATAGCTCTGTTCTATATTTGTGTATCCTAGATGAAATCCTTGGATTATTATTATTATTATTATTATTTCATATGTGAGTTTAGGGTCTTTCTTTTTCTTTTTAAAAAAAAAAATTTTTTTTTAACATTTATTTATTTTTGAGACACAGAGAGAGAGAGCATGAACAGGGGAGGGTCAGAGAAAGACGGAGACACAGAATCTGAAATAGGCTCCAGGCTCTGAGCTGTCAGCACAGAGCCCGACGTGGGGCTCGAACCCACGGACCACGAGATCATGACCTGAGATGAAGTCGGACGCCTAACCGACTGAGCCACCCAGGTGCCCTGAGTCTTTCTTTTTCAACAGAGTAATGCAGCATTATTTCTTGATCATACTCCTCTGGACCACACGGTCCAGATCATGCCTGTGGAAGTAGTGTAGAAAGGGAAAACAAATTTATGCTACATAGCAGGTCCAGAAGACAAAACAAAATAGCAATCATAAAACCTTTCTGAGTGGCCTTGAAAAGAACACAGGGGAGAATGTGAGTGTATCAGGCATTTAATTTCAGACTGAAATATGAAACATGTAGGGATGAAATGATACAATGTCTGAGATCTGCTTTAAAATGCTTCAGGGCACCTGGGTGGCTCAGTCCGTTCAGCATCGGATTTCAGCTCAGGTCATTATCTCGTGGTTCGTGAGTTCGAGCCCCGAGTCAGGTTCTGTGCTGACAGCTCAGAGCCTGGATCCTGTTTCAGATTCTGTGCCTCCCTCTCTCTCTGCCCCTCCCCAGCTTGCTCTCTGTGTGTGCCTCTCTCTCACTCTCTCAAAAAAAAAAACCAAACAAACCCAAAAAACGCTTCAGCAAAGGGGAAGGGGATAGCCGAAGCACGTGTGACAAAATCTTGAGAAGCATTCGATCTTATACGTTTGGTATCCAGGAATTCACTCCACTGTTGCCTCTCTTTGAGTATATGTTTGAAATTTTCATAATAGAAGGGTTTTACTGGCTTGGAAAACTTTGAAAAGAGGCCGAGTCTATCTCATATATAGTGTGTGAGAGATTCTGCCCACACATGTGAATAGGTAGCAGTCGTAGTTCCCCAACCACTGAAGAAAGTGCTACTCACTAGAGCAGGTTTGAATGCTGTGGAGAGCAGATACCTTCAGAATACATATTTATTCAGCCATTCATTTGATTTTACTTACACAAAGAAATATTTAATACCTTTTATTCCTCCTCCTTAAGTTCTTGTTTTCAATGGGGTCTTAATCTTGCCAATAGTGGTTTTGTCAACCATGACACGTTTTAGGAACCTAACCTCATTGGTTGATGCCAAAGTAGTGGAATTTGTTATGGCCACGTGAAGGGAGCATGTGGTAGAAAATAAATCAGAAGACCTGACTTTGAATTCCACCTTCCCCTCCTGTGGCTCACATCCATCTTTTTTTTTTTTTTTTTTAATGTTTATTTATTTTTGAGACAGAGAGAGAGCATGAACGGGGGAGGGGCAGAGAGAGAGGGAGACACAGAATCGGAAGCAGGCTCCAGGCTCTGAGCCATCAGCCCAGAGCCTGATGCGGGGCTTGAACTCACAGACCGCAAGATCGCGACCTGAGCCAAAGTCGGACGCTTAACCGACTGAGCCACCCAGGCACCCCAACCATCTTTTTACTATACTTTGATGAGTCTACCCTCTTGGACAATCTTGTGCTTGGTTCTGTTCATTCTCAGCAGCCCATGTTTTTGTTGGTTGGATGAAAGTCCCATCAGTGGCATATAACAGCAGCCACCCTTAAAAGCAGGCCACTTCTTCTACATAGAAACCTAAACAAACCAGGGGTCCCTTGGTTAATGATTCCAAACAAGAATCCAAGATATCCTGGCTACTCTCTGAGTGGTTATTTTAAGGCAGATGGTTGTTGCTAACTTACAGTTCAGTCCCTTTACAGGTAATTTCAATTCATCATTCAGAATAGCAATCTGATCCTCAAACAAGATGTAGCATTTCCCCATTAGTTGTTTGTTTGTTTTATTTTATTTTATTTTATTTTATTTTAATTAATTAATTAATTAATTTATTGTCCCACATTTTCAAACTCCCTTGAAGATTACCCAAAGGGCAGGGGCACCTGGGTGGCTCAGTCGGTTAAACCTCCAACTTTGGCTCAGGTCACAATCTCGTGGTTCACGAGTTCGAGCCCCGCGTTGGGCTCTGTGCTGACGGCTCAGAGAGCCTCGAGCCTGCTTCAGATTCTGTGTCTCCCTCTCTCTCTCCCCCTCCCCTGCTTGTGTTCAGTCTCTCTCTTTCTCTCTCTCTCAAAAATAATAAAAACATTAAAAAAAAAAAAAAAAGAGATTACCCAAGGGCAACTTGTAGTTTGCCACTATAACAACATATTCATTGTTGTACGGCTGATGCAGATTTTCAACCCACCTTCTGATGTCCTCGTCTCCCTCTGTGAAGCAAGAGGTCAAGAAGATACTGCTGAACCATTTTCCAGGGAGGAAACTGAATATCGGAAGGTGAAGGGGCATGCTCAATGTCAAGTGGCTCCTGTATGACAGAGCTGGGGCCAAAAGCTCAATCATGTGATGTTTTTCAGTGGCCATTGTAGTTATTTCCTTCTCTGGTTGAAGCCTTTAAGTGCACCTCCTGAGCCCACACCAAGAGCCAAAGGCATCCAGCAAAAAGCATCACAGACAAACATCTGTATCCCAGGTCAGTGAGTTCCCTGTAGTCTCCCGTCCCTTCTTACCAGCATTACCTTTTTCACCAACAGGCTCTTCTCGCTTTACAGTCTGGTTGTCCTTTCCATTTTGTGCAGTTTGGACTGGTAAACCAGTGTTTAGATGGTTTACAGTTGTGTGAGTGCCCTTCTGTTCCATGTCCTGTATTTGTGAGCAAGAGACTAGAGGAGCCTTACCCAAGCGTCAAGGACACTCCTAACCTCCAGGTGAGAGACTGGACTCCCTATGACAGTACATTATCCAAACGCATGTGCATCAATTCTGTCACACACAGCCCTGTCTTCCACCCTCTGGCTTTCACCCACACAACATAAAAACAGCACTCTCAATGCCTTTATGATTTTGGAAACCAACCCATATGCAGCTGAGGTAGCTTTAGTTACCTTTAATTTCAAAGCTGTCACTAATGTAGTCCCAGAGCCGAAGGAAAGCCTGAAACTATTTGAACATCTCACTAATGAACAATGTATGAATAATATGATCTTTCAGCTCAAAGTGGAATTTGCTCAAGGGTGAAAACTCAAGACTTGCCATCTATACTGGCCTCTGATTGGCTGTCTGACTGCTTGTTCCCTCCTTGCTCCCTGTTGTCAAGTGCTATAGTAGGTGATGGAGATGGCCAACAAGATAGCAATGGTCCCTGTACTCATGGCGCGGAAGGGAAAAGCTTACAGTATGGGTATCAGTCAGAGCCTCAACCAGGGGCCCAAATCCCATTCTGGCCATCCATTTGGCATCAGCCCCACACACGTTCCTAGCTGTCATCACTTCTTCCTCAGGAAGCACAAACATTGCTCAGCACATCCATGAGCTTCAACAGCAAAAAGTGTTTTGGGGGGCGGGCAGTGAAAACATGCAGACTTATGTTAATTCGGTCAAACTCTTGGCACATTTCTCTTTTCATCCTTGGTCATTTGAGGCCCTGCTGACTTTTTTCAGGAGCCTATGTCCACAAAGAAATGCATGCGAGAGGAACCTCTTCCCCCCTTCCTGCTTATATATTTTCCCCTACAGACATCCTTTTCTCCCCCCCCCACAGACATCCTTGATAATTTTTTTTTTTTTTTGCATTTCGAAAGATCCTTACACACAGTTTAAATATTCCAGAGAGTTCCTACAACTACTATATGACTATGATAACAGGTTCTGTTAAAAAAGATAGCAGATTCTGTTACTCTGTATTTGCACACGTGAAACTCGTGCCTCAGTTTCCAGGGTAACAGAACGAATAAAACAAGCCGTCTCCCAGATGCCGATATGGTCAAGGTCGGATAGCTTTGAGCTCAGACATCAGGAACCTCTCAGCCAACTCAACATCCTCCCGATTCTTCATATTTTTCCCCCTGTAGTCATACTCGGTGTCGCTTACTGAAGAGTGCTTTAGATACGCAGGGGAAGCAGGTAAACTTTCAGGATTTTAATTGCAGCAAATGAAGGCAGAAGTGACTCATCAGAGCGAACGTGACTGCGTCAGGGCCATCAACGTCAGACGGACTCAGCCTCAGACAGCAAGTCTGGCACCAGGTACGGCTTCCACGACCACCACGCCTCCGAGAGACGGCGGAGCTGCAGAGGATTCCGACATCGCTTCTAAGCTGACAGAAGTCTTCTTCTTATTATATACTACGCTGAAACTCTGAGCCTTGCCGTAAGTCATCGTTTTACGGACTTTTAACGACGACGGTAACATACCACCACGCGTGGCACTGCCAACTTTGCCATGAGGGCTACCTTCCCCGCACCGTGACATTCGAAGTACAGAGTCTCCTTCATCTACAGGAGCTGTCCTATCAGCCCGCTAATGGGAACAATTCATTTAACCTGCTCTCGAAGTACAGCCAAGGAGTGCAGTAATGCGTATAGGATCCGGGGGGAACCGCTCCTCCCAGCTGGCCCCTCCTGCCATTTGATTCATTGACGAGAGTTCCATTTTCTCTCCACACAGGCCGACTTACAGAAGAAAAAAAAAAAAAAAAAAAGGACATTCCAGAAAAATTAAGTTAACTATTAGCCAAATCCCCTCCGGCTGCTGGCTTGGATTATGTAACAGCTCCTTAATTCCAGAAGCCACGGAAGAGGAGGCCGGCATTTCTCTGATTTCCTATCCGTTTCACGCGGCTTCCGTGCCCCCCTCCTCTTCGCCCGGCCCACCGCCCAGCCACATATGTCTTCGGCGGTCTATGCAGCACATACTCCTCATCCATTTTAATTAGGTGGGAGGCTCCTGCTTACACTGCAGGGCATGCCGGCTTCATAAACTTCTCACTTTACACGACCCTCGCTTCCTGCCTTTGACCCACTCACCACACAACATTTGCAGAGCCGAAATCCTAGCAACAGCACCTGCGATCATTAATGTATTAAACCGTTGCTCCAAAATGACTAAACGCATTATTTCTGCTGCGGAAGAAAATGCTGAGGTGAAGCAAGAGCAAAGGTAAAAGACCTGGTTTTCCTAAAATGGATACAGCCTCGGAGGCCTTTATATCCTCCAAGGACACGGTCTCGATTCTTCTGATCATTTTTCAAATCGACTTAATGAGCGTGAGATGGTCCTCTCATTAAACTGATATAATAGATAAACAGTACCTGCATTTAGGGTGGGCAACTGAAATAGGGAGCCTGGTTCTTGAGATTCTAAAGGGTTTTTCACCAGAGCAAAAGGAAGGCTTGACTTCTGAAGGCGGCTTTACACCCTCTGCCATCACTCTGGCACATGAAACAGAGGGAGAGAATTTTGAGCTCTCTTGAACTAAAAGCAATTCCAGTTGGTATGGATTGTTTCTCATAGGATTTTGAGTAATTTCCGTATCATAAATTTTAGCTCTGCTCACGACTTCCTTCAAAGATAACTAAATGCCAAGCCAGTTGGAAAAAATAAACATTTAAAGAGCTACATAAACCCCAACATTTTTTTTTTTCAAAAACCGCACAAGCCCAAGTTAGATTCTCTACGTCCCACACAACTGTCCAAATGAGGCTCCCCTCACCCCCTTCTTCCAAGTACGGCCCCAAACCCAAATCTTATCTTTCTAAAGATCTTTTACAAAGTAGATGTTAAAAGCAAACAAAGTTATCATTTAACCAGCTGTTCTTATTGCCTCAACATACAGAACTGTCCACATTTGCTACTTCTTTCCAGAAAAGTCTGCTTTCTGTCTCCAAACACGGGAAGCTTCAGAGCCACACACTGCTATGCTTCTGCCTGCTCGGGAGAAAATAAGGCCTGATCTCATGTTAACGAAATCAGGCCTGTTAGTAGCATCTGTGGTCTACTGTGACCCTGCAGAGACATAAATTTCTCATTTTTAGACTTTCCTCAAATTTCATAAGCTATTTTTTGTTATTGCAAAATCCAGTCCTTTATAATAAATTTATAGGGTGCCTAGGGGGATATCCATTCATATTATATGGTATCTCATTCTAGGTTCCTCCGAGATAGAAGCACGGAGTGAACGCCACTCAGTCAGATAGCGACTCTCACTTGTGAAGCTCCTGTGCGATAGGACCAACAAGGCTCCTGTGGGATCTCACACACATGCAGAATATAAAAGCCTACAAAGTGAAAATGATGCCACCCCACTCCTGAAGTAGGATCACCCAGGTAAGCTGGAAAAACGCTTTGGTGGTGTTTATAGCCGTGAAGTGATTATGTATTTTACTGTAGAAACTGGCATAAGTACCAATTTTGAGGGATTTTTACGTACTAGATGAGCAAGTTAAGGTGCCACCCCTTCCTCTTTCTTTCCAGAAGCATCAGAAGTCACAGTCATTTATTAAGGAGGGGAGAATGCTGGGGGAGCAGTGGCCCAGTGTGCACATAATGATTTAAAGAGCTGGTTGGTTTCTGATTATTACCAGGGGCTGACAATCCTAAGCAATGTCAGTTATAAAATATTCCTGCCCCCAGGGCCAACCACTCCCACTGCCTGCCTGTTATTTGATATGCCACTGTGAAAGCATTCCACCATCTTTCTTAAGAAAGATACATCACCATTTTTAAAAAATGAAAGTAATACATATTTAGTGTAGACCATCAAGGCAAATTTTTTGACGGTTAAAATTTCCATCAACTCTACCACATACTGATAATTGTAGCCCTTTTATCATTTCCATCTTTTTGTTATTAAAAATAATTACACTATAGAGGCACCTGGGTGGCTCAGTTGGCTGAATATCCAACTTCAGCTCAGGTGATGATCTTGCGGTTCATGAGTTTGAACCCCACATCTGGCTGGCTGCAGTCAGCCTGTCGGCATGGAGCCGGCTTTGGATCCTCTGTTCCCCTCTCTCTGTCCCTTCCCTGTTTGCACTCTCCCAAATATAAAGTATTGAAAAAATAATTCTACCATAAATATCCTGGTTATGTATATTTCTGCTGACATTCATGATTTTTTTTAAAAAGTACATTCTTGAAAGTTTAACTTTTATTAAAGTTTATTTATTTTTAGAGACAGAGTGAGAGAGAGAGAGAGAGAGAGAGAGAGAGAGAGTGAGTGCAAGAAATAACAAGTGTTGGTGAGGCTGTGGTGAGCTGGGGAGGGGCATAGAAAGAGGAAGAGAGAGTTCCAAGAAGGTTCCGTGCTATCAGTGCAGAGACTGATGCAGGGCTTGATCCCATGAATCCTGAGATCATGACCTGAGCTGAGATCAAGAGTTGTACACTTAACCAACTGAGCCACTCGGGCACCTAAAAAGTTTAACTTTTAAAAAGAATTTAATATATATCATTAAAAGTGTCCTGTAGAAAGTGTTTGTCAATCTCTAATTCCTGCACTAATGTCTACTCTCACCAATATGAACATTATCCTGGAAAATAAGACTTGATACTTAGTTGACTCAAAGGTATCTTCTTTTAATTTACATGTCTTTGTTTACTTATGAGATTGTCTTATCTAAGATTGCTGACTTTTTTTTTTTTTTTTACTTTATTTATTTTGAGAGGGGGGTGGGCAGAGACAGTAGAGAGAAAATCCCAAGCAGGCTTCTCACTGTCAGCGCAGAGCCTGGTGCAGGACTTGAAATAATGAACCATGAGATCATGAGCTGAGCTGAAGTCAAGACTCAGTTGCTCAATTGACTGAGCCACCCAGGTGCCCTTAAGTTTGCTGACTTTCGTATTTTCTCTTTTACTAATTGCCTGTTCATATCTCTGCCCATTTTTGTAGGTGATATTAGTCTTTTACCTACCAATTTGTAATAATTCTGTAAAATTAATCAAATATTGCTGTTTTCTTTCTAAATTTTGTGTAGGTTTATTTTTATATGTGCAAAAATAAAAATGCTTCATTTTATTTAAGGGGATGGGATCAAATCTAGTGGTCTTTCACTAATGGTTTCTGCCTTTGCTTATATACCTATAAAGACTTTGTCTATTCCAAAAACATACTCACCTATATTTATAAAAATTATTTTTACGAGGGCAGAGGACCTGTATAGACATTTTTCCAAAGAGACCTACAGATGGCCAAGGAATAAATGAAAAGATGCTCAACACTCATCACCAGGGAAAGGCAAATCAAAAATATAATGAGATGTCACCTTAAATCAAAAAGGCAAGAAATAACAAGTGTTGGTGAGGATGTGGAAAAAAAGGAACTCTTATGCACTGTTGGTGGGAATGTAAATTGGTACAGCCACTGTGGAAAAGAGCATGGAGGTTCCTCAAAAAATTAAAAAAAGAAATACCATATGATCCTATAATTCCACTACTGGGTATTTACCCAAAGAAAACAAAAACAATAATATGAAAAGATATAGGCATCCTTATGTTAACTGCAGCATTATTTACAATAGCCAAGGTATAGAAGTAACTAGAATATCCACTGATGGATGAATGGATAAAGAAGATATGGTACATACACAAACACACACACATACACACAGAGAGGGATATTACACAGCCACAAAAGAGATGAGATCTTCACATGTGTGACAACACAGATAAACCTATACTAAGTGAAATAAGTCAGACTGAGAAGGACAGATACCACATGATTTCACTTACATGTGGAATCTAAAATATAAAACAAGTGAATCTAAAATATAAAACAATCTAAAATATAAAACAATTTTATATCTAAAATATAAAACAAAAAGCAGAATGAGACCCAGAATCGGACCTATAAATACAGAAAGAGAAATGATGGTTGCCAGAGGGAAAGGTGCTGAGGGTATGGGAAAAATGGGTGAAGGGGAGTGGGAGGTACAGGCTTCCAATTATGGAATGAATAAATTATGAGATTGAAAGTCACAGCATAGGGAATACAGTCAATGATATTGTAATAGTGTCGTAAGGTGTCAGACGGTAGCTATACTTGTGGTGAGCACAGCATAATGCATAGAGACGATGAATCACTCTAATACACCTGAAATGAATATAACATTTTATGTTAACGATACACAAATAAAAAATTTTAAAAAATTTTTATGATTTTATTCTTCATATTTAATTTAAAAACTCAAAGTTATCTAGATCAATTTTTTCTTTTTCTTTTTTCTTTTTTATTTTAGAGAGTGAGAGAGAATCTTAGGCAGGCTCCATGCTCAACAAGGAGCCCAATGCAGGGCTCAATCCCACAACCCTGGGATCATGACCTGAGTTGAAATCAAGAGTCGGATGCTCAACTGACTGAGCCTCCCAGGTGGCCCTATCTTTCTTTAGCTTAGTTAATAGATAAATTATTTCATTCCACTTCTTGTGATTTGAGTCCAAACAATAGACAAACTCTCTCATGTCTTTCTTTATTCTTTTCCCAAGGGAGGTATGTCACTGTATCTGTCATGTAAGAAAAAAAAAAAAGATCAGGAATATCAAAAGGCTTGGAAGCAAATTCTAGCCCCAAAACTTTATGTACAGAATTTGAGTCTCTGCTTCTTCTTTAGAAAATGAGGACAACATTAAGATTTGGAGCATCCGTTTCTTAAATTTGTTTTTACTGAGTAAACCTGGGAACATTTCCTGATTTCTATGTAAAATGGGGATTATGTAGAGAAGCAAAATGCTTAACACTTTCTATAACAGATCACTGGCATCACAGAAAGTTTTACTTTTATCTTCAATATATTTAGTATTTACCCACAATGAAAATTACTGGTAATGTTTTAATACCAATAGTTTTCCAAAGAAGGCTGATTTTATCAATAAAGCTCTGTGTGCTATTTACCTAAATTTGTTGAGATTAGAGTTATATTCCAGAAGCTAAGAGGGCTCCATTCACTGACCTCACACAAAGTATACACATAGGACATGACGTGCTGCTCTTGTGGTACTCCATGAGCTGATTGGCTTTTTGTCCAGGAGGAAGGCTGGGGAGGTCAAAGACACAGGAAGCACATTGTAGAGAGGGCTGACCTGCCCACATGTGGGAATGGTGCTCATCAGAAGAAACAGGGGTTGGGGGGGGAAGGTGGATGGGCAGGGGAAGCACGTATTTGATGAAAAAACTAGAGCATGGGAAGAATAATGTGTGCACACAGGCCACCATATGGGCTTTGAATAACAATTTACCACTCTACTCAAGAGCGTCTAAAATATAACAACCCTTCCTCATTACTCCCTTTCGCCAGGGCAATTGCCAGCAAAGATGTATTACAGCACACAATTTTCCTTAAGGGAAGGTAAAGCCTACTGTAGGAGAAGGGGACAGGGGTGGTTGATCTTAGTCCTGCCTGACCACAGCCCCAATCACAGAGCTCTTTGGCCTTTTGGCTTTGCAGAAACTGGAGGAAGCAGAGCCAAGGTGATGATGCTTAAGGGAAATCTTTCATTCCACACACAGAGAACAGAAATCCAAGGGACACTTTCAACATACTCCATAAGGATGTGGGAAAGGAGTATAATCTAGTCATCCTCTGCTGAGTGTAGGGAAAAGAACAGCCCAGTAGGCAAAGCAAGAACAAAAAAGTCAGGGATTTTTTCAATGTATTTCACTTGCACTAAGTGTTTTTCCAATACAGTGCTGTATTTGAGGCATCAAGGAAGTTACTTAATGAAGAAAGGCACCTGATTTCTCAGCCTTTACAGCTCCCCAGGTGCTCCTTGTTCCTAAAGACCTCTTAAAGACTTGGTCTTGTTTCCTCTACCAGGAATGAGATTCCTTTTTTCTTTCCTGGGCTAATTCCCACTAAACCTTCAAGACTCAGTGCCATCTTCACTTCATCATCATACCCAGGCTATGTTGGCTGTCGCTCCCCAGTGCGCCCTCAATCCAGCCTGTGGTCTCCTGCGCAGCTTGTCACAGCTTAAGGGAAGGAATGATAGCTCAAGCTATTACCTGGCTTGGAATATTTTTATAAGGATTAACTAAAACAATACATGTGCAAGTGGTTGCCATATAGTAGGTCATTAAAAAAAAAGTGAGTTCATTAAGATTATTGGAAAGACATTTTTCTATGGTGCTATGTTTAAAATTCTTAATTCAGTTTGTTTGGGAGGAAGCCCTCACCTTCTGTGACAACCTTGTTTGGAATGGACCTTTTCTCTCTTACCATTTTCATTCAAAATATCTGTGGCAGTGCTGCGGAATATTCCAATTCGTCCTCTTGACCTCTATCCATAAACAGCCTTTCTCACAATGAGATGTTCCGAGTTTAGGAGCCTTGCTATTTTCAACAAAGAATTAATTGCAAAGTAATTAAGTTTAGAGCAGGGGAATAGATGAACCCTGTCTATCATAAAGGAACAGTGTGGATGGTGACATAATGAAGCAAAGAGACGATGCTTTAGATTAACACACACACACACACACACACACACACACACAATCTCTTTTCTAAAGCACACAAAGAAACCTCCCATCACTTATATTGACAAGATAAATCTAAGCTGCTTAAAGAAGCACTTAATTTTGTTCTCATTAAGTCGCAGGGTTAAGGGCTTTACCCTCAATGTCCATGGAAGCAATGTTAGGTTTTCACCTTGGAAAGTTCTCTGAGGCCCTAAGTCCATTGACAAATATAGCACTAAGATGTGTTACAGAAACATGCATCTGAAAGCCACTTGCATTGCTGGCCACATTCCCACTTGGCTGCATTTTCCTCAATGAACATAGAATGCACAGAGAATACCAGAGAGGCACAAGTGTTCCCCTCTCTGTCTCGAAGCATGCAAATTTGCAATTAATCAACAGTGGCTATGGAGGGGGGCAGATAAGGACAGTCACTAGCAGGTTTTACCATGAGAACTAGGAGGCTTAATCTGCTTAAGGGCAATTAGGTTGATGCCATCCTAACATTTTTTCCCAGTTGCTTCAGGCATGGAGAGGATGCCAGCTCACATCACACATCCTCTCTGACCAGTGTGAATGGAGAAGGTGTTGGAGGAATGCTAAGGGGTCATTTAATTTCATCCTTACACAGCCTTGTGTTTAGATTAAAACAGTTTATTTCCAAAGACCACATACTTGAGCCTGGAAACATGGTTATCGAGGATCTCAGAAAGATTTGAGCAAAAGAAAGAAAGAGAGAGAGAGAGAAAGAATGAAAAAGAAAGAAAAAGAGAGAAAGAAGTAAAAGCAAAGAAGCGAAGAAAGGAAAAAAAGGACGAAGGTCTATGAGGAAATATAGCAAAATTTTAACTGTGATCGCATCTAGTATTTTTCCTCCTTTCTGCTTTTGCATCTTTTCCAGATTAAAAAAAATTTTTTTTAATGTTTATTTATTTTTGAGAGACACAGAGAGAAAGGCTGGAGGAGGAGTAGAGTGAGGGAGACAGAGGATCTGAAGCAGGCTCTGCACTGGCAGCAGAAAGTCTGATGCGGGGCTCGAACCCACGAACCGCGAGATCATGACCTGAGCCGAAGTCGGACGCTCAACCGACTGAGACACCCAGGTACCCCTCCAGATTTTTTATATGACTATTTTGTTTTACTTTTTATGGAGGGGACATTAAAATAAACTTGATTTTGCTAACTTATTAAAAGCTCTAAAAGAAACCACATCAATTCTAACGAAATGGCTTTAAGAGGCTTCCTTACCCTCAAGGAATTTTACCTCTGACTTTAGGCAACACGGCTGTGACAAAGATGCCGGACTCCAAACTCGAATGGCTGAAATACCAAATTAAGGTTGCTTTCAAGGTGCTTACGTGCTGGCTCCTTTCTGGTGCTTTTTCAGGGTATCAGGTTGGAGATGAGTGGTGGGAGGGGCCACTATCAGCGTGTGGTTACGAGGAAAGAAGGGTGTTGCCACCATGCTTTCATCACACCCATCCTAGAAGCAAACACAGCCCACAGACCCTGTTGTCACACTGCCTGGGTGGCGCCCCGAAGTCGCTACAGGCATCCTCCTTAGAGGGTGGGGCAGAGGAGCCGGAGAGGGTGAAAAATAACAACCGCCAGAGCTCTCTCCAGCCAAGTCTTCTGTCGTCTCCTTTCTCCCCGTCCCTCCTGGCCACAGAAGTTGACTGGTTTTGCTTAAATCCCTTAGAGAAGCATGAAGCCTTCTCATAAAATCAAATACACAAAATGGAAACGATAAAAGCTTGAAAAAAGGTGGCTAAGAACGCACGGGAGAGAACGACGAGGTAGAACTAAAGTGGCTGGCACTTCAAGTGCATAATCTAGGTCAGATGGGCGCTAATCCACGGAAAACTGTACGAGAGACACCGACACGGGGCCTTGTCGGCGACTGACTGGGTTCACATCGTGGTTATCTTATGGTGTCCTACACCATGGGCTTCAAGCCTTCCACACTGAACACCCCTGACTCCTATTTCTCTGGGTGGTGAATGAGCTTGCACACGACACCACACGGCTCTCCCCGCTGACCTACATTACATTTTCCTGTGAATGAGTTTAATGGATGAAAATCTGATTCGCATGAGCTTCCACATGTGACTGCTGGGGGCTGGCAACACTCTTCGTGTGAGTGTGTGTGTGGAGGCACTACAGACATTTGCTCTGACTTTTCTGCTCTAAACTCGCTCAACACTCACTTCAAGGGCTCCGGGGTTTAATTTCTGCTTTGTGTTTTCTTTTGCTCTCCCCCCACAGCAAGATGATCCTTCTTAACATGGTGTCTTTGTGCCAGCAGAAAAAAAGAAACACAAACAGTGAGAAGTTCTCTACCTACACAGTGGGGCAACCGAGGCAGTTTGGGTCTCACTGTAGTAAGTGAATCCGAAATACATGGCACGCTGAACTGGTTTCATTCGAAGACTGGGCTTCGATGGAATGCCAAATAAGGAATTTTGATACAATCTGGAAAACGGGGCAATGATAAGATAAATACTGGTTTGAGTTTTCCCCGAAATTTCTGTGGACTGGAGTTTAGATTTAAAAGTTTCCCCTCATAATTTACATTATCAATTTGTAACATATCACCACAAGTATGTGCGCAATGATGACCCTGTGATTCTTGAACAGCTACTTAACTATAATGTGATTTAATCAAAGTATTCAACAATTGTAAGGTCACAAGGCCATAAAATGAACAGGCTTAGAAATACAGTCATTTTATTATGTAATTATTGTAAGGGAGACAGGGCCATTTAAAAAAATCAGAAGGAAGGGGATGGTACTATTTTCTTTGGTGACAGAGTCCTTAAAAACAACTTCTCGACTTACGGTTAGAAATCCACCCCGTTCTCTTTCACCAAACAACCTCCCCCCCCGCCCCCTGCTTTAGACTGTGTATTCTGTTCTACAGACTGTAAGATGTAAGAATTAGGAAAACTGAGAGATAATTTCTCTAAAGGGAAGCATAATCTATTTGCTTAATGATCCTACGAAGAGCTAATAAGTATCATCCCTCTTAGAAATAATACTTTGCTTTTACGTAGCATCTTTCTCCAAGGAGTGCAAAGTATATTATAGATGCTACCTAATTAATCCTCCTAGGGTCCCCAGGTGGAAGGGAGGTGGCAGGTATTATGAAGGTTCATTGGCACCATCCACACATCTCAGGTGAGGAAATAGAACTATATAAATAGTAGAATGGGTGCGCACCTTGTGATTTAGGCTAGGTCTGCATGACCTCGCGGCACCTAATCAACTCACTGAACAGAAGAATCCATCCGGTAGATGCTGGTTGACAAACTAACACCAGGACAAGTTCGTTTGCGTGCTTTGCCAGTACCCCCCCCCCCCCCCCAGGTGTGCTCATGTGGCATGAGTTTTATTGCCAATGGAAGAAACTGCATTTCCTGGTGCTTTTCAGAAGGCAAAAGCATGGACAACATTGACAGTGTAGGTAACTCGAATTTTCCATTTACTACTACATACACTACCCTCAAATAGCACATCGGCCAAGCGTCTTTGTTTTTTTTCTCATTCCACTGTCCTCTGCAATGTGGGTTTGTGCGTGGTCTTTGGCGGGAGGCTGGTAACAAGGCGGGAGAGGGCTTGAATGGTCTTCTTGGTAGTCCCTATCTAATAAATGGATAGGAGACAGGCCACAAGTCTTCATCTCTTGTATCAAGAGAGATGCGAGCCTGGAGCCCTGAGAGAAGGAAGTATTGGCCCGAGGGCATCAGGTCCTGCTCCATTTCATCTTGAAGCATTCCATGCGCAGAATTCAGCTTCCCCTTGTTGCATACCCTCTCTGGAGACAGAAGCCTATACCAGAATGCATCTGGATCAGTAACTGATGAACTGAAGAGGGTGCTTCTGCAAAGAGTTTGCGAGCCTTAAAATAACAGCCGAAGTAGCACTTCCGAAACTTCAAGCTCTTTTAATGCCAAGCTCTCTGGGGAACCGGGGCTCAGCTCCAATCACTTCCCAAAAAGGAAAAAACCCCAAGAGAAAAATTCAGCCAAATTAATAAACTGATGTGCCTCTGATGTGAACTACATTTCTGACACGTTGTGATAATAAAATTTCTGATTCTTACTTACCTAACTCAGGAGTAGTTGTTACTTGTTGTTTTTAAAGACACTAACAATGTCGTTTGTTTAGCAAATGGAGGCACTCGGTGGGTCCTGAGGGAAGATACCACTTTGCTCAACCTTGGACTTAGTGTGTCAGTCGAGTGGCCCTCACTTGCTCACTGGAGGCTGTGGGTCTTGGTTTGCTACCAGCACAGTGGGTATCTGCTGGCTTCTTCCCAAGCCCCGAATTAATTGTCTGACTGTAGCAGCCCCCTCATACAAGCAAGAGTAATTCCCTTGAAGCATCCCGATCCTCTCTTGAAGTCACTCAGTTAGTTCCTAAGACCTCTCCTTTCCCTTCCCCCAACTAAATCCTCCTTGAATGTTTTTTTGGGGTCCTTTACTGCCACTTTTGTCTTCTCTCATCAAGTTCCTGCACGTGCCCAGTTCTTAGCTGGTGCTCTAGCACCTGGAATGCCACTCTGCCCCTCCAAGGTCAGCCTCTCCCCTCTTTCACACTGGGAGCCCACTCTCCTATCTGCCAGATTTGCTCCTCGTTCCCATCATCTGCATAGCCCTGTGGGATTTACATAAAACTAGTTGCATACATATGTGATTTCATGTTTGTCACCCATTTGCATAGTTTCTGTGGATGTTTGCTTAGCCTGCTCCTTCTGAACAAACTCTTAACTCCTTAGACTGAGGTTTAAACTTTAGGCTTCTTGAGGGTAGAGAGGCTATCCTTTGAACTTCCCCATAGCACTCTGGGCCACAGAGGATCCTTTTGTATTACGTGTATTTATGGCCCAATCAGGACTTTCCTTGGCACCTACCTTCTTTTTAAAACCAAAATGTCACTAACTTCTCATCCAAGTGGCATTCAACTGTGGCTTAGCATTAGAAGTGGAGCTTCTTTGTCATTTTATGCCTGTGTGTGTCCCAAGGTGGGTGGGAGAAATACTTAGAAATAGCTTCTATTATGTAAAGGGCCACGAAGGAATTTTCCATACTATTTGCACAAAAATTCTTTCACTTAACTCCCCAGACTCTCCATAGAAATCCTGACATCCTCCCCTCCCTCCCAGGCCCTTTCAATCCTCCACACGTTCACCCTTCCCGTTCCCAGGGCATAGCAGCACTGCTGCGGCTACGTCTGTTTGGTATCAGAGTAGGAATTATTTATATCTCAGAGCTTAGGCTTGTTTATGCAGGAGAATTCTGAGAAGGAAGTGGATCAGGAGATCTATCCCCTAACAGAGCATCCAGAGGTCAGGCTGAAAACAAGTACTGATGATAAGGTAAAACCCCACACTGTACCACGGGCCTCGCTGCGGACCTCAAGCAACACCAACCATGCAAGGAAAGGCCTTGATGTAGTGCCAGTGCAGCTAGCAGAGGCTGTGTGAGCATGGAGACATGGTTATCTCAGGGCCACTTCTCAAAGTCCATGGGGGATGGGCAGAATCAGAGGCCTTTGAGAAACCACTGAGATTCATCCAGCTACTTCTGCCAGGTCTGCCCGCGCCAAAACTTACTTCAGAAAGATCAGCGGTGGGATTCTCTAAGATAACATACCCTAATATTTCCTCCCCTGGCTTGATGAACTTCAGGTAAACTCCTCTTTGGACTAATTATATTTGAGCTTCGTAAGTTGCGGTAATTAACAGCTACTGCCATTCACTGACTTTCTACTCTGCGCCAGGTATGTTACATACAGGTATCATTTAATACTACAGCACTGAGAAATCACTATTATTACTCTCGTTTCACTGGTTAAGGAATTCAGAGAGGGAAAGTAACCTCCTACAATCTCATAGCTATGAAGTAACAGACTGAGGATTCAAGCTCAGGCCTGTTGATTCCTAAACCCATCAGTTTCCTTTAGACCCTGCCTCTGCATGCTGCAGATGAGGTAATGGCCACTTCTAGGGGACAGGGTCGGAGGGTTTTGGTGTGGAAGAAGTGACTTATATATTAAGTGTTTGGTTGGGCAGAGGTTTTACTTTGATTTTACTGCCTCAGGAACACTTCACCATTGGAAGCTCAGTAACGTGGAGATCGGATTCTAACCCAGGCTCTTCCGTTTTGGACAAAGCCCTATCTTGCCTTGCACTTGAACTTGGGGAGGTAGACTCCTCCTGACCTTAAGAATTACCCATAGAAAAACAGTATGGATAACCCTTCCATTGGAAATGTTTGAGTAGATCAGAGAATCCACCAAGGATTTGTATAGGAGATGTTTAATAAAGGCAAGAACCATGGCACAAGGAGCTGGCTATTAATGGCTAGTTGGCCTTCACTTGGTGCCTTTACTCATGTTTTCATTGCTGAAGCCCAGTTTCCCCCTGAGCAGTGGGAAGACCATGATGGGCTTTCTGGATGACTCCGTGGTGCCTAAGGAAAGCCCGGCTCTTCTCACTGCACTGGTCTCAGGTGGGAAGAGAAGAAGGAGGACTAGCTGTGCATGAGGAATCCCAGCAAACCTTTGACCCTCTATGTGCCAGAGCACCTATCCAGGCAGGACCTGTAGCCCTTTCAGCAGAAAGGGGCCTCGGGGATGATTCCCACAACTCCATTACTTATAGATGGGAAACGGAGGCAATGAGAAAAGAAGTTCCTTGTTGAGCTGGCCACACTGCTAGGAAGTGCTATGCTGGCCCTACAATTCTGGAGATCCTTCTACCCCAAAGCGCCAGGATTCTCCAGCCTCACTCCTCCCCTGCAGCCCAATTTAGGCCCATTTATTCCAGAGTAGATTTTGCCTCCAGAAGGCCTCTTAAGGATGGATCACTCCTGCCCTTCCCACGTGCAGCTCCTAAAGCAGCCTCTGTGTCTTCAAGGTCATGTGTATCTCTTACTTGACCTGGAGTTAGGAATGAATGTACATTTTTCACTCCTAGTTCTAAATGCATGCTTCTATATACCTGGGACTATATGTATTTCTTGACTTCCAGCTTCTTTTTACCCAAATTGCTGCCAGCATAGAGCAGGCAATCAAGACATGTTTATTAAATAAATGAATGTATAATGAATAAATGTCAAAAGTTGCCTACTGTACTTAAGAAGATGGACAGCTTGAGGCAGCAGTTGATTAGAAGCCAAGTGCTTAGGGGTGCCTGGTGGCCTAAGCATCTGACTTCAGCTTAGGTCATGATCTCATGGTTCGTGGGTTCATGCCCTGCATTGGGCTCTGGGCTGACAGCTCGGAGCCTGCTTCAGGTTCTGTCTCTCTCTCTCTCTCTCTCTTCCCCTTCCCTGCTCGCTCTCTCTCTCTCTCAAAAATAAATAAACATTAAAAAAAATTAAAAAAAAAGAAGTCAAGTGCTTAAATAAGGGATGACATAAGGTGACAGACACTTCTTCCCCATTATTGTGCTCTGCCCTCCATGAACACACACACACACACACACACGCCATGAACCAGAAGGGTTTGTTTTTTGGGAGCTATTCTATGGCTGAAGAAAAAGTTAGATTAAAGGTTGCCTATCTTGTGAGTAGCACCCCTAATGGTGGGTGTAGTTCTCCCATTCATTGCTTGTTCTTTTCTACTGTTGTCGGACCCTATTGTCTCCTCTGGTCCTCATGCCCTCTGGGTCAAGGGCTGTGGGGGGATGACACTTTAGGGCAGATGGCTTAACCATGGACTGGTCCTCCGGGTTCTTCAAAAGCTCCTAGCAACATCTTTGTACCCATGACTTGCCAGAAAAATCCAAAACTTAAAACACCTTTATTGAAACAAATTATACGATAATAACATGCCAAATTCCTTAGGCTTCCCACGCTCACTCTCAAGATGCTATAAATTATAATAGCAGTGGTTTCAATTTTCTTTTTTTTCCTGCCACAGTATAATAAAACTATTTTGTGATATGTAATCTAATAATACATTGAATTTTTTTTCAGAAATGAAATCTGAAATGCCAATGACAGTGTATTTTTCTCCTATGAATATCAGAAGTGATGTTTCTTATCTTAGGAAGAGGGGTTGATATTTTCAAATGGAACTCGTACCCTAAACACAAGGTACTGAAAGTATCATTGTGTTGATTTAGAGATGAAGACTTATTCCAGAGGTGACATTCCAGAGGTTCCCTGCATGTTCTATTTGGATTACATATGGTCGTCAGCACTTTACAAAGTATTACTGAGTTATCTTCCAATATTTAAATATCCAGAGGTCTCCTTTAAGACACATATATTTCTGTCTTTTCTTAAAAAGAGAAAACACAGCAACACAAAGCATGTGTTCCATCATTATGCAATTATGCTAGATCTGAATGAGCAGCTGCCTGGATTACAAATTCTCTGGCTGACACAATCCATACCATTTCCTACTGCTAGCAGAGGTGAGGTCATGTGTCAGTTACCATTTATTATCAGGTTTGTACCATGGTTTGGATTCATTTTGGTTTATCTTTTTTTTTTTATTTTTGATGTTTATTTATTTGAGAGAGAGAGAGAGAGAGAGGAAAGAGAGAGAGGAGAGAGAGAGCAAGTGAGCATGAGTGGGGGAGGGGCAGAGAGAGAAGGACACACAGAATCCAAAGCAGGCTCCAGGCTCTGAGCTGTCAGCACAGAGCCTGACGTGGGGCTCAAACTCACAAACTGTGAGATCATGACCTGAGCCGAAGTCAGATGCTGAACCGACTGAGCCACCCAGGCACCCTGGCTTATCTTTTTAATATGCACCTAGTTGGCTTAAGGTATGCACATAGCCTCAGTAGTTATTTGCATTAAAGATCTGAGTCTACTGAGAGGCATTATATGATGGATGGGACCCAATTTAAGCTCTGGTAATTCTGGAAGCTTGAAGGCTAGCCTCAATTCCTAGTGCTTCCATGATGCCCCTCCTGACTACTGGCACCCAGCTTCTTTCCCTGATATGGGATGTCCCACCATTAGAGTTAATGACACTTCATGTGAGGTTAGAATTCACGCTGTCCTACAAATGTTTCACTGAGGACAGACTGCTCTCCTCTGAGGGAGAAAAATCCTGATAATGGAAATTCTACCTCTCAGACTAGAAAGCCTGAAATCTCTCTGCTCACGGATAGTGGACTTACACCCTCTTCAACAGGCAGGGTGGATACTTTGAACCTGCATTAAGCTGGAAAAAAAAAAAAAACAGTTTAGGTTACATTAATCAGCAATGCAAACAGATTCTCATTTCTTTTACTTTCTTCTGACTGTGGCCAGGGCTTCCGTGGCAGTACATGATCACACTAAATTGTGGTAAATTATGTAGGAAGATTATAGTCATTAATACCATCATCTCCTGTAAGAAAACAAATGTGCTAATGCCGGCAATCTATGCCAGGGTTAGCCTAGAAACTGCACCTCTTATTTGGGTGTCCGGCCACCCCCAAAAAAAGACATATGCAAGTCCTTACTGAGACCACGGCAACAAGGGTGAAGAGGAAGGTTATCTGGCTCGGGGAAATGGCTTCTTGCCTCTTCCTACCCCTCCTCACCCACTAAGTAAACCGGTGGCCCCTTCCATCAGTTTGGTAAGAAGACAAAGGGAATGCTTCATTCTGTCCTTAAAATCCTTGGTTCCTACTTGTCAGTGCCCCTAGTTCTAAGACAACACCATGTAGACATTTGTAGCATTTTGTGAAATGGAAACTAAACAACAGCAACGACAAGAAGATCCAAAATCAAAAGAACAATTTAAAATACACTCCCACGTACATTCGGCTTTCTCTCTTTGCTTTTCTCTTCTCCCCAACCAAGTCATCTTTAGCCCTCAGGAATAGTCCCAAAGGAGGGGAGCGATGAATGTACCACATAGTATGCATTCAAATTCCTGTCCCCTAACTAGCTGTGTTGTCTGAGGTAAGTAACCAAACATCTCTGGGCCATAACCTCCACATCAGCAAAGCACAGTTAGTTTCAGTCCTGAGATCTAGTACCTGCCACAAAGGAAGGGCTCAATATATATCAGCTACTATTATCATTTTAATTTTCTATGGAAAGCACCCAATATCTAAGACACGCCGCTTACAACAGGATTCACGGTGTTGAGTAACAGGCTGGCAAACCAATGACCCCCAAGCATCTCAAGCGAAGATGTCATAAAGTAAGGAACTAAAGCTCTACGACCATCTCAAACGGATGTGGTCCTTTCACTCGGCAAAACTGGGCCCTCAAGAAACCCAAGAACAATTGAATCAGCACCTTTCAAATTTTCTTTCTGGTTTAAAGAAGGACTTTTCTTTGCACATAGAAAACGTGTGTCTATGGGAAATCCTGGGATGTCAAAATGGGCTTCTATGTTCTCCCTGGGAGAATACGTTGATATGAACTGCGACCAGATAGAAAAGGTGAACATTAATGAGCCCAGCACTGCCCTCAGAATGTGGGCTCACTCTTTGGTAGACTGAATACCAGAATCCTTCATTCGAAGGCCAGAGGAGGCCACCTGTGACCTTCATTTTGCAGAAGTGCCATCCAAACCTCAAGAGGTGAAGAGAAAAGACCAAACTCTCCTAACCAGTTAGGGGCCAGGCTGGGACTAGAACTCTTCTGATTTCCTGTCAGATGAAGTTTTCACTTCACAAGCTGCCTCCCATATCTGGGATGATCTTGGTATTGCAAAGTACAAGGCCTTGCAAGACTCTCCAGTTCTAGCTCTTTCTTGTGTCAGAGGGTCAGCTTTAACAACTATAGGAAATACCCCATTCCTTCTCGAGCAGGCTCTGTGATGCAGGGTCTTGGCCATGCCTCCCAGTAGATAACTATTTCCATAGGAACTCCTACAAGGAGCAGAAATCCAACATACAAGGATACAGTGAAAAGAAAAGGAGCAAAGATGGGAGAAAAGAATCTCAGTTGAGTGGAAGTTTAAAAACACTTCGAACCTCCCAACAAGAAAGTGATGTGGCAGTCAGCTATAAAACACCTTCCTCTTTTGCTAACTTTCTTGTAAAGTTTCCCGGCAACAGGTAGGTGGTAACCTCTCATGTTGTTTTTCCAAAGACCGTTGCAGGGTGACTCATGGCTGACGGAAAGAGCTTCCCTGGAGATTGTCTAAGGAGAGTAGAAGCCTGGGTGAACAAAGCTTATGAAAACCACAAATTTATTCATTCCTTAAGGTTTGCATTCGTATAAATTGGGCGAATTTTTCTGCATGTTGAGAAACAACAAAACCAAAATAATATTTTTAGAAAGAGAATGTAATGAAAACACAATTGAGTTTCCATCAAACTTCCTAACAGTGCTCAACAACGATTTCTAATAACTTCGCAGGCTAGTTTTTTTTCTGTGTGTGTGTGTGTGTGTGTGTGTGTGTGTGTGCGCGTGTGTGTGAGTATGTGCACACATTCCTGGTTTAGTAGTTAAAAAGCAATCTAAATGTGGGAGGAGGGAAAGATCCATTTCCTAGTTGAAACCACCATCTTCAGATTCACGGTTGGAAGAAATTCTGTTACCTTTTTTTTAAATAAAAAAATTATGACTCTTCCTCTCAGACTAATACAGGAGAATAGCCTATACTCCGAAATGATCCTGCTCTACACTAGAACTACTCAGTCAGCATCTTTAATTATCATTTCCCACAAGCCTCTAGGCCAGTGCTTCTCAAAGTTTAATGTGCATACGAATCGCCTGCAGATCTTGTTAAAAATGCTGATTCTGATTCAGTGGGTCCGGCATGGGCCCTGAGATTCTTGAGTTTTCACGAGTTCCCAGGTGATGACAAAACTTCCAGTCCATGGACTAAACTCTGAGTAGCAAAATTCTAGACCAAACCCTCCTAACACTGTTCTCACCAGGTCAAGAAATGGGTTGCAGACAATTAGAGTATAAGCAGGCTTCTATAAGTTACTATGTTCCTTGTGAATCTTCCCTCATTCCCTTCTGAAGACACTTGCAATTGCTAACCTAAAGGAGGCAGTCTATTGCACACGCACGGGAGAAGAACATGCAACTTTGAGGTTCCATTTCAGTGAAACCACTTACTAGCCAGGCAGTTCTCATCTCTGAGCCACATGTGTACTATAAATCTAAGATGCACACCCATGCACTTATTACTGTGGATAAATGAAAAGATACCCACCCAGGTGCTTGTTACTGTAGATAAACAAGAAAAGGTACAGAATCCAGCCCAGTGTCTTGCATGCAGGAGGGTTCAACAAGTATCAGGCCCCTTTCCTCTTTTTTTTTAAAGTATTATGCCCAGAATCAGGACTTCTTGGATGGCTTAATCAGCACAGACTTGAGGAGGAGATGGGGTCTGTAATATGTAAGCATATTAATAAAGTCCGCCCATGATGTTGTTGGAAGCTAGAAGGTAAGGTGGCTGAGCATACAGGTACAATCTTCCACTCTTGGCAGTAACTTATAAACCCCTTGCCTTGCTTTGTTACCTTCTGTCATGACTCCTCAACTGGTATCTTTTGGCCTCATCAATTACTTAGGTAACATTTTTATTAGGCTGTCATGATATGCCAGACACTGAATCAAATGCCCAAAGGAAGCCTCCAAATAGAACCAGCTTCCAGTTTAGCTGGATTTTATTAGCAGAAAAACTCTGAATAACTGACCAAAATGTTGCATTTCCATTCTGGTATTTGGTGTTGTGTAGATGGGGCCTTCCTATCAATGAGGATACGTGAACACGGTGGAGTTGGCATAATGAAAACAGTTTGACATACATGCAGAAATAAATGGTGGTCAGAGTGTCACTAGGCAGAGATTTGCCCTTCTGTTCATCCATCAGTCACTGATGGAATCTTTCTAGAATGCTCACATTTCTCACTTCATCCCTGATGCTACATTCAGATGAAGCCACCACCGCCGCCGGCTTCCTAAAGGTTTTTCTCTTGTTGTGGAATTCAAGGTGAATATGACAGCAGGAAAGTGAAGACATTCACCTAGAAAAAGGTGATCTCACTTTCATGAACTAGTCCAGTAAATGAGAAAAAGATAGATTTACAATCTGAATAGGAAAAACCACTTTAGAAGAAGGTTTTCTGGCTAGATATGAATGAAAGTCTTTGGTTTAATCACATTTGAATAATGCTCATTTGCTAAGTTTGACTTTGCTGTCAAAATTGTCACCATGTTGCAAACAGACTTTAAATAGATAGCTGGAGCCAGAGAGGAATACTGAGAATTTAATACACAAAGCTGGGGTAGCAGGAAATTCATCTAAACATCCACGTCTTGACCTCCTTCTAATCCAAAGTACAGAACTTGGCAGAAAGCAGGCAAGGAAGTCATTAATATGTAGAAAGGGGCTCTCTCAAAGGCACACCAAGACCAAGTGCCTTTCACAGATGAAAATCAAGAAAAATTGTACAAATATTTACCACAAGAAAATAATAAGTTCTGCCACAAAGCCGAGGTACTTCCACAATGGACACAGAGCACTGTGTCATTACCAAGGCAAACTTTCTGTTTAGTACAGCTTGAGATGCATTCTGAAAGCGAAACGTAGAGATCAGAGGTCAAGGACTGACCTTTCTTGAGCTTAAAAAAAAAATCACCACTGTGTGTGTGTGTGCATGTGTGTGTGTGCATGTTTGTGTGTGTAGCATTTCCAAATGATAGTGAACAACCCAGTTAAAGCTGCTAAAAGTCCTCATGGAAACTCCTCAGTTATAATTCAATGCTTTTCTTCCTTTGGATCTTTATTTGAGCAAATCAACTGTAAATTTGAAAATGGATGCAATATTATACAATACTAAGGAAATATTAATTTTCTTCCATTTTGATAACAGCGTTATGGCTATATAAAAATGCTTCTAAAATGTGTACCTTGAAATCTTTAGTGGTGAGATGGCCTGATGTCTGAGGTCCTTATCAAAATACTCCAGCAAAATTAAAAAGTGTATGGGTGTGGGGGGGAGGGGGGAGTGGGAAATACAACTATGGTAAAATGTTCATGGTTGTTGAAGCTGAATGAGAGGTCCATTGGAGGACTGTGGGTATTTTTTTTCCCCCTGACTCTTGAGTAGATTTGGAAATTTTACAGCAAAAATGAAAAAAAAAAAATCCAGCCCCAAATAAAGAAGGTTAACTTTAAAAAGCACTAGAAATGGTTTACACAACAATACTGATTTTTGTGGTGAAATACAGGGGATATGTGCAAAAACCCGAGAGCAATAATTAATGGCCAATCCTATGTGCATTCCATTAAGCACAAGCAGCTGTCATAAACATCTTAATTTAAAGAGTTGGGGTTTGGGGAATCACGGCACTGCAAAAAGCGACATCCTGCTGCTGCTCCACAGAACTGGTACATATCAGACCCTTAAATTTTTAAACACGGCTTTCATGTTTTTGAGAGCTGAAAAACCTTTGAAAAGTCAGCTTGTTAGGAAATTCACCTTGCAGACTCCTGCTTCGAGGATTGGCTGAGGTGCTTGGTTGAGGCAAAACTGATTTGGGGGTTGGGGTGGGTGTTCACAGGTAAAATAAATGTGTTGTATATTTAAGGAGTAGTGAGAAGGCTCAGAATGTATGGGCATGGCTACACCACCACAGCACCTTTTAGTAATGCAAAATGTAACACCTTGCTGGAGAGGCATTTAGAGTCTACAAAGCTTTCCCCCACCCTTTGTTGTTCCTCTCCCAGTGTCTGTTGGAAAAAAAAAGTGGAGACAGCCAGCATTTTGAGGGTGGAAGAAGTGCTAATCTAGAAGCAGGAGCCTAGAATTTGGTCCCTCTCCTGCTACGTGCTAGTGTAAACCTAAGGGGATGACTTTGCCGTGGTGCCTCCTCTGGGACATGGGAATAACATCCCAATCCGTGGATGTCTCTTGGGTCCCTTCTGGACCTAAGACACCTGAGTGCATGGGCTGTGATTTGTAGGAGAGCTAGTCTGATGCCCGCCCCCTGCCCCAACTACCCATATCCTCCTCCCCTAGAGCTAGACGGCAAACAAGAGTCCTATTTGGGTTACGAAGTTTAACATGAACAGAAAGGTGCAGAAGATACTAACGCAATCTAAGTCAACAAGCTAAAAGTCCAGACTCTCCAGTCAGAAGTATCTGAATGTGCCTAATCACCTTTATCAACAGTAAATTTAACAATCCCCCTTGGTGTTTGCCTCCATTCATGGTATGTTTACTCTCTTCCCTCTTCCCTCAGCAACTGCATTTTTGTGCAAGTAAGTGTCTTGAGATTCTATATATTAATGGCTCCCCATGAACTTAAAGACACCTGTGTGCAGGCTGAACTTGGCAAAAAAAAAAAAAAAAAAAAAATGAAGCATGCTGGCAGCACAGAGCAAGGTCTCCTATTAATTTCTTGAATCGATCCTGGAAATATTATTATCCGGTCCAGGAAAGAGCACCTCTTTACTCACAGCGTCAGATTTGAATTTTTTAAAACAACACTATTGCCCGTAAGAATGACTAATAACTGTCGGCTGTAATTTCCCAGAGTTTGTGGGTATGACTTCTACAGTGTTCCTTGCGTTTGATTTTGCCGTACGTCGTCTGGGGGCTCGCGAAGGCTTTCAAACACAATTTAACCAAAACCCCCGGCCAGCTCTCGGTTCAGCCGGCAGAACTCTGTGGTACTCTTGAACTTACTACCTCCGCCCCCACACCTGAGAGTCTCCCTGAACGCTGCTTTCCCTGCATCACACATCATCAATCAAACAACTAGAGAAACGCAGAAACCTCAGTTCTCAACTGCAATCAATACAACCACCTTTCCTGGGGTAGTGCTGTCTTAGTTTTGAAGGTCACAGAATGAGTCAGGGGCAGAAGAGAGAAAAAGAGGCCATGGGTTCTCTGACTCTGTGTCTCAGAGAGCTCAGCTCATACAGAAGAATCACCTCATTAAGCTGGACTAATCACCGGGGAGAGGATAGTCCAAATTAACAAAAATTTTGAATGATCAAAATACTGTTTTGTTATTGTATGCATAGTGTCAAGAGCTACACAAATAAATTTGCCTGGTGTGGGTTTTGATTCACAAACAGATAAGAGGAAATTGAAACCACAATAGCCAAGAACCTCTCTGAGGACAGCAAGGCTGTGCTTCCATTGCAAAAATACTCTTATTTCTGGATTCTTACACACATTATTTAAGTATATATTTATTCACTCATACAAACCAGATTTGTTGAGTACCACTAGGTACAGTTCCTAGGAAGACATGCCATGGGGAAGGCAGAGATGGGTATTCTTGAAGAGCTTGGTAATAGCTATTTCCTTTTTTTAAATTTTTTAACGTTTTAATTTATTTTTGAAGGAGAGAGAGACACAGAGCATGAGTGGGGGAGGAGCAGAGAGAGAGAGGGAGATACAGAATCCGAAGCAGGCTCCAAGCTCTGAGCTGTCAGCATAGAGCCTGACTCGGGGCTCAAACTCACGAACTGTGAGATCATGACCTGAGCCAAAGCTGGACGCTCAACCGGCTGAGCCACCCAGGCGCCCCTGTCATAGCTATTTCTTACATGCCAGCAAACAAGTTTCTCTTCTAGTAGGAAAAAATAATTGCTGGAAGTCTTACTTACACGATATATTTACACACACACACACACACACACACACACACGGCCATTTAAACAGACCAGATACATGAAACATTTATACACGAAGTGCTTCTAAGACCAATCAGGGATCAGCCTCCTTTATTAAAACAAAAGATGATTTCTTCAAAGGGACATCTCCAACAAGACATACCTGCTCCCTAAAAAGAGTCTCAGTCTTTGTGGGGGGCATTCCTTACAGGCTGGTGATTTCTTTCACTGAAGGATTCTTCATAGAAAGTATACAAACACCTCTTTAGAAATGCACCATGGTCTAACAAATGATGCCTATATTCATTTGCTTAGCAAATCATTTTGTTATGGATTTGTCCAGCCAGAGTCTAAATGATCACCATTGGTGACATTACACCAATACCTTTTCTACAGAGACCCTATCAAAGAAATAAAATTAGCTCATGTTATCACTATTTCTTCTTGACCTTTTTTTTCTCTTTACTCCATTCTCTTCTCTCTCAATTTTCCAGATACTATTTATTTTCTTAAGTTCTGAAATCCAAGGAAAGCTCTAATGGTTGTCAGCATAATGTGTGTCATTAACAAAAATGCAAGAAATTATCCACATATCATTAAAGAACTGAGCTTATGTTGCTGTTTGCAAAGTGAAGGGGAAACAAAATCACAAAGATAACCTAGCAAACCAAGGTGCAATTAAAAGATTTGCCCCTTCCCATCACCCACCACCCCCTACCATACTATTTCTTACAACTTTTATCTTTACATATATACAAATAAACAGAGTGCTTCTGTCCTGCTTCATTCATGTAGATGACTTACCTGAAACTTTCTGGACTTCTTCTAGCTTTGACTAACCCCCAGCAGACAGGGGTACCCACATTCAATAGGCTGATGACACCAGCAGAAAGTGGCCTATCTGAAGAATGAGAGTTCTTGGCTCACTCATGCTGCTCTCGTCACCTGTCTTACCTCTTGGACTCTAGGCCCTGCCCACTAGGGTATCACCTCTACTTGCCTCTTCCTGGTTCAGCGGACTTCCCTGGATGAATTTCCTTTTGGTTTGGACTGGTGCTATATATGCCAGATCCCTGAGAGAGGCTGGACTCTGGTCATTCCTGCGCAGCCTTGTCCTGTGGTCATCCAAGGATAATGCAGGAAAAGAGGACCACACCCTCAGCCGACACAGACACCTTGTTCTTTTTCTTTCCCAAGATTTTATTTTTAAGTAATCTATACCCTCAACTTGGGGCTCGAACTCACAACCCTGAGATCAAAAGTTGCATGCTCTTCAGACTGAGCCAGCCAGATGCCCCTCAGACCTTCTTGTTCTGATGAACATTTCCAACACTGGACATGAGTCACCTCCTTCCTATTCCTTATCCCTCTCTGTGCCTGACAAACAATGAGAACACTTCCAGAGAAGTGGTCAGGGTACAGTGAGATGGGAGCCACAGGAATTCTGAGCGTGAACATGTCACCACGGACCACTGAGTTTAACCTCTCACCAGATCTTTGAAAAGACTTCCTAAGACTAGTTTGCAAGAGGCCCCGAGTTCTCTGGATTATCTGTCCTCAGGCTGCTGAGGTCTTTAAGGGTATGGAAATAATGGAACTTTTTTCAATAATCGTATTATGGTAAAACACAGAAGTTTTCTTAGGACACAGAATTCTTTACTCAAGAAAGGAAACCAAGAAATAATGTCAAGACTAGATTTTATAAAAAGCCTAACAGTCAAGCATAGATTAATATGTGACATTTTACTTAAGTAATGGCAGCTACCCTTGCTCTAGACAAGCATAGAGGTTGAAAGGTTTGCTGAAAGAAGAGAAAAATAAAGGCCATTTGTTACCTCAAAACTGGTTGAATTTGACAAATGTGACCCTATCAAACCATTTACACCCACACGCCGCCATTCTCTTTGAATATTTTTGGAACGACACTCTCCTCAGGTCAGGAGAAGAAAAAAGCAAAGGAGAAGAAGGTAAGTTGGCTTAGGTGAAAACTTTCTAGTGAAATTATCTGAAAACTGATTTGATTAAAATAAAATAAATGAGAGATTCTAAACACATCATTCATTCTGAAGGTTTTCACACCTAAAACAAATATGATATGAACTCTTGAGAGGTTAGCAGGGCCAGAGTTACAACTCTAGGCAGGACTGTATCTGACGCCATGCATCCATGAACCCATGCGTTCATTCACCCAACAAATCAAGAAGTATTTATTGAGTGTTTACGATGTGAAAAGTCCTGTTCTTGTGGCTTGGGGGGTACAAGCAAGACCAAGGCAAGATCTCAGTCCTCAAGGAGAGGTGAAAGGAAGGCGTAAGAACATGTGCGTGTGAGCATATATGAGCACGGCTCTCCTCAGCCAACCAGGCACCAGATGGGTCTATCTATGCAACACAATGAACTCTGGGGCCTTAGTTTTGTCTTAGAGAGACTATGTGCTTAGGTAAAGGTATTAATTCTCTCTTAATTTTTTTTTTTTTTAATTTGAGTACAGGTGACAAAAGGTGTTAATTCTCTTAAGGTTTGCACCACATATGTACCAAATGTGACAACATGCCATTTGTATACTTACTTTGCCTCTGGTTTTATCTTATTATCCTTACCTGGGTTTTCTTTCCACCATGATTTATTCACTGAATTTTTACCTGGGTATGGCATTAGTATAAGTCACCTCAGATCCTTTTGGGAAGTAAAAAGGCCTAAATTCTTAAGAATTAATACATTACCCTACTACATCCCATAATAACAATAAGAAAGATACTCATTTTTGCTATTACAGGCGACTTTCACTAAAAACTCATCTGTGTCAGGCATCAAACTAAACACTTTACAACCATTTTCTCACTTAGTCTTCGTAATAATCTTTTGCAACTCTTAAAACGATTATCCCTATTTCACAGGAGAGGGAAGCAAAGCAAAGAGAGCAATGCATCATGCTATTAAGCAGTGATATCAGAGCTTGAACCTTCCTGCTCTGCTTGCAGAAGAATCCCTTGTGGCCTATCCACATACTTGAGCTCTCTAGGTCCCTTGATGGGACAGAAGCCCTTTGCTTACTAGTCTGATTTACCAGTAAGTGCCCCATCTAGTCTTAGGGGCCTTCTCAAATACTGGCTCCATCTTGTCTGTGATGCCTCCCTGACCCCATGGCTGCGTTATGAGGAGTTCCTCATCTGAGCACCGGTATCTCTGGAGTGTGAGTTTCTTAAGAATCTCAAGTGTGCCTTCTCACTTTCAAGCTATCAGGGCCTGGTAGCATATATGAGCCATAACAGATATTTACCAAAAGTTGGTGTAGGTTGATGGAATGAATGAGGGCTCCATCACTTTCCTGTGAATACTCTCCCAGAGAAGCACTGGTCCCTTCATGGTGGCTTTGCAGCTTCACCTACTTGTATTTGATAAGTCTAGGCGATGCTTCTAAAATTAAACCACTACTAATCTGTGAGTTGTAAAGCCTATGCATTAGGTTTTGTCAAACAGAGAGAAACACATTTTACAAGGAAAAAAGGTCTTCGTGATCAGTGATTACAAAATGGACCCAATTTAATCTAAGTATATTCACAAGTGCCACATTCAAATTTGGACTGGGCACTTTTAATTATCTTATGAATCCAGGTATTTCAGTGTCTTCTTTTTTTCCCCAATTTGCCTGAGAGCAACGCTACCAGCACCAAAGCCCTCTCTCTCTTTCCTATTTTGGCATGGTCTTTCCTTTCATCTTTTATACTCTTATTACCTGGGTTATTTACTTGACAATCGTGTTTTGCTTAGAGAAACTTATTACTGTATACAATTATTATTTGACTCTTGCAATGTTAATTCATGGTCCCCATGTTCAAGAGACCACTGTGACTTGTACCTCTTAGAACGGTTCAAAGAATCTAGTCACTCAAGTTATTGGTTCCATGTGCTTCAGGAAAGGCCATAGAGTATCATAAAAGTTATGTCCCTCAAATAAAGTGAATATAAATGTCCTCCACTACTGGGTCACCCACATGTGAAGTGTGTGAAGTGAGGGAAGTTCTATAGAGCAGTCTCCAGGCAGAACTATAAAAGTTCTTGTCAAATGGCAAGAAAGGTGGGGGTGAGGGTCGTAGTGGGTGGGGTGGATGGTGGTAGGGGTTGGGAGGTGCACATGCACAACATTTCCTGAGTAGACACATATACCAGGCACTGGGCCAAATGTTCCACACACTTGAATTCATTTAATTATCACAACAAACATTAGATATTAATAGAATGTCCCCTCGCCTTCTACCCATGATTAAAACGAAGCTCTGAGAATTTAAGTAACTAAGCCAAGGTCACACAGCTACTAGGTGATAGGGTTCAAGTGGGACTCGAGGTTTATCTGACTCCAAAATTATCCTCTTTCCTCTACAGTGCTTCCCGGAATCACCTTCACTCTTAAATGCATGCATTGGCTAGAACCCACCTTTAAGCTCAGAACGAAGGAAATAAAGGTTAATAAGAAGCCAAGCTGGCAAGTCTAATAAATTAACGGGTACAGGACCAACAGGGAAGGGAAGCTGAAATGTTCAAGTTCCTGGTTATATTCTAATTGCAAAAACAAAGATGGCAAATGGTTCTAAGCACGTCATTAATGGGCAATTTTGAGCACCTACTATGTGAAAGGCGATGTGCCAGGGCACACAGATGGAAATGAGTCGGGACAACGTCAGAGCATCCAGCCAGCGACTTACACTAAAGCCAGCTAAGCCGCGAGGGCTCCTTTTGCCTTCCACTCCTGCTTGAAAGTCAGCATCCAATCCTGTCTTCAACAACCCAGTAGCGGTAGTCCCCAGCCTCCGCGTGGCCGTGTAGACACCTCCCACGGGGGGGGGGGGGGGGGCGGGCTGCAGACACGCCTGGGCGTCTGGGGGGTGGCGGCTGTGCAGGGAGACGGAACCAGACTGCAGGCAAGCAGGGGGTTAATAGCTCATAAAATAAAACCCTCTAACACAAAAATGTTATTTTAATTGTATTACATTGAGGAGCCCTGAGGGTCGTGGGGTAGATAATCAAAAAGGACAAGGAGGAAATTAAAAAAGGGAAGAAGGCAATCAAAAAGGCCATTTAGGAGAGCCCCTTAATCCTCCATAGAAAGAACACTAATTATACTCCAGAATCTCCTTATAATTAACCCTGATATAAAGTGTTTTTTGAGCAGTAATAACTTTCACATTCACAATCGTTTTGATCGCAAACTCCCGTGAACGCCTCACAAACAGCAGCCCGCACCGGTTGGTTGGCCGGTTTTCTTCCCCACCCAGCCGCGCTATGACACAGCCGGCCACAAGGAAAAAGACAAATATTTCTGCCCTCAGCTCACTCCACGGCTCCGTTGAACTCAGCCCATTGCTTTTTTATTTAAAAAAAAAAAAAAAAAACAACAAAAAAAAAACACAACCATACCTCCTTTCCCTTCTTGGTAATTGCTTCCCTATGGTCGCTGTTAGCCTTTAATACGCCTTGGACTCTCCATAGGTTGCAAACCCACTAGATTCCCAGCATACCTTCCTTCACTAACAGGCCCCTGCTTAGATTTACCTGCACTCCTAGGCCACTGGGCACGCATTGCTGTAATCGTTCTTTACGCTGCCAGACAAAAGCAAGGATTCAGACAGACTCTGCCCAAATCCCGTCCAAAACAAGAGCCTAACATTCCTCTCCCTGACAGCTGATCCCTTGTGAACCAAAGCTTCTGATTGTCCACTAGAGAAGTTCAGGAGCAAAACAGAGCAGGAAAAGAATGCGGACAAGTTCTATGCTACAGGGGTGAGGGCATCGCTGGGAAAAGAGATGCAAAGGAAAGGCACCTGGGACCAGTGCTGTGAAGGGAGAAGGGCCTGGAATAGGTTGTTGGGAACTTTTTCTTTCTTTCTTTTTTTTTATTTAAATGGCATTCAAATGAAAAGAATCTGTCCCTGTCCTCACATGAACTGGCCATTGCTCTCATCCCACCAAGTAAGAGAAGGAGCAGGATCTCAGAGTCCATGAGATCCCTGGGGAGATAGTTTCAATGGAGCACCTGCCTGCCAAGTGAAACCCTAGGAGAGGTTCGCAGGGCTTCTGACATTCACATGCCTCGGCAGGTACTCGTCCCTCTTTGAATGTACTCCGGGGCCTGGCTTCGTCTCCTCTCTACAAACACAGCAAATGCATTTGAAAGGTTTGCCTGCTCACAATGGGCTATATTCCCACTTTAACCAGAGATGGTAGATGGGGAAACCAAGGTCCGTGAAACACTGAGCCCAGTGTTTTTCCTCTGCATCAAGGGAATGCAGGCCAAAGGAATTTTTCCATTTTTTCTTGCATGTTCTTGGAACTTGAACCTTACTTCTACTTCCCATCTGGGTGATTATTCTTCATGTAGAATTTAACAAGATAAGAAAATGCTTCCTTTTTTGTTTTTTTTATTATTTTTCATTTTAGAGGGAGCAAGAGAACATGGGAGCAGGGGAGAGGGGCAGAAGAAGAGAGAAACAATCTTAAGCAGGCTCCATGATCAGCATGGAGCCCAATGTAGGGCTTGATCCTACGACCCTGGGAAAATGACCTGACCCGAAACTGACCTGAGCCAAAATCAAGAGTTAGATGCTCGGGGCGCCTGGGTGGCGCAGTCGGTTAAGCGTCCGACTTCAGCCAGGTCACGATCTCGCGGTCCGTGAGTTCGAGCCCCGCGTCGGGCTCTGGGCTGATGGCTCAGAGCCTGGAGCCTGTTTCCGATTCTGTGTCTCCCTCTCTCTCTGCCCCTCCCCCGTTCATGCTCTGTCTCTCTCTGTCCCAAAAAATAAACGTTGAAAAAAAAAAAAATTTAAAAAAAAAAAAAAAAAGAGTTAGATGCTCGAACGTCTGAGCAACACAGGCGCCCCCTTTTCTGTGTTTTAAAACAGATTCTAACACTGTATGTTAACTATACTGCAATTAAAATACAAAACTTAATAAAAAAAAACTGAATCCATAACTGAGAAAGAAAAATGTTCTCTTATCATTCAACACTATTGATTAATGATCTCCAATATTCTCATCCTGTTGGACATAAGCAACTTGCAATAGATTATACTGCCCCTGCTTATGCAGGGACTAGGCTGTACCTCATTAACACAGACAAACCTAGGATGTTAGTTCATTTGAACTTTAAAATATTACTACAAGCATTCTTCTCATACAAAAACAAATTCATTTATAAAGGGGAGCAAACAGCTTAAAAATGAAGAACGGATGATGAGTCTTCCACTTTTAAATTTTGTAAGGACAATGCATTTATAAGTATCATACACTAAAGACAATTAAAAAGATCTGTGTTAACATCCCTGATCCATGCATTAATGCAAGGACATATTCAATGCTATTAATTTCTTAATACCTAAAGATGAAGCAGGCACGGAACCCACCCTCAAAAAGTTTAGAGATTAGAAAGTGCCATAAGAAAGGTGCAGATTAGAAAAAATGATATGAAGCTTTGGTTCATAAGGGATCAGTTGTCAGGGAGAGGAATAAATTATAAATAATAAATGATATTATTTATTTATAATAAATTATAAAATGATAAAGTTGCTATATTAATGTAAGATATTTTTCATTTCATCTGGTAGGGGTCTCCCCTTAAGTTAACCCATTTGAACACAAATTGACACTTTAGTATCTCCATAAGTGGGTATTTACAACTCCCTTTGATGGGGCATTTATTCTAGGTTTAATTAATATTAGTAGACAGGAACTGGAAGCCAACACGAAGAGGTGAAGCTGATGCTGACCTTTATCTCCCATGTTTTGGTATCTCTACTTTGGGATGCAGGTCTGTACACTGGGCTTTCCCCCAGATCCCTTCACCCCACCCCATATTCTGGATGCCTCCACCTGTATTCCACTCCATCAAAACTTCATCACTAAAGAGCCCTAGTGTTGACTCTGAAGAAGGCAGCACATTGACTGGAAAGGCTCATCTCTTGGTAACTTTCCTTATTCCAACCTCTAAGAAGATGTACTTTAACAAGGTCTTCTGGGGATGGGTCTTGAACCAAAAGACACACCATATTAGCAGAGTTGAAGGGAACAGAGTCAGGATTCTAAGACTTCAGTCCCAGATTAGTCACTCACTACTGTAACCTTGAGCAAACCCATTTACTCATCTGAGCCTCCATTTTCTTTGCTGTTAACATTCAACAGTGACAGACACTGTCAAGGCTGTATATAGTGTGTGATACAAAACTCTCATGAATTCTATAAATATGTTTTAATACAATTGTGGGTGGGACTGTTAGCTGGGTGTAGGGAATCTTTTTGACAGGAACCTTGACTGTAGTGCCTCGGTTTGTCCTACTATCCCAATAAGTGGCATAGAATCCATCCCAACTGGATTGTGATTGTTTAATATGGTTCGTTCACTTGTTTCTCTAACTGCATCAAATCTAAAATCTAAGGACTAATCTAACTTGCACTTTACACAGTCAAGGGGTAGGGCTAATACTATAGTATTTTCTATGTAACATCTTACCTCTGCTTTAAGGCTAATTGCTAACTACTAGTAGAAGTAGTTTGAACATGAAAAAAAAAATCCTAGGTTCCCTCCTTTCCAGTTTTATCTGTGCAAGAAGCAACACTGAATAGCATTGAAATGAAGTGGCCCTTGTTGTGACCCGTCACTCTTTACATCTTTCTCTTGTTATACTAACATAAACAAAGCCTCAAGCAAGAACAGACAGCTAGTGTCTGGGAAGCAGTTTTTAAAAAGCAGACCTTGGGATCATATTTAAATAGTCAGCAGTTGCCCAAGAGGCTCCCAGCAGCTTATCTTTCTTTAGGTGACCAAAGGAGAGGGCCTGAAGTAGAAGGTGCTGGAAGGCGTTCCTCACTATGGGGGAAGATGGCTTTCCGTCCACATTTCATGTGTGCACAGGACCCTTGGAGACGATCGTTAGCAGCTGGAAACTTTGGGGTTATCAAGGACAATAGGAAATGCCATTCTTCCCACTTGGAATAATTGCATTTGATCCAGTGGCCTTAACCTTTTATGGCCTGATGGCTATTGCTGTTGTCTTTCCAACAATTTAAACCATTCTTTCTTTCTTTTTAAACATTTTTTAAAAAACGTTTATTTATTTTTGACAGAGAGAGAAAGAGAGACAGAGAGAGAGAGAGAAAGAGACAGAGAATAAGTGGGGGAAGGGCAGAGAGAGAGGGAGACACAGAATCCGAAGCAGGCTCCAGGCTCCGAGCTGTTAGCATAGAGCCCAAAATGGGCCTTGAACTCACAGACTGCGAGATCATGACCTGAGCTGAAGTCGGACGCTCAACCGACTGAGCCACCCAGGCGCCCCTAAACCATTCTTTCTTTAAATTATAGAAGTAATATATGCTGGCTATAAAAAGCTATAAAATGCAGTTGAATGTGAAATAAAAATAAAAAGATGCCATTCATTCCCCCCCTCCTCTACCTCAACATTCCCTAATCCCTCTCCTTTCTTCTGAGCTAAAGCTTTTTAATATAATTTCTTCTAGGCTACTTTATATGCATTAAGAATAGGCTTAAAAATATGTATATATGTGTGTGTATGTGTTCACCTGTATTTTTCTTTGTACATTATTCTATGATTATTTTACTTAATACATCCTGGATTGGTTTCCAAGTCACTGTATCTATGTTTGCATCCTTTTTTCTAACTGCTAGATAGTATTATATAGAATACATAAGAAGGTATACTATGGTCTGAGTTTTTATGTCTCAACAGTTGGCTACTGTTTTTTTATTTATTTACTTTGATAGATGGGGGGCAGGAGGGGCAGAGAGAGAGAGGAAGAGAGAGAGAATCCCAAGCAGGCACTGCACTGTTAACACAGAGCCTGATGCAGGGCTTGAATCCACCAACTGTGAGATCGTGACCTGAGCTGAAGTCAAGAGTCAGATGCTTAACTGACTGAGCCATGCAGGTGCCCCAACAGTTAGCTACTTTTATGTGGAAAAGGGATGCTGCTTTTGACAGAAAGAACAGAGGAAGGAGAGTATTTGCATTGCTTTTTGATAATAATCTGGCATAGACTGAGGCTAACCCAGTAAGCAGTGAGGCAGCCCATCATTTCTACCTTGAGAGACTTAAGAACTCTGATGGGCCATATGGGGTGAACAACTATCAGCAATAGTGAATATGGTCATGTGAGTGGTGTAAAGGAAAGGGCCATGTCCCAAACCTCCAATTAGTATAACTGAATTTCACCATTAGAAACTCATTCCTTTGGTCTAAACACGGCCAGCTCTAATTATTCCCTATAAACACACATATGTTTTAGGAATAAGCAACCACTTGTTTTGTTAGGTGCTTTCCTTCTCAGCAAGCACGATTCAGTCAGAAAATGTTCAGTGAGTGTTTCTGGTGGCAAAGAATTCTAAAGTTGGGGAGGGGAAGATGTAAGAAAGAGAGAGATTCTAGAAGAACACAGGAAAAGAAAAACAACATTAAGAGTTCCAAATTTGCTGAAATATCAGTCACGTGTCTAGAGATGGCCCCAACTTCTAAGAGCAAAAAGTAACTTTACCAAGCAAATAAAAATAGGCTTTTATAAAGGTGGTGGCTTTCTTCTGTTAACTAGAACAGAGGGGGGCGAGTACAGCAAACACCCCAACACCCCCAACTCCTGGTTATGGCAGACATCACTAATCTATTGTGGTATTCTTTCCCACTGAACCAGGACTCAGCCTCAGATTTCTTCTGTAGCCAACGCTCCAGGCAGCCACTACCAACTGACTATAGTCGGCACCCCAAACAAAACCAGTATGGCATTCAGTCACGGGAGTCATCACCTCCACTGTGACCAACCACAGGTCTGAATTTCACAAGCAGACATGAATTGTATCAGCTTCGATTTGCTGGTGGGATGCTTCTTCAGCCAACTGTCTGCAGAGGACATGTCTCAGGGAAAACAGGAGGTCTCTCTTGGCTAATGAATGAGGATCCTTCCTTACCAGATGAAAAGTTCCACGTCAGCTAAGGCTCGGCTCCCCATATAGTCCAAGAGAACCTGCAACTTACAGCAAGTGCCAACTTGAAGGACTGTCTAAACTGTACAGTGGAACAGAACGCATCTCTGGCAGACATTCAGTATATACAGAGTTGAGAATTCAAAAAAGAAAAGTTCGCTTGAAACATCTTGTTTGGATAATGTGGCCTCTGCATATGTACCCCCGCCAAGCTAGATATCTTTGAAAGAACGTATTATCTAAAAATCTGAAATACACTAACCATCAAGGAAAACAAAAATGGGATCTAACAGGAAGAGGATGTGACTGTCAAATTGGTGGGTTATGTAAGAGGGAAAGGTAGGTGAGGGCAAGCCGGCACCTTCCAGATTCCTGTGAGGCAGCAAAGTCAGGCTGCTTGCACAGAAGTCAGACCAAAGATTTTCTCCCTGCAGTGAACCTTCAGGAAGCAGCCGACTTCCTGCACCCAGGGCACACTTTAGAATCTACCACCACATTTCAGGAAGCCTTCCTGGTGAAGTTGTCCCAGTCAAAAAAATTAAGCAAATAAAATAAGCCTTTGCTTCATTTGGCCGGCTTTGTTCAGCTGTGTCAGACAGAGGTCAAGCAAGCCCATCCAGCCCGTCTGAGATGGGATAATCGTCCACATTCTCTCTCACTCACTCATGCACACACCCACCCACACAATCTCACACACATGCATGAAAATACACATACACATTTATTCACTCACATAAACTCGCACACACTTGCACATGAAAACGTACACACTCACACACACTCACATCCAAACACCTATTAACACACACGTATTTACATGCGTCTACTCACACTGGCCTATTAGCAACCCCCTGCAAAGCAGACTCAGGTATTTCCCCCTCCCTCATCATACTATTTTCCTTCCAGACAAAAACAACCCTCTTTGGATGGAAATCTTCTTGCAAAGGGACACTCTCATAAACACCAAGCCCCGGGGACTGTGCAGAAAATAAGAGCACAGTGCTCCGCTGCTGGCCCCTTTATTGCTGAGATGGTATTAGCTTGTTCCTCTGGAGGAATTCTGGCTCAGAACTTTTATAAGTAGGAGACTCAATTATGCTTCTTATGAGTTCCCTAAATTTGGAAATGGAGCTAAATAAGGAAATACATTAGTCAATGTCCTTCTCAACCTCCTCCCCTATTCATTTCTCAATCTTTTTTTTTCCTGCTGCTTTCTTGGGGTGATTTCTTTGAATTAGTAAAACTACCAACTGGAGCAACCATAAATAAGATGCCACACTCTGATGGAAAGGAGGATGAGCGAGGAAACAAGTGCCAAACTCAGATAGTATGATCGGTGCATGGTTAAGGACCCATGGGCAGGTGGGTACTTGTGTGGGCCACAATGAGTCACTTGAGGGCTGAATTCTACTGAAGAGTGGGCAGTGTTACCGTGAGAGGCCAAAGAAAGAACTCATTTTAACATAGGAGACCTTTATACTTTAACTAAAATGCAAATACTAATGTTGTCAATATTTGGGAATTGCAGAGGTGACCCCCAAGAATGAGATCTAGGGAGGAAAAAAGACCATGGCCAGAGAGTTAAACTGTATGATCCCACATCAAGGGTCATGGCAGAGATATACAGTTCCCTTACGGAGCTTTCTGGAAGACAGATTTTGGAGCCTGCTTGAACTTATAAATACATCAAAAGAACGTCTGATAATCAAGTCTGGCCCAGGAAGCACAAAGAAAGGAAGGTCATGGGGACAAACACAGCAATGCCCTTCTAGGGGTTTTTCATGCCAAAGGATCCAATGAGTCTTTCCCAGAGGCAGCAAAGTTGAGTATGCAACTATCTGCATACAGGTGAGGTGTTTGAATAGGGAAAGGGGGAGGGATGAGGGGGAAAAGCAGGAGGGAGGGAGACAGAGAGAGAATTAGGAGGAGAATGAGGAAGAGAAAAAGAGAGGAAAGCAGAGGGGGAGGAGGAGAGATAGGAGAGTGAGGTGAATACAGGAAATGTGACTCCACACATCCTCCAATCGGCCCTAGTTCTTGAGCCTGTGAGCATCTCTGTGTGTTTGATAGGATTTTTAGTGTTTAATTATAGCTATGCATTCCACATGACCCCTAACCAGTGTTCTCCAAGTCTGATCCTTGGGCCAGCAGTATCAGCATCACTTGGGAATCCCTTAGAAATACAGACTTGGGTCTCACCCCAGTCCTACTAAATCAGAGATTTTGTGGGTGGGGCCTGGCAATTTGTATTTTCAAAAGTTCTTCCAGTGCTTCTGATGCATGATAAAGTTTGAGAACCACTGCCCTAACCACAAGCCAACTACTATTTCTGGAGTTCCACTGAAGAAAGAGCTGAAGAAATCTCTCATTTAAATAAACAAAAGGAACATTCTGGTTTTATACATCAGTTGTAGGAGCTTGTGGTATTTGAATCTTTCTTTACATTTCTGAACATTGCAAAGACAAGTCTTTGAGCCTGTAGGGCTGAAAGCCAGTTTTTGCCAACAGGAGAGAGTCAAAGGTAATGGTTCACTATTAGGATTCTTGGGACACCTAACCTCACCATGTTCTGGGTGGGTCCTTCTCCAATCTCAAATGCTGACAAAAAAGTAGGTTTCCAAGATTGGAAAGAGACTCACACCTTGATACCATGCTTCAAAGGGTACAGGTGCATTCTTCCAAAAGGCCATCCAGCTCTATGTGTAATGATGTGGTAATCATGTAGCCACTTTGAGGTGATGGATGGGGCTAGAAATTTCTGTAATACTTTTGGCAATGGCTAACAAAATGGCTTTCCTACAATCCAATACATCAATCTGGCGTTTGTTTCTATACTGTTTTTATTGTTTCATTTTCTCTGCTATGTGCACTCAGACTTGACTTGTAGACAACTGTGGGCAGCACAGTTGGGTATAAAAGAGAGTTATTTAATGGTGTTATTTAAGGTGTGCACCTTAGCCATGCAGTTTACAAAAGCAAATCCCTGTGAGGAATAAAGCATCAGAGAGCAAAACAACAGTCACTGACATCTCTTTGGAGGAGAGAAAGAAGCTGAGTCACTGAGCCTGTAATTCAAGAGAAGGCAAATATATCACAGAACAAAGGATAAACCTCCACCCTGGGTCACAGGACATCTGCTTCAGAGATGTTCACCAACACAGAAAGATTTGTTGCTTATGATAAAAGACATCTGTGACAAGACATACTGAACAAAGCATCATCTGACCCCTAACTAAACATAGCTTGCTTTATAAAAGGTTGTTTTTTTATATAATATTGCCAAACACTATTTCTGTAGCTCTTTTAAGAAGAGAGAGACCAGTTAGTGTTATTGAATCTGTGGCAGACATCATTCTAATCTGTGTCTGGGAAAGCAGATCACACCTATACCCTACCTGCCTAATTTGCTATTTAATTAAACAAATCAAAACAGTTACACTACTGAGGGCCTACCATCTTTCGAACTATGCTAAGCATCCTAAGGAAAAAGAAAAAGAAAAAGAAAAAGACAGGCACCACTTTGGCCTCCAGAAGAGATAAGGTAAAGAGAAGTTCAGCACTGAAATGTTTGTGTTTAGAGAGGTCCATGTGAACTGGAATGTGGAAGGAGAAACCTTTGTGGAAGGCAGGAGCTTTGCTTAGTGGGTAAAATTTCACAAGGACGTTTGGCAGGAAATACAGGCAAAGCAGAACAACAAAGTCAAGGCTCAGTGCTTTTAAGATAAAATTCAATTCCTCACTTCCATTTGGAATGAAATACTGGAAAGCGGCGAAGTCACCAATGGGAAGGGTGATTCACCATCAGAGAAAGATGTATTGACTGGACAGGCCGAACCCGATTTAATCCCCCATTCCCAATTCTGAACACATAGTAGATTAGATGTATCCATGCCCTTCACAACAGGGTATTATCTATCACATTTCAGCTGTCACCTCTCCTCATTATCTTGCTTGCTTGCCTTGACTCTAAGAAGTCATCGAAGTTCTCAAGCAGATGCTATCAGAAGCAGGGGCTGTCTGGGGGAGGCTTTAAGCAGATTGTGGGGGTTGGCGAGTGTGAAGAGGGATGTTGGCTCACTGCTGGCTAAGTGTAGCTACATTCAATCTTCTGCTTTTCCCCTGGTCCCAAAGTATGCAGGAACAGTCCTTTCTGGTTGGGCTAAGAGCTTTCATGGTGGCAATCTCAGCTGGTACAGGTTCTCAAGGCAGATGACAGGCAGCAGCATGGCAGGAGGTCATAGTTACTACGGAAAACATCTCAAAACACAGCCCCTTTGGTCTCCCTCTCCAAAAAGCATTGAGAAGAGGCACCCTTTGGCATTTAGGATTATTAGGTAAAGGACTCCTGCACCCAGAGGAAGCCCTCTGCATGTGCCAGCATCCAGCTGAAGACTTCTGGCTTTGGTGTCTCAGTTCATAAACTCTGATTTGGTATTATCATCTGATTTGAACACTCCGATCTGATTCTTTTTTTTTCCCCTCCTGAGTAATAACTATGTTTGATGTATGATGATTTCTGGAGCATCTTTGGCCCTTGTGAGTTTGCTTTTGTGGCACTGTCTTACCACGTATGATGATTATGGGACTGCCTCACTCTCCCCGCTAGAACTTTAGCTTCCCTGGATGAATCCCCTTGGTGCTCTTCCCCTTGCCCAGCACAGATACTTGCACACAGACAGTGTTCAATAAATACACCTTGGCCGAAGGAACAGAGCAGACAGAAGTCACCTTTCCACTGCTCAAAAGACTAAGGTCTTGCTAAGACTTTACTAACTGCTCCATCCCCACGCTCTGCACCCTTTCTTGGAGCCCAGTTGCGCAGCTGCTCCTACGTGCTTCAGCCTCCAAATGTACTTTCACACCTCTACCCCTGCAGGGTCTCTTACCTGGGCCAACCTGCTCCAACCGTGGAAAGGAGGATACGATCATGTGGATCACGTTATTCCTGCTGCATGTGTTTGTAGCCAAACTGCATAAAACCCTCCTGGAAAAAGGCAGCACCCACTCCTACCTATTTCCAGGAAAGAAGATTCCAGAACTTCAGGCAGCCCATTCCTATGTTAAAAATTCATTATGTCTCCTGGTAACTGCAGGATGGTGTCCTTTCCCACCTTTTAGTGATAAAGGCCAATTAAAGGCTAGTGGTGCTCTATGCTTTTAACAAGCCCTCCAGGTGACTATGATGCTCCCTACAGTTTGAGAACCGCTGGGCTATAGACCAGGGGGGATATGAGGGTCACGGGTACACATCATCTGTCAATGTAGAATCACCTGTCTGTTTGACATAAGTTTCCCCTGTTTATTGCTGCTTGTCAGGAAGAGATATTCACTTTCATTCCACAGTCTGTGTGAACTGTCAACTGGCGAGGACAAGACACAATCTTCACAGGCCACTGGGCTCCTGGAAACTCAGGCTATTTGACTTCGAAGAACTACACGCCAGATCCTAATTAATGAATTTGTCAAGAGCCGCTCCCCTTTGTGAGGATTTTAGCAGAGACTTCTGTGACAGCCGTCCACTTTTATGGATTTTAGCTGAGTAATTAATAGGGTAACAGTTACAAGTGCAAGTTAAGTGCATATTATTTCTACTGGATTGGGTCATAAATAAGTAATAGAGCTTTTGAAAGTGAATGGGAAGAGACGGTGGAAAAGAAAGACCTATTGGGAGCTGAATGAGGGAGGCCAGACTTAATTTGAAGCTCTCCCTTCTCATTTTAGTGAAGCCAGCAGTTCCACAGGGGACAGACAGAGACAGTGGTGGATTCTGCCCCACTTCATGCTTCAGCTATATCGGCAGGCAGAGAGCACCTATCAAATGGAAACGGTCTTGCGACTCTCCTCCCACAGAAATTAGCCATGAAAACAACGCAATCTGCTGGAGGTAAAGACGTAGGTTGAGCAGCAAAGTTTGAGGAATATTTTGCATCATAGTTACACAAGGTATCGGGTGGTTTATCATTTTTGGAGGTGGCGGGGGCGGGGGTGACACATGGATACCCAGCCACAAATTCCAGGGATTTTCTAGCAATGGAGAGACCTCTCACCTGTTCCAAATCAACTCTGGGCCTCAGGGCCGGAGCATTATCTTTTGTGGGTCCTGGGCACTTCTGCCTTCCCAGGCCCCTTCCTCCATTACAATAAAAAATAAAAAAAAGTTTATTTTATGACTGCATTGGCATAAAGACAAATATAATGCAGGTTGGACTTGTTTACTATATATTCATTATTATCATATTCATGTTTCCTTCTGATTTTACAAGAGATGAAAGTGGAAAGATTTCAGAGGGTCCCTAAAAGTACCATAGGCCTGCAGTAGCTTCCTACGGCTGCTGTAACAAAGTACCAGAAAGTGAATGGCTTTACCAACAGAAACGTATTGTCTCACAGATCTGGAGGCCAGAAGTCGGCCCCTTCGGAAGGTTTCTCCCCCAGCTTCTGCTAGTTCTTTGGCTTGAGGGGGTAGAACTCCAATCTTCACTTGGTGATCTCCCTGCGTGCACGTCTGTCCACAAGTTTCCCCTTTTTTATAAGGGCATCAGTCGTGTTTCATGAGGGGCCCACCCACTCCAGGATGACCTCATCTTAACGAATGACTCTGAATGACCCTATTTCCAAATAAGGTCACAGTCTGAGGTACTGGGGATTTAGGATTTCAGCATATGAATTTTGAGGGGACACAAATGAACACTTAATAGGGACCTAGGTCCTGGGTCTAATGGAGAGATCATCCCTGCAAAGTTTTCTCTGGGATTCTGGAAATGATTGGGGTCTCCAAAGTATTAGAAATGAGATAAGGTCCTGGGGGTGGGGTGGGGGAGGAGATGTTTCATGTTTTCTTTTACCTTTTTATTTTTTAATGTTTATTTGTTTTTGAGAAAGAGAGAGAGAAACAGAGACAGAGTGCAGGCAGGGGAGGGGCAGACACACACACACACACACACACACACACACACACACACACACAGAATCTGAAGCAGGCTCCAGGCTCCGAGTTGTCAGCATAGAGCGCGACGCAGGGCTCGAACCCACAAACCATGAGATCATGACCTGAACCGAAGTCAGATGCTTAACTGACTGAGCCACCCAGGGGCCAGTTGTTTTACCTTGTTTTTAAAGGAAATACTTAAAGATTCAAAAACTCTTCAGGGAAAAGTTTCTATGGATCAACTTAACCTGGAGGAAAGTTAACTTCTTTTAATGGCCCACTTCCAAGTACAGGTGAGTTGCTAACCCTACCTCGGCTCTGGGAGTGAGCAGCCAGCCTCCAGAACAGGAGCAAAACCTTCCTCCACCGAGAGGTTTCCATCCTGTGTGTTTGCCACTTGCCTCTTGGAACCGAGCCCTCTTAGGAACCGAGGAAGAATACAGTTTCTTTTTTTTTTTTTAAATCTGATTTTCATTGAGGCAATGTACTTCTCATGGTCTTCACCCCCCGCGCCACCCCCTCCCCCCCCACTGGTCTTTTATCTTCCCCTGCAAGAAACATTCAACTGGCCTCTAGGTCTTGACTGACTACCCAGAACAGAGGGGAAAGAAAGAGAGGCTCCTTCTGAAGACAGAGATTTGCCCGTTACCCCCAGACACCAACATTTCCCCTCTTCTCTATTGGAAAGGGGAGATAAAACGTGAGGGAGACTGGAAAGGATACCTGAGATGATCACTCCCTTGTTTTGCTTCAATTTTTGTTGCTCAGTGCCACAAAGGGCTCCAAATTCTTTCTCGGTGGTTCAATGGTTTAATTCCCAAAGGAGTCTATAAACCCAAACAAAGTGTGGCTACCCTCCTCCAACCTCCTGCCCTATCCCCTCCCCACACATTCAGAAGAAAAATCACCTCACACACACACACAAAACAGCCAAATAAAGCAGCACAGCCCAAGGGGGCCCATAAAGTAAGAACTGAAACAGTACATGAACTTGGCCTGTCCATTTAAATTGCAAAAGCTCCAGCTTATTCCCAGACACACAATTGGGTCTGGCAATACCATTCACAGTCCTGGATGTGAACTGGAGCCTAAGACATCGTTAAAGACACCAACGACAATGCCAGTTAGGCTCTGTTGAAAGCCCAACTGTCCCTGTGAAATAGTTCTCTTAGAGGGCTGGGGTAAATAACAGTAATGGCTTTGAGGGTGTGTGTGCCAAAGACAAAGCACTTGATGTTTACGTGGAGGAGCTGTTGAAACCACCTCAAGCAGGTTTCTTTTTTTTTTTCTCTCAGCACAAATTATAATAAAATAATGGTGGTGGTTTTCTGAACCCTAAGTCTCTTAGGCCTTTGTTAACTTAAAAAAAAAGGAATAAAAAAGAAGCAATATTGCTACATACATATACAAGACCAAATGACTTGTGGAAGAAGCCAGCATACTCCTCCCTTCTTTTCAAAAAAGACCTGCAAGTTGGTGTACCGACCAGACGCAGCCCAAAGTCTGAGCAAACCCTGGGTGAGAAAGAAACTGAGGTACTTCTTGAGTCTATACACTCCGATCATGTATATTTCCTACACCGTGTTCAGAAACTGCAAAATCTATGCCCCAGGCATTCTTCTTGGGTAGGGGAAAGGGTGTGGTTGAGAATGAACAGACATTCTAGGCTCTTGGTCAGTGTGTGATAAACCGCTAAAGGTATCCCCAAATCCTCTCCAAATGCCTCAGCTGACTAATCATATTAGTAACACCCACCATTAGCAAATCATGTGGGGCAGGAAGAGAAAGTTCAGTGAGCAAATGACTCAAATTCAATTCTTAGGCAGAAACTTCATATGGCACAGAATGGATTTCAGAGGACAGTGTCCTAAGGAGCAGCGGTTTCTGCTTCATACGACCCTGAGCTTTTCTTTAACTTGGAGGAGCTGCATGCACTCCCACGCTTCTCCCTCCCCAACAGGAATTAGACTCTTCACTCTCTATCCACATGACCTCTGATAATATGGCTTCCGATAGGCCACAGGCTTCAGGCTTTCTTTCTAGAGGCCATAATAACCAGGATCAGGGCAAAGTGAGATGCGAAAATGCCTCCTTGGGGTGAGAGCTCCCAGACAATGGAACAGGGCAGAGGGTACAGTCAGACCGACTGTGAAAATGCTCATCAACACTGCTCAGAGGGCAATTTTCCAGGGCAGAGATTGCTGCTGCTTCTTTCCTGTCTGGCCCTAGAAATATGGAGATTTACACCTAGGGCACCGAGCAAGTGCCCACAATTCACTACAGCAGGTGCTGGTACCTCAGCTCAGTGCAGAGATGGGGGTGTGGGGGGCACAGCCACTGCCTCACTGACTTAACGGGGTCCAGGGACTTGGCCGCGAGGATGCCTGCTGCCTCTCCTTCAAATCTCATCTTTAGAGCCTCAGGGCCCTTCTCCATCTCTTCACCTCTTCCTTATTCACTGGGAGGCCTATGCAATCTTGCTTTCCTTGTTTTCTTTCCCCACTTCCTCCATGGCCACAGCTGACCCCCATCCCCCACATGCCTCAGACCAACCGCACAAATCTCCTTGGGAACCAATATGCCACTCCTTGCCAAGCTTCCTCAGAATGCTGCCTTCCAGTTCCTTCCCTCCCAGCTGAACAAAAGTTTCTCTCACAGCATTTATGTAACTTCTGAAATCTGACCTCCTCCAGGAAGCCATTCTAGGTTGATTAGAAAAAAATACAAATGATTCTCATGGCCCCAACTGAATCTCTCTCTACAGATATAGATACAGATATCTGTCTAAATATATCTATTGTGGAGTAGAAGATGAGAAAGATGCAGTTCAATCCCATTATCACTTTGTCACAGATACTGATGAGTCGACTAAAGGTGGGAAACATTGGTTTGAGGAGAAGAGTGATTGAGGTTGACAAAAAGAAGTCTAAACAAGGGATACTGAACGAATCTGCCAGTCTTTCTGCCCACCATCACACAGCATGAGTCTGACTCTAAGCCCAAAGTCAGGCGAGGCTCTGCTCTTCACATCTGATGCACTGCCTTCTTTGGTTTGAAGGTTCGAGGCCACCCTCGTTAGCTCACAGACACATGTAACCAGAAAGATAAGGCACACGGCTTTCCCCTCCCTCCCACCATCCAGGGAGAAGACAGCCTCAGTCCAATTGGATCTTGGGTCTTGTTATTCCAATCAGAGTAATGGGTTGGGGATGAAGGAAAAAAAAGGGAGCGGAGACTGACTGGTTTACGCTGGAGAAACCAGACTCAAAGAAGAGGAAATAACAGATTTGGAAGGTAAGAGGTAGGCAAAAAGAAGTTATAAAATCAGAAGGCACTAGGTTTGAGAAAAAGTGTGGGGGAGTGAGGGAACTTCTATCTATCTATCTATCTATCTATCTATCTATCTATCTATCTATAGCAGAGGGGGAGTGATAAGACAGTTGTCATATTGTGATGGGTGGGGTTGTGAGGAGGTACATGGATGAAGAGATATGTCAGAAAATCTGCCATCAGCTATATATGGAATCCTTCCGTTAGCATTTTCTGAGAAACTGTAATGAAGATACAAATTGCTTTTAAGTTCTTTTTGGAAGTCAATGTGTGCTTCTTTGTAAGTGACACTGGGCTGACACTGGGGACATGAGGCAGCTCCATTTAATATGGGTTACATAAATATACCTCTGTTGTTTGCTTTGCGTTTGCCATGTCTGGAGGGCAGGGACCCACATCCACCTAGCTGATTGGGTTATAACCCAAGAGGAATCTTGCCGTAGTTTTAAAAGCTCTGAGTCTGAGTCCTGGTTTGTCTTCTTGCTAGCTGTGTGGCCCAGGACACGTCACTTAACCTCCCTGAGCTCAGCGTCCTCACAAGTCCACCAGGAGCAATGATGGTGGCACCTGCCCGCACTGTGGGCAACTAGGAGGGTCAAATGAGATAAGTGTATATGAGCATGCTTTGTGACCCATGAAGACCCACTCAAATTGTCACTTAGTGTGGCCTCTTGCACAGCACAATGTACAGCAACTTCAGTAACTGATGACAGCAATGGTGCTGGAAAGCCCCAGAATCGATTCTGCCCAGGGCTATCATTGAATCTTCTCTGCCCCTTCCTGGTATCTCCTCCATGGTGGGAGCCAGGAAGGAATAAACTCAGTCCTAGGAAACCTACTGGGAACTGCACAACTTCCCTACCTCATTTCACCCTGGGCCTCCGCCACTGATTAAATGGAAATGCTGGAGGGTGTGATGGGCCCAGGCCAGGGTTCTGTTGAATCCAGCCTATGCCTGGCCACCGCACCCTGTGCTGATGGTGACTTCACCCGCTGGCTCCCATCTCAATGGATGGCTCTTTCTGAAAGGCCATTTTGTGACTCGTCCCGGGAGCACTTCATTCATGCTGGCTGAAGTCCTTTCCCCTTCTGCTCAAACTTAACCCTACTCAGCCCAAAGCATCCCAAAAGAATCTGAATGGAACAGTGGCAAGTGAAGGCCTTGCACACTCCAAGTTCATTTCCCGGGGAGTTTTTGCTGCTTTCCAGGATTCTAACAGAATCCCATCTAACCGCGGAGGCCATGGCTTGGCTGGAGCCAAGAGCTCGCCTTCCATGGAGGTCTCTCCCCATATGTTCCTATGTCTCCAAAGATCTGCACCTCCCCATGGAAAGGAAGCCAGACGGGCGTCTACCTGCTGCCTCAGAATCAGATGCTGCCTTTCTGTTTCTGGTAGCTGAGACCAAAAGGCTAGCCCGTTTTCTTTTTGGTTTGAGGTGAGAGTCCTCACAACTGATTTTCCTGAGAGGCAGCCCAGAGGCTAGTGTAAAAAGCCGCTGGCCTGCGTTCCTTGGCCTCCGCACGGCCAGTTCTGCCCTCAGCCTGAGCCGGGCCAGCAGAATTCAGGGCCCAAGGCAGTGCGAAGACCTTGAATTAAGACACAGGCAACTCATTCCACTTTCCTGGCCGCCTCAACGCATCTGTCTTGTCGGCCTGTGTCTAAACCTCTTGAGCGATTCCAGCTGCCGCGCTGGGCCCACGGACACAGTGACATTTGGTTTCTGTTAGAACACAACAGACCAGTGTGTTCACCTGTTTCATTTTTTCCCTCCTGCACAAGGTGGGGGACAAAGGCAGCCAAAACCTGATGCTGCTGATCTGGAGATTTCCCATTTTGTTTCAGTGACTTCATGCCTTGGCCTGGCCTCTGCTGGATCTTCCAAAACCACTTTATTTCCTGTGTATTTCCAGCACTCGGCCAAAAAGAATGTACAGTATGAAAAAAATGTCTGCTACCCTCAATTGCAGAGACCCTCTGGAAAAAAATATCTGGAGGGCTTTTAAATAAAAGAAATAATTACAACCTGCTGAGTGCCTTACAGAATCTATGAAACTCGACCTTTTCCAAAATATCATAGTATTTCCTGTGGCTTCTGTAGGCTAAGCCTTCACGGATTTATAAATATGTGTCCAACACAGTCTCTGGGCTCCATTTTTTTAATCCAAATGTCAGATTTGAAAAGCACAAATACATTCTCTTGGAAGACAACGTCCCAAAAGGTGTTAAGCTACAATCCAGCTGGAAAAATGTAGGCTGCCAGCTGTCAGGGGTGGTGGGCCATGTGCATTTATTTTATTTTATTTTGTTTTATTTTTAATGAATGGAGGTTTGATTTTCCAGCTTGCTGCCCAGTTGTAGCTTCTCAGATGCCGAACACGCCAGGTATGCCTTGCAGATGGGTACAGCCAAAGCTTATGACTATACGGTGGGTGGAGACTGGTTTATGAGCCTTGAGATTCATAAATTCTAGTCTTTAGCACTCTCTGTATAAACATGGTTAAAGATTGGAAAGGGAGAGAGAGAAAACATTCTGACCTTAAACTACCTGTGATCAATGATCCAGACTCCCGCTAGCCTTTCCCAAGAGAAAACTGAAACCTTTTGAAAGAGAAACTCAAGGAGACAGAAGCCTCTACTGACTTCCCAGAAGGGGTAAAGATTCCAGGCCTGGGTTCAGCGTGTGGGATTATTTCTTGCTAAGCCTATGCGTGGACAGACAAGATGAAATGGCGGGCAGTACAATTAACTGGACACTTCAACCTTCACAGACCATCTCAAATATGTGGTCATAAAAATATTTTTTCCCTTGGTGGCTTTGAGACAAATAATTCAGAGGATTATTTTAACTTCAGATGGTAGGTTGCCCACTTTAGTTAAACCCGTGGAATTAGGGACTTCCTTCCCAATAAGGAAGAGTCGAATTCCAGATCCAATGATGCCGAATAAAAAAGTGAGCACACACTCACTGAATGACTCCAGTTAGTGTCAGTCTTGGGCTGAACTGTGAACTGGTGACCATTTTCACAGCCCATGGCCCTCTCTGCTTGCACCCCTTACACCCCAACATTAATGACCCTTCATTAAAGCTTGGCAGCCTCCCAGGCTGGGAAAAGCTCCTCGCTCAAATTAAAGCCTATCCAGGAGTTCTCTTCTTCTCTAAGACACCAACAAAGAAATTTCTGTTGAGGTGAGAACAGCTGAGTATGGCCCCTAAGGGAGATTCCAAAGAAAAGCCAGAATCCTTGCAACCAAAGCGATCTGGTTGGAGAGATATTTTTAATTGAGAGATGGCCATGTTCAACCCCTCTCATCCATCAGCTTCAGGGGAGTCGTGGAACATTCCCTGAGAGGTAGACGCGTAAGGCTGAGCTTGCTTTTACTCTATGGTGCAGAGTTCAGGTGTATGGAAGTAGAGGGAACATAAAGGAACAGGTTTGAAATAGGTGACATTTCTTTATTTAATCTTGGCCTGCTCGAGAAATACAGGACTATTTTCTACAGAGAGAAAAAAAATGCCGAAATGCCTCCATGTCTCCTTCCAGAGACACTTTATAAACCACCTATGGCTCAGGCTTGCCTCCATCATCTCAGGACTGTAGAATGGGTGAAGCTTTACCATATGGACCGTGAGAACGAGCACTGTACATAAGCAGAAGTATTCTCCAGACACATAGCGCGTGATGGCTGCAGGACACAAGCAAGGCACAGAGGCGACAGTAAACAGACCACGGGAAGTTCTTGGATGAGTTGTCTTAGGCTCCCAGGTAAGCCACAAATCAAGTATTGGTAAGAAGGTAGAGCCTTTCTTGTTTCTATGCCTTTACTTTAGAGATCTAATTCTTAGTAAAGCAACTCAGGAAGAAAAATGAATACTTCTTTGTTTCTAGGACTCGGCTCTTTGTTTTATAATTAATATGGATTCCCACCCAATGCATAAATGTTTAAAGCATCATTTATATTGCATCACCCACTTGTTAAAGTTTAAAATGCTGCAAATCGCCAAGAGTCTGTGCTTTAGTTACAAGCAAACTTGCTCACCCCATGGTTTTAATCTCTGGCAAACAGTGGCATAAACTGACCTCTAGGTCAATTTTGTATTTGCTGCACATTCTTCACCGTTATAAAATGAGATATAAAGATCTGGTTTTGAGTCCAAGCCTAGCTTAAAATATTTTAAGTATATACATACACATGTTGATCTGAAATATGTGTGTGCACGCACATGTGCTCATCTATGTGATATATGCTATATAGAAATGAGTGGGGAAAAAATGGTCCTAACCCCATATTGGTACAATCAGTGAACAAGCATCTAAAGAAACATAAGCATCTAAAAATATAAATCTTGACTACACACACACACACACACACACACACACTTTTTTTTTTTTTTTTTTTTTTTTTTTTTTACAATAGGCTCCACACCCAGAACAGAGCCCAGCGTGGGGCTTGGACTCGTGACCCTGAGATCAAGACCTGAGCTGAGATCAAGAGTTGGATGTTTAACTGACTGAGCCACTGAGGCACCCCTGTAATAGCTATTCTTAAACTTTAGTAAACCTGTGGATCACCTAGGGAGCTTGTTAAAATGCACATTCCTAGGTTCCACCCCCACAGATCCTGATTCAGAAGTTTTGGGGGATAGTTCAGGAATCTTTGACTTTTTCTTCCTCCTCATGATTTTATTTGATGGAATTTTGAGAAATGTTGCTCTCTGCATTCACTGAACAACACCCATGTATGAATTATAAATTTTATTTTCATACGAGCATTATTGTTAAAAAAATACTTGCTGTCTTAAAAAAGTTTTGTATATCCCCTACAATCTCATTTACACCATTAATTCTTCCAGTAAATTATTTCTATAAAACATAGATGTAAAAGTTAATGTAGCCTGATCCAGACTGAATTACCACAAATTGCCCTAAGAATGGATGAAATGCAAATTAATGGGATTTCTGTAAATGCTTGGTTTTTTTTTCCTAACTAATATTCGATGGTAGTCAGTTTTGATATATAGTCAAATATTTAACTGTTTTAGTTATTTTAGCATATTAATTTAAAGGCTATTTTCATGAGTAGCAAGGAGAGAGAGAAGAGTTGATAATCACTTTAGTAACCCTCACCTTAATGACCAAGTTTTGCAAGACAAAGTGGATATGAACTAAAACTGCCCAGATGAATGAATGTTTCAAGGTCTCCTTAATACGTTTAGCCAGCATCTCTTTTACCAGGAGTAGGAGAGAGAAAATCTGCCTTATGAGTTTGGGCATCTGAAGATCCAAATCTCAACAACAACAATAATGATAACAGCTAACATTAATCAAGCCGTTTCTACGTACCAAGTACTTTCCATACCATATTGCACACTGTCCTTACACCAGCGCTGTAGATGGATCCGATAGCAACCAGTTTACGGACGAAGAAATTGAGGTTCAGAGAGGCTAAGTTACTTGCCCAAAGTCCCATATCTAGAAAGTGGCAGAGCTAGAGTCTGGCTCCAAAGCCCAAGAGACCACAGCTGTGTCTGTACCTGAGAAAAACATTCACTCTCCCCACTGCTACTGGTCTCCTGTGCCACTGTTTCCTTCGCTCGAGGTACAAACCAGCTAGCTAAAATGCGCAGTTGGAAAAGTTTATGTAGAATGAAGTGGTACACAGAAAAGAACTGTCCAGATAATTTTCTTTAGGAAAAAGGAAAAACAAAATCCCTTTAAAATTGTACTCGCAATATATTTTTACAAACATATTTTGGCCTGGTTGCCACAGAGCCAGCCAGCTTTGTCTGGATCTGGTGACCGAACCTCAGTTAGCATTTCTTCCAGGTGCCATGGCTGCTTTGGGCAGCCTGATCATTAGACTCTCTGCAGAGAAAATCTGTAGTGCAGGAGGACATCAAACTGAGATTAGACTAGAAGAAAAAGGGTGAAAGAGGACTATGGGTAGTGATCTGTTCCCTTTTGTGACCAGCGTGCAGAGAATAGTTTTAGAAATAAATGTGTATGTTTTACTTAAACAGTATTTCCATTCAAGGGAGGCAGGGGAAAGCAGCACTCGATGTCCTAGTCGATGCTTCAGAAACAGGGGACTGGCTGGCACTCCAGGTGACCTGGGCTATACCCTTGCTGTCCATGTGCACAGATAAAACCACCAAAATTTTCCAAGAGGTGAGGACAGGAAAGGATTCAAGGTGCCTAACCTGCAGGCTGGGTGCCCCTCATTACGCCACGTTCGTTCTGAGGTGAGGACTTGGTTGGTGGAAGGCACTTCAAAGCAGGCAGTGTTCAGAACAGAGAAAAAAGGCAGGAGGGGACCCAATAAAGAACACGGCAGAGGACTGTGGAGACTAGGGGAGCAGGGAGAGGCCCCAGAGACTCCAAGGAGAGAGTCTCCTAAGATCCTTCAGCTGAGTGTCTTTTCCCTCCCCATGGAGGGTATCCCTCCTCACCACCCGTCCATGTTTTAAATTGTTCTGTCTCCTTCAACCTTATGTCACGTCTTGATAACTTATGGCAAATAACACCAGGAGCGATTGGCAGTTGTGCAGAGATAAGTGGTGGGAATAAGAGGTGGGGAGAGTAGGAAATGGATCATCATTATGATTATTATTTTTGTTTAATTAGGTTTTGCTATTATGATAATAAATAATAATAACAAGAATGATAACAATGCCAAGAAACTAACATTTAGTAAGCCAGGCACTATGCCAAACATTTAAAATAAGCAATCTTGTTTAACTCTCTGCTCTTCTGATCAGTATTATCATGATCCTACTTCACAGATGAGGCCACTAGGGTATGAAGAAGTCAGCACCCTGACCAACAACACTGGCCGGGTAAGTGGTAGTCCACTCTGACTGCATATTCTGACCCCAGAGCCCACATTCTTGACCACCGTGTGCTGGACTTTCATAGGGGTTCCCACCTGAATCCTCACAGCAATGGACTGAGCTGAGCACCCCTGTCCTTTCTTACAGATGAGGGAACTGATGCTCAGAAAAGATAATCTGCCCAGGATGAGGAGCAGAGGTTAGCTTTAAAACAGGACTTGGGGGCGCCTGGGTGGCGCAGTCGGTTAAGCGTCCGACTTCAGCCAGGTCACGATCTCGCGGTCCGGGAGTTCGAGCCCCGCGTCAGGCTCTGGGCTGATGGCTCAGAGCCTGGAGCCTGTTTCCGATTCTGTGTCTCCCTCTCTCTCTGCCCCTCCCCCGTTCATGCTCTGTCTCTCTCTGTCCCAAAAATAAATAAACGTTGAAAAAAAAAAATTTTTAAACAGGACTTGAAGCCATGTGCCCTCTGTTCCATAGACCACTCTGGGCAACCCACTGTCAGATAAGGATGGGACTCTCCTTCTCCTGTCTAGCACTCTATGACCAGGAAGGAGAGCAGAGATGCTTGGGAAGAAGAAAGAGAACCAGACAGAATGTGGGAGAAGGCAGGGAAGCTGTGACCGTTTAGCATATGTTCCTGTGACCCATTGGGGGGGGGGACATCAACAAGAAGCTGCAGGGGGCCACCTGAGTTAGGCTGAGGCTTCTTTGACTTACTAGATAAAAATGGGGAGAGAGAAGGCAATGGGATAGTTTGGGGCAGGGGGAACAGGGAAGACAGGGAGGCAGACATAGGAAAGAACATCAGGCAAAGAGAGGAGTCTCTTACAACAGCATAAATGCCACCAAAATTCCAGCCGTCACCCAAGACCCACTGACACTCAGACACCTCCAACTCGCTGCTTTCCTTCCCCGATGGCAGCCATGGAAGCTCCAATTTCATATCTCCTCTTACTTCTGGATGATGCACACGGACAAATACAGTATGTAAAACGCAGGGACGTGTGAAAGGGGAGTGTGGCGGGGGTTGTTTTCCATATCCCAATAATAGCGTCTCAATTTGGTACCTAAATAAACAATCTATTTTAGTGGCTCCCCTTTGATACCGCGAATGTTCCCTTCTGTTATTTCTGGCAGTTCCCAATCCTGTGATGTGATTAGAGAGGATGATTACACTTACATAACAGCATCAAATTAATTTGCCGCCGAGAACAACAGCGGCAGAAAATCATTGGAGTCCTCAAATCGCTCCCCTCCCCCACCCGCCTCGAGTTTATTTAAGTGACATCAAGGGATTAGAGCGAAGTCGGTCAGTAGAGCACTGCTGGAAAACAACCAAAACATCGACTCTGACCTTGTAAACCAAAGAGGAACAGAGCAAATAATGAAAAGTGCTGGTCCCAGGCCTGGTGCAAGGGCCATGGGATGAATCAGCTTCCCAAACACCCATTTCCGTCTGCAGGAGAAAGAAACAAACTGTACCTTTCAGTGAAGAGTATTTTCCCGAGCTAGTCCAGCCAACTGAGGACTGTCAAAACCCAAGACTATTTGAGATTCTGCTTATGTTTTTTTTTTTCCTTTTCTTTTCCTTTTGGCCCCTTTTCAAGAAAAACAATTTAGAAGTTGACTTGAATTTTTTACTCTCTGGGCCCTGATTGGAAAAAAAAAAAAAAAAAAAAAAAAAAGGAGGAGGGAAGCAGAGGCAAATAGTATTGCTTCAGCTTTTCTAAAAGATAAGACAATAACAGCTCTCAAAACTGAGCTCACCAGCAGCCAGAGATTTACAACAGAGGGCAGCACAGGGATGGCCTGGGGAAGGGGCTCATGACATGAATGCCGCCTGCAGATTTTAGTTCTGACACTAAACCTTAGACATTTAAACTCTCTGAGCGTTGCTTTCCTTACACAGGAAAGCAGATATTACCTTCTTCTGTGTCTGTTACAGAGTCGGTGTTCATCCATCCATCCATTCTGTTCATCCATCCATTCAACAGATACTTACTGAACACCAATTCTGTCGCAGGAACTCTGCTGGCCACTGGGCTTACCAACCGGCTGACAGCGTCTTAGCCCTACGACCTCGTATCCTCATGGAGTGTGAAAATAAAGCAGACGCTGTGCACTAAGGGTCCAGGAAGACAGGTGCTAACCATGCTACCCTTCATCCGTCACTGGATTTAAATCTTACAACCACCCTACCAGGGAGGTAGTGCTATCCCTATCTTATAAATGAGGAAACTGAGCCTACATACTTTAAAAGATCTGGGTGCCAAATCACATTAGCGAGTGACGAGATTGATATTCAAACCCAGGAGCTTTTTTTTTTTTTTTTCCCGGATTTAAAACCACACTAAGTTCCTTCATGTGTGTGTGTGTGTGTGTGTGTGTGTGTATGTGTATATATATGTATATATACATACATATACATATGTACATATATATGTGTATATATGTACATATATATATTTAGAAGCTGATAAACTCAAACATTCTGCAAATACAAGGAATTATTTTAAGTGTGTTTGCACAAGCTGTTCATATACCAGACAGACATCAAAAATGCACAAATTTCTGTTGCCTCATCCCAGCAATTCTAGCACTTGACTCTTTTTAAAGCAAATTCATTCCCATGATCTCACTTGATCCATGTAACAGTGTTGTGACACACACAGAGCAGGTATTATTATTATTATTATTCCCATTGCGCAGATGCAGAAACCAAGGTCAAGCAACATGGCAGAACTGGACCGGAACTGGAACACTGGTCAGTGACTATCTGCACCCAGTGCCAACCTCCTCTTAATGCGTCTGAGCCAGTGCAGGTTGATGTTTCCAGTTTGGGCTTCGAGAGGTTTCTAGATGAGGGCTACATGGGTCAGTCTTTTGGGTCTCACTGGCTTCCCTTGTTAGGTAGAAATCCACGTTAGAAATATAACAGGGGCTATTTTTACACTTGTCCACTTTGAGAATCACTGGCTCCTATTCCACCTTATAAGAATTTATAGCATTTTCCCATTACCTTTTATTAACGTCATCATCATTCCCTAACATGAGATTTCGCTGTGTATTCTCTCACGTAGCTGTTCTGCAAGATTGCTTTTAATATCAATATATGGGGTTCCCAAAGCTGGTACTACTCCAATTAGATCTTTTTGACCCTCTGTTTCTTGTATGGAAGCGATAAAACACTACAACAAAGAGAGTCATGCTAATTCCAACTTTAGCATGGAATACATCATATCATTTGACCCTGTTTTTTCATACCTCTCTTAACTAATTTATAAAGTGGCTGTCAAACAAAAACTGTACAGTTTTACCCACATGGCTCAGTTCATTGCTAGTCCTTCTGCCTGAAGTGCTCAGCCCCAACTCTGATAATCTTCCCCCACCCCCATCCTTCAAGGCCAACTCAAGTGCTACGTCCTTGTTGCCAACACCAATAACCCCCTGTGAATTTTCCAAGCTGTGGACTGTGAAAGGTTTACCGGGCAGGCACCTTAGAGGAGATCGTAATCCCTTCTAACATAGACTAGGAGACTAGCATCCAGGGAGGTCGGATGACTTTTTGGTTGATGCCAAAGCAGGAGAAGTTATCCCAATCTCCTGATTCTTGAGGCCGACATTGCTTCTGTGAGATCCCTCTGCTTCTCCCTAATGTCTGTGGACACGGTCCACACTATGTACGCGGTCTAGAATGGATATTTGTCTCTTTACCCCGATAAACTTGGTGAGCTTCTTCTGAAGGCAAGGTTGAGTCTTTTTCTTTTCTGAATACTACAGTATCTTTCACAAGCCCAAATGCATAGTTGTTTAAGAAATTGTTTGAGGATAAACGATGGTCCTTTATGGATACTATGTCCTCTATGAAACTTGGCCTTTTCACCTCTAATGGTGTTTGCTAACCCATCCCCTGTTGCTTCCCTCTCTTGTTCGTCCCTTCTCCTCAGTGCCTCTTCCATCCCATTCTACACCTCCATAGAAGACCTGGCCTTCTGCTTCACCATGCATTCATTCAACTGCTTATTCACTTATTTAGCAAATATCTGTTAAGTGCCTGGCTCATGCCAGGCACTGTCTTAGGTCTGGATTTGCAGCAGTGAGCAAAATGAAGTCTCTGCCCTTGTAGTGTTTATCATCCCTCAATGTCTACACCTTCCTCTAAGTAACGGTTCCCAACTTGAAGGAAACCAGGAGTGGCATATGTTTGTATTTAAAGTTTAAAAAAACTTTTTTATCTATTTGAGAGAGAGCGAGAGGAGAGAGAGAGAGAGAGAGAGAGAGAGAGAGAGAGAGAGAGTAAGTGGGGGAGGGGCAGAGAGAGAAGGGGACACAGAAGACATAGAATCCAAAGCAGGCTCCAGGCTCTGAGCTGTCAGCACAGAGTCTGATGCAGGGCTCAGACTCACGAATTGTGAGATCATGACCTGAGCCAAAATCAAGAGTCAGATATTGGGGCGCCTGGGTGGCTCAGCTGGTTAAGCATCTGACTTCAGCTTAGGTCATGACCTCGTGGTCCATGGGTTGGAGCCCCACACCGGGCTCTGGGCTGACAGCTCACAGCGTGGAGCCTGCTTTGGATTCTGTATCTCCCTCTCTCTCTGCCCCTCCTCTGCTTGCTGTCTCTCCCCTTCAAAAATAAACGGACATTAAAAAAAAAAAAAAAAAAAAGAGTCGGATGCTTAACCGACTGAGCGACCCAGGAGCCCTCAGAGTGGCATATATTTAAATCTCCACTTAAATTATTGAATAAAGGTAATGATTATCAAATATGTTTTCCATTTAAAAGAGAAGAGATTGGGACCAGGCGTCTTGCTCATCACTCGGTCATTCTCCAGTACTGGGTAGTGAGTTGAGGATCACTGGTCACGGTGGGGATCTCCCTGTCATACAGTTTTAATGTTTATTTTTTGTTAGGTGTTTACTTGATTAAGCTGTCTGATTTTTACCCATAATGGGCCTTTGGGTAAAGGCAAATAGAATTCTGCAGTAAAATGTTGAAAAGTTTATGAAGAGTATACACATGACAGCAATTCTGCAATTCCCTCTTCACTAGTTTTCAGAATTCCGTATCATCGACTGACCTCTCCTATAACCCACTGAGCTCGCTCCATAATTTAAAAAACCAGTGTCGATAATAGGAAAGTTGGTGTTGCTTATATCCAATCTGGCTTTTAATTATTTGCATAGAAGGGTCTGTCAATCTTAGTAGCCAGAAACCTACTTTTTAAAATTTCACTGTTTAGAAATAAAAGAAACAAAGAATAAAAAGAAATAATATTTTTTTAACCCAAAATGCCAGGCTTCCTAACGTTACTTATGAAAGCAGATTTTGCCTGTTTTTGTCAGTATTTGATGCTGTGATACACAGTTACATTTCAAGCCTCGGCTTAATATTTATTTGGTTTCCAAACTAAGTACACTGTTAGATGTCATTTTAATGTATGTTTTATAAATTGTCGTTTCTTACATAATTAAAGCAAATTAAACCATGCGTATCACTTGTTAGATGGAACTCATTTGGAATTTATTACTATAATCCATGAATATTAGTAAATATTGTATTCAATTAATTTTGTAATAAAATCCTTAATATATGCTGATCTAAAATGACACATATATTTTAAAACATTAAATCACTTCATTTTGCTTTGCATGCGAGATAATCAGATGATTAAAAATTTTTCCAAATAATATATATTACTAAGAAATGAGTTTACAAGTTTAAAAATGGTTGGAATATGCTTTTCTCAACTGTGTATCTGCTCTCACCATCTCAGCTCCTTCTCCCAGATGAATGTTCTTCTCAGCACCGTCTATCATGTTTTCTCTCTCCTATAGTCTTTCCCCTTTTCCTCAATGTGCAAACATTGTCAAGTTTCTCCACTCTAAACTACCAGCCAACCAACTATAAGCAGCATCGGGACACCTCCTCAGCCCTATCTTCCCCTAACACTGCCCCCTTCCACAGACGAACTTCAGAGAAGAATATTTTTCTGCCATCTCCTCTGTCTCAGGGCCTTTGCACTAGCTGTTTCTTCTGCCAGGGATTCTCTTCACCTACTCCTTTCGAAGAGCTAGCTGAGTCCTGCCATTCAGGTCTCAGCTTCTACAAGAGCTGATCAATCTTGTTCCAGGGCCCATCCAATCCCTGTCCACCACGTTACCCTCTTCTGATTTGGAGTATTTACTACTATCTATAAATTTTTTGGAACTACTATCTGGTAAATTTTTGGAACAATTCCAACAGAGAGCATCGCCTGCTTCCTGGATGAGACCCCAGTGTGTGAAATAGCACCTGGCACATAGAAAGTGCCCGATATTTATTTGTGAATAAATGGACTGAGGGATAAATGATGATCTGTCTTAGCCTCCTTGGCTGGTTTCTTTTTCCTTAAATGTTGCTTTGTGCAGGAGTCGGCCTTCCAGCCTCTTCCTTTCTCCCTTCTCACCCCTTCCCTGGGTCATCATAGCCACCTTCAGAATCTGAACACCCATCTACATATGAAGACGGCAAATCCAGACCAAGGTACTGCCCAGGGAAGACATCACTAGAGGAGGTCAGCTGGCTTCTCCAGTCTAGTTCTGGTAGGCACGGTGCTCCAGGCAGGCTCTGCCGATTGATAGGCATTAGCACTCCAGGAGAGAGCTATTTCTCTGACCTGTATGTCAACGTCTCCCCAGATCTATATTTGGAGCCCTGGAGTTTTGAGACCCCCTTTCCAAACTGCCTCCTTGACACTTGCATTTGTTCCCGTCTATCTCTAGCCTCGGGCATGGTGAACGCGCTCAATAAATGCTTTGTGTAATGATAAGCACATATTCAGTGACACTATCAACTCAGATAGTCTCAAACTGGCTTGCCAGGTATAAAAGTGAGACTCACCGATTTGCACTTCTCTTCTTTCAGCGTTGCGGTGGCGATTTGCCAGGTCTGGAGCACAGTACCCATTTGTAACAAGTTACACATTTTGGCCAACAGCTCCACGATTTTACCCTTGAGTTCCTTCAAAACTCTTGGGTGGATGCCATGAGTTCCAGTGATTTATTTACACCTAGAGTGTCATTCTAGGACATCCTGTCCATTCACTGCAACTTGTTCTAATGCTTTAGACTTTTCTGTTTTCAAATACAATCAGGGAGTGGGAATTTTCCTTTTTGTTTCTTCAGGAACAGCTAAGGCAAAGAATTTGCCATGACTCTCTCAACTATTTTTGCTCATCTTTTTTTTTTTTATTTTACTTTTTCAACGTTTATTTATTTTTGGGATAGAGAGAGAGACAGAGCATGAACGGGGGAGGGGCAGAGAGAGAGGGAGACACAGAATCGGAAACAGGCTCCAGGCTCTGAGCAATCAGCCCAGAGACCGACACGGGGCTCGAACTCACGGACCGCGAGATCGTGACCTGGCTGAAGTCGGACGCTTAACCGACTGCGCCACCCAGGCGCCCCTATTTTTGCTCATCTTTAAAGTAGTGATGACCAAACAGGAAGCACCTGGGTGGCTCAGTCGGTTGAGCATCTGACTTCGGCTCAGGTCATTATCTCACAGTTCGTGAGTTTAAACCCCACATCGGGCACTCTGTCAGCACAGAGCCCCATTGGGATCCTCTATCCCCTTCTGTCTGCCCCTCCCCGGCTTGCGCTCTTTCAAAAATAAATAAAACGTTTAAAAAAGAAAATAGTGATGACCAAGTGGGTCCAAATGACCCAAATGACTCCCTCATTTTCTTACATTCACAAAAGAATGCTTTGTGATTGACTGGCACAGAAGTTCCCTGCAAAGCCACCCTCAAGTTATCTCCTGTAGCACTATGCCAGCTAACTATAAAATTTAGGCTCTTAACTCGAATTAAAGAGCTTTCACATCCACCAACTCATTTAATCTTTATTAAAACCTTGAAAGATTGATAAAAAGAGGCCAGATAATCATTTCATAGACAAAGAAAGCAAGGTTCAGAGAGGTCAAGAGATTTAAATGTCGCAGAGCAAGTCAGCAGCTGAGTCTGTAGCCGCTAGAGGGATTTACAATCCAGGGCTTTTGTCCTCCCTTCCGCACCTTGATGTAGGCGAACTCCATCAACCCATCCTAATCCAATCAAATGTTCAATGAACAGTCATGAGGACAACTGGAAAGAACTAACTGATGTCAAAATGGTTGATTCAGTGGCCACACGTAGCTCTGACGTCATGTAACAAAAATGTGTCCCCCCACGAAATATTCCCCAAGGAGTGCCTGAGAGAACTCGCAGAGTCCTGACCCACAGAGGCCAGTCCAGACTATGTGTGAGAGTGATTATCATATCACACATAAATATATACACAGTATTGTGCATTTCAAGGCTTAAAAGTCCTTGTTGCTGGGTTTTATCTTGAGATTAAGTGAATTCTCATTACAGGACCCTCAACTGGAATCCAGGCTTAGGGGAGCATTGGGGCCATCTCTAGCAATTAACACATCACCAAACAGAGGGGAGGGGAGCAGCAATGAGACAGTAGCAACCATAATTCCCACAAGGGAATAAGGAGGAAGCCGAGGAGCTGGAAGGATTAAATACTGGCATTTCATTTTTGGATCACGTTTTGCATGCAACCACAGCTCCAGACCTGAAAGACTGGCCGTCTCAGATTTGTCCATACACACAGAGGACCTGCCTCTCATGGAACCTGACTTCTTCCCTAACTCTCTGATTAACCACTTCTGGGTAGGCCTGAACACGGTGAGAGCCAAATGGTGCCCTGCAGAGCCCAGGGGCTGCAGATTTCATTCTTCCATCTAGTTTTTCCCCAAATATCACCTTGCCTGTTAAGCCAATCTGGTTGAACAAAAAGGAGTATTTCACCACCTTTGATACAGAACTTTGGGGGAAATGACCATTTGATATCTTATCCACCCCCCACCTACCCATTCAAAGAGATACTGAATAATTTGTTATTTTTATTTCAATTTCTTTGGTACAAAGATCAGCCTGACAGTATTTTGGACTTGCTAGTCACTCAATAACTCCATATTTAACAATCTGTAATGTGTAACCTGGAACTGTTTAATAGTTTTACATTTCAAGCCCCAAAACATTTGTGAGTTAAAAAAAATTGTTTCAATATGCTTCACTGTAAGTTCTCCTTGAACTTTCTTTCTTTTCTTTCTTCCACCTTCCTTCCCTCTCTTTTTCTTTCTTCCTTTCTTTCTCTCTTCCTCCCTCCCTCCTTTCCTCCTTTCTCTCTCTTTCCTTTAATCTTCTAATGTTTCCAGCCTTCCTTTGGAAGAATAAAACACTCTTCTAACAAATGTCAGTTGAATATTGGTGCTTAAATAAAATTCAAAATTTGTTGGCGTGGCTGAATGTGGGCTGAATGTTCTCTGGGCACCCAGTTGATTTGTCTCCCACATTAAGAGTACTTGCTAATGAAGGGAGCATTGGTATGGGACCAAGAAAGGATTCCCTAGGTCTGTTAATTTACTTGGAATAATTCATTAGCTGACACTTTTAGCTGTGAATTTAGCTGGTAAATCCCAGGTCACCCCAACATTATGTGTAAAGAGGGTAGAGCAGTTTTTGTGCGAGAACTTCATGAGGATGGATTAAAGCCCTCTCTCCCACAGTTACCCTTACTTGAGGGAGCTTGTTAATAAAGCGCTCTTTGGAGCCTTTCAGTAACAGGCACTATATGAATATTTATAGAATATTCCATCTGTAAACAGTATTAAAATATAAACAGAGCACACCAAGAAATAGGAAGGCCATTTCCACCTAATACATAGCAGTGCTGTGACACACTGGGGTGCCATTCCTGGAATGGCTAAAGATCATCACAGAAGGAAAAATCATTTGCTCAACCAACGAGGGGGCAGCACATTGAGCGGCCGGGGAGGAGCTCTGATGTTCTTGTTAACGGAGTCCTCTGAGTAACAGAAGGACAGGTGTATATCTGCATGCGTAGTCGTGCACGCACACATACACAAGGGCACCTGATATTTGTGATCACTGAAACTGGTCATATGGAAGTGCTGCCGTTGTAGATGGAAGGTGGTCAAATAGAAGAATTTTCATATAGTGCACCCTACTTAATGCCATCCCGAGTTTCTGGCTCTTCTCCTTGTGGGCACAGGGAGTGGGGGGGAATGTAGAATTGTGTTTCTACGTGGGCTCCAGCCAGCCAGCTGAGCAGGAAAGTAAGGAAGAGAGGAGTTGCGAGGAAACCTGAGCAGAGAAGAATTTCTACAGATTCCCTGGGCAGCAATGCCTGCTTCCTCTGAGGCAGCAGGGTGGAAAGGGTGGAAGACGCGGGGGTGGCTACCAGCCTGAACACCAAAGAAGCTTCCCACTCCCCAGTGGTGGCTGCGTGCTCTTGGTTGCAAACCTCTGGTACCTGTCATAGGTGTGTTACCAATTTTCAAAGGGATTAGTATACAATAAAATACGCTTAACAAGAAAACCACCCAGAACGCAGTGAATCATTCTTTGATGATTCAAAGGGCACTTTGGGATCCTATAGTGCCTTCGGGTCAGCATTGCAAACATCAATTATTTTATGGTAAATGTGGATGAGCCAGTTCACTAGAAGTACTAGTTAAGAAAGTGCTGGGAGCCCTTTTCTTGTAATATTTTTAAAAATACTGTTCTATCTGAGGCCTTCTCTATTTTCACGCTCTTACCCAGGCATTGTTTCTATCCTCTGAATTAAAAAAAGGTTCATTTACCAGCTTGGAGAAATACCTATTCTACCGTGTGACTGAGTAGGTAAAACTGAAAGCCCTCATTTTCCTATGAACCATTTTTTAGGGAGAGTTTCTGTCCTACTCCCTTAACTATTTGAAAAAAAAATAATTTTGGGGGCACCTGGGTGGCTCAGTCGGTTAAGCCTCTGACTTTGGCTCAGGTCACGATCTCATGGTCTGTGAGTTCGAGCCCCGCATCGGGCTCTGTGCTGACAGCTCAGAGCCTGGAGCCTGCTTCAGATTCTGCGTCTCCCCCTCTCTCTGACCCTCCCCCATTCATGCTCTGAATGTGTCTCAAAAATAAATAAACATTTAAAAAAAATTTTAGAAATAAAAATAATTTTTTAATGTTCATTTAGTTTTGAGAGAGAGCGCACGCAAGCAGGGGAGAGGCAGAAAGACAGGACAACAGCGGATCCGAGGCGGGCTCTGTGCTGACAGCAGAGAGCTACATGCAGGGCTCGAACTCAGGAACCATGAGATCGTGACCTGAGCTGAAGCCTTACCCTTAACCGACTGAGCCACCCAGGCACCCCTCCCTTAACTCCTTATATATGCTTCCAATTAAATTCAAATCACAAACTTGAGAAACTTAACAGAAGTTTCTCTGGGGGAAGAGAAGGAGGGAAAAAAAAAACAGTTACAGAGAGGGGGCAAGGCAAACCATAAGAGATTCTTAAATACAGAGAACAAACTGAGGGTTGATGGGGGTGGGGGAGAGGGGAAAAGGGAGAGGGGGTGATGGGCATTGAGGAGGGCACTTGTTGGGATGAGCACTGGGTGTTGCATGTAAGCCAATATAGCAATAACATATTAAAAGAAATAAATAGGTAAATAAATAAATAAACAGATTCAAATCATAGAAGTTGGTCTGACAAAGTTGACAAAATTATATATCTATATCTATATCTATATCTATATCTATATCTATATCTATATCTATATCTATATCTATATCTATATATCTATATATAGATATAGATATATATTTAAAATCAGAGTCAGAGGCACACTTGTGCTTTGTTTAGCTTCAAATGCTCCTAAAAACCAGGAGGAGGTGACTCCACTGCATTCAGGACAACCACGAGGGGGGTTTCTCCCTCCCTGCAAACCACAGTGGTTGGTAATGAAGAAAAAAACATCTAGTCCTTGGAAACCAAGTTCTTGGGCACCTTTGAAAACAAATTAATCCAAAACATCTGCAAGAATTTTATCTTTAAAAACTCAGGTGTCTAAAATTTAAGGGGAAAAATACACAGACTAGGTTCTGCCAAACAAGTTTTTGAAGGACAGGTTCCTAGCAGCAACACAGCGCCAAAAATAAAATGCAACTGGCTTTACGAATCTTTATTTTCCACGATGATTCCTCCTTTTGGCCTTCCACAAAGAATGGAATTCCTAGGTGAGTCTCTTCAGATTTTCCAAAGGGCTAACCTACATGTAGAGAGATTCCAGGCTTGAAATAATGTCTCCTGGAGGCTCTCTCTTCTGGATGAAAAAAATTCTGGTTCTTCTTAGTTTAAATGTGAGTGGTGGTAAACCTGAAGCAGCCAGGTACTGAGCTTATGTGAGGTATCAGGCTTGGCTAACTGAAAACATGTATGTTGTCTTCCTATCAAATGGCAAGCTTCGGTCTCACCCAACCTGGGGAGGAAGATCACCAAGAAGTCAAGGAAAGGAGGCCATTTTACTGCACTGGTGGCTGACTGTGTGTCTTTAGGGAAACACACAAAACACACACACACACACACACACACACACACACACACACACACACACACAGAATGAAGAAGCAGCTCCAGGTCGTTTGCACACATATTTACTCCCATTTCTATGAACAGGTGAGCCTCCACACCATCTTCTTCACAAATGCCATTTCGCTTGAGGCGAGTACAGCTTCGCAGCTCCATTCTATAACATCTCCAAGTTGGGTACCGTTAACTGCTACCCTAAAATCATGTCTCCAAGAGGGACACTACTGGTATTGTGTAAACTGTTGCGGCGTCTCCTCTTTCTTGGTTAGACATGGTCTAATAGGTTTGGAAAATGACATTCAAGATGCTTCTCTGCCAACTAGAACTCCTGCTACCTGGTTCTTGAAGGACATAAGCAGGTCTAATTGTGTTCTCAGACATTTTATTAAGTTGTTTTGAGTGCGGAAAGTCTCTTAACCTTCAGAGAGACCCATATTCATAAAAAATAAATGGTTTAGGGGAAAAAAACAACTGGAGGAAAAAAAAAGACATTTAATTCCAAATGGAAGTTGTATTCATTTCCAAGATGCACAGAGTTTCACCAATCTACCAAAGCAAAAGCAGGCTGCACATGTTGAAAACTGAGTTAGAAGACTTGGACGGATATTTTCCCAAAACTTTTTCGACAATGTGGTAAATGCTGTTCTGGGCAGCTCAGGGGGAAAGACAGCATCGTCTTGCCAGGGGCAGGAGTTCCAAACTGTTTCTGATAGTGATTGCTGAACAAATGTGACTTTGATGCATCCACCGCCCTCAGTTAACCGGTCCTTGGGCAAATATAGGTCCAGGGTCTCTTACTGGGGAAATTATTCCACTCCCTCAGGATCACATCCCTTCTCCTTAACTTTCTTTTAGAAAGTTTCCTTTGCAAAATTGAGGAGGTTGCACAGTATGTTAAACTCTTGACAAGTTTGAAGGCAGACAGACAAGATAGGCTGCTGCCAACCCTCCAAGAGGGCTCAAATCATTAGCCAAGCCCAACTGTCACCAATCATATGGGTCCCCATGTGGGACATACTTAGCGCCATCACAACCTTGCCTCAGGAAGTGTGTGAGGCGAAGTGTGCCAGACAAGAGCTCCCCAATCTCCTGGTCCGTTTCAAAGATGCATCCCATAAACCACACTGACGTGCCCATTCAGGAGGACCCAAGCTCCCACCAGACCTGCCCCTCCAATGCTAGATCAGCCACGTGTGTTCCCCACCTCTGGAGGATTTCTTTTCTGCTTCCTACCTTCTCGCTACAGTGCCAATCACCGCTGTCCCCCTGTCACCCCCTCCCCAAAGGCTCTCCGAGGCTGATCCCTTTGTGATTGGCATCTCATTAATGAGGAAGGGCTGGTGTCTCTCTCATTACAGTTATAGTGAGTGAGAGTACCTCAGAACTAATTTACTTGCTCTCACTAGGGAAGACACTTTCCTCCATCAAGAAGTTCACTTTCCTGCTGCCTGTGGCAATAAAAGAACCCGTTTTGTTTTAACATTAATAAGGTGAGAGAATAGAGAATTTCCAAAAGAAATTAAGAAAGCCAAAAGGGTAGGTGTTGGCCCGTGGAAGTTTCCCCAAAGCAGGCCTGATACTGGAGTTCAGTGAGGGACTTTTGATTCAACAACATATGGACGACTCCAAAAAGCCTGGCAGGCAGATGAGAAATGGGCCACACAGGGAGTCTGGTGAGCGCAGCAGGAGACATGGGTTCTAGTTCTGGTTCCTAAGTCCCCAAGTGACCTTGGGCCAGTCTTTGATTTTCTCTGGTCCTCGGTTTTATTATCAAGAAAATAAGGGGAGTGAATAAAGCGGTCTCATAGGGTTCTCCAAGCTCTAAAATTTTAATATTCTATAAATGGGACTCTGAACTATTTAAAACTTTTTTTTCCCCCCTGTTTGGAGTGAGTTTTTATCTCTGGCAACAAATTAGAAATTCCTCCAGAATTAAAGAGCATGGAATGGAAATCATTTGGCTTCTCCAGCTGAAAAGGTCAACTAGATTCAGAAATGTACTCCAAGCCTGCACCGTCTGTGTGGAAACCTAATTAGAGATCATACTTCATTGGCTAAAAGGGATCAAACTTATCCAAGCTTTCATCTGGATATGTATTTTTTAAAAAATTACTCTGAGTTACTAATTCATTTATCTTTCTACTTACAGGAAATTCCACTCCCTGATAAAGCTCTGCTTTGACACTCCTGCTCACATAAAATACCTTCCTTTCCATCCACATTACTTTATGATCGTGCCCCTTCATCACGTTGTGCTTAAAATGCCTTGTCATCTAAGGAACCATAAAAAGGACATCTTAAAAAATGTGTTCATTATGTAGCTGGAGACGTCCTCTGCGCCCTCAACCAGAAGCTTGCGCTCTCGGGGCCCTGCCTCTGTGCGCGGACATCAGCCCAGAGATTGTCCGCACAAAAGTTGGCATCCTGTATTGCCTTGGTTCTCTTCGAGTGTGAATGTTGGTGCCAAATTTCAGTGTAAGTGACCGAGAGGTGGGAATCAGAAATGTCTACGTGAGGGAGAGGGATGCCTTTGCATCGGGAAGACCCTAGAGTCCAGAGCACATTGCTCAGTCCCACGTCTCTTGCTGACACAGACTATTCATGAAACCAGAGAACTCTAGCTCAAGTCTACGGTTTTGTTGCTTACCTTTTATACCTATGGGCTGAGCTAGGACTCTCTGCTCCCATGACCCCCCACCAAACCAAATGAAAATAAGCTCTCCATGTGCCCCCCGGAGGCTGGGAGCCCTTGAGTCAATTCAGAATTGTGGTCTTCCTGCCATTCTCAAGACGTTCCCACCAGGTCTCCCTGCTCCTCAGTATTGCCTTAGGTACTGACAACCTTTTCTCCTACTTACAGCTTTTGAATGAAATTAAAACTAATCCTCTGTGGTTTGGTTAGGTCTTGCGTAAGATTCCCACACCCCACAATCAGGGCTTTGCAAGGTAGTGTCAGAAGAGATAGCCAAGCTACCACACCTCTGCCACGATGCAGACGAGGATAATATTTTTTGCATCCTATGTGGCAGCTTTGAAAAACCTGAGTCAGAGAACCTCCCTTATGCAAATCCTTGCACTCTCTTTCTTACAGCCAGGACAGTGGCACCTCCTTTTAAAAATGAGCAGAGATGGGGCGCCTGGGTGGCGCAGTCGGTTAAGCGTCCGACTTCAGCCAGGTCACGATCTCGCGGTCCGGGAGTTCGAGCCCCGCGTCAGGCTCTGGGCTGATGGCTCAGAGCCTGGAGCCTGTTTCCGATTCTGTGTCTCCCTCTCTCTCTGCCCCTCCCCCGTTCATGCTCTGTCTCTCTCTGTCCCAAAAATAAATAAACGTTGAAAAAAAAAAATTAAAAAAAAAAAATGAGCAGAGATGGATGAACAGGAATCTGTGTACCAGAGAATGAAATTTAAGATCTTCCAACTTCCACCCAGAATTTCACCAGGCCAGTGCGGTTCAGCTTCATTTTTGCCCGCACCATGGGGGTGTAAACCCTCTACTGCTGGTATTTTACTCACGCAGCTAGTATGGAGAATAAGAATAAAAAAGAGTATCAAAGGGAAGAAGGCTAGAGACAGGGGACCAATTTCCAGGTCATCCTTTCCTTCTTAAAAGAAGGAATTTGCCTGCAGTGTCTGTAATTTGGAAGGTTTTAATGAATGGCTTCTAAATTATTTATTACTCAAAGAAAGCCATAAACATCCCTCCCTAAACCATTATGAAATTATCTGGGCAAGAGTCAAATGGTTCAAACATTTGGCACTTTTTACTAGACTGTTGTTGAAAATAGTTCTGATCTGTGAATAAAACTTCTTTTCTTCCTCGTTACATGGGATTGCGTGTGAGCATGTGAGTCTGTGTTTGATTACTGACTTGAGATTGTCAAAGGTATCTTAGCTTTGTAACTCGGTCTTTTGCAGTCTTGCGACTTCATAAACGATTCCAAAATTAGGAAAAAAATAAAATAAAATAGAAATTTTTTAAAAAAGGCATCAGCAGAATATACAAACTGGATATTCAAGCAGAAGTGTTTGAAATGCCTCAGCCTCATTTCAAAGAGCTTCCTGCTGTCAAGCCCAAACACCCAGACAGGTAGACTGCTGTGAAATATGTAGGCGATGCCTGCTGCCTGATTTTCAGATGGCGAGCAGGCATTTGAAAGCATCAAAGTCCCCTGTATAGATGTGTGTACATGAATCCTAGCCTCTGTGATCTCTGCACTTGCCTATTGTAACTTGATGTTTAATAGACTGCCAAACTTTGCCCTTCACAGACTGCACATTTTTTTTTTCCCAAGGATCTGCTCCTCCCCCAGGAGCTTCTTGCTGGGGCTGAGTTTTAAAAGTTTTCATTCCTGGGCTTGTGCTATGGCGCTGGGTCACTCTTTGAATTCTGCATTTTTGAACACCTCACTTGTTGGCTGGCTTTTCCTCGCTCCTGGTGCCGATGTCTGGATGTGGCTCAAGTCAGTGCCCTCCAACCACGAAGCATCCGCCATGAGCCAGCCCTGATACGAATCATTAGCAACCACAGCCCTTGCCCCGTAAGAGCCTGTAATGTGGTGGGAGAGAGAAGATAGACATCAAAGGCCCTAAACTGGCAGCCCACAGGTGGTGTGTGGCCCAGAGACATGTGCTGTTTTGCCTGCACTGTGTTTTAAATTTGCACTTGTGGCCAACACAGAGACACTGGGAAAGTTCACTTGGAAATCTGTTATTTCCAGCTTCTCCTAGAAAATCGGAGGATGTGATTGTGAAGGAAGGGCTTCCTTCCTGGGTCTGTTTCAGATAGGGCATATGTTCCTTCTCAACTGAGATGGAGTGACAGATGCCATTAAGCCGTTTAGACTTGGCTCTCTTGACATCTTTATGTAACCTGCTGGACCACAGGCCTTTTGGGTTTACGACCCATGATAAGGACACACACAAAGGCAAGTAATAATAACTGGCATATTTGGGGGACTCTGGCAGGTACTGGAGATATGTCATCTCAATGGATTGTTCCAACATATCTATCAGGATTCTAATACCCATTTTACAGATGAGGAAATTGAGGCTCTCTGCTTTTAAGTACCTTGTCCTAAGGGCTGGATCTTGAAACTAGGGCTATTGGCTTTGAAGTACTACAATGCAAGAAAGTCCCCGTGAAGGGCATATGACATGCTACTGGACCCCACACTCTTTTATTCTCATTCAGCTCTGCTCTAGTCTAGCCACGCCAGATATTCTAGATCATTTTATCACTTCTTGACTTTGCATACTCTTTTCCCTTTACCTTGAATGCTCTTTCCTTCAGTACCTGCCAACTCCTCTTCATCCTGTAAGACCCAGGTTAACTGCCAGCTCCTTTGTGAAAATTTTTGTGAACCCGAGTCAGTTTTTCTGACCTTACAGCTCCTGCCACCTCCATCCTTACTCAAGTGTCCTGTGGTAGAAAGAAGGTCCATATACATATCCCCTCTCATGCAGCTGTAGGTTCCTTTAAGGTCATGGTCATATCTCATTCATCGCTGTATCTCCCATGCCCAGCACAGGTGCCTGACGTGCAGAAAGAATTGGTCTATGGCGGTGGAGGATCTGAACCACACACCTTTCAAGGTCTCCTTGGGGAAGTGAAGTTACATGGAAAGGGTCAACTCCATTCATGTTTTGGTCTTTTTCCTCACAGCCATCACTGGACCCTCACATATCCTCCACACTCTCTACTTAACAAGGCTTTGCCACTCATTCTTCTGTTGTCATATGGTTGGGTTGGACATACTACTTTGAATACCCTGATAAGTCCATTAGTGGCTTTAAGTTTGAAACACACCAAACACTTGCTGGACACTGTATGGGTAAGAAAGACCTGGCCTATGTGCACTGCAGGATCATGACATGGCTGTAAAGCCAGTCAGAAAATGACCAATCCCAAAGAGAGCCTGTGAAAATACCTGAAAACATGGCGGATTTGCCTGGTTGTGGATGGGGGGCTGGCTCAAAGTCTGGGGTATGGGAAACTCTGAATATAAAACTGATTTCCCTCCAAATCATTGGCTGGGCCTGAAATTAACTTCCCTTTTTTATTCTCTACCCCATCCTGATTATAAAAGTGTAAAATAATTGCCACCACAGCTGACCTCATTGAAAGAAAAAAAAAATTAATATGGCACAGCATCCTTGTGAAATAAACTGACCCAGGGGCCAAAGCTTAAACTCTTATCTCACACTTGAATCATACATAAGTGGTAAAATCAAGAGCAGGTGCACTGATAAAGGTAGAAGACTGTCCTGATAAAATGAATTTTTATTCTTTCTAATGAACTCATCACATGAAGACAATGAGAAAGCACTGACTAGGTGGGAGGGAGGAGTGGACTTCGGCAATGAACTACTTAAGATGAGAACTGTGTCTTCTCACAAAATGATTATTTCAAGAGATAATATGGAGTAGAGGTTGTAGTACATTTAGAGAAGTTTTAACCAACATGTTTTTGTTTTTCATCCTGAACGAATCTTCACTGGATGTGCACTGAGTGTGTGGCTATTTCTAAAATGTAAACTGTGAGCACAGCCTGCAAAATTCCGGGCATCACCATAATCAGGCAACTGATATCCTATTCAAGATGGTGGATGGGAGAGATCGCACTATTTGAATGACTTTTCCTGGTGTGAAAGGAGAGCAAAGGAAGGCTTCCCCTTTCCATGAATAATAGGTTTGTAACTATTAGCACCAGGAAGTCAAGTGCAAAAGGAAATTAACTTCCACGATCAATGTTGGTTAAGAAAAATACTCTTTAATTGAGTTAGAATGGAAGTGAATGTGCCAACTGCAATTTTATTTCATTTATTAAAATTTTTAAAATTATTTTGAGACAGAGAGAGAGTATGTGTGTGTGTGTGTGTGCGTGTGTGTGTGTGTGTGTGTGTATAAGAAGGACAGGGGCAGAGGCAAGAAGGGGAGGGAGAGGGAGAGAGAGAGAATACCAAGAATTGATGCTTAACGTGGATCCTTAGCTGTCGCAGGGATGATCCCATGACCATGATGTCATGACCTGAGCCAAAATCAAGAGTCCAACGATCAACCAACTGAGCCACCCAAGTGCCCCCAAATCTCAATTTTAGATAACTATCTTGATAAGCCTTTTGCAAGTACAGTGTGAAGCAGAAAACCTGCTATTTTTGTCTCCATTCACCAGGGTCAGGTGCTCAGATGGGGTGGGGGAGGGAGGAGGAATCTGGACTAGTAATATCTTGATGGAATTGCAAAAAAAAAAAAAAAAAAAAAAAAATCCGTTTGGTTGAACATTGCAACATGACGTCTGAATGGCTAAACCAAAGTAATTACGGAATGGCTCTACAAATTTGGTTGGAGTTTAGGAGATCATCTCAGACTTAATAAAATCAACACCCCTTGACTATTCTAGTCACTAGGTAAGAAAAGTGGATTCCTCCTTTTTGGTCTTGTTGGGAGTCTGTTTAGAATCACCTTGAAAACTCAATTATGAGCAAGTTTATATAAAACTCAGCCAGTTCCACATCTGTGTTCCTGAACCTTTTCTGACCAGGCTGGGCCTTTTGTCATCTCCTCTAACAACTAGCCATTTGGTGTCCTCCTCAAATTTCTTCCAACGCTGCTTCCTACCCCTTGCGTTTTTCTTGCTTTTTTCATTTTTCCTGTGTATGCTGACTCCCTAGTTCCCCCTCTACTAAATTATGCTCCATTATTTCCACAGCCTGAAGAACTCACAGCTGAAGCATTATTTCTAACCTTATTTTGTATTCCTAGCATGTGCTATAACCTGTTTTGAGTTTTATTTGCAGCCAAGATGCTGACACAGCTCCAATTTTGTTTTCCTATTTTGATTGGGTAGGAAGTGTTCATTACTGCGGGTACCAGGGTAAGGAAGGAAAGTCATTTTAAAAGGCACGATTCACACCTTCGTTAAAAGGCTTTTGTTTCTGAACGCTGCCCACTGAAATTCTAAAAACTACCAATGTTCAAAAAAAAAAATACACTACTTATTTCGTTGGAGAAAAAAGATTTTAATGCAAATTGTAGTGGCCCAATATGATTTTCCTATTACGCTTTTTAATGTCATGCTTATCATATGTTTGATCTCCCTTTGTGTTTCTTAACTGCCCAGCACACACAGGCAGGTACAGAAAGCCTAGGAGTCAAGGGTTTGTAAGAAATGATGTTTTCAAAGCCCATTTCAGCTGCACACCAATCAGCCGTCCTAGGGACAACCGTTTCATTGGTGATGCTATTGAATTCATGGCCCAAGTTCAGCTCATGTCTTATAACCAAGTAATTCATGCATTTTAGCTACAGGGGGCCCCTTACGTGGGGCATGAGATTTCCACCGAGCTTTCCCATACAGAAAAGCATATGATGAGTAAAGTTTTACAGTTCTTAATATTTGATTCTTAGACTTCTCTGTGGAAGAGATTTACCTTCATGCGACTCTTCTACTCCAAAACCTTCTTGAGTTCCATGGTTAGGCTTGCCAAATAAAATACAGGTCACCCAGTTACCTTTGAATTTCAGATAAAGAGTGAATAACCTTTTTGCTATGAGTATGTCCTGTGCAATATTTGGGACATATTTTTACCAAAAAATTATTTTGCTTACTGAAATTCAAATCTAACTAGGTGTTCTTTGGTTTCGTTTTGTTTTTGTTTTTGTTTTATGTGTGTGTGTCTTTGCTAAATCTTGCAACCCTCTCTGCACTGTGCAAAAGGATGGGCCTTAACTTTTTAAAAAATTTTTTATTAAATATAATTTATTATCCAATTGGTTTCCATACAACACCCACTGCTTATTCCAACAGGTGCCCTCCTCAATGCCCATCACCCACTTCCCCCCCCACCCCCCATCAACCCTCAGTTTGTTCTAAGTATTTAAGAGTCTCTTATGGTTTGCCTCCCTATCTCTCTGTAACTTTTTCTTCCCCCTCCCTCCCCCATGGTCTTCTGTTAAGTTTCTCAGGATTCACATAGGAGTGAAAACATATGGTATCTGTCTTTCTCTGCCTGACTTATTTCACTTAGCGTAATACCCTCCAGTTCCATCCACGTTGCTGCAAATGGCCAGATTTCATTCTTTCTCATTGAGGATGGGCCTTAACTCTTAAGCCAGGACTCCAGGGGGGTCCCCCAAACACTGACTCTGACCCTTTTCTCTTCTGCCTTCTTTTCTGAGTTATCTGACCTCTCCACCCCACTCCAATCTGTGTGCTATTTACCACCTTCTGAATTTGGATGAGTTTCCCATCTGGAATGCCTCCTTGCTTCCACTCTCCCTGGATTACTCAAACACGCCTCTTCAGGGAAGCCTTCCCCGACACCCAAAGTCATTTCTTGCTCCATTTAGATCAGAAAGCTCTTTCTGTCTGACACCTCTCATGCACCGCCTGGCAGCTTCGGTTATCACTTCCTATGTATTTTGTATTTGGGGGGAAGCCTTGTGTGGAAGTGGCCTTGCCTAATACCCCTGGGCGCACTTCACAGAGTCCTGCCCTAGCCTGTCACATAGTCGGTGCTCCAAGATACCTACTGATTTAAAAGATGACTATCGATGGACACTGAGCCATCCTCCTTTGCAGCTTCAACTTGCTCTTACTTATTTCTCACATTGAGGGAAGGCTCAGGGCCTCCCCCACAGTGTGAACCAGTGGGCACATGGGGAAGCCTGCACACATGCCCTCAGTCATATAGAAGATCCAAAGTTTCATGGTCAGATTCATTCCTCACGGACACAGGAGTAAACAATGCAAAACCTTGTCTTACATGCACAAGGCAGTTGCTCTCAGTGTCAAGTGTGTATCTGGGAAAAGAGCTTGGCACCCACCTGTCTCCCGCCCATGAGGATCTATCTGAACTTGGAAAATCAGAAGTGGCACGGTGGCTGGCATGCACTTAGAGACAAGGAAGATGGCATGGAATACACTTCTCTAAACTATACTGTTGAAACTGGATGCTTGGTTTCTCACGAGAGTTGGGGCGAACGCCAGCATCAAATCTCCAAATCATGGTGGACGAGATGGGACTTAAGAATGACACAGCTGGAGACACAACCAGCTGGAGAGCAGGTGGCAGGATTCTCTGCCTAACCCAGGGTACCAAGTCATGGTCCTTGGGAGTTAATACTTACAAATATCCCATGATTGTCTGGATTTAGAAATATGCAGAAAAGGAAGTTTTAGGAAGAAAACAATGCAGTAATGATACTGGCTTTAACTTTCCTTGAAAACTTAAAAATTTTTTTTCACCTCTGTATATTTTAAGTATTTTTAAAAAATGTTCATTTATTTTTGAGAGAGAGAGAGAGCACGAGCCGTGGAGGGGCAGACAGAGACATACAGAATGTGAAACAGGCTCCAGGCTCTGAGCTGTCAGCATAGAGCCCAATGCAGGGCTCAAACCCACGAACCGCGAGATCATGACTTGAGTCAGGGTTGGATGCTTAATCCACTGAGCCCGCAGGTGCCCCTTCACTTCTGTATTTTGCTTTTGCTTATGTTCATATTGGTTCCCACACCCTGAGTGAGTGTCACTGATAATCTCATGACCCAGGGCTTTCAGAACAGTCTAGTGAGGCAGGTAGTATTCTGTAAGTCTCGTGAAGAATTTGCTTTGCTTTTTTGCTCACTTACCTGTGAGCCTTCACAGTAGGGCGAGCCACACAGTACCTGTGCTAGCCAAGACTGCCCGGCACTCTTGCAAAGGTCATTTAGCAGCTGGCGGAGCAGGCCATCTGCACACTGTGGTTCCTCCTCCTCACACCCACATTCCAGGCGCAATTAGTGGAATCCCAGTCTTCTATCCACACGGCAGCAGCACATTAAAATGTCTCCGATTAAACCCTGGATTAGCATGCGCCCTGACTTTATCTTAATTGCCGATTAAGATTAATCCCTCCAGGGAGTTCTCCAGGGCTGCTCTATTACCATGGGGTGAATCATTACATATTTTGGGTTGCTAGTTCCATTTACTTTCTTTGACTAAAATGGGAGACCCAGGCTCTCCTGGCCTCTAAGGAAGAGGCTCTTTACTGCGCTCTGAAAACCTCTCCTGACAGCTCATTTGCACCTGAAGGCTCCGGGGTCTCCATGAAACCTTAATTCATCTTGACAAGTCTATGAAAGCTGGAGCACAGGGAGCCATGGGCTTTTGGGCTTTTGGGTACACTCTTTGCTATAAATATCTATGGTGAACTTTGACCTGAAGAGTGATATTCTTGATACGTCCAGTGTTAGCCTTATGATTCACAGTGATTTATGTAAAATTTTCTTCTCTCTCTCTCTCTCTCTCCAGATATACATAATTTGTTTTCCGAACGTTTGGGGTTTGGGGATGAGGTATACACAGCACGATCATCTATGTCTAGATACTTCCATATGTGTTTCCTAAGAATAGGGATATTCTCTTACATAACCACCACTGAGTTACCAGCTTCATAAATTTACAGGGCTACAATAATTGTATCTACTCTACCAATACTGATTTACTCTGAAATCGACTTCACTAAACAAAACCCCGGGTACCTGTTAAGATCTGGTTACAAAAGAGGCACAGGCATCAAGAGGAGGAAACGACCTTTTCAGGAAGAACCTTTCCATCTTGGAGACAGAGAAATGGGACCCAAAGAATGGAACTAACTATACATTGGCAACAGCATCAAGACAAACTCAAGAACTCAGGGAGCCAGCCTATCTGTCCTGCTAGGGCTTCTCAAACAGTGTTCTTTGGAACCCCAACATCACACAGGCACCTCGGGGGTGGAAGGTGGAGGGCAGGGGTGGGCACAGTGGCTGTAGTCTTCTCCCACCCCAGGGCCTCTGTATTTCGAAGAAAAATATTCTACTGCTAACAAACATTTCAAACTGGTCACGAGAAGCAAATGTAGTTAAATAAAAGGCCAACATCTGGTCACTGAACTGATACACACATAAAGACTCAAGAAGGCCAGATCAGTCTTGACCCAAACGTTGAGAGCTATTTGCCTAACCAGATTTGACATGACCTTTGCCTGGCTATGGAGTCTTCCCGGAACAGAGGCCAAGAACTCTTTGTTTTGTTCTGTTTTGTTGTCAGGGCCATGTTCAGCACTTATGCAGTGTGTAATAAAGACCCGCAGTAAAGACCCATTCATTGAAATATGCCTTTTCTCCCACACGTAAGATTCTAATGGCTCTCTGAGCAGGCTTAAATCAGGATCATTCAGCAGCAATGGGAAGACCACTAAGACCTCCCAGCTCAAAGGCCCTTGGATGACAGTAGGTGCCTTGGGCCTAGGTCAGATTCAAAGATCTGAATGAAAACCATAGCTATGGATTCCGGAGATACCTAATAGGGCAGTTCCCTTTTCTTGACCCCAGGGAACCTAATCCTGTTATTGCTCTGGATGGATTAGCTTTCATCAGATTATCTGGGTCAGATGAGTTACTATTGTGCTTATCAATGGATGTCAAGGCCCTCTTCACACTCATCTTCATATATGCTGCCCCCTTTCCTGATGTCCTCCATCTGAGACTCTGCCCTGATCTAGGAAGCATCACTGGAAACTGCCTCCTCCTGAGAGGCTATCATCAGAGACCATGGAAAGATCACGGAGGCCCAGTCTCTTTGGATCCTTCATCAGACGTGTCTTTTGACATGCCCTTCGCGCATGGAGGTTGCTACGGCTGCATCTACTAGGACAGCTTACTCCTAGAAAAGAGAAGAGCCCCTGTCTTGTTTCCTTACTACACCACTACCTGCCCCGAGGAGCCACCAGTGTTGGTAGCCCTTGAGAGACTCAACGGATGTACCCGTCATCCAGGTCACTCAAATGCCTCAGCCTTTGCCTTTCTCCACAATGAAGTCCTGAGATACACCACATTTATCGCTAGCATTTCCTTCTAAATGTTCTAGCCTGCCCCCTCCCATGGTAATCTTATTTTCATCCTGAAGCAGAGCATAAGAATTGAGGACGAAAGCTTTCTCTTTGTTGAACCCACATTATAACCATGTTCCTCAGATTCAATTACAAAACAACCCTTGGCTTAACTGGAAACTTGAAAATTTAGGGTAATTGTAGTATCAATTCATGATTACTCAACACATTTCCTCAACTTCCTTTGTGACTGATATTTTGAGTCTATTACTGTAACATTGCCTGAATAAAGTGTGCTGTCCTGAAACAAGCTATCACTAGGGTCTCAGATACCGCATACCTGTAGGGTTTCTTCTCACCTGTAAATCACACGGCTGCCAGATTATCTTTACCCTCTTCTTTCTTCTTTCAACACTCCTCCCTTAAGCTCCCTACACTTGTATTGGACTTCCTGGGTCTGCCTTCAGCATCAGTAGTAACACGACTCTAAACGAATGGGATTTCCACATTATTCTGGTCCAAGCTGCAAATGATTAGATTCCCTACTGAGCCCCGATGGCAGTATTACTAGGCTTTAACTTGATGGGACTGACTTCGTTAATAGAATTCTCTCTTCAGTCGTTTGACTATGTTAATGTTGCTAGAAGGAAAAAAACCTGACTTTCCTATATGTAAGCTGTTTTCAAATTTGCGTGGGGGGTTCTCCTGAACAGATCTGCAGTTTCCTTCCTATGGAGACACTACAATTACATGTTTGGTTTTCTCTTTATAAAAACTAATATCTTGCTAGGCACTCCGCCAGGGGTACTTAGATTTAGTTCTGATAAAAACTCTTCTTGGATATATCTGGTCTAAGCTCTAAGACCTCGTTTCCTTCTTTTCCTCTTTGCTCTTTGTCCTTCTGTATCATCCCTCCTGAAGGTGCACAAGCGCACATGCACACACTTCATTTATACCTACCTTGGAAGGGATCTGAGCCAACATGTTCCCTGGGGGGAAACAATGGTCTCTTTTCCTATTAATGAACAGTATGTTGTTGCAGATTCATGGAGGGCTTAATTTAATAAACATGGAAAGATGAATCTGCTTATGGGACATCAAACCTCTTTAGGTTTAAAATTCCTGACATAGAAGAATTATCTCGGGCAGCACCCCCTTGCGTTCATGGCTGGGTCATTATGGCATACGATGTGGCAGGGGAAAGGTCCCCTGCACTGGGCTTTGACTCCAACCCTCTGACTCCATCTCCTTCATTACCAGGCGCCCCCAGGGAGGTGTCATTTCTGCAGAGGTCAGCGCGTCTGCGTGTGAACTAGTTCAAGCTCAGATTCTGTAGCTTAGTCCTTATCGGTAATTCAATGGGAACCTGAAACTTTGTTGAAGGGGAGGGTATTTTGCTAGCTCAGTTAGAACTGAGTTTAGACAACACCCAGGATATTGCGATCATTAACCAGTTTGAGGTAAAGGTACTCATGGCCAGCTTGCAGGAACAAGCCTCTCCATTCCCTGCCATTTTCCATGGATGCACTTCAGACTGTATCCTTCTACTTCTCACACTTGTGGGGGAAAGAGAAAAGACTACAGTAAGAAAATAGGAATTGAATTCCGCTAGCACATTAACGGTTGACTTTACAGTTAATTAACTAATCTATTTTTTGACTTTACAGTTTAATTTAGCAGAGACCAGCCCCCAAATATCTTCCTCACTGGCTGTGACACAGGCCTGACTCGCGAGTACTCCTTTTGGGGTAAGACAGGGAAACTGTCCATTTCCCCATCCTGAACCCATGACTAATCAACCCACAGTGCTAATCAATCACTGAATTCTTTCCAATTAACACTAAACACAATCCCAAATCTTTCTCCCTATAGTACTGCAAGCAGTCACTACCAATGAATGGGAGTTGACAGGAAAGCTGAAGCCTATTTATACTCCAGGGTTAAGGCACTGAATAAGCCTGGACTGCCAGAGTTTGAATTCTAACCCCACCACTTAAAAGCAGTATGACTTTGGGGACCTTTCTCCATGACTCAGTTTCATTAACAGTAAAATGAGGATAATTACAGTATCATATGGTTATATTAACTGAGTTAACATTATGGGATGCCTGGGTGGCTCAGTCAGTTGAGCATTCGACTTCAGCTCAGGTCATGATCTCACGGTTCGTGAGTTCAAGCCCTGCATCGGGCTCTGTGCTGACAGCTCAGGGCCTGGAGCCTGCTTCGGATTCTGTGTGTCCCTCTCTCTCTGCTCCTCCCCTGCTCACACTTTGTCTCTCTCTCTCTAAAATATAAATAAAAATTAAAAAGAATATATTTTTTAAGTGAGTTAGTATTATCAAATGATGAGAACAGTACCTGGTCTACATCAAAAGGGATATATGTGTTTGCTATGGTTATTAGAGTTCAAATGCAAATGTCACCCAGGAGGGATATGTTACAGTGTTTCAGCTGCTTCCCTTCATCTAGCATTAGTCTACCAGACGGCTAGGTAATCTCCTAGCAAAGTCTTTAGGAGAAGGAAAAAGAGTAGGGCAACTTTGTTCAGGTCTTTGGAGATGCCAAAGAGATGCTGGTGGGGAGCAAAAGGTTGGGAAGCTAGTAGGAGCACCACCCAAGAGCTCAGGGCTGGGGAGGAAGAAAGGAGGGAGCCATCAAAGCCTTCACAAGCAGACTTCATTGAAATACAGGTGCTTTTTCTGCTGCTTTTAAATTATGCAAACCAAACCGAGAGAGCAGAGAGCACAGATTCCCCAGCCAAAAGGGGTGCAACTGAGTCATGAATGCAGAAGGCAGAAATCAAGTGTGAAGCCCCCAGAGTTTGAGGCCCAGATCTGATGGGGGGAGATGAGTTACTGGAAAGAGTCGGAATCTTTATTTGAAGCAGCCTGTGTCCAGACGCTTTGTCAATAACAGTAATAGCTGTGTCTGGATCTATGCAGTCCTATCCTGACCACCCCGTTAAAACCTGCCATCTGCCTCCCCTACCTGTTCTACTTTTTCCTTCTTAGAATGTATCGCTTTCTAAAACACCACATAATTTACTTATTTCTTATATTTATTGCTAATTGTCTTCTCTCTGCAGGAAAATAAGCAACTCAAAGTCATGGATATTTGTTGCTGTTTACCAATGTGGTCTTAGTACTCAGAACCATGCCTGGTTAATAGTAGCTGTTGCTGAATAAATATTTACCAGAGGAATGAATGAACATTAGTTATTAAAAGCAGTTCTCCTACTCTACAACACGGGGGATGCTTTAAGACTGTAGTCAAAACATAATAAAACAACACAAAAAGCAGAAGTATCTACTGTTTACTCCTCTCTAACAAAGTGTCCTCCAGTTAGTTAAATGAATAGCTGGAAAAAAAGAGAGAGAGAGAGAGAAAACCTGGAACATTAGCTCAAAATAAAATTCAGGTCTGTTTCCTCCCAAGCTAATAAACACACATCTCCGCTTCTCAAGGACAAGCCTACAGTATCATGGAAAATACACTGGCTTAGGTGTATGTGAGACCCTGGCTAAAGACTCAGTTTTGCGCACTCAGCAGGGTGACCTTGGACAAATCACCTATTCCCTCTCGGCCTCAGCTTCTCCATTCAAGTTAAGCTTGATTTGATTCAAATATTTAACGAGTGCCCACTGCATCACATCTAGCCCTAAGACGGCAAAACCCTACCTAGCCCCCCTCGATATAAAAATGCTAAGTATGATCATTCGTGGGAGAGAAATTACAGTTGCATCCCCTCCCCTTGTCGCTGTGGGCTGCAGCCCCCAAGTGGATTACACCTTCATTTAGACATCCTTACTCAGCAGAGCAGGCATTTACTCTGAAAGGTGAGGTGCTGAGAGCCCCCAGGGCAGCAGAGCCCAGGCGCTCATCTCTAATAGCCACTTTGGAGAACCGAGAATCAAACAGCCATCTCACCAGCACAGCGAATGAGGAAAACGCCAATAGCCAAGGCGCGTATTGAACTGCTGAGCAAGGGGTGTGCAAATGCTATTTCAAATGGCTTAAAAAAGCAGCACAACAATGTGAGTGGGTTACAACCGCTGCACAAAAGCACATCTGGAGGATCTCTTTGCTCTCTTGCATCCTTGAATACTGAATCCAGAAAAATAAATTGACTTACTGTTTAATCCAATAGTCAATACGAGCTTCTGCTGTATAGACTCGATTGACTTAAAACTCAAGCCATAGCCTCCGGCAAGAAAAATCTAACGCAATCACGCAGGCCTGGTATTGATACATATCACAGGTAGTTGTTTCTTCAGTAAGAAACAATTATCCCAAACTACATTTGGTGGGAATGGCCAGTGCTCAGGAATCAATGTGGTTAATAATTTTTGATCTGGCTTACTGAAGAGTTGGGCCCAGGCTTGTTATCTTTATGGTTTACAAAGGCTTTCTAATAGGATTAGGTTATCCCTGTTTTGTTCTTCCTCCACACAAGGACCCATCTTTGTCTCCCTGCTCCAACAGAATGGTTAAATACCCCAGGTTCTAAGAGCTGGTGCCCATTAACGCGTTCTCTGCCATGCATTCCTTTGGCATTGCGCCTTGCCTCATAACACAGCCTGATTACCTGGTTGCAGACAAGTGTCTGTATATGACTATTTTGCTGCTGAGTGACAACAGGAAAAATTAAGAGAGCTACAAATTAAATTATTGTGAGTATGCTTTAATGCCTTACATACAAACCCTTCTGCCTGGAACACTCTGATTGGCTTCCTCAGGATCTTACTGAAGGCACAAGGGTCAAAAACTAAATTTTCTGAGAAATGATGGTTCCCTTTACCAAAGAACAAAGTCCTTCCCACTTTACTCCTTCTCAGTTCGAAGAACTGCTTCCTGCTTCTTCACATCGAAGATGGCTACTCATCTTTCCTTTCTGCTTCAGGATCCCTTTAGAGCCTCAGAGAACACATTGTGTGCTGGTTAAAGGGGAGCCATTTCCAGGGAATCTGCATTAATCTTACTACATTTTATCTCCCCTCTGGGGGTGGACAAACTGTGAAGTTTCCTTTGAATTTCAGGTTTAGACGCACCCCAGAACTCAAAGTAAAAATGATATAGGCTTAATAACAACTTCTAGGGAATCCTTTTCAAGTTCAAAGCAGATTGTAAACGTTAATTAATCAATTCCCTTCCCAACACCGTGTGAGGTATGAACTAGCCCCATTTTATACCATTTTATAGATGAGAACATTTAGGTGGGGGCATGAGTAACTAGTTTCAAGCCCAAATGGACTTTAGCCGGTGAAAGAATGAACCATGGGGATTCCCATGTATAGTAAGGGCTCATGTGACTTTTCCTCTTCCAGAAAACTGACGAAAATCCCATCTCAGGATCAAGGACCTGAGCCCAGCTTAGATGTCGCTGCACACGTCAAAGATGGTCAGATCGGCATCTCTCTGCTCGGCATAGCTTCCCCCTATTTCCATCCTCAGTTTTGGGATCGCCTCCCTCCAACACCAGTGAAATGAGCTCAGATCAAAGGCTCACCTGTAGGTCATTTAAATGCCTGAGCCTGTCCAACAGCTCCCTCTAATAAGACTCCGTGAACCGCAGGCTTGAGTTTTACTAGCCTAGCCCTGCTGTGGAAGTTGTCTTCAGTCCAGACTGTTTGCTGCACCTTGCACCTGCAGCCACGGGAGGTGTCAGTGGCAGGACCGTGTAAGGGGAATGCTATTTGGCACAAGCATATAGATGATAAAGGGAGAGAGAGACAAAGATGAGCAGGCTAACACACTCTGTAACCTTTCCCTCTATAACCCTACTGGCTAATCTTTCACAAAGACCAAGCTGGCGGACAAGTTGTAGGAAGCCGGACAAGTTTTTCCTCAAAACACTTCTAGCAGCGGAGCTTCTGACAGCTGTGAAATGGTTCTACATTTTCCCCACACGTGCCTTGAACTGATGAACACTGATATTTTTCTCTATTGTTATGGCATGGTCAAGTGAGACCCAGACACGGGGGTGGGTGGGTGGGGATTATCAGTGTGGTTCAAATGCACTAGGGAAATTTGCCTCCATTGGGAGGGTGAGGACACTCATATTATCAGCTTTCCCTTATCAAAATCATGTGGATACATGTTTTCCAAAGCACTTGGGGATTTTTTTTAGCAAATTTTTAGACCTCTAAGCAGTTTTTTTTTAATTAAGAAATTTTTTTTTTTTTTTTTTAACATTTGTTTACTTTTGAGAGAGACGGAGTGCAAGCAGGGGAGGGGCAGAGAGAGAGGGAGACACAGACTCCGAAGCAGGCTCCAGGCTCTGAGCTGTCAGCACAGAGCCCAATACGGGGCTTGAACCCACAAACCATGAGATCATGACCTGAGCTGGTCAGACACTTAGCCAACTGAGCCACCCAGGTGCCCCAGTAAAGTGCTTTTGGAAGCAACAATAGTCATACTTCAGAGAACACACATGATATGTGTCTCTTAAGTGAGGATATGGCAGTTGGAAGGCGGGGGTGGTTAGCTGAGACATAATGAATGCGGAATTTAAAGAAAAATAGAGGGAGAGAAATTTCTTTCCTTACTACCATGCTGGGTGTGGAAAAGTTTAGCCTAGTGGACCTCAACCCTGGCTACTTACCAGAACCATCTGGAGAACTTTTGCAAATTCTCATGTCTATTTCATTCCTAACACTGCCTCCCCAGGAGTAGAGTAAGACAGGAGTATTAAATTAAAAAAAGTTCCATTTATAATCCTGTTGCACAGACAGGTCTGGGACCCACTGGGCTGGTCTCAGGAGCACAGTGTGGACTGTGAACATTCTACCTAGGAGTTATGTTACCTGTAAAGAAACATACAAGAGAGAGATATTCCTTTACAAAGAATAGGGCATGGGGACCTGAGGTACTTGCTTCCAAACAGCATCATTGTTCAATTACTAATTTAGTTTTACTTAATGCTTCATGTGAACAACTATTTTATTCTTATTTTTTTCACTTTTAAGTAATCTCTACGCTTGACGTGGAGCTCAAACTCACAATCCCAAGCTCAAAAGTCACAGAGCAACTAATTTAAAATAAGAAATCCTCGGGGCGCCTGGGTGGCTCAGTCGGTTAAGTGTCCAACTTCAGCTCAGGTCATGATCTCGCGGTTCGTGAGTTCGAGCCCCATGTCGGGCTCTGGGCTGATGGCTCAGAGCCTGGAGCCTGCTTCCGATTCTGTGTCTCCCTCTCTCTCTGCCCCTGCCCCGTTCATGCTCTGTCTCTGTCTCAAAAATAAATAAAACGTTAAAAAAAATTAAAAAAAAATAAGAAATCCTTTATTCTTATTTCTATGGACCCAGAAGAAGCAAATTATTTGATGAGCAGAATTAGGGATTATAGTACTGACCCTCCAAAAAATGAAAAAAATTATTAAAAAGAAACAAAATGAGGGGCTCCTGGCTGGCTCAGTCGGTTAAGCATGTGACTTAGGCTCAGGTCATGATCTCGAAGTTAGTGAGTTCAAGCCCTGCAATGACTCTGGGCTGATAGCTGAGAGCCTGGAGCCTGCTTCAGATTGTGTGTCTCCCTCTCTCTCTGCCCCTCCCCTGCTTGCACTCACTCACTCTCTCTCTTTTTCAAAAATAAATGTTAAAAAAATTTTTTTTTAAATAAAAGGACAAAATGAAACAAATCCCATCCTGCTGCATCCATGATCCCTGGGTCCAAGTTTCCTAAGAGAGCTCACATCCACACAGCCTTGCATGCACCAAACATACGGAGGGTCCACAATGCGTCGGGAAGTGTGCTTGCTTTCAGCAGTACTGAAATGAAGCAGAAATAGGTTCTAGGTGCTAGAGTCATCCAATCTAGCAAGGGAAGGGTTAAGAGAAAAAAGTACTATAAAAAACGTGGTTTTTATTTGTCTCTTTCCATGGGTCATGCAATATTTCAAGTGCTTTCCAATCCATACCTCATTTCACCCTTGTAACAGCCTTATCAGGTGGATTGCGTTATTATACCCATTTTACAGATGGGAAACCTGAGATTCAGATGGCTTAACTAACGTCTCAAAGATCTCAAAACCTGTAAGAGCTGGACCTTCCTGATTCAACAGAATCAGATGTATATCCCCAGCTTATTCTGCTTTGTAAGCACATAGGAGGTACATGGGGGCTCAGGCATGTGGGGTGCTCACTTTGACCTTGCAGGGATGGAATGGGGACAGCTGAGCCTTTCCTCTTGATAGGCCAACACTGACCAGGTGAGAGTGAACTCAGCCATCACGGGTGCCACAGCTTTCAAGACTGGTGTTAAGGAATCTCCCTCCCTTGAACTTGCACACCCAAAGAGCCTGAAGAGCTTTGTCGTCAGCAGTCCGTTGGAGGCCACTCTCTTGAAGGGGAAAAAATCTCAACCAGGCAAGGTTTCTCATGCTGGGGCTTAATTTGGTACCTGAGGGGCCATTTATGTTAGGTACCCAGAGCAGGACTCTGCTGGGATAGCTTCCCCACATTCAGGCAGCATGGAGTGGCCCAGCCAGCTCGCGGAGTTAGGGGCAACTGAGCTGCAACCTGAAGTCATCTATTTATCCTCTAACTGGACTCCTCCCTGGCAAGTGCAGGGACGAGAATGTAAGCCTTGCCACAGTTCAGTGAACCGAGCTCCCGTACCTTGGCTGTGGCGGGCGTCAAGTCACAGTTATGTAACCACTGGGCTGAGTGCCTCCCTGGAGGGGGGGAGCGGGGGTGGGGGGGGGGCGGTGAGCAGGAAAGGCACTATTAGCGTAATGTTAAGAAAACAGACTTTGAAATCTTCCAGAGAATTGAGAGTTTGGAGCCGTTTGTTTCCCATTTAGTTCCACAATCTTCAAATCCTACGCCCTTGAGTCTGGTCAGCTGTGGGTGGGAAGGCCAGCAGAGTGAACAGGGCTCAGACTCTTTTAGGCAGTGAGTTTATTTAGTCTTAAAATATGCCTGTTGTACGACAGTTTTCAGTGGACCCAACCTGATGATGAAGGAGCATGTGAAGGTTAACGCACAGGTACATCCAAAGAAGTGGGCCTCGCCATGGGCCTTGCAACTAATTGTTTGCTTCTAAAGTCTTCATGTGAACAACTGGAAACACTGAAAGACCTGAAGACTGATGGACTTCCAGAAAGTCCTTGAAACTTTTCAGTGAGGACACCTTGGTAAATGAACGAGTGCTTCCTTTGGCTGCCTACTTTTGGGGGGGGGGGTTCTGTTTCTTTTGCCCACAAGAGTCACAACCATCCATTTTTTCAACTGCAAGAAAGTGGTCATACGATGTGCAGTCATTTCATACCCCAAAAATCACTTCAAGTTTTATTCATATAGACTCATCCACAGCTGTCATCTGCCCCTCCAGCCATGAGCCCATCCTTTTTCCCCGCCCCACATGTGGCCCTAAAACATCTTTAATAAATAGTACTAAATAACTGCACGTGTGGGAAAATGTTCATCCATGCTAGTCATAAAAGATGCAAATTAAAGCAACTTTGAAAAGGTAGCATTTGAGTCTTACTAAATAATACCCTAATGCTGGTCAGGCTGCCGTAAAACTGATAGACTCAAATGCTGTGGGCACTAAGTTAAATCAGCATAATTCTTCTCGAAAGAAATAAGGCAACGTGTAAGAAGAATCACAAAGATGTGCTTACTCTGACCCAGTAATCCTTCTCTTGGGAATTTATACTAAAGAAATAATCTGACAGAAGCAAAAAGCTGCACAAATTGTAGTACTGTCTCTAATGATCAAATCTAATCACACACACACATGAAATTTCAGAAGGAGCCTAATGTTCAGTAACTGGCAATGGCTTAACAAATTATCGCATATTGACGATGGAATACTACGCAACTATTAAACTCCAGAACACGAGGGGGAAATTTAAGATCTAATATCATGAAGATGATGGGATTTTCTTGAATGTTTTTCCTGACCTTTTTTAATATATAAAAGAAATTAAGGGCATTATAGAGAATGTACCCGGAGGTCCATCGGACAATTATTTTCCTACCCAGATCATCTGTGCAAAGGGGCTTTTATTAAGGATTTCCCAAATGAAAACAGTGAAATACAGAGGGTCACCAAGATCATGCTGGATTACCAGGGGAGGGGCTTAAAACACTGCACCCTTGACTGTAGTCTAAGCCAGGTGCTTGGCCTTTGACTCTCACCTTTGAGAGAACCTCTTTCATTTTTCCAAACGGGATGTCTTGGAAGGAACTAAAATGGGGTGCTGCTACCCCCACAGCAGCCATATTAGTTTACATCCATCATCATTATATCTGGAAGCACCTCCAAAGAGACCCTGAGGAAACTCTCACTGCCAGGGCTTCAGAACCCTCCAGATCAACAATCGGTCTCATCCATCCTGAAATTAAGGAAACTCAGGGCCATGTGACTGATCATCTTGAGAAGACTGGCAGAGAAGGGAATCTCTACTGGTGGTAATAAACCAGTCTCACCACTGGTGTAACTTCGTGACTTCCAGTCAAACCAAGTGCAGCCATACTTTGCTAACCAACAGCAGCTTCCCCCTGCCTGTCAGTAAACAACGTGGGCAGATTTGTGTTTTGGTTTTCACTGTGTTCAACGGGGGAAAATAAGGATACCGTAATGGGTTTTCAGGAAGTTGAATATTTTCACAGTAAAAAACTATTCCTGGGGTGCCTGGGTGGCTCACTTGGTTAAGCGTCCAACTTTGGCTCAAGTCATGATCTCATGGTTTGTGAGTTTGAGCCCCGCGTCCGGCTCTGTGCTGACAGCTGAGAGCCTGGAGCCTGCTTCGGATTCTATGTCTCCCTTTCTCTCTGCCCCTCCCCTACTCATGCTCTGTCTGTCTCTCTCTCACACAAAAATAAATAAAAGTTAATAAATTAAAAAAATTTTTAAATTATTCCTTATTCTAAGATAATGTCCTTTCTAATTTTTTGACGTAAAAACTCCATTCTTTTGGGGTGTCTGGGTGGCTCAGTTAAGCTTCTGACTCTCTATTTCAGCTCAGTCATGATCTCACAGTTTGTGAAATCAAGCCCGGCATCGGGCTCTGCATTGACAGTGTGGAGCCTGCTTGGGATTCTCTCTCTCCCTCTCTCTCTGCGCACCACCCCTCCCCCCGCCTCCTCCCCCATCTTGTACACACACACTCTCTCTCAAAATAAACAAACATGAAAAAAAAACATCTTTTTTGGAAAAGACGGTGAAAATAGATGGGAGTTATATTTTGTTCCTGTTGTTTCTTTATAGTAAAATACAGGAACCATATATTGGCCTCCAAAATGTTAGTGAAATTCCACTACTTTATTACACACATTAACGTTAGATCCCCATTCAACAGAAAGATGGAGATTCTGGACACTTTCAGTGGGCCACACCAAACAGTTTGACAGAAAGTTCTGGTCCCCTTGACTCTTCAACATGTGCTATATGATTATTAAAGAGCTTTACTTCCAGCACTGTGTTTGTCTGCTCTACTGAGTTGTGAACATCTTTGCTCAGAAACCACCACCTTATTTGTCCTTGTATTTTTGGTGACCAACACAGCATGGACTATTCTATTGTTTAACTATATTCTGTAGTTGGACAACGTGACATAAAATCTAAAGGACAGTTGCAGAATTGAGGCGAAAGCTCTCAATGTGGATTCAGAGGACTGGATCAGAAACCTGGTTCTGCCAGGGCGCCTGGGTGGCTCAGTTGGTTGAGTGTTGACTTCAGCTCAGGTCATGATCTCATGGTTCATGAGTTCGAGTCCCACATTGGGCTCGCTGCTGTCAGCGCAGAGCCTGCTTGAGGTCCTCTGTCCCCTTCTCTCTGCCCCTCCCCCACTCATGCTTGCTCTCTCTCTGTCTCTCTCAAAAATAACTAAACCTTAAAAGAAAAGAAAAGAAAAGAAAAGAAAAGAAAAGAAAAGAAAAGAAAAGAAAAGAAAAGAAAAGAAAAACCCTGGTTCTGCCCTCTAACAGCAGTTACTTGCCTGCTCCAGTGCTAAGAGTACAGCAATACTTCTCACACCCTCCCGGCACCCCGGCTGTGTCATTGTGCGTGGGTCACGTGAAAGTGCCTGTGTGTGTGTTAATTTCATTTCATTCTCTCCGTCTTACTCCCCGACTGGGTGCTTCTCATATTTACACGCTGCCCCTACCTCAGCTCTGGCCAGAGGGGATCACAAAGCAAAAGGCCAGGTCCTCCCATCCAGGGAGGTGGAGGGCCAGAGGCAGCTGTCAGCATGAAGGCAAAATCAAATACAAGCAGCATCCCGTTTGCATTTACTCATGATTGTGGTGTTTGACAAGATAGCCTGTACCCGCTTGTACATTCATTACAGAGCTTCTGAAATGATTTTTCTTTGTCTGTTTGAACATAGGAATTTTTAATGAACAGTTTCAATGTCTGGTTTCATGCACTTAAAACGTAAACACCAGTGAGCATTTTTCTAACAGGCTTGATCCATACCCTCAAATGGTTTACCAGAGATTCCAGCAGGGGGACTCGTGTGGGTTGGAAACCGGTGTGGCTTTTCTTCTGTGGTCACTGATGCAAACAAAGACAGGAACTTTCAGCCTCTCCTTTCCAGTGATAAATATTTTAAGTAAATGAAGAGGTAAATGGAGAAGGGATTTGAATTGTAACTGTTAGTAAGTGAGGCATGAAGGGGTAAAGAGTTATAACTGCCAGGATGATCCCATAAATTCTTTTGAGCAAGTTAATTTGCAAATTATGTCACATGTGGCACAAAGACATCAAATGTTCTGCCTGTTGTACTGTAGAAAGCTTATGTAAGACCCCCCCCCCCGCTCCCCCCCCTCCCCCACCATTCACCTTTCTAGCTGCATCTCATGCTGCTTTTCCCATGTTTCTGGGCTTTGGGCCTTAGTAGCCCTCACCCAGTTCCTCAAACACATATTCCTCATCTCTCCACAGGGCCTTTGCACATGACATTCCCGTTGCCTGGTTCAGTCCTATTCATATTTCTGACCACTCCTTCCTCAGGGAAACTTCCCTTCCTTTCACGTAAGACAAATCCCCTACTACGTATCCTCAGAGGACATATCCTTCATCACACTTGTCACTGTTTGTTATTTCACATTTATTTAGTGACAATTTGGTGAACTCCATCCCCGCCCCCACAGTACTGCTAGCTCCTCAGAACAGGGATTACATCTGTGTTTGCTCCCCATCCTATTCCCAGCACCCTGCATGACAGGGCTCAGTAACTATTTAGGCACTAAATGCATGGAGTGAATGGATCCTTGACAATTACCCTCACCCAAATCTTTTTTAATGACCTGCCTATGCAAGGCATCCTGTGGAACAAGGTAAAAGTCATGGTTCCAGGCCTCTGAGGGTTTCGTCACCTGGAGACACCGCTTTCACACATAAACGACATCACTGAGGTTGAGAGCTGGGCTGTACGTGGCATTGGTGAGTACAGGTGTGTCCCAGATGGCACATACTGCCTGGGACAAGTCACTAAACCTTTCTTTCCCTCTATTTCCCCATTTGCCAAATGGGATACTATCAGTGTGCCCTTTGCTAAATGGCCAGAAGGTAAAACCAGATTACCCACATGAAAATGCCTTGAAAAGGTAAATATTGGTATTCCTTTTTACTTACAAGGAACCACCTCCTTGGCCACCTCTATAAAGAATCTTGGACCTTCCTAGGAAAACGTGATGGAAGCCATGCTCTTGGGTGAGATGCGGTTGGTAGAACAGGAGAGGTTTGGGCCGATTTAGGGGCACAGGCCAGTGGAAGGCAGGTAGAGAAGGGGGCTGTTCTGTGGGCTGGCGAAGACCACCCTCCTGCCATCAGGGCCACCCGGAGGATGCCCACCCTCCAACAGGAATACTGAACAGTTTTGTGATAGCGGAGGACCAGGGGAAAGGGACAAAGGGGGCAGATTCGTCTGTAAAACTATCTACCCTAAGTTTGGTTGTTTCTCTAGTGATTTTGAGGCCCTGTCTCACCTGGGTTTGGCAAACAAACAGGAAGTCTCCTCCCTCCCCCATGCTCACCTGACGGGATCCAGCCCTCACTCAGGGGCAGCTCCCTCTTGGAGTCTCCGAGTGTGATAATTATTTAGCAACCTATGAGCACAGGTGTGGAGACTCCTGTGTAATCACAGAGTGAGAACCATGGCTTTTCTCAGGATAAGGTGACTTGGGAACAGCGGGTGGGGTGTGAGTGGAACCTCATTAGTGTTTTCTGAAGACACTGAAGGCTTCCAGTCTGTATCTCTCCAAGTGCAATGTCATCCCATTTTGCAAATGAGAAGCAGAGGGTAAGTCTCTAGTAAGTCATGCAATGCTCTTAAGGTAGGGACAAGTTGATCAAATGAGACCTAAAAGGGAAACTGGGCAGAAGTGCTGGATAACCGCATGGGACTATGAAAACAGAAGGCCTTGTTACTGCTCAAGCAGCTGTTACAACGTCTGGGGGCTTGGGGGCCCTGGCCCAGCTGAGAGCTGGAAGTGGTGGTCCCTTTATTATTGTCTGGAAAAATTATACCTTCATCAAATGGTAAAAGGAATTATGAAGGATCCCGTAAACATGGCATTTGCTCACAACCTCTCCCCTTCAGCTGTGATCAACACTGAAGAGGGATGGCTACATCCCGTTGTCTTTTCTGGGTATCCCTTTGCAAGGGGTAGAGCGGGAGAGCCTACGTTAGTGACAAAGAATTTGTTCATTTAACTGAAATACTGTGGAAACTAGGGATACCTAAAATTGTTGGTTAGTTCGCTTTTACTCATTCTGCAGTCCCATACTGAGCACTTACAAAGACCAGGTCCTGTGCCAAGCACTGAGGACCTAAAGGTGAAGAAGACACCATGCCTGCTCTCAAAGAGCCATATCCTAATTGGTTACAAGAGCATATAAACCAAAATTACAGTGACTCTTTGGCAAGCCTAACACTACAATACACAAGGTGCTGTGGGAACTCAGAGGAAGAAGAGATTTAGCCAAGGTGCCTAGGAGACCTTTCTGAAATAAGGCATTGATGAAAGAAGAGGAATTCACCGGGCATGAGAAAGACCACTCATTCATTCATTCATTCATTCATTGACCCATCGATTCATTCTTCACATTTAATTGTGCTGGGAACCCTGCCAGGTGCTGGGGATATTGTGGCGAAACAGCCCAGTCCCCACCATTGCGGAGTTCACAGTCTAGGGAGGATGGTGGGTACACAGTTGGTCATAAATTTGGGAAGTGCTGTGAAGGAAAAATACAAGGTGTCTCAAGAGTCTGTCTGGGGAACTGATCTTGTCAGGAGGCGCTCTGGCAACGATGTGACTTTTGAGCTGAGATGACAAAGACACTCAGCAATGTGTGAGGCCAAGGGGCTAGAAGATGAACCGGCAGGGGGAGATTTCAGGCAGAGCGAGCACCACGTGTCTTCACTCATTCCACTGACATTTACGAAGCTCCCATGTGCTCAGCACTGTGGTCACCACGATAAGCAAGACATCTGTGACCCCAAGAAGCATGCAGTTGACTGGAGGAGGCCAATCATAGCTGGGCAGGGGAAACACTTTCCCGCCAGAGCAAAGAGCAGGCACAAAGGCCACGAGAACAAAGCTGAAGACATCTTAGTCTGAGATGGGGGCTCCTAGTTCCCCGGGGTGGCTGCTCTGTGGGGTGCTGCTTGGCCCGTCACCTTGTTCTTCCTTGCTTAAATGAAACTACTTTCTCTACCAATGGCAGTGATATCGCCCTGGGAAGAAGCCGCCTCAGCAAATGCTGATGTGTGCATTTTGCAGCGACGTGGAAGTGGCCGGCCTGGCTTGGCCTGTGCATCCCTCCCCTCCTCCCCCGGCAGGATCCACACAGTCATCAGCACCACGGGGCTGACGGCTTCACGAGGGCACCCTCCCTGCCTCGCTGCTCTGAGCCTGCCTCGACCTGGGCGTCCTGGCCACACCCGCGGCCCTTCCAAACCTTCTATCTGAGGGTTGGGGCCCCCTTCGAGGAGAAAGCCCCCATCTCGCTTAATAACATTTTCCCTCTGCCTGTCTAATTAACTCCGTCACTGTATCTGCAGTCAGATAAAATGCTCATTTCACACCACATTAATTTTTATCAGCTGAACATTAAGCAACACAAAGCTATCTATGCTTGGTTTAATTTACATACTGACAGACCTACAAAGCATTACCCACAGTGGCTGCGAAGCAAATAAGCAGAACTGGCATCAAACAAGGCTCTTCAAAATGAAATATTGATTTGCAAGGCTGACAGTATAGAAGGGTTGGAGGGATATGGGAGAAGAAGGGAAGAATAAAAGGGTTATTTTTCCTTGAAGAACAATTATTGATGTAGTCAACTAACAGGTATCCTAAAGGTCAAGCAGAGGGGCAAGCTGGGCTCTGGGATGCTGAGGGATCAGGTGTGCTCTGGGAAGACAGCCTCACGGTCCATGTGGTTTTCCGGAAATAGAATCTCTTCACTGTTCTGCTATTGGAGGTTCCCCTCATCTAAAGGGAATGCCTCAAATAACAAAATGTTTTAGTATCTCACCGCGCCCCCGTCGACATACCTCACCTCTGTGACCTGTGCTCAAGCTCCTTCTTTGGAAGAGTCTTCCTTCCCCTACTTCATGGCTAACATCAGGCATCACCTCCTCTAGGAAGCCTTCCCCGTTCACCTTCCTTCTGACAAGTATGTTCCCAGAACACCCAGAAGAGGGGCCACACTGTACCTACCACACTGTATTTTAATCATCCATGTGTTTGTCTCTTTCTCTCACTGCTTACTTATAAGCTCTTTATAGGGGCAGATACACTTTTGATGGGGTGGCTGGAGTTTACCTAGTTGGGGTACTTTCTTTAAGAAAAAGAACTTAAAGAGGAGCCTGGGTGGCTCAGTCACTTAAGTGTCTGACTTGGGCTCAGGTCATGATCTTGCGGTTCACAGATTCAAGCCCGGTGTTGGGCTCTGTGCTGACAGCTTGGAGCCTGGAGCCTGCTTCAGATTCTTTGTCTCTCTCTCCCTCACCCCTCCCCTGCTCACACTCTGTCTCCCTCTCTCAAAAGTAAACAAACATTAAAAAAAATTAAAAACAAGAACTTAAAAGTCTAAGTTTGAAAACTATTACAAAAACACGTAACCATGACAACATACTTGGAGGATCCCTCCCAGGACCTTGGAAGAAGCCTATGCAAGAGAGGAGTTCTGAAGTGTAAGCTTTCTTCGCTTCGAGTGAGTCTGCTTCTGGAGCCTCGGGCACAGTACCTCGCACGGAACAAGCATGGCATAAATGTAGGCAGCATGAACTGAACAGCTACGGGAAAAGGAGCTACTTGTGAGTATACGGTCTGATAGCTTCAGCCAAAGCAAAGGTAAGGGTGGTTTCCTCGAGCATCACAGCAGCTCAGATGAAAAGCTGACTAGGGCTGGAGACAGAATTGGTTTCTAAGTATCAAGTTTCTCCATCTGAGAACCTGTGACCAAAAAGTAAATAAATGAAAAAGAAAGAAAGGAAAGAAAGGGAAGAGAGGGAAGGAAGGAAGGGAAAAGGAAAAGAACGAGTGAACAAACATATGCCCCTCCAGGAAGCGGACAGACACATGGCTCGTTACAGGTCAGTCTTTAGACTGCAGATTGCTCTTGGCATTCCTCCTTTCACCAAGATCAGTGGAAGAATCTTCCACTTTCACGAGCACTGAAATCACCTGGATCACTTCCTACATGGCAGATTTCCTGGCCCAAACACCAGAGTGTTTAATTTCTTGTAACTGGAGTGGTGCCTGAGAACCTGCATGTTAAATACGGGTGCCCACTCATGATCTTTCCCTAGAGCTTTATTGAGATGTAATCCACACACAATATTGTGGAAGTTTAAGGTGCACAGAATAGTGATTTGATATACATACCTATTGTAGAAGATTTATCACAATAAGGTTAGTTAACACATCCTTCACCTCACAGAATTGCCATTTTGTTGTTGCGGTTGTTACGGTGAGAACATGAACGCTCTCTTCTCATAGCAACTTTCAAGTATACATACACTGTTATTAACTATAGTCACCACAGTTATAGAAAGCACTACGCTGCTCTGCCAGAGAGCCTCAGAACCACCTGTGATCTTGCTGCGGGTTTTCTAAGACCACTTTGAGAAACCTTGACCAAATACGAACATTGACGTGAAAGGGAGGAATTGAGTGGGAGCCGGATGGGAAGGCTAGTAGAGAGTGATATTTCACTCAAGAAGTTGGAATCTGACTTAAAGATGGTGTAGCATCATGGCCTGAGGAAGATCCAGGACTGACAGAAGGTACAGAAAACATTTATCTAAAACCTGGAGAGTAGAGAAGGCTGTAGATTGACTATAAAACACCTCTGCAGACCCCAGCTGGACAACTCGTGTCTTCCTGTGAATGTCAACCTGTAGATACTTTGTGCTGAGTCCCCATGAGAGAGAGGAGCACAACACTTTCCCCAACCACAAGGGCCAATGCAGGGTGAGTTTTCAGCTCTATTACACTAACATTTTTATTAGGTAGCCCTGGATAGTTAACACATAACATTCCTGCCATGGTTGTATATGGCTTCCCCAAAAAGAAACTTCTGGACTGGCTTCAGTTTCACAATCATGCATGCAAGGGCTTGCAGGTATCAGTTGGCTCTAGGACTGCTGCAGGTATTTTGTTTCCAACACCAGCATGGCACAGTCTTCTTAAAGATCTCTGTGATCCATGGAAGCCCCAGATCCTTCTTTTGGATCAAAAAGTTTCAAAAAGCCAAGATTGTCATTTGTTTGTTTAGTAGTGATTAGTGGGAAGAGAAAGCAATAGGAGCTTTGGCATGGGAAAAGTCTGGCTCATTTAGAATGAAATTTGCATAACCCCAATTATGGAATTGAGCCCCGGCCAAAATCTTGGGATGTGGGTTCCATGGCTAGTTCAGCTAGTGTAAAGCTCTATGAACTTGGACAAGTCATTTAACCTCCCTGAGTCTACTTCCTCATCTGTAATATTTGTTGTGCCTCACAGAGCTGTGATATGGAGCCAATATGTGAAAAATCTAAATGTAAATATATAGAGTACTGGCTTCTTGTAATGGTCACTAATTCTCCTATAGATAACAATGAAAATGTCTATAGAAAATAAGTTTTAAAAAATGATTTGAAGACAGTGGAGTGCAACCAAAAGGTAACAGAAAACTGGGATAGAGTCTTCAGCTTGAAAAATATGACCTCCAATTGGTGAAATTTGTGGATTTATGAAATTTCCCCTGAGAACACTATCTAATCAGTTTTTGGCTCTGGATATCTCAAACTGTCAGAGAATAAAGTTAGGTTTGGAAGAGGAATAAGAAAGTTAGGGGACAAAGTCTGTAAGGGTGGAAATTGTAGATGGAATGGGTCACAAAATAGGTATATAAAATCTGCCTGAATCTTTGACTGACTGCTAAACTACACATGCATGAAGGAGATCTCAGGGGGGACAATACAAAGTAGCAGCTGAAAGACGAAAGAACAGAAAAGAGACTTTAGCTGCTGCTGACTACCCCCAAGACAGGGCTAGAGTTTGAGTTCAGCCAAGTTAACTGGCTGCTAAAGTAATTTATCTTTGGAGGAACATAACAGAACCTACAGCTTCAGCAATGGTTATTTGTATCATCTATTATCCAATCAAAAGTTACTAGACATGTAAAGAAAGAGTAAAATTTAACTCCTACTCAGGAAGAGAAAAGCACTCAATGGAAACTAACCCCAAGAATACTTGGATGATGCATTTAGCAAATAAGGACTTTAAAGAAGTTACTATAAATACATTCAAGGAACTGAAAGACCTATATGCATAATAAATGAACGGATATGGGACCCCAGTGGCAAAGAGAAACTATAAAAATGACCCGGAGGGATATCCTAGACTTGAAAAGAGAAATGACTACAATGAAAAAAAATTACGGTATGAGCTTAACAGCAGCTTGGAGATGACAAGAGAGAGTCTGGGGACTTGAAGACAGATCAATAGAAAGTATCCAATCTTAAAAACAGAGAGGAAAAAAAAAATGAAGACAAGTGAACAGAGCCTCTGGGACCTGAGCATTGTAAACCATCAAACAGTCTAACATAGATGAAACTGAAATCTCAGAAGGACAAGGGAGGGAAGATGGGCCCAAGATACATTTGGAGGAATGATTGAAAACCTCCCAAATGTGGTGAAAGACATTAGCTTACAGATCCATGAAGCTCAACACACCCCAGGAAGGAGAAATACAAAGAAAATCATATGAGGCACAACACCGTCAGTTCTCGAAAATCCAAAGGTGAAGAGAAAATCTTGAAAGCAGCCAACGAAAAACACATATTAGTCACAAGAGAAGCAGCAATGTGAATGTCAGCTAATGTCTCTCAAAAAACAACAAAGGGCAGAAGATGAGGAAGTGATACCATTAAAGTACAGAAAGAAAACGATTGTTAATCCAGAATTCTACATTTAGGAATAAAGGCAACAGACAGTCATTTTCAGGTAAATGAAAACTGAGAGCTTCATTACCTGGAGACCTGCACAAAAAGAAATGATAAAAGAAGTTCCTTAGTTTGAAGGGAAATAACAGTAAATGGTAAGTCAGATCTATCAAAAGGAATGAGGATCGTTAAAAAAATTCTTTTAAGTAAACAGTTATTACTTTTTCCAGTGGGTAGCAAACTTATCCCATATAGACTAAATGCCATACGGCCTCTAAACAAAACCCACAGATCCTACAAATTCTGTTTTTTTCTGGCATCCTCCCTAAACTCCAACACCCCCGCGCCAAAAAAAACCCAAGAAAGAACGAAAACAAAAATCTGTATTTATTATCAGCTGTGTGATCTTAGGCACAAAGCTAATTCTGTGCATTTGTTTCCTTATTTATAAAGTGAAAAGATGGAATAAGTACTCTCAAAAGTTCCTTTTGGCCTGAAGATACTGTGGTTCTGTGTCAAAATTGGAGCTGTTAAGTTAGTAATATGCTCCATTTAATTTTTATGAATATTATTTATATTTCCATTATTATGGTGAAGGTAACTGAGTCATATTAATGGTCAGACAAACTCATAAAATTCACCCAAGGACCAATGAGCCTCAGAAGCTTCTGAGACATACCAGATCCTTTTGTGCCTCACAATTCAAAAATAACCCAAAACATACTCCCATTGCTAACGTAAGAACATGAGGTAAGTCATAGCATAGACGCTTTGTCAACTGCACAGCCCTAAGCAGATAAAGGTAAGGTGGTTTTGTTATCCCAACCGTCAGATTTCCTTTCACATTTGCAATATACTGATGCTGGATGCCCCGTTTCTTAGTCATCTTGAACACTGAGGAACTACATTAAACCACATCAGAATGTGCTTAGCCAAGCGCGAAAGTTCAATGCACAAGTCCTGCCTGTGTGAGAAGCAGAGAGTAGGGAAGCCAGGACGCCCCAAGGTCTGGGAACAGTTAATTAAATATTCAGTGTGTCCATGTTTCACTGGAGGGAGAATCTGTGGAAATTCAAAGAGCTTTCTGGTGATCTGCCACAGAGACGGACTGAAGCCAGGCTAGACTCTAAGGCTAGGCCACCACGTTCCAGGAGGTTGCCCCAAGGGTGGCCTTCCTCAGCTGTGATGCTCTGTGACATTTGAGCTGGGGAGCCTTTCCATCCTTGCTGAGACTGCTGCATGAAGCGAGGCCCGGGAGGTTCATGACTGACCGGTGCACTCTGGAACAGCTCCTTGAGGACCCGGGTCCCAGCGGCCTCTCTGAGGTGGCAGGGGAAAGGTAGAACTATTCGGTTCCTTCACCAGCAGCAGCTTTATGATTCTGCTGAGTGCAGTGTGTGCGACTGTTTCTTTGCTCCCCAGAAAACAGCCACTGTGAATAACATGCTGTTTGGAAACAGGTCTACTTAAAATGTCACGTTAATATAATTATTTACAAATACTGGTGTAAATGAAATAAAGGTCTGACTAAAACAGAAAATTTCCAAGCCTAACACCATTACTTTTTAAAAAAAAAATTTTTTTTTCCAACGTTTATTTATTTTTAGGACAGAGAGAGACAGAGCATGAACGGGGGAGGGGCAGAGAGAGAGGGAGACACAGAATCGGAAACAGGCTCCAGGCTCTGAGCCATCAGCCCAGGGCCTGACGCGGGGCTCGAACTCCCGGACCGCGAGATCGTGACCTGGCTGAAGTCGGACGCTTAACCGACTGCGCCACCCAGGCGCCCCTAACACCATTACTTTAATGAACAGAGAAATGCTGAATAATCTTCTGCTTATTTCACGGCATTCTTGATAAACCTTTTTTTTTTTTTTTTTTTTTTTGCCTCCGAGTCACATGTCCCAGGTTAAATTCCTTTTTTCAACTTGCTCCCACCTCCCAACTGATAGTACACAATGTGGAATGTACGTCCTTTATATTTTTGAATGGCTCTTAGATTTGAATTTTGAAACCTCAAGACCATCATACCTGCCTTTACCCTGTCCTTTGGGCAAAAACGATAACAAAGCCCCAAGGGAAAATTTAGGGTACACAGTCAGTGAGAAAGCCTGCTTTCCGACATCCATATCCAAATATCCACTGATGTCAGAGGCAACTGAGTCACTGACATCCCTGTGAGTTGTCTGTGGGTTTCTGACAGCAAAATCCAATATATTTTCAAAATGACAACCAGAGCCTTCTAAGCCATTGGCCACTGGATGTCGAATAAAATAACTTCTGATAGTGCGGAGTTGTCATTTAATTACAGCCCAAGTAAAAAGCACCTGGCTTCTTTCCCCGCTTTCTGTTTAGATGGGTGCTTTGGCCCATCTGCCCAGATCCTTGGGTTTACTGCTCAGAAGCAGCTTACATGTGGAGTCCTGCCTTTCTACCTCAACTCCTTCAACAAAGCAAATGTGAAAAATAGGAGGTAGAAATGAGGGATTGCTCTCAAAGGGGTTTGTCTAAAACCAAATCCTAGACCTTAGTTTCTAAAATGGGACACCCCCTTCACTGCTTGCCAACCACACAGAAGCCTCAAGAAAACACTGCCATAAGCATCACAACTTCTGTCTATCACTATTTTGGCACACATATCCTGGAGTGTTGGCAGATATCCCAAATCCCCACCCACTAGATGTCTTCCCGTTCTGGAATTGGAGCAAAGAATTCTTACCTATAAAGAGCCAACCTGGATTCTGAGGCTGGTAGTGGAGACAAGTATAGAGAGAATTCAAAATGGCACCCTCAAACCAATGCTCAGGGTGGGCTAGTCACCATCTATCTGCAGGCGGGCAGCAACTTCTCACTTTATTCCTGTACTCATCACAAAACAACAGCAGCAGCAACAATAAAACCTCAGCCCTTAGATGGGTTGCTTGAAACACAAAATTTGCTTCCCCATTCTTCTTCTTATGACCTATCCCAGAAAAGGTGGCCAAACCCGGGGAGAGTATATTTTGAGTTAAAAAGCTGACAATTGTTTAGACTGCAAGCTCCCTGAGAAGTGAGCTTCCCTGAGAAGGCTCAGTCCTTCGACCTCACTGCTGTAGGGCACAGTATGACACCATGGTGGAGCTAGGGCATCTACTCTTACGGTGCAAAGAGGAGGGAAGGTTCTGGAGCAGCCACTGCCTGAACTGTTAAGATTGTAACTTCAAATAACTTTATCCTTCCCTTCCCTCCATAGTAAGCCAGCAGAAACAGCTGGTTTATCTGTCATCCTCAGACTATAGGGGGAGACTTTCCTAATGACCACCCCCCACAAACACATTGTATGCCAATTCCTCTCACCTGGATCCCCATCCTTCCCTCTGTTCCAGCCTCAGTTGACATGAAGATGCCATGCGGACTGTATGGCACTGTAACACCATGGAACATGATTTAGGACAATATATTATAGTGGAAACAGCTCTGGGCACATACCTACATGGTGCTATGCCTTGCCTTCTTCAGCTTTAAAATGGGGGCATACTACCTGATGTCCGGCCTACATCACAGGACTAACGTGAGTATCAAAATGTTTAAAGCCTGTGTAAATATTGTCATCATCATCATCGCAATATTTTTCTCACCTCTGCAACCTCAAAACAGGAAGTTGAAATGAATCTGGTTCGTGACAGAGTGCAAAGAAGCCTGGAGTAGCAGTGAGCCGGGGTCTGGCGGTGGCTCTGCCACTGTCACTCTGGCCACTGCTGTCTGTGACTCTGTATCACAGAGAAGGTCAAAGTTTAGCTCTGGTGAGAGCCAGAGACCACTTAAACTAGGAGAGACTCAAGAGATGGCATAAGCTCATGAAACAAGGCGAGCCCTGGAGAGTTCTGATGTGCACTGCAATTCTGAAGGTGACCCTTTTGATGTCCCCAAATGCAGGAGCTCAATCCTAAACCTAGAGGTGTGACGAGGAAAACGCTGAGCTGGACTGTCAAGGTGATCTGGCCTGCACAAGCTTTCTACCACTGGAAATACATAAACAGTTTTGAGAAACAAATCCCTCCAAAAGAAGGCCAGACAAATACCATTTCATACCCACTAAGATGGCAATTAAATAGAAAAAAGGAAAACAACAAGCAGTTGGCAAAGATGTAGAAAAACTGGAACCTTCGTACATTGCTGGTGGGGACGTAAAATGGGGCGGCTGCTTTGGAAGCATTTTGGTGGTTCCTCAGTAAATCAAATACAGAATTATCATATACATCCAGCAATTCCACTCCTAAGTATATATGCTAAAAACCTAAAAACAGGTGGTCAAATAAAAACTTGTGTTTGAATTTTCATCGCAGCTCTCCTGGCAATCGGCAAAAGGCAGAAACAACCTTGACTATCAGCTAATGAAAGAATAAAGAACATCTGCTATATCCATATGATAGGTTATTATTCAGCCACAAAAAAGGAATGAAGGCCTAACCCATACGACAAAGGGGATGGACCCTGAAAGCATTATGCTAAGTGAAAGAAGCCTGACCCAAAGGCCATATAATAGTTGATTCCATTTACATGAATACCCAAAGTAGGTACACAGACACCGAAAGCAGGTTAGTGGTTGCCAGTGGCTCGGAATGGGGAATGGCTGTTTAACGGGAAGGAAGCTTCTTTTGGGGGTGATGATAGTGTTCTGAAACTAGACCGTGGGGATGGCTACCCAACTTTGTGAAGGTACTAAATGCCACTAAATCATACAGTTGGAAACATCTAGGATGGTAAATCTTATTATATGTGTTATAGCACTATATATAAAAAAAAAGAAAAAGAAAGCAGACAAAGGTGGGGATAAAGTGAATGAGAGGGAGCATTCTGGAGCTCCAGTAGAGGGAGGACCTTCCAGAACTATCTCTGCCGCACTGTGGGTGCCCTTCCAAGGGTCTGCGTTGTTGGCTTAATTGAGAAATTATTCCTAATAAGTCCCAAGGAGCTACAGGTCTTTCCCTTATAAACGGGAAACGATCATATCTCATGGCAGCTCATTACGCATTCTTTTGGTACCATGAGTTGTTTTAAAACCGTGAAATTAGTTCTGGCAGAGTTTACAGAAAAACACCCATGAGATGAGACTGAATGAGTTATGTAAGACTCCTCACATTCTGCAGACAAGATGTTAACTCCTTACTAGCACCGCTAGGGACACCGGTGTCATTTATAAAGTAACAGCACACTCTGGTTTTCACCAAGACCAACACGTGGTTGATGAGAAGAAGCAGTTGTCCGGATGTAGATCTGGACAGGCCCATCAAGCAAGCACCGGGCCCAGCCAGGTCCTCCCTCTCCACATGAGGTCTTGGAGGCCCCCAGACAGGTGCAAACTGGTTTTACTAACAGTTCCAGGAGCTAGGCTGACACTTTGGCACGGTGAAGGCTTTAAAATTAGCCAGATATCCACAACATTAATATGATCCTCACTGCTCTATAGCTCTGCCACAGCACCAGCCCCCGCCCAGCTGGGAGCATTAGTTTGATCAACTGGCTTGAATTCTGGCATTAAGGAGACACACATTAACAAAAGGTTGCACCTGGCAGCAGTCATGAAGCCAATTATTGTATCTTGGGAAAAAAACCCCAAAACTTTATTTAATGCATGAGGCCCAAGTAAGTTGCTAAGCTGATGAGCTCTCGCTCTCTCTTCCTTCTCTTCTTCCCATAGACAAACACACATACACGCACAAACACATACTTTACCTGCAGTGTACCTAAAAAAAAAATCTAAATATACATAGAATATTTTACCAATAAAATGTAATGCTTCATAATTTAATTTATTTAGAAAATAGCAAAGAATTCAAAAGTAAGTTAACTACGTGTCAAAGACCAAGCACTCAAGCTTGGGAGATGCCATTAGGACTCTACTCAAAATCCATGGACTCTTTTTCTAGAGACAAACAACAAGCTGAGTTATCTGGTTCCTAAACCGAAACACTGGCTCCTCCTTGGAAGGGGGAGAGGGAGCCTCTCCCCCCAGCCCCGGGCAAGGTACCTTGACTGCCACAACATGTGGTCACTGACCACCAAAGTAGGAAGGCCTGAAACAAGTGAAGGCAAGCCTAAGTCACACAAAATCGAACTGCCCGAAGCCATGTGAAGTGCTACCCCGAGAAGCACCACAACAGAGTGATGAAGCACAGGCTTAGGAGTCAGACAGACCCAAGTCTGAAGGCCAGAACTGGCCACCTGTTTGCTGTGCAATCTTGGGTAAGTCCCTTCCCACCTGTGACCCCCTGGTTTCCTTCTAGTAAAGGAAAGATACATCCGCACTTTAGAGTAGGAAGAGGCTTATCGAACTTACAGGGTTACTGTGAAAATGAGATAATTATGTAATGAGCTAACAGAGGTATCTAGTTATTGCTCAGTGAAAAACTTTCTTTTCTTCTTCTTCTTCATTTTTTTTTTAAAGACCTGAGGACATAAGGGTGTCATGGTGTGGACTAGAGGACATCAGAGTGTTGTGGAGTGGTCTGGTTATTCATGGTCATGATGAGTCATCCAGAGAGGGTTAACATGTCGTCTGCATGGTCTCAGGGAAAAGGCAGGGACCTTCCCTCCAATGAGCTCTTCATTTGCCTACTTCCCCCAGGATCCCTGAAACCTCCGCCCTCCACCCCTTTATGCCCATCTCTGGAGCCCTGCTCAGTCTCTCTCCCTCTCTCTGGAAAACCCACTTTTAGCAAACTCTTCTTCTTCAAATTATCTGATAAACTGCTTTACCCTAAGGTGTCAATGCTTGAAAACAGCAAAGTTTTTGTGGGTATCCGTTAGCAAGAGGGACTGCCATCAATGAAAGGAGAGTGACATTTCAGCAAAGGTGTCCCCTCTCCATCACACCATGTAAGCAGTTTCTTCTGTGCGGCCAGCCTGAGACCTTACCATAAGGAGCCTGAGGCATGTATAGGGCCCAACGCTGGCTGCTGAAGATACCTGGTGTTCCTTGTCAGAGTCACAGCTTGATAGGTGTTCTTTCAAAGAATCACAGCCCTCCTTCTGTCTGATTCAGAGTTATTGATTTATATTCTGCACTGGTCCAAAAATACCAGGGAGGGGAGTGTAGAGTCACTAAAGGAAACAAGGTCTTAAGCCAACAAGATCCCGCCATCAAAATACTAAGTTTATCATGATGCTTTCATGTGAAAACACACTGAGAAGTAGCCTCGTTTCTTTTTTCTTTTCTCATTTTCCCCTGCAATCTGATGTTCTTTTAAACACCTGTGTGTTGGAGACTGCCATAGCAGAGAGGGAGATAAGGAGGGAGGGGCACAAAAGGGACAGATGGCTGAGGCATTTTAGCTCTTATCAAGATGTGTATATTGGAATGTCTCAGCTCTCTCTCTCTCTCTCTCTCTCTCTCTCTCTCTCTCCAGCTCTCTGTCTCTGTCTCTCAGTGCCTCTATCTCTGGCTTTCTCTCTAAAACAGTAACAGAGGGGCGCCTGGGTGGTTCGGTCATTTGGGTGACCGAATTCAGCTCAGGTCATGATCTCACGGTTCGTGAGCTCTAGCCCCACATGGGGCTCTCTGCTGTCAGTGCAGAGCCTGCTTCAGATCCTCTGTCCCTCTCTCTGCCCCTCCCCTGCTCCTGCTTGCTCCCTCTCAAAAATAAATAAGCATTACAAAATTAAAAATATATATTAAAAACAGTAACAGACATATTGTTAGGACTTCATCTGCCCAGTGATGGGGATCGTGACTCCTTAGAGAGGACAGGCATACCTCCAACGTCTCACCCAGTGCCTGTGCCGATTCTGCATCTCCCCTCCACCCTGCCTTCAGAGACATTTAGACAGGTTGCCTGAAATGGGAGAGTTTACACCAGAGAAGTTGGCAAACACTACAAATCAGGATTTTTTTTTTCTTTCTTTCTTTCTAGAGGGCCAGTTGTTAAACATTCACCAGCTCACCACTGATAATAGGCATGCCATAAATATTTGCTAAATAAACAAAGGAAGAATGATGAGCTGTCCCCTTGAATTTAGCCATTTCCGACACCTCTCTGGCTCTACTCGTAGCAAACCCCCTGTAAGGTCTTCTCAACAAGATGACAAGCCTTAGGATTTAGTTATGAGGCAGAGAAAGAATTGCCAGGAAGACTAATTTAAAACAAAATTTCTCTTTGGTAATAGTGTCTCTGACTCAGCTCTGGTGGAAAGTAACAACCTTATAAACCCACAAGGAAGAGGTGAAGATTTCACATCATTTCTCATTTCTTTTGATGTTAAGAAGAGAACCGTATTAAAGGCTGGGACAGGGGTCGGGGGGGGGGGCATGCCAGGCTCTATGCGGCGGTCACATATAGCAGCATCCTCCTCGCGACCTCAAGGAGGGAGTGACTTTCTCTAAGTGCAAGTTCCCTTGTTATTGACTAATAAGTAATGCTTCCTCTGCCTAACCTACAGGGTGACTGCCCCCCCACCCCCACCATCCCACTCTCCCCCCAAGCTGAGCTCCTACTCCTCTGGAACCCAGTTCCCATGCTTCTGCTCCCTCTGCTGCTTTTACAAAGCAACCCCACCTCCATCAGAAGAAGAGGGCCTGCTCCTTGCCACGCGGGTCCCTCAGCACATCACTCCTGTCTCGATTCCAGCGTGTGGCTGCTTAGAGATTTGGTGCCCCCAACCTCTGCTGCTCCGTGAACCCCGCAAGGGCAGGGGCCACACTGAGGGTGCATTCCCGGTACTTTCTGCTGTGACTGGCACACAGTAGTGGATCACGGCATGTTTATTAAAGTGAACTACTAAAAACTAGAAGCGAAGGGGCTTTTAAACCGGGAACACAATACAAAAAATATAAAGAGTTATTATCAAGGGCAGATCACAAAAAAAGGGTGCACAGTACCGCCAACCCTTAGGAATAGGCTTGGCCTGCACAGACCCTATAAAAGCATTTAATCACATAGCTGCTAGACAAAATTCGTGAACACCTGGAGGCCCTGGGTGGAAAGGATCAGTTAGGAACTACAGAAAGCATTCTTCTACTTGTGGCCCCCTCTTCCTCCTCCTCCTTCTCGCAGTGTGTTCCAACCGCTTTATTCCAGGATTCTGAACCCTCCCTGCCCAAAGGGCTCAGAGGTAAGAATATTATATAAGGAACGAATGCTGCCTTCATTTGTTTTAATAAAAGAAACAGCCCATTTAAAGGAACACAGACTTTAGTGGCTCAGATATTTCAGAATGTGAATATGACCCAGAGGCTCAGGAATACAGAACGGCTGTCTTGAGAATGACCGTTTTTTTCCTATTTAAAACATTCTGGAAAATTGCTCCGTGTCCCCGTGCCAAAATGAAAAAATGAAAAACATAAGGGCTATTTGGAATGTCTCTTCATTTTACAGATGACTTTAATGCATAATGTTATAAAGACATGAAGCTCTCTGGCCTCAAATGCCCCTGATGCAGCCGCCCAAAAGCCCGGGAGAGGCAGCTCGCCACAGTGTGGAATTTGTGAGCAGACCCTTGCAAAGAAAACTCATCATTTCAGACGACTTTCAGAGTCATTCATGGGCTTTTTAGTGTTTCCTAATAAAAGAGAAGCTTGCGGGTGTGGGGCAATAGAACTTACGGCGTAAGACAACGGCGATGATGATGGAGGTGGCATATCTCAGTGTAAAAAGCTGTTTTCACCTACGTTTTCTCTCATTTCATTTGACACAGCAACCGTGTCAGCTAGGCAGGGAATAAATCACTGACTGAAGTCACAGATGTGGAAAACGAAGGCTGGGAGAGGTACCACGGTCTCCTTGCTGGGGGACGGACGGTCTTGCAGTAAAACCCAGAGCTCTTCCAAGATGTGCAGCGGGAGTGAGGTGGGGTGGGGGTTGCATATGGAGGGGCACCACCGTTAAGTCCGTAAGTGGAGACGATTTGGAAGAGCATGCGTGCTGGAGTCAGAGACCGGACAGCTCTCCCAGCGTTAGGTCCCTCGATTGTGGCCAACTATGATCCCTCTGGCCACAGTTTCCTCATATGAACATGTGAACAATTCCCAACTCAAAGACTGTTGGGAGGGTCAAACGGTGGTGTGGTGTGGTGGTGGGGGCGGGGGTGAACAGAAGTACACCGTAGGGACCAAATGATAGCCAGGAGTACTTACCATTTCTAGCTTTACTGAGGGCTCCTGGCCCCGTGAATGGGGCTAGTTTCATTTTTTTCTTTGGGACTCTGCTGGGTGGGAATTCTAAATATTTCACAAGGTCCATCTCTCTTTTCTTCCTTTGGGGCTTAGTGAGTGGCCTGGCTTCCATGTTCAGAAGGAAAAAACCAGGCCCGTGTGTGTATATGTGTGTGTTTTCATGAGCCTGGCCAATTTCTTCCATTCCTCTTTACTTTTGAAACGATATTCACCTGTTGTTGACAAACCATCCGGTTTTTTTTTTCAGATATCGCTGTGTCTACACAGATAAAAATCTTTGCCCAGATTCAATAAGGCAGGAAATCAATTAAGGTTTTCATTTTCTGCTTAGCCTCAAAAGACAAGAAGATGAGGGAAGGCCCAGGTTAAAAAAAAAAAAAAAATGTGTACAGATTCCTGCAGGTTTCATTCTGGGCAATATGTTCTGAAAAAAAAAAAAAAAAAAAAAAAAAGAACAGAAAGGTTTACATGTCCTACTTGAAACAATTTCTTCTTGGTTGTTTTTTTTTTTTTTTAATTTACAAAGTTATTCCACTCTGTTTTGATTGATATGGACAACTCTAGACAGAGAAAAGACACCTCAATTTTTTTAAGATAACCCTAAACCCAACAGCTTGGTTTTTAAATGGCTACATTTAAATATTTCTTCCTCTGTTCATTTCCAAACCTGGGCCATAAATCACCCTTATGAACACAATGGCCTGTGCCTATAGCAATTTATCATTTGGATGATGTCACCTGTTCAGGTGTGCATTAATTTATGCCTCAAATTAGAACTCGGGTTGGCTGAAATCTTCCCTCCCATCTCCACATCCCGAGCAGCAGTCCCTTAGGACCACTGTGCACAGCCCAGGGCTGACTCATGCAGTTCTTTGTTCTCAGGGTGGAGGAAGAAGCTGGTGGAAGGAAAGTTGAGGCCTACCAGTCCTCTCCAGGGCACTTGCTTAGTCTCATGTAGGTCGTCTATGGAGGCAACCTATTATGAAACGTTCAACAATTGCAGCCTGGAGAGGAGGAACACACATGCAACCTGTGTATCCGTGTTTGTCGCTCTAAGAAAAGACAAGCACTTGAAGAGGAGTGGGATTGACAGATACGAAGCCCATGAGGGAGCATCTCAGAGTGGAAAGGATTCCAGAGTGGTTGTTGGGAGTACGGGGTCCCATTGTTTCGCTGCCCATTGTGCATCCCCTTGGTCAGGTCATATCCTCTTCCTGGGCCTCATTTTCCTTAGCAGTAAAATAAAAGATCTCCGAGATCTTCTTCCTTCTCTGCCTTTCCATGACTCTAATTCAAGAGGAGGGAGATAATTGTTATTACTACCTACAAACCCCACAATGTAACTACTTTCTACAGCTCTTCTAAAATAGGTTGGGGTGGGGGAGGGGAGGGTGATGATTATAAGATTCTGACCCATAATATGGAGAATTGATCTTTATGAATCTGGATGGGGAAACCTGTACTTGGGCTTCTCCTTTTCTAGCTCTACTTTTCTCTCTTTCTCTCTCTATCTCTGTTTCACTGTCTGTCTTTTCCACCATAGCTCAGGAACAGACAAAATACTATCTAGAACTAGCATTAATATTAATAAACATTCAAGATGGGTTTGCTCTGTTTGGGATTATATCATAATTTTTTAAAGTTTATTTATTTGAGAGAGACAGAGATAGCACAAGTAGGTAAGGGGCAGAGACAGACAGACAGAGAATCCCAAGCAGGCTCCACACTGTCAGCACACAGCCCAATGTGGGGCCTGAACTCACGAAACTGCGGGATCATGACCTGAGCCGAAACCAAGAGTCAGACGCTTAATCAACTGAGCCACCCAGGCGCCCCTGTAACATAATTTTTGAATAAAACTATTTCACTTAATGCTCCAAATAACGTAGAGAGGTCCACATTAATCCTCTCTGTTTGACAGATGAGGAAACTGAGGCACAGAGAGGTACTTTGCACAAGATCACACAGGGAACGGCAGAATGTGAATCTGAACCCAGGGCCATCTGACTCCCACATGAGTGCTATTTCCATAGTGCAGAAGTGAGCAAGTTCATGAATCAGAGACCTTTAAAATGTGATTTGGTAAGTTTGATTGCTTAAGTTCCACTAGTGATTAAGATCACCTGTAGCTAAGGGGGATTACAAATATTTTTGAATTTCCACAAATGAGAGAGCTGTGACTAGGAAATTACATATGTATGAGATTAAACAACTGATTTCAGGAGCTACACACAAAGACTAGTCTCCTTGCATTTTGGCCAGGGTTTATATATATTTGAATTGCAGATTCAGAGATCCTGGCTCAGTTTATTCCTCTTTATAAGCCTGCGATCACAGTTCTTAAATTAAAACAGTCTCTCCCTTTCAAGAGAAGAAACCTAAAATCCAAATTTGTTCATTGTTCTTTTTTAATGGCCTCTTTATGTGTGCAGTTTCAAAAATGATTTCCTCATCACCCAAGTAAATCGAAGGAAAATGACTTCCCAGCCACAGTTTTTAAATGCACCAGTTTTGTTCAGGGTGTGAAAATTGTGAGAATCCCATGGATCCAGTCCTGAGCACATCCAGGGTGATGAATCACTGCTTCCACCAGTCACTTCCCCAGTATGCAGCCCAAGTTGTCCCAAGGTCCTCTCTACTCCCACCCCCCCCCCCCCCCCCCACAAGCCGCCCCATCTCACCATGACGCCACTCTCCTCTGACAGGCATGGGAACACCTGCCAGGGGTGACTTCACTGTACCAATCACTCTGACAACAGCCCAAATAAAACGGTGTCATTTAAACCACAAACAACAATCCAAGGAGGCTGGGGAACTCAGAGTCACAGAAAAGGGAAGAGGGAGAGGGGGAGAGGAGAGAGAAAGTGAGCACTGTTGCCACAAGCAATTAAAATACAGTCACCCATGTGTGGACTTAGGAAATGCGGGGAGACAGTGCCACTAGAGGGAGGCGTAAGGAGTTGGAAAGAACCGGGTTTGAACCCAGTACTTCCCCTTACTGGGTGGAAAACTTACTTCCCCTCTCTTATTTGTAGGATGGAGTAGTAATAGGGCCAACTCATAGGGCTGTTACAAGATTCTGAGTATTTACGTAAAACACATAGCACATAACACTCAATTTGTGTTAGGTGATTTATGTTACTGTATTAAAATATAGGACTACACAGTAGGTCTGCCTTCTCTGTACATTAGTGAACATTCTAGAAGCCAACGCACCCCTCTCACTCTGGCAAACTATTTGCTACGTGATTAAGAACGATGTGAAAGAGGCCTGGGTTCAAGTCCTAGTTTTGCCTCTGACCAGATGAGGGACTTGAGGCAATCACATAACTTGGGATCAGTTTCCAGTTCTGCCACATAAGAGTGCCATTGTCTCTATGTGGTATTGATTCTTCTACTCACTGTCCAACACCAAAAGGTCACACACAAGAGGCGACGGTTTACATTTTAGGTGTCCAGGAGTCTTTTCCTTCGGGCACAGAGTCCTCTTCTCTCCAAGCCTGCCCCTCCCCCCAGGAATGTCAAGGGTGGACTGGGCAGGATTCAGTGCCTGGGAATTGTTTGTAAAGCCTCCCTCTGGAGTGCTCCAGCCAATTCCACAGCATCTCTAATAAGCATTTTAGGCAGGGACGTGCTGCTTTGCAATTTTTCCTTTCAGTAGGAAAGTCAAAACTGTCAGAAGGAGTCTAACTCTTCTGCTTTTGATTTCCTGGTAAGAACCCAACAGGAAAAGTTGCAAGGGGGTTAGAAAACAAAATAAAAATTACAGGGACAGAGGAAAGTCCACAGTCTAGTGGATGGCTGATCTGGGTGCCTGACCAAAAAGCACCCAAAGTGACGCACGCCCTGACGCTAAGCTCACCTCGTGGGAAGGTATCTATGCGCCCCCCACAGACAGCAGCAGCACCGAACAAATGCAAGGCCAGGCCACAAGAGAATGGTTCGAACATCCCTTGCCATGCCTTCTGAAATACCATTATTTTAATACTGCCCAAGAACTCTCATCAGCATTACTAACGGGAACTCTGAGATGGTCTTTACTGCTGTCTCTCCCAGGGAGTGGCAGTGGTAATGAAAATAATAGCACCCCCTGGTATCTGTAAAGGCTTTACAGTTTCATAAGGTGGTTTCATCGCTATACTCTTCTTTGATCCCCACAACAATGCTGCTGCGTAGGCAATATGGGCATTATTATCCCCATTTCACAGATGGAAAAACAACCAACCTGTTCAGTGAGGTTAAGGAGCGGCAGGTCAGGAGCAGAGTGAGGCCTGGAGTCCCCGCTGATTTCCTCCACTATCGTCACCTGTCTTGTCCATTATGATGGGGAACACGTTCTCACATGTGAAAAGGAGGGAAGTGGAGTCCTTAGGGTGTTAAGGAAAGCATATTGGGCCAGGGGTGAGGGGCTCTGGTTTCCAGTTCTGATTCTGCTGTAAGTGAGCAAGTTACTTGTCCTTGAGCAAGTTACTTGCCTTCTTCCTAGGGAGGTTCTTGCCTATAAAATAAGATCCGTCAGCTGTAAATTCTAGAACCAATCCTATATACCTCCTTGAAATGACCAAGCTGACATCAGATTTGGATTGGTAAATTTGACGGTCATTGGTCACAGCAGCCTGAAACTCAAAACTGGTCGAAATGTGTACAGTTAATTCCAGTGCTTTTAAAAAAATTCATGTTTAACCACTATACCTGTACCTTAGAGAGATAGTTCTAGAAAGTTTTGTAGAAAAACCAACAGTCTCCTCCCTCCATTTCCCATGCCCCACGGACAACCACTTGCTACTCCTTTAGCTGATTCTTTTGATATTTACGCCCATATCTCTAAATAACATGTTTATGTAACTACTTGACTTTTCAGTTCTAGGCTTTATCTATTGACCTTCCGCTACGGAAGATGAGGTTTCTGCTTTCTTTCAAGATCTCCCACCTCCACCACACACGCACATTTCCTGTCCCGCATCCTGCCAACGTAGTCCTCTCACAATTTGGTTGGATCGATATTCTGTGCTTCTGTTTTTTTTTTTTTTTTTTAACGTTTATTTATTTTTGAGACAGAGAGAGAGCATGAACGCGGGAGGGTCAGAGAGAGGGAGACACAGAATCTGAAACAGGCTCCAGGCTCTGAGCTGTCAGCACAGAGCCCGACGCGGGGCTCAAACTCACGGACCGCGAGATCATGACCTGAGCCGAAGTCAGCCGCTTTACCGACTGAGCCACCCAGGCGCCCCTCTGTGCTTCTGTTTTAATGACAACAAAAGAGCTATTCACTGCTAGGTCATGTTGTAGCCCAGGAGTATGCTTCCTTTTTTGTACAATATTATCTTTCTCCTGGAGTTAGTTACAAACTGTTTTTGCTCACTTAATTTTCTATCTACTGATCATGTATTTAACCTCAAACTCTCCCTTAGTTGCATGTTTCGATATATCGAAACCTATCAGATATTCTGCCAATTTCACCTTCTTGAAGCAATTTCCTTAGAAGCCTTCTGACCAGCTCCAATATGGACTTGTTCTTCTCTGGGCTGCTGTACAGCTGTTGTCTTGTAATTTCTCTTTCTCGTGATCCTGGGGACTCTCTTCACTACTTTGTTGGCTTCCTTGTTCTTACAGCCTGTGTCTTTCTTGGTTTTTGTCCTCGTTTTGATGGAGCTTCTTTTTCAGTAGTCTCTTGAGAAAGGATGTGTGTGAGGTAATATTTTGGAAACCTCAAATACCTGAAAATATTTTTATTCTCTAACCTCACGTGTAATTGGTGGTTTGGTTAGATAGAGAATTCTACACTGGAAGTCATCTACCCTCAGACATGAAAACCTTATTCCATCACCTTCTAGTTTCCATTGTTGTTGGTCTGAAGCTTAACATCCATCCAATTCTTCATCTTTAGTATGAAACCTGTTGTTTCTCTTTGAACATCAAGGATCTTCTCGTCTTTGGTGTTTTGCAATTTCATAAAGATCCTCTCTTAGTATGGATCTAATTTCGTTCATTGCACTAGGCATTTGATACATTCAATGGGAGACTCATGTCTTTCACCTTCCAATTTTCCTGAATCATCTCTTGAATTATTTCGTCATCCTTTCCATCCTCCTCATTCTCCTTTCTCTTATTTTTCATTTCTACATTTAGATTTTGTTAGAGCTCATTCTTGACCTAAAAAAAGGAACATTTTGGGTGTTCCTTTTTTTTTTTAGAGGATCCCATTATTTTCATGGATGTCATATCTCCATTTATCTTTCTGTATTTATTAAAGACAGAGATATTTCCCTCTCTCCGATTTTCTTTTCTCCCTCTATAGTTTCTGTTTCCTCTAATTTGCTACTTAAGAAAATCTTTTTCATATTAGATGCTTTCCTCAGATGTCTGGTAATTCTTGGTTATCTGCTCCTAGGTAAGAATGGGGCACAGAGAGGCTGAGTATGATTTCTGGGTGCATGAAAGGAGTTCAATTGCTATTAGAATCATTGATTTGGCGATTTCCTTGGGGAACCCCAACAGGAGTTGTTTTTTGTTTTTTGTTTTTAGTATTTTATGCCTCTTAGTCTGGTCAGGTACTGTAGTGAAGATTCCATCTCCTGCCAAGAGGTGTACATCTGGCTGCCACTGTGTGGGAGCCAAGCTGGAGGAAGAAAGCAGGGAGTCTTCAATGAAATATGAGAATGTATCCTTAACCCCACTGTTTGCACATGGTGTCCCAAGCAGAAGGACCATGAGTTTACAGTATCCAGAGAATAATTCCAGTCAGAGGAGGGGTGGAACAGTTTTCTGGAGGGAACTTGGGAACAAATTGCTACTTGAATAGATTTTTATTCAATATTATTGTTAGCCCACCTTGTACCTGACCTGTACCTAACTTTCAGAGGTAACTGGTACCATCAATTCTTGATGGGTTCTGGGATATTCTGGGTTTTCTCCATTACTGGCTCTGGATTTAGCTTTCTCATCTGGTAAGTGTGCCACTTCTACTCCACTGGCTTCCTAGCTTCCAAATGTCGTTGCTGAGGCGTTCTCACATGTAGCCTGTGGATCATCCTTTAAAAATACCTGTTACAAGTTACTGTGGTAGATTTTGAGGAGAGAAAAGAATTAAATATGTGTGTTTAATCTGCTATCTCTGACCATTTTGTCTAAACTCCTTCATTCCATTTTCGACATAGTAAAAGAGTCAAATATACTTTGGACTGACAATATAATAACATTGTCTGAAAAGAAATCTTAATCCTCTGGAAAACTGACAGTTTATTTATGTCTTTTATTAGTGCCTAGATCTCAATTCTCATTTCTGCCTACTTACATATCTGTAGTCTGGTTCTGCCCAATGCATTTGTAATCTGAGCCTTTTAAATATCTATTTGACCATCAATCCATGGTGAGCAATGTGCAAAGCCAGCCAAGAGCCAAACTATGTCAAGTTCATTTACTGCCTCTTGGGCAGCTAATAATTTTCCACCTCAGGTTATTTATGAAAGTGGAATCATTTGCATATTCATTATGTTAATACTGAAATGGTTATTCCCTACTTGTCTAAAAACCCCTAAACCCCAAAGTTGAATCGAGTGGTAGCATTCTTTAATCTTGAAGAATTGTACAGATTGTGGAAAAGCATAGTGTGTTGATAAACATGACCTCTAATGTCATACTGCCTACATTTGAATCTCTGCTTCCCCCTGTTTGATCTTGAGAAAACTGATGAACTTCTCTGTGCCTTGGTTTTCCCATCTGTAAAATAGAGACAACAATAGTACCTACCCTATAAATTTATTGTGAAAATTAAATGAAATAATATATGGGCAAAGTACTTGTTTCAGTGAAGGACACATAGAAAGAGCTCAATAGATGTTAACTAATTCTATGCATTATTATCCCATATTTTGAAGTACTTAGGAGTAAAGTTAATAAATATGCAGTAAGTGTGGCCTGACAAAGAGACAGCCCCTCACCCCTCAGGGATAGAAGAAAAGTAAGAGTGTCATCTGACAGTTAAACTGTAAATTCAGCACCAAGTGGATCTGAACAAAAATCCCCAAAGTCAGGTATAAGGGGGCCTCAGGTCAGAGGGCTCTCAGATGTGATGCGATTGATGGGACGTGCACACTGGATGCATGAATATCACCCAGGGGCATGGTCTGCTATTGTATTAAAAAAGGATATTGCTAGAGTCTGAACTATGGTGACGATAGCAAGGCAATTCCACCCCTCTGACCAGAAAAGGTTGGGCTCTGTGGTAACAAAAGAGATCCCTACATCTCAGGAGCTTAACAGAAAAAGACTTCCAATTCCACCAAGTCTGATGTGGATCCACGGTCCTCCATTTTGTTTCTGCTATCCACAACACATAATCTCCAAGGTCTCCACAGGAAGGGAAGGGAAAGGGAAACCAAAAAGGCACATCAGTTCTCAAAGGCCTTGTCCTAGAACTTACACCACATCAACAGTCCATTTGCCAGAATTCAATCTCATGGCCCCAACCTAACTGTGAGGAGCCAGAGAAATGTCATATCCTGGGTGCTTTGAAGAGCAGACAGGGTGGTGAGTACAAAGCCTCACACGGGCCACCCCCCTTTGTGGAGCTGTATCTAGACAGCCAGCTGCTTTCTCCAGTGATCACTTTTCTCTTTACTGAGCACCCTCAGTCATGTATCATGGGCTGCCAGTCTCTCTTTTCCTTATGTCCCATGGAACACATAAGCAGCCAAGACTTGAAACCTGTGTTCTTAACTCTCCTGGTCTTCGAGGCAGTGAGAGTCTAGGCAGACAATGTGATAGAAGCTCTACCCCTAGTGGTGAGCGGGCTCTGGAATTTGTTGACTGAAACCTGGTCTTAAAATGAGCCCCATTTGGGGCACCTGGGTGGCTCAGTCAGGGAAGTGTCCGACTTCAGCTCAGGTCATGATCTCGTGGTTTGTGAGTGTGAGCCCCACGTTGGGCTCTGGGCTGACAGCTCGGAGCTTAGCCTGCTTCCGATTCCGTGTCTCCCCCTCTCTCTCTGCCCCTCCCCTGCTCACGCTCTGTCTCTCTTGCTCTCTCTCAAAAATAAATAAACATTAAAAAGTTTTTTTTTTTTTTAATGAGCCTCATTCAATTGTATCCTTTGCCCATCTTCCCATCGATGCTGCCTTGTGGCTGAACTTTTCTAACTGGTGACAGGTGAGGGCACAGAAAGAAAAGAAATTATTCTAGAATGTTGTATCTTTATTATAATTATTTATTATATTAGACTTAATGATAATATTTTGTATAATATAGCTTACAAATAGTTTTGTCTTTATTGTGTTATTTTATCACTGAAATAGTGTGGGAAATAGCAGAGTTATAATTTTACATAGGAGAAGATCAAGGCTCAGAGAAGGGAAGCAACACACTCAAGATCACTCTGAGCTGGTGCTTTAAGTGACCCTTCAGCCTGGGTCTTCCAACCTGTGTCTAACTTTGACTTTTCCCTTGTACGTCTTAGGTAGATATTAGATACTCAATGCTGCTCAGTCTTGTGTAATGGGGGGAAAACGAGGCCTCCTAACTTAAGTAATTTATAATCTACCTGGATAAAGAGGCCTATTACATTTTATAAAACAATCTATGAAAATCAGGAGAGAATATGTAATTAGGGGCTGCTTTTGCACAGAGGGCTTTCTCTTGGTTTTCAGTCCAATAATCTCATTTTTCTAATGCCGGCTGACATGCCACCCCCTCCCTCAAAGTCTTCTCCAACTCCCCAGGTAGAATTAGCCAGTCCACCTTCTCCAAGATGCCCTGCCCGTGTCTTGTCCATCCTGGAGCACAGATCATGTATTTGTGAAGGCTGTTGGTTTTTTGGTGGTGGTAGTGGTGGGGTGGGTAGGTGGGTGGTGGGGTGGGTGGGTAGGTGGGTGGGTGGTGGCTTGTATGACATCTTTTCCTCCTTCAGATAAATCATCAATTTGCTGAGGGTAGGCATCAAGCCTTTCTCTGCTCTCTATCTCCAAGGTCCCGTGTGGTTCCTGACAGGAGTTAAAGGATCGTGGGATGAAGATATAAATGATCTGGAAGAGTGGACACAGCTTGCTGAGATGCCCAATACTGTCCCACAGGTGTCTTTCCCAAGCTCAAATCCTGGAAATTTGGAGGGAGGAGAGCAGAGCTGAAGAAAGTGGGCAGCAGAGAAGAAAACGGCTGCACCAACATATGCTTCAGAATTTCTGGAGTTCGTACTCCTGCCACCAGACCACGAAGCCCCTGGCAACCATGACCTCTGTTCTTCCATTCCCCCTTCCCATGCAATGTGGCTTTGTTTGCCCTATCTGATGGGCGCTGCGATTCTCCTCCAAAAGTCGGCCTTTGGCATGGCAATGAGTCAGCCTTTCTGTAGGTACCGAGGCCCATGACGATCTGGAGGAGCAGAGGGCACAGATACCAGAACTGATTCTGAGCGCTTCTCCCCCTCTCCTTGAAGGTCTGTCCCAACCCTGAAGGTGAATTCTTTGCTTAGGCACTGGGAAAATCTGAATCTGTGCTCATAAGCAGATGCATGAAGCAGAAGGGGCTGATAAACCGTAAAAATCCCCAGTTTCTCTTCCCACGGTTTGACCTTAAGGAAGCCAACCAACCCAACAGCGTGTCAGTTTACTTCTCTATAAATGAGTCTAATGATACTTCGCCTAACTCAGGGAGGAGTGGAGAGGCTTAATTAACCAATGCTCATTTCTCTCAGCCCTTTGGACGTGCTCCATGGGCACAAAATTATGTTATTACTTGGAATAATAATAATAGTTTCCCCTAATAATTCTGTGTTATTATTACATTTAAGGAACTGTATTAGAGGCCTTCTGGATCTAGTTTAATACCTATAAATGTCTCTCCCTGGCAAAACAAGGGAGCATTGCCTGGTGATTATGGTTTGTCTTACATTTCAAAACTAGGCGGTTTAAATCCTCAGCAGAGTCCTTAACACAGCGCCTGGCCAAGGGGGAGCTCTTTTGATCTCAATTCACTGGACCACTGAAAGCACTTAGCTTCAGCAAGACGGCTTGTTTTCAAAGCTGAGGACTTGGCAATTCTAAGGGCCCAAACTACCACTGTGAAAAGATAGGCACGCAGCCAAGATACGGAGGCACAGCTCCCCATCCTGCAGCCAGAGCAAGGTGCCTGTATCACAAACCTGATCACGGCCACCCCCTATTATTTCCACTGGTTTCCTCTGGCTCTTAAACTCTGAAGTCCTCCCCAAGGGACCCTGGCCACCTCTCCACCTCATCTTTACAAACTCTCCCTTGCACCTCCTGTTCCTCCCTCTTGATCTCTTTTATTTCTGCAAACACACCAGGCTCTCTCACTCGCTCTCTGTCTCTCTTGGGTCTCTATTCGTGCTGTTCACGGCCTTTGCAGAGGCTCTCCTTCTTTTCTTTGCCTTCAGCTTTCAGGTAGATGCTACCTCCTTCCTAAGTCTTCCTCAGGTGTCACAACATCCTCTGTTGCTTGGGCCAAAGCCCCCGGCACAGGGAATTATACTTGTGTCTTGCCTTCCAGGTTTGTCCACGAAAGGCCGTGGGAGCGTGCGGTGTGCCAGTCCTGTGCGCTAGGTCTGCACACAGCAGGTGCTTAATCAGTACGTGTTGCACGTATGAAAGAATGCAGACTCTCACTTTTTCTCTTATATTCTGTTCTCTTATATTCTATGCCCCACCCTAACCTTAATCCTTTCCTAACCCGCCCCCCCCCCCCCCCCGGCCACCATCACCACTTCCATACCAATCCTGGGCAAGTAAAATTGATAAAGAAAGAAGGAAAGAAAGGAGGAGATTCCTGAAAGGAGAGAAATAGTGCTGGAGGGAAGGGTTAGGAACAAAGCAAAGTGAGAAAAGAAAGAGGAATATTTGGGAGGGGAGGTCCTGAAATAAAAGTAGGGAATAGGTACAAGGATTCTAATATGTTAAGACTACATGAAAATCATCCTTAAATTTTCTTTTCCAGGAATTTTCCACATAAGTGAAGTGGGGAGGGTGGGAGGAAATGTTGGGATTCTTTATATACTTTATCTCCCTTATTGCCGATGCTTACCCTTGAGACAGTAACGAGAGCCACATGTGACAGCGGAAGGCACGGAAGCTAAGAGAGGTGGAGTACCTTGCTCAAGGTCACATAGCTAACAAACTGCAAAGTCTAACAATCAGCCCAACTATGTCTGAATCCCACCTTGACCATTTGGAAGAGCAAAGTGTCCATTTCACTGATGGGGGTGTTATTTGCGACGCTGGGGTCCTTAAGGGCCCATTCTCTTCAGGATGCCGAAGAGAAAGGGGGTAACTAATAACTAAGAAAAAACAAGGAACTTAGCACCCAGTTGGGCGTTGACTGCTGTATTCTGAAGAGTGGTTTCTTACTTTTGCAGGGGGAAAAAAAAGATTCCTATTTTCTTTCATCAGAAGGAATATGAATTGATTTGCCTTGGCTCTCGGTTGGTCTTTCCTGGTATTACATACGTATCTTGACGTCCTTCTTTGTAAAAAAGCCCAACGAGCAAGTTGTTAATTCCTCATCCCAGCAATACTTCCCTGCACTGTGTGGGCCTGGCAGACAGAACTGTGCTCATGGACTTCTGCAAAACCAGCACAACAAAGCCCAACAGACACGCAGAAGAATAAACTCTACACCATCCTTTGCCTCTCTTAAAGGCTCTGTGACACCAATTAACAGATTCCAGCAGTCCAGATGCGTGCTGACATCTAAATAACTTCGTCTCACTCTCTGCTTTTCTACATCTAAATTCCCCCTCCCTTTGGGGAATGAGATTAAAAACAAGAGTCCTATGCAGAGCAAGCAACTGGCTTGTCTTTGATTTATGCTATTACTGGAACTGCGGTCCTTGAAAGAAATTCCATCACAACCATAATGAGGAGGAAGATTCAGTTAACTAATAAATCCTTCAGGAGTGTGCCCTGATGCTGTTGAACTTTTCATTAAACAATGATGTACAATAAGGGAAGAAAGATTTTTAAACAGCATGATACAGACACACATCCGCTATGGAACCAACCGGTCAAGGCCTGGAACTATCATGGGGAAGACAACCAAGTTTACAATCAATAATAGCACATTTCTCCTGAAAATGCCAGGTAACGTAGCCTTTCTTCATTCCTGGGACTATCTTCGTAAAGGGAAGGGAGAGAACCAAAACCTATCTGTGATTCAATCAGAAAATGCAAATGAGGTCAAGTTTCTTACAGGCTTGTGAGATTTCCCTAGAGAAATTTCCACGGGGTCTAGGCTGCTGCCGGAGCCCTTCGGAGGCTGGGGCCAGTCTGCGGAGTGAAAGTAAGGCGCTGATAGTTTCCTCCTCCTTCCCTTGGACCTCTGGCTACCTGGGCACTTGAATTCCAGGAAGGGACTTCCAAGAGCTTTGGGAATAACACCCTGGGACTGAGACCAAAGCTAGACACACACATGAAATGGCTGCTTTTTTGTGGGTGGAGCTCATGGCCTATCTCAGAGCGAGGACCCTGGATCCCAAATGAGACAGCAGGGAAGCTCCTTGGGCAAACCCTCCTAAGAAGGGACCCTACAGGTCCCAGGTCTGCTTCTGGGACTGATGGCTCCACCCCTGTGAATGCCTCAGGGCAACCTGGAAGAAAGTCTCTGTCACACAACCCTCTCCTCCCTAACAGCCTAAACTAAAACTGTGTGTGTGTGTGTGTGTGTGTGTGTGTGTGTGTGCACGCGCGCGCATGCATTTCACCCAGCCAGGTCCTCCCCTGGGCCACAGAAGCCTGAAGCCAGTCTGCTACCCTGTGACTGGGAAACCAGCAGTTGGGGACAAGTTGACAAGTGAGGCTGCCAAATGAAGACGCTCCTCGTTGCCTCCCAGCAACCTGAGGGTGGTTCGGGGAATTTATAGGGTTTCTCCTTGCTCAGCACAGGTCCTAGCACGTGTTTTCAAAGTAGTTTTTTTTTTCTTTCTGTCTCTTCTTCTTCTTCCCAGAGATGGGTAAACACTGCTGATCAAACCGATATGGCAGTTCCCTTAAGTTGAAAAAGAGTAGACAGTATCAGGAGCTGGCTTTCAAGGGTTGAGACGAGGAGGGAAGACGGAGTCCTGGCTCTCGGCATGCTGGAGGTCTCACGCAAAGCAAACCCCGGATCAAACATTTCACGCGTGGCGCAGGGCTGGTGGGAACCAGGCCTGCACGGCATCAAGGGGGGGGGTTAAGATTTGAGGTCAAAAAGGTGCATTCTCAGTCCTGTTAAACTTCTAAAAGTTATTTGTAAGCTCAATGTTGTCCTTTTGGCTGGCAGCTTTCACACTGAGGAGGAGGACAGGGGGTGCAGGGGAGGGAGCAGGTGCCCAGGTCTTAAAGGAAACCTGGAGGAAAACAACACAGGTTTCCCCTAAGTTGTGAAAACTGCAACTCGGGAGGTCCCGATGAATGCGTCAGTCCGCCTGGTCTGCGAGTTTCAGCGCTGCGCTCCCCTCTACCGTGTGTCTCTCCAGGTACAGCCAGTCCCAGACAACAGACACCAGAACCATTAGGGAAGCTTGTTAAAATGCAGATTGCCAGGCCGTGCCCTGAAAGGGGCTGGGTGTGCTAGAAGGTCCCCACACCCCACCCCAGCCCACACCCTCTCTGCTACTCTACAATCCCAGACTCTTTGGAAAGGAGCATCACCGGGCCCCGCAGCTACCCCACTGCCAGAGCACGCCTCCCCTCTGCCAGGCTATTCCTGAGTCCTCCCCGCAGGGCCTAGGGTCTTGGCCAAGACTGGCTCTTCACACCAGCCCTAAAAGCAAACCCAGGAGCAGGGTCAGTGGCTGATAAAGAGATTTATCTTCCACTGAAGATGTCTTCAGGGCTTTCAGGTTCTCTGATCATCACTCATGGTGCGTGCTTCGCTTCCGGCCAGCTCCTCCTTGCTGTGCCTCCTTTCCGTCTCCCTGTTCCATACTGTCTGCCCAGCCCTTTCGGGCTCACTCTTGCCTGGCGCCTCTGATCAGCATGGTACTCTCCGCCTCCTTAGCCATTTGGATCAGAGGCTCCTGAACTCTGTGTATCAAGCTCGGTCCACTCCATGAGCTGCCCATGTCCTAGTGCTGGTGGTTTTCCCCTAGAAAATGGGGCTCATGTTAAAAAGGTTCCCCACCCCCCGCTCCTGAAATAATCACTCCCTCCTCTGCATTCCCCAAAGGCGTGGGACACAATTCTCCTATGGTTCACATCATATCCTAAATATGTTTGCCCATCTCCCTTTGCTGCCTAAGCTGTAAGCTCTATGATGCCTAGGAGGACGTCTCATTCATCCCTGCATCCCTAGCAACTAGCATGGGGCCTCATGATGCTGATAACAAAACATTTACCGAGAACTTACTATTTGGCAGGCACTGTTCCAGGTACTTTCAGGCAGTATGCCACTTTACCCTTGCAACGACTCTACGTGAGCGACGTTGTTATTAATCTCATTTAAATAAATGAGACTAGTGAGGCCAAAGAATTCAGGTGACTTGACAAAAGTCATATCATCGCTAATAAGTTTAGGATTGGAATCCAAGCAATCTGACTCCCAAGTCCCAAATTAAGAGCTCACTCAAAATTTGCTGAATAAATGAAGGCAATATGAGCAAGGGGTGAATTAGAAATATCCAAGAAGCATTGCATTTTGGATTTAGTCCAAATCCTGATTTCACTGCTGGAGAAACCAAGGGTCAGAGCAGTGAAACAAACCGTTTGAGGTAAAACAGGATGGTGGTTAGGGGCTCCCGCTGTGGAAGAGATGGCTGGGTCAGAATACAGCTCTGTCACCTGCTAAATCTGTGCATCTGGGCTAGCCACTCGGCCCCTTTCTTCCTCAGTTTCTTCATCTATAATATGGGGATGATAATAGAATATATCTCACTGTTTTGTTGTAAGGATGCAATGAGACAATGCAGATTTCTCAAAACAGTGCCTGATATATGTAAATGCTCTTTGAATGTCAGCTATTGTCACTGTTGGTAGAATCATAGCACCTGGGGCTGACAACAGTCTTAGAAGTCATGAGTCTAGCTCTGATTTTATCGAGGAGGAAAGTGGGGTTCAGTTTCATATATACTTTCACAACTAGAATTTGATCATTTAGGTTTTTTTTTAAAGTTTATTTATTTACCTTGAGAGAGACAGAGACAACACAAGTGAGGGAGGGGCTGAGAGAGAGCGAGAGAGAGAGAATCCCAAGCAGGCTCCACACTGCCAGCACAGAGGCTGACGTGGGGCTCGAACCCACAAAGCTGTGAGATCATGACCTGAGCCGAAACCCAGAGTTGGACACTCAACTGGCTGAGCCACCCAAGCACTCCAGAACTTGATCATTTCAAAGAGGCACGATGATCTCCTAGTTCAATGCTCTCATTTTGTAAATGAAGGACCGACAGCCCAAGGAGGTGGATGACATACCAAAATCTCTACCTCATCAGAGCCCGGTTGGGAGTAAGCCTGGGTCCCCCGACTCCAGCTGCACCACCATCAACCCATTAGCCAGCCCATTCCCCAACACCCTCCTGCTCCAGGCTTCTCAGCTCAGGAACAGAAAGTCCAACTGGCCATGACTTGAGTTTATTAGAAACACTCCATGCTGGAGCTCAAATTCACAGCAAGCGAGCCCATAAAGATCCGGTTCTTTCATATGACAGGTGGGTAGAATTACAGCATCACATTGCAACCGGGCATGTGTGAGGTCCACACTGGAAGACGGCAGAATTCCTTACCACTAGGCTGACTGGTGGGTGAGTGAGTCAGCATTTGTGTTGCAAACCACCCGAGGATATATACACTAGCCAGTGCTCAGTAACCAACACCCACCCTCTCTGGTGCCATCTAGCATCAGTGTTCTTTATCCCCCATGTGCATTAGGTACCTCTGAAAATGCTGATGCCCAGGCACCAGCCCAGACCAACTATAACAGAATCTCTTGGGATGGGGTCAGGTATTCGTATTTTTTAAAGGCCTGCAAGTGATTCAAATGTATGATGAGCTAACCCATAAGGCAAGTGAAATGTCCTCCACTCAAAATAACCAGGGCAGTGGTTCTTTGAGTGTAGTCTCCAAACCAGCAGCTCCTGGGAACTGGTCAGAAATCCAAATTCTATATTAGGTATGCTCTACTGTTTTTTCTGACAGCACTCTATCATTACTTTCCATCAACATTTAGCAAGATGTGAAATTATACATTCATATAGTGTTATTTGCCTATGCCCCCACTACCCCAGAGGGGAGGCTTCATGAATAGAGAGTCTAACCAGGTCTGTTGTGTCACTCAGAGCACTTGGCACACAGGGGACACTTAATAAATAATCGATCAAATTGGGGCACCTGAGTGGCTCAGTCGGTTAAGCATCTGACTTCAGCTCAAGTCATGATCTTACAGTTGGTGAGTTTGACCCCATATCAGGCTCTGCACTGACACAGAGCCTGGAGCTGTCTTCAGATTCTGTGTCTCCATCACTCTGCTCCTCCCCCACTTGCACTCTCTTTCAAAAATACATAAACATTAAAAAAATTAAAAAAAAACAGATCAAATGAATGAATGAGTGTATGTGTAGGCAGGATATATATATTATTGCATTTTTCATTTTTCAGAATTCACTGCCAGAGTCCTCTAGAGACAGAACACAAACATACGTAATACATACTTTACCTCCCCTTGAAATAAGAAAGTTAAATTCAGCTCAGCGTAACAGGTAAGCAGACAACTACCAGGAAAAGGAAAAGACGAAAAAATAATAAACAATGGCTACGGACAAGAAAAAAAATCCATGTAGTAACTTTGGCTAAAAGCATAGCTTTGCCTAAAACACAACACCTTCTTTAGGTCGGATTCCTAAATATTTATTCAATGTAGCTAGGCGTGGCTAGTATATTAATAAGCCCTTTGTGAGCAACAATGAAGTTTAGGACATCGTTCATAGCTGTTAAGTTGTTGTGAAGACAGAGCTTCTGGTATGGAATTATAAGAAGGATAACATAAGTCAATAAGTGGTGAAGCATTATTTCCAGTATGCAGGTCTGTTGAATGCTTACATACACGTGCCCTGGTCAGATCAGCAGCCCTCATTTAGGTTCACGGGAGATTCAAGGAAGCGATCCAGAGGGAGAACGCATGACATGATGGGATAATGGATTGGGGGGGGGGGCGGTGCTTTGTAGAAGAGGAAGAGGTCTGATACTTGGAAACATTTTTGACTCAGCTAGGCTTTTGGAAATTAATAGAGTCAACATTTCTCCCTAGCTTTGTGTGGAGAACAGGCCTGATCTATGAAGTTAAGACAAACTTTGTTCTTGGATGTGATCTGGAGTTCACATGAAGAGAAACAATGCAAGTTTTAAATATAGTTTTGCTGACAGAAACCTACTATCTCTTTTCACAGACATCTTCCCTTGTAAACAGAATTCTAAAATGCCAGAAACTGGGATGTTACATTTAATCGTAGTATCCATGTTTCAAAACTTAGTGTACTAGTGGCCATACCCCGTAGTGATTAAACCAGACTGGGTAGATTGAAATCTCAGCTTCTGTCATTCAATAGCTGTGGGACCTTGGACAAATTAAACAGCTTCCCTTACCTCAGTTTCTCCATCTGTAACACGAGGCCAATAATGATCCTCTGTAGTAGATTGTTGCTCTGAAGATGAGGTGAACTAAGGTACGTAAAGTTTCAGAACAGCGCCTGACACATAAGAAATGCTACAAAAGAGTGAGCCATCATCCTTTAGAAACCTCATCCAATCTCAAACCCATGCAATCCCTTGTTAAGATCTATTTGCTTATCCAAAAGACCACCCAGAATGAACTGCGACTCTGCTAAGAGACAGGACAGCAGCTGGCAAAGGACAAAATAATCTGATGTTTAGGAAAAAGATCACAAGAGGTGACTTCAGAGGCGGAATATAAAACATCATAAATAAAGAGAGTCCAAACGGGGTAAAGTAGGACTGTGTAGCCAGAATTTCTGGAGTTGTCTAGTGCTGATATCTCAGGATTAACTCAGGTGATTAGAGCCTTGTTGTAAGGAAGGAAGGGTTACAGAGTTAATCCTAATTGGAATCAGTTGACTTCCCTCCTGTGCCATGGTAACGGGGATATTTGGCAGCCTTCCAAATTTCTGTGCCACTGTTAACAAGCAGAACTGGAAGAAAGCATAGTGGGGATACTTGCCACGATGCGTCACTGCTTCTAGCACACGCTTAGGTACATCTGTACCTTCACCATACAAACGCACAGAAGGCATTAATGCAATTATTGTATAGAAAAGTCAGGTCTGATAGAGTGGTAAAAATGATGTAGCTCTTCTGTAGAAGTCACTGTGACATTAATAACTATGTTCACTATTCATTAGAGACCAGAATTTGAACTATGGCAAACTATCTCAGAGTCTCATTCAGGAGGCTTGCTTGAATCACTGAAGTTCCACAGGGGGGTTGATTCAAGGTGGCCTCATTTATAAGTCTCAAGGCTAAGTAATGGAGGCAACATGGTGAAATCCGAGCACAACACACAGTCAGCTCCTAGTAGGCCCGCTTCCCCCTCATACATCCTATTCTTGAAGCGGTGTGCTACTGCTCTCCCTCAAGTGCAAAGCACAGGCAGGGAGAAGGAGCAGACACTGCACAGCAGGGGCTTGACTTTTCCAGAATTTTCTCATCTATAAAAATCTGGGAATTGGATTAATTCTTAAGACGTTTCCACTCACAAAATTTGAATGTAAGATAATCTTTGATATACACAGCTTATATGTAACTTAGATGATTCTTTTTTTCTTAGGTTTATTTATTTATTTCAGGGCGGGAGGAGGGGAGAGGCGGAGAGAAAAGACAGAGAATCCCAAGCAGGTTTAGCGCTGTCAGCAAAGAGCCCGATGCGGGGCTTCAACTCGCAAATCGTGAGATCATGACCTGAGCCAAAATCAAGAGTCAGACGCTTAAACGACTGAGCCACGCAGGCGCCCCAGAAAATACTCTTGAGAGTACCTTCTGCATCTGATCTGGTCAGTAGGTACCCAAGGACACCTTTTCAACTTGAGTCTCAGGCGCTAAAAACATCCCCCCACCCTCAGGGACAATTTCCAGCCTCACTGCTGACTTCCCTCAGCTCTGAGAGGGCGCTGGGCTATCACTGAGGACTATTCAGGGACTCGGGCAGACCAGCTGCTGCTATTGCTGAGCCCTGCACCAGTTCTAGGCGCTACACTTTTTTTAAGCACTTGATTTAAATGAAGAAAGAAATTGGCTTATATTTTTAGCAGCTCCTGCTACTAAAACTCATTTGACAAAAGTGCCAAAGGGACAGTTAAGTCTGAGTATGATTTTTTTTTTCCCATGGAGGAGGAGGAGGGTATAATTTATCTGAAAATGACTGGTACTTTCCTGGCCTGGGGACATTATTCTACCTGCTCTCTTTTTTTTAAAGACATACTCTTTTTCTTCCCATCAGATTTAAAACTTAAGATATTTATTGTCTTTAGCTTTAGTTCCCAAGCCCTAACGCAACCACAGAAAGGAAAAGGTGTGCACTCTCAATTCAGAAACCCAGAAACTCCACAACCTTCAATTACATTTCAGAATTAAAGGCATCTCATTGGGCAGACCAACACCCTCCCCTTCTGCCTGTGATACAGATAACATGTTAAGTACTTTGGAGAAGTAGAACATAAAGCCTAATTGGAAAACAATATTAATGCTGTGTTTATATATACTGGGTGTGAGACTCAAAGTGTATGATTTTAGAGCGCCCCAAATCCCTTCTTCCCAAATGTTTCTCTTCTTGACTTGCCTTAAAATCTATGTGAGATCCTTCCCCCTACCCACCCCCCCCCCCTTATTAGAGCTATGGAGAGAAACACTGGAATGAAAAAAAAAAATCTTTTCTTCTTTTTCTTTTTTGAGAGTTAAGGCATCAGTCTATCAGAATCCTCTGCTAAAATGCCTGTTACTTATAAAAGTAACATTTTTAACCCAATAATACCTTGACATAAATGACTTCAAAAGGTGAGTGAGCTGGTAGAAATGGAGCCCGGAGAGAACGGCAGAGTTCAGGGGTTTAGGGCTGGTAAGAAAATATCTGGTTTATATAAAATCTAAAATGAACTCATTTGTTCATTTGCTATTTGGAAGCTTTCTCCCAGAAATGCGAATTATGAAGGGTGGTTATATTCCCAGAGGACAGGTTTCAAAAGTTATGTTTTAACCGTCATTTACTTGAAGCGTAGTCCCAAGGATATCCCCAAACCACCCTTTATGGCAAGGCTTCCATAGGAATGAATGTGTGCTCAGGAACCAGCTTGGGGGTGAACATCCTTCTTCCTGCTGCAGTGATATGGGAATGTGGAGCTGCCTCGTGGGAGAGAAGGGGGTCTCTGAAGGAATGGGGTTTGGGAAGGAGCTGCCTGTGTTGGTCCCTGAGAACAAGGGACCATCTGCACAGGACCTGGGGGTTACCATCTGCCTCACGATTGCTGCTTCCAGTCAGGATTCAGGACTATTCAGTGACTGCATTCTAGCTATCGCCTTATAAGCAGCCAGATTCAGCTTGTTCATATCCATAACCTCTGCTACAGTGGGTGCATGTATTAGGTGCTCACTGAGAACTAGACGAAGAAAGAAAGATTCATGTACATTGCAGAGGCAAATCAGTACTAACTATACAAGGCATTTCATTGTAGAGGATCCCTAGGGTGAAGGACAGGCAACACCAGGAGTGGTGGGGAAAGCAGGACAGACTGAAGAGGCTTCCTGAACAACGTTTGGAGGGGAGGGAACAGAGTTGGAGAAGAAGTGACAGGTGTGAGACTCACTTCCTCTCCCCTCTCGGCCTTGCCTTGGACCTGAGCCTGGAGCAGGAAGGGGAAGAGAGGCAGGCAGGGGAAAAAGGCGGTCCTGCCAAACTAGTGATCAGTTCCAGGTAAAGGAAGGTTTGGGCCAGGGCTCAGAGGGCATCAAGAGGCTCCCGGAAGGAAAGAGAGCCCGAGAGGAGGACAAAGGAAGGGAAGGTGGAGGAGACACTCTTTGGTGACTGTCAAGTCTGGGCTCAGCCACCACAGTGGTCTATTCACTTCTAGGCACCTCCGGGCAGCTTCTGACTGAGGCGCATTGGGTGCAGCCACAGCCTCTGCACAGGGAATGGATGTACCCCTCACCCCGGCCCAGACCCGTGGGGATGTGGGACCCTCGAAGAGAAAGCTCCAGGGAGGCACTGGGCAGAAACCACCTAGGGTATTTCTTAGGAAGAAAGGAATAAAAGCCAAGCCTTGGCTAATGGCTTCTCCAAGGACTACCACTTTGCATTTTCCTTCCCTCTCTTCTTCCTGATTCCCATTGATTTTGAGTCTCTCTCATGTTCAGACTAGTCTCACCACTAGTAGCTCTGCTAGTCTCTCTCAAACCTGTGTAAAGGTGCAGAATTCATTTGCATTCATTATGGTCTCAGGGCAGCTCATTTACTTTCATCTTGCACTATCCAAAGAGTTACTCATTTACTTAGATCGCTTAAGGATTTCCAGGAGTCCTGCAAAAAAGACATCAGGAGTCCTCCTCCACACAGGACTTTGAGGAGAACTGCAAGCCCCACTAGGGGGAGGTAGTGTGTCCCAGAGAGTGAGAGAGACTGCCAGAGCATTTAGTAAGAATCTGCTAGGGAGGAGATGTCTTTTCCCTGGTCCGACCTGGTTCACGCCTCACCTTTGCTTACCTGGATTACTGCCAGTCTGGAGACACCATATGCCCCAGGGAGTTCTACAGCAGGAAGTGTTAGTCTCCCTTGGCATTTATTTATACCTTAGGGCTATTGGAATTCAGTGGGTCGCTGTTCCCTGGGGCACTGGCCTGTTAAACTCCTCTCTCACTGGAATGGAAGAGGCCTCTCTGCTTAGTTCCTGCATCAGTGTTGGGTGCGGGGGTGGGGGTGGACAGTGGGGGACAGAGGGCCTTTTCTACTTCCTGCTGGGTCCAATTCTGCCAAAAAAATACTGGTCTGTTCATGCCTGTAGCTTGAGTTCTTGTCCCACAGGAACCCTGCATGAACTAGGGAGAAGTTTTGCACATCTGGAGGCCTCCAGCTCTGACTCCTTCCAGAATCATCCATTCCCTAATCAGTACAGCCTCGCCAGGACAACACATGGAAAGAGATGGTCAATTCTTCCATTTGCCTTTGTTGTTTTATGAAGCAATCGACTCAAAGGGCAGAGCCCAGACAGTTGAAATTCCCATAAGGAGATGGGAGAAATCTCACAGGGTGCCAGAAAACCCCTAAAGGAAAGGTCAGACCTGGTGACCAACTCTTGCTTCTGTTCATCCATTGATTGATCCATCTACTAATTCATCTAATGAACACATACTTTATTCACAACTCCCTAAGACAATCAACATATTGCCTTATTAGTATGAAAGTCTCCCCATTGTAGGGCAGGCTTCTTAAGGTTGGGACCCAGGCCTTACTCAGTTTAGCACTGTGCCTGGCACACAGTGGGAGCCCAATAAATAGATGATGAATGCATGAATGAACCACACAGATCTGAAGCTATCCTACTGAGCACACGACTGTGTTAGAGCTCTTTCAAGGGTGAGGAGTCCCAATATTTGTCTTGGACTTTTGCAGAAAATGGTCTATTTTCATCAACATCATCACATAGTCACAAAAGGGTATTTCGGTCTATATTCTTCTAAAAGTAAATAACTTTCCATAATTATATGTGTAGTACACGTTTGCATTAAAATACAAGGAACAGTTGTTCATTTAGAAAATGTGGAAAAGATAGATGGCTTTAAGCATAAAACCGTGGTCTATAATCTCACCAACACTGTTAACGTTTTGGAGAATTTCCTTCTAGTCTTTTTTCCATACACAAATTTACAAAATTGGAAACGTGCTGTAGATGCAGTCTGAGATCTTGATTCTTCCACTTAACATTATATCATGAGCATTTTACCACACCATTAAATATTCTTTGAAAATGTTATGCTTAATGGCTGCATAATATTACATTATAGCTCTTCAATTCTTAACTAATGCAGATTTATTGTCCTTAATAACTCCCTGAATCACTGCACAATCAAAATTGTTCCCAGGCTTCTGTAACCATCACAGTGGCTGATGCTGACTGAAAACCTTTACAAAATGACAAGTAAGTACTTCCAGGCAAGTAAAGCTGTTACAAGTGCGGTTGGATCTCATTTCAGCTTTTTCCCTCCTCAAAGTTACTAATTCATACAAGCATGCTAATGCCTTTGGAATGTTTATTCTCTTAAAGTTGGAAGCTCCAGGGTACACAAGAAAACAGGCATAGAGCGTGATGAGAAACACATGGCCAAAGTCTAGTTGATTCATGAAACACTTGAGATTCACTTGGGCAGGAGGGACCACGCCTCAGTTTAGGAACAGAGATATTTTAATTCCCCACAGTGAAATGATTTTGCTAAAAAAAAAAAAAAATATATCATAGGACATCAAGAAGAGAAACAATAATTCAAAGTTGACACATGGTCACACGCTTGTATCATCAGTGTGGAGACTGGGAATACCCGGGAGGCTAGGATGATAGAGGAGGTGATGAAGGGTCTTTACCAGACTGGGATATGTTACATAAGTTGTGTCCTAGGCTCTCTTCTACTGAACAACTGATTTCCAAACACTGCCATATTCTCTCTCACTCCTTGGGTCCCTTCCTATCCCAATCCAGTCTTCTTGTCCTTGGAGCTGGAATGTTTGATGAGATGAATTTCAAACTCTAACTGGGTGGGTTTTGTATGGAAACCGCACTCCAGCACAGCAAGAACAAGGCTGGAGAGCATGTCTGCCGGGACAGAACTGACTACCTGTGCACACAGGTTCCCTCCTTCATGACACGTCAGCTGGACGGTCGACGCTATCTCCTAATAGTGGGGAGCAGGCGGCAGACCTTTGGAAGTTCATCTGGGGAGCACTCAACACAGAAGCTTGTTACCTTTTGTGAACATTGTTATACCACCAAAAATATTTCTGTGTTATGGCGGAGATAGCTAGTTATGGCCCGGTATCTCTTGCCTCCTTCTTCCACAGGAAGATTTTAGCTGGGCACATGGCCACCCAGAATAAAGACTATATTTTCCAGCCTCACTTGCAGCCAGGTGTGACCATGTGACTAAGTTCTAGCAAACTGGATAGAACTACAAGTGAAACATACAACTTTCAGGTGCGGCCCTACAACTAGCACGACAACTAGCATGACAACCCCCTCATTTGCCAGGGACTTTCCTGATTTTAGCGTTGAAAGTTTCATGTCCTGGAAAATCCCCTAGTACTGGGCAAAAATGGAATGTTTGGTCACTCTCTTTCCACCACCTCTCTCTTCAGCCTATTTCCTGGAAGATGGACAAGATGGTGAGCCACCTTGGGGATGCGGGTGAAGGAAAGCCCAGGATTGGCAGGAGAAGCCTGGGTCCATGCCAAATTCTTGTAGCTCAGTTGCCACATCAGCCCAGACTTCTACGTGAAAGATAAATCGGTTCTATCTTGTCAAAGGTCTCTTCTTTCTCTCCAGCTAACCTAACTGACCAAGCCCCATCTCTTTTACCACCATGATTTTTTGGCTACCATAATAATTTTGGCCATTTTCTGGAACCTGGCAACACCGGTCTTAACCACGCATTTGATATTTAATCACAGACTTCTTTATATAGTCATTTGTCTTATTAGCTTATGCCTCATCTCCTGGGAAGATTCTTTAAGATCCAGGGACGCAGTAGAGTATGGTTGAGAGAACAGGGCTTAGAGTTTAGCAGATTTGGGTTCGAGTCTGGATTTCAGCACTTGCTGCCTGCATGATCTTGAGTGACAGTTTTGTCATTTATGAGGTAGAAGTGATTATAATCCTTCCTCTGCACACTGCACTGTGTTGTTTTGAGTTTAGATATTATGGGAATACTTCATCAGCCATCAGTGCACTATAACCATGTTAACTATTCTTAAGAATCAGTCCTCTCTCTAATATTCACCGGATATCGTTAGCAGGCTCACCACAGTTCCAGGGACATAGTGAATGCCAGCTCTGTGAATCTTTGTAGAATAAATAAAGGAGAGGACAAAAAAGGTAAAAATAACAGTTCCTTAAATATTATGAAATTGCAAAGAAGAAGGCTCTGTCTGGACATCTGCACCTTCAAATACAAAGCAGGCAAGAAACACTGGGCAGATAACAAGATAAGGCCTCAGATACAAGTTTTCATTCATGAGGGGTTTTTCAGAGCCACGTTACCAATTAATTCTTGGCAATAAAATCTAAGTCAGCAATGCTGGAGATAGGAGGTTCGATCCTAGGGACAGCGGCACCACCCTTCACAGCCTCAACGCTATGTGTTCTGTACCTCAACACGAAAATGAGGAAAAATAAAAAAGGCTCCAGATATAGTTTATGTCCGGAAAGAAATGGCTTCTACTCAGCAAGCTGCTAAGACAGTTGCTATTTTCAGGCGCTCTATAGCTTAGCAGATTACCAAGGTGATGACATTAAGTTTAAGACTCCCTATTAACGGAAGGATAAATGTGAGTAATTCAGGGAGGCCACTTAAGCAAACACCAACTGAAGGATAAAAATCGCCATGAAGCCCATGGGGGAAGAACAGAGACGCAGCTTTCCCCAACAGCTCAGACGATGGACCTGACCCAATCACACACATGGAGCTCCTGCAGGTTTGTCGAGAGAAAACCATTTTGTTCGCACCCTTTTCAGACAGCTCCTACTCCACAAGACTGTGAGCTAGCCCCCAAGCAGCAAGGTCCCCAACTTGTCCCCCTTTCCCCCTAGCACCTCATGATGGTGTTATTTTCCCTCAGGACCCTTACCTTGCAGGATATTCCCCCCCCCCCCCAAAGAGTTATCTTTGTACTCAGAATAGGAGCCAACCAATTCAGCACCACCAAGCTACAAAGGACTGACAGTTTTCCTAGAAAGATTTACGATTTCAAAGGGGTGGGAGGCCTTATACTCAGGAAGCGGATTTGTCATTGTAGACCTCAAGTGTGTCTATGCGGCCAAGGTGGGAGTAGGGCTGTAAGGCCAGGTGGTTTTGGAGGGAGAGAGAACCCCGCCATCTTCTGAATAACACCATTCGGCTGCTGTATTGCTGCCTTTCCACAAAGTGGGACCAGAACACTGCACACAAATTGCTCTGATCAAATCAAGGGGCCCTAAAGGAGATCAGGCTTGGCTTAAAAGCTCTTGGGCTATGAGTTAATAAGAATTTTAATAAAAATGGAAAGTATAGCTCTGGGCCGTGCTACAATATCTCTCTGGGTTGCTGGTGTTCTATCAGTCAATCAGATAATCTTTCTGACGTTCGTAAAGTGGAGAGGGTAAGCAAAACTGCGGGCCAAAGAAGGTTTCAAAAACATAACCTGCACAAAGACCATCGGCTCTCTGAATGGCCCTCCAGGGACCTGAGACATACCTGAAAGTGAAGTCTTCCCTGCAAGATAAGACACCAGTCAAACAGCCTGGGCCCAACACACTTCCCATAACAGAACAATTTCCAGGAGCACTTGGGTGGCTCAGTGGTTGAACATCTAAATCTTGATTTTGGCTCAGGTCATGATCCCAGGGGCATGGTATCAAGCCCCAAGTCGGGCTTCCGTGCTGACAGTGGAGCTTGCTTAAGATTCTCGATCTCCCTGTGCCCCTCTCCCCCGCTGGCACACTCTCTCCCTCTCTAAAAAAAAAAAGATCCAAAAAATCCATACACAATTCATTGTCATGACAATCTGTAGAAGACTACCTGTGATGACCGCACCCCCCCCCCCCCCCCCGCAAACTCTGACAGATGAGGAAGGAGCCTGTGGGTCAGAGAGGTGGTGACGGGGGGACCTGATCCCAGGTCTTCTGACTCTTCTGTCCTTCCACAAATTTGTCAGTAGCTTACTTCCACTTTAAACTCAAACTTCCTCTTTAATCATTATGATGCTCTGATTCAGTTTACTATCCTCAGATACAACCTAGAAGATGGCTGGTCTGCATCATCTGATTCACCTCCAAAGGTAGGAAAAATCACTGACCCTTTTTTTTTTTTTTTTTACCTCCAAACTGCCTTTGAGATGAAAACTTACTATCAGTTTAAAAGCAAACAGCCTCCCTGCTATTTATCTATTTTTGTCTAAAGGACTATCAAGTTCTGTGGCATTCAAGGCACAGTTCAATACCTAGGGTGCTGCTCAATCACTTATTACTCCATTACACCAACCTCTTTTAATATGCCCATCAATAGGTATGTTTCTCATGGTTAAACATGGGTCCTAACAGTTGATAGGCAGGATTGGCTTATGTTTTTCTTGTTTTTTGTTTGTTTGTTTTTTAATAAATGGCATTCAGCTGAAAATACAGGTGACATGGTGTGATAGTTGTTTACCCAGAACATGTGGGAACAAATGCCAGCCCATGGGAAGGCACATTCCTGTAGAGAACTACCAGGAGGCTTCAAACACCACTTAAAAGTTTGCGCTGGTCCATTCTGTTTTCTGTGCCGAAGGACAGAGGAGACAAAACAGAGAAACTTCATTCTTGCTCTTGGTGTTTCACACACTGGTAATGACATCATGAGGAGACTTGAAAGTTTACACTAGCTGTCCTGACCATTCTCTCTTCATCTTTGCCACATGCTCCCCCTGCCCCTGATGACAGTCCCACAGGTTTCTTTCTTCAGCAGGCTGGTAGGTCTAAACTCCACACTCTTCCTAGGCAATCGATAACCTCCCAGTGTCCATCTCTAGACCAGAGCTCTCTTCCCAGTTTTAGACTCACTCTCCTTTGGTTCCCTGAACATTTCTACCCCCATGTCCAGTGGGGACTCCAGATGCAGCATTTTGAGAATTAAATCTGTGGCCTTCTTGCCTAATCTACTGCCTCCTGGGTTCTCCATTTAGCTGGAAACACCCCCATCCAACCACAACAGAAAAGCTGGGACTCTTTTTGTATCCCATCCTGTTTGTCATCACTCAGGTTCATTGGTTGCTAAGTCCTTAAGGGTGTATCTCTGAAAGACTCCCCAGAGACTCCCCTCCTCCCCTCCCCTCCCAGCCCCTCTGCCCTAGGCCATGCCTTCCCATGTCATTCATCTAGTCTAAACCTCAAAACCTTGGAAACGCTGCAGCCAGTGATGCTTCTAAAGGTAAATCTGACCGGGATCTTCCCTACTGAAGAAATCCTTCAATGGCCCCCTGTGCTCATGACCAAGTACAAAATCTTTACCTTGACTTTAAAAGCCCTCTATCACCTTGTCTTTGCCCCTTGCCCAGGCTCCCTGAATGGGCAATTAAGGGACTTGGAATTTTAGAGGCAGATCCCAGGCCAGAGCCCAGCAATCTTATTTCTCCATCTTGAATTCTTGTCACAAAAACCACACCTTTCTATCCTGTATTTCCTATTTATTGGCCAATGGATGGAAATAGGAAAACAAAATGACCAGGAAAAAAAAAAATGAGGCCTGTCTGATTGAGGTCATTCTAGATGTGCCCTGAAGCTTGGCTCACACGAGCTTCTCTCCAGGTGGGGCTCTAGAATTACGCAACGGCGAGGATGCACGTATATCAGTCAATGGGTACGACACACTGCCAACCCCATCCTTCCTTGCACACGTCAACACAGGCTTGGTAGCAGGTACTGCAAGTTTAACATGTGAAAAACAAAGCAAGAAAACAGTGACCTCATTACCTGTCTGGAATGTAGAGACAGTGGGGAGCCTGTCTGGAGGTAGAGGTACACCCACTTTACATCCTATCTAATGCTGGCCGGTAACCTTGGCCTTGGTTTCCATGTTGACCACAGAGTTAGGAAAAGCGCATGCACCATTTACTTCTCTAAAGAGCTAACTGGAGGTATAGCATTCGCTGTATCTATTAGCTTTGAAATCACAGAAGGCCCTACCAAACGAGTTAGCTTTTGATGGTCTCCTCTCATGATGCCCCAAACTGGGATATCTGGAAACCTTTGGAAGCAACTAGCTGTTCACTTTGTATGCAAGCATTTGGCATTGTGAAGTTACACCCCGAAGGAAAGGGATATCTCCCTCCTCTTTGTGCCCTTTGGGTTGGCACAGGAAATGTCTATGAACACTCCAGAAGGGATCTTATGAACAAATAACACAGGCCATATAACGTGAGGTGGAGGACAGTTGATGCTCCAAATTTTTTTAAGATTTGGCTTCCCAGCCCTTCTCTAAATAGAGATTTTGTTATCATTGCTTATGATCATCGTTGATATACACTTGAGTCTTCACATGCTATGGGATGATCTGGATTCAATGTCTGCCTGTCTCCTCTGACACCATCTGTCTCCCCAGCACATGCTCCAATGGAACCACACGCCACAGTTTGAGTAATCTGCTGGTAACTCTAGAAAACAGGTGCAATTTTCATTCCCATCAGCTTGGGCCAGATCCCTACCTGCTGATTTAAGCCTGGTCTGGCCTGTAGAGTCCTGGACCCTCATCCTGCTTTTAACAATGAACACAAGCTGACCCACACAGGGTCTAGGTGTGGGACTTTACCCTGGCTGTGACAGCACAGCACCAAACATCGAGAACATCATGAAAAAAAGAGAAAGCTCTCCAGCTGTATCCAAACATCCAGAAGTCTGGCATGGGGAAGAGGGAACATCTTGGCACCTGCCCCATCAACCAGGGTGTGCTGTCCAAGCAGAAAGGCAGCAGGTCCCAGGGCCTGGCTGACCAGTGCCCTGGGTTGGCCATGGAGAGAGAAGCCTGTGGCGTACCTTGTCTGTGCAGGATGAAATCTGGCCTGAAGACTACAGACCTAAGGCCCATCCTTCTGGAGGTTTCCTTTAGAAAAGAAGCATGAGGCCAAGTGAAGGGGGGAAACAACAGTGTGTTCATAAATAACCTCACCCACACCAGATAACAACAGCCTCATACTTGCAGGTGTCAAAACTGTGGCCAGGTCAAGATTTCCCTCTTTGCTTTCAGTTCCCAGAGAACACGATTTAACCAAAACCACATTAAAAAAACTCAGTGTCTTCTGGTTCTAATTCAGTTCCCCCAGACAATTTTCTTCTTTTTCTTATAACAGGGCATTTGGAGCCCCACCTGACTGATCATCCTTGAAAACATTCATTCAACACATATTAAGGGCTTGTGTTATTGGGCACTGTCAGCACAGCGTGCCCTACCTTTAATGAACATAATGACAGTAAGACTGAGCAATCAGTATATTAACAACAATGATAATAACAGTTGCTAATATGTATTGGCCCTTTATGTGCCCCACTGAAAAATCTCTTTAGTTGTATTTTTAACTTAATTTATCAAGCCACCCTAAACATAAATACCATGATTATCTCATTGGGAGCTCTGAGAGATTAAGTGACCCAAAGCCACACAGCTGATAGACAGTGGAGCCCAAATCTGAATCCAATCCGCTGGGCTTTTGAGATCGTACATTTACGTACCATATTATATCCTCACACCTCCGCACAGTACATGTGGCAGAGGGGACCCTGGGTCTATACAGTGATCTCACAATTCCGGGGAGCACCGTTCATGGTATTCCATGAGATTGGTACCCGTGGGAGTGCAGCTCCATAGGATACAAGGAAAAGTATGGCTCCTGCCCTGGTGAGATAAACTGACCTTGTCCTGGGCTCTTAGAGGCACTAGAAGTATAGGTAGAAAAAATCTCGTACAGGGACGGCTATGTGTGTGTCTGTATCACTGGTAGCGGCTTATACAGAGGCTGGCAACCAGGAGGCACTATGACAATTTTTCTGCCTGCCTAATTGAAGGAAAACATTTTAGAAGGTAAATAAAGAAGGAAGATTCCCAAACTGGAAGAAGATGAACTAAGAGTCTGTCGTGCTTAGCAGGCTGGACCAGGGTCAAGCAGGAGAGTCCTCCCTGTGGGAGGACCATCTATGGTACATGAGCTATGACAGTGAGAAGGGAGCTGAGTGTGCTGAGCTGGCCCTGAGATGGTTCCAGTAGGTAGAGGAAGGCCTGAGTCTGTAGCAGCAGTTAGAACTGCTTCCAGAGTGAACTCTACTCGCTGGGGACTGACTACTGCCATAACATGGGGGGGGGGGGGTTGGTTTCTTTGTGGGACATTCAAGCCTAAGAGAGCCTACTTGTAATGGGAAGAAGGAGGTGCCTGTTTCTGCGACTCACTGGCTCCGGGTGACCTGTCCTCATCTGTGTGTCCTCAGCATCTGTCCCAGAGGGCTCTGCAGCATCCCTGGAGGGCACGGAGGGCCTGGCATGGAGCTGGGTGAAGACGACATCTCCTGGGTCCTCAGGCTGGATTTGGTCCAGGGCTACCTCTGCAGAGCCAATCTCTCTGCGCTTCACCAAGAAGTGTCTGAACACTGAATGCAGAGCCAATGACACCTCGAATCCTGTTGTAGCTCTAAACTGCAGCGGGGCTTGACCTGGGGAAAGTTAGTTCAGCCTCAGGGTTCCCATTAGGAAGAACATCATGACAGCTAGATGTTTGCTAAGCTGTTTTCTTCTCTCTAAAGGGACCCTGCACGTGTCCAGCCACTGCCAGACTGGCAGAGGAGAGATGGGAAGGAGCTCTGGGTTAACCAGCACACTTGTCACGCAGCCCCCCTCTCCCCTTGTCCCAAGAACGAGTGGGTCTAGATTCTGATCTGTGACAAAGAAAGGATGTGCTCATTATCCCCTAAAGCCTGCATCCGTGGCCTGCAGCATGCCCGACAAAGCAGTCTGCCTTTCTGCACTGTGGTAACTGCCCTTGAAGCCTGACTGGCTGGAGCCCAGTTGATGGTTTTGTGAAAGCTGTTACCCCCAAAAAAGCAACGCTGAGTTAGGTGTAGAGATAATGATCTCTGCGCTGTCACACCACACGGGGAGGGAGGGTGGCGATAATACCACCTTCTTCCTCGACAACAATAACTTGCGGAAGCCAGAGAAATTTGGGCATTGAGAATAAAAACATTCACTGCACTTACCAAGTGTTGAGTGACTCTCCATTAGCACTGTCAGCAGAGACCTGCAGGAAACAACTTTGCCTTGTTTTCTCCCCACGCCACCCAGCAGCTGACAACAACTGCCCAGAGACAACACTTGGAAACACTTGCCCGGAGACTCCAAACATTCTGCGGTGGCTGGGAACGCTCTCACGGGCCTCAGGCACTGCAAGGTATCCTCACAGACCTCTTGCGTTCTGAAACCCAAGAGGAATCTAGGGCTGAGTGATTCTGTGCGACTAGAGAGAAAGAAAGAGGAAGCAAAGCCACAAGCTGGATGGTTCTGCGGCAGCCGCCACGACCACCATCCGACCAGCAGGTCACCTGGCGATGGGTTCTCTCTCTCCCTTTCTGTTGCTCTTGCTTGCTTTCCCTCCCTCTCATCCTTTCCTGGGACTTTTACTGCTTCTGGAGAAGAAGGCAACTGCCCTTGCTTCTGCCATTACAAAGAAAAGGAAGATGAAAAATACCATTGAGAAATACCCCACTGTTATTCTGGAAGTTAGAAAAGAGGTCAAAGAACCTGCTTTTTCTGTCCCTTTGGGAGGGATGCTTCCCTAAGGAAGGGGGTAGGTGGGAAATAATAGAATTCCAAGGCCACAAGTTGACATTGTGGGACCGACACCACCCCTCCCATCCCTGTGTCGTCAGTCATCTTATTCCTCATTCTCTACTTCCCGACAATGTTGTTCTCGTTTCCATCTCCTCTTCCCTTTGGTCGTCACTGTCTCAGTTCGTTTTTCCTCACGAGGAAAGTATAGACCATGTAAAACCATCTCGAACCCTTTGTGCACAAAGCACGACACAAAATGTACAACCAACCAATGTGCCCAAAACCACGGTGTTGGGACCTGGGTCGACAGTCACCCCCACCCCCAGGACAGAGAACACTCACACCCCAGTCTGGGTTGATGCCATTTTTGGTACATCCTCCTTCATTTTCCTCTACTGCCTCTCAGCCCAGGGACCAACTCATCCTCCTCAGCCATCTTCCTTTTTAAAGGTCTTGATTCTGTTTTTCCATTCCATTCCCTTTGCTACCTCCCTGGGCCCTCATCCGTTTTGCTTGGACACCAATGGAGCCTGAGCAGGGTCCAACATTCCTTCTTGCTTCCGGTGCACCCCAAATTGATGACAGGTGGAGATTTCCCCAAACATCAATTTCTTTGATGCCATTCCCTGCTGGAGTATCTTCAATGGCTGCCCATGGGCTGAAGGACAACATCTAAATCCCTTGCCTTGGCAGAAAGGAGCCTCTATGTTCCGGCCCTAACTTACTTTTCTAGACCTTAATAATACTAGGTTTTTTTTTTTTTTAAAGCTACCATTTATGGGGCACTTACTACATGCCGGGCACAGCACTAAGACTTCATCTGAGTCTGTTCTTCTGAGAGTCGTACAAAGTCCTGTTACCTGCCCTTCGGAGATGAGAAAATGAGGCCCACAGAGATGAAGTGACCATGAAAAGCTGTATGCTGAGTCAGTGGGCCCAGCACTTGAACCCATGTCATTTGTTATGATACCAAAACCTGTGGTGAGGATGGTAACAGGTGCCCTGTGCTGCAGCCAGACCATCCTGGGCTCTGCCATCTACATATGCTTTGGCGGCCATGGATCACCTCCGCTGAAACCCAACTGAGGACCATGTGCAGAGGAGCCCTCAATGCATATGACTTGAGAATGCTCAGCCTTCAGAGTAGAAAACAGGGTGACAAACATGACACGCAGTCTGGGAGGCACTGAGTGGCCAGGCAGTGCAAGCAGGCCACAGCATCTGCCGGGTGAGGGCAGTGGTGGTGGGGCTGGAGCTGGTTGGATCTATCTGAGCCAGAGGACAACTGCGTGCTGTAGCCCCCTCCCCCTCACTCCACCCTCCTTTTCTACCCACTGCTGCTGTGTGGCTCCCAGAGCCCCCTTCCCAGGGGCCATTCTCCGAACCTCCACACCCAAGGACGACTCAGGTAGGAAGCTGGGTTCTGCCTCCCTCCTTCTCCAGCTGTTTTGCTGCTAGGAGATGGAGGAAGGGGCATCCTCACTGGGCCTCCGGGTGATTCTTATTCCCTCGTCCAAGGCACAAAACTCCCAGAGCCCCTATGTTAACATGAAATGCTTCTGGTCAGACTCTTCCATCATAGAACACTCTGAGTTCCTAAAAGTTAAAGAGGTAAGGCAGAATCAGACACAGAAGGAAGCCATGGAGGCCAGCCCCTCCATGAGCAGGTGAGTTCACCGGAGCCTGGACAGAAAGTACTTGTCCAAGGTCATTCAGCCTGAGAGTGGCAGAGGCCAGGCAAGGCCACGAGTTCTAAGTCTCCCAGGCACAGAGCTCTTTGCCTAGCCTGGCACTAATGTACTGCCACCACCCAAACCAATGCCTGCTTCTACTGTCCCTATGGAGGTCATGGTTAAGTGCCCATTGAATTCCCAAGAGCCACATGAGCTATAAAAGCAATTCTTCCCATGTGTCTTTCAAGGTGTCAGCAGAAGTCAAGGACACTTTGAGGATTCACACTCTGACCACAGCAAGCCAGGTACTAGGAGGGTTAAATCACTTGTGAAAGGAAAGCCACAGGCTGAGTCAGAACCAGGGAGAGACTGGCAGGCACAGCCCTGTCTGGCTGGGGAAGGCCAAGGTCTTCATTTTGGCAAGGACCCGTAAGGTGTCCTCCTGTCTTCCCGGGGGGTCTGGTGCACTCATTGGGTTTAAATCTTAAGGCGAAAAATCCTAGTACACTAAGTGCTAAAAGTGCTTACAGCTGAAGATCCCAGGATGCTATCCCCGGTGCTAAACATCCCAGGACAATGCACAGAGCCCTCCTCTAGCTGGGTCAGCCCACCTTTCTCCAGCCTCACCTTTGTATACCTGCTCTGTTCAAGCCATACTAAACATAGCCCACATGTCCATATCTTCCTTATCTCTTTTGCTATTCCCTCTGCTGGGAATACTTTTTCCCTTTTTAACTGGAATACTTGTACTTGACTTTAAATATGGATTTTAAATGTCTTCTCCTTTTCATAACCTCCCCTGGCTCTTCGTTTCTAGTCCCCCTTGTCTGTCTTCCTTCAGAACTGCATTTATGGCACCTCTCGGCCCTTTCTGGGTTAAATCCTAGCTATTTGTTAACATGCTTTCTCTCAACGGCTACGGTGAAAATCTCTCAAGGACGCTGGCTCAATCATATTCATCTTTGTCCCCTAAGTAGTTGGGTCAGTTCCTGACACACAGAGGGAAAAAGAGAATTCCCTGCTTAAATTAAATAGAAATACGTCTGCTTAAGGAAAACTTTGCTCCAAATTCCCAAGTGAAAAGCCAATAAAGGTTTTCTTTTCTAAGAGTAGAGCAAAGGCCTCATTATAGATGAATGGCAAGGTATCATTTTACAAGCTGCTGCCACGAGCAAACCTCCCTCCACACACGCCTAAACGCACATGTGTGTGCATGCACACACACATAAAAGCTGGAAGGAGGTGGATGTTCTCTGGCAAGGTGCAACAAAGAAGATAAGATCACCCTGCTGCAAAAGAAGGTAAGGCACGTGACCATGTGGGTAACCCCAGGCATAAACGACACCCTCAGCAAGGCCCAGCTTAAATCTAACCACATCATCTTTTCATGAAGCAGACATGAAAAAGTACGATTAAAATAATTACAAAAAGGGTGGTTTAATGCCTTCTTGCCTCGATGGTATCAAAGCTACACACTCTGGAGCTACTTGGGGAAACAATTCTCTGAGATAAGAAGATGAACTATCCGCTCAGGAGAACGTGCAGGAAGCCAAGGTAACTGGGCAACACATAACGAAACAGTTTGTGGCTAATGAGCCATCTAAACCAAAGAGTCCCTGGGCGGAATCAGTTGTGTAAGCGAAGGAAACCAAACCCATCCTTGCCTCAAAGTGAAGACTTTGTGGGTGCCAGTGTGTGTGTGTGTGTGTGTGTGTGTGTCCTAACCAAACATTATGGCTAAAGTGAAATTCACAGCTCTTCCACCTGTGGCTGAGACTAGTATAAAATGAAAATGTTGAAGAGTTGAGACTTATTTTCACGCAGCAGCCCTGAAGTCCCCTTCTGGTGACTCCGCCTGCTGTGTGACTTTCTTGCCGAATGACCAGTGCTGCATCAGTGCAAACTGAGACACCGGCACTGGTTGATCAGCATATCCCAGACGGAGATGCAGAATTCCAGCATCACGGTGTTCTGATACAGTTGGGTCTGAATTCTCTGAGCCACAGCGACAGGTGTCTTTCTCCCTCTGGAGCTCTGCTTACATCCGGTCCATGTTTTACTGCAACATGGTTTTTCCATCAGTCTTCACCCAGTAAGCCTCCCAAGTAATCTTCCCATGATTATTTCAGGTCCCGGAACTAAAGAATGTGATAGCTGGGATGGGTTGCAGGGCATTTAGATTCCAAACTTACAGACCCAATGGCTTGCTATTGAATCTCAGGTCTGCATTAGTCAGTACTCTTTGCTTTGGGGTAAGTTACTTAGCCTAAAACTCCGTTTTCTCATCTATATAAACGGGGAAAACTTTACTTATGTAACGTATGTAGCACAATCACGAGCACAAAGTTAGACGTCACGGTGTGGAGCCATTATTATTATTGCCACCATCATAATCTATCCAAACCCTTTTGATTTCTAGAAGATCTTGAGGTCCAGAGAGGTAAGGTGCCTTGTCCTAAGGAAATGAGTCTTGGGCGATCCAGTAACCATTGTCCCTGCTAGGTGATGACTAGACCACAGGCAGTAGCACTCAGAAGTAACTGAGTTCGTGGCAGAACTTCGATCTACTGATTCTCAGGCCAGAACCTGACCCAGTGTACCACAGTGGTGCCATGTACTATTATTTATTGTTGCACAGTTATTTTTTTTTTTTTTCTCCAGCCAGGTCTTAAGTCCCTGGGTAGTAGGGACCTCATGCTGCTTAAGTTCCTCCAGATTGTAGCACTTCACAGGTAGTAGACAAATATTTGTTCACTGGCTGATTGCAAAGATGGCTGCTGATTTTGAAAGCAACAGGTTTCCATCGAGGCTGATTCTCTCCCACACCATCATGTCCTAGTCATTTTGGGAAACTCACCCAAGAATGTCTTGTGCTAATGTGTTATCACAGGGAAGCATTCCACCCCTTTTTGGGATGCAGATATAGATCGCTCCAGATTGCAGGCACACTAATTAGAGCCACTGGTAATTTCACTGCTGCTCTAAAGCCCCAAAGCACTCACTGTAGGCACCTTTGTCCTTGCACATGAGAGCTTCTGTCCCTACATGTCAAAACAGCCAAACTGTCTTTTGATGGTGCTGCTGGTACCCACAGCCCAGATGTCCGGGTCAAGGTGCCAACCCACCAAATCCATCATCAGAAGGGAACCTGGTGCCATCCCTTTTCCGGAAAGCAGTGTGGCACAGATCACTGGCTCTAAATAGGATATTCTAATAAACGTTGCTGTTATTTTTACTGTCTTGTGCAGTGTTGAATATGCTTCTCCTAAGCTGGCCTTTATGTAACCTCCATGACCTACCTTTTTAATTCAGATCTTTATTTTCTATTTCATAAACCCTTTTAATTTAATATCACTGTAAAAACTCTAAATGAATATACACGGTGTTATTGTACTAAGCTTTTCGGGCTAGACTTTTGTGGCTAGTTAGTATCAGGGACGGGTCACTGTGAGAGCATAGGAAGGCATGGGTACAGCTTGGGAGCGTCTGAGATACAGTTCTTGCCTAGCAACTGATACCCTCTTGTTGCTTCATTCAATTTTTCCCATTCTTGACCTCTGCCCTTGTTTTCCATAATATTGGTACAATGAGTTGAATAAATGGCCCTGTCTATAAAGAAGTGGGGAAAGTGTGGCTTGGGCTAAAACTCTCAGGGCATTAAAGGTATGAGGGGTAGACAAAGAGGTGAACTTAAAGACCACTCAAATGGATAGAGATAGGTGTTCCTTGGAGGTTCCAGCCAGGCAAGAGTCCACTCAGAGTGGACCAGGGGACACATTCCTGTCTAGAGTCTATTATATTCTTCTTATGAAGTTGGGAATGGCTAAGGGCAATGACATGTGCCCCACATTCTGTGTGACACCCCACTGTTCACTGCTTTTTCAAACATTCCCTGAGTAGACTTTTCACAGGATTGTGAGGACCGTGTCCAGAGGTGCACTGTCCAAAACGGTCGCCACAAACCACAGGTGGCTATTGAGCGCTTGAAATATGACTAGTCAAAACTGAGATGTGCTTTAAGCATAAAACATACACCAGAGGTTGAAGACATAATACTTTTTTAAAAAGAAGGTAAAAATATCACATTCTTATGTTCTTTATATTGATTACATGCTGAAATAATATTTTTGATGTATGGGGTTAAGTACATGTTTTATTAAGAATAACTTACCCCGTTTCTTTTCACTTTTTAAAAATATGGCTACCAGAACACTTAAAATTAGAAATGTGCATTGCATTATATTTCTACTGGCCAGCACTGCTTTAGACAATTGCCAGGGAAGTTGTTTCCATTAAAGTATGGATCAACCCAGTGAAAAACACAACTCTTGAGTCCTCTGCCAACTCCCCATCACACTCAGAATGAAGTCCATGCTCCCACTCTGGCCCCCATGATGCTGAGGCACCTGGGCCCTGCCTACCTCCCTGGCCTCCCTCTGGATGCTCATTCGAATGAGTTGGAACCTTCCTCAGAAACTCTAGGCTCAGGCCAGGCTCATGATGTTTGCAGGATGTTCTCTCTATCTGGAATACTCTCCCTCATATGTTTTTGTTATTTGAGTGTCATCTCAAATGTTACCTCCTCAAGAAAGCCTTCCCTTGGGAGGCACAATAATGTCCCCTGATGACATCTACATCCTTTCTCTGGAATCTATGATTAGGCCACCTTATAGAGCAAAAGGGACTTTTCAGTTATGATCAAGTTTAGGATTCTGAGATGGGGAAATTATCCTGGATTACCCAGGCAGGGAGGATCTTTATAAGGAAAAGAAGGGGGTAAGAGAGTCAGAGTTGGAGATGTGATGACACAAGCAGAGGTCAGAGATGTGCAGGGCCAGGAGCCAAGCAGTACAAACAGACTCAGAAGCTGCAACAGGCAAGAAATGGATTCTTCCCTAGAGCCTCCGGAAGGAACACAGGCCTGCCAACCCATTTTAGACTTCAGACGTCCCAAACTGTAAGATAATAAATATGTGTTGTTTAAAGCCAAAAAGCTTGTGATAGTTTGTTACAGCAGCAACAGGAAGCAAATACACATCTCAACCTGAGATTAGGTACCACCCAATTTCCAGTTCCTCTATTCCATCCTTCTAAGTTATTCTTTTATTGTTAACAGACGGCATCCAATTTATTTGTTAATTTGCTTACTTGTCTATTTTTAGTCTCTCCTGACTAGAATGTGAGCTCTCTGTGGGAAAAGACCTCCTACTGCTTTTACTATTAGGGATTCTCCCTTTTGAACTAATGCCTGGCACACGGTAAATGCTCCTTGGTCTGAATAAATGGTTTATGAATGCATAAATGACAATGGGCTATTTAACAGATTTTCATGCAACCAACTGGATCGAAAAAAGTACACCCAAGGAAATGAGATGAACAGTACGGACAGAGTGCTCACTACTTATAAGGTACATGAGGTACTGCAGAGATGTAAAGAATTTGATGACCCTACAGTCTCTGTAGTGAGACATGTATAGGCACATGATAAAACAATGGCCTGTGGGGTATTAAATGGCTGGAGTCAAATGGGGGTAGGTCATTGGGTATGAGCAGTGGTGGGCTCATAAATGAGCTCTCAAAACAATAATGATGGCCTGATGTGTAGTTCTTGCCAGTTCTGTTTAAATGCTCCTAAAGTGACTGCCTTCAAGCTGCCACTGCAATGTCTCTGAATGTGGCTTGGGGAAGAGTCAAGTAGGATCTTGCTGGGGGGGTGGGATTTCAAGTGGACCTAGAAGAGTTGAGAGGATGAGGATAGACTCAGGAGAGGGCAAGAGGCATGGAGCACACAGAGGTAAGGATCACTTTAAGGCTGGTGAAGTGGGGGGATCAATGGCCTTTGTGGCTCCAGGGGGTTTCTCTTCATTGACACAAATAGAAATACGAGATTAACTAGAAGTCACCATGAGAAGGTGGCTAGAGACATGTGGGAACAGAAAATCTTATTGTCAGAAGGATCTTGATGATTTTTCCAGCCCAGCACCGATTTTAATGAGTCGAGGGTGGAGTTAAGAGACCTGGCTAGCAACACCCAGAGAGGAACAGTGAATAGTCCGTGTTTGCTGAGCTGGTTTAGAGGATATCTTGCCCTGAACTCAGGCTGATGTCCTCACTTATTCTGCCTCTCCAACATTTGATGATTGACACAACATGCAGCACCCCTACAATCCTATCATAAAGATGTGCAGTCAAATGAACTTGGATTCCCAAAGTAACTCTCCCTGGAATTCCCATTGTTACCCAGGTGTCACTTCCTCTAATTCATAAGCCTGGGTGATTGGATTCTGGGGATCCTAGGGTGGTGTTTAAAAAGTTGGTATAGGGGCACCTGGGTGGCTCAGTTGGTTGAGCATCTGATGTCGGCTCAGGTCATGATCTCACCATGCGTGAGTGACTTCGAGCCCCGCTTCGGGCTCTGTGCTGACAGCTCAGAGCCTGGAGCCTGCTTCGGATTCTGTGTCTCCCTCTCTCTCTGCTTCTCCCCTGTTCTCTCTCTCTCTCTCTCTCTCTCTCTCAAAAATAAATAAACATTAAAAAAAATTGGTATGTATGTTGGGGGAGCTGGATTGGCTCAGTCAGTTAATCATCCAACTCCTTCTTGGCTCAGGTCATGATCTCGTGGTTTCTGAATTCCAGCCCCATGTTGGGCTCTACACTGACAGCACAGAGCCTGTCTCAGATTCTCTCTCTCCCTCTCTCTCTCTTCCCCCCTCCTTTGTGTTCTCTCTCTGTCTCTCAAAATAAATAAATAAACGTAAAAAAAATTCAAAGAATAGTTGGTGTGTGGGGTCAGACGGTATCTGGATTTGACTCCTGATTCCACCATTTCCCAGTTGAATGATGCTGGGGAGGTGACTTGATCTCTCGAGACTCTAGGTTCCTCATAACTAAAATGGGGACAACAGTCCTCCTCAGAGGTTTCTGAGAGGATTACATAATACATAAGAGACACTCATGTCACACCTGGCACACAGCATGTGCCTGACCAGTGTGCACAATGGCAGGGATAACAGTGAAAATCATGTTTTTCCCCTTCTCGAGATCCTGCCAGACAGAACCTCATCTCCAAAGCTGTTTTCCTAACAAGCCCCTTCCCGCCATCCACATCACCTGTCCGTTGTCTTTGCTCTGAGCAGAAGCCCTCTCTTCACATACCCTCTGGATACCTGGTCCAACGGCCCTCTCAGACCCATGCCTTCCTTGTTGATCACTTTCAGAACACACATTTGTTTGTGTGCAGGGTGCAACGTTTTCCTTGCTTTGGGCGTGTTTCAATGAAGGACAGGATAAGGCCATTATGTGAACACCGGGACAACAATGAAGACAAGACTGCTTTCTGAAAAGCACTAAAAAGCTTTATTTTGCCTCAATGGCCATTATTTTCATTCTTTTTCCTCCACACAAAGCAGCGGAGCACATTTCATTCAGTCCGTTGCTGAGCGAGTGGGTGTGAAGATGCCATACAAACAAAAGAGGTAACATATTGCTGTTGTCAGGTCTCTTTTTAAGTGCTCTGCGAGGTGGACTGAGCTTCCCCGCCAGCCCACTGCTGGACTCATCAGGAACAACAATGCCCACGTATATATAAATACAAAAACCCTACCTAATCCTTGACATGGTTACACGACAATTTACAAGCAGGAGCCGGATTTCAAAAATCGGCACAACATAAAAGCGCAGTGTTCTTCTAAGATGTTGGCAACCTGTCACCCCCTCCGACAATTTTAGGCGTTAATCCTGCCGCCATGGAGATCTCGTTCCCCGTCTCCCAGGAAGAAGGCATCATGGCTCTGTTCCTGACACACCAGGGCCCATGGGTGTGCCTGTGAAAGGCTTCAGTGACGTGAGCTTGGAGCAGCCATGAGCCTGGGGAGCGGGTAAAATTCGAGATACCAACCCAGTTGGGGTGGTCTGGGTCCCAGGCTGTCCAAAGCACACAGCTCAAAGTAAGAGAAAACCACTGACTCCTACTCTGAGTTTTCCGAACATAAAAAGCAACTTCAAATAGCAGGAAGAAATAAATCTTGGTATTCTGTAAGTTTTACTTTATGAAGGACATTTAGTGGCTTTGGTTCATGGCTGTGTGTGTGTGTGTGTATCCCCCCCACCCCCGCCCCCGCCCCCACAATGGTTTTCCTCCCTCCTTCCTCCTTTTTGCTCAGAACGTCACTGTGAACTGTGAACTGAACAGTTCTCACTGTGAACTGAGAACTCTTCTTCTGGATCTCTGGATGGTTCTGAAGGAGGAGGAAATGTTTCTTGATAATGTCTCAGCTCCTGAAGGCCAAGACTCCGCCACATTTCCCGCAGGCTCTCCCTGGCGTCTTGCGTGTGCTCTCGTTATAAATACTAAGGGAGCCAGTGAAGGAGCAACGTCATCATGACATGTCTTCCCATTTCACCATCCCCATCAGGCCTTATCAGAAGGACCCCTGCCCTGGCTACACACCAGTACCTGAGCTTCAGTCGGAGGTCGAGGGGGCTGTCCCGGTGTATTTCAGTAGAAGAGGGTCATGTTTAAGAACACCATCATGGGTGTTCTTACTGAACAACCATGTGCCTGGTGCTGTGGGGAGCATACTACATGGGTAATGTGATCTGTGTCTGGGGGCCTCCTCTCCCCACCCATCCCCCAGCTGTGTCCATGGCTGGCATCCTGCCTTGGCACACAGAAGCTGCACAGCACTCCCCCACTTACCAGCCGTGTGTGACCCTTAGAAGTTTATAACGTGTACAGTGTGTGTAAGTTCCAGTCTCTCGGGTGTAAAATGAGGAGAGCAACACCTGACTCCCAGATGTCTTGAGGATTAAATAAAATTATGTAAGAAGCACCTAACACAGGGCCCGGCACAAAAGGAGGTGCTTAGAAAATTCTGGTGGCCGGCTTCTGTTTGATAAGCAGTAAAAACCAAACAAACAAACGAAAACATTTGAGGGAATGAGATGAACACGTGGAAAGTAAGCTGGGAACATTATAGACTTATTAAATAATAAAGAACCAAACAGAATAAATAACAAGATCTCTCGGGTGCCTGGGTGGCTCGGTTGGTTGAGCGTCAGACTTTGGCTCAGGTCACGATCTTGCAGTTCATGGGTTCGAGCCCTGCACTGGCTCTCAGCTGTCAGCACACAGCCCGCTTCAGATCCTCTGTCCCCCTCCCCCACTTACACTCTCTCACCCTCTCTCAAAAATAAATATATATTTAAAAACATTATTAAACAAAACAAGATCTCTGCTATGGACTGGAGCTAGGCACAGCTCAGGGGGAACTAAACACTCTGGCTGAGTCTGCAGCAAATAGTTTCATGGAGAAAACAAATCTGAGAAGGAACTTGCAGAAATGGCTTAAGTGGCTATGGTCCCCTTCGAATAGTAAGAGTTCTGGTACAATAAAACATGCCGTTTGAAAAAAAAAATCCAAGTGCCAGATTCATCTCATGAGATCATGGGGGTAAAATGAATATGAGAAAGAGCATGGGCTGGGCCAGGTGGTACAAAGGCCCTGTTCTGCTAACAGCATCTTCCCCCCGCCCCGGAAAGGTCACCCATAATATCCTTTGTGTCTATAACTGTGGCAATTAGTAATAGCCCCCAGCTTAGCGGGGAAAGCATTCCTTTATGACAAGAGCCAGCCAGACACAATCTTTCTACTCAGAGTTCAGGGTGTATATATGGGGAGAACCAGGCAGATTCACACTGTACATGCTTCCAATTAAAAATACAGACACTGAAAAGCAAAATGAATGTCACAGAAAAGAAAGTGCTGCCACCCACTCTTGGCCTAAAGGTCACTGTGCCTCAGCCTTGGCCATTATCTCCAGCCGCAAAGGTCAGGGGGGCTGTCTGCATTTCTGGGGAGTATGTAGGCTTTCATGAAGCCTCAAAATGACTATTGCTCTGACACCAGAATTAGTGATAAGCTCTCAGGAGAAGATGATAATAGAGAAATGGAGTGACTGTAACCTTTTCTACCATCTCTCTTGTCGGCTCCATGAAGCAGAGTCACAAGACATAAAACGAGAAGTTTCCACATTCTACAAAAGACTACAAGACTGCTGACTTAATTGGGTGCGTAACAAATGGCTATACCATTGCCAACAAGAAGACATCAAAGAGGAAGAAGCAAGCAGCGATTAAAACATCTCATGACAACAGCCTGGTGTGGAAACGGGCTCAAAGCGTATCTGGCCAGGTCTCGATATGGCAGTATAGGGCGTTAGCCACGTGGTTCTGTGCATACTCGGATCACTGGGGCCTACCGTGAGCAACAATACCAGATTTAGTCGCAGAATTTCAGGAAATTTAAACATAGAATGCACTGGACTTGGAGTCAGACAGACCTGTGTTCAAATCTCAACGACTGTCCACATGTGATGGGCAATTTAAATCACCTTTTATCATCGCTGTACTCTGCTTCCATAGCTTTTGCACCCACAAAGTTGGAATGATCTTAGTATCCACAGCCTATAGTAGAAGGTTAAATTCACTGACGATTAAATGTGAGAAAAGATGGAAAAGTCCTTTATAAATTAACAGGTACAATAGAAAAACAAATAGTAGTTATTATTATTCATGGTAACATCAACTCAGAGATTATCCATATATAATGTTGAGACAATGCTGCTTCTCTGTATTAGACCCTTCTAGGAGAGAAGATTTTCTGCTGTTGATGATTAACTGGAATCTGGGAAATGCTACACATACAACTATTTAGGTGAGACTATTCATAAAACACAGTAAGAAAAGTAAACCAAGGCACAGAGCACGTGCATGAGCATATAGCTGAATGCGGCCTTTGACGGGTCGGTATCAGAAACAAAATTAGCAACTTGTAGCAGTTCAGCTAAGCTTCCTAGCAACAGAGATACATAAATAACAACACCTAAATGGAGACTATCAGAAAACCACCGCAACCTTAGGATGTGCTATTAATCCCTCCACGTGGGCTCTTGCTAAAGGCATCTGACATTTTTCAATTCATCCAGTGTTAACAGGAATAGGGAATTTGATGTTTACACCTGCCAGGTATAGAGGATGAACAGGAATGACAGTTTGGTAGTTCAAAATATCTGTCCCATTTCTTCCCAGCAGGAAACATATTTTAGTATCGCCCACACCCTAAAACATAGAGAATCCCTGAACATAGCAGTAGGGATTTTCTTTCTCAAGTTCTATACCTGACCCTGGTGAAAAAGTCTGGAAAAGATGCTTGTAGTCATTTTGAGCATAGCTTAGTAATAAAAAAAGTAGCTGACTCAGGCTCAGGGTCTGGGACAGAGCCTCAGATCATGTTCCTCTGCGTGGCTGACCACCCTGACGATGTTCCTGGCACTGCTTTATTGGCCTGCATGTAACTCATTGGTAGACACAAGCTACTTGGTAAGATGTGGGAGAAATCTGTTCTTTAAAGTTTCCCGGAGCACTGGGTATCAAAAGAATGAAGTGCCTCTTGGCCTTTCATGTTGCAAACTAGAGAGAAAGACACAGCCTAGCAGGGCGGCTGAAACTTAGGATCAACTTTTATGATAATACAGAAACCACATGACAGATCATATAGGCGCCTGCCTAACTTCTGACTCATTCGCCAGGTGCTTCTGCTCTCCACAGCTCCAAGAGAGCGTGCTGAGGAGATAAGCCACTCTTGTCATGGGCAAGAGATTTCACTTGAAGTGTTCGGACCCCCTATGTCTCCCCTCTCTTCTTTGTTAAAGAATCTAGGCATAGGTGTAAGATCATTGTGTTTCCACCAGATTTTCCAAGGATTTTTTTTTTCTTGCTGCTCTTCCCCCAAATTCCCCTCCAACATGAAGAACCAGCACAGTACAATTCCACCTGGTGGAACTGGGCAGGTTTGGTGATAAGTTCAGGAAGGAGGACAATGGCAGAAACGTTTGTTGCTTTACAGTTAGTCACGTTTGTGTTTACTCTGCCGCAGTTCTCCCATGGGGCAAAAGCAGAATTTGACTCCGGTCTTGGAGGGCAAGTGTGTGGTGTCGTACATTTCATCGTTTACCCTTTTGCAATGCTTGCTTATTAAAAAAACAAACCTGTCTCTGTCTTAAATCTGAAGTGAAAATAAAATACAGATTTGTGGGCTTGCTCAAGAGGTAGTGAAATCGGGAATCCTGGTGAAGGCCTGGGAATCTAAGCTTTCAGCAATATCAAGCGATTCTCAAACTCACTGCAGTTGAAGATGACTGTGGCGACACATCCCCAACAATCACGGCCCTTAACGGGCCAGAAGTTTCTCACCACCAACCGAGGATATGGCTCAAGGGGAGAAGGAAATGTGGGACACAAGGAGAAAAGCTTGGGTAAAACGCCGTTCCTGGCATAGTTGAGGCCACAATTAAGTAGCATGATAGATACTGTCTCTCAAGAAGGAAGCCCCCCAAATGCTTCCCACCACTCAGCGTTTTATTTCCCTTCCAACTCTCTCCCTAGCAGTATTCACCTTGGTGGAGTCTCCCTCACCAACAAGTCACCTGTTAAGACTTGAGCTCCAGTGGCAGATCTCCTGAATGGAATCTCTTGGGGGTGAGATCCATTCTTGGTTTATAGAATTACCTACTTATAAATTGTTTCTAGAACTGGAAGGGTCCTTAGATAGTATCAAAATATATTAGCTTGCCAATCCAGATTTGATTTGATCTGATTCGGTGTTTTGAGAGACAGAGTGAGTACATGAGTGGGGGAGGGGCAGAGGGAGAGAATCTCAAGCAGGTTCCACGCTCAGCACAGAGCTTGACACAGGGCTCAATCACACAACCATGAGATCAAGAGTTGAGCCAAAATCAAGAGTTGGATGCTTAACCGACTGAGCTACCCAGGCGCCCTTGGACAAGCCAGATTTTGGAAGCCACTGACACGATGCATTGATACTTTTACAACTTGAGAAATGAAACAAAAAAAGTATATTCACACATACACAATATTATATTATGTACGGATCAAGGGGAAAGAAGAGTATTCTGTGAAGATAGGCTAGTTCTGGCAACTGCATGTTTATCTCAAACAGAGCGACAGAAAAAGTGTCCCCTCTTCTCTGGCCAGAGAACATGTGGAGAAGGAGCAGAGTTTTAGGTGTCATTTCAGAGATGGAGGACAGAGACCCTGGGCCATCAGAGAAGTAAACAAGAAGGAAAGAGAGAGAGAAAGAAAGCTGTTCTGGATATAGATAAGCTTAGGAGATGGCTCAGAGGAGGAGGAGGGCAACTGGGCAAACTGTGAGCAAATCTGTCAGAAGAGGAAGGAGGAGTCCTAACAGCGGAATATCAGAAAGACAAAGGAAAATCTTGCTCCTAATCTGTATGTAGAACTCTGCAAGGATGAACAACAGAAAGCCATTATGGCTTCATTCATTCATCCATTCTTCATTCAATACACATTTAGTGGGAGCGCATCCAGGAATGGGTGACATATGGCTGGTGCCCTCAGCCAGGAAAATAATGAGAGACATTTTCATTATGGTGGGGCAAGGGTTATGATGGATGGAGGTTCGGGGACATGTGGGCAAAGCGTGAGAGCAGACAGAACATGTCGGGGAAGGCTTTCTCGATAACGTGGCGCCTCATGAGGCTTGAAGGGAAACAGTGAACAGAGGTTTCATTCATTCATAGGGGAAGATACCAGGAGACGGAGGTATCATGGAGAAGCCTGAGACTGAAATTCTCTTCGCTCGTGCACGCAACATGGAAATAAATGTATCATATGTGACCCTTTGCTCTCTGCACCTTGAATACCCCCTCTCACGCACTTGTGAGGCTTTGGAATACAACCAGCAGTGTACCTTCAGCCAAAGGTTACTGATGTTGCTTTCTGGGTATTTGTAGCTGAAGGTATGCCTACTTCTTTCCAGTATAAACAGAGGAACTAAGGCTGGCACCAAGACAGAACACGGGAGCACGCAGCCAAGTTGAAGGCCTGCCTGGCTGCTGAAGGCGTTCTGCAAAATGGCACACAGGTGCTATCATCTAGCTATCAACGTCGGCAGCAAAACGAACTGAAGTGTGTTGACAGCTGCAGTAAAACACACTCAGAGTTAAACATAATTAAGCAAAATGATTAGCACTGAATAGAAGCTGGCAGGGAAGAACTCTGGTTTCTGAGACCAAAGTACAGGATCACAGCATGTTATAGCTGGGAAGAGGTCTCACAGACCACAGAAAGAGTCCCCATTTTACGGATGAACAAACAAGGTCCAGAGAGGTGGGCAAAGGCAGAATGGACCGTGGAATAATCTAAGAAGCTATACTGCATCAAGGGAAGAGTGAGGATGCAGTGATCTAGCGGGTGGGAGTCTGCATCCCAAGTGTGGAATTCCCTGACCTCAGGGAAGTCCTTTAGTCTCCCTCGGCCTCAGTTTCCTCTTTGCAATATGGATTGCTGTGCGAACTGATTGCAGAGCCTATTCATGGTGAGTATATCATGTTACCACACAGAGTCAGAACACGAGATTCACATCCTTGGTCCACCACTTGTGAGCTGTGACTCCCCGGGCCTCAGTTTTTCCACCTGTGAAATGGGAATAAGAATGCTGGTATGTGCCCTAACTACTTGCCAGGATAGGTGGCAGTCTTAAAAAGGAGAACTGTGTCAATTTCTACGCAAGCCGTTGCTATTGTTTTACCGTAATGGCAAGACGTGTTCTGGGCCTCCCTACCGGTTAGAAGCAGGGCCAAGACGGAACACCCAATGAAAGAGAAAGACCAGCTGAGGGCTTTCTTTCTGGGCCGCTGTTGGATTGCAATGCTTGGATTCTGCCAGCTAGGATCAGAAAGACTGATGGGCCAGAACAGAGCTGAAGAGTGAGAACAGGTCTGCAGCACGGGCAATGCAAAACGGTCTCATTTCTGGGTGGAACCCCAAGGGACAGTCGGGATGGAGGGAAGCAGGGTGGCAGCAGGAAGGAGAGGAAAAACCCTGGGGAAAGGCAGCAGCCTGCCTGAGTTTCACTCAGTTTTCGGATTCATTAAAGAGAAAAAAAATACACCAAAAAAAAAAAAAAAAAAAAAGCAAAAAGCAAAACCCCAGTTTGGTCAATCCACGAGAAATAATAGCAAGGCTGCAGAGAGGGTGGGAACGCCCGACATTTTCGCAGCTCCGGCTGGCTCACCATCCCCCCAGCTTGGTGCTCCTCCCGATCCCACATCTCCAACACTCTCATTACATTGTGCAGCAGAAAGAAGGCCCGGTGCCCTTGGATGTGAGCGAGTTGTTACTTGCCACAGGAATGTTCTGTGCTTTCATATGCTTCACTTTTTTCCCTCTGAGGCTTGGGAATGAACTGGGCAGTATTTTAGGTGTCTGCTTTGCAGAAAGATGACAAGCCTATATGTGGTTTTCCTTCTTACCCGGGCCCTTGCTGCTGCCTACAACGCTCTCTTCTGGCCTCCCTGCCTGCTCACATCCCGCTCACCTCTGAGGCCCAGGGCAGGGCTCCCACAGGGCTCTCTTCATGTCAGTCTCTGCCCTGAGCACTTGCCGAAGAGTTACCGTTTACCTGTCTCCCCACCACAGAGTAGTTCCCCAAGGGCAATGGCCTTGTCTTCCTCAGCGATTCACCTCTGAGTTCCCTGCACTTGATCCAGGGCTTTGCATATGGCGCATTTGCTCAGAACATGTATGGCTTAGGGACCAGCAGCATGAGCACCACTTGGAGCCTATGAGAAACACAGAATCTCAGACTCCACACAGCCCCTTCTAATCTGAATCTTCAATTTAACAAGATGCCCAGGTAACCTGTGGCCATGTTCAAGTTTAAGACACTAGACGAGGTAGGGTGGGAAGCAGTGAATCAGAGTTTGGGGAAGAATCGAGTTATACCCGCTAAAGTCCTCCCTCCTCCGGGAGGACAGACAGTTGAGGAAAGGCTGACTCTTCAACCCCCTCTCCTCAGCCCTGCAGCAGATTCCTAGTGTGAACTCTGCAAAGCTTGGGGGCCTGTTTGCTACCACCTACAACCTACTACTTTCAAAAAAACCACAACCTGGACCTGGAACAGAACCAGACCTGCCAAAATGCCTGAGGACATTTCACCGAAATGTGGCTGGCCTGATGGGAAGCTGGCGTGACCAGAAATATCAGAAGTCTTCCCTCTTGAGGTTTGGAGCTTTGCGTTGCACGTTCAATGGTCCAGATTGAGATCAGATGAGTCAAGTTCAGATAACCATCCAAACCTTTGAGATGGGGACTGAAACCAAATCTGTGTTCTCAAACCATTCTAAATGTGTTGATCGCTGGTTCTGGCTTGCCATACAAACCAACCCAAGAGCATATAGTCATTTCTCTAATAGCAGTTGCATAATTTGCTCAGCAGTGGAAAATCTTAAGTGTAGCACCAAAGGTCAAAAGTTGCGAGAAACTTAACACCTTTGGGCCAAACCTCAAGCTTCTAATAACAAAGGCTCTCAATCGAACTCTCAGAGGAAAACAGAGGCCATTTGGCCCAAAGTCCAGCATAAATAGGTAAGAACTATGCTGTCCCTTAAAAATGGCTGAACTATGGGGCACCTGGGTAGCTCAGTAGGTTAACTGTCCAACTTTTGATGTCAGCTCAGGTCATGATCTCATGGTTCATGGGACTGAGCCCCACATCAGGCTCTGTGCTGACAGCACGGAGCCTTCTTGGAATTCTCTCTCCCTCTCTCTCTCTGTCCCCTAAATAAAAAAATAAACTTAAAAAAAAAAAAAAAGGCTTAACTCTTTGCTAGAGCGTTAAGGATAAACACCCCAGAGTACTGCCTTCTGTCCCCAGAAGACTAAAGCCCACGTGTGGTTCATGAAACAGTAACCCATAGCCATGGCCAGTGGAGTATGGAGATACTGAAATCCAGGAAGTGGGATCAAAGCGCTCAGCCTCATCTCCTAAATTCTCTGAATTGTGACATGCTAAATATGTTATTATCTGAGTACAAAATTCTAAAATGTCTGCTGCGTGTCAAAGCTATTAACTCAATGTATATTTACTGGGAATTCACTGTGTGCCAGGGAAGTGTTGCGTATTTAGAATTCAGTGTGGAACTTCCCGTTTTTTTAACCCTCACTGCCTTTCTCTTTTCAAACATTTAGTGACCATCCACTGGGTACTAAAAACTGTGCGGGGCCTGGAGCGGGAGATTTGCTGTCCTTGAGCCCCTGGTGCCCGAGCTGGGAGTAACAGAGGCATCAACCAATTACGTGGTGGGAAAAGTCTTTTAATAATGATGTGCAGATAGTCCTTAGGGATATCCTTAGCAATCACGCTCCAGCTTGAGCCCCTGGGAAAGACTTTGGGCTGTTCCCAAGGATGTCAACAATAAAACTAGCTCCTAAAGACACCATTGGCAGTGCTATATCCTTTTTGGAATTGAAAATGCATGAGGGAATCACACGCATATCACGGTTGATAAAGAGGTCAACCATCCATAGCAGAGATGGCTTAATGTCAATCACATGTCTCAGAAAAATGTGCTTACCTCTTAATTTTTGTAAATCAACTCCCACTAGAGAAGCTGGGTCTGTCTGTAGACTCAACCACTTACACCGGTTAAGCACCTTTCTGTTTCAAAGCACCTTCATAAATGTTTGCTCATTGGGCTCTCAGAGTCACCCTGGGGGTAGTTGGTGGCTCGTCACAATGTGACATGACTAGTATGTGCAGCATGGAGATGACGACTCTTTTTACACTGTACTCGCGGTCAAGCAAAAGGCAGCCACTTCGTACTTTTAAACTGTTAGAATTTTTTTTTTTAATTCCAAGGAACGAAGGGTCTCCCTAAACTGCCTTTGCCTTTATGTAACTTGACATTAAGTATCCTGGTGTGTTAGATTCCCCTCCATTTCAGTGGCCCTGCAGAACGCCACACCACTCAGATTTCAAGAGATGAAAGGATCTAAAGAAATTCTAGGTCACTGGGCTCTTCTCAATCCATATACTAAGCTGCCCTCGAAATAGGTCCTTAGTTTTAGGAAAGAATATAATTCATGGAGGTGGTCAACTTTTGAAAATTATTTTCACTCTAGATTTTATCTTAGCTCTAGATGATGCATATGGTAACCTCCATTAGCATGGCAGGCAACCAGCTCAGAGAGATAGGAAGTGGGCACTTGAGGAATATCTTCTATACACAAATCTTTAACTTCCTTTAGAATTTTTCTAGGCCTCTGGATTCTTCATTATTCAAATGGCAGACCTTGAGTTTTTACCCCTCCTCCCAAGGTTACCTCCTGTGGGTCTTGGCATCCTTCTTCTCTGCAAAGGTCAGGACAAGAAGGAAAAGGATAAAGCACAGAGAAACTCAAAACCGTCTATATGTCAAGATCCTTAGCCGGGATGTATATATGGGCAAAAAATTTAAAAAGTGGGCAAGAGAAAGTAAAACTAATATATGGGCAAGAAAGCCAATTATCCAATAGGGAGAGAGCCTTGCTTGAGAGTACCAGACAGGACTCTCACAGACCCACAGTCATATATATCAAGACACCGACGGAGGGCACTGTGGAGAAATGCAGAAAGTGACAGGGCAGATGCCACTGGAGTTGGCAAACTGCATCCTCTTCTACCAGACGACACATTCCCAGCAGCGAAAGGAAAGAAGTGGGAGGTGGGAGGTTGCTCTGGGTTAGGAAAATAAACAAAAAGAGGCACTTGTATGAGTTTTCATGTTATTCAGTGAAGTTACAATAGGACAGATTCTCTTCCCAAAGCGTGCCCAGAACAGCTATTTAAAGGGGGATGGGGAGCAGGAACTGTATAAGCTTCTACTAGATTCTGAGGTCGGAGCCTTAATTAGAGTCACGATTGTATTGTACGTCTATTTGTGTAACTGTTCAATTAGAAGTGTAATAGCTGGGACAGAGATCTTAATGAGCTTTTAGTGTCGTGATGCTTTAAGACTGCCTTTTTGTGGGTTATTGTTATTATTAAGCTTTCATATGGGCTTCTTCCTCACCGAAGTCCAATTATACAGCTCTCCCTTCCGACAACTTGAAATACCAGGCTGAGTCTCTGTATATCAAATGCCGGGCATTAAAGATGGCCTGTTTTTCCCTCATCATCTTCATGATTAGTATGTAAATGGTTCCGTGTATCTACCCTGTGGTCAATACAACCTCTGGGAATGTTGGAATTGGAGGGCAAATCTTTCACAGGGGGGAGAACTGAGATTCAGACAGATGAAGTGACCTACCTGTTATGGCACAAATGGTTTGTGACAGAGCTGGGGCTGGCACCCCGGTAGCCTGACTCTACAGGAGAAAAACAATGAGAATGCTTGTACATGTCATAGACTAATGTTACAACATATACAAGCAACTGGTTCATTTGAAAAAAGAACCAACTGATTCATTTAAAAAAAAAAATCCTCCCCCAAGACTTTGTTTTGTTGGTTTTAACTTGATAGGTACTTTCTCTCTGCCCTTCATTACTTTGACCTGGGTACACTTAAAGAGGATACTATATTTTCTGTTATATAAAGGGGATAGCACTCACATGCACCCTGGTTTAAGCAAACCTGATCTATGAAACCAGTATTCATGAAGCATCATAAGTGGAAATGGCATTTCTTTCTGTTTTGTTTGTTACTTTAAAAAAGTGATTCTCTGGGGGCATCTGGGTGGCTCAATCAGTTAAGGTCTGACTTCAGCTCAGGTCATGATCTCAAAGTTAGTGACTTTGAGACCCGTGTTGGGCTCTGTGTTGACAGCTTAGAGCCTGGAGCTTGTTTTGGATTCTGTGTCTCCTTCTCTCTCTGCCCCTCCGTCCCCTGCGTCTCTCCCTGCCCCTCCCCTGCTTGTGTTCTGTCTCTCTGTCTCTCAAAAATGGGACAAAAAAATTTTTTTTAATAAAAAAAAGGATTCCCTGCCTCAGTTTCCTCATATATAAAATTGGCATAATAATGGCACCTACTTTATAAGATTATTGGGGAGACTCAACAGAATACAGTTAACCTGTTTAGCATCCTACTTGACAGACAGTCGATTTCGATCAATGCTAGCTGCTTTTGCTCTACTTCTCATGATCACAAAGGGAGGGCCAGAATATCCTGTAGCCAACCAGTCAGAATCATTTCTGTATTTGCAGGAGGAGGTGGAGAGGCCTGGGTGGGATGCTGGGGTGCTGTATTTGCTAATATTGTGAGATGATTAAAAAGAAAGAGAAAATTAATGCCAGAGCTTGTAAAAATGGCTGTTGCGACAAAACAATTATTCTATTATAAATTAATAATGTGATTCATTTATGATGTGTTATTGAGTGCTTGAAAAATGAACTCCCCCCAACTATTCTCTTCAAAATCCATTTATTGTCCAAGATAAATTTAAGAGTAGTGTCACATTTTGAAAAATGTTATTTTATTGGCCATAATTTTTCATGATTCCGATGGGGACCTGGTGACAGCCCAACACAGCAAATGTCCTTCATGTTGCCATCCTTTCTGTTTCTTCAAAGCTGAATTGTCCTGGGACCACTTGCAATGTGATTTATTTGTCCCTGGGCCAGCGGAAGGTTCCATGTAGGTGAAAATGGATGTTTGGCCAGTCGAAGAGAAATGAAATGAGACCCGCAGGCTGACTTATTTAGTGGAAAGAGGTAAGTAACTAAGGAACATTATATCACTCTACATTCTGACTACATGGAGGTCTGGATGATTCATGTCCCTCAGAGATACACATGGACTTACATATGATCTATGAGAAGGAAGAAAGCAGTAACACAGTAAAGAGAATGAGCACGTATGAGCCTCTCAGTGCTATGCCTCCTGCTATACACTTTACATATATTTACTCACGTAGTAATTACAATAGTCCAGTGAAGCTTAGGTTGAATGAGATCAGAAAATATGTTCAGAATCACAGAGCACGAAGTGCCACCAGCACTTGGTTTGTGCCCAGTTTGGGCTGAATCAAAAGGACCATGGTGTTGCCCGTGTTGCAGACATTTTGCTTTATCTCGTCTCTTCCTTTGGGGAATACTGTCAGGCACCCACTCTTACAATGAAATTGATGTTGTACTGAGAAAATAAGAGTCTAGAGAAACTCAGGATTAAAATGAGTAAGAGATGTTTAAGTCCTGCCTCTCCCAGGACTGATCCAATGTTCTTTCTACCACACTCCAGTTCTCAGGAATAAGGCAGGAGGTTGCCAGCCATATCCAATGGACCAGGTGCAGGGCTGGCCATCAGAGAAATGGGTTCTAGCTCAGTCTGAAAATCTAACTATCTGGAAGCTGGCCCTTCACTTCTTTGCACCTCTATTTCCTCATCTGTCAAATGAGGAAGCTGAACTAGAAGATCTCCAAGGTCCATTGTGGCTTGAACATTCCATTATCCTATTATCTTTGTGCTCTGATAAGTAGAAGCATGTAGCCCTGGGCTTATTAATATTAACTGGGACAAACAAGTGAAATTACTTTATGAAAATCGAGCTGTGGTTGCTGCTTGGAGCCAAATCTGCCTTATGAGACTCACTCTACGCATTGGTGATGGGATTGCTGATGGCTCCTTGGCCGGAGCCCATGAACGCCCTGCAGTTTCACTTTCTAGTTGATGCCAAGGGTGAGTGTCCTCCACAGACACATGAAATTGAGGCACAGCACAGTTTAAGTGAAAGGAATAAATCAAATCAGTCACGTTTAGCCTGACTCATCTTTCATCCATCTCCTTCCCAATGCTTGCTCAGTGCAGCTCAGCTCAAAGGTCATCCCCTCCTAGAAATGGCCCCAGAAGGCTCAGCCCACAGTGATGAGTTGGTTCTTGGAAAACTCAAAAGAGTTCCTGCTCTCTATGCTCTTATCATTCATAGACTGGGACTCAGGCATGTCTATATGTTTCAGTATCTGAGATCTGTAATGAAGATCCTTTGTGCCAGGGGCAGGCAACGTTTTATGCTTTGGGGAGGATAAAGATGGAAGGCCACAGATTTCCTATTCGACCTATATTGACCTGTTCGCCAAGTTTATTTTAATGCTCTGCTCTTGGGTTCTCATAGAAGACGCTTCAAGAACAACTGCACAAAGTATTTTAAGGCATATCCTATAGGAATTTTGCTAAGGCTACAGCTAAGTTGATCTATCTCTCAATGCCCCCAATATGAAGTCCTATGAGAGAGATTTCTTTTCACCGTTTAATTTCAGGAAAATAGCTACCCTATTTTGACCATCATTTTGTTAATAAGACTTGTAAACTGACAGTGTCTCCCCTTTTGTTCTGGCTTCTGGGAAGCCCAGGTCAAATATGAAACAAATCGATACAGTGTTGCTTATTCCATTTGATCTGTGTAATGTATTTTTCATTTGGTCATGGTAGTTTTCAGTTTTATTTATACTTTCTCTGATCCTGGTTCTCTAGTCCTATTTATATCCTCCCATTGTGTATCAGAAGTTTCCTTTTAAGTTGCCACAATATTTTTTTTTAAGTTTATTTATTTATTTTTGAGAGACACAGAGGTGGAAAGCGAGAGAGAATCCAAAGCAGGTCCTGTGCTGTCAGCACAGAGCCTGACATGGGGCTCCTTCTCACAAACTGGGATCATGACCTGAGCTGAAATCAAGAGTCCAATGACCAATCGACCAAGCCACCCAGGCACCCATGCCCCAAATATTTTTTAAAAGGAGGTGAAATACAAGTAAACACATAAATACAATCCATTATTTCTTTGAATTTGCAAGGCCTAGCATCGTGCCTGAAATTTGGCCAGTACTCAAAAAATGCCCACTGCTTCCTTCACAGGGAAACATGTTTCACCTAAGAGGCAGTTCCTGAGAGTCAGAGCTGTGTCAAGATCAGCTGTGTGGTTCCAGTCACTAGGGGTTCTGTGAATACACTGGAGAAGCACCTCAGCCAACTCCATCTCCGTTTCCTTAGCTATAAAATAAGGGTAGTAATATCTCCCTTTGGGGTGAATAGTATAGGAGCTGGTGCGCATCAAGCACTGAAGCTCTTAGCACAGACACCTTTTGGGGGAAAAGAAAAGTAGCCTTTATTACTGAAAAGGATTCATGCATTGAAAGCGATCTTGTTAGTTTAAGATTAACTTCCAAACCTGACTGTCCTGTTGAGTTAGCCAGCTCTGTTATCAGAAGAATCACAGACTAAGGGTCAACAATCAATCCTGCTTGCATTGCTATTGTTAGGGGTTTTTAAAAAGCTGATGAGGGGCTGAATGAGGTAATTATTAAGGCTTCCTTTCAACCTCAAAGTGCATGATACTTGGGTTTCAAATCCATTCAGTCAGAGGTAGCACAAGGGTGTTGTGTGTGTGTGTGTGGGGGGGAGGAAACCCTAATTTCATTTTATTAGAAGTTTTTAGGGGTGCCTGGGTGGCTCAGTTGGTTAAAGAGCCAACTTTGGCTCAGGTCATGATCTCACCGTTCATGAGTTCAAGCCCCATGTTAAGACTCTGTGCTGACAGCTCAGAGCCTGGAGCCTGCTTTGGATTCTATGTCTGTCTGTCTGTATCTCTCTCTCTCTCTCTCTCTCTCAAAAATAAACTAACATTAAAAAAAAAGTTTTGGGGGCACTTGGGTGGCTCAGTCAGTTCACTGTCCGACTCCTGATCTAGGCTCAGGTCATGATCTCATGGTTTGTGACATCAAGTCCATATGGGCTCTGTGCTGACAGTATGCAACCTGCTTAACATTCTCTCTCTCTCTGCTTCTCTCAAAAGAAATGAAGTTAAGAAAAAAAAAGAAGTTCTCTCTTCTTTCATGTGTATATTTTACTAGAGATCTTAACAAGTGACTATTAAAGCATTTTCCAGGGCAAAACACCCAGGAAGAGACTTGAGAAAATGTCAGAGTGCTTCACGCCTTGCTATTTACCAGTAAGTAAAGAGCTGCTACCTTTATGGCTTGCCAAAAACAGGTTGGCAACGTGATTATTTCCACTGAGGCACAGACAGCACACTTCAAATTATGAAGCTGTCTAGAACGCATGCCAAATGTGATGGACATTCAAGTTTCATTATTGTCAATCTCACACCGAATTGCTCCATTATGCACCCCCATTATTTTACAATCTTTTGATGGTGGTGTCCTTCGGAAAATGTGCCTCATCTAGGAAAAAAAACACATCAGCTCTCTACATTTTGGCTGGAATGACCCTAAAATTGCAGGTCCCCAATGCAACTATGGTAACTGTCTTCTACTGACCTTTGTCTGAGGAGTTGACAGGCACCTGAAAGCGATAGAATTAAGGGGTGGGAAATGCTCTAGAGATCTAGAAGCCATCAGGTGATTTCACTATTTCAAAAATGGATTGTTCTTTTCCATGAAAATCCCAGAAGGGGTATCTATTATAGAGGTTGGGGTGGTAGGTTGCACCCAGGTAGTCCACAGTGTAGACAGTCCAAATGCACCTGCAGCTGGAGACAAAATGGCAGTCTCTGTAATAAAGGACAGGTTTCACTTTAACATTCCCGGGTCAGTAAATACTTTGGCTGGACACAGGACTGGCCATCTCTTGTTGGTAGAGACTCTTGAACTCTGAGTGGGCAGGACTCGTGGCAAGCAGTGGCAAACTATGCCCACTATGTGGGCTGTCTACATATACCACTTGGTATAAACATTTAAGAGCTTCAAGCTGGCTCAGCAGGTCCCAGGTTAGGGCTTTCATAAAGCTCTTTTTCTGGGAGATTCCCCAGTCTCTTGAGGGAATGGGAAGAAACGTTAGAGGGCAGGGGTGCCTGGGTGGCCCTGGTGGTTAAGCATCAGACTCCTGACTTCAGCTTAGGTCATGATCTCATGGTTCATGGGTTCAAGCTCCGCACCAGGCTCTGGGCTGACAGCACTAAGGCTGCTGGGGATTCTCTCTCTCCCTCTCTCTCTCTCTCTCTCTGCCCATCCCTTGCTATCTCTCTCTCTCTCTCTCTCTCTCTCTCTCTCAAAAATAAACTTTAAAAAAAAAAGAGAGAGAGAGACATTAGAGGGCAAGCTAGCAACTATAGCTCTTTAGCCTCCCTGGAAAATCATAAAACAGACAACTGAATTCAAGTGATGCTGGTCCCAAGAAGAATGCTGGCCTGACAGCCATGGTGTCCTCCTCTGGTCCCCTCTGGCTTTTGTGTGTGCTGCCTTCCCTCCTTGCTCCACACTCTCCATGCTACACCTCAGAGAGAGGAGGCAATTCAGCTAGGATACAGTGTAAGACTCTGGATTTGCAGCACGGTCAAGAGAAGGTGACTATGGGGTTGTCTATTTTCTTCATTTCCTGCTTACCTTCCCTTACTTGGGGCCAAAAGCTCATCATGGTTGATCAGGCCAAAGAAAAGAGCCACATGAAGTGGTTCTTGCAATAGTGACATTAGAATTCATCAGATATTTGGCCAGGACTTGTTATTATTCATAATTTCACTGATAAGGTGATGAACAAGTCTAGGGTTATTGTCATCAGCTGAGTAACCAGGTGGTATATAGTGAGATATTAATTTATTTACATATTATTTAATGTTTACTTATTTATTATTTTGAGAGAGACAGCACAAGTGGGAAAAGAGCAGAGAGAGAGGGAGACACAGAATCCGAAGCAGGCTGCAGGCCCTGAGCTGCCAGCACAGAGCCCGACGTGGGTCTCAAACTCACAAACTGTGAGACCATGACCTGAGCTGAAGTCGGATGCTTAAATGACTGAGCCACCCAGGCGCCCCTACTGAGATATTTATTGAATTACTATTATGTGCCAAGTCGCATGCTAAGCACTGCGAGGATATTTAAAGGTGAATTAAATGTAAATCCTGTGCTCAAATTAATTGAGGAAAGATTAAGTGAGGAGAGATAAGGTACCTACTTATATAGCAAGAGGGTGAGAAGCGCATCTAAGAGTTATAGACAGAATTTTGGGGGACTTTAGTAAGAGCACTGATATCTTCATACAATTATCTCCCAGAAGTCATGAAAAAGGCCATTTATATGCTGGTCCTTGATGGATAAAAAGAACCTGGCCTTGAAACAGGGGTGGTGGTGCCGTGACAAGTGGCAGCAATGATAAGGCACAGACGTAGTTAGCCAGCAGGTGTCTGTGTCCTGAAGGCTACGGAGGTACTTTGCTATTGCATCACACAGTCAGCTTATGACTCTGTGTGTGTGTGTGTGTGTGTGTGTGTGTGTGTGTGTGTGTGTGTGTGTGTGTAAGTGATGCTACTTTTGCACAGAAACCTGCTTAATGTCAGGAAAGCCTAAGACCTGGCCAATGGCCTGAGCTTCCCACCTCTCCCATAGCCACTCTGGTTCTCGATGGTTACACTTTTTTATTTTTTTTTATTTTTTTTAATGTTTTTATTTATTTTTGAGACAGAGAGAGACAGAGCATGAGCAGGGGAGGGGCAGAGAGAGAGGGAGACACAGAATCTGAAACAGGCTCCAGGCTCTGAGCTGTCAGCACAGAGCCTGATGCGGGGCTCGAACTCATGAATCGCGAGATCATGACCTGAGCCAAAGTCAGACGCTTAACCGACTGAGCCACCCAGGCGCCCCTCGATGGTTACACTTTTATGCTGGCTCAATTCCTTACCATCGGGAGTCACAGATGGGTCACTTACAGAGTTGGGTCACCATCCCTGTGACATTAGAATATGCCTGCCTCGGTCACGATCTCGCGGTCCGTGAGTTCGAGCCCCGCGTCGGGCTCTGGGCTGGTGGCTCGGAGCCTGGAGCCTGTTTCCGATTCTGTGTCTCCCTCTCTCTCTGCCCCTCCCCCGTTCATGCTCTGTCTCTCTCTGTCCCAAAATTAAATAAAAAAAAAAAAAAAAAAAAAAAAAAAAAGAATATGCCTGCCTCTGGCCCTCATGGGAGACAAGTCCCAATCACAGTGTTCTTTTCCAAGATAGTCAACACCATCTTCTACAGGAAATGATTTTTTAAACAACATTTTAGAGCTTTCATTTGCCTCACCAGTCCTATCATGAAGACATACCAGAGCTTACTGGTTTGCCAGAAAATTCAAGCTGGAAAGGTTCAGCCAGATTCTCTTTCCTCCAAAGTGAGAACTTTTGGAAACGGCACATTAGAACAGGCAAGGGGAATGGGGATTATAATGCACTTCTGTGCACGATAGCTCAGGTCTAAGAAAAAAGATGGGCTAAGATCCAGGCAACAGAAGTTTTGTCCACTTGCCCAAATTACACTCCTGCCATAGATCAAAGTTGGGTGTGTGTGTGTGTGTGTGTGTGTGTGTGTTTTCCCAAAACCACACCAAAGCACACATTTGGAGGCCAAACTCTTCAAGGGCACTTAAGAAGTATTTGGTAACTTTCCTGTTAAATTTGGAGTTCAGTTTGCAAGCCCAAGGTGTACTAAATAATGACCTCATTGAACCACTGCCCTAGCAAACAAAGCATTGCTTATGGGACCAGTATCCATAGGAGGTCTGAAGTATTTTATGAGCACCATTTATTTCAAGAAGTCAGGGACAGCCAGATTACCCATAATGCCACTCATCAAATAAATACCGTCAAGTCAGATTTTGACTCATCCATTTTTCTCCTACCTTGTTAAAACCATTCAGCCTAGGAAAGCTGATGAGGGGAATGTTATCCCTACATCCTATAGGCTGGCTGGTTTTTCGACTAAAAAAGGAAAACCTTCCCCTTTTACAGAAATGGCTTTCCTTTCCAACTTCACCAGGTTCAGAGGCTCTTATGTAGTCAGTTTCTATAAACCACAATCATGTGTACTTAAGAACTTGAAGGATGCAATGCAGCATCCTAGGTTGTAGATCCTGAAATGGAAAAAGGGCATTAGTGTGAAAACTGATGAAATCGAAATCAAGTCTTAACTTTACTTGATACCTACGTGCCAATGTTAACTTCTCAAGTTTGACAAGTGAATCACAGTTATGTAAGAGATTAACATTAGGGGAACTGGGTATCAGCTTTGCAGCTCTTCGTAAATCTAAAATTATTCCAGGGGCGCCTGGGTGGCTCAGTCGGTTAAGCATCTGACTCTTGATTTGAGCGCAGGTCATGATATCATGGTTTGTGAGTCAGCCCCAAAGCGGGCTCTGCGCTGACAGCCGGGAACCTGCTTGGGATTCTCTTTCTCCTCTCTCTCTCTCTCAAAATAAATAAATAAATAAAAATATTTAAAAGTTTTTCCAAAATAAACAGTTTATTAAAAAAACTTTATGGATGAACTTATGTTTTGGACAGCAACTCACCGGCAGTGCTCTAAGGAACTCACCATATCAGGAAGCGAATATAACATAGCAGAGAGGTCTAGGAGGAGCTCAATATCTGAGGCCCAGACACCTCAATATCTCCTGAATGAAGATGTGGTTCATTCATAGACAGAGGGACTCCTATTGCCCCCAATGTCAGTATCACCGCAGGCTGAACTGTCATTCCAGTTAGTTCCCTCCTACTGCAGGATGTATGGTCATTTTTCTGTGGCTCCCCAGCACCCAGACTATCAAATTCAACTCCTTAGCATGGCACACAGGTCCTCAACTCTTGTTCATCCCCTGTATTCTTCTATCTCACAAGCACACGTATTGTTCAATGCTATCTGCCTTTCACCTGCTTTTTTGACCTCTCTGAATATCCTTTTGTATCTTTCTTACCAAGGTACCAGGGTAAGCCCTACTCATTTTTTGTTTTCTATTTTTTCCCAATCCTTTATTTATGCTCCCTCACCTTTCTCCATCCTTCCTTCTTCTTGGTTTTCAGGTTTCAAGGGTCAAATCCTTCAAGATTCTTCCCTCATCTTTCCCCTCCCCTAACCTCAGCTGGGTCCTCTCCCCAGTCCATGATCAAATTGTTTATCCCACATCCTAAATGTCTACCGAACATCCTCTGCACCAGATGGTGGTCTTTTATGGGTAAAGGCTGTGTGTGTGTGTGTGTGTGTGTGTGTGTGTGTGTGTGTGTGTGCGCGCGCGCGCGCGCGTTTTCCAACATCCTAATCTTTTAGCCAAGTATTCAGCACAAAGTAGGTTACAGTAATAAACGAATCAATGAATAAAATGGTCAAACCACTTAGATCTATTCCAGAAGTGCGCATGTACTTCTAAGGCCAGGAGAACTTGCTATTAAACATTAAATATTATTTCTACAGGAATAATTTCCAAATACGCTCACACGATTAGCAGTGAGCTCACACATTTCAGTAGTACTAACAATATGTACAGAGCATTTTGCAGAATGACATAATGAGAATGACAACATTTTATGACTAAGTACCAGATAATGAAAGAAAATTAATTAATGCACTGCTAAGATAAATGACTATAAGAACTTGGGGGAAAAAAAAACCCTGCCATAGCTATTATGTTTCCAAGTTGGATCTAGAATATAAAGTAGCTTCTACTGAGCAACTCTCACATCCAATTAGCTGTATTAGCTCTATTAAATTGGGATACAACTAGAGATACCCAGATGCTGTTTTAAACATCCCCAAATAATACATTCTGGAGCAAAAAGCAAATTCTGTAGGTAACTTCCAGGTGTAAAATAGTAGGGAATTGATCTTTGCATAGTAATTCATGAAAGAAGGGGCAAAGACAGAATCCAAAGCAGTCTGTCTATCCTTTTAGGCATATTTGTCCATTAGTTTAATGAACAATCCACCTAAAACAAATAAAGTAGTTTTCAATGTCAACATTAATTTCACCAAGCCAAGGCATCAGGTCCTAAAGGTAGTGAAGGGGGTTGGGGGGAGAAAAACCTAAACCAACTTTATTTTGCAGCTAGGATCCCACCCCACCTTTGGTAAATGCTCAAGAAAATTGCTAAAAATCTCATTTTATGAGTTCACTGCTCATAAAATTTGTGTATTTGAACATTGCATTTCATAGGTTTTGGAGGAAGAGCTTATTCTAAAATTCTGCTTCTTTCCAGAATAAAGCCACATTTACCAGGGCATAGCTGATGAAGTTACAAATTTCTTTTTATGTCATTCATTTTTTCAGAACCATGCATCAAGCACCTATTATGTACTGAGCATTGTTCTATGTGCTGGAAACACAGGAGTAAACAGAATAAAGTTCCCAGCACTGTAGCCTTACATTCTAGCTTAAGTGTTGGCAAATCTCTTTCGTAAAAGGGTCAGGAAAGTACTTTTTTTTGCTTTGCACCCAGACTGTCTTTTGCAGTACTCAACCTTGCCATTTTGGTAAAAGTGCAGCCACAGACAATATGTAAAGAAATGAATGTGGCTGTATTCCAAAACTTCTTTATTGACATAAATGGGCAGGGGCCCATACTTGGCTTTGCAAAAATAGTTTGCCAACTTCTGTTCCAGTTCATGAAATTTCTTATCAATCACTCGAATCAAATAGTAGTGCTACAGAACTTATGGAACGACTTAAAGAATTATAGAAATTGAGTGCTGAAAAAGGACATTCACTTATTTTACCCTTACTTTCCCCTAATGTGGCAATATCGAGGTTCAGAATGTGGCCTTTACAGTCAGTCTGCCCGCGTTCAAATCCTGCCTTTTCTACTTACCAAAGGTGATCTGGGGCAAGCTACTTAATCTCTCTAGGCTTCATTTTTATCATTGATAAAAGGAAGGTAATAATAATATCTACATCTCAGGAGGCTCTTGAGATAACCCAGATAACTATCAGGGCACAAGGCTCACAGGAAACCCACGAAAAAATTCTAGTTATGTATGACACAACAACAACAACAACAACAACAACAACAACAACAACAACAACAACAACAGTGAGGTTCAAGGGAGGAGACATGACTGGCATGTAAGTACCCTGAGGGGAACCCAGGTACTGTGCCTTCCAAGGCAAGGTCCTGTCTGAACCACATGATCCATGAGTAATAAAAACTGGGCATATCTACAAATGGTAGCAAAACCTAGTCCAGTTCTCCAAGAAAGCTTAAGGCTGTCCTCTGATGTATGGAGAGGGATTTGGGGGAAAAAAGACTACCCCAAGCCCTTGGTTAGAAATGTATGTGCTGTTGTCCCATCAATATGTTCAACAGTGAGGCTTCCAGTGGTACCCTAGAGAAGATTATGGCCATTCAGAGAATAAATTTCTGCAGTAGAGGCCTAAGGCAGATGAAAGAACCCAATTCCTCCATGCACAAAGGAAGTCAGGGCTTCCATACATTTACTGTAAACTGGAATGCCTCTATGAGGTTAAATGTTTTGGCTTCTTCTACCTGGCAGTGTGCTCCAGGGGACCACCCAATGAGCCTTGTGAAATATTATTTTTCATGGTAATTATTTTCAACCTTTTGCTTGTTTCACTTAAGGATCAGGTTCTCCAAAAACTCTTTTGAAGACCACAGTTGCTCAGGATATTTAATGAAAGTTATCCTTAGGGAAAGAGAAAAGCCAGAGCCGTGAGAGCCAAGAGTTTTGTGCCTTCATCCACCACACCCTTCTGGAGGCCCACATAGTTCTACTATTTCAAGCAAATCAATCCACAATAGCATAAAGGTTCTCTTAGGGAACTTGAAGCTAATTAGTTGTTGAGTGTAACAGAGTGACGAAAATTAATTTTCTGAGGTTGGTCCTCCCCCCATAATTGTTTTTTTCTGAGGTTGGTGTTTTCTGGGATCTATTATTTGTGGGTTCTGACAGGAAGTAGGAGGGCTAAAAGACCACCACACAGTTAGAGTCAGTAGAATTATCCTTTTGACAAATGGTTTAGCTGACTAGAGACATCTGGGTCACATGGCCTTGAATTGGATTTTAAGGTCTTTCTTCCCAAGCCAAAGACAATAGTCGCTTTGGAAGTCCTGTACATCACTTCACTGGTGCCCATATACACTATCCCCTCACCCATTTTTGAGGGGGGGAGGCTATATACTTATCACATATAAGAGACTTCACTTAATGGTGAAAAGATATTTGGACACCCCTCTGCGAACTACCTCCATGGTCAGTTAAACATCCACCCCAGAGACTCTTCTTCCCAACCTCCTTTCAGAACAATGTGGCAGATACACATTGCGGGAGCTCGCAGAGGAGAGGGGGCATTCTGGGTGAAGGGGACAGAAGGGCAGGGCACAGAGCTGTGCATGAGAGGCACATGGTCGGGACCCCTCAGAACAGTTCTGCAGGGCAGGTATGCAGGGAGAAAGTCAGTCTTCAGGTGAGGCTGAGTAGTTCTCCCTGACCGATCACTGAGAATTGAGAACAGTACATTATGTAGGATCAACTGGGAGGATGAAAGTTGAAGACAGTCATAGAGGAAGGTGGGAGGTACCCAGAGTAGGAGGTAAGTCCACAGAAGAGTCTGTGTCACCCAGATCCCTGTGCTGGAACACTTTGCCAAAGGTGGTGGAGACTGGGTATTAAGCTGGCTGACCCTGTCACCAACCAGAGTATTGCAAGACATTCTTGCTTTCTTTCCTATTTTTATTTTTATTTTTTTTTCTGTTGCAGTTTTATTTACTTTATCTTACTTTAATTTTATCTATCTATCTATCTATCTATCTATCTATCTATCTATCTATCATCTATTTGTTTATTTAACTCCAAGTTAGTTAACATATAGTATAATAATAATTTTAGGAGTAGAACTTGGTGATTCATCACTTACGTATAACACCCAGGGCTCATCCCAACAAACACCCTCCTTAATGCCCATCACCCATTTAGCCCATCCCCCACCCACCTCCCTCTAGCAGCCCTCAGTTTGTTCTCTGTATTTAAGAGTTTCTTATGGTTTGCTGCCCTCTCTGTTTTTATCTTATGTTTCCTGCCCTTCCCCTATGTTCATCTGTTTTGTTTCTTAAATTCCACATATGAGTGAAATCATATGACATTTTTCTTTCTCTGACTGACTTATTTCCCTCACCCACTTTTGAAACCTTTGTTATCAGATCAAGGCATTGTGGGAGAGTCACACGACTTCAACCGACCTATGCATTACACTTACTGAGATGTTTGATTTTCTTTTCTGAAATTGTTTGGAGGGTTTGCATATTAGCACTTCTAGGAAGTTTTCAAAAAGCAATTCTATCTAGCATTCATGATTCAAATATTAACCTGTTCAATATACATGTATGGGACATCTTCTACATCTAGGACTTATGCCATGAAAACACAGTTCTTTCCTCAAGGATGAGTGAGACTGGCAGACACCCAGTTACAATTCAACATGCCAAGATGCTATTACAGAGGTCTGTACAACTCTGGGGATTATGGCTAAGACCTTTCAGAAGTAAGGTCATCTGAATCCAAGGGTGAGAAGCAGTTTAGAAGCAAGGCAACTAAATGGGAAGAATGAACATGTACAGAGATGCTAAAATTTCTTGGGACCTAATGTAGTCTCATTAAAACTGAAAGCTTGTATGTCCTTCACCCTGCTTCAGTGTGGTTCTCTCTTATCCCTCTTATTAAATATCCCAGTCTCCCCAAGGCCTACCATACTGCCTAATATTTTGTAAGAATACTAGAATGATGGTGAATGAATGAATGAGTGTTCTTGTGCCTTTTTTTGGCAAGCATTTCTCCCTAGGAGATAGCAAGTTCTCTGGGAATAAGGACTGGGATTATTTTATGTGATTCTAAGATATCTTGGGATCTAGTTGATTTAATTGGTGATTAAAAACAATCAAGATTTAGACAAGGATTACAAGCCAATTCAATGGACGAGGAAGAGCCTTTGAACAAATGGTTCAGTCACAACTGTGAGTCTACATGCAAAAGATTTAAACTGGACCCTTACCTCACATGGCACACAAGAATTAAAATGAATCACAGACCTAAACGTAAAAGCTAAAAACTATAAAACCCTTAGAAGAAAACAAAGGATGACTTTTTGTGACTTTGGAAAAGGCGCTGGTTTCTTAGATTTGACACCAAAAGCATAAGTGGCCAACAAAAAATACAAATTAGACTCCTACAAAATTAAAAGTATCTGTGCTTTAAAGGGCACAATCAAGAAAGTGAAAAGACAACCCAGAGAACAGGAGAATATCCTGACAAGTCACATATCAGATAAGGGATTTATTTCCAGTCTATATGAAAAAACTCTTACAGCTCTTTTTTTTTTTTTTTTTTTAATTTTTTTTTTCAACTTTTATTTATTTTTGGGACAGAGAGAGACAGAGCATGAACGGGGGAGGGGCAGAGAGAGAGGGAGACACAGAATCGGAATCAGGCTCCAGGCTCTGAGCCATCAGCCCAGAGCCTGACGCGGGGCTCGAACCCACGGACCGCGAGATCGTGACCTGGCTGAAGTCGGATGCTTAACCGACTGCGCCACCCAGGCGCCCCTTACAGCTCTTTAATAATAAGACAAACAACCCAGTTAAAACATGGGTAAAGGATTTAAAGAGACTTTTCTCCAAAGAAGATGTAGAAATGGCCAATATGCGCATGAAAAGATACTCAACATCATTACTGATTATGTAAATCAAAACCACAATAAGTTCCCATCTCACATCCATAAGGAATGACTAAAATAAAAATAACAGATAGTAACAAGTGCCAGAGAGGATGTGAAGAAGGTGAAACCCTCATATGTTGCTGGCAAGACTGTAACATGTTATAGCCACCTTGGAAAACAAGAGGGCAGTTTATGAAAATGTTAAACATAAAGTTACCATATAACTCAGTAATTCCACTTGCAGGTATATACCCAAGAAAAATGAAAACATCTGATCGGACTTCTTGGTGACTTTAGCCCACGGGACTTTTTTTTGTGTTTTTAAGAGTTTTTTTTTTTTTAATATTTATTTACCTTTGAGAGAGAGAGAGCACACACGTGGTCTAAAGCGAGTCGGGAAGGGGAAGAGAAAGAGGGAGACACAGAATCTGAAGGAGGCTCCAGGCTCCGAGCTGTCAGCACAGAGCCTGACATGGGACTCGAACTCACGAAGTGTGAGATCATGACCTGAACCGAAGTCAGACACTTAACCGACTGAGCCACCCAAGCGCCCTGGGGAGTTGGTTTCAAAGCAGCCTCCTCTGTCTTCCATCTCATTCACCTTGGCCCAGAGTAGAATTCAGTATATATTTTTTCACTATCCAAATGCTACTGTCTTTTCTCAATTTGAGAAGTAACCAAGCATTTTTAATTGAAAACACCAATGTTCAGCCTAAAATGCACGAATCCACTCCCAAGTCTAAAAACTTAACAATTAGAGATCATACTCACTTGTGCTCATTCCTTGAAAGCTCAAGTAAACCCAACAACTAAAATCCAGCAGTCAAAGCAACTAAAAGGGAGATTTCACTTTTATGCTATGGAATTACATCTGAATGTACCCACCATTTCTTTTCTTTGCAGATAATGGTAAAATTGCCTAAATCATACCAGCAGTGCTCTAATGAGACCTGATTTGGGTTCATTTCTATTCCAGGCAAACTAAACATGTAAAATGCCCTACTTCTAATGGCTCACCATAGTACACAAACCTTAAAAATGGATACTACTGAAGTAAATTTGGGCTGCTGAAGAATCGAGCATGGAGCCTAAATGAATAACATTTTCCAATGTTAAGGAGGACGGAGTGACCTTCTCCTCACCAGCACTCACCCTCTTGGGACACAACCAGAGCTGCGTATTCGGCGTTGCTTTGTTGGTGGCTGGTGTAACTGAGAAGGGAGGGAAATTGGAGCTGAAGAAACTGAAGATGTGATGAAACCACCTTGCTCCTTTGTGGGTTCACCTGCTTGTCCTACAGTGGTTGAGTACAAGTCATTCTCTGAGGCCAGTCCTGGTCCCTGGAAGGCTGTGCTTAGAAGAAAGCTCTGTTCCTCTACAAGTACTCTGTTAAGCTACATGACTAAATCCCAGCTTCCTGTCACTGCTCAGACCTCTGTCTGAAACTCTGGACCCCACAGAAGCAGCAGCTATCAGAAGCAATGTTACTATGGTGACCTACTGTGCCTCTTTTTCCAGATGAAGTAACTTGTGTCCAGAGGTAAGGTCCCCAAGGAACTGCAGCAGACTTGTTAAAAGAAAATTCTCATTATGCAGTCCTCCCTGTAGGTATCTAGAAATGGTGCTTTGTCTTATAATCTTTAGTCTTTGTTTCCTTAATTTGAGCTCTTTGGATTCCAGAACTCCAGACCTCCACTGTGTATCTCCCTGCTCTTTCAGTCCCAACCCGGCCGCTCACCAGTCAGCTTGAACAGGTCTCAGGCCAGTACTCAAACACCTCTAACGACCCTCTAGTTCTTGAAGTCAAGATTTTTGAGGTCCAGTGGCCCTTGGACCTCTTGGCTATGTAGTGCCTCTACTGCCCATGTGCCTGTGTGACAAGATCAGGCTGTTTCCACGTGTTAGAAGCACATGCTTCATCTACACTAAGCAGCAGCAAAGAATAATCACCTGTGCTGTGGAGTGTACCACCATCAAGAACAAGGGTGATCCCGAGGGTCTCGGGGTCCACAGTGCTGAGTTTAAATCCTGACTTTGCTACTTGTTAGCCAGGTAGCGTCAGGGAAGTTTTGTTTGTTTGTTTGTTTTCTTTTTAGCTTTTTCTGAGCCTTGGTTTGTTGCTTTGTTCATTGGTAACATGAGAATAGTTACAGTACCTACTTCATGGTACTATTGATTAATTAAGAGTATGTGAAATGATGTATATGAAGCACTTAGAACAAAGGTTGGTGCACAGCAAACGCTCAGAAATATTAGCTGTTGGTGTTATTTGGAGAAGCAAAAGCAAACAACTCTCAAAAGTCAGTAAGACAACATGCCAAGCAACTAATTAGATGCAACCTCATCATCTTATAAAATGCACTATTTATATAATTTCAAGCATTTTCCCACAAAGGACATTCAGTTTCTACGATCAATTATTTAGATTACAGACTCCAAAGTGTGAGGGCTCACTTTAAGACAATATGAAGTAACATCAGTGGACAGCAGACAAAAGAGATCAGTAAAATCTCTCTCTGACAGCCTGATAGAATTGGGGTTTAGGGTCAGGCTCTGGAAATTCCTCATAGACTAAGAGGAAATGTTTTGAAATGTTATTTGGCAGAAACAAATAATTTCCTTTTTCACCACTTGTAAAATAGGACGCAAACCTAACCCTTCCACCCCAATGTGTCATTTTAGAATACTATTTCCTTGAAAAACAAATATACATCATCAGGATTGTGGCATTGTCCTCTGAGTCACTATAAGGAGATTTATGAAATTTGTGACTGCATTCCCTGTTAACGCGTTTGAAGAAAGAAATCTACGCCATCATCCATGGGTCCCCTAAGAGGGCCTGCACGCAGGATTTCTTTTAGATAAGAGTGTAAGAAGCAGATTTGCCTCCCTCCAAGACTGAAATGCTTTCTTTTGACCAATTACACCTCATATTACTCTTCAGTGTCCAGGAATATTTAAGGCTTAAATACTGGCAACCCGGGAGGGCCCACAGACCTATATATTTCCATTCTTCCACACCCCCCACCTCCCTGGAACTGGTCCTAATCCAAACAACAATCTCCCTGAGGCTAGAGATGTTGCCATTTCTGTAGGTTAAAACCCACTGAATTGCAACAACTTCATTTCATTCAACCTAACTTTACCATTTATTTTTATTTTTATTTTTATTTTAGTTTATGGATGTGTTGTAGGCCAGCTCTAGGCCTCTGTAAAAGGAGAGAAGGTATAAATAAAATAAAAAATGGTCTGATTTCTACAGACATTAAAATGATGAAACAAAAGATTAAATTTCATATATTTTTGCTTTGAGAAAACCAAAAATACAAAATAATTCTGCCAATGGGGTTAACTTCCCCCCCCCCCCACCCTTAATTACAGGATTCCCTTCCATAAATGAAGACGGAGGCAGATAAAAATACACACATTTTGCCATTCACCCGCTCAATCAACACCTCAGCCACCACCTTCTAACCCCCATTTTAACCTTGAGGCCTCTTCCTTGGCTCCCCCAAAAGGGATCCTCAAAACACCTCTTGAAAAGCAATGATGTAAAAGAATAAACATTAATTAGGAGAGAGGTGGGAACAATGGCCAGCACTCCACTTTCCTACAATGAGTCTTACTGACTCTTAACTTCACCATGACCTTCAGACCTTTGGTCTGTTTATTACTGTCAGTCTGGCCTCTGCTTTTTTAGCTGTCCTTGCTTGTCTTCCTCCCTGAGACCCTGAGCTCCAGGGCCCTCCCACAATGCACCCTTCCTGCGTACACCCACCATGGCTGCCATCTTGGAGAGAGATCTTTCCAGGACAGGGGCCCAGGCAAACACACTGAGCAGCCCCATCACTGGCCCATCACTGCTCCAGAATGGTGCAGTCAACACATCCCACCCTCCAGAAGTCCCCCATCTCAACCACTGGATGAAATAATCATTTGAATATTCAGGAGAATTCAGCACCATTACTAAAAAACTGGGACCCCACTTCCACGATAGGCTGGCCGTTAAAGCTGAGGCTCAAAGACACTGCAAAACACAAAATGGCCACTTTGCCACAGTCGTCCCATGTTTTAATAAACCCCTAGGCTTCCTTTCACCACTAAAATAAGAAAGGGAGCAAGTGAAAGAGAAAGTGTTAGAAAACAGGGTGACTCCTCGGCTGAACAATAATTGCATTAAAAAGTGTCCTTGAGGCAGAGGGACCACTTGCGAAGGAAATAACACCTCAAACCAGGGGGCCATTCACCAAAGGGAGGCAACATTTGAAGCTCTTTGCAAAATGTTTGCCTGCTTCTGTCTTCCCTTGTTCACCACAGGACTGGTGAAAAAGAAAGATGATAAATATGTTTATAAAAAAAGAACCCATTCAATAATTCATCACCTTGCTGGCGCACAATATAACTACCACAAAAGAAATCTGTTTTCCTACCCACTGACCATGAATGGGCACCTGAGACTTAAGTATGGCTCAGAGCATTGTCCTCATGTGCACGTGTTCCAGAACCATCCCCGGCACGCTATCCAGGCCAGTACTCAGGTGGTGCTTCCTCCTCAATTAGCCCTGCTGTTCCTGCACCTACCACCTCTTCTGCCCCCCCAACACAAAGCATGCTGGGTATCAACCAAAGTTTTGCTTTGCAGCAGCCAGTACAATTGACTAGACACAGAATTGTCGCTTGTTTTGCCCTAAGGTGGTGCTTTTCAACTAGGGGCAATTTGGCCCCCAGGGTACATTTGGCAATGTCTGGTGACAGTTTTGATTGATACATCTGGGGGTGACAGTGGCCATTGGCAGCTAGTGGGTAAAGGCCAGAGATGCTGCTAAATATCCTACCATGCATACGACAACTCCCACAACAAAGCACTGTCCTGCCTTCAATGTTGATAGTGCTTACGTTGAGAAACTCTGGCCTAAAAGAAACACCATAATAAAAATCTGGTGGGCCAACCTCTCATTTCACAGATGAAGATACTGAAGCCTAGGGAGGGATAGTTAGACTTGGAGAATTCAGCCAGGTAGTAACAGAGCCAAGCATGGCATCCAGGTTAGCTGGTTGTATGAGTCTTCCCTAGAGCACGTTTTTTTCTGAAAGGAATTGCTCTTAAAATGGCACTTAACCTCAGAAGAAAGGATACGTACCTAAATGTAATCTGTGATTATCTGTAAATAGGAGTGTGCTCATTTTTCTCCTTTGTTCTGAGATGTCCAGCCTGGATTTATTTGGTTTGTTATTTTTGTTCTGCTTTTACAGTAAGCATTTAGTGCTTTTATAAGCAAAAAACACAACACACTGTTTTCACTTTGAAAGACTGTATGAACTAAAGTGAAAGTCAGCTTGACTAATTAGTATTCATTGCTGGCAAGAGTATGGCAAGACCAGCATCGGAGGTGGTAGGGTGGAGTTGGGTAAGTGGTACAAATGGGGCTGTTTCTCGAAAACGAACCGGAAATATATATTCAGAGTCTTAAACATATTCAGTTTTTGATCATCCTATAGGAAATTTGTCCCAAAGAATTTCAAAGATTCACTTACCAGAATATGAAGTGAAGCTTTATTTATAATAAAAAAAACACTGAAAATAATACAAATATCTAATAGTATGTGATTAGTGTAATAAATTCTAGCTTGGCTTGATAAAACAAATTATGGAAAAAGACAGTGTTAATCAAACCCCACATATATACAAACGATGGAATGCTATACAGCTGCTCAAAGTCATGTTTTTATTGTTCTAGCATTGGGGTCCCCATTAAACTAAAGTCTGTGAGTCCAAGGATCTTGCCCTTTTTGGTTCCTTCTGCACTTCTGTATTCCTGGTACGTATCTCAAAATTAATGTTGAATGGATGAAATGAATGGATGGACATGACTGCCAATGAGTGACATTACCATAATCTGTATCCTTTTATTTTTCTCTGTTTTTCAAAGATTCTCTAATGAGTTTGTATTACCTTTATAAACAGAAAAGAATATGTAGATTATTTTGCTGTTGCAAAAAAATAAATAAAAGAACATAGTAGAACCTAAGTAAGGAAGGGGAAAAATGCAGTAGGCAAGGGCATATGAAAGGACATTCAGTGCTTGGGAAGCCCGTTCCATGACGCAACTGAGGGATGCAATGATACAGCTACCATGGATTCAAAATATGGGGATTATAATAACCCACTGGACCGGCAGCAGTCAGTCCTTTGTTATAACTGGTTTACTCTTTCTGCATTCTTCCCTCACTTGAGCCTTTCTCCCACTGGTAACACCAAGAGCTAAAACAACAGAGAAGCCACAAATCAACAGACTCATGTGGTCAGAGGCTCCAGTGGCCACAAGATCAGAGGCATTGTGGCAGTGGAGGCTGGGGGTGCTTTTCAACTGGATGTGCGTCTGCAGCTGACAAATGGAATAAAAGAGCTATGCTGTGGTGCTCAAAATAGAACAGAAAAAAGTATCCCAAAGAGAGAGAGAGAGAGAGAGAGAGAAGAAGAAGAAAATGACACAGACATGAGAGGCTAGCTTCTGGAACAACCTAAAAAGACCAGTGTTAACCCAGACCCATGAATATAATTCTCACAGCCTTTGTAGAACTTTTTTTTTCCCTTTTCACAAATGCCTCATTGGGACAGCAACCCTGAAAAATGTCATCTGCCCTTTTCTTGGAATGGTTAGATCCTTATGTCACTTCGGTAGGAAAAAAAAAGTGCAATGATTTTATATATTTGACTACTTGTGGTCATCCTGGTGGGGCGACTGAAGAAAATAAACAAACCTAGAAGTATAAATCAGCATGTGTGCATGGAGAGAGAGAGTAGAAGAGTCACAGAAGGAAAGAAGAGAGAAACAGAGAAAGAGAGACAGGGAGCATGTGCACACCTTACCAGAAGGAGCGGACTCAAGCAATCACTCTCTTAAGGTAGCATAAGCTGGAGTTCACAGACTGTCGAGGACCCTCTGCCCAAACCCATTCTCTCTTGCCTTCTTGATTTCTCCAAAACATAGAGAAGCAACACATTCCTTTAACAAGAAAAAAATCCTCTGTGCCCCGATGAGAAATAGAGCTCACGTTGAAAACGGTCCCCCAAAGGGAATGTGAGTCACAGGTATCTCATCTTTCTTGAGCACAGGTTTTAGGGACATAGAGGAAGGGTGAGACAAAGGCAGGAGTCACTGAAGGTAGCAGGCCACAAAAACGAATGTGGCTTTCTTCACAGCTGGCCCCCAAAAAGCAGTCTTTCACTTGATTCCATGCAAAGAACATATGGGATTGTGGTAGATGAAGGATGGCTCCAAGTTCTTTGGCATTCCCTCCATTCAGAAGTGGGGTGGATTTCTTCTCTCCTTGGATCTAGGCTACCCTGTGGTGCTTTCACCAGGAGGGTAGAGCAGACATGAAGCTATGCCTGTTTGGGGCTCATTCTTCAAGAAGATTGGTGGCTTCCACCAGCTTTTCTTGGAGCCCCAAAGTGACATGTAGTAAGCCGACTACTCTGTGGTAGGGCCGTGTGGAGATAACTTAGGAACACATGAAGGAGGGGAGCCCAACTGAGCCCTAGATTTCCAGCTGTCCCTGCCAAGCTACTGAACACACAAGTGAGGCCACTATAGACCCTTCAGACCAGCGCGGCTGTAGGTGAAAACCAGCAAGTGACTCCATGTGATGTCACGCAAAACAGCACAAAATTGCCTTGCCGAGCTTTGCCTGGATCCCAAACCCACAAAAAACGTGAGATCGAATAAAATGGTTTTATTCTTCAGTTCCAAAGTTTTGGGGTAGCATGTTACATAATAATAGATACTCTAGGCAAGAGGCTTACAATGGCTGTTAGTTTTCACTATGAGTTTTGCCTCAGAAATAAATAAATCCATCTATCCATCTACCTATTTGTCTACCTACCTACCCACCCATCTGAAATAAGAGATAAAATATCGTCTGTGCTTGAAATGCAAGACAATGCAAGTAGTGTCTGTCCTGCTCGGCCACTTGGCTAGCAGGTGACTCAGGCAGTTATAATCCTCTTTGAGCCTCAACTTCCTCATCTGCAAAACATGAATAATGACCCCTCCTTGATGGAGTTGTTCTGAGTGTTATAGGAGAAAGCAAATGTAAAGCACGGAGCACAGAGCGTGGCTCACAGGCAGAGGCTTCCACAGGCTGTGATCCCCACAGCACTCGACCCAGCCCTGCCTCTTGTGTCTGAATATCAGCTTGTTTCTCTGCCACCTCATTTCCTGGACACTCTGACTTTTCCAGGCAAATGGCTGCCTATTTGTCTTGTTTATATCTCAACCCAACTCCCTGCTAGAGCTTCCCCAAATAGAGGGCATCTTTAAAAGAATTCCATCTGGTATGCAGAAGGTCCTTAAAGGGAAAGGCAGACAAGAACTTGTTACGTACAGAGACAGCATTTCCCCCAACTACATCAGACAGCGTGATTTGATAGAAGGCAAACCATCTAAACATCCATAATAGAGACATTAAAACAAACAAACAAACAAACAAAAAAGATGTAGAGAGGCCCTGAAAATGGAGGAAAGAAAGAAAAAGCCAGAAGGTTCTTATATAGGATCTAGTTACATGACTAGGCTGGGACCCCTCTGTAACTTTCCTCCCTCTCATCTCATAGCTCACCAGGGTTGAAGCATAAGTAGGACTCAAAGGCTTTACGCTGCAACGGTTTTGCCTACAACCGAGTGTAGGAATATCCCACATGAAAGGACCAAATTCCATGCCTGGGTGGTTCCTGTGGAACCTTTCCTTACACTTGCTTATGTTAAACTCCTTATAGAGTCGGCCTGCCAAGGGCCACCCAGTTATAACCATGGATTTCAATTCCTCCTGAAAAACATTTCAACTCATTTGCTTAGTCAATATAGACAGCTTTGATCTCCACCTGAGGTGGGTCTACAGTAATGAAAAAAGCAAATTCTCCTGCATAAACGATTTATATGGGTGATGAAAGGCTTTATTAAAACTCTTCAAGAACAACTTAAGTCATTACTAAAATTAGTACGCCATCATCTAGGTTTTGCAATGAATGTGTTTTACGGCCACGACTTCTTCGTAGACAACTGGGTCCCTTCTGGAATGGTTTGGCACAGACTTGCTAAGTGTTTGTGGCACAGACTTGGAAGACAACTAACAACTCTAAAATCCCTACCATTTCCAAAGTCCAGACGAGACTTGTGGTCACCACATTTAAACCTAACAGCCTCCTAGAACAACATCATCTGTGACTATCTCCCTTCTGCTCCTGGACCACAAGACTGCCTTCCTCAATAGTTTATACTGCTTCTGGAAGTGATCTGCTCTTCATCAGGTTGTAGCAAATAAAAACCAAGACAGGTCAAAAGAAAGCTGGCTTCTTTGTCAGCACCGTACTTTCCTGTGCCAGAGCTGAGAGGAGAGAAAAAAAAAAACGAGAGAGCGAGAGTGAGAGCGAGCTGGAATTAGTAAAAAGGTTTCAAGTGCCTCTATGATCTTTTAACAGAGATGTTAAGCATATCAGATTTGCAACCCTTCACGGCCTGAAGGGATCTAGTTATTTGGTCAGTTGTGAAGACATTCTCTTGTTCCTACTCTATCATGCTGTCACTAGGGTGCACGCCTGGTTCATGATAAAAGGCAGCCAAACTGCGGTTTTAAAGGAATTTCAGAAGGCTCAGCATTATTGAAGACCCTTGCCAGGATTAAAACCAGGTTCGGGAAAGCAAAGTGCTCTACATATTATAGACAAGAGCAGAAGAGCAGAAAGAGAGACAAGGAAAAGGCAAAGGAGCACGAGTATACAATAGGTAGAAAAAAGTATCTTTACAGGCACTTTTGATGTGACTTCGGGGCCATCTATTTCTTTCTTTAGGGTTATACGCGCGTGGTTATTTGGCATTTGGATGGGCAGAAGGTAGGGAAGGAGCTTTTAAAAATAGCTCACTCTCTCTGGTGCAAGACAGTGCTAGCTTGAAAGGCTGGTTGTTCTCACGTACTAAGGCAGGCTTGGAGCTGTTCCCTTGCAAGTGCCACACCACGGCCTCACCTGTGCCTGGCTGCGGTGATAAGCAAGAGATGACATTGTGTCTCACCCAAGAGCAGCCAGACTCCTCGGAGCTTCCTTCATATGGTCTAACACTTCATGGAGTCTCATCATGACCACTTACAAAGAAGGCTAGTGAGAACTCAAAATGAAGGGATCCCAAAACACAGCCCTACTCAGACAAGAAAGGGTATCCCTAGATAACTCAGCCGTGCTTACGGGGGGAGCTCCAAGATGGTCTCTCTCTGTCCCTGTCTTGCTCTGCAACCCTCACCTCATCAACCAGGCTCCCGCCCTGGAGCTGTTCTCTCTCCCCTGGCTTCATACACACACCCGGTCATGCAATGGTTTCACTGGCTTGATTCACAGCACTTCCTCTGAGCAAGTGTTCTCGGGTTTTGTTGCTGTTGTCTCACCTGTCCTCCAGCGCTCCTAACGCTGGGTGCTTTTCTGGCTCACCTCGAGATTTTCTTTCCCTTTAAGCTTCCAGGCAGGTGTGTGTCAATTCTAGACAGCAGCAAAGACCAAAGCTGTCAGTGCCCTGTGTGATGGGAGCCCGCCACTTTGCAAGTCTTTCCTGAGATGGCAACAAGCCTCCTTCCCTGGGGGTCCCGGGGCAGACAGACTAGCCCCTAACACCCCTTCCGCTCAGAGGAGTGGGATGGTGGCAGCAGGGAATGGACCTTCAGCACAGAAAGAAAGACAGTGTATTGTCAACGTATACCCACTGGAGCCCAGAAGATGATCACACCTAAGAGATGCTAAGAATAAGAGGGCTACCTCAGAGGTACCTTTCCTGACCTTTCCTTGCCAGGCCTCCGCCCTTGGAATAAGTCTGCCTCCCACGCACGGTCCCATGAGCATCCTATGTATGCCCCACCACCACCCTGGAAGGAGCTGGCTACTTCCCACTTTGCTACGATCTTCTTGGCAGCAGGAACTAGGTCCTCTGGGGCTGTGCATCCAGCACATGCTCCACGGTTCTTGGTAGAGAGAGATGTCCCTAACTGTTGGCTGAGTGACTGATTGCTTAGTCCGGCCTCCTTTGGCAGAGGAGGAAACTGGTGCTGAGAGTGAAAGCGAGACAGGGCGGGAGGGAAAGGAATCCACCTTTCTGGAATACCCACAGACCAGCAGGCATCGTAGGCATGTGACCCTTATTAGTTCATTTTCCTCCCAGAACCCCAGTGAACAGGCTTCACCGCCCCGCAGACCTGCGAGTGAGTACTGGGACACACATGGATTTGGGAGACAGCCAAAGTCAAGGTTCTAGACAGTCAAAAGCTCACGAGTTGGGGAGAGGGACTGCTGCACCAGACAAGCGTCTGAGGCCTCGTGGTGAGCTGAAATGGGAGCACCTCTGTGTGGGGAGGATGCTCAAGAGGCACCACGTCCCCCTGGAATTTAGATCTGGCCTCCCTTGCAGGCAACGATACCAAATCTCCCAAGTCAAAACGTCTAAGGGCGGCAGACGCAGGCCGGGAAAACACACAGTGCTGTCTTGCCTCCTTCACCTGTGTCCGTTATCTTAACGGACTTAAATTTATACCAGGTGGAACCCACACACAGAAACCAATATACACTGCTGCAGGAAATGTGAATCGTAACAACCCCGATGGATGGCAATGGATGTAAAAATACCTTAAAAGTATAAGAAGATTACTTCTGAAACCTGGGAATGACTTATAAAAGGTAAGAGATTATAAAACATTGTCAAGTAATTTCCCGATTTTGAAAATAGAGGGAAATGTATCATGCATATATACATGGATTCTAGAAGGTTCACTACTCACGGCAGGGATTAGGATTCTCAGGCTCCATCTTCCCACAATGAGTAACTCAGATGTCACCGTCTTATTTTCCAATGATCTGTGCTGGACACATAAGCATCTGTGCATTAGGTCAGTACTTGTTTCGAGTTGCCTGCTGTTAGAACTGAAGGCACTTTCAGGATCATTTATCCTAAACTCCTGACTTTACATCCGTGCAAACTGGGAACTCAATGAGTTTTCTCAAAATTAATTGTGGACATGGGCCTAGAAGACTGCATGTTTCTAAAATGTCTCATTAATACCGCTTTTTAACTATTGGCCATCCCAGCTCCTCTCAGAAGAATGCGGGTACACGTTTTAAGAAACGATATGTTTGCTATTCAGAAGGATGCTGCCTGTCCACACCATCCCAGCTTTTCTCTTGCCCGGAGGCCCCAGCAGCAGAAATGTGAGCATGTGAGCCATGGAGGGTGATGCTTCGGAGAACATGTGCTCCCATGGTCAGGGCGCTTGGCTCCGGGGCCCCTTTGCAGGGACCACAGAGAGCAGCTGAGATAAGGTGTGGCCGATGGCTGTTCTGTTTGTGCCATTTTAGCGGAGCTGGGATGTTATGCAAGGAAATCTTTGGTATTGCAATAATCCTGGATTATAAATAATTTAGCATATTTCTTTGTAAACTGCAGTCCAGAATCCTTGCAAATAAGAAAAGGATTAACTTTTTTAGAAGTACTTGCTCTTGAGACTTTAAGTTCAAGGCAGAACAATGCTTGCCGTGGTAATTCCATCTATTTTAAGATCACAAAACCATACCAAGTTGAAACCAGAGCAGAAGATATTAATGCAGTGCTCTCTCTGAAGTGCCCAATAGTGGGACGAGAAAGCTTTCAAAGGGAATTAAGTAGACAGAGAAAGCTCCCTGTTCATGTCCAAATCACAAGGAGGCGGCTGAATAGGATTCACAGTTCTCCGTGGGAAGGACCCACACCACAGCTAATGTTCAAAACAGGGGGGAGATGTCTTGGGAAGATCAAGGACCCAGAATTCTGCTGTCAGAATCAGCTGCCTGCCCATTAGAGCCTCAAAAGACCCTCTTCCATGTGCGAGCTGATATGATCCTGCAAATGAGCCCATTTTTCTTTTCTAACTGGCCCAAACTCTATCTGAAGAAAGCTGTCATTATGTAATATTTCTTAAGTGCCCTTGATGTAAGCTTCAGATCTAGTGTGTGTGCGCGCGTGTGTGTGCGTGTGTGTGTGCAGTGGGAGAGAGTAAGGGGTCAGCGAAGAATAAGATGTACACAGAAAGTAGAGAAATTGGATGCGGAGCTGCTCAGAACGTTGAAGAACAGACAAGCATCTGGGGTGGGCCTCCGGTCAAGGGGTCAGTACCTGGTTAGGTCACATGGACAGAGGTCAGGAGAGGAACAATGTTAGCCGCAGAGAGAGTCAGAGCCAGGGACAACTGAAGGGTCAAATGGGTAACAAAAGACAGAAGCAGAGAGGTACAGACTCAGAAACCACCAGCCAGCATGAGAGGGGCAAGGCTGGGGCATGAAAGACAAGAGACAGGTCAGCAAAACCACACCTCCAAAGCTTGGTCTCCAAGACCCTCCTTGATCTGGTCTCTTCCCTTCTTTCCAGCCTCATCTCCTGCTGTCCCACATGTGACACCTTATATACCATCAAAATAAAAATGCAGCAGACTCTGTGTTTTTCTCCATTCTTGTCTTTATTCCTTGTGTTCTCTGTACCCAGATGACCCTTTCTCCCAAGCCCTGGTCTTTCATTTTCCAAGATTTAGCTCTGGAGTTGCCTCCTCCTGGAAGCCTTCCTTGCTCCCCAAATCTCAAGGCCTAGTGAAGTACCACTCCTACATGCTCTGGTGACATCACGCCCATTTCCAAGCTTCTAAGAAAGATGGCAAAACATTTTCATGCAAAGGGTCAACTCTGAACTCTGAAAGGGTCATGGCTGCTTGGAGGCACTGTGTTGAGAGGGATTCTGAGGCCTCACCTGGAATCACAAGGAAAGAATGCTATACTCTGGTTAAGGAGCCACTTCAGGGCATGGGCCATCATTTGCCATTTGTGCTCTAGACCAACATCCTCAACGGGCAGATGAGGAACCCGAGGCTGAAAGGAAAATACCCAGCCATCATCACAAGGCTGGTTGACAGCAAAATCCCAACAGAAAACCAGGTCTTGTGATTCCTCAACCCAGTGCCCCTTTGAAATAAGATTCTCAAGGACTCTAATCCGAAATACTGCAACTCTTCATAAATTCCTAGCTCTTTTCAGAGGAGGGGAACAATTACACGGCGATGGAGCCAGCGAAGAGAAACGAGAGTTCAGTGCTTGGACACCACCTGCCTAAACCCGTGTCTTACAATGTTTCCTAACGCCTAAGCCTCCCCAAGTCCCTGCCCTTATGCTTGTCTCCAGTCGGCACTGTTGGCACTGACAGGGCCTGTTACCCAATGTGAAATGAAGACTTCGGAGCTGGCGGACTCTCCCGGTATATCACAAATACGCTCCTCCGTGTCAGGGAAAAAGCCTAAAGCAAGTTGAAGCTACCTTTCCCCACTTTGTATTTCACCCCTCACCCGGGAATCGGAAACTTTCCTGAGAAGGAAATAGAATGGTTTCACGGGAGGAACTCTTTCCCTGCCTTATCGTGAAAGGAATTTTCCAGTGGCTTCCGGTTTCGGGAGGTTACAGGGCATAAAGAGGAGGAAAGCTGGCATGCGCTCAGTCTGACAAGAAGCTGTCCTGTTACTACTGTCCTTAAGTTTACCTGGGACATCTTATAGGATCGTGAAAAGCACTTTCCTGAGACAGTAAGTGGCGATACGCAACACATGCTTGACGACCCCCTCTCCTCCCATCTCATGCTCCCGTGAGAATTTGGGATGTGAGATGAATTCTCCCAGCACGGCCCGAGCTTGCAAAGGGTCGTCTAACCTTTAACCTTCAGTTTGGATACATGGGCTGAAGGGAATCAAGAGGATGTCTGCCTTTATGCGCTTCAACAGCAAATGGCCCGCTTGGCCAGGTTACCCAAGGACACGGCTCTAACCAAAGACGGGAGAATTCCCAGAACTGGAGGCAAATGTGAGATGCTGATAGGACATTCCCTAAACCCCCTCTCCCAGAATGCTCAACAGCAATTAGCAACCATGTCCTCTGTCTCACCTCCGCTGTGTTTTTAGCAGCTCGGTTTCTTCAGAGGACAGGGCAAGTGGGAATGGGATTAGGCCGGGAGTCCTGATTTTCTGAGGGAAGACAGTATTATTGTATGTTTTCATTTCAAGTTTCTCTGAAGGACTTTTGGATAATGAAACCCCTACCCTGCCCAACTCAGACTCTGTCATCTTTGGGGGCCACCTCACCCCTCCGTATGAAATTCAAGAAGCCGATTTGCAGGTGACTTCTGAGCAGCTGAAGAGAAGTGTCCACTGTATGTGTTTTTATTTTTTTTTCAAGCCCTACAAGAGGCTCTCAAGGGACGAAGGGGCGTAGAGGAAGGAGAAGTGGGTGACACAGCCTCTGAGGGATCAATAAATTCGACTGCTTCTGCACACAAGGGGAAGGATGGTGCAGGGAGGCAGAAGGGAGAAGGAATCCCAGAGTCATAAATTTTAAAGCTGAAAGGACCCTTAGAAGTCACCTGGTATAACCTCCTCTATTTTGTACATGAAGAAACCCAAAGTCAGAAACGCTAATGCCCAAGGTCACGCTACTTGTGAAGAGAGAAGCAGGACCCGCATCCTGCCCTCCCAGGTCTCCAATCCAGTCCACAGAGACTGGGCTGCTGTCACCCCGTCAGGAGCGGCGTGAACGCTGCGGTGCCTACAGGGTGACCCCATGCTCACCCCCAAGAGGCCTCCCATAATGCTCCTCTCCTCAGAACCAATGTCATGGCTGCTCACTTTCTCTAAAAACTATCTTCATTGGCCACATGGGCCCAGAGACAGCTCTTCCAGGGAAGAGCTCTCACGGCTGACTTTCCCTGTGAAGCTGGCAAAGCTGCTTCGGCGATCATTTTTTAACTCGGCAGCTCCCTGACAAGAGGATTAAAGCAGGCGGCTTTCAAAAAAGTCCCAAGAATAATTTAAAACTCAGTATGTTAATGCCCGCCTAGAGTTTTGGCCACTTTTGTGAAAACTCATAAATCTCTCCTGCCACACCCTAACAGCAATCACCATGTCACTGGCACGGCTTAATAAAATTTAGAAAAAAAAAAAAAGTACAGTGAACTCAACCATAAATTAGGACCAGAAACCTAACTGTGCGGATGAAACTTTCGAAGTCACAAACCAAAACTGAGTGTGGAGTCACGAATGGGGGGGGGGGGCAGTTTGAGGGAGTGGGGGGTGGTTCTTTAGGAGGGTGGCTCCTTTGCTCTTTCCTTCCTGCAAACAAGACAGGCCGAGGGACTAGAAAACAGGGCCTCTCAAACGTGAGCTCGAGTCAGAATCCCCGCGAAAGTGTGCCAAGCCCCAGACTGCTGGGTAGGCCCTGCTCCTTGGTTTTCTGATTAAGCAGGTCCGGGGTGGGGCCTGAGAATCCACATTTTTTTTTTTTTTCTTAATTTTTTTTTTTTTTTTTTTACATTTATTTATTTTTGAGACAGAGAGAGAACATGAACAGGGGAGGGTCAGAGAGAGAGGGAGACACAGAATCTGAAACAGGCTCCAGGCTCTGAGCTGTCAGCACAGAGCCCAATGGGGGGCTCGAACTCACAGGCCGTGAGATCATGACCTGAGCCAAAGTCGGTCGCCCAACCGACTGAGCCACCCAGGCGCCCCGAGAATCCACATTTCTAACCAGTTCTCAGGTGGTGCTGATGCCGCCAGTCTGGGGAACCACACTTTGGGAACCTGTGGGCTGGAAAGACCCACCGAGGCCTCTGCTGGGGTGGGACTCAGCGGCAAGGTGGGAGATGGGAGGTGGGGTGGAATTTCAGCATCCCTTCACAGCCACAGCAGGCAGGGTGGGAAAGGGAAGCGCAAAGACGTGAGGGCCCCGTTGTCATAGCACCAGCGGTCCCTTGAACAGGGAGGTGAGCCGTGTGCTCCGGCTCCTTTAGTCACCTCGGAAAAGATAATGCCTATCTGAGCAAAAGCAAACACCGGGAGGCTTAAAAGCCCGGGGTCCCCATGCTCGTTCCTCAAGCAGGAGGAAAAACGTCTTTATGGAGAGAAAGTGCAGTCTAAATAGAAAGTGGGGCTCGATTTCCATGAGCTCGAGTCAAAGAATCTGCTGAGAAGGCCACATGACACACGAAATGAAATCCAGGTCCTTGATACCCAGAGGCAAGAAAGAGAGCGGAAGATCCAAGAAAATCCAAACGTTCCTGAATTTCTACAGTAAACAGTTCTGATCGGATTCTCTTGCTATTTTGGAACATACATGAAGTTCATTAATTGGCACACATTAAACAGGAAAAAAAAATAAAAACATAAAACAAGAAGGTGCTGGAGGACAAATCGGTAATTGCTCCTTTAGAGCAAACCAAAGTTACTGAGAAAATCTCCTATAAAGGCTCTGTCAAAACAAGTCACTTAAGGATTAGCGAGAGCTAAATCCTCCGTCAGAGAGATTTTCCTCAACAGTCGTAAATGGGTTTTAGTATCGGAAAATCTTAGAAAATATACTTTCCCTGCCCCCACCCTCCTCTCAGAACGGCTCTTTCAAGAGCTTGGCATCCTGTGGAAGCACAGCGTTTCCTTAGGCTGAGCCTTCTTCTTTAAAAAATAAAATAAAATAAAATACACTCTGTCATTCACGGCCAAGTCAGTGGCTGGAAATAAACTGTGACAGGCACCCCGTACATGTTCCAGAGTCTTGCCCATACAATACACAGGCTCAAGTACTGTCTTCTCCTCCTTCAGCAATTTCCCCAAGAACAATTAATAAATGGCTATTAAAAGCTAGTACTCTTACTTCAGCTTTCCACCTCTTTCCGTGTGGTCTCTTTCCTCAAGATTTAACTGCTCAATTTATTCTTTTAGCGAGGAGAAGAGCTTAAACTTCTTCCTTAAACATGTGTAGGTGATTACTTTTTTTAATTAGAGAAAGGTAAACATTGATAATATCGAACTTTTTCACAGGCAGCCTTCTAAGAGTACACATTTTAATTCTCTCAGTAAAGGGTCACCTGTTTTACGCTCTTAAAACCATCAATCAGGACTTGTGTTACAGTTCTGAGCAGTGTCTGCGGCTCCTATCACTGGATTAGGGAGGTCTGGCTCTGTTCATTAAGCTAGTGCATAGAAAAGACCCACTCACACTGGAAACACTTGGAGACGCTCTGGCATTTAGCCCCGTGAGAGGGTGACCTGGCAAGACCATTTTCAGATCTGCCTCCCAGATGGTCACGCTCCACTTTTTCTGCCCAAACCTTTGTTCTCCCATCAGCTCTCAAAGCTAACGCACCCTGGACATCACCAGTGCCAATCAGTGGAAAGCTAACACACTTGCAAAAAGCTGCACGCGTGAATAAAGATTGATCTAACCCCCTTGGAAACAGACTACGTTTCTAAATTTCCCATTTCCACCATGAGACCCCCCAAAAAACAAATCCATTGCCAAATAAAAATATTCTCCTGATATGCATACAGCAAGTCTTATTACAGACCTGGTTTTAGGTTATTCCTTCTCACTGTGTGATATGAGGGAATGACCCCAAATTCCAACCCCCAAATAGTTCCCTTCCCAATCTACCTCATTCCTAAAATTTCATGACTAAAAACTCCTTATGATATTTTAGGTACAGCTATACCCTTTTTACATTAAATTATTCCAAGAGGCAACCCATTAAATCTATTTAATCAGCAAGACTCTCTGGAGAGTTTAGCCAGTCTTATTTTGGTTACCTCGCCAAGAGAAATGTAGCCTTGGGGTTATACAGACCTGAGCTGGAAGCTAAGACCCTTTCCTAAGACTGTGAACTTGGGCAAGTCATGTCACCTCGAAGAAGCTCAGCTGTGTCACTTACAAAAGAAGAAGAGGAATACCTACCCCTGAGAGGTGAATAAGCAAACAGGAAGAGCATACTGAGTGGGGTTTGCCATCCAGACAGGGCTCAGTCATGTGAGTTCCCCTAATTGCAGGCTGGTGGGTCAGGGAAAGAGAGGTCAGGACAGATTATCCTCCTCAGGTGGAGGACAGATAAAGAAACAGGGCACATCCTGGGAAGGGCAGCTCCAGGAGGGGGTCGCCATATGCACAAGTACATGTGCGTGTGAGCGTTTGTGTGTGCGCGCGTGTGCATGTTGTTTAATGGCAGCAGTGAGAACAAGGAGAATACCAGTCACCTGGGAGAGAGGACCGCAGAGCTTAAGTAACAGTTATTAAAAGGAGACAGAAGGCCAGAGGAGTTCCCCAAGGGCTGCCGGTTGCCTCTTCTATTCATCAGCCGACAGGCATCTCTACCCACTGCCTTACCAGTCTCCCTCTAGGTCTGCCCTGACTTGATTACATATCAGGGCCTTGTACTCATTACCTACCTCAAAAGTGACATCTCCAGATTTTTGCCCATGGGATTAATGAGTACTCAGGGTGTATACACAATCTCCACTTTGGTAAAGATCACATTAAACAGTTGCCTCAAATCTGGTTCTTGTAGTGGAGGGGGTATGAGTGCTAGATGAATAGGCAAAGGAAAACATGAACTAATGATCTTGGTGACACAAGTGCCTATTTTTGGGGGGTGAGGATAAGTTTCCCCCAGTCCGACAGACCATTGCTCAGAGAAGAGCCTGTGTTTTTGTGTTCCACATCCACTGGCTAGATTTGCTGTGGCTGAAGACATATTCTTGGGCCCCAAACTGAGACACTTGTTTCCAAGTGATCTGTGAATTTTATTTATGTGGAAGTTCTTATGAAAGTGTACTTTTTTCGCAAAAATGAAGCTTACATGGAAGAGATAAACCTGGAAATTTTACAATGCCTGCCCAGAGATCAGACGACACTTACACACACAACACTTACTTGGTCCCCTAAGAGTTGGCAAGGATAGTCCCACATCTTAGTTCATTTACTTCCTCTCAAACACAAAGGCATACAATTGGGAAAGCAGAACTGTGCCCACGATAAAGAAAGGAAGGCAAGACCCTTTGAAAAGAATAGGCGAGGCCCACTGAGTTAGAGACAAGATTCCAGGCTTCCTTACACCCTTACTTCCTCCTATCCTTACCTTAGATGAGCAAATGTTGAAGATGGATCCTAATGAGTAGTCAGGAAATGAAGTTTAAAAAAGGAAGCTCTAATTCTTTTTTTCAACGTTTATTTATTTTTGGGACAGAGAGAGACAGAGCATGAACGGGGGAGGGGCAGAGAGAGAGGGAGACACAGAATCGGAAACAGGCTCCAGGCTCTGAGCCATCAGACCAGAGCGTGACGCGGGGCTCGAACTCACGGACCGCGAGATCGTGACCTGGCTGAAGTCGGACACTTAACCGACTGCGCCACCCAGGCGCCCCAGGAAGCTCTAATTCTTGAGTGTCTACTATGCGCTAGGTATTTTACATGCAACAACTCACCCAACATTAGACGTAACAGCACAATGAAGCAGCATTATTTTCTCTACTCTACAGGCCAAAGAAGCAGAGGCTCGGCTTGGTCAAGCTGTAGATGACTGACTAACAGAGCTCATATTCAAGTCCAGTTCTGGTGACTCCAAGGCATGAATGGGGGTAGATTCAGGGTGAACTACAGGCTTTGGAGGCCTTCTGTTTACTGGAGGGATGGTCTTAGTTCCAGGTTCAAGAAAGAAGAGTAATCAAAGCTGATAAACCTCTGTATAGCTCAGGTCCTATAGGGTTAAAATGGAGGCAGGAAGGCTGACAGGGTAGAACTCTTCAGAAAAATGAGGCGATGTTTTTTGGGAAACATCACACGCGGTTAGATGGTGAAGCGCTCCGAGGACAGCTATTCAAAATTACTGTGAAGAAGTTCTATCTAGTGTCCATTTTTCAGGGATCTGATAGGAGGGCATGGAAGTAGGGAATGGGGTGAGGGGCAAGGCATGATCTCAGGCTTACTGAAGGATGAGACTACAGTAAATGGTCCCTGGAACTTGCAGACGACATGTGGCAAGGAGTCTCATGGGCAGCACCTACCCTTCACGCCATCTTCAGCCACCACTGGGTTCGGAGGCGGTCAACATCCAACTTAAGGGGAACAAGGAACAGCATTTCATCTCCAGGCTGCCCTGGGCAGGCCAAATACAAACATGTTGTTACACATGCCATTTTCCAACCCCCTCTTCTATCCTGCTTTAGGATCTCCTAGGCAAGATCTCAGAAAAGTAAACACAAATGCATCGTTTTCAAAAGTCCTGAACAAGAACGGCACCGACCACCAGGGCAGGACAAAAGCAGATTATCATGCAGTATGCTAAAGTATATGTCCCAATATGGACACGGAGCCTTCACAGCTCTTGTCTGATTGAATGCACAAATATGGATTGGAAATGACATGATTACTAATTTTCTGAGAGGAAAAGGGGAAATCCAGTATAATGACTGGGTAAAACGTTAGTAATGAAAGGTAAGTAACCCAGACAGGGAGTTTCCTGAGCAAGCATAACCCGGCAGTTTTTAGCCACACTCCTTTCATGGGGTTCTCTTAAGGTTAGGTTGATAGACATCTGACGTGCTTGACCATCTACTGGAACCGCCTCTCGCCATCTCACCAGGTAGGGACGTCAGCAAAAATCCTTTTCAGCGCAAGTAGCAACCCACTTTCCAAAACAACTCTCCACCCTTTAAACTAAACAAACAACTAAGTAAACCCAGATTAAATACAGCTTTATCAGGACGGAGTTTGAGTAATCTCTGAATCAACAAAATGTGGGGAACGTGTGTACAGAATATCTATTATACAAATGTCAGACCACAAAGTCAAACTCTTTTTCAAGATGCTGTTGAGGACTCCCTAATCTAGCCAATACACGACAGCAAAGGAAGCCCAGAGTTATGCTAGCTTCCACCCGACAGCCTGTTTTTCCTTATGCAAAGATCAGGAAAGCATATATGCCACAGAATTATTTTAGTTGTTTCCTGAAAAGAGTAAGATAGCCTTTTCCCCTTAGTCTGAATGGAAAGTTCTTTCCCTGAGCTGCTTTAATTACTGTGGGTTAAGCTTGAACATCACACAACCTGACAATCACAACCCAACTAGCATCATTTGGTACTTTTTAACTTTGTTGGGTACAAGTCACATAGACCAAGATTAAAAGGGTCATTTATTGTCTGCCAAATGAAATGTTTCAAAGTGAAATGGTTTAACCACATAATTAGGGGGAAAAAAATTAAAATATTCACTCACAGAATTAAGTATGCTCCCACACGGATCAACACAGCAAATTATAAACACAGTATCTTGAGAGTACACAGTTATTTGGATTGTCACGGGAGTCCTAAAACAGCATCTTCTTGATTTGTATTGAGACACGTGGACTGCTATTTCGATCTTGCTGTGACAATAGTCCCAGATACTGATAGCACAAGGCTGAATATGCTTCAGAATCAAATAGAGCTGGGTCAAATACTAGCCTGTTTACTCACCACCAATGTGCGGTTTGGGCAACTGTCCTATTTCTGAAACTATCTTATATTCTACAAGATGACTACAGAACCTTCCTCATATGCTTTTACACACATATAATAAGATAACACGTAAAGTCTTTGACTCTGGCACATCCTACATCCTTAATATTGTTGCTTCCCTCCTCCAGCTTTGGGCAAAGGGATCTCACATATATGTCCCTGTAGTTTTAAAATCACGCCTATGTGTGATAAGCACACAATAGATACTTCTTGTCATTTATTCAATAACAAACAATGATTATTTATCTTGTGTACTGTCTAACCCAGAAGTTCCCAAGCATTCTTCTTTTATGATTAATGCGGCAGTAATTTTTTATAGCACTCCTAGGCTAAAAGGGATAACCTAAAAGTTCTGTGTGTTAATGAGGCCCCAATAACTTAATAAGTATGTCCTACCAATTGGGCAGTTTTTTTTTTAAACCTGTACGCATATATAAGAATAGGATTTTCATTTCATTGTTAAGTAATCACAAGCACTTACTTCACAACTTCTGACACCCTGGCATTAGAGTGGAAAGGCCCACCCGCATTTCCTGCTCCACACTGCACCACGTGGTACCATTTTATATTATACCAACTGCCAAAACCTCACTTCGCAAAGGTATGACATCACTGCAAAGAATGTCGTGCATTCCAATAGTGAAACCGTGAACGGCCTGGAGCTGATAGTTCACACGATGTCTGAGAGATGTCAGGAATCGATACAGTTCCCTCAGCTACTTGAAAATATTTCCTGGCACTCTTTGGAGTTTGCTGCAACGCCCAGGGTGCCTTGGCTCACTGTCTGGGAAACAAAAGGCTAATCAGCCAGATCAAATCAGATTCTTCTTCTTTGCTACTGTATCACAGAATTATGGATGGGACAACATTACAGGTACATCCGAATAATAACAAGAATTCTTATATCAGAGCTCTGGCTGTATTTCTATTCCACTTTTTCACTCTGAGCATTTCACTTATTAAAAGCTATCCTAGTAGTGTCATCTGGTCGCCAGATAAATTCTGCAGTGATGGTTCTGGGAATTCAAACGGATAAACATCTACTTATCTCAGTATCAAATGTTGACTTACCTCGAAAACCATAGAGTGGTGCAAAGTTTACCTGTCGATCTTTCTCATTCATAGGCATTTGTGAGCTGTGGATCAGCTTCCTGGAGGTTCATGTGCGATGAAGGAAGGGCCTCTCCTTGGACATGTGGGAAGAGCTCATCACTGAAGAACTCTGCGTGTTTTCTATCTGGCATCTAGAACCCAGGCCCAGGAAGCAGGAGGGCTTGCTGCTGCTCCTATGTAGACTCTACTCTACCTTGTTTTGTAGGCATGCTGAAAGATGATTAAAACCTTGCTCAGGAGAGTGGTAACGAGAGGTAGGGTGGGGCAGCGGGTATATGCCTCGTGTGCTTAACAACGGCTCCCTGAGAGGAAAAACCCTGCTTTGCAGCGTTGGCTGGTTTCTAGGTTACAAACCCCCCCACCACAGAGGAGTTAAGGTCACCGAGTTCAGAATCGGGGCATGACACACACCACCAGCTCTGGGTCTCTTCTCATCTATAGCTGCCTGCAGAATGCTCTGAACTGAGGGACACACTTTTTTGCTACAAGGAAGATATGCAAATGTTCAAGTTTATGCTCTCCTAATTGAGGATTTCTCTCAGGCGCAAATAAATAAAGTTGGGGGGAAAAAGGGCTTTGGAGAGAAACTAGGCTAATGTGAAGCATTTTAGGCAGGGGATGGATTCTGGCAAGTCCCTCTGGGTATGGGGAGACTATTCTGACCTTGCTGGCTGAGACTTCCAGCTCAGGAAAATCAACTCAACAGGTATTCATCAGGTATTCATCAGGCAGCCACCAGGGGCTCGATGTTTCTAGTAGTAGTAGTAGCAGTAGTAGTAGTAGTAGTAGTAGGGTCCCAGGAGAAGACAGTGTAGACTCTGTACTGACAATGTCACTGGGGAAGGGTGAGCAAACCTGCCTCCAGTCTCTTCTCACTGCAACTTGAGAGGACATCCAGTAACACGGTCTTCCCCAGGGCACCCTTGAAAGAGACCACCGGGGTCCACGGTTTCTACCGCTGGACATGTTTATGGGCCCTATGTGCCTATTTGGCAAGAAACTTTACATAAACGCCTTCTGGAATCATTCTGCCCAGGGGGAGTCAGCAGCCTCAGAGTCCTGTGCACGCACTTTGCCTCGGACCTCCTCGGTTTCTCTAGGCCCCAGGCACATGATCTGGTACTGATTTTCAAAGCTCTGCTTCGTTTTGAAGTTCATTTGGCAAACTAATATATTCCACCAACTCTTTCCTCCAAGGGCTGTGCAACTGGAGGTGGCAAATTCAGACACTCACCACTAAGAAGGTACCATGCTATCCCAACATGTTCACAGATGAGGACACAGAGAAGTAAATAAATAGCAATACGGTAGTTATGACAAGGGGACTGCCTTCCCAGGGGCCCTAAATTTAGAATTATGCAAAATACAAGCCAGTCGAAAAGTTCACATAACAGAGATTTTAAATGAGGCAGCAGTGAGCAGAGTATCTTCTATCATGTTAAAATTTCCATGGCAAACTCCTGTTACGAAATGCTTTGCTCTTGGGGCACCTGGGTGGCTCCGTCGGTTAAGCTTCCAACTCTTGATTTTGGCTCAGGTCATGATTTCACAGTTTCATGGGTTCGAGCCCTGTTGTCGGGCTCTGCACTGACAGTGCAGAACCTGATTGGGATTCTCTCCCCACTCCTCCCCCCAGCTCTGTCTCAAAAATAAATAGATAAACTTAAAAAAAAATTTTTTTTAATTTTTAAAAATGCTTTGCTGTCCCAATGATTTGTTAAGCCTGCAGGGATACATTTTGCATTCTTATATAGTGATATATAAAGTATCTTGTTTGCTTTGAAAAATGAAAGGTCAATAACAACAATCCTTGGGCTGCTATGATTTCCCTATTATTTATATTGAGTGTCTACTAATTCTGAACCTTAAGCTCAATGTTCGGTGCAGCATTTGTTTTGCCCTGAGGGGTTGCACAGTCCTTACAAGGCATCCGTTCTTTGTAATGTTTCAAATACCACATAACCATAGAAAGAGAGCTGAAACAAGGTAACCATCATGCCATTGCCACATTGATCCTTCCCCAGATTTATCCCGGCTGTTACTGAAGGCCTTCTCTCTTACTAGGTTGATGTTTAGGATTTGGAGGTCCTCACTGGGAGAGAACAGAGCTTCAGAAACATAGTATGTGGAGTAAGAGGAGACTTTTCTTTAAATATTTATTTGCATGGGGGCTGAGAACCTTCTTCGGGATGAAAATGAAGCATCACCATGGGAGAATTCAGCAGGGCCAATCAGACCGAGCCACAAGGCTGAGAGTCCGGGGGGAAGATGTTCAGATAGGCTGGATGTTCTCTTCCATTATGCTAGCTGGAGTTTCAACGCATCCAGTCCTCATCTTCCAGGGGCTGTATACACCTCAGGGAGAAAGGGCTGTACATATAAACTGAAAAGCCTCCCTCATCAAATTCTGGAGTACTTTCAGGTTCTAACTACTTTACTAAGGTGAAACCCCCCTAAATGAGTCCAGAGACAGAAAACACTTTTCCTCACTTCAACATAGGCTACTGCTCTGTCCTGGTAATGAAAGATATGAGAGGGTTGGTGGCGAGAGCCAGAAATCAATCATGAGAAGAGGCAGAAGTCCATAACTAACAGTTAATAATAATAATAATAATAATTAATAATAATAATAATAATAATACAAGTGTGGCATGCTTTGGGGCCAATATTGATGGCCCCAGTGGAACTCGGAATAGCAAGCAGAATCCAGCGGTGAGTAAAAGCCCAGACTAATTCCTAAACAGATATAAAACTCTACCTTGGCAACTCAAAGTGACACTGAGTTTGGAATGAGCTTTATAAGGGGCTGTGTTACCTACATTAATAGGTAAGGACTTGAGGCTCTGGTCTTAATATTAATGAGACTTACTTATACCCATGGGCTGGAAAGGCTTGGAAACATTTTGGTTACATAAGCTTAAATCAGCCCCTACTCTTCTTTTAACTAATAAGCAGTCTTAGCTGTGTAAGTTATCCTCTCTGATCTTGGACCACTTCTCTGAGCCACTGTGCAACCAGATTCTCTGAAAGTTGAGGAGAAAAGTAAATTCACTCGTTTGCTCCAGATAAGCCTGAGATTCCTTACTTTGCATAGGTAGGTGAGTGCAAAGCACCATGATAAAAAAATAGAATTCTAAAGACACATCCAAGACAGCTCGTTAGATCAACTTTTTTTTTTTCTGTGTATCTGTTTTTTGGGGTTTTGTTTTGTTTAAAAACAGGGACCACTATGCTTTCTTTTAAGTGACAAGCGCTCTATAAGGTATTCAATGGTTAATTAAGACACCAGTGTCATTGCTCAGCTCTTTTGTGTTTCGTAGAAAGCAGCTGCTAAACAGATGAAAGTAGGTCTGAGGCAAGCAGTAGCATAACTATTATTTCAATTAATAAATAGCTCTAAAAGTGAAGGAAGTGATAAAGGCCTCAAGAGTGTCTGTATCTGCCCTGGTTCTGTCAGGAAAATTAAACAGAGCACTAGTGATTGCCACTGCTTCTGTTTAAGGGAGGCAAGCAAGTTGGGTCACCTGTACGGAGCAGGTTAGAGTCTGCCCGGTTCCTGGGGCACCCCCTAGTGACACATGCGGATAATACCCTGGCACAGCCCACTTCACCGCAACGGGAAGAAACTGTGCCAAATTCACCTCTTTTTCTTCCACCGGCATCCTCTCCTCCAGTCTCCCCCTCCCCTGCCTTCCACCAAAGAAGCCCTAAAATGTATTTTCAGACAAATATCAGGGAAGCATTTATAAATATTTCAGAGGCGTTTCATAAATAAATAAGCAAATCTACAAAAAGACTTCCCTCTTTTAATGAGATCTTGGCTGTGGTATATGCCTTTTATTTGAGCATCATTAAAACCAGTTGGGGAGATTTTTATACTGGACTCTCTTTGGCGGGGGGGGGGGGGGTGTTCAGAATATATGAAAAAGCCTGCTATGCATCTCCAAAACATGTAGCCGCGTCCCTGACAGATTAGGCAGCTTGAGCACGAGGGAATAGCTTTTACTCTTTTTAAAGTAAATACTAATCAATAGCAACCGTACCGACAAAAACCCTCTTGCCGTCTAATTGCACCACAGCTACTCATAGACCCCAACAGAATTTTCCCCTGGATGTAACAAAATTAACTACCAGGGGCAGAGCTAGTGAGTTATCACCATGTCTCTATTCAAATGTAATTAACACAACCCCCCAACTGCCACATGTACCATTAAAGAACCATTTGTATTTATAATTTCCAAACAGGGTCTGGAGGTCACACCCACATCAATCTTTTCAACACACTCGTCTGCACGGGAAATCAAACTGGCGGGGAGGTGGTCCTAGCAATTATAGGAAATCTCTCCCTCTCTGAAATCTTGTTTGTAGTTCCTCTTCTGGAGCTTAATGCCCTCTGCAGTCTCTTTGGCCACGTCAGAAATAGCCAGACTGTATCAGAGGCAAACGAGTGATTTAAGCTGACTTAGCAAACAAATCTAGTACCCAGTTCTGGGCTGATCCAGCTGCTAGATATGTAGGAATCTTAACAACAGCTTGGGATGAATACTAGGGCCGTTTTAGTTAATAATAACTAATATTTTTATCACACAATCATTAGGATTTGTGTTAGGACTTTTACCTACATTTTTCTAACTCATTATTATAGTTGGCAATTACAGTAATAGCAGTGGCCATTTATTGAGCACGTGGGCTGAAGAGTTTTACGTATATATTTTATCATTTAGTCTTTACAATAACTTTGTGAGTTAGGTATTATTACCCCTATTTTAAAAATAAGGAAACAGAGGCTCAGAGAGAGTAAATGACCCAAGTGCTCCAAGCGCTAAATGAAGGAGCATCCGGATTTGAACCCATGTGTCTGACTCTAAAGCTCATTCTGGACCACTTAGCACTTTGGGAGGGAAGTAACATCAACCATCAGCATCAGCTTCATCTGTGTTTTACACAAGTGGTAAATAAGGTACAGAGAGGGAGAGCAACTTCCTTAGGGCTGCCCAGCACATAAGAGTTGGGAAGAAGCTATAAGAGGCAGTCACAGGGAGGTTTTACTGGCATCTCTACTCCCTACTCCCTACATGTACATAATGCCACTCTGTCTGTCTTCTTCTTCCTTTTTTTTTTTTTTTTTTTTTTTTTTTGGTCATCTGTCTTCTTCAAGGAACACTGGAAGGAGCAATAGAAGGGTCCAGAGACATAGTCCATGAACCTGTACAAGACACCTGCTGGGTGATGTTCAGCCAGCGACATCCCCTCTGTGGACTCAGGGACCTCAACTACATAACAATGAGTGAGATAAAGTATCTCTTAAGTCCATTTCAGATCTAACATTTTTAGGCTAGTTGTGAATTCTTTAAGCTACAAGAGACTGTATGTAGAAATCTAACACAGCATTACTTTCTTACACTTGGCCTGTAATGTCCCTGTTAGAACCCAGATAATCATGTTGTCACACAGCCATCACTTTATAAAAGCAGCGATGATCTGAGAATGCCCATATATAGCTTTCTTTCAGGAACAATCAGCCACCCCAGGAGCCAACAGGTAAAGATAGCATATGCTACACTCCATCTAGTTCCCATGTGTAATTTGGCAAAGCGGCCCAGTTTATGAAGAGGTGTGTGCAAAGTCACTGAGGTCTGAAACTCCAGTCAGAACTCAAGTACTGTGGGGCACCTGGCTGGCTCAGTCAGTAGGGCATGCGACTCTTGATCTCGGGGTAGTGAGTTTGAGTCCCACATTGGGTGTGGAAGCCTACTTAAAAAAAAAAAAAAAAAAAAAAGAATTATAAAGAACTCCAGTATTGTCACTGTTAAGCAGCAGACTCCGCGGTCATATTTTTGTTCCCAGGTGCATGATCGACCCAGAGGGTGCTTCTACGAGGGCAGTTTCTGGACTTCCTCATTCATAGACTCCCTCATTCTGGCCTCTGAGACTGTGCATGGGGTCTGATTGCTCAGAACTCCCCACCTCCACCAAGAAACACAGAGGCCACATGCTCATGTGGTTTCTCCTGCTCGTAGCTCAGCCTGGGCAGGGTTGCCTTCTGTAGTTGAGTTTATAGTTGATCCATTTTGGTGAGGTCCCTGTGTCAAGGCCTTTATCAGCCCAGCTCCGAGGGGACACCCGTGCCTGACCTAACCATGTTGTGTTTGTGTGTGTGTGTGGGGGGGGGGGCAGTGAGAGGGGCTAGGGGGACCTTTAGGGTCCAGAGATCCTTGGCATCAATCTATTTCCATTTAAATATGTTTTCCCTTGATTCAGAATGAACCAGGAGAAGCAAAAATACTAATCAAATTGGAATGCAAATATCCAAGACGCTTTTCTCTCAGAAATGCCCTATTTCCGCATCCCCCCCTCCCCCCCCCCCCCCCCCCTGCGCCTTCATGGTACTAATGTTGTAGAAATAGAAGGCACCTCTGGAGGGACAGGATAATACAAAATTTTTAAATCTGTAGAAAATGAGTACAGGGGTAGGAGGCACTATTAGTGCTACTAAAAATAAGCTCTGGGAAGCTACAATAAATGGAAAAACCAGAAGAGTCATTCCTTTTTTTAAACTGTATTGAAAATCCTGTATGTCCGGGAGCCATTTTCTCCAGAGATTCTAACAATAATACTTTGGATTCAATATTCATTTCTATTCTCTCTCCCATCTTGTTTCCCCCTCCGACCCTCTCCTCACCAGGGCCTCAGTAACGCAGGCTGAATATTGAGCTTATTATGCATGTAAGACAGTGTGGTTTTTGCCAACTGAATATTGTGCCAGGTACCACAGCACTGGTGCGATTACACCCTGCTTGCTGCCTGGTATACTAAAGATGGGAATTATTTTCCTTTACTTTGATTTTATTTTTTACTGAGAGCTCGCAGATTACCATAGACCAACAACCCAGTGCTGGAGAGAAAGGATGTCCCCTCAGACTCAGGGATTCTTTCATGAGTACGGCCCACTATACTGCCCAATCTGTGTTGCCCTCAATGGGTGAACCTCCTTGCCACTGTTACTTCAGGGTGCTGGGAGGTGGACGGGTCTGCTCATGCCACTCGTGTCAGTGCAAGGTGAAACGTGTCCCAAGAAGCCATGTGAGCCCTCGACAGCTTTACTGGACTAGAAAAACGACTGCAAATATTCACACTGCAAGGACATGGGCTCCCAATATTCTAGCTGCTTTGGGTTCTATTCCAGATGTTATGCTGGACACATCTGCCAGCCTTGGGCACAAGACTCCCAGTTGAGCTATTCTGAGCCATCAGGGAATTTCTGGGATTTGAACAAAAGAGCAGAGAGTATCTTGCCAAGGCAAGGTGTTGATGTTTCAGAGACTGGCTCCTTAACACCTAAGTGGGCCAAGAGGAAAAGCCAAAGTTAGCAGAAAACCCAGGATCACAGTTTATTCCTGCCTTTCCCTCTCTCACATTGAGCCTTCCCACAATATTTAATCGCAACATGCACCAATAAATGGAGAAAGATGTCCTGTAAGAAAATCTGAAGAAACAGAGGCACAGAACATCAATAAAGGGGGCATTTACAAAGCAATCTGTCCACGACCTTCACTTTACACATGAAGAAACTGAGGAATAGAGGCTAAGCAGGGTCCCGACTCTGCATGTGTCAGAGTTGGGGACAGAGCCCCAGCCTGGGCATCCGGCTTCGAATTCAGAGTTCTTACCACCACCCAGGGCCCTTGTTTTGTTTCTTGTTTGATTCATGGAGCCTCTGGGAAGAGAACGGCCTCTGGTGGGGCAGGAGTGAAAGGCTGAGATTCAGAACACCTCCTTCATTTTTACAAGGCCATCTGGAATGTATTATTATTTTTCCCTTTTTTTTTTTTTTCAGTCTGGGCATTTCTGTCCCTTAAAAGCATCTAACCCTTCACCGTGGAGGTGATGCAGAAATCTGCCAATAAAGTAAGCCTGAAAGCCCTTTGCTTCCTGCAGAAAAATCTATATGTGCCCTTCAGCCTTATAATTGAGTTGCAAAGGGGAAAAATAAAATTGTTTCCTAGCTGTGTGGAGCCATTCCACCCAACATGCCAATAAAAAGCAAGTGGTGTTTTTGTCCATGGGATGTCCGGGTTCAGAGTCAGATCTATGAAGCTAAACAAGGGCTAGGTTATTACCAACAAACGATTACACTCTGGGTTGTATTGAACAGAGAGATATTTGAACTCTTGAGACTAATTGGAAGGGTTCTGAAATGTCAGTGTCGACGTTCCCTGTCTAGATTTCCTGAACCACAGTAGAAACTAACCCTGAACTTGAAAATGTTGCCTCCCACAGAGCCACATGTTTCTATCAGGAGATGCAAATATTAATCCTGGGCAGGCAGATCACTTAGCTACCAGTGTGCCTTTCTATGCCATTGAGTAGACAGATAATAACCATCTGCATTATCTTTTTCTTGAAACTTACTGGGAAGGTCGAGTGAATAATAATACTCTCGTTTGTAGAGTACTTCAGCTTGTAAAAACCCCTTCCTTCAGTCAATCTGAATTACTAGCTGTAGTATCCGTGAGCAGAGGAGTATCACCGGCCTCAAACCAACCCTGTGTGGCTGGGGATGACAGTCCCATTTTAGAGATGAGCGGAAGGAGGTTCAGAGCGCTGGTTAAGTGGATCATCTACATTCATACAGCTAGACAGCAACAGAGAAGGGACAAGCCTAGAATGGCTTCCCACATCCAATTCTCCATGGAGTCACAGTGCTTTCTTCTTGGTGAATGCAAGGTGCTTTACAAGGTTGACAAGAGTGACCCTATAATAAGTGACTAAATTTATTCCTACCCTGCCCATCACGTCAATGTTAGGGGGCCATGCTCTTCTCCACGGACATAAATCATCTCTAAGTCTCAGGCTGTCTTTATGACCACAGGGGGCTGTGGAAGCACCTGGCTGTGTCCTATTCACCGATGGACAGAAATATGGAATGGCCGGGCCAGCCTTGTAGCATACCTTCTGCTCCCAAAGCCATCTACGTGGCCAGGTCCAAGAACATCGGACCAACTCAATCTGTGGTCAGACTTGGTTGGTTGATCTCATTTGTAGACAAAATGCTGATGGCTGCCTTCCTGTTGTGATTTCCAGATTCTCAGGGGAAGGCATCCCTTCTTCAATTCTATTCTACCCTTCCTGTAAGGTTTGAAATCCCCTGAGTGGGGATTTAAAAATAATCATTCGACAATGAGAGACAAATTGCAAGGGCCAAAATATTAAAGAATCAATTCAGGGCAATGGATTCATTCACTAGCGAATAGGTAAAATACTAAGCAATTCTTTGGGGGAAAAAGAGAGGAGGGTCTCAGGAAACCAATGCTGGGAAGGCCACAGAGGTGGGAAAGGGGCAGAAGAGGTATGCCAGGAGCCCTGACCACAGTCCTGTGACTGTACTCTTTTGCTTCAGGATATGCCTGTTAAGTGTTCTATGCTCTAGAGAAGTGCTCTGAGGACCCTTTAATGGATCTGATTTTAAAAAGTTTGAAAGCAGCTTTATTAAGATAAAATTTACACGCCATAAAATCCACTCATTTTAAGTACACAATTTAATGATTTTTAGTAAATTCACAGCATAGTATAACCATCATACAATTTAGTTTTAGAAGTTATATTTGAAGAAATAATACTCTGAAAAGGTAATGTTTGCTCATAACAGCACTTTATAGGATTTCTTCTTATCAATATCTGCTTGGATTAGGTTCCACTACAATACTGCATAAGGGCAGCCAGGCTTTGGAAGATCTGCCTCCTTTTCCTGGCTTCTAAGTGGCTGCATGCTGGGATGTGGGGGTGAGTTAAGAGCCCAGCCACCCAGTACTCAGACTCCAGTGTTGACAGCAAGGTCCATGGTCACTTCCACAGCCTTCATGACCACAACTTGGAAAGTTACAGAGGGCTCCTGGCCACACCTCCAGTTTCCAGAACCAGGAAACCAGGCTATGATCAGCCTCCTACACCCACCTCTCCACGGAAAGCATGAAGGAAATTGGCTAACAACTTGGCATTCCATTTGGGTTGGCCAAGCCCCCTTAATGTTTTTGCACTTCTTAGCGACTGTCAGCACAACACCCCTCCCACACCCACTGACTGCCATGTGACAGGCTACTCTGTCCCTTATCTCAGTGCACCAAACGACTTACCTCATTCTAGGGCTTTCTGTTTCACTGTGAGTCAAGTGGAAGACAGAAAGGCAGCCCTATTTTATTTAAAGCAAACGTTAGAACAAAGACTCTGCTGTGCATTGATGGCATTTGTTAGTAGCAGACACGGGTAAAGAAGGGTGTGAACAAATATTTGGTTGAGTGTAGAACACACTTAAACACTATGGATTTACTGTTTAGGGTCAAAATAACAATTGTGAAGTTAGACTCTATTAAAGAGTCTGAAGAAATTATGTATACGCCTTTACACGTGCTGTTCTCTCTTTTGAGAACCCCCTTTCCTGCTTTTGTCTGCCCTTCCATGTCAGAGCTCTCCAAACCCAAACTGACCACTCCTTTGTTCTGTGGCATTCCGTCCTATGGAACTTAGTCTGGAGGACCGGGTCTTTCTGTTTTATGTCTGTATCCCTTCCACACTGCAAGTCTTGTAGGAAGGGGACCGTGTTGCATTCTTCTTTGTAGCCCTGACGTCTAAAACCCCATCTGGCACAGAGAGGACGCCCAAGAGATGATCTGTGCTCAATCAACGAGGAAAGGACCATGAAGATAAAGAGAGGCTCATGCGCAGAACAAATATCTTCTTCTGCAGGCAGCTGTGCTAATTTGCCAGACTCTACATGGCCAGGGAGTGATTTGTGACAATCTGTTGAATTAAGAAATTGTTTTGGGCTCAAGAAGCACCAAATGTAAACTGCAATGTTGGATTCCAAGAGAAAGGGCTGGAGGCTATGGGGAAGGGGCTTTCCCAAGTATGTGCCCATGGAGAAGGCTGGGGGAAGGTAGCTCCCAGCAAAAAAGAAGAAATTCGTATGTAACTCCACAGCCATGCTTTCTGAGGCTAAGCAACCCCTCCTTCTCACAAATATCTACCCTCAGAACTGGATCCACAACAAGGAACACAAATGTGTGCTTTCAACTTGTGGTTTATGAAAAAGCTTGCACAATTTTGTTGAGCGTGTCCACTGTTGTATCCCCAATGCTTAACACGGTACTCAGAACACAGTAAGCACTTAGTAAATACTTGTGACGTGAATGAATATTTCAGGGTCTGGCTGGCTTCTTTCACCAGAAAATATGTTATTTTATACTCCTGTGCTCTAAAACACAAATTTCCTGAAATGAATTTTCCATGGAACATCTCACTTGTCCAGGAAGCAATCCATGAGCGTGATTAACAAGTAGAAAATAAGGTAAATCCATGGGAACCCAGGCCTGGGGATTCCATCATTTAAAAAAATAAGTAAAGACTCAACATCTCAGGCATCCTAAAGTGATAATCCACCTTCTGGCTGACCCCAGAAATGTCAGGGGACTCTGGGGGCTGGTGGGCCATCCATGAAGAAGCAGCAATGGTGGAGAGAGAAGGGAACTAAGGTTTCTTTGGTACCTGCTCTGAGCCAGGTACCAGGCCAAGTACTTCAATCTCTCATTTCAGTTCTGACAAGGGAATTGGCCATGACAAATGTGACTTTACAATTAAGGAGGAGAGGATCAGAAAGACTGTGTATGATACCCAAGGGCACCCAGCTAGCAAGTGGCCATGCCAGAAACTGAATACAGATCGTTCTAAGCCTGGAGACGGAACTCTCTCCAGTCCACATCACTGGCCCCTAGTATTCCTCTGGTTTTGGAGTCCCACAGGGGAGAGATTAGTCTTTACTCATTTCTGCAGCCTGCTCTCCTTAGTGTGGCCCAGAAGCACCACCAATAAGTGTTCCCTAAGCTGAATTCCAGATCACAAGCATTGTCACTTCTTTACCAATAAGCAGTCTGACTACAGCCTGGATACCACCCAAGGGAGGGCACATACCTACAAACTGTTGGCCCCGGAGGAAGTACCCAGGCAGCACTGATTTCACTGATAGAGCATAGAGCACACGCTTCTCTGAAGACCCTTGCAATTCAACCTTAGCAGCAATAATCCCAGGGGCTTAGAGAAGGCCTTCTGGAGCTTTGATTAGCAGCATTTAAAGTCTCCTCCCTCTGTCTACCTTAGCTGTCTAGCCCAGCTGATGCACAGTCTCCCAGGTTTGTGCCCCAGTCTTCCTTTGTTTAACATTCAAGAACGGTTTTGAGTGGCAGGTATGGTCGTGTGTAAAGGTTGCAAGAGATCAGCATCAGGAAGCCCAGGTTCTAGCCTGTACTTTATCCTCTGGGTAACGTACAGCCACAGAGGGCTGGTTCTTGAGCAAATCACTTTTCCTCCCTGGCCCTTAGTTCCTCATCTGTAAGCTGAAAAGACTTGACAGATTATTTCTAAGTACGACAGAATTTTCTATGATGATGTAAATGCTCTATTTTCTACATTGCCCAATACAGTAGTGACTAACCATAAAAGGCTACTAAGTACTTGAAATGTGGTTAGTGTGACTGAGGAGTAATTGAATTTTTAATCTTACATGATTTTAGTTAATTTAGATTTAAATGTTAACAGCCACTAGTGGTTTCTGTATTAGAGAGCCAAGGCAGGAAACTTCAGTTCTAAGAAGCTAAGAAGGAAGCAGTGTAAGGTAGGATTAAGAGTTCCAGCTCTCAAGGATGTGGGTTCAAATCCCATTCTGCCACTCACTAGCTAGGAGGCCAAACCCAAGACCTTTACCCTCCTCAAGCCTGTTTCCTTTTCTATAAATTGAAAATTAACATAATAAGGCCTACCACACAAATGTGCTGAGATAAGTGGCAGAGATAAAGCTCTTAGGGTCTTGTCTGTCACATGAAGTCTCCCTACAGGAAGGGAGGGGGAGTTTCTTTGATTAATCCATTATTTCATTCACCAACACTTCACTTAAAACTGAGTGGAAGGAGAGAGGTTTAAAATCCACTGGGTGGGGCCCTGGGGAGGGGGGGGTGCCCAGGAGAGAGGGGTGAGAGAAGGAAAGGCAGTTTTGCCTACATTTTTCCCAGGGCCGTCCCCGCATGTGTCTTTGATTGGGTCAAATTACACAAGATCTAGCTAGATATTCAGATTCCCTCAGATGCATCTGTGTTGTGCAATCCCCCTGGCCTTGGAAAGGAACAGATCTTACTGGCCAGGGATTTGACGGGAGGCATCACCACTGAGATATACAGATCAAGGGAAACGAGGGAAGGGTCCTTGACATTCTACAACAAATGCACAGATAGCCGGAAACATCAGGAAGGCACTTTCTGCGCTGGTCAGCTGATATTTTCTAGTTAGAATAATTAAACAGAGAACCACCCACCAGGTTAAAAGAGAGAGCAGTTAATGAGAAAGTCAGTCCCCAGCTCCTTTTGCCCCCAAAGATGCCAACTCTGAACAGTTCACCTCAGCTCCCTCTTTGTAAACGGCTTCCTCCCACCCCACCCCAGAAATCACTGGAATCACCTGGAAGGTATTTTGTTCAAAAATCCCAATGCCCAGGCTATATAAGCCACATACAATTAAATCAGAAATGGTGAGGATGGCAGCCAGGTGCCAGGGATTTTTAAAGTCTTCCGGATGATTCTAACGCGCACCTATGTTTGAGAACCGCGTGTCTAGAGGGAACAATCAGGGGAGAAGCTCAGGAGTTAACCGCACCGGGGGTCCTGGACTGTATCACACGCTCTGGGCCTAATCAGACTACGCTCACATTTCACGTTTCACTTAGCACACTCTGCTTCTCGCGACTAGAATATTTCTCAACCAACATCCTCTTTAATAAAGTCTAATTTGGGCCGTTTCCACATTGTTAGTGTTGACAGGGAAATTCCCCACTGACTTGGTGATGGGCACGGGGGTGGTGCTTTAAAATCAAGCCTTGAAGCAAGTTCATCTGAAGCTAGCCGAAAGCCATCAGCAGAAGTGCTGTTTCTACAACTTCTGCACACTGCCACCTGGTGGGAGCTGGTCCCAACTGGGCCTCTGCTCCTCATCCTTGGGCTCCTGCCCCCGCCCCCAAATAGGGGTAATTTAGGAAAATGTCATGCATTTTCAATCCAATTTGCTGGTACCTTCCACAGTGATCAGACCTCCCTCTCTTTTTCCCTCCCATCTGGTTAATATAATTATTGCTTTCACATGGTGAAGCCATTTTATGTAATAGCTTTGTTTGTTACTATGGTTACAAGTTTAGCAGTACTTTGGAATATAAATCTATCATCCCCAAGAGTAGCTTTCTATTTGTCAAGGTGCAGCCCTTATGCACATCAAAAAGCAAGATGAGCAGCGGCATTAGTTTTCCGTCTTAAGGAAAGTGGCCTTTCTTGGTCTAATTACATCTGAAAGTCCTCCGAGCCTCGTGTAGACACTCCTTGGAAATCGCTGGGTGCTGTCCCACTTTCTCCCTCCCGGGGTTTTCCTGCCTGAGTGAGGCACCCACAAGGAGAGCTATCTGGGAGAAAGTCAGAAAAGTTGGCTGTGGGGCAGCTCTGGCTGCCCGGTCAGAGCCCTCCTGCTGCACAACTGGAGCTGTTACTAGACTATTTACTCTCGGCTGATTATTTCCCCGCTAAAGGCAAGGGCTGAGAACATAATCTCTCGGGAGTTAAATTTCTTTGGGTGTAATCCTTTCCTCTCGTGCATCTGAAGCATCACCCCTTATTTCCTGATGGAAATGGAGTTCTAATCTCCCTTTAGAAAATGGCAAAAGTTCACAGCCGAGTTCAATCTGCCACCCTCAACTGACAAAGCGTGACAGTGTCTGTGCTGTGACGGTGTTTCACAACCAACTGAATCAGACCCAGCCCTCAGAGTACAGAAGCTGAATCGCCTGGGAAGCAGGGCTTCCCTCCCATCCTTGGTCAACGACAACAGCTAACCCTGGAGAGGGCTGGGAGTTTACTGCACCTTCCATGTGCACACCCCATCTAATCCTCCTGCCAACCCCAGGAAGAACTCATCGTCATCAGCACTGGCATCACTCATTTTACAGAGGAAATTGAGACTCAGCGGGATTAAGTGCTGTCTCCCAGTCATACAGCGAGCCGGTGGCTAACTTGGGATTCATCATCTTTGGTCTCCAAGTTATGTTTTCGTGCCAGGGAGCACCCCCTCACTTTCCACATTCAAACAGCAGGGACCAGGAAAAGAGAAAGAACAGGCGATACCAATGCCTCCACTAAGGCCTTGATTACATCAAACCCCAACCATCCCCTTCCCTCTTGAGGAGAAAGTTATTGGTTTGGTAGCCCATCGGTAAATTTCCAGTGGCTACTAATTAACGAGCCATGTCATTCAAATTTGTAATCACAGAGCAGGAACGTACTTATTTACACCACTCACATGGCAGGGTAATTGGCAGTTATGTAATTTCATGGTAATTATGATTGGAATTGCCAGGTAGAAACTAGGCACTTTGGAGGTGTGTGTTTACCAACAACTGGCTACCTTGGAATTACCCATTAATGACATGATGGGCTGTGGCCTTGTAAGAAAGGTTATTAAGGTAAGGGACTTTATCTTTTGATTCCTCATTCACAGAAAAAGCAGGAAGCTTGGAGACACCAGGAATACATAGATTTTTTTAATTTCTTCTTCTGGCAGCACAGGATGCCATTGTGCAGGTTTGTCCTGTTTCTGGGCAGGTCTGGGGTGCCCCGGTGACAGGGAGGGGGCCGAAAGACACACATGAGCTTTAGCAAAGGGTGTGAGCATCGAGTTCTGCGAGGCTAGTCTGCACAACTGTTGATCCAGGGCACAGGTGGGAATTACCAGCGTGTTGACTATGGAGTGAGGAAACTCGGCTAAGGGGCTGTTTGGTCATCGACAGTGTGGGGACCAGGAGAATATCAGTTGCAGAAAGGAGGCCCAAAGGAGGTGGGGTGAGGGATTCCATACACTAGGAACAGGGGTGCTGTGAAAAGGCATGCAGCTCATGTAACACATGTGGGCGTGAAACCCCCACCCCACTGAAAACCAATCTGGTATGTAGGCTGATTTTCTGGGCAACAGTGTCCTCCCAGTTCCTTCTTCTACATCCTCTAGAGCCGACTATTCTCTGAAGTTGCTCTTGCTGTTTATTTTCAGGGGATATCCAGCGGATAGGGAAAGAAGAACCCTACGTGATATGATGGGTTCTCAGCCATCCAGGAGCTCCACGCGTGGCACGTGTAGAGTAAGAACATTATTGCCTCTTAGAACTGCAAGGGGTTCCTTGTTGAACAGAGGGGAAACCCAGGGCCCAGAAAGGGGTGAACGTGTGGTCCAAAGTCACACGGCAGGTAAAGGTCAGAGGTGGGCCTAGAATGCACCTCCAAGTGGTTTTCCATAAGGCAACTCCATCACGAGGGACAAGTTGCCCACGGTCTCCAACTGAGAGGAGGCTAATAGAAACAACAGCCAAACTGGAAGTGTTTCTCCATCTACCAGGAAAGGGACTCTGGGATGCATTTTTTTTTTTTTTTTGCCTTTTAAATAACCTTTGCATAGTAACCTTATGCAAAGACTCCTGCAACAGATTCCTTTCAGTGGTCAAGAACAGGCAGACATTTGCTCTTCCTGACCTGAACTGCCTCCTACTATGAGAATAGGAGGCAGTCCCCTCTTCCTCCCCAGCTGCTAGGAGGCTGAGAGCCACATTTTGTGCTCCTTTGTTCAGATTTCCTCAGGCAGGCATTTCCATTATACTTTTCTTTCCTTCTTGTTTTCTTAAAACCTGCTTTTGCATTAGGTAGATTGTCTTGATCTTTTTGTACCTGCGTTGTTATTATAAAATCTCTGGAAGAAGGTGGGACTATCAGCCAATCGATAAACAAAAACAAATCGTAATCTTAAACCTGAGAGTTCAACCATTCAAGAAATAAAAATCTTACAGGATTTACAGAGACAAGTTGAGAAGGATGCCACAGCGTCCCCGTGCTGTCCACATACACAGTGCAAGGGGAGGAAGGCTTCCTTTCAGTGAAAAAGAAGAGCGGACAGAAAAGGCCAGTTTCTTTATCAGCCTTAGTCTAGCCTCAGAAGCACCATCTCGTCCCCCCAACCATTACATCCAGAAAGACGGAGGCAAAATAAAAAGGCTTCTAGAGACCCTGGAGTGATGCAACCTGGGGAGAGAACTCTAATAACCTGGAACACATTTGACAAGCAGCAAAGAAAGGCAACAGTTAGGGGCCCCTGGTTGGCTCAGTCAGTTGAGCGTCCGAGTCTTGATTTTGGCTCCGGTCATGATCTCATGATCCATGAGTTTGAGCCCTGCATTGGGCTCTGCACTGACAGTGTGGAGCCTGCTTGGGATTCTCTCTCTCTCTCTTTCTCTCTCTCTCTCCCCCCCTTCCTCCCTCCCTCCCCCTCCCTCCCTGTCTGTTCCTCCCCAACTTGTGCTCTCTCTCAAAGTAAATAAACTTAAAACATTTTAAAGAAAGGCAAGTGCCATTTCCTGGATGGCTACAGTGTGGCTGATGTGGTGTGTGGTACCTCTTCCTCTGTGTCTGTCTCATTTCATCGTCCACCTCAAACATACAGGAACGAAAAGGAAAGACGTGGTACAGGCATCAACATGGGAGAATGTTAGGGGGAAGAAAACCCGTATGTAAATGTATGATTCCATTTATACGAAGTTCAAAATATATGCGAAACTCATCGAGGGTGCTAGAAATCAAGATAGTGGTGACCTCTTAGGAGGGACTGTGACTATCGAGGTCATGAGGTGGCTTCAGGGATGCTGGTACTAGGCCATTTTGGGGGTCTAGGTTATTTGATGCGGTCATATAAAAATTCGTTGGGTTGTACAACTCTGTTTGTACACATTTCTGTAGATGTTCTACTTCAATCAAAAGTTAAAAAGGTCAGGGTTCAATTCCCAGCCCTGCCACTGACTATGTGACTTGGAATTCACTTTAACTTTATATCACAGCTTCTGCATCTGAGCAATCAGCATAATACAACCCACTTATTAGGATATTGTTAGAATATAATAAGACCTTGCATATAAAACATCTAGCCCAGGACCTGACACATGGCAGCTGCTCAATATATAGTCATTCAATATTAAAATGTTTTAATATGGAAAAAATTTTGAATATACACAAAATTAAAGAGAAAAGTATAGTAAACCCCATGGGCCCATGACCCAGCTTCAAGAATTATCAATCCATGGCCAAACTTGTTTACCTAAACCTGTATCCCCAACCGTTAAAAAAGAGGGCACCTGTTGGGATAAGCACTGCATGTTGTATGGACACCAATTTGACAATAAATTTCATATTAAAAAAAAGTATATTTTACTGCTATGTATATATAAGATGTATCAGTTTGCATCTTTAAGAAATAACTCTTGAAAACCATAATCACAATACTATTATCATTAAAAACTACTGCTATTAACCAAGCTTCCCTGATTACCCCCAAAATGTCCTTATAACTAGTTTGCTCAAATCAAGATCCAGACAAGGAAGATGGATGCATATGTCTTCGTTCATGATTTGTTCAGTTGTTTAACAAACCACAGGGCAATGGGCAGAGAGGCTGTCTGTGTCCTTTGCCACCAGCCACAGGATCCTTTGTGGAAAAGGGAAAAGGGTGCAGTCAGGAAGCCTCCTGGAAACACCCAGAGCTTCTGTCTAAAGCACTCTTCTGAATTCTTCAGAACCATCGATGGTTGCTGTCCTGGTCAAAGCAAGATCTAACACAATAAAGGACAGACCCTTTAACTCAAACTGTGAACACAAGCAGGAGAGCAGCTACCATCGTCACGTGACATACAAAGGAAACCCTGCGGTGAGTAATTCTGGGAGACACAAAGGCATGGTGTCCAGCCTCAACTGTTTGCATGAACCAAGAGTTCAGAGCTCCTCAAAGGAGCACACTGCCCGGATGAAGGAGGAAAGCTGACCTTCCTCTCTTTCCCTTCTGCTCTTTCATCTCCATCTCTGTTAACTTATCTGTAGCCTGGATGTCTTCCTCTGGGGTCTGAGTAATGGTGGCATCACACACCCAAGAGCAGGGTTTTACCGTGTGCTGACTCCTTTCAAACAGATCGTCTCCTGGGTTCTATGTGTCTCATGGTCCTTCCTTTCAGGCAGGCATCTCAGTGCATTTTATTAAATAACCTGCTAATGTGCTCCTCCAACCAGATTATGAGCACCCTGAGGAAAAGGGCCCTCATTTTATTCATGTGTGGATCCCCCTTCCCCACTCAGCGCCCAGCACCCAGTCGGCCCCAAAGTAAATGTGCGTGGGATAAATTAGTGAATGAGGGTAAACAGAGCCAATGGGGAAAGCCCTGGACTTGGGGGCTGGAGGCCTACGGTCTAGTCTCAACTGTGTTTCTGACCTTCGGGGTGACCTGAAGCAAGCCACTGACTTCCATGGGCTTCCGGCAGCTTCTAGGATCTTTTCCAACTCTTAAAAGAATCCCCAATTCTAGAATGTATTTACTTTTGACGGTGCCGTGTTGATCCATCTATTCATTTACACCTAAAAACTAACTGCGAGGCAAAGCGCTGATGCCTTTCAGAACACGCCACAGCAACAAAACTTTGTTTAGCCGGCTGCCCTACACCTTATGCGCCTGCTATGTTCCCACCACAAATCACAGTGGCAACGACCTCACCCAGAATGGCCAGAAGGAACCCTCCCATCTAACTCACCCAACAGCATGCTGTGTGCTAGATGCAGTTAAATTGCCCTGGAAGCTGGAGTGAGCAGGGACTAAGAAGGCTGGTCCTACCCCTTCATCCGTGTCTGACTCTGCTCTGAACAGAGCCGGTGATTGGCCGTGATTCTGTGTGGGCACGGGCACTGTGTTTCAGGAAGCCAGCACAGGTCGAGTCAGCCCACTGGGTGACACTCACCCTGGTAGTTGTTCTCCTGCCCCCTGCCATCCATCCCATCCCTGCTGCATACTATCCCACTCCAGAGACAAACTCTGGCTCTTAGCTTGTTGACGACTCATCTTCTGAAAGGGTTAGCTGGTGACTTCTCTGAGGCTTAAGGTGTGACCAACGTGGATGCCAGGAGAATGGAACAGAGGCATTAAGTTATATTTATTCCATCCTTTCTCACTCACCGAAAACAAAGCACACAACTGGAATGAGGAGTCTCTTAATTTTTAAGAACTAGCTTACTGTGCTGCTATGACGAATACATGTTCATGGCATATTAAAATGCAGGGGCGCCTGGGTGGCTCAGTGGGTTAAGTGTCCGACTCTTGATTCTGGCTCAGGTCATGATCTCATGGTTTGTGGGGTTTGAGCCCTGGATCGGGCCTTGCACTGACAGTGTGGAGCCTGCTTGGGATTCTCTCTCTCCTTCTCCTTCTCTCTGCCCCTCCCCTGCTCACTCTCCCCTCCCTCCGTCCAATAAATAAACTTAAAAAAATTCAATTATATAAAAATACAGATTGGAATAAAGAAGAAAACTAAAGTTACCGCATATGACAGCCCTTTTAAACTGTAGAGACTCCAGATATTTTTCACATATTTATAAGTAAGTATAATTCTTATGTGTCCATAATCATACTTCTATCCATGAATTCTAGTTCACGTCTTTTTTAAAGTTTATTTTGAGAGAGAGAGAGAGAGAGAATACACACAGTATGAGTTGAGGGTCAGAGAGAGAGAGGAGGAGACAGAATCTCAAGCAAGTTCTGCACTATCAATACACTGAGTTGGATGCGGGACTGGAACTCACAAACCCTGAGATCAAGAGTCAGATGCTTAACTGACTGAGCCACCCAGATGCCCCTGTGTTTTGTTTATAATAGAACATAAAGTCTATTCTATTCTAATCTATTCTATTCCATTTCAAATGGAACAGAATTATGTGGTTCCATTTTTATTTTACTGAAAGCCTTCAAGATACAAAGGAATGAACCTTTTGTGGTACGGACAAATTGTCTAAGGCAAAGGGTCTCTCCTAGCCCATCTTAAAGTCTCTCCAGGCACAGAGGCCTCTTTCTGTTCTGACTCTCTGCTGGCCATTCATGTGGCTGGTCGATGTACAAACCCAGGAGCCAACAAAGGCACAGGTCTGGGAAAAGGATGGAATTAGAAGTAAAAAAAAACAAAAAACAAAAAACAAAAAAACCCAACAAAACAAAACAGCATCCTGGTTGCAAACTCAACTCTCTTTTTAGCTCTTGGACAGGTCACTCAATCTTTCTGTTTTCAGATGCCTCATTGATTAGTACAGCATGAACACATAGCAAAATTAATTAGTGGAGCGCTAATACACAGGGTGGTGCAGGGAAGGAAACAGCTAATGTGCTGAAAATACCTTGTAAGCTCTAATGATCGTAGAGATTTGAGGACTGGTAATTGATAAGATGTGTTACCAGCTTCAAGGATTCAATGGTAATCTAACAACGGAGAAGGCTCCTCCACATCACGTCATGGCAGGTGGATCCTGGCCACAGCCACAATTATAGGACGCTCTCTCAACAGCAGTTTTGAAATGTTGTCAGCTCCTCACCCCTGAAACATCTCTCAGCCCAGAGTTTGTCGCCTTCAGACTATCTATACTCTCTAAATAGAAATCACTTCCAAAGGAACATTTTTTAAAGTTTATTTTAAAGGAGAGATAGAGTACAGCAGGGGTAGAGAGAGTAGAGGAGGTGTAGAGAGAGAGAGAGGGAGAGAGAGGAGAGAGAGAGAGAGAGAGAGAGAGAATCCCAAGCAGGCTCCACACGGTCAGCACAGAGCCCAATGTGGGGCTCGAACTCATAAACCCTAAGATCACAAACTGAGTTGCAACCAAGAGTCTGATGCTTAACTGAATGAGTCACCCAGGTGCCCTCAAAGGAGATTTTAAAGACTCTCACGGGGTGCCTGGGTGGTGCAGTCGGTTAAGCGTCCGACTTCAGCCAGGTCACGATCTCGCGGTCCGGGAGTTCGAGCCCCGCATCGGGCTCTGGGCTGATGGCTCAGAGCCTGGAGCCTGTTTCCCATTCTGTGTCTCCCTCTCTCTCTGCCCCTCCCCCGTTCATGCTCTGTCTCTCTCTGTCCCAAAAATAAATAAACGTTGAAAAAAAAAATTAAAAAAAAAAATAAAGACTCTCACATTCAAAACTAAAGGATATGGCTGAACCAGGCTGATGGCTGATCTCAAGACCAGCCGAGAAATGTCAAGTTACCAAACTGTTAGAGGCCACAAAGCACTGCTCCGTTTCCTGTGCTCGTTTCCCGAGCCCACAATAGTTAGGACGCGGTGTCTCTATGGCGCAGTCATAAACACTATGGTCCTGCAAGGCTACCTGTCCTCAGAGGGGACATTCATGGCATTCTGGCTCAGCTGCTCCAATTTAGGAAAAGTATACTCCACACCTGACTGGGGGAAATGATATGCAGAATGACAACTGGAGACAAAACTCTCACTTCTCTGGACCTCAGTTTCCCCAACAGGGATATGAGGAGGTTGGACCTGACAAGTCTCAGGATTCCTCTTTTCTCAAAAACACCATGACCCTCTAAGTTCTTACTCATTTTTGTGTTCTGCCCAGGACCCAGCACGGTGCTGGCAATAACACAAGTTCTCAGTAATATATGTTGAATAAATGAGCAATGAATAAAGAGATGGAAACGCCATGCTTGTCATGAATGGAAACACAATGGTTGGGCAACTCCACTCAAACTCATCACATGGTGTCAAGTGATGAAGCCATACCTGGCCTGCATGGTCTGCCATGCATGGAAGCCTGGAGTATACTGAATTGGACCTGTCCTTGGACACCAAGGACAGAAGGCTGTGGTATTAGAGACCGGAAGACACTGCACTGGGGCCCAGAGAAGGTAACATTTCAGAAAGGTAGACACCTGTGGTTATGAAGGCTTCTCTGCGTCTGCATTTCTTCCAGCTTGTGCATGTACTGACACGCTGTTATTCAGAAGCCAAATGTCCTGGGACCTAGGGTTAGCTACTCTGGAGAGGAAGCTGGAAGGCACCCTATTGACCTAGTGTTAGCTGGCATCCTGACTCTCCAAAGCTTTCTATGAGCCCTTGGCAAAGTCTCAGGCTCCCATCCGGACTATGGACTCAGCGGTGCTTGGTAAAGAGAGTTGTGGGGCACACCACAGAGTCCCCCCGCACCCCACCCCACCTCGTCTCAGTCTCGTCCCACCTGCAAGTCCTGGCACACTGGTTTTCCAGCCAAAGAAAATGTGTGTTAAATTACATTTTAGGCACAACGGTAACTCTTCCCAGGGAGCACATTTCGTAATATGTAGCCAAGCTTAAAAATATGCATAAACTTTGCCCTTGCAGCTTCGTTTGTAGGAAATAATATGACAAATGCACAAACATCAATGTACATAGGTATTCTTTAGCCTTGTTTATAAAGGAAAAATTGGTATCAACCTACATGTCCGTTAATACTGATATATCAGCTGAATGCGTTATGATCTATCAATGAACGAATACTCTGTGTCATAAAAATGATTAAGCATGAAAGTATCACAAAAGATGTCCCCAAGATATTACTGCCTGAATAAAACAGTTTATGGGACCTGGCCCATACATGTCAATATATCCAGATTATTACGCACAGAGAAGATGCCTGGAAGGATCCTTACAGATACATTGATTTATTACCTGGATTTTGAGATTTCAGGTCAATTTTATTCTATATATTTTTTTAAAACAGTTTGGTGTTTTCACAATGAGCATGTTCTTTTTTGATATCAGAGAAAGAATTATTTTCATTTTGGAATAAAAAAGTAATTTCACTGGAAACCGTGGGTGGAGAAAGAGTAGAGATCTCTTCAAATGGTTGAAATGCCTTTCTGAGCGTGTATGCACTCGGCATGCTGATCCTTCTCACCTGACTGACGAGGCAGAAAGTACTCAGCATGTGTGGACCAGTTCTCCTGGGTGCTGTCCCATCTAGCTGCCTGGTAGTTGATTCCTAAAGCAGAATGTGGGTTCTACAAACCCCGAGTTTTGTAGGAGTCTTAAGGAAGCCCTCTCTGTGGGTTTTGGAATGGAGGCAAAGAACTTGGCCTATCACCAGTTGTAGCATTCATTTACCACGGCCCACCTATCTTCTTAGCAGGAAAGAGCTGATAAACATGCCTCCCGTTACTACTAAATAAAATTTCCCTCAATTTTAAATACTGGCCCCTTATCTTCCTCCCTCTTCCCGCTTCTAACTACAGGGAGTATATAGGAAACCCAATCCTTATAGAAGGTCAGAGTCAGGTTAGAGAACAGACAGTCACACGTCTTGGAGAAAATAAATAATTCACAGTGGATACCAACAGAGCCTGGATTAGAATCAAGGCCTTCTAGTTGCCAGTCCTGTGTTCTCTCCACCTTCCTCACAGCCATGCCCTTGCTTTGAGCCCATGTATTTGCTCTTGCTTGGACTATTGCAATAGTCATCTAGCAGGTTTTTCCTCCACTGATCTCCTACACATGAAAGCCCGCTCCACCCTGGTACCAGAAGTTCTCCCTGAAACATTGATTTTACTATACCTTTCCTCTGAATAAATCTCTTCAAGTGTTTCTCATAGCCTTCAGGACAAAGTGCAGGCTCCTCGGTATTTCACACAAGCCTCTTCAAGATCTGGCCTAGTTCCAGCTCCATCTTCCACACTTGGCCTCCCATCTCCCGAATTCATACTCGACACGAACCAGACTGAGTTATTTGTAATTTCTCAAACAGCTAATGTGCATATTTGTGCTTTTACACACATTCTTTGCTCTATGTGGAATAATCTTCTACAACTTGTATGCCCAGCAAACTCCTAGCCGTCCTTTAAAACCCAATTTCATTATCCTGGAAGCTTTCCCCAGCACAGTTAAGCTTCTGTTCCCACATGTTCCCATAGATTCTAAGGAAACGACTATAGGAGTACTCAATGATCATGGAGTGCATTTGCCTTCCCACCAGAGTGTAATTTCCTTGAGTTTGGTTTCATTCATCTTGTGAACACAGATTGACACAAAGATGTGAGTACATGCTCAATAAAATACTATAGAAAAAGAAATAATTAAATGGATGAATGAATAAATACATGAGGGAAAACATGCTCCCATTCCTTTTATTCAGACGTTATTTCTACAGGATAGAACCTTCTGGAAGGCAACAACAGGGAAAATGCCTGACACTTTAAAAGAGAGGCCTTTCAACTTAGCCATGGACCACAGTGGCACCCTGGGGAGATAGCCTTTCACACAAAATATCTGGAAATACTGCATGTTACCTTACTGTCAAGTAAAAGCAAGCTTATTCTAAGGGGCTCTCCTGTAAGTACTTAACTGAAGGATTCAATTCCTCCTTAAGTACTAACCAGCCCCTGAAAACACAAATAAAAGTCTACATTGAAAACTCATGGAAGCTGACAAGACTATACATAGCCAGTATGCCTGCATCCCCGCCTTGGAACTGATACATGACAGGATCTCTGTAAATACTATTTGTCAAATGAATAAACAAACCATTAGTCACCAGAAATGGAGGTGTTAATACAATAGGAAGTGAAGAGCAAACGGTTCTTTGTTTTCTTGGACCCTTTAGAAATATAAAAGACTCTGAGATCATCCAGTCTGATACCTTCACTTCATAAGGGAAAAATCTGAAGCTCAAAGAGATGGATTGGCCTCCCCAGTGTCCCACAGCAAGTTCACGAATGACCTAGGGCCATGTCTGGGGCCTCTGAGGGTCTCCATTATGGCAAGCTGACTTTCTGGGCAAATCTAAAGCAACAATGGCAATCGTGCACAGAGCTCTAGGCACAGACTTCTCTAGAAGGAGCCAGACAACAGCACAGGCTGGGTGTGAGGTACACAGCTAATCATCCCCAGAGAGGTTCACCTGCGCTTCCCCAGGTTTTTTCTTTTTTCTTTTTTTAAAAACACATCTTGAAATCTCTGTATTTCAAGAGTGTCTCAAGCCAAGAAGCAGACACATTTGTGTGCCCCCTCCCCCCTCTGCCCTCCTTTGTTCTTCTCTTTGAGCTGGGTCCACTGGAGGAGCATTGTAAGGTACCCCTGCTGGGTCTACAAGGCCCCTTTTCGGTTCAATTAATGAGCCATAAATAACCCAATGAAGGTGTCAACATACAGGGTAATTTATCATACCTTGTCAGGAGGGCGAGCCTTGTGAGGCAAACGCTCATTCACCGTCTGGTGCAACATGTTAAGATTTATTCCTGGCCAGGTCCCTCCTCCTCCAGGCGCCCCTCCCCCAAACCAAAATTTATCTTCCACAGGAATCCTCACAGGTGTGCTGCTTTGACAAATAAGCTATGAAGTCTGGTATTCATCACTGGCTGGTCTTTGTTGGGATGAAGGCAGCAGGAAATAAATTTATTTTAGAGGAAGGTACTTGTGATTCAAACATGCTCAAGGGGAACAGCGAGGTTATTTCCATCCTCCTGGTTCTGCAAGAGGAGAAAGGGAGATAATGCTAGGACAGCCTCTTTCTTCATTATTTACTGCTTGGTGGAAGCTTGGGCAGGACTTTACAGAGACAGTGCCCTTCGCTGCAATCTGGGAGCTCCAGTCGCATACTCTTGGAAATGCTGGGTTAGGAAATCTTACACTGGAGTGGAATGGACTATAAGACATCTCAGATGCTCAGAATTGCTATACCAGGAGGTTTTTCAGGTCTGCTATTCAACTTCTGGCTTCCCTTGGAGGACTGATCCTGAAATGTGAGCATGCATAATAGCCATCTGGGGGTACTTGTTAAAAGACAGATTCCCGGTTTCCCCAACTCCTTCCCTCCCAGAGATTCTGACTGAGATCTAGGGAGGACCCTATGAAGGTTTATTTTGATAAGCTCTTTTCTCTACTTGCCTTCAAGTAATTCAGCTGGATAGGATTCATGGCATACAGTTTGGATCCAGAAATGCTACTTGGAAGAAATGCTGCATCCTGGGGCTATCCATGGGAACATTCCACAGTGATAGACATGTTCTGCACTGACCAACCCTGTAGCTGATAATCACTTGTGGCTACTGAGCACTTGAAATGTGGCTGGTGTGGAACTGAATTTCTTAATTTTATTTGATGGAAATTTAAGTCATCAACATGTAGTCAGTGGCTGCCATATTGGACAGCAGAGCTCTAGCAAATCACTGCATATTTCAATTCTGGAGAGCATGTACAGACTGAAAAATTCAATACGCACCTGGGATCTGATATACCAGTCTCCTCCCACCTCCCATTATTTTGCAGCTAATAAATACTGTAAGCCCTTGGGGGTGTGCCCTATTTAGTCACAGTGGAACAGGAGGAGGGAGGAGCACATCCTCCCACCTCCACTCCCAATGTCGACACAAGTGGGGAAACAGAAACATTCAATTCCTTAGGTACCTTCTATATGGGGCTGCGAGGGATGTCTTTGAGAAGAAGATATGGCCCTCGTCCTTCAGGATGAAGTCCCTTCCTTCCCAATACAGAGAAGATAAACACACAGGTGACCCAACACCAGATGGCACAGTGTGATAAAAATGCCCTAGGAAAGCCTTGGGATTGTAACAGAAAATACTTAAAGAAGCAAGGGGCCAGGAGTCTGTCCTCTAGCTAATGTTGTGAACACTTTCAGACATGAGACGTTCCTTCCTTACTTTGGAATTAATGAGACAGCTTTGTATTTAATCATCCCCCATTCCCTGAGAGAATACAGACTTCTAAATCCCTTCCTTATGTGCCCAAGGTAGATCCCCCACTACCTCTGTCGTGTTGAGATGAGACCCACCCTCTATGGTCACACTTAGCATGTGTGACTGTCATCACCTACTCCCCTGCTATCCTGCAGAGACTGAGATCCATGAAGATCAGGATTGATTGATCTCTGAGGCCCAGGGCTTATTAGCCCAGTGGCAGATACTGGTAGGGCACAGCAGTATGAACTAAAATCCAACAGCCTCATATTTGCCTAGGTAAGGCCCCTTATATTTTCCTTAAGGCTGCACATCAGATGGGCAAGCGGCCCCTGAGAAGCAGAAAGTATTCTGTTCTCTGATGTTAACAGGACACTGGTGTTCTCTCTTAACGGTGTTGTGAGAGGGACTCCCCCCACTATATGTATACATATATTTTTAAAGGGTAGGGGACAAAAAGCCGCTTAGAAGGGTGATTGGCCAAGATCTGAGGCAGAACCCCCCATCTGTGAGAAAATTCTGCTTGGGAACGTGAAGGGTGTGTTTGACTGCAGCAGCAGCAATGTTCACGTGGGCCAGACAGGCCCAGGAGATGTGAGGCCTTGGCAGGCGGGCTGCCCCGACCAGAGGCACAGAGACCCTGCTCCGGAAGGGAAGGGGCAGCCCACCAGCATTCACCGCCCCCTCGTCACCATCAGACATCCCATCCCTGCCCAACCTCCTTTCCCTAACTCACTCCCCTAACTCCCCACAGAAGAGAAACCCAGCTCAGAGCCACAGAGCGACTGGCTCAGGAGAGGAGATGCCTGGCTCCAGCTTCCAGAGGAACAGCTCTGCCAATCTCCCAGACTCCGGGAGCTTTGCAAGTCTCTGACATTTGACTATCCTTTCTTTTCATCAAGTAGCCTTATTTTGCCTCCAGAAAACAGGCACTGATATCAAAAGTGTTGAGGCTAATGCCAAGATTTAATGCTCCTGAGTATCTTGCACAGGGCCAAAACTGCCTCGCCTTGTGGGCCTGCGCCCCCCCCCCCCCCCACACACACACAATGAGAAAGGGACAGAAAGAGACAGAGATAAAGATCTACAAGAGAACTCCTTACAGGTCACAGGGCACTGTGACTTCCTCATAACCAAATTAAGGGCAGGAAAAGAAGGGACACGGTCTGGCAAAAATCTCAACCTTCTTTGCTTTTCTGCCTTATGAATGGTTAAGAGCTTAGACTCCACACAGCTAGCCTTGATCTCCAGCTAAATATTCATTAGATCAACATTAGCTCAATGTTAAGGAACCATGTTAACCACTGTATTGGCTTAGCACTTCAACTTCATACATGCTAGGAATCCATGCTCACTTGCTGGCAGCTAGGTACTAGACTTCACCAATAGGACTGGTTCTAATCCTGAATCCTAAAAGCTATCTCGAAAAGGATACTGAATCAAGAGATGTCTTCATTAAAACAAAGATCCAGTGGTGGGGGTAGAGGAGCAACTTTTATTCGGAAGAACACAGCAGTACCAGTATCTTTGAATTCACCCTGAAAAACAAACTATGGTGTATCCCTGAGTGCAAAGATTTCTCGGTACTTGAAATTTCTAAGACTACTCACGGTAGAAAAACATGAGAGACTCAAGAAGTCAAAGCTGCTTGAGCAGAGGTAAATAAAGGTGTAAGGAACGGAGGTGCCAAATTTGGATGTGGACCAAATTCCATTTCCACCAGGATTCTCAGGCAACTAGTCTATAGGGGAAGGCGGATTCGTGCAAAATTTGGAAAATTCTGGACCTTCCTCAAGAGAAACCAACGATTCTTTCAGAAATCACAACTGTCCATGAGTAGTTGTTCATTCGTAGTTGGGGAAACTGAGACCTCCTTAAGATCGAGTAACTAACAGGTGAGTAAAAAGAAGTTTCATCTGTTTATCTGTTACTACCAAGTGCCAAGTTTCTCTGTGCAGAGCAAGGAAATAATTTCCATGCAACAGTTTGAGATATGCAACTTGCATTTGCCTGAAGCCATGGCACAGTCAAGTGCGGCTCCCTTCAGATCTTGCATGCTACCAGCCATTCGGCAGGGTGGGTAACTGGTTGGAAAGCCTCCCGGGAAACCACAGCTCCTGCAAATGACTCAGTAGGTGGTTCTGACTCCTCTGAGTCAGAACCAAGCCCGTGACTCAGCCCCTTGCCAAGGCTCCGTGGCATTGTTGAGATGCTCTGGGCTTGGCTAGCACGGGATATTAAGGACCTCTGGTGTTCATACATAAAGGGAGGAATGTTTTCTCTGACAGGTGACCAAGAACCATGGACCAGAAAAGCAAGTGGCATCACGCAGTGACTCTTCTCTCTTCCTCTCCATCTGTGGAGAGTTTTGATGGCTTTCTACATCAGGAAACCTTTGATTTAAAGCTCAGTCCTCCTTCTTACTGGGAGCATCCAGGTTGCCTCCCACAGCCATGAATTTGTTAACACAGAAAACTTCATTCTAGCCTAGAATCTGCTGATTCCTATGGCTAGAACCCTGAGCACATCGCTTACTAATGGCCTCAAATCCTTCCCATCCCGATTTCATTCTCAGCCCAGTTGCCCTGTAGCACCATGAAGCTTACACCAACCTCCCAACCTAAACTCTCCAAGGGCTCCCCCACCTATGGAATCATGTCTACATCCTAGCCTGAGATTTGGTATTCACAGTGCCATCTATCTTTCAAGCCTCATCTTCCTCTAGTACGCTACTTTCGGCATCCTGGGCAAACCGGACCCCTGGCTCTTGTGGGACCACCCCACCTCCCATGCTCTTGCAGTTCTCTTCACTGGAGATCCCTTCTCCCTACCTCTTGAAAGTCTTCCCAGATCGCATGCTACCCCCTCTCCCATGAAGCTTCCCCAGATCACTCCAAGGAAGCCCCATTGATTTCTCATACCACCCACTGTTGGCACTTTCCCACTGACATACAGCACGCTATTCCAAATTGCTGGCACTTGTGTGGATAACTTCTACCTCCTCCTGGGTGGCATACTCCAGGGGTGAGCACGGGTTGAGGAAGGAGAGGTCTTAGGGTTATTTCCCATCATGCCAGTGTATGTGAATTTGCACTAATGAACAAATGAATGAATTCAGAAGATCTAGATGGATGTTCTAGAATCATCCACAGCTGTGGTATTTCGTCCCAGAGGTGGCAGTACATCAGGAAGAAAAACCCAGCCCAGCCACAAGCTTTTCATATGGGAAAGGGCAGAAGCATTTAATGTGATCCATTCTGTTGGTCATGCAATGACTCTGGGTGTGTGCGCGTAGACTCCCAGGAGCCAGATGCAGCACGTGCTTCACAAGGGCCTAGAACACCTGGGCTCCCTCATTTCTCAATGTCATGAGAGGCACACTGGAGTCTTGCAGCTGACAGTCTTTCTGGTAACAAAACACCTACTTAGCATGGCACCACTTCAGCTCTACACCATATGTATCAACAGGGGTGGGTCACAATGCTTTCTTGGCAGTGAGCCAGGCAGAGATTTGAGGTTTGGTTTTGCTGTGCTCCACAGGTGGCCTGGAGCTGTGTTAACAAGGCTCCTGCTTCTGTGTGACCAGCTAACAAGGAGACTGCCACCTGGCATGCCTTTGTACGTGGAGACCCTCCCCAAAACTTGTGCACCTGCCCTATGCTGACCCAGTGCCATCTTAATGTGTGGGTGGGTGGGTGCGTGGGGGGAAGAGGTTCTAAATAAAGCTCTCCTTTCCACTTGCCCTCAAGAGACTTAGACCAATGTTCTCAAACTTCAGCAAGGACAAAATTACCTGGGGAGCTTGTTAAACCAACAGATGGCTGGACCAAAACTCTGTAGTCTGGTTCCTGGACAGGACCCAGGAATCCGCCTTTCCAACGAGGTCCCAGGTGATGTACTAGTTCAGGGACCACACTTTGAGAAGCACTGGTCTAGGCGATCCCAAGAAAGGCAAATGAAAGCCATGAGAGGCAGGACAAGAGGACAACAGCCTTTCTCCCTGCTGCTAGGCTCTGCCCCACTAAGCTCTGCTCCCTACCCTACTACTGAAACCACCTTTCGGAAGGACTCATCTGCCTATACCATTGGCTTCATTACCTCTTTCTTGCCTTTAAAATAAACTCGAACTCCACAGCCAAGCTCATATTGACTAATCCCCGACAGTGTGCCAGGCGCTGTTTTAAACCCTTTACACACATTAACTCATTTAATCCACATAATTCTATGCAGTAGGTACTATTATTATCCCCATTTTAGAAACAATTAATCCCACAGTGAGCCCTCAGGAAATATTTTCTGAATGAATGGCTAAAGGGATGCTCATAAGCATTTATACCATGTACTACAGAAGGCTGTTTCCATGCCAAGGGAAGCCATCAAAAAGTGAAGAATTGGCTTGCCAACCAGTTATTTGTTCCTGTCCTACACCAAATAACCCGTTTGCCTGGAATTGGCTGGATATTCTGGCTTTGTGTAGACATCTCCTAGCTGGGAGGAAAGCCAGAGTTAATCCTTCACAAAGGGTTGTTTAATAATAACCAGAAACTGGAGAAGAGCAGAAAGGAACACGATGATCCCACACAACCCGAGGAAAATGGACTGCTCAAGCTCATGGTTTCATGCTGCCAACAAGGGCCCCTGGTACAGCCTGAGGTTTCTTAATTTTTATTATAAAAATAGAACATGAATATGTCTCTCCTGATTATCACCACCAATGCACCGGCAGAAACATCTCGAATGCATATTACTCTAATGCAACACTAATGCTTACATTGGCACAGAAAACCAGGTCATCTTTGAAAGTCTATAAATGGACAGCCCTCTCTATTACTTATTTATGTTTCCTGCCTTTTGCTTAACCAGCCTTGAGGCCCAAACAGAGAAAACACACCATACATAAAGCTACCAGTACAGATAAATAAAACATCAGACTCAAACTGGTAGATTTATCCTTCACTGCTTTGGAAAGAGTGGACTTCACGAGCTACATTTTGCACAGATGATCAGCAAAATGCGACCCTTTGAGACCGGGGGCAAGCAGTGTGGTCTTCCCAGAAGATACTCAGCTTTGCCCTTTTTGGAAATATTCTTGTTTGCTGTGGATGAAAGACAATGATGGCAAAGTGGGTTGAACCCAAATGTCTTTAAGTTGGGTAAACTGACACTGATGCTGAATTCATCACCAGCTCAAGTTTCTGGGTTACCTCCAAGGGTTTCCCCACATGGCCTGCCCTGCAGTTACGCAGCCTTAGAGTTCACCATGGCAATACTAGCCATGAGGAAGTCTACACGTGAGAAAGTCACCAGAACATCCATGCAAAGTTCCAGCAGAAAGACAGCTATGTCAGATTGAAGCCTAAGTGATGTCGCTGTGGTATCTATGACCCTGAAGGAAGTCCTCTTGGGCAAAGGGCAGATCCATCTCTGGGAGCAACACCATGTGATTCGCTCCTTACAGGTTTCCTCTTAGCTGCTCACAAAAGCCCTCTCTTAGCTGGAACACACTAAGTTACTCTCCTCCAATTCTCGGCTTAGCCTCGTGCTAGGCAACCCGTGGAGCGGCTCTGTTGGAGGGATCTGGTGTTATTAGCAGTACAGGGGTATGTTTCCAGAAAGAGCCTGCCTGGAGAAGCAGAGGGCATTCCTTAGGCACCTGTCAGGCCTTCAGCCTCTGTAGCTACCGAAGTGAGAACGTCTGCCTCAGCATTCTCCCATCACCATCTCTACCACCTTGTACCTCAAATGAGGATCACAGCAGTTCTGTCACCCCCGAAAGCACCTGTGTGGAGTGACCAATATAGATGGCTCTGCCTTAGCAACAGGCACTGCTCTTGACCATGAAGTGGTCAAACAAGAACAAGTTTGTTCTCAACATGCTTTTTTTTTTTTTTCATGCGCAGAGAATCAAATATCTCTTAGCTAGTTAGGAAAAGGAACAAACAGGTGATATTGATGAAAGGTGTTTAGGCAGGGCAGGGAAAGATGATAGAAATCTCCAGATGCCAAAGACTCTGTTTCTGAAACCACTTCAATAAAGATTAAACGCTGTGTTGAGGCGGCTATGCTTATTAGATCTTACGTTCTGTGATGGGAAGAATGTATATTTTACATTTTTCAACTAATAATAGCAATTGCAAACATTTACTTATTACGTGCCAGACAATGTATGGAGTGCCGTTATGTTGGATTATGGATATGGAAACTGAGGCACCAGCTGTCAAATGGCAAAGCTTAAATTAAAACCCTTGGACTTCCCCTTCCGCTACACAGCCCTTCGCTGAGCTCAGAGGAATGCTATGCCCAGCATAAGCACTCTCTGAATACTTCTAGATGGTCAGCACTGAGCTTGAATATGGTAGTTGCTCAAGAGTATTTCCTATCTGAGTGATTATTATTGTTCATTTCATAAGGGCTTTATCTTGGTGAGAAAGGACTCACCCTCATCTAGCTGGAAAGCCAAGTTCTTCCAAGCTTGGGGAAATCCTGCTTCATTAAACCCATGAGTTACTAAGCAACACAGGAAAAGCTTATCACAGATTTCCTGAAACTGGGTGTGACCATTTCATTCCAAGCCTTGCTAATTCAGTCTGTACACACTGGGGACAGAAAATGTATCGTTGGTTCTTAGAGCCCATTTGCATCGGTGACTTCTCCAATTCTCCCAATTCCAACTGAGGTCTTCATAACCCAGTAGAACCTAGTACCACTACAGGCAGCAAGGCGCACCCAAGAGAGGTCCAAACAAGAGAGTTCCGAGCTACAGCTTGAGCCTAGGTTCAAGTCTCAGCTCCAACCAATGTTACTGTTTGCATGACCTCGAGCAAATCACCGAACCACTATGACCATCTGTGTGTGATCTAACTGGTAAAGGGTGGATGATACCTGTAATAATGTGACATAAATCCACATGCCTGAGACGTTCACAATTAGAATCAATCAAGATATTCTATACGGAAACATGTACGAGTATAAATAACAATAAAAGTGATGACAACAAACATCTCTTCATTGCCTCTTAGGTCCCAGAACCCCATTAAGTACATATTAATATCTCTATTGCTGGTGACAAAGCAGGTGAGGCTTACAGAGAAAATTAGCAGAGGGAGAACTTGAACCCAGGTTTTCCTAACTTGTGCATTTTCAGCAGAGTTGATATCACCCCCAAGAAGGTAAAAACTGGTTCTTGGGGTCCAAAAAATCTTATTCTTTTTATGTAAAAAGACAAATATACATACAGCATGAAAACAAATACACACTATTTCTGGGGCGCATGGGTGGCTCAGTTGGTTAAGCGTCTGACTTCAGCTCAGGTCATGATCTCACAGTCCATGAGTTCAAGCCCCACGTCGGGCTCTGTGCTGACAGCTCAGAGCCTGAAGCCTGCTTCAGATTCCATGTCTCCCTCTCTCTCTGCCCTTCCCCTGCTCATGCTCTGTTTCTGTCTCAAAAATAAATAAAAACATTAAAAAATTAAAAAAATACCAAATACACACTATTTCTGTGACACTAAAATTTCATGGGGAGGACAATTAGGAAAAAACAATACCTAAAAAGGCTTCTGAGAAAGCAACAGTCAACAACTTGAGAGATACAGGTCTAACTTCACTATATCATTCCATTTCCCATAATTAATGGAGGTTATTATTAATACCATGCCATTAGGCTTCTACAAGGAAAGTCTGTATGCTGGGTTCAAACATGGTCCCAGAAAAGGTGGTGGCCACTTTAGTTGTCACTGTGGACCGTCTAGCATAGAGGCCATGTACAAATAATTAAAATACCTCCACATTTAAATTCCACAGGGTAAATCTTCTATCAACCAAAACATAAGATTAATGCATCCCTAATGCTACCCACCCTCTAACCTTGATGATACATATTTAGATCAATATTCAAAAAAAAAAAAAAAAAAGGAAAAAACTCATTTAGACATTTTAAAATATTGGTAAAAAATAAAAAATAATTGAGTGTACTTAGAACATTATTATAATTCCACCTAAACCTTCCAATAGGGACATGGATTGCTCTCTCTCCTCTGGCTAGTGGAAAAACTGGAGATTTAGGCACTAATTCCAACCAATATCTATAGATTCAAAGAAAAGGAACCGGTCCATCCCACACTTCTGAAGTGAAGCACACGCTTTCAGAAACATGTAGAAGTCGAGTTACCGGCAATGGTTTGACCAACTGTATTCGCTCAGGCCACTGTCCATTGGTCCATTTCAACTTGCTAAGTCTGGCTTGCCTCTCCTGGCGAGGCATTCCAGCTCCTGATACCCACTATGGCCTCCCCACCCTCACTTTCCCACTATGTCCTTAGCCTGGTCTCAGAAACCATTCCACTCACGGATTCGCCCGGTTCCTTTATTTTATCGTATTCAACCAACAGCGGCCCTGCCATCCCAGCGAACCGGACATTCTTTTCACAGGGTGGCTCTACTTCCCTAGTCCTCAGACGAGGCCTCAAGGCCCTGCCATCCTGGCCAGCCTCGTCCAAACTCCCCACCGGAGGGGGGAGCCGGAGAGGAGGGGCGCGCAGTCATCAGGGACTTGCGTTTGTACAAATGGCCTGTGAGGCTTTCTTCTGACTGAAGCACGGCAGGGGCGCACGTGCTCACTTGTACCGCCGGGCCGGGCTGGGCCTGTGGTGGCTGCAATAATCAATCCAGTTGCCATAGCGGCCGTAAGTGTTCATTTACCACTACGCGACCTGGAGCTATAATATATTATGCCTTTCGCCAGCGGGAGCCGTGCCAGCTGCAGCACGGGGCGGCCGTGTCGGCCATCAGTCACCACTCTCCTTCACAACCTTTTGTTCCCCGCTCATTACGGTGAATTATAACAGGGGACAGCACATTTTTCAGGAGAGTCTCTCCCGTTCGCTCTAAGCGCTAACTCATCCCGGGTTGTTCCAAGTCGGCTGCGCTAGCGTGGGACGGTGTTGCCCACGGGTCTTCCCTCTTGTCCCTCTGCGAGCACTTGGAATGGGTGAAAAACAGACGGGGGGGGGGGCACTTTTCCACAAGGCAGGATAAAAAGCCACTCAACTCTCTTTACTATCAATATTGGATACTGCATTTTGTTGCACTCTGCCATGTCCCTGAAGGCCTGTCCCGATGGCAAATGACATCATAGCACACTAAAGAGGCCATCATGTCAGCTTCGGGCCCTGGGTTACTACTTTGAGATGAGGAGATCACTTCCAGAGTCACCGATGGGAGGAAGAGGAGCAGTACCACCAGCCCAACAGCCGTTTCTGAAAATGTTTCTCTGTAATAGTGAGGACAAACACCTAAGACCACACAAATCAGAGGATCAAGATATTAAGTCGGTAGGAGAAACCAAGGATACAACCGTGAGCTGACATGATTCCTGAGAGCCCCCAAATGGAAGCGATCCGGTCGCGGTCAGGTGGTGAATGGATAAACGGATTGTGTGTCCTATGTCCTGTATACCGGGGAAAACGACTCCAGCAATCAAAAGAAACAAAATATTAATATGCAACTACAACATGGATGCATCTTAAAAACATTACGCTAAGAGAAAAAAAAGTTGGACCACAAAAGCCCATGTACTACATGATTTCATTTATATGAAATTCTAGAAAAAAGCACAACAATAGTGACAGAAAGCAGATCTGTGGTCGCCAGAGGCGAGGAGGTAGGGGAGGGAATTGAGAGCACATGGGCCCGAGGGAGCTTTTTAGGATGAGGAAACCGTTCTATATATTGACTGGTGGTGGTTATAGGGCTGTACACAATTACCAAAATTCATCAACATGTACACTTAAAGCTGTTGAATTTTACTCTATGTAAGTGCTGTCTTAATAAAGGGAAGCAGGAAAAACAAACAAAAAACAGAAGAGCAAAGATTGTTAATGGAGGGGAATTGCCCTGACTGCTTCCTCTGTGACAGCTAAGAAAGAAATGGTAGTATACAGGAAAATGAGTTACACTCATTACGTAAAAAGGAACAAGCCACCCTTGTGAACCTGACCTTCAGAGACTAAACCCTTTGTAATCTCTGCAGTATGGTGATCACCTATACGCCACCAGCCAGTTTCAGCTCCACTTCTGGTTAATTCCAGCTAGGTCTAAAAAGCACTAAATGTTGGAGTAAATAATTAACCAGAGATGTGATCTCATGTACGTGGTTTTCACCTCCCTGGGCTTCAAGGGTTTTGTGGTCTCTAAAAGTGAAAGAGATGGACATAACAGCTCTTAAAGATTTTAAATGGTGTAATTGTGCCATACTTTGATCTCTCCAAGTTCTTTAATGAGTTGGCACCTTACGATCCCACCTAGCTCTTGGGATCCCCCACTTCAACTCCAAGTTAAATCTGGCTAGTCTTAATGTCAACATTTTGTAAAATGGGGTAAAGGGCTCTAAGACACTTGGGGGAAGATTAAGCCGTGGTCAACAGGGGACCCTAATGATATGGTACTTCCCTGGCTGATGCTGATGTTCCCTTCCGGAAACAGTAGCCAGTTTCTGTGATGCTCTTATCCAGAGGTGCTTTTGGAAGATCTCCAGTGACTTCTCTGCTTTATTTTTAGTTCCTTGGTGAGTACTTACTTTGTAGCCCAAGAAAATGTTCAGATCTTAAGATGAGGCTTTTTAAAAACTGTTTATTTATTTTGTGAGACAGAAAGAGCGAGTGGGGAGAGGCAGAGAGAGAGAACACCAAGCAGGTTCCAAGCTCCCAGCACAGAGCCTGACATGGAGCTTTATCTCACAAACCATGAGATCATAACCTGAGCTGAAATCAAGAGTTGGACGCTTAACCTGAGCCACCCAGGTGTCCCTTAAGATAAGCACTTTTTAGGTCACTTTTTTTTTTTCAATTATGAGTCATTCAACACATTAACATCTATAACCCCAAGACTCCCTCTCATCATTGATTTATTTTTTTCTTCTCTTCAAAGATACTGGAAGTAAGGAAGGACTTCAAATGTTTGCTCCTGAGAAAAAAAGATGGGAAACCCCAAAACCAGTGACAAGCATTGCAGTTATTGCCAAAGCAGTTTTTACAAAGTTAATCACTGATTTTTGCATCATTCACCAGTCCAGTGAACGGGTATACCTCCTATGCATAAAACCTGCTACGTCTTTGAGCAACCCCTCCTTCCTAAAAGGCTGAATAAAAACTTAATCCATAGTATCTTGTGAAGATTCCTCTTAATTTTCCAGAAGCAGTGTTTTTTTTTTTTTTTTTTAATTGAGGGGTCTGGCCAGAAACTACAATACCAGCAAAAAGCATAGCTAATGGTAAATAACTATTTATGGAGGCCCTAGTAATGGTCAGGTACTCTGAGCACAGTGGATTTTTCAAACCTTCTAACTGGATGTGGAAACTGCGTTGTAGTGAGCTCATGTCACAAGCTCAAGGCCACCCGGCTTGTAAGCAGCAGAGCTCAAATATACACCCATGTCAGACCAAATCCAAAATCAATGCTCTTTCCCCTATTGCTTGTTTGCAAATATGAGAACCAGGCTTCTGTTTACATTTCTATTCACGAGGCTCATTATGTGTGTTAAGCAAGATGTTCTGCAATTATTTGCCCACAAATAAAAAAGGTATGTGTTTAGGGTTCTCATGTCTTGTACTTTGCTTCACATTAGTGATGTAGCCTCAGGCACACATTCATGTAAGCAGTGACCTGTAATCAGTTTGTAAGATTATCCGTTAAAATAATTTCCCTGTTACCGATGATGCTTAGTGCGCAGCTGTTAGAACACGGTGCACACCTTTTGTGCTCATACACACCAACACTTAAGTTTTCTCTGTACCTTGGGTCTATCCACCTCTAAGACACTCGCTGTCCTTCATCTTTAGATTTATGTGCACAAGTGATAACAGAGACATACACCGGGGCGGGGATGGGGAGGCCAAAGAAAGCTGCGCGTAACGAGAGAGAAAAAGACACAAACATTCACAACTCCAAGGTTGGACCCTGCTGCCCTTACACATTATGGAATAAACAAGGCTAATCACATTATCAAACCCACAGAGCCCTTTTAGAGTTTAAATAGCAGCTCACTGAAGGCCAAATGTATTGTATTTTCTTGTAGTATGGTTGAATAACAACTTTTGTTCTCAACGTGCCCTCTCTTTTGCTACTGCTTCACCCAAATGGAGATAACTGGAGACACAGGGTACATGTAGCCGTCTTTGCTGCCTTCGTGCCCACATCCAAGCTCACAAAGTTACACACAGCAGCATCTTCGGAGTTTGAGACCTGCTAGTGGTCGAGAAAGAAAGGTGCCTTTGCCACAGTGTTGTGAGGAAAACAGCCTGTCAGGTTCTGTAGGACACTTGAAAAGGGGACTGACTGCCAGGCTTAGAATCCGATTTTTCACGTTCCTTCTATTTTTCACATTTTGAATTAGCTTAAGAGCGTCATTTCTGATCTATTCCATCTTGTTCTGGCTCTCGTCGTCACTTTTCTGAGGAGCTCTTAGGCTTTGCTGTAATCAAGGTCATACTTTAAAAGGGGTGTTATTTCTTGATCAGGATTCTGAGATGATTATGTTTTCAGTGGGAAGGTTCAGCTACTGTCTCAGAGGACAGGGCTAATGAGGGCAAGACTGAAAAGGGCCTCAGCCCAGCAAGGGCCTGAAACAGTCCCTATTCTCCACGTATGACATTTTTAACCACAGCTGGCTATCTCGGGGACCCGGCAAGTGTGTCTATAACACGAGGATAAATAGATCACCGCCGCTCGCTAAACAAACCATAAAACAGAGAGGCCTTTGCCGCGGTCGATTGGCCGACCATCACGGTGAAAGGAAAACCACACACACACACACACACACACACACACACACACACACTCAAGGTCATCCAGCTGTCAGGGAAATCCTATAAACTGAAGCATTGCAACACAGACTGAACATGAGAAGTACCTGGGGAGCTTTAAAAATTCCTAAAGCCCAGCCCCCGCCACTCCCATTCCCCAGGAGTCTGATTTGGAGCTGAGATGGGGCTTGGGCCTCAATATGATTTAAAAGTCCCCCAGAGATTCACATGCACACCTAGAACGAGGCACCCTGCTCTAGACCCAGCCGGCCTCTGTGAATGCTGCACCAGGCACTCGGCACATACTGCTTTCACGGTCACAGCCGTAGGTGGATAAATCCCAAATCGGTGCATGGTAAACAGCACTGCCCAGATTTCCTGAATCCCGTATTTCTAGAGGGCAGGAAACCATTTCCAATGGGTGTCCCTGCAAAAGGCTAGAAATATGTCAGCAACAAGAGTAACACTTAAAACCGCATGCCAGACTCTGTGGCCGAGGGTGCTCCAGGCCCGAGGTGGTCTGAGCCCCCACTGACAATGACCTGGGTTTACCACCAGGCAGACAGACCATCAGCGCCTCCACGGGGTCCACCGCTCGGAGGTGCAGATGCTCGAGAGGAGCACGATGTATAGAATGAAACACAACCAAAGCCAAATAGCCCACTTTGGCTTTAGGACAGAAACTGCCCAGAGCTGGTCGGCTTACAGGCAGAGGGGAGAAAGGTTATTGCTGGATATATGCAGTGAATTCAGCAAGTGGGAGCTGGGGTGGACAGAAACCTATAAAGTAGCATTTGCCTCCCCACACTCACTTTGAAAATCCTAGCTCATCATCATATAAACCGCATGTCATGGGGGGAAAATGGGAATTCTCACGTCTCTTTTTTAAGGGAACTATGTATTGCAAGGTTCCTGCTGGAGGGAGCTGGGCACCGCAGGACTGACATCTCTGGGGACGGAGAAGAACGTTGGCTCCCTACATTCAGGCGGGTAGTGCCATCTGGCCAGCACATGGCTGGCTCGCCTCCAGGAGACAGTGGCTTGCCTGAGCTCCTGTCAGGGGAAATGTTGTTATATCGTGGCTGCTGCAGATGAGAAGGTGAGGGAAAGAATGAGGCTCTCCAGGCTACAGCCGCCAAGAACAGAGCTACTTAGAAGAAATGAGGCTCCTCACTGTTCAGGGAGAAAAGGGGCTCTTTCTTAAATTCCTTCCATTTAATGCTCACCCCTCCCCCACTCCCCAGCAACATACACAAAAAGATGTTCCGTCAAGAAGTGTTAGCAGACATGAAGAGATACAGTCAAACCTGTATTTGGGAAAAGGGGAAATGACTGGTTCAGGCGAGGGGCATTTCCTTGGCAAAGGAAGACAATTCACACTTAGATGAGCTCTGCTCATCCAAGGCAGTGCATGTGGCGAGGCCTGAAATCACGAGGTCACCTCTGTCTGTGAGGAAGACAGGACCACCTAAAGTCACCTCATCGGCCAAAAGAGCTAGAGACAAACAAAGTTGTCTACCCAGTTTCTACTCCATGAAACCAACTGGGTCTGAATCCTGTCCCTTTTCGCCCAGGAAATGGTGATCATGAGGTCATCCAGCAGCTGGACACTTTGAAGACTCAGGGGTATATAGCAGGGTCCCCACTTTGAGTTCAAGGAGGGCTCACCCTAGGATTCAAGCAGGTCTGGAAGAGAGGTGACACTTGGTGTGAGTTACACGCAGCATGAATCGAGCCTCCAGGATGGCAATCTATTTTCCAAAGGAAGAGTGAATCAAATACACCTTTTGAGACTGGGCCAGGATCAGGGAAAGGGGTGATTCTGAGTGGAGCACTTCATTCTTTGCCCCAACTGTCATGTGCCTCATGGGAGAACAGCCACGACTGCATGGTTGACTAGAAATGAAATAAAAAAAAAAAGAACGATTTCCCAAAAATCATGAATGGCACCTAGCAAAAATGAGGGCATCTTGGCTGCTTTGCTGCTGGCAGGCTCAGTGGTGGGAGCTGGTACCTGAGCAAGGTTACTGGCAGGAAGTACAATGGTGATGGCCATTCTGAATGCCAGGGCACAGAGTCTCAAAGCCCTTGGAGCAGCCATCTGTGGGCATCAGAAGTCAACAGGCAGCAGCAACACCACCCCCACAGTCACCCATAGGCATCTCTGGTGGTAGATGATGTTTTGCTTGGATATTAGGTCCACACTGCTATATTTCAGCATCAACAGCTTCAGACAATGTCACCACTAAGAGCCATTGGTAACATGAAGGCAGCCAAAATGACCAGGTTGCCTGAAATATGCCGCAAGATTAAAAAAAAAAAATCAGGGAAGGGGAGGAATTAAAGTTCTTTCCAGAATAGGTCGGAGCAAAACTATTTGCAGACCCTATTTTTTACTCCCAGGCAAATATGACCCAAGAAATACAAGTCACTAGTGTTAAAGAAGAAAAATAAAACTGAAGGAAAACACTTGTCTCCTTTTCCTTGTGATGCAAATGCGAGGCATCATCCATTTAAAAGAACCAAAATCCATTTCTTCTTTCCCCTCCAAAATGCCAACACTTACAAAGGAGTTATAGGAGTCACTTCTGGAAGGCAAAATACTCTCCATGGTTCATTACCTCAGCCACTAAACTAATAGTCACTAAAAATAGATGAAGTTCCCAGCTAGTGCTAGCCTCTGTCAGGGATAAGTAACAACAACACTTAATTTATGCCAGACATTTTAACGTAAGCAACCTCGTTTAATCTTATGACCTCACTGTGACAAGCAGCATTTATTCCTACTTTAAAGATGGGAAAATTGAGGCTTAGAGAGGTTGAGTGGCTTGGCCAAGATCATCCAAATATTAAGGGACAGAACCAGGTCACACACTTGGATCCAATTGTAGCCCCAGATGCTTTTCATCCCCTACAACCATTCCCCCATGTGGAGTACAAAGACATGTCCCTACTTACTCCCTGCTTTTAAGAAACCCTATTAACCCCTTATTGGACAGAGCACTTGCAAATATCTTCTCTCGCTCCATGGGTTGCCTTTTCATTTTGTAGATGGTTTCCGTTGCTGTGGGGAAGCTTTTAAGTTTGATGTAGTCCCAGTAGTTTATTTTTGCTTTTGTTTCCCTTGCCTGAGGAGACAGATTCAGAAAAATATTGCTAAGGCTGATGTGTAAGACATTACTTCCCAAGTTTTCTTTTACAAGTTTTATGGTCTCAGGTCTTACATTTAGGTCTTGAATCCATTTTGAGTGTATCTTTGTGTATGGTGAAAGAAGGTGGCTCAGTTTCACTCTTCTCCATGTAGCTGTCCAGTTTCCTCACCACCATTTATTGAAAAGATTGTCTTTTCCTCACTGTATATTCTGCCTCCTTTGTTGTAGATTAATTGACCATGTATGCATGGGTTTATTTCTGGGCTCTCTATCCTGTTCCATTGATCGGTGTGTCTATTTTTCTGTTAGTGCCATACTGGGGTTAATATCCAAAATATATCAAGAATTCATACAACTCAACACCAAAAGAATAATCCAATTAGAAAATGGGCAGAGAACCTGAAGAGACATTTTTCAAAAGAAGACATACAGATGGCCAACAAACATATGCAAAGATGCTCAACATCACTAATCATTAGGGAAATGCAAATTAAAACCACAATGAAATAACACTTCATACAGTCAGAATAGTGAGCATCAAAAAGACAAGAAATAACAAACGTTGGCAAGGAAATGAGAAAAGGGAACTCTCATGCACTGTTGGTGGAAATGTAAATTGGTGCAGCCACTGTAGAAAATAGTATGGAGGTTCCCCCACCCCCCCAAATTAAAAATAGAAATACCATATGATTCAGTAATTCAACTACTGGGTATTTATCTGAAGAAAACAAAAACACTAATTTGAGAAGATGTATGCACTCCTATGTTGCCTGCAGCACGATCTACAGCAGTCAAGATACGGAAGCAAGCCAAGAGCCTACTGGCAGATGAAAGGATAAAAAAGATGTGAGACACACACACACACACACACACACACACACACACACACACACACACACACGAATATTACTTAGCCACAAAAAGGAATGATATCTTGCTATTCGAGATGTCATGGCTGGACCTTGAGGGTACTGGGCTAAAGCAAAGTCAGTCAGACTGAGAAGACATGTACCACATGATTTCACTTACATATGGCATCTAAAAACAAAACAAACAAAATCAGAAAGATTCAAATGCAGAGAACATACTGTTGGTTGCCAGGAGGGAGGTGGGTGGGGAATGGGTGAACTAGGGAAAGTGGATTAAGAGGTCCAAGCTTCAATAATAAAATAAAGAGGTTGTAGGGGTGTAAAGCACAGCACTAGGAATATAGTCAATAATACTGTAACAACTCTGTATGTTGACAGATGCTAAGTATACTATTGTGGTGAAATTTCACAATGTCTATAATTGTTGAATCACTATGGTGAAACTAACGTAATATTGCATGTCAACTACACATCAATAAAAAAAGAAGTCATGAGACCCAAACTCATGTAAACAATTAGAAACCAGAGCTTGGTTGTATTTTCCCCTAGCTCCAAAAGACGGGTGCTAAAGGGAATGATACCATAATTCAGGCAAGAAGAGATCAATGAAGGCTGCAATTGTCAGAGAGTTGTTCTAGGGAGGGTGAGGTATGAGAATTTTAATAGGCAAACAGAGAGCAGGCAGGGTTGAGTTGAAGTGTATTCTGAGCATTGAACGAGAAGAAATATGAGCGGTCTTTCTAAGCGGAACCAGCACTATAATACAGGATAATGGTGCTGTCCACTCATTCATTCTCTTACAAAGATCTGCGAAGTCCCTAGCATGTGCCAAGCACTTTGCTACACCCAGGAGGACATGCATCTAAGTCACGGTCTCTCCCTCGAGAAGCTCCTAGCCTACTGCAGTGAGGCAGCTGAACCCCACGTGATCCCCAGGCCAGCCAAATTGTCTTGCACCATCCACAATGAAAACGTTGCAAGCTGCCAGTCCAAATCTTGCTTGGCTTCTCCAGTCAGGCTGTTTATCAGCACTGCCTCACAGAGATAAAACCTCTCAATATAGAGCTAAAGGGGAAAAAACTCAGCATGTAAAAATAAACTGCCCAAATAGTGTTCCCTCGCCGCTGTATTTGGCATCCAGTATTACTACACACCAGAGAAAACCACACAGCTCTGGACTTGCTCACGGAGCAGCTGTGAAGTGTGGGGACACAAAGCACCAACACAGAGACCCCTCCGCTTCTGTTCTAACTGCTGCAGCCTCATCTGAACTCTGGAGCTAGACTAGACGCTCCGCCGCAGGATACAGATCGAGGGGATGCTTTTTAACCTCCTTGTCACATGGTGCCGTGTTGCACTTGCCACAGATCCCACGGTAGGGTGTTAGAGACGGCACTGACACACTCCTACCCACCTTCAGTGTAACATTTCCCGCTCGGCGGCTCCTTACATCTTCATCTGAACTTGGTTTGTAAGTGAAATCAACTGATAAAGCTTCCATTTCATACCATCTGCTGTGTGCCACCAACACTGGTTTTGCAAAAGGGATGAGAAGGATCTTTTAAGACTATGGGAATGTTCAGGATAGTTTCAAGCTCTGTAGGCTAGAAGGTGAATCTTGACTCCAAGAGTTTCTGGGCACACTCAAAGGGGAGACTTTCTATACACACCTAAGGGTAGGACTCTAATCCTCCTTACACATGGATGATAAAAGCTTTTGCTTTGTTGAGGTTACGTTTTAGGAGGAGGGTCCTTATTTGGATTTGCTACCCATCACTTATTGACCTGTGTCTTCTAGATTTAATGCCACTTCTTCTGGAACATTCTTCTATGACTCCTCAGGGAGAACTAGTTATTTTCTCTTGGGAATCTCAAGTACTTTATGAGTCTTATTCAGCTCTTATCACATTCTGAGGCAAATGATGAGCTCTTTGAGGGAACAGACCAGTTTCGCTTCTCTTTGCGACCATTCAGTAACTGGCACATTTTAATTCAATCGGTAATTAATGAAAAAATTGGGCATTTCTCTCCCGTTATTTCTTGCATTGACTTGCACATTTTTTTTCCGTTTTTTAAACTTTATTTATTTTGGTAGAGAGAGAGGGGCAGAGAGGAGGGGCAGAGAGAGAAGGAGAGAGAGAAACCCAAGCAGGCTCCACATTGTCAGCAGAGAGCCCGATGTAGGGCTTGAAGTCATGAACCATGAGATCATGACCTGACCTGAAATCAAGACTCGGTCACCCAACCAACGGAGGCACCATGACACCCCTGGGTTTTACATTTTTTAAAAACAGTCTTCATTTATATGTATTAAGTATATTATTACAATTGCTGGGATTTCAGATTAACAACTATTAACATGATTCCACAATACATCTAAAGCCTATGTTGGTTATATATTCGATTCTCAATACATTTTATTTTTATTAAATTTGTTTTAATGTTTATTTATTTTTGAGACAGAGAGAGACAGAGCATGAACAGGGAAGGGTCAGAGAGAGGGAGACACAGAGTCTGAAACAGGCTCCAGGCTCTGAGCGGTCAGCACAGAGCCCGACGCGGGGCTCAAACTCACGGACCACGAGATCATGACCTGAGCCAAAGTCGGCTGCTTAACCGACTGAGCCACCCAGGCGCTCCTCGACTCTCAATACATTTTAGCTGTTGAACTGTTATCATATAGAAGTTTAATTGGACATTGACTTTACACCTTCAAGATTCCTGGTGCTAACTGTCATGCAATTATTTTCAACAAGATGCTAAATACTCTTGTGAATTCAACACAAAGAACTCACATTTCTACAGTAAGAACTCACATTTCCACAGTAAGAACTGTTTTCACCAAGTTGTGACTGTTGCATATTGCTGGTAAAGCAGTGGAGGCTCACCCAGTCTATCAGAGACTACAGAGGAAGCTCTTAGTTAGGGGCATGAGTCTGTGGCCCAAGCACTGGAAGTCATGGGTATGAGGCCTGGCTCTTTATTAGACATAAGGTCACGAACAAGTTACCTAAACTTTCAGATGGGCAATTTCTGCATCTACAAGATGGGATAATAACCCTTGTCATCGAAGCCCAAGGTCATGAAGCCAGGATGTATCTGAAGGAGGATGGGACCCAACCAAGAATCCCAACTTTCAATCCTGACAGTCCCGATGCCTCTCTAGTTCTTCCTTGTGGCACTGTTTTTAGTTTATCCATTTTGTTTATTCCATTGAGAACAGAACAGTTTACATACATATACACTCCAAAGGGGCCAGAGGACGTCTGAAATTACAATAATGGTAGGCAAGCTTTTACGTAGGATGGTGCATTACTGAAAACAGAAAATCAGAAAACACATTGTAATCACTGGCACCATTTTAAACAAGATTGCTTTACATGGTTTTGTTTTCTTTCTTGTTAGATAATTTCACCAGCAGGTTCATAACAGAAGGAAGCAGGGGAAGTAGATTCTCTGGCTGGAAATTTGATAGCATTATGTTCAGTGATGAATAGAAGTATTTCTCTTATTTTGATCATGCTTTGCCCACAGTATGAACTCGATAAACACTTGTTCAATAGAATTATTATCACAATAGCTTGTTGCCTTTTTTTTCACTAAGCAATAATAACTTTCATTTGTATAATGCTTTATAGCTTACAAAGCACATTCTTCATGTATTACCATTTTATCCTCACAGCAATTCCAAAAGGGAGATATTAATTTCTTCATTTTACAAAACAGGAAGCAGAGGCCCAGGTAAGTTAGATAATGTGCCCAAGGTCAAAATTACTCACAAGGTGTTGGCCTGTTAGGAAAACAATGACAATTTAGAAGAAAACTGGTCTTTCAAGGGAAGAAGTATAGGAGAGCGGTTTAAGAGTAGGGGCTTTGTAGGACACCTGAATGGCTCAGTTGGTTAAGCGTGACTTCGGCTCAGCTCATAATGTCGCAGTTAGTGGGGGTTCATGGGTTTGAGCCCTGCATCTGCTTGGGATCCTCTGTCCCCTCTCTCTCTGCCCCTCACATGTTCCCTCTCAAAAATGAACAAACATTAAAAAAAAAAAAAGAGTAGAGGCTTTGAACACCAACTGTCTAGGTTCAAATCTTGCCTCTACTATGAACCAGCTCTGTGACCAGGCACATGTTATGTAAACATCCCATATTTCAGTCTCCTGTGGGAAACAAAATTAACAATAGTAGCTACCTTGGAGTGTGTTAGTATGACTTGGGTAAAGTGCTTGGCATTTACAACATACCCAATGTAAGGACTCAATAAATAGTAACTGCCGTTGTTATTATAATTACTCCTCCTATCCTGGGAAAAGTAGCTTATCAAGTCCCATCATCTCTTCAACCACCAAATATATAGCCAGTCTATCAGAAATTGTAGAGGGAACTATGAGTTAGAGCCATGAATCTATGACTCAAACACTGGAAGTCCTGAGCCTAAGTCCCATTCTTGATCAGATATGAGGTCATGAACAAGTTATCTAAACTTTCTGATGGTCAATTTCTGTATCTAGAAGGTGGGCTAATAACCCTAGTCACATCAGCCCTATAGTATTGCTGTACAGATTAAATCAAGTGAGATCTGCAGAGAAGGTACCATAAAGTCTATAAGGTATGATACAAACGGCTTCATGTATTTTTCATGCATTCCATCCACCCATTCATTCATAGACTGTTAGCAGCATCCTTGCCAAGTGCCAGCCACTGCACTAAAGAGTGGTGATTCAAAAGTGAGTTAGGATCGCAAGGGAGACAGACACGCACAATGATAAATGACTGACTATACTATGATATGAATTCAAGTCAGGTATTATTACAATGTGCCTATTACTGAAATAGATACCGTGGGGGCTACACGAGCACTTAAAAAATGTGAACACAGCCTACGATCCTTTTGGAGAGAAGACTAACATCCTCTCAACACCCACGGTTAGGAACTTTGCCAGGAAAGGCAGGTGAGGACTCCACTGTGCCTACCATCTTTCTTCCAGCATGAAAGAACTAGTAAATCCAAGAGGTCTTTTTAGAAACGGTTCCATCCATTCCCTGACACCATTTAACCCCTTGGCTCTTTTTCCCAGCAATGCAATGGTGGAGCCCACCGTCCAGGATTTGTTGTTTCTTTAAATAGACACTTACTGATGACCCACTTATTGATAACCCGAGTTATTGTGCCTGGTAAACAAAGACACAAGGGCCACTTTGCTCAGGCCCTGCAGAGAGCTGCGATTCGGCAGAATAGACAGACTCACACACTAATGATTCCAGAAGAAGGCGCTCATGGTTGAGATACAGGTAGGCAAAGGGCTCAACGTGAAAATGGACAAAGTCCACCTGGAGGCCAGAGAAGGGTTCCTAGAGAGATGCCACTTCATCTTGGTCTTCAATGGTAAGATATAATTAGATGGGGGCAAAGGGGAGGGTGATAGAAAAAGGAGAAGCACCAACAGGGACAGAGACTACTCTGAAGAATTACCCATTTACCCCAGGAAACTGCTACACGTTCCTCTCAAATGTAAATACTTGGTCTCACAATATCATCCCATCAGGTCACCTGCCTTTCATGGTTTGTCTTATAAGGAGCTTTATAAACATAATAAATATTCAAAAGTATCTACGTGATATGTTTGATTTCAGAGCCCTCTTTTATTTTCCGCAACCAGAACACTTTGAGAAGGGGATAATGAGTGATCTGCTTTGATTCAATGTCTCCTTTGAAATAGTGCATGTACTTTATTTCTCCAATTGGATAAAGAAATCATTCCGAAACCTGACTATGGGAGCATGCAAATCTAAAATCTGAGCTAGATTTCTGGGTGGTCAAAAGTTCCTATCTCATTACAGAAGATGTCTGGTATAAATATTAACTTTCTTAAAGTGGTGATGGCAGTGATTTCATGCAAAGGATGTTCACACTGGATTAAACATCAGACTCAAATTACCTGAGCCTTTGCATGTATGGACAATCAAATTCCATTTCATCCTGATAAAAAGAGCCATTCTGGATTTAGCAGACTAATGTGGTCTGCTGCCTCTTTACCCAAACTTATGACTATCTACAATATTACTATGGCCTAACTGCCTTGGCTAGAGGTAGGGAAGGAGGAAAATGGGATTTTATAATATCCTATACAATATAAATTCTGCCCCAATAAATGACTATTTATTAAGTGCCTACTATGTGCGAACATGAGATAGATGCTCTTTTAATCCTACCTCTCTGTACTCAATCTTCCCAACCCCCCTGAGGAAACTCAAGCACAAAGGGTTTAAATTGTCTTATTCGAGGTCAGGTAACTAGGACTTGGCAATGGCTGTCATGAGGAATAAATGAGATAAAACATATGTTAAATGCCTAGCATGGGAACTCACAGCTAAGCAATAATGGTGGCCATTGCTGTCATTAAGAAAATCGAACTCAGCTTACGTCCACCAAATGAATTACTTGGAAAATGTACTATGCCCAAAGGGGCCTCCTGATTGTTGGTTACAAGAGGACACCATCCGAGTTGTCCATTCAACAGCTTTGCAGAGCAACTTGGCTCAGGCACATTCTTGGGTGGCTGGCAACATATGACAGAGAAGCGAGGACGCTGACCATTCTGAGCCATGTGAGCTGGAATCTCTCCCAACAAACCAGAGTACCAAAACCCTTCGGACACTGCTCATGTCTGCAAAGTGGCACACCCATTAAAACTCTACCTGCTAATAGATCGTTATGAACGCATTCCAAGGCTAATAATGTGGAGGATTGTGGAAACTTCAAAACCAGGATTACCAGCCTCTATAACAGAGCCAATCTTATTGGGCACTTTTGTGAAGAAGGAATAGAAATTAAGTGATCCTTTTCTCTTTTTTTTTTCGGTCTATTGGACAGAGGACTGTATTAGATATTCTGTGACCACTTGCCTCTCTATGACAGGTAGAGTGACAAATGGAAATATAGATCCAAAGAGGCCAAGGTAAGTGTTTTTAAAACCATGGTTTTCCTGAAACATTCAGCTAACTGCAGATAAAGTGGGCAGCTTCATCTGCCTACTTTGAGTTCTGCAACTCTGAAGGAGGCTCAAGAGACCTGGGCTTGAATCCTAGTTCAATCAGGAATTTGATAATGACTTTGTGCCAATATCCTCATAGGTAAACTTAGGCAGTAGACAAAATCAGAGGGTCTGAAGCTCTACAGAACACAAATACTAAGAAATACTGCCAGGAGCCATAACATGAAAGAGTTCTTCACAAAAATAAAAAAACAACACAAAGGCAACAACAACAAAAAAACCCCATAAATTGGGCTCATGCTTATATCCCTTTCTTGGAGAGTCACAATGCTAATGGTAGCATATTAGAGACTCTGAAATTCCTGTGGCAAACAGACCCATTATTGTCGCTCAAGTTATCATTTCCAAATTTAGTAGACTGTGACACGTAACACCTTGAAACATCTTCGGAAACTGGTAGAACACACTTTTAAAAATACTCGATGATCCTGAAGTTTCCTTCTGCTGCTGGATTCCATGATCCTCAGAAGGAGGGTTCCCTTTTGCCATATATGTGTATGGTAGAGACACATCTAGGAACATCTTTCTCAATTCCTCTCTCATCCAACACTTAAGACCTCATCATTGCTCATTGCTGGGTTTGGAAATGGGGTTTGTGGGGCTCACCATAGGAGAGGCTGCCCTCTCCTGCAGCCTTTCCTGCAGCCAATGAGGACTGTAAAAGTTTTCCTTAAAAGTCCTCAAAGCAAATGGAAATAAGACTTTCTGTGGAATGACGAAGACATTTTCTGAAACTAGGATCTGAGATTCTGGACACTTCTTCCCAGGTTATGGAGACATCTGGCTTCCTATTTCTTTCACTGCTACAAAGACTAGTTTTTTGAGGCCCATTCCCACTCCAAAATTACAGGATTCCATAGAGACAAGTTAAAGAAAGTTGTTTTTTTTTTTTTTGTTTTTTTTTTTTACTTTATCATAAAATCATCAGCGTATGGCTGATGCATTTGACAAACATGTTGGGTCTTATGAAATCCCTGTGACCAAGACAGCCGCCAGAAGCAAATACACCAGTTGTTTCCTCCTCTGTCTTTCCAAAGCAGCCACAATGCTGGCCGACCCTCATAAGAAGTAGGTGCTGGAGTTTCCTAGTTGGCACTTTATCACTAACTGAGGTCACACATTTTCCATCTGATTCAAAATAAAACACCCGCTCCAAAAGATGTCCAACTGATGCTTTGGCCCACTGAGATGGCCGATTAGATGTCTGCCCATCGGATCTAATAAGGGGGCCGGCGACTGCAGGTTCAAATGACCAGGAAAGATGAACCAATGCCACACTAGTTTCCCCTGGCAACACATTTTCACCAGGTTACAATATGCCCTTCCCATTCGACCAGTTCTGTTCTTGGCTTTCCCATGAGCTTTGTATCACCAGCCACCATCACCACATTTTAGCCACGTGCTTTCTAGGTGGTATTTTGGGGAATCTTCAAGACAACCTTATGAGACAGGCACTATTATTATCATTTTACAAGTAGGGAAACTGAGGAAGAAAGAGGCTAAGTAACTTAAGGTCACAGGGATAGGAAGCAGAGCTGGGATTTAAGAACATGCCATCTCTCTTCAGTCTTCTCTCATAACTACCAGTTTCTATAAGCTTTATTTACCGTGTCTTCCTCTCTAACATGTGACCACATCATCAAGGTCAAGTGCCAATGTCACATCCTTCAGAGAACACTTTTTCCGCGTTCTTAGTCCCCCCACCCCACCACCACCTTTTCCCTCTTTGCTACCCTCTCTCACTCACCTTCTAAGCCCTGGGCTGTGTCATGCTGATGTTGGTGTCTATGGCTTCCATTAATTTTTTTAAAGTTTTTCTTCCAGTAAGTTAGCATACAATCTTAGGCTCGTTTCATTTTTTTTTTTAAGTTTTTATTTTAATTCCAGTTTGTGTATGGCCTCTGATCCAACAGTGAGCCTCCTCAAGTCAGGGATCAAAAATTACTACAATGTCCAGCATAGTACTACATGCACGGCACAAGCCACCGAACAGAAACCTGTTCACAGATGAGTTCTCTGAGGCCTTACGAAGGTACTGGACCCTTTTCAACCTTCCCATAGCTGCCATACAAACATACCTGGTCCTGAAAGCCAAGATCCACAAGAAAAGAAATAAAAGTTACCAGGAGGAAAATGTTTGCCATCCAATTATGGACATGACAGAGACTTAAAAGTTGAGTACTGATCGTACGAAGCAACCACATTTGCGCCCACGTGAAAGGTCTGAGCCGCTACTTTCGATCTGGCCTAGGATATATATGGGCACAAGCCTCTTCCCTTTGAGAGACGTCTCTGACTATGAATGAGCCAAAGCAAGGAGGAGGGAGGAGGGGGAAGAAGCCGTTACGGCTTTAATGGTTAAATCCACAGATAGATGTTGTCAGCCTGGCCTGGCTCCAGGAGCACCGAGAACCGCCAGCGCAAGCCGACCACGAGCACATGCTAAGTTGACGGGCAGAGTAACAAGACACAGATTGTATAACTGAAGGTAAGTGCAAAGCCCTCATCAAGTGTATGTTCCCTGGGGTCCCAGCCTAAAAGCAGTAACTGATACGGCCACCACGCGGATGGATTTACATATACATACATGGAAGGTCTGCACATAAGTAAGTAGCAAGGTGCCGGGGTTTGGGTTTTGCTTGGCACGGAGCACCGGCTGCAGGTGGGTGGATCGTCTCGGGACACGGAAAGGAGACCTGGTCCTGACGAAGTGCAGCTTTCTTCCTAGAAACTGGAGGATGCGAGCAGCCTGATTTGAATTCTGAGTGCCTTTGCCTTTCTGGAAGTTTTTCAGTTGGGCTTTCTTCTTTAATGCCTTCAATTATCACAGTTCAAATGATTATATTCCCAGCACCTCCACCCAATAGCCGCAGAAGTTTGGCATTTCCTGTACCGACTAGAAAATGACCTGGCAGCGGGCTGAGCGTAAGCCTGGCTCTTGAGCTTTTTTTCTGATGCAGCCTTTAATTTATTTTTTCGTCCCCTCTCTCTCTTTCTAACTGCTAGGGAAATAAGAGATTAGTGCAGATGGATGGAAATATTTTTTCTGTCTCAGCATTTGCTGTTGAACCCAAATACTAGGAAGGTTCTCATATGGTGTTTCCAGCAGCATGGAAATTCCCCAATCCATCCTAAACTGTAATCACCTGGTCCCAGAGGGAACACACAGCTCAAAGCTGGCCTTTTCTGAGTATAGTCCCTGGACGTGGCCCTAAGAGTTCTATTTGGCGCTGTAGCATTTCTCCCTCTTCCATTTTATCTTGGCCATTTCTGAGCTGTCCTCAGCACACTAGTACACTGCCTCAGATACCAGGACATGAACACTTGCCAACCTGAGCATGTCCACCTGCCCAAACACGGGTGTTGACATGCAATGATATTCACAGCTCCCGTGAGCCATTACTGAAACACTCACTAGAAAGGGTGATTTTAGTCTCGAAAGGCCCTCGACTGAAAGGGCCTATAGTCAAACCAGGAAAACGGAAGAGTTGCTCAGAAGAACTGGCAACAAGAGGCCAAGAAATGGCAGAAGGTAGGTGTGACAGGCATTCAAAGGGAATTAGACGGTTGCAGGAGATGGTGAAAACAATATGGAGACGATGCCATCCATAGGCATGAAGAACAGAGAGGGTCTTAAAAGGTGGGGAGAGCATTCCTGGTACGAGTGAATGCCTCTCACACCTGCCACGCTTCCTACTGCCAGGACACCTATAAACAGTGACCAAACCATCTACCATCTCATTTACTCACACTTGTGAGGAAGATATAACGATCTCAGTTTACGCTCAGAAGACACTGAAGCTTTCCGAGGGTAAATGGCTTGCCCCCAAGTTGAACAGCTAATAGGGGAGAGCAGTTCTCATTCTGGTCTGGGCTTTTGTACCCTAAGGCACGAAGTCAGAAGCCTGGGTAAGTGTGTCTCATGTGGGTGGTGATGGTGTAGGAGCGCCTCTTTTCATCACAATGCAAGCAGGGGACATGGGTCACAGGCACTATCCACTATGCAGAGATCTCACACAGGAACAGCGGTAATGCTGAGCGGAGGAAGTGGGCAGTGGGAGCAAATGGCTGAAAACTGCCAAGTTGGAAGAAATCTAAAGACGTTTATGTTAATTTCCCTTAGACCTAGAGCAACGAACCACCTCTGGGTGGTGCTGGAAAGGAACTTGGCATCCTCTGGTTAGCAGCCTCCTGGCCAGGAGGTTGTACTCACTTGCGAGGTTTCCCTTCCATTCCTCTGCTCCCTGCTCAGCTCAACTTCACCTGTGGTACCTCCCTCAGCTTCATGGGAAACCCTTTCTGAGCATCTTAAAAGAGTTCTACCGAATGCTACAGAACTCAGCAGGAATGGCCCAGTTAGCTCTGCAAGCACATCCCGAGAGGCTCAGTGGGCAGTTGTGGATTTCAGCCCTGGTTAGTACGAAGCAGCTCAGATACTTATGCATTCCAATGGCAGGGATGGGGATTCCTTGATGGGGCTCTCCCGCTAGGATATTCAAGGGGAGGTCACCAGTGGGTGGTTTAAAGTCAAAGATCTGTATCAAGTTATTCCTTACTCCTAACTTAAGGGAACAGGAGGAGAAGAAAAGAAAGATAGATCTAGTACCTACTATCTTCCGGCAACGCCCTACCCTCATTTCCTATTTCCACTCATGTAAACCTTCTAAAGTCTCGTGAGATAGGAATTATCCCATTTAACATAGCCCATAAAGTCTGAGTAACTTGTTCACAGTCACACACACAGCAACTGGTACAGTCTGGTTTGAAACAGAAGTACCTCTGACTCCCACCCCTGCTAAAGCCTTTTTGGAGCTACATGGATTATTTTTGGTAACTAAGACATGAATACGCCCATCTGGATCGGTTGAGGTGTGGCCTCCAGCCAAGGAGGATACCCTTGAGCTAGCAGCGTAGGAAGCCTAACTGGAACTCACCCTAGGATTCAGGTTCGGCTGGCGGAGGGTGGGATGAGGCGGTTTTCCCATTGCAGGAGGCTCTGGGGAGCTTCCTGGGAGAGCCCCCAACCAGAGGAAATGAGCCTCAACAGTCACAGTATTAAGAACCAGGGTCAGGGTCAGAGGGAACAGTCTTTCTGCACTTTTATTCAGTCCCTTTTCCTGTGGCCTCATACCTAGGTCCCAAAAGTAGAATAAAAGTGCTAGTAAAAACTCATGGGGCCCGGACAGCCTAAGGAAGGCAGTGCTGCCTTGTGGCCAGTGGAGGTAAGTGCAGCCAGCAGGACTTGGGGTGCAGTGTCCTGTTGGTGGAGAACACAGTGGCCTGAGTAGTTTGCCAGGCGAACGCCCTAAGGATCAGGAGAAAGTAGGGGAGAACCGCTGGTCTCCGTCTCCAGGCACTGTGGAGGTTGGTGGCCTTTGAGTGGCCGCTGGGAGGACTGGCTTCAGAAGCACACCTGAGTCACCTTCTTGGTGAAGCAGTTATCAGGGGGTGGTGGGCAGGGAGAGGTCCTACTTGAGATTCTTGGGAGCCTTAAGTTACACAAATTATACTGAATTATGCCACGTTATACCACAAAGGGGTGTTGCTCAGACCAATAATAAAGCATTTTTCCTCCCTTTCTCCCTGGAGCCAACATTTACTGAGTGCCAACTATGAACCAAGCAGAGACCGGGTTCTAAGGATACAGAGAACATTACAGGATGATCCCTGTCACTGAGTGTTTTCCATCTTGGGGGAGACAGAGAAGCGATGAGCAAATGTAACACAAGAGTAAGCGGGGACAGGCCCCTTTACTCCTCCCAGCATGGATCCCTCTCAGAGGCTGGAGCAACTGCTCCTCCCTTTAGTCAAGTCTTTCTGGAAAGCAGTGGGAAGGAGGTTCAAGAGACTAAGGGAACAGGAGCGAAGGCATTATGTGGTGATGGACAATGGACTTCCAACTAGCACTCAAGGCCATCCATCAGCCCCTTGCACAACAGTGTGTTAGAGCCCTCCATGAAGATAGCTCTCCAGGCTGACAGGATCGATGCAGGCACCTCACCTACTACAGCAGTTTCTATGCCCCCTGAGCACCAGCACTGCATCGCCTCACACACAAGTGTTGATAGTGTCTGACTTCACCTCTTTGAGCTCATGCCCCAACCTTCCTCCCAATCGTCCCTGAGCTTATCAACAATGGGACGGCAATGGGAAAGCATCAACCTGTCCTCAATTCTATTGCTTCTCTCACTGCCTAGTATGTGTCCTGATGTCCCCAGGGCCACTGATGGTCAGGGCACAATACAAACACAGCAATGGTGAGGACTTCTGGCCTTCCTGGGCCTTCATCTCTAAATCCCAGCCTGAAGGAAATGTCTAGGCTACATTATAAGGAACAAACAGAGTCCTAAAATGGAAGAGCTTAACATATCCGAGCAAAAGAAGGGAGGAGCCCAACCTGAAGCCATTGTGCTTTGCTGAAAAACAAAACAATTCAATATCCTCCGTGGTGACGTCAAGGGGAATGCGTTCTCTGGAGAGGGCAGAAGCCTCTTTCACACTGATGAAGCTCTTAGGATGCAAAGAGACTTGCATCTTGATTTCTCAGTTTGCAGGAACCGTTTTGTTTTGTTTTGTTTTGTTTTTTTTCCACCAAGCACCGGTTTCTTTTCTTTTTTGTTTTCCTCCCTGGAACACTAATTAAGCCATCCTTCCTCGCTACTCAAACAGTGTAACTGATTTCGCCCTGTCCCTACCCAATCAAGCCAGTCCAGTCCCTGTCCACATTTTAGCATGTAATATATTTGCACTCATTTGTTAGGACAGATGTGACAATGTACTGCAGACTGGGTGGCTTCAATCACAGAAATGTCATGTCTCACATCTCTGGAGGCTAGATGCCTGACATGAAGTAGTCTGCAAAGTTGAGGACCGTGAAGTAAGGACCTGTTATGGGCCTCTCTCCTTGGCCTAGAGATGGCCATCTTCTCCCTGTGTACTCAATTTATCTTCCCTCTATATGTTATCTTATCCAATTTTTTTCTTCTTATAAGGACACTAGTCATGTTGGATTAGAGCGTATTTTAATCACCTCATTTTAACTTCATTACCTCTTGAAAGAGCCTGTCTGCAGATAAGGTCTCACTCAGATGGCTGGGGATGAGGATTTCAACACACGGATTTTTGAGAGTATACAATTAGTCCTTCACAATATTCTACAGAGATGGCTTTCTGGAAGATGAGTCTTACCTCCCAGCTAGTTTGCAAGTTCTACCAATGCTGTTCGTTTCTATTTTCACCAAATTTAATGGTTGGTTAACACATACACATTGTAAGTTCCATAAAAGAAGAGATTGTGTCTGTCTTACCAACCACTGTTCACTCTTAGAATAATATCTGGCACAGGTAGAAATGTATTAAATAACTAGCTGAGTGAATAAATGAGCAGAAAGTTACACATTGGGATTATTTCCCTCTGACCTTCCAGAGACCTGCCATGCCTTTAGAGAACAATCTGATCTTGGCTTTGACTCTAAGAGGGAATGCTTCTATATTTTCAGTAAACCTGATATGTTCTAAATATGTTGCATCAGCCATTGAAGTAAACACCCGCTAGCAATCCATCAGGCAGTCAAAAATACTCTTTGCGTGTGATTGAACAGAATTCTGATTATACAGGTTCAGCTGAGGAAGTCAGTCCAGACCAGCACCAATTTTCACGGGTCAAACCCAGTGTGAGCGCTTACTTGGGACTGAGATTTGTCCTCTCTCGAGTGCAAGGATGTTTCTTCAGGGCCATGCCTCCCATGCCATACCTTTAGAATATTCTACTCACTCTTCTGTCATCTCAGCAGAACGGTCTTGGAAGAGTCCTAAAGCAATGCAGTTCACAGAACAATTTTCCTGGGGTCCAATCTGGGCCACCTACCTATCTTCTACAGGGCGTAGATATGGATTCTAATCAGTATTTTTTTCAAAGAGTGTGACATAATTATCGATACGCATATGCATATGTATTTATGCACGGACAGATGTAGGTGGATTTATAGGTATGTGTTTGTCAATGAATGTCTTAATGCACTGTGTGTTCCTTTCAGCCTCTACTTCATCATCCCCACTCTGAAATCTTACCAATCAAGACAGCCGAGTGCCTCGGGAGTCAGCATCAACAAATGTGACGCCACCAAATGGAACTAGAGGAGTGAGAGGCAGCTCCAGTGAAGAAGTGCCCGAGTCCCTGGTTGTGTCGATCACTGTGACGTGCTGCTCTCTGCATCCAAAATGACTGATGGGCCTGTAATTTGTTGTTGTTGTTGTTTTGGCATACATTTGCAGAAGCAAACTTGTTCACGGTTCCCCTGCTGAAAGCTCAACCATCTGAGTGCCATAGGAAACAGACTTTGGCATTTTAGCTGCTCACAGACTGGGTCATCCATAAAAGTTTAATTTTCTAAAAATATTCAGCGAGGTGCTTTTCCTGAATGAGATGGTTTCTGGCTCATCAACGAATTTATGTGAGTAAATAGAAGGAGGATCAGTACGTCAGGAATCTAATCAGCTATCATCCAGTCCATCTGGTTTAATTAGAGAGCCCAGCAGTTCGCAGGCACCTTTTAGTAAAAGGCTTCGGAACCAGCTCCCCTAAGGGTGGGGGTGCTTCTGAATGTGGTTTCAAATGCTTGTCATCTTCCCTGCCTCCACGGAGCCCCCTTATCCAATTCCCATCACAGAACAACGTTAGACACATCACTGCGTGTCTCCAAAGGGCATGCAAATGGAAGCAAATGTGACACAGGGGACACCACTGAATGTCCCTCCAATCATCTGCTAAGCATCAATTAAACAGGCATGCACTGGTGTCCACTCTGTGCCACGGACTGGGTAAACAGCGCTTGGACCAGCTCTAGTGGCGGTGACCAGCGTGTAAACAGATCATTTCTAAACCCTGAGGCTACACTAAGATAGTGAGATAGCCCCAGAAATGGTATCTGAAGAGGGTCTGAACTGACTCTGGAATGATAATTGGGAGCAAATACGGACCGAAGAATGAGGAAGGTTCCAGGTGAATGGTCCTAAAGCATGAACCAAAACTAGCTGGATGGGCTTGTTAAAATACAGATTTCTGGGCCCTGCCCTCAGATTTTCTGATTCAAGAGGTCTGGAGTAGGGCCAGACAATCTGTGCTAACACATACCCCACTGATTCTCACTCCACTGGTTCTGGGACTATATTTTGAGCATCTCAGCTCAGGCTCACAATGGATTCACCTGGGAATTTCAAAAGCAACCGAACCCTGGGTCTCCTCCCTGGAGATTCTGTTTTAATTGGTTTGGTATGCAAACTGGACATCAGGGATTTTGTGTGTTTGCATTTTAAGAATTTCAAACTTACAGAAAAATTACAGTATAAGTAACTTTTTTTTTTAATTGCACCATTTGGAAGTAATTTGATTTGGTGTCCAATTACTCCCTTCTTTGCAGTGAGTATTTTCTTCCAAATGAGAACCTTCTCCAACATAATTGCCATGTGACCATTAACATCAGGAAATCCACACTGATATGTTATGATCAAGTTCTGGCAAATGCTAATTTTCTTTTTTTTATAGTAAAAGCCTCCGGAATTCATAATTACACGTCACCTTCCACTCTCTCTCTCTTTAGTTGCCATGATCCTGGAAAGTTCCTCATTGTTTCCTTAGCTTTCATGATGTTGACACTTTTGAAGATTGTGGAAATGCTGCTCAGGTTTGGTTGGTCTGATGTTTCCTCATGATGGGATTCAGGTTACACCTCCCTGATAGGGCTATCACGGCAGTGCCTGGTGCCTTCTCATTGCCACCTGTGAAATGGCACCTGGTCTCTATTTGTCCCAATACCGATGATGTTCACTTTGGTCACTTGATTAAGGTGGTGACTGGCAGATTCTCTACTGTAAATTCACTCATGTTCCTCTATTTGATCAGTCCTGTTTGGAGAGGTGCTTTGAAATTATATAAGTATCCTGTTTATAATCAAACTTTCAATCCATTCATTAGGTAATTTATCAGTATGAACTCATACTATTCTATTTTGTTCACGTTATTATCTGTCATTATCATGATTTGTTTGAGGCTCAAGGGAGCCCTGTACTTCGGCTCTGACTCTTGATTTTCCTCAAGTTTTCCAGGTGATTTTTTTTTTTTAAGTTTATTTACTTTGAGAGAAACAGAGCACACATGTGCAAGCAGGGGCAGAGGAAGAGGAAGAGAGCAAATCCCAAGCAGGTTCTGCACTGTCAGCACAGGGCCCAATGCGGGGCTCATACTGTGAAATCATGCCCTGAGCTGAAATCAAGAGTTGGACGCTTAACTAAGCCATCCATGCGCCCCTCCCAGATGGTTCTAATGTGCAGGTGAGGTTCAGGGCTACTACAGTAACACAGAGCAAAGCACCGTACTCAGCAGGTCAAGGAGCAGAGAAGCCTCAGGGAACTGCAAGGTTTTCAGTATGGGGGGGAGCAGGCAAGATGCAGATGGTGTGGCAAGAGACTCCATTTTTAGGGTTCCAGACTACCTCATCATTATCATCTCCAACATCAGAGTCCTTTCCCTCCACATACACTAGGCTGTAACTCCACCCATCATGGAAACGATGCCTCACAGTGGAAAGCATGGGTTTCAGGGTAAAGGGGTTCAAGTTCCTGTTCCAGATGCTTCTTAGTCGTGTAAACTTGAGCTGGTTACTTATTATGGACTGAATGTTTGTGTCCCTCTCACCCAAAATTTGTATACTGAGGCCCTAACCCCAATGTGGCTGTTTACAGAGGGGGCTTCTAAGAAAGTAAAATTAAATATAGTCCCAAAGGGGGGCCCTGATACTAGAGGATGGTGTCCTGTCAAGAAGAGACACCAGACCTCTCTCCCTCCCCAGTGAGCATGCACAAAGAAGAAATCATGGGAACACAAATCAAGATGGTCACCGTCTACAAGCCAAAAGGAAAAGAATAAAATCCACCCTGCTGGCACCTTGATCGTGGACTTCCCAATCTTCAGAACTAGGAGAAATAAATTTGTGTTAAGTGACCCAGTCTGTGGTTTCTTTTATAGTGGTCCTCACAAACGAAGACATCGCTTATGTGATCTGTTTCCCGACTGTGAAATGGATACTAATAGTTCTACCTCCTGGAGGTCTGCTGAAGGTCAACAGAGAAGAAAGCAAAGTACTTAGCATGGAACTGGCTCTCAGTAAATGCTTACCAAGTGTCAGCTATTTTTCGTGTCCACAAACATACCTTGCACCTTTCCCCTTCTCTGCCTTTGTCATAACCGGTTCAGTCCCACACACACAATACGCGCAAGTCACTGTCCTAGGCCCTGGAAATAGAGAACGAAACGCAGCATTGTTTCAAGTCCAAAGCCAAGAGTGAAGGTGCTGCCCACTGCTGGCCTGTGTTAGAAGTTGTTGCAAACTCCGCCTGTAAAGGGGCTTGTTCACAAAAGAAACAGGAGCTTGGTTTGGAACCTGTTTCACAGTATTGGGCTACCAGGAAAATGAGTAAATCACAGGATGAGATCCAACAACCCTTCATACTCCCCTTGGTTTTATTATATTCATATGGTAACTAAGTCTTCTCCCAGATCATTGGCAATTGGCTGGGGTCCTCCAAACTAATTGAGGTCTTTTTGTTTTCCCCCTTGATGGTCAGAGATTTTTTGACCTCCAAAAAATTGGAGGTTTGAGGTACTAGACAGTACTTTTAAGGGAAAGCAACTTGAAAGCAATTAAGCAAAAATGGGAAGGCCTTGCTATGCTCCACTGAAGTTCAGACAGGAGAACAGAAAAATTCCTGAGCCACATGCAATCACGACTTAAAGCAAGGGTCCAACTGACTCATGCTGGAAAAAACACAGTTATGACTTTATACCTCCTCTGAGGGTAGAAACAGACAATTATTTCTTCTCCTCCTACTCCTCCTTCTTCTTCTTCTTTTTTTTTTTTTTGAGAAGAGCAAAGTTAGGATAATGGAGTCCAAATAAGTTTGATAAGATACAATTTGAAGAATCTAAAGTTTCACCCAAAGTTCACACTGAAGGATTGAAAAGAACATCATGCATTAGAGGAACCTCACTCTGGCTCAGGTATTTTCACAGAAGCTCCTCCTCTGATCTCCCGTAACTTCTCCAATTTTATCTCCCTTACTGCTTTTCCAGATGTCCTCGTGGATTCAGAGTTTTTGAGTAAGTCCCCTACTTGGCAGTGAGCTCGTTAAGAGAGGGATCCTCGCTGGTAGCCCCAGGACCTGACGCGGAGGAGGTATCCCTCCTGGTTTTGCGTGCCCCTAACTGCAGTGGGAGGCTGGACACATCAGAGAACGCAGCTGACATCCAACATTCAGCCGGGGATTCAGATGCATTGTGCTTTTCACTTTCTGCTGGAAATCCCCACTCTTCACGCTTTTTCTTAACATCTTTGTGATGCTTTTCCTCATTCCATTGCAATCCTTAATTTTTTTGTCTCCTCTTCCACCATTCTTGACCTCAAAACTAGCCTTTCTATTTATAGCTGCCAAGCTCCTTCTTCTTTCCTCCTTAAAGCATTCTGCAAACCTCTTACGGCTCTTCTACAAATATGAGTGGTGGATTAAAGACCCCAAGGCCTTTAACAAGCAGTGTTCATCCAAGAGTCATGTTCACCTACCCTGCAGCTGGTGAGAACTTGAAGGAGACACAAATATATTCCTTCAGTTCATGGACAGGAGTTGCTCACCCCCAACCAGTGAGAGGGCAAGGGGCTCTGACACTGCCCCACCCATCACTGGGCAGCCTGGGTGAGGGCAGTGGTTTTCAAACCGGGTCCCAAGGAACTTGAAGCTTCCTTGGTGGTACCATTCTAGGCCAAGGAGGAGAACAAGGAGGGCAGTTAAGAAGAATGGATGGGGGTCATGCCTTAATTTATGCTTCAAACACAGACTCTACTTTTATCTGCCTTACACATCGGAATCTTCTCTAAAAGAGACCACCAGAAATAAAAATGGTTCCACTGCTAAAACACTTTGTGAGCCACCGGAATGGTGGGAAAACCTCCAGTCAGACTGGTTGAATGGTGGCAAATCTTTCAAGGGTAGATTGGATTTGCATCTTGTAAAGAGCCAAAGGCCACTTGGAGCCCAAACTGGTGAAAAGTTACATTAGCTCAAGGAATGATGCCACTGGAAGGTAAAGAAAGACGACAATAACAGAATCAAACATAGACTGTAGCTATGACCTAAAAATACTGTGTGTGTCTCTGTGTGTGTGTGTGTGTGTGTGTGTGTGTGTGTAGCTCATGAGGAACCCCAACACACATGTATAATGTTGTTGGAACAAGTGCATAAACCAACCTTATAAGGTGATGGCGTTGAACTCTGGAACTCATTCACATGCATAAATTCTCCCGTTTGTTAGGATTCTGGCCGTGTGTGTGTGTGTGTGTGTGTGTGTGTATTTAGTTTTGCTACTTTAAAATCAAAGTCAAGCATTTCGCTAGTCTTTGGGGAAACAAATGGCCTCACAGTGTTGAGTATGGATTCCAACATTGCTCCAATACTTACTGGCTGTGTGACTCCAGCAAAATTAGTTAACCTCTCTAAACTCAGTTTCCTCACCTATAAAATGAGAACGATATTATTATTTACCTTGTAGGGTTTTTTTTGGGAGATTTAAATGCAGTAAACCATGTTAATCCCTCGGCACAGGGCCGGGCACAGAGTGAATTCTCATAATAGGTGTTGCTGTTAGTCTTGTGATCCTCTGACCTGAGGACTCTCCAACAGAGCTGACCAGCATTCACTCAATTATCCCCATCTCTCTTCAAATAATAGATGAGGACCTGCTTTAATTGATGAAGAAGCATCAAAAACAGAGAGCTTTGCTAAATCGTCCCATGACTCATGGGAAATCTGGGATTAGAATGAAAAGAGAAGCACTTTGGCAGCTGGGCATGGGAGGACACAAATTGAAGCCCTGTGTGTCTCAGAGGGCGGGGACATCAAAAAGGAGGTGGGCAGGGTCATGCAGAGGAATGTGGAAGATGACCAACTCCAAGAAAATTCTCAAATCACAGGTTCACGGAATGTCCAAACAGAATCTAGGAGAACCCCGGTCCACACAACACGGTGCAAACCAGAGAGGTTAAGTCACTTGCCTAAAGTGACACAGCTCAGTGGTAGAAAAGCAGGATTTAAAGCTTCTGTCTCCTGTTTCAGGGTCCAGGGACTTTCCCCTGCCACTTGCCCAATTTTACTTAGAATGGGCTCTGTCTGAACTTACAGGGCTGGTAAGGGACAGACAGGGTGGCTGGGCAGCCTTAGCCTGCTGCTCTGAAAACGCTCTGATTTTTCAAGTCTGCGGCCTCAAAGCGTAGCCTGTGGTTCTCCTGTCTCACCTTCTACTAAAAATGTTCACTCTGAAACTTGTAACAGCAGTGACCTCTGACAGACTGGCACAGCCCAGCTGTTAACATTATTCTGCTTACAACAGAAGTTGCCCTCAAGACCCTTGTAGCCAGGCCCAGGGAGGAGGTGATGTTGTCAGGCCGGGGCCTCAAGAAGAACAAAGACAAAAGTCACCTTGGCTCCGAGGGTCTGGGAACCGCCAACAGCTCAGTTCGGCTTCCGGCAATCTCTTCCTTCTCTAACTATGCGTTGGAGATGGGAGGCTGTGGCAGGACTGCCCCAGGAGACCCTTCTGCATGGAATCCCTATCAGCGATGAGCCGAGAAGGGTCACCGTACACGGGGACTTATTTTTAGCATTCCATACAGGACACTGCATTTCAAACTTCTTTTAATTGATTTCATCTAGTTGACACGCTGCTCCTTGAATCCTGGGAGTGAGTTAACCCAGAGGAAGACCCTTTTGGAGAAAGTCTACACGACATGGAAGGACCAATGCCCTGGCCTCCACCCTGGCCCCCACAGAGCCGGCCCATGAAAGTAAGCACGGACTTGCCATTAGTCACCTCCTGAATCCTATAATGGGCTTGGGTTCTTTCATATCCTTCCAGGCTGCTATTAAGGGAGGTGTGGAAGTAGAGAGACTATACCGAACCCCAAAGCAACGCTTCTCACGGGCACCCTTGGCCGGCTCATCTTCATCAAGGCGCTTCACCTCTCCAGTTCCTTGTCTGTAAATTGAGGAAAATCTCTGCCTCATCATCTCTTTCCTTTACAGTCACCAGGTGATTGTGTCACAGAGCTCTCTGCCCTAAGAAAATATTGCCACCTTCTCGGGTGGCGAGGATTTTATTCATTCTGTGCTTTACTTTTGAGGCTCCTGAGTTACCAACACCCTTAAGAGTCAAAATATGTGAGGGGCTCCTGGGTGGGTCAGTTGGTTAAGCAACCAACTCTTCATCGCAGCTCAGGTCATGATCTCACCATTGTGACATCAAGCCCTGCATCGGGCTCTTCTGCGCTGACAGCGTGGAGCCTGCTCTCGCTCTCTCTCTCTCTCTCTCTCTCTCTCTCTCTCACACACACACACACACACACACACACACACACACACACACACACAAACACACACACACACACACACACTAAACTAAAAAAAAAAGGAGTTAAAATATGTGCAAAATACGCTCTGGGGTGTCAGTCCTCCAAAAGGCTTCATTCATTCCAGGGGCACCTGGGTGGCTTAGTCAGTTCAGCATCCAAAACTCTGGCTCAGATCATGATCTCACAGTTCACAAGTTTAAGACCCACGTCAGGTTCTGTGCTAACAGCTGAGAGCATGGAGTCTACTTCAGATTCTGTGTCTCACTCTCTCTCTGCCCCTCCCCTGCTCCTGTTGTGTCTCTCCCTAAGATAAATACACGTTAAATTTTTTTTTTAATAAAATAAAAAAAAATAAAAGGCCTCATTCATTCCACATGCACTAAGCCTCTTCTCTGTCCCAGGTTCTGTGCAAGGCAACGGGTAAAGAGAAGTCACAAACAAGGCCTCCATGGAGCCTACAGATTAGTGCCAGCACTGTGACTTAAATGCCAGGGACGAGGTCTCATTATAGGACAACCTCCGCTCCTAGCCTGGAAGTGAGGGGATCAAGGTATCAGACAGTTTCCTGAAGGAGGGGAAACTTGAAGCTACTTTGCGACTTGCCAGGACTCAGCCAGTGAGGAAGGGAGAAGGGGGCTGTTCTAGACTTTAAGAGGATGGGAGAGGCTTGCATGTCTGGCTGGGCCTGGTGAACAAGACTGAGCCTGGAGAGAACAGGCCAGCAATGTGGGCCACAGCCAGACTGGCAAGGGGGAGGGCATGGGGATTCAACCAGAAAAGCGAGAGCAAGTGGGGTGAGGAGCTCACTGTGGGGAAAGTGGAGGGAGGAAGGGGACAGGGCACATGAGGACAGATGGCCCTGTGGATGCCCGGTGGAAGCTGCTGCACTCATCTGGGCAGGGAGTAAAGAGACCTAAGCAAATACCAATCTATCATGCCCCAGAGTGTGAAGACAGGCAGGGTTCACAAGTGAGGTCTGCAAACAGAAAGCAGGCAAACCAAGCGTTGGATCCCTGTTCCTAAGTCACCCCAGCCTGCCAAGTCCCTTCCCAGGCTTTCTTAAGTCCTGCCACCAGCAGGACATCTTCTTAGATTTGAAGGCAGGTTCTTCAAGACCTTCTGGAAGGAGTCCATTTCCAGTTTTCCAGACTCAAAAGACAATAAGAAAAGCTGACCCTCACAGCTCATTATGAAGAGCGTTGAAATACACACGTGGATTGTACCCAGGACGTGTTTCTTTGAGTGTGTGGGATCAGGGCTGCCTTTGATGACACCTGCTCCCCATCTAGGCTACGCTGGATTCTGGGAGCTCTTTCACTCTAGTCCAGGAAGTAGGGATGACAGCACACATATCTGAGGAATCAGAGGATTACAGGAGCAAATGGATGTAAAATAACAGACTCGGTACAAAACGAGGCACAGAAAATGTTGACACCTCTAACGTGGTTCCTTGATTCTTACGTGTCTGGCATGTGTCCCCTCTTACTTCACTGAAGCCACCACCACTAATAAACACACACCCACACGCCCATGTACCCATCTTGGCTTCAAACTCAGTTAAGAGGATAGGCAGTCTGCAAGGTTTTCTGGGGCAGGGGCTTTAGAAGCCATGAAACCCGCCTGCCTTCTCTCCCCACCTCCAAGTAGGGCCTGGTCCTGAGTGATGAGATCAGCAGGAAGGGCTCAGGTAACCTCTCCTTCTTTAAGGTACTTTCAGAACATCAAGCAATTAATCCACAACCCAGCCCAGGGAGGCAGAGGATCACAATTTCACTAATGAGACTGCTGAGCTGTAGCCAGTAGTAAATGGGCTGGGCCAGGGCAGGGCAGGAGGGACAACAGAAACCTCAGCTCCCTGGCATGCCACACAGCAAAAGCCCTGTGGGACTAATGCCTTGGACTGTCCAGATTCTCACCCACTACTTCCACAAATCTCTTTCGTTCCAAGAGCTCCCCTTCTCTCCCAATTCCCACCCCCGGGGAAAATGGAAGCTGAATAGTAGGGAACAGTTTCTATTCCAGGAAGGGGAGGTGTTCAACAGAGAAACCTGAACCACTGCTGAGTGTCAGCTTTGTCGTTTGCAATCATGAGCAATCAAATGAAACGGTCCCCAAATGCCTTCAGGCAAATGCAGATCAGAATAGAGCATGTAGTGAAGACCAATTCTTTGATCCCCACCCCTTCTGCTGGTCAGTCTGAACAGCCCAGGACTGCCAACAAATGCAGCCACAGTTCCATTCTACCATTCGATCTGACCACATGCATGTTCTCTCTCACATAAGCCCGTTGAAAATGGACAGGTAAATGTTAGCACAGCAACCCAGGCTGATCCCCAAGTCCTTATTCAGATGCAGAACAGGAAAGGAGGTAATAATCTCAGGAAGAGACCCCACACAGGCATCTAGAAGGCAGACCCCGACCCCTACCTTTCCCCACCTCCACTGAAACCCTGGGCCCGGTGTGCCAGGATTATAGTGGCCTCTACTTGAGCCAGTCCTTCCTGATTAGGAGAGAGGAAACCTCACAGCTCACCAACAGCACACCTATTACCTTGGAAGCAATCCTCATACCTACCCCAAGTACTTTTTGTTAAGTCTCCAGCCATGAGTCTCTGCTTGGAATTTGATGCCACCTCTGCTCAAGTAGCCGTATGTCCTGGGGTTCCCAGAACAATCTGGCTTATGCCAGCTGTGCCAGCATCCTATATGGTTAGTGCCCACTCTCATGCTCAAAAGGATCCTATGTGGAAAATAAATAATATAGCTAGCCAGGTTCTACCAAGTTATCTTCAAAATTTGTTAGAGGGAAGGGAAAACACCTACAAAACCATCAGTAATCACATTGTAAGATGACTTTTCCACTATTATGAAGAAGGGAAATTTTTGCCCAGTCATTACTATATATTTAGTTTGAGGTACAGGTGGAGAGGGGACAGTAAACGTAACTTAGTGTCTTAAGATTATACAACAAGAACAGTATTCTGTAGCCTTTTTTAAAAAACAGATGTCAGTTGTCAGCCTAACAAAACAGTTTAACAATAAAATTCTGTGTTAAAACCAAATGAGTGTTCGTTCACGCTCATTTAAAAATATTCTTCTATGAAAAGTTTTCTTGTTTGAGAACACATTCACACAACATAAAATTCGCATTTAAAAAAAGCCCAATTCAGCAGTTTTCCAGTATTCACAGTTTTGCACAACCATCAAGACTAACCCCGGGACATTTCCACGACCCCACCAAGAAACCCCATAGCTGTTAGTAGACCGTCCCAATCCCTGGCAGCAACTTCGTTACTTTCTGGACATTTCGCATAAACAGAATCATGTAATATGTGACATTTCATATATGGTTTCTTTCTCCGAGCATAGTGTTTTGAAGGTTTTTCTGTGTTGTGGCACGTAGATCATTCCTTTTCATAGCTGAGTAACATTTCATCATATAGATATTCTACCTTTGGTTTATCCATCATTAGTTGATGGACACTGGATTTGTTTCTACTTCTTCGCTATTACAAATAATGCTGCTATGAATATCCATGTACAGGTTTTTTGTGGACACATTTTCAATCCTCTTACGTGTATACCTAGGAGTGCAATTACTGGGTCAAATGGCAACTCCAAGTTTAATTTTTGGGGGTACTTCCAAATTTTTCCACAGAGGTGAGGCCATTTTACATCCCCACCAGCCATGTATGAGGGTTCCAATTACTCCATATCCTCTTTAACAGTTGTTATTTTCCATTTGTTTTCAGCAGCAGCATCGCCAACCTAGTGGGTGTGTACCAGTATCTTATCACGGTTTTGAATTGCATTTTCCCCAATGAGTGCTACTGAGTGTTTTTTCACAGGGGTCATTTGTTAATCTTATTTGGAGGAATGTCTATCCATATCCTTTGCCCATGTGATTTGATTGTCTTTTACTGTTGGATTGTGTAAGTTCTTATATATTTTGGATGCCAGGTCCTTATGAGATACATAATTTGCAAATAATTTCTCCTATTCTTTGGGTTGCTTTTCACTTTCTTAGTTGTATTCTTAGCTGCACATAGTTAATTTTGATCTGATCAAGTCTTACTGAATTTTTTCTTCTGTTGCCTGTGTTTTTGGTGTCCTATTTAAGAAACCACTGCCTGATCCCAAACCCCAAGATTTACAACTACCTTCCTTTCTAAGAATTTTATAGTTTCATCTCTTACATTTAAGTCTTTGATCCATTTTGAACTATTTTTTTGTATGTAGTGTAAGCTAAAGGTCCACAACTCCACTCCCTTGCACCTGGCTATCCAGTTATCCCAGAAACACTTGTTAAGACTATTTTCTCTTCACTGAATTCTCTTGGCACCTTGTTGTAAGTCAGTTGACCACACAAGTAAAATTTATTTCTGGACCCTCAATTCTATTTCATTGGTTTATATATGTTTATAAACCAGTATCATCCTGTTTTGATTACTGCAGCTTTATGACAAGTTTTTAATTTGGGAAGTGTGAGTCTTCCAACTTTATTCTTCTTTTTCAAGTATATTCTGGCTATGTCCCTTGCATTTCCATATAAATTTTAGGATCAGTGTGTCCATTTCTGTGGAAAAAAACAGTTGGAATTTGATAGGGATTGCAAATAATCTGTAGATCCATTTGGAGAGTATTGCTGTCTTAACAATATTGCATCTTCTGACTCATCAACAAGGGACATATTTGTTTCAAAACTTTTTTTTTTAAATTCTCAGTATGCATGACATACATTACCTTGGTTACATTTATTCTAAATATTGTCTTTGATGCTATTGTAAGTGGAATCATTTTCTATATTTCATATTTTTCTACTTCTAGTTTGCAAGTGACACCTGCAAAAATAATGCAACACTGCATATAATAATGAGTGCTACTCAAAGTACAGTGCACTGGCCAGAGCTGATCTGCAATCTCATTACTGGTTCAAGACAAGGTAAGCACAGAAACTTACAGCACTTTGAAAATGGGGCGCATCCCCTCCAAAATGAAGTTCTGTCTGTAAAATTTAATAATGAATGCAGTTTTTTGTGTTGTATGGGTTTTTTGTATTATTTCATTTTTTCTGATAATTCATTTTTATTGTGTTTTTTTTTTAAACAAAAGTATTAGTCGGCAATAAACCAGAAGGGTGTGGTGGGGGGCAGGGGAGGAAGTAGTCCTTCACTACAGACAGTTTGAGAAGTGCTAGTTTAGACAATCTATGCTACTGGGTTTGTGAAATGAAAGGTCCAGGTAACAGTTGTGTAAATTCACATTTGGACGAACAGAGAAATCACTACGTACTACAGTGGTTTGAGCAGGATTTATGGAACAAGAGAATTATATTGTTACAGATTATGGGTGAAAACAGGGGAAACTCCAGAATCAAGTTTCCTTAAGATTTGGAAATAAAATGTGTGTGAATTCTCCTACAGTTTTACATCTCTCTTGTCTGAATGTAGGCATCTCTTTCTTTTATGATGGGTAAAATCTGGAAATGGATTAAAATCTTTTAATTTCCTCTCTGACTCTGAAGTTCCTTAAATAAAGGATTTAGAGTTTAAATAGCGTGATTGGTAGAATCTTCGAGTGAAAGAGAAAACGTAAATTAAATGTCTTCTCATTTTCAAAATTAGAAAAGCTTGCCTAAGAGAAAGCAGAACTAAATTAAAATGTTTGGCACTGAAAGTTATCAGAATATTTGATCAAATTGAGAAAAACTAAATCCTTCTTGAACCTTAGTACCTGTATTTTCAAAAGCCATCATTCTGTTTGGAAATGGGGTTAGACAATATTTATCTCCTATGTGACAAATTAATCTTCTGCTGAGGCTAGGCAAAGAGCTTGCCTTGACATGTTTTACTCAAATCAAGGGGGTCTTCAAAAATCAAGAACTTACATAAAGCTTTAAATTAAAACAAGGGCTCACTAGGTGTTTAAATGAAGATATAGGCTCACTAGGTGACAATTTGAGACTGTTAGGGGCAGCGCAGTGACTTCTGTTGAAGCTTGCTCTGCCCAGCAACACACAAACTTGGAATCTTTGAAAGGCTCTGAAAGTGTTTGGATCATAAAACACGTCACGGTTGCCGTTACTGATGTGTACTGGCCTCGAGCTGCAGGACAATGTTCTCAAAGCCGGGTGCGTGTGGGTCTGCTGGAGCCAGAAGGGTTACATAAGCAGTCCAAGTTCTACTTTTCCCTGAAACACCTGCTCTTAGTATAAGGGGGGCACAGAAGTGCCCCAAATCATCCGGACTTCCATTGAGCACAATCCTCAGACTGAGTGATTACGGCACTTAGGATTCGGCTACTTCTAACATGCAGCAATGCCTAATATTCCTTTAGTGGAGGCTAAAGGAGCCTCTCCGTGGAAAGACTGTAATCACATGAAAAGGGACAGACACTGCTGGCGACATGCTGTGGTCAGCTAGGGAAAATAATGCTCTGAACAGACTTTAAGACTGAAGATGTGGGTTGTGATGTCTCATTATTTCCTCCCACTCCACACGGATTGTGTTTTCTTATAGTTGGCATTGTCACTCTCCTCTCCTTTGCCTCTGCCCAGCTGTACCTCCTTGCCTGGAAGATAGTCTATCTCATCATGGCTACCCAGGAGACTCATGGTCTATCCAAGTCAGCTCTTCTTCAAGGTCCAACTCAATTAATTAATTAATTTATGTTTATTTAATTTTGAGACAGAGAGAAAGAGAGCATGAGCAAGGGAGGAGCAGAGAGAGAGGGAGACACAGAATCCTAAGCAGGCTCTAGGCTCTGAGCTGTCAGCATAGAGTCCGACGTGGGGCTCAAACTCACTGACTTTGAGATCATGACCTGAGCCGAAGGCAGAGGCTCAACCAACTGAGCCACCCAGATGCCCCAAGGTCCAACTCAATTTCTACCTCTACAAAGGCTTCCTTCCAAACAGTACTGAGGAATAAAACCAAGGCTTTCAGGTTGACCAAACCTGAGGTGGGCAGATTACTTACCCTCTCTGAGTCAAAGAGGCTTCACTGTAAAATGCTGGTTTGTTGTGAGGACTGGGGCTACAAAAACTGGTGAGCATTCAGACTTCTATTACTCCAACCATCTATTTGGCTGGAGCCCTTCTCTTGTGAAAATCAGGACACAAGAATCAGTACTACCTCCTTGAGCATTTGTCTGATTTGTGCAATAATTCAGAACTTTTGGCCTTATCTCCCTAAGAATCCTTGAGGGCAGGGATGGTATCCCACATCTGTGAAGCAGAATATCAGTTATATGGAGTGTCCACGTACAGAACACTTGCTTTCTGATAGGCACTAGGGAGTTGTCACTAAATTCTCAAAACGTTCCTGAGAAGAGATTTTTACCTCCTGCTTTCAGACGAATAAACTGAGGCCCAGAGTTACAGGTTATTTCCAGAGGCCACAGAACTAGTAATTGGCATGTCTGGCCATGAACTCACATGCTCTCCAAACAGTACATGTAATAGCTGCCCAAGGGCAAACACCGACTGCCTGATGAGCTGGAACACATTTCATAACTCCCATCACCACACACCCCCCGACCCTGCCCGACCCCCTGACCCATCAGATTGTAACCTTCTTCCCCACTGCATCTTCACCTGCCATCCACCTTCCCACCCTGGCTCTGCTGTCACACCTGCCATTACACTGAGCATCGGCACAATGCTGTACAGCTCTTGAGGACCCAGGCAGTCAGCAAACCATCTTTCGGGGGGCAACTAAGTGGTATGAGGGAGAACAAGGTGGTGGGCAGAACTCCCAAGCACGTTTGGAGAGGTTGAAAGGGGGCTTTGGAGAGAGCAGATACTGGGGGAGAATGACACATTCCCTATTTCTAGAATCAAGTAGAAATATTAATTCTCCTGGGGGTAGAAAATCAGGAGCAAATACACTGGCTATCAATCACAGCATGCTAATATCAGGGGAGTCACATTTGATGCTTCTGGAAATGAACTGATAACCTCATAGGTCAGAAGGCAATTACTTTCATTCAGCTCAGGAAACGCCTATTTTTCAACCAGTGAATGCACTATTCGGGGACTTGTGTTGTTCTGCCTCTGTTGGAAAGAATATATAAAAGTCATAGCCAAAGGCAGAACACTTGCCTCACTGACAAACAGCCTATCGACCATGGCAAATCCTCTGTTGCTAAACTATTAGAATTATGACTCGCTGCTTCCTTGGCAAATGCCTGCCCTAGATGAAGGGCTCCAGACAATGCAGCTGTCTCTGTCCTTTCCCGCCCCTCTAGGATGGTTAAGGCCACCTGAAACACTCTCAGCAAGTTACACAATGTGGTGTCACAGACACAAACACCTTAAGGGCAGACCTAGATGCACAGAAATTGGCATTTACATCCCTTCCTAACTTCCACCCACTACTCAGTTCAAAATGCTATTATCTCATTCAAGAGGTGAAGGTATTGCCCAGAAACAGAGGAGTGATAAAGACAGAATGAGGAAATGAATACCTATTGTTCGAGTGCCTACTGTATGCACATCACCCGCATTTAATCCTAGTAACCTTGAGGGTGAGGTATTCTCATTGTACTATTTTTTAGGGAAGTGCCATCCACTTACCATACAGTTAAGCCCTTTAAAATGTACAATTCAGTAAAGTTTAGTATATTCACAACATTGGGCAAGCTCTCTCTCTGGTTTCAAAACATTTGCATCACCCCAGAAAAACACCCCGTATCTATCAAGAAATCATTCCCATTCTCCTATCTTCTCGTCACTAATCCGCTTTCTGTGTCTATGGATTGGTCTATCCTGGATATTCAGATGAAGGAAATCACGTAATATGTGAACTTTTGTGTGTGGCTTCCTCCTTCATTGGGCATAATATTTTCAAGCTTCATCCAAGTGGTAGCAAGTATGAGCACTTTGTTAGTTTATGGTTGAATAATGTTCCATTGTATATACTTGCCACCATGGGTTTGCCCATTCGTTAGCTGATGGATCGACCTTTGGCTGTTATGAATGATGCTGCTACAAACGTTCACGCATAAGCTTATGTGTAGACAAACAATCTGTTTCTCTTGGGTAAATATGTAGAAGTGGAATTGCTGCTCTAAGCACAATGGGGAAACTGAGGCTGAGAGGGAAGGCACCCTGCCCAGGATCATCCAGCTTACCAGTGGCAAAGCCAGGATTGGGACCCAGGTCTACCTAGTTCCCACTAGTCCAGCCACTAAACCTAGAGCTTCTCGAGCTAAAAGTTCACTGAATAATTACTTGGTAGAGCATTATTACTTTTAATCTCAACTCAAACACCCTGAGGTCATATGATTAATAACACTAATTTGAACTTGAGGAACCAAAAGTTTCATTTGGTTCATGCTGAGATCTGAGCTTTTTGTTTCCCAGGCAAATCAATAGCAATGGACTTTATCTTGTTAGATCAAATATAACTTTTATTTTAAAAAGCTCCAATTATGCCCTAATGCAGAGTTTATGCACTCAGAAGGCTTAATGAAATAATAAATGAAATATTAATTTGTCAATTAATAGTATAAAAGTGTCAGGATACTTTGGAATTAGTAAGGCTTGTGATTTTTTTTTATTAGCCATTGTTTCAAGATATACTTGTCTTGCACTATGATTGGGCAGTAATTCAGTTACTAAAAGGTAGAAAGTGAGTGAATTTCTACTCGTGTGCTTTTTGCAGTAAACTGAGAAAATAAAATAAAAAGTAAAATATAATGGTGAGTCCTATAGACTGTTGAGAAGTGGTTCAAATTCCTTCAAAGCTCATTATTCCTGGATAAGAAATGGCTGATTAAACAGCCAGCACACTTATCTTGAACATTCATCAGGAATGTAACACTGGCAAGAGAGTGAATTCTGGAAGAATTTTGGTTCTCTGAATGAGGTAACAAACACATTTACAAGTGTATAATTTATGTGTATACAAAGTTATTTCCTCACAAACCTGTATGTGAACATACACCCACCCATACCTTGAATACTCATGGAGAACATGAGCAAATTTCCCAGGCTTCTCCCAAAGCAAAAACACATGTAACATTATTTTAACGTGCGTTTACCCAACACCTGAGGGTAGCAAGCACTAGATGATATAAAGGAGTTAAAACAAATGGGATCTCAAAAATATGATGAAGGTAGAAATCAAATTATAAACCTTCAATCTACTTAGCTAAAATGAGTTACAGACAACTATGTAAAAGTGCTCTGTGTCACCAAATCTCAGGTGATCCTTGTCAATGTTATGCCTACTGAATAATCCAACTTTTTCAAACTTGCGAGGAACAACATTATTTACATTCATTTTTTTCATTAACTACTGGATGTTCACTGTAAAAATAAAAATTCTGTAAATGAATGGAAAGCCTGTGGAGAAGACATCAATTAAACCCCACAGATTATAACCACCCCCTTCTTCCTTACAAAACTAGTAACACCGACAAAGCAAGTAGAAATGGATGGATGGATGGATGGATGGATGGATGGATGGATGGATGAATGGATGGATGAGAAAAGATCACCAACAGAATAAAGTTTGAAACTACAGATTGGGTGAGCGATATTTCAATGCAGGTTTTCAAGGAGATTACAGGCATGCATTAGAGTGGATAAGAGAGGACATTTCTGGTCATTCTAGACATGTAAAAACTCACCTGACAGGCAATGCACATCAAAAGTCCTAAAAGTTTTAAAAGTTTTTGCGTCCCAGTAATTCTATACCTGAGAGGTTTTCCTGATAAAAAATGGCTCAAAAAGATGAAAAAAGTTGTAACTAGTAAAGTTGGTAAAATGTAAATCCTACTGTCATTTAAAATGGTAAAACATTAGAAACAACCTAACAGTAAAAAAAATAACTGAAATAAATTAACACTAAACATTTAATATTAATAAATTATAATAAATAACTGAAAAAATGGGAAGAAAATCATGGAAAGTAAATAAAATCAAGTCTTTGGACTCCAGGAGAAGCAGCTATGAGACAGTGAAATGGATGAGTGTAAAAAAAATCTGCAAATACTACAATGTATGCTTCTAAATGTTATTTTCTTAGGAAACACAGGAGTTTCAAACTGGGGAGAAAAATGGATTCCTGCTGGAGGAAATACGGCCTAGAAGGCCCACGGGTTTGGGATGACAGGGAGGAAAGGGAAGACAAAGAAACTGGACTGAGAGAGAGCTCCTTCCGACAGGATGTAGCCACTGTGGTTAACTCACTGTGGTTAAGACATGAGCTGGGATGAAGTTAACATAAGCCTCCACAGGGAAGCTAACTGCAATCTTCAGGTCTCTTGTTGTGGGGAGGGCTCTCAGTCCCCGAAGAAGATAACACAGTCCCTACAGTTGGCAAATTTACAATTTAAAAGACATCCCCATCCAAGGAAATACAGCAGATACAGAAGGGAGTGGGGCAAGGTGGGGCTGGAATAAACTAAACTCACAGCCTGATTCCAAATGCCTGAAAGGAGAAGGCCTACCCAAAGGTTTTTATCTGAAACCACTAACTCTGGAACAAATTGGTCAGCCATCTGCAAACCGGTGCTGTGGAAAAATCTTTTGTGCTGAGAAGCTACTGTCGCATCCCCAGGCTTGGGGACACACGTAGACCAAACTCTGCAGATGAAATCTAGAAACTGGGGAGCTACAACAGAATTTTCCTGGCACAATCAAGCCATTCTGATCAACCATCCTTGTGTAAGCTCCAGTCACACAGCAACCCCACCGCTGACCTCTCTTCCTCCTCAAAAATCTGTCCCAATCAGCTCTGGACTGAATAACCCCTAACAGTAAATATGGATTCCCATGCGTCTCCAGGCAGAACGCATTATGCGCTCATGGCAAAGATACTATTTGTCCATGGCAGATTTAAACCCACAGCAACACTGCTGGCCCCTACCATGTTGGAAGATCTATGTTCTATGTGTTCATCATTCATCAAAATGTTCTCAGACAGTTCAGCAATTAAGTAAAGTATATCTTTGTTCCCATAAGGAACCAAAGAAAGATGGTACTCACAAAGCTAAGGTATACCCAACCCAATTTTGTGAAACCTTTCATTTTAAAATACTTTTGAGATCTACACAAAAATTGCAAAGATAGTACAGAGTTCCTGTTTACCCTTTAACCTGCTTGACCTAATAAGTAACATCACATATAACCACAGTATACTAAGTACATTAACTATTAACTAAACTTTAGACTTTATTCTAGTCTTGCCAGTTTTTAAAAAATATTTATGTATTTTTGGGAGAGAGCAAGCGGGTGAGGGGCAGAGAGAGGGGGAGAGAGGAACATCAGAAGCAGGCTCTGCGCTGATAGGCTGATGGCAGCGAGCCATGTGGGGCTCGAAGTCATAGACCCGGAGATCATGACCTGAGCTTAAGTCAGACTGAGCCACCCAGGTGACCCACGTCTTGCCAGCTTTTCCATAAATGTCTCTTTTTCTTTCCAGGGTACCATCAATAACCCACATTGTTTTCAGTTATTCACATCTCCTAATTTTCTTTTTTTCAATCATTGACAGTTTCTCATCTTTCTTGTTTTGCATGACCTCGACACTTGAAGAGTCTCTCAGTTTGGGTGTGTCTGACGTTCCCTAATGATGGGACTGAAGTTGCAGATTTTGAAAACAAAACAAAACAAAACAAAGCAGAAAAAAAAAAAAAAACAGCTCAGAGGTCAAGTGCCCTTCTCATCACATCTTATCGGGGACACAGAATATTAACATAGATTATCACTACACAAGCAATCAAGGTCAACATCACTAAGGTGATGTCTGCTCAAGTTTCTATACACCCTAACTCTTCTGCCACAGAGAATCGCCAGATTTGGCCAATAAAAACACAGGACATCAAATGAGACATACTGATGCTAAAAAAAAAAAAAAATTACTTCTTTATCATTTAAAATTCAAATCTAACTGGGCATCTATATTTTACCTGGCAGCTCGACTTTGAGAAGTCAACTCCAAAGAAAAGAAAGACATAAACGTTTACTGAGCCCCTATCTTGCCCATGGGACTCTCCTCACCCCATTTTCCACAGGCATCCCTTGACCCAAAGCCTGTAGTATAGACAGGAATCTTATTTAGTGCTTACGCCAGTAATCCTCGAACTCTAATATCCACTGGAATCCTTTGGAAGTCTCGGCTCTACCACCAACTTTTTCTGACACAGGCCCAAGATCTCAACAACCTCTGCATTACAAAGCTGCCATTCCAACTCAGGTCGGGTGGGTGCCAATGGACACTACATACTTCCAATGTTCGTATGATTCATACATAACCATGGGAACAGAGAGTAGTCAGAACAAGATCCTCCCAACCCTGTGGGTCAGAAACCCTCTGTTCCTCGGGGAAGGTGGGGACACCAGGCCTAGATCCAGAAGCAGAGCTACAGGGGAATGATTTCCCTCCCCTGTGGCTGCCTTAGGTGTTGAGAGGGTTCAAATTGATCTCATCAGCACCTGCCCATCTGTTGTCATGCCTTGTCCGGCAGTTAGAGTCTCTGACACCAGAGAATGGGTCAGACAGCCACTCACACAGGTTGCAGAGATGTAGAGGAAAGGCATGTGTTTGAAAATCAGGATGCAGTTGTTTCATAGAAAAAAATACTGCAGGTACTAAGCAACTCAAAACACAATCTGTGCTGCAAGAAAAATCTACCATGGCTGGTTTGGGTACCTAACTAATTACTTAAACACTGTCCCACAGTCCTTATAGGAAAAGGCTTTCTTGGACCAAAACAAACAAAGAAACAACTTTCAAATGCTTCAGCAGAAATTGGTCCATAAATTGGAGGTGTCCCACCCACCTAGCTACTCTAGTTACTGAACCAGTGTAAACGGGCAGGCATGGGATTCTGGTCAAGCTCTCCTGCAACACTTACCTATCCTCGGCATCAGTTACCAGACAGTGAAGTACTTGGTTATCTACAATACTCTTGCTCTGTTAAGTTCAGCGCCTACTTGGATAGGGGTAACTTTTCTAGGTTGAAAAATCACACTTGCAGGTCTTTGAAAACGGCTGGTCAGTGCACACTTCCAGCATGTACCTTATGCCAAGCATCCTATCAGGCACTGCATACCCAGGAGCTCATTAACCTACGCATTATTGTAAGGAAGGTATTAATGATCCCCTGTCACAGACAAGCCAAATAACTTACAAAATAAGTTACAAGCCGGAGATCTAGCTTCACTGTTTTAGACATGCCTTTAAATCAATAACCCATTTAATTTTCATTCGACCTAGTCCAAGTGTTTCCAAAGGACTTAACTTCAGTCTCTTAAACCACCAGGAAGAGCATTTGGTATTCTTAGCTAGGTAGCAGCAAAGAGAGCTACCAGTAAGCTGGTTATGACAACTGAAAAGCTGGATCTCTGTAACACCACCCCCACCCCCACCCCCACCACCGTCATGAAACATTTGCCCCTGTAATATTCCCCTAGACATAAAATTTTCAAAAGGAAATGAAGTACAATATCTAACAGTCCTAAAACCCATAAAAGAGGGGACCAAACCTTAGTGTTACCCTCATCTGATTTAAGCCTACCAGAAACGCTTGGTAACACATCGGGTTCATCAGGTCATCAACCTGAGGGGGAAAAATCTAGTATTTTGTTTGTATTGGACAAACAGTTTTATTTCTAAAAGCCACCTTAGAGAAACAGAGGTCACTAAGAGTGGTTATCTAGCCTATGTGGCATTGATTTCTTTTTGAGCCACAGATCCGAACAGAGGGAACAGAACAGAACATCACCAATCGTGACAGGAAAGGACTAAGGCCTCTCATCATTTCTTCTCTATGTTCTGAAGACTTCAGTGGTTGCAAGACTTCCAGTGTCCCTTAGCTTCCTAAGGCCCTCTTCTTGGGGCACGTCATTTCTGGATCACAGCTGGTACACTCCACCACTCCTGGGCTTAGCCTCATACAGGTTTCTGGGCAGAGGATGGGATATCATCCTGCCAAACGCTCCCGAGATGACAGAAAGAACTAAACCCCAAATAGGCAGGGAGAGCCAGAGAGGCACGCATGATGCGGGAATGCACGATGATCCCATTCCTTCCAGGGCACGTGCACGGGGAGGTCAGAGAAGTGCAGCAGGTGACGTTGTGATTAGAATGAAGACATCTCAATGCACGTCTTATTTTGGGTCCCTCCGTGCCCTGGTCCATTGTATCCACAGGCTTGAATGAACTCACAGGCCTCCTTGAGGAAGCCAACTTTATCACCCTTTTGAAGACCCTTCGTTTTAACAAGTGTGGTTACTCCATTGGGGCACTGGGGTGTCAAGGGCCAGAAGCTTTAAAAAGGGAAAGAAAAAGAAGAAAATCAGGAAGTGGTGTAACAAAGGCCTAATTATAAGGGAGGAGTATCTCTCTATAGACAGGTCACTGGAAGGATGCCAAGGGCCCTCACCACATAAAGGAAAAGATGGTTATAAAAAGATTTTTTAAAAAAAGAAAGAAGAAGAAGAAAGAGGCATGGCAGTGGAGAGTGCGAGGGGGAGGGGCAGAGAATAGGGAAATGAATAAGAATAATGACTTAAAAGCTTTTTTTTTTTTTTTTTCTGGTTCTCTGCTTCCCTTTCCGCAGATGCTCAGCTGAGCCAGTGCAGCTGGCTCCCTGACAAATGTGGAAAAATCAGCCAATTTGAGCTGGTTGTTAGCAGTGCCGGCACAGAGGCTCAGATAAATGAGGGGCTGCCTCAGGTGTGGTAGCAGATCTTCCTGAGCTGATGCTGAGTCGCACCAGCGGTGGCCTTCCGGCCCCGAGTATCTCACCAGTGCCCCTTCTACGTCCTGGCTCTGTGTTCCCAGCAAGGTGACCTTGAAAGAGGTTTCCCCTCTCTGCTCCTTCCTCCCTTCCCCAACATCTTCCCAACTAACAATCTCTCCTTCCTTCAAAGCGACGGGGTTGCCCCCTGCCCACTCACAAGACTCTTGTCCTCAAGTGTCTGAGCACACACCTGATGCTCACCTCAACACCCCTAGAAAATGCCTGAAGTGTCTTCACTGTGCCTCACCACAGTCTCCAGACACCCTGGCAGAATACCCTGGTATTCCCCACAAGGCAGTAAATGTTCTGTGCGAATGTTCACTAACATCAAATACTATGCCACCAAAGTTTATTTACTCATTGCTATGTTTACACACAGAGTAGGAACATGGATAAAAGAGGGCAAACCTGGCCCTTCAGTTCAAGAACAGCAATACTTTGAATCAAGTTCAAGGTAAAGAGAGTGTTCCTGCAGGTAAAGGTCCAAGTTTTATGAACGTGTCCACTTTTTCACCGATTCTTGTTTATGGACTGTTTGATAATTAAATAAAAAGGACCAAAATGAGAAACTAAGATACTAAAATAAGTGCTTAAAGTTTCCAGAAGGATGGACATGTTCTTTATCTTGTTTTAAGCGCTGGTTACATGTCCGTATACAATTGTCAAAACTCATTGAATTGAACACAGAAGATCTATTTTGCTGTATGCTAATTATATCTGAGGAAAAAAGTTTAAGGGTTTATGTTCCTGTAACACTCATGGTGTCTATACAAAGCATCTATACCAGCTGACTAACGTAAAGACACAAGGGGAAAAAAAAAAACATACTTTGTGACACTTTATCAGTCTACTCTTTACATACGGAATAATCTCAAAAGATCCCAAAGTAATTCCTATGTGATCCTTAATTAAGTCTTAGGAGCCTCTAATAATCCAGAGTGGCTCAGAAAGATTTTTTTGAAGGGAAAGATGATATTGTTACATGTTACCTACGAGCTGACTAGTTGTTGCTATTCTTATCATATGAAAGTAAAATATGTTAGGTGCTTGAATCAGTTGGTGTCAAACACCTTGATGAGGGGCATCCTGGCTGGGAATGGGGAGGGGAGGGCAACAAAACTGGTCTGATTCACATTCCATCTGATTCACAGATGGAATGAGAACATTTGTTCAATTCAGAAAGAGAAGGACAGAACTTCAGAGGTAAAAAGGCTCTGGATCCTATGGTTTAAACCCCTCTAAGCCACTATAAAAACTGAGGCTCAGAGAAGAAAAGCAGTTTTCCCAAGAACACACAGCCATTTTCTGCCAAACGCAAATCTTCTGGCTCTCAATTCTGTTTCTCCTTCCAGTTTTCTTTATCCTCATTTTAAATGCCGTTTCCTACTAGTATTTTAAAGCAAATATGACATTTATATCTGTCATCAACTTTCTATAAAGTAATGCTGTTACTAAATATTATGGTAAAGCATCTTCAGACAAACATTCTTTCTCCCCTCCCCCTTGAGAATGGTTGCTTCCAAGAGCATTTTAAAAAATTAGGTAGTCTAGCATTACACTCAATTACTCAAGTTTAACTTCTTACAAAGTACTCGTGCACTCATCTATCTTCCCTGTAAGAGTTATGGCTTTTAAAAACTCTCACTCATGTTTGCTAATATCCAATCCCTAAAACAGAAGATTCTCAAAGGCATTTTATCACTTCAAACTCACATTTTCTCCTGCTTGGACCTTAATGTGTCTTTTAACTTTGCTTCAGTGATTGGGCAAGCCATCCTTCTCTCTGGAGCTGTAAGAATTGGCAGTGATAAGGTAAAAGAGCCATAATCCCAAGGAAACCAATTATTATGTGCAATAGAAAAAAACAAAACACTCTCGTTCATGTCTTCAACACATTGTTCGTGGAGTGAGTGAACCCCATGAACAGAAGCTAATAGGATATGCCTGTGTCCCCACCAGCCACATGGAACACGGGTGACTTACAGCTCACAAGCAGAATTGAACCCATTAGAGAGATGAAACTGGCATGACCCTGGCATGGCTGCAAAGCCTTAGAGGAAAATTCAGAAGGCCACGTGGGTTTGCTCTGCTGTATCATTTCCTTTTAGCCAGAGCTACCTTCACTGTGGGTATTGCTAACAGGTGTTTTTGAAGGCTGATGACAGCGATGCTTTTTACAGATCCCAGACATCTCTCTGAGCCTGGCCGGGGCCCACCCCCCTCTCCAGGTGGTGTAGACCCTCCTGTGGGTCTGGACACCTTAGCGCCAGTGGAGACAAAGATGATCATGCTCATTTTATAGAGCCCGAACCAAACAGACAAGAAACTACAGAACAAGGCTCAGAGGAAGAATGGCCACCTTATCAGAACTATCACCCTCCAGTCAATGGGGAGGTGAACGTCCAGAAAAAGTTGAGGACCGCGAATCCAGGGTCGTGCTTTTGGGGGCTTTAGGGGCCCAGAACCTGATGACCAACCATCCTGGATTCTGCTATAGTCACAGCACCCCAGAGCTAGAAGGGGGCTGAAAAATCATCAAGTGTGGTGGTTTTCAAGTGACTTTTTTTTAACAAGAATTCTATCGGAAATTAACTCTACATGGACCCTGAGATAGAAAACAATCAAAACTGAGGGACAGGCAGCTGGGCAGTTAAAACTCCTTACTGTTTGATGGAAAGGTTCAGCTCATTGCTCACGGGGTCCTCAAACACGGCTGTGGGAGGTTTCGCAGAGCACATGTGAACAGGGGGGGTTCTCAAAAGAATCACAACAGGAAGATTCCTACCACTGAGGCCATTCCACCACTGGTAGCCCAGATTCTTAGAGGATTTCTTCCGTGCACGGAGGTGATATCTGTCTCCTGGTAGCTCATAGTCATGGATGTTAACTTCCCTTTGAGGCCAAATAAAATAACATATCCCCATTTCACATGGAGGGCTTTTCATGTACTCAAAGGAAGCAGGTATGTTGTATTTTCAACACGCCCTTCATTATATGGCCTGCTGTGTACACATTTCCTCCCTGTCGCCCAGGTGTTCAGACTTAAACCAATGCTCCCTACTACTGATCTTAACAAGGCTTCCTGTACATATGGATGCTGGGGACTTAGCCTTCGGAAGGGCCCAGGGTGTCTCTGACTTTGCGTGTGGACAAGAAGGGAAGGATGGGATTTTGCTGCCAGGCTCTTGTTGTTTGTCTGCCGGC